>NC_140583.1:104893254-106261653 GCF_964204655.1 Triturus cristatus | reverse complement strand
GTTCAATAATTGTGATTTGGGGTTGATGTTATGTTATGTTAAGGTATTTGTAAAGCGCATTGCTACCCCAGCAACGGGGCGTCCCAGAGCTAGATGAAGTTATATATTCTGGCTGCAAGTTGGCTGAAGTTGGAAAACTTTGCCCCTGCAAAAGATTCCATAGTTTTCCAACTTCATCCAGTTTTCCCTGGAATGACATCATTTCTCACCACTGTTTTCGGAAGTCCCAGTGGGGAGAAGTCAAACCAGTGCCGGGTTATCTGGCGGCTGCAGCCACCCTGCTGTAAGTCCAGGGCATCATTTTTAAAACAAATGCTTGAAAGCAATAAGAAATATGAGATGTAATCTTGAATTATTTCCCCTGACGCAGGTAGCCTTTTGTTATTATTATTCTAGTTTTTCAATTGCCACCAAGCAGAGCAGATAGGGATTCTCTCATATCCGGTTGACGCGTCTGTGCACGCAGAAGCAAACAGTGTGAAAGCGTGCACAGTGTACAGAACAGAAATGAATAGAGTTCCAATGGATGCTGCTTTGGGTTACATCTGCTTTGTTTACTTGGCACAGCCCCATCTCAGCCCGTTTTAGGTATTAACAGGGATCAGACATCTTTCATGAGGTCGCTTTCAATCTCCGCTGGTTGCCACTAAAATAAAGTAGAGCTCAGGTATGTATGTACATGAGCCTGAAAGTTCATTTACTCTTTAGATTGGTTTG
This sequence comes from Triturus cristatus, assembly GCF_964204655.1. NCBI lineage: Eukaryota > Metazoa > Chordata > Amphibia > Caudata > Salamandridae > Triturus > Triturus cristatus. The sequence goes on along the minus strand of NC_140583.1, from coordinate 106,260,936 downwards.
CGCTTTAGAAATGCACAACCATACAAACAGGCCTAAGTCCGGGCCCTCCATTACGACCAGTTTCGCTTTGTCATGATTTTAAAGAGACGGATTTAGTCAGTAACAGGGAACACCCTAGGGGGCATATAAAGACGGCGTTACAATTATCGCCGCTTTAGCGGTAGGAAACTGCCGCTAAAGCGGTGATATTGGGCTTGATAATATGCCCTGGAGAATTCCAATAGAAGCCCATGTTCTGGTGTGAACATGGGCTTCTATTAGCATTCTCAAGGGCATATTATCAAGCCCATTATCGCCGCTTTGTGGCAGCCGTTCTTTTTTAATTTTTTTCTATTTTGTATTGCAGCCGGAGTAAACACATGATATTATATTACAACACACAAAAAAAAAGAATCACAAAATATTACAAATCCTCAGCCTATTTAACAATCTAAGACAAAAAATTATCTTAAAGCCAACTTTAGTAAAATTCATAAAAAGCTCAAGCCTCCCATAACTCAATCAATTCTCAATAGCAATTTCATATATCTCCCATGGCTAATCATCAAAATCGAACTTGGTATCCCAAATTTTCTCAAACTTCTTAAGGCCTCCAATGCGTGCGGCATAGATATATTCGCTCTTCTTGACCCTCCTCTTCTTCTGGGCCCAATCCATAACTGAGGGTATGGAATCCGAACGCCATTTTTGTAGCAGAAGCGATCTTGCGATCGCTGTTGCTATATAGAGCAACCTCGTCATGGATTCCGAGAAGGGAAGATCTGGGTCATATCCAAGTAAAATTAGCCTACTATTAACCTCAAGCTTTATATTGCACTCTTGTTCTAAGGAAAAAAATACCTCAGTCCAATAAATATTAATATTTGGGCAGTTCAACATAATATGTGACCAGTTGGCGTGTGTGTAATTCATACAGCGAAAGCATTGAGAGGACTGGTTAGTGAACATCCTAACTAAAACGGCGGGAGTTCGATACAATAACCACTTACTAAAAAATAACATCCTACGCCAATTAGCCCCTCTTAGAGTGCAGAAATGTAACTTATTAATTGTAGACCAAATCTGAGGAGAAACTACACAGTTCTCATGATCTGACCATTTCTTAATTGCTTTTGACTCAAGATCCGGTTGTTTGAACCATGAATGTTTTCCAAGCACCTGGATTCTTCTTCACTGCTTTAACTAACAAATCCTCTACAAGCTGATTTTGGGTCATAAAAGAAGTGGGGTTTATTTCTGTTAGATATTTATATAGACAACCATAAGAGTTAAGCAAAATAAAATCCTTAGCAATCCCTAGAGATATTTCTGCTACCGTCATCCAGTTACTATCCCTTAAGAAATCTGATACTTTAAGGTACCCGACTTCCGCCCACTTTAATGTCAGGTGGGTAGGTTGTTTAATTCCTATTAAGAGGAGGATTTCTTCTATTAAGGTGGCTGAATTAATTGCTGAGATAGAATATTTTTTAAAGAAGGCCTGCCGTCTTTTGAAAATACATTGGAGACATTCATATCGTACTAGCTTTGGGTACCTGAACTATAACATGGGAGAGTTAATCTGAGTTTCAGTGCAAATTAAATTTAAAAACAAAATTGCAATAAAAATGTATTTGTGGTAGAGGCTTGAACCTAGATAAATACTGTGCAAAATATGCGTCATAGTAATATTTCAGATTCGGGAGTGCAAGCCCTCCATGATCTACATCTTCATATAAAGTGCCAAGTGCTAAACGTGTTTTTTTTTTTGCCCAAACAAAAGTTGTAAGCATGGACTCAACCTGAGAGAAAAACGAGCCTGATAAAGTGCATGGTATTGAAGAAAACAGAAAATGAAACAATGGTAAAACAGACATCTTGATAAGAGCAACACGTCCTAAAATGGATAGAGTAAGCATATTCCAACGAATCAATAACCCTTGAACTTTCCTTAAAAGTGGCGTATAATTTAGTTTAAATAAATCTTCGAACGACGCTGAATAGAGAATCCCCAGATATCTTTTTGGGTTAAGATTTACTGAGCCTTGGATATCTGGATGTAAATCGAAGGCAGCTCTCCCACATTGTATAACTTCCGTCTTAGCTCTGTTTATTCGATACCCTCCTAATGTTTCAAAGTCCTCAAATAGTTTGAAGACTTTGATTTGTACTTCTATTGTAGGCTTAATTAAAAGCATAATATCATCTGCATAAAGTTTTATAGCGGCATAGTCGGAATTGGAGGGATGATATCTGGGGAATTCCGTATTGCAATTGCCAGGGGTTCAATAAAGAAGGCGAATAGCACTGGAGATAGAGGGCATCCTTGCCTAGTGCCACGCTTAATATCAATGGACCCTACCACGGTCGAATAATGATTACATTTGCCACTGCATTCTTATACAGATTCTGGATTAAGAGTATAAAAGACGTTGGAATATTAAAAGAATTCAAAATACAAAACAACGTCTTCCAAACCACCAAATCAAAAGCTTTTTCAGCGTCTAACAATAAAACTAGCGCAGGGATCTTCTGAATTTCAAAATAATCCAAAGCTTCTGCGAGAAAATGGGTGTTGGTAGCTAACTGTCTACCCGCCAAAAATCCATTTGGTCGACATGTATCAGTTTTGCCGCATATTTGTTGAACCGGAGAGATAAAAGTTTTGTGACAATTTTGTAATCCGAGTTCAGCAGTGTAATTGGGTGATAAGAGTTGGGATCCCTTTTGTTTTTATCCTTCTTCGGAAAACTAACAATATTTCGCTGTTTAAAAGATTCTAGAATACACCCCCCTTTATCGAAGAGAGAAAGAATTCACCGAACGCCTTAAAATTTTTTTTATAAAATTCGGCAGGTAAGCCATCTGGACCACATGCTTTAGCGTTCGGTAAGCTCTTTATCACCTCTTCCAACTCTATTAATGAAAACGAGCGGGCCATAAGATTTTTATCTATTTCCATCAACGTGGGCGGTTGATATTCAAGCAGAAACTTTTTCAACAACAGATCATCAACTAACTGAAGTTGGCCATAAATGGTCTGATAATGAGCGAGCATAATGCTATTGATCTCACCTGGATCCTCCGTAAAGCCTGCTACGCATGGGCAGTTCAATGCTTTGATTTGATTCGTAGCTGCTTGTTCCTTGGCCTGACACGCCAGTAACCTACCAGTAAAATTACTCTCTTCATAAATTTCCTGCTGAGACTGTTGGAAAAAGATCTCGCTTTGAGTACTATATAGAGTACAAAGCTCACGCTTGGCTTGTTCAAGCTGTACTTTGGTAGTGGAAGAGGGATTCTTTAAAAAGGCCGTATTGCAAATATGGATCTTATCTTCAAATTTTAATTTCTCGACCCTAGCGTTTTTGGCAGTAACTGCCTCTTTGCTTACTACTAGTCCCCGGATAAAGGCTTTAAGTGTATCCCAGACTATATTTGGTTCTGCGGAATGAATGTTCTGGATTAAAAATTGTCTGATCTCACAATCCATGAATTTTACCCATTCGGCATCATTCAGATGCAACTTATTAAATAGCCAGCGTTTAGGTGATTTTAAACCAGGGCCCACGTGGATTTCCAAAGATAGCATTGCATGATCCGAAAACCCATTGAAAAATAAATTTTGTTGACAAAAATCTAAGTTCTGGGAGATCAAAAAAAAATCAATGCGTGAGGAAGAGCCAAACTGTCCTGATCCACATGTACATTTCTTTAAGGTCGGAAATGCTGTTCGCCAAGGATCTTGTAGCTTTAGCATATCCGCATGGTCTTTCAATGTTTTAAGAGACCTAGGCTTTGTCTGCCTTTTCCCTTGGACTGTGGAATCCAGATGTGGATTCATCAATATATTAAAATCCCCTCCCACAATCAAATCTCCTACAACATGATTTAAAGAGAGAAAAAGATCGTTATATACTTTGGCGTCATCTTCCACGGGTGCATAGTAACTTACAAATGTCAGAGGGCATGGCTTAGATCTAAAAGAGCATGTCACCCAACACCACCTCCCGAGTTGATCCTTACCCGAATTAATACACTCTACTTGTAAGCCTTTTTTTTATAAATATAGCAGTCCCTCTATGGGATGCAGAGGCAGATGAAAAACCCCTGTAGATGGCCCAGGTTTTAAACATTGAAAATCCAAAACATTTTTATAGTCGAGATATGAGCTTCTTGTAACAGAATAATTTCAGGATTTTCTGTTTTCAGCCATGCTTCAATAGCCCGCATTTTTTTCCGATTATTCAGGCCGTTAACATTGAACGAAATTATTTTTAGCCTATTAGCCGTTTAACAAAAAAAGCCGTTCATGATAATATGCCCCTATGTTTGTTCTGCACCTGAATGGATCCATTGTGGCGAAAAATGTTCACTAAGATGACTGGCATGTTGTGGGAAAAATGCACTTAACTGAGTAGTCCATTGGGTGGAAAGGTACATCCTAACATCCAACATACTCAAGAGAGAGAAAACTGGCCCTTTAGTCTAAGACAAGATGTGACTGACAGAGTCTGAAGACAGTGGCTGAAAGAGGCTAGTTAAAATGGTTAAAAGAGGCACACCCAAAATGCACTCTAATGGGAATATTTATCAAAGGCTTGCCTCACGCTTGCAACACGCAACGTGCTGGATGTGCAACGCACTCTCTAAAGTGCGATTACACGTTGCATGGCCCTGAGTAGCTTGATAAATCAGGAGTAATGCAGCACACATTGCTATGGCGCGTTACTCTACCCAATGGGCGTTGAGGTGGGTGCAACTCTCAGGGAGTTCGACACATTCCCAGATTTAATAACATATGTGACATGCCAAGCTTGGGGTGAACATGCTCCCCACAGATGTCACATGACATTGTAGGAACATCTAGTCTTCAAAGGCAAAGATGTTTTCTGTGAGGTCCAATTTAGCCTGACTCATGATCCACTGGACTGGAGCTGCCCAGCCCCCATCCTGGGCCAATAGGAGATCGATGATCACCCTTAGGCTCTCTTCTTGCGGGATGCTTGAGTACAGAGCCTCGATGTCTAAGCACATCATTACTCCTGTGGTTAGATCAAAGCTAACCTCCTATAGGAGGTTAAGGAGATGTTTACTCTCCAGTATGTAGGACTTAATGTTCTTCACCAATAGGCAGAGAAGCCAGTCGGTAAATTGTGACCGAGGTTCTAAGAAGGATCTGATGTATGACACTATTGATCGTACTGGTGGGGGTGTCTGCCTTTATGTATTTTAGGAAGCATGTAGAACTGTGGTATCTGTGGTTCCTTAGAGGTGAGAAAATCACGTTCTTTTCTTGTGATCAAATCATTTTCTATGGCCTCGTCCATGAGGGTGGTAATTGTAAAAATACAAAAAGCAATTCTTCAGGAGTCAGGGTGAACCCAATGATGAAGGATGCCACTACTAGAGTGGGTGAGGGTTGTATAAAAAAGATTTTCCTTTTTCCCATCTCTGAGTGCGGTGGAGTAGAGGTGGAGCTGGATCTCCTTACCACAGTGCCACCAATAGAGGGGATACCACATATGTTAGGATATTTAATAGGGAGTACATATCCCCTTTCCTTTTACTTACAAAAGGATCTTTCTACCTTTCTGGGTCCAGGAGTCGTTCTCCTGTTCGTAATTGTTCAAGGATTCCCAGAATACGCCATTACTAGTAGAGGGGAGGCGGAACGAGGAGAAATACGTTTATTTCTACTCGTTACTTCCTCTTTCTATGTGTACTGCATTTTGAAGCACACATAGAAAGAGGAACATGCCTCAGGGGATTGTTGTTGTTCAGGCAGGTGCCCTTTCCTGTGCAAAAACAAAACTGCATGCAGTGCCTGCATTGGCAGCAAGCAGCACATTGTGCACCAGTGCTGGGGAAAAATCAGGACTGTGCCATATTGTGTTAAATGCGGCGCATTCCTGTCCTTTCCCTGAAATGCAGCGAAGCAAGGTGACTTGCTGCTCTGCGCTGCGGTACCTTTTAACAAATAGGCGCCACAGTGTATTAGAGACAGTAAGTCTATTTGACCATGCCCCAGACCTAAAGATCAGATTGTGCCTCTTGCTACATATTCTCTGTCATCACAAACACACTCTGGTAGAGCAAAGGACAGCAAACCTTCTACTTTTACTCTACTCAACTGAACATGCTTATTATTTTTACAGGGAAAACAAGTCTTGTACACATCCTTTTTGTTTTTTTCTTTTCAGAATGCTGGCCTTTTCTTCTCTAAGGAAAAGCCAATCTTTTCTGGGCCCTATAGGCATGTAATGCTATCTCTTACATGTCAAGCTGCTGCCTGTTCTCTCAAGTATGCAGTGCTTAATTTGAGCCTGGTGTTTCTGGTGCTCAGCACCCGCACTTAATTGTCAGCACAGGGACCTTCAACAGTCTTCCACATGGTGGCGCTGTATATCTCATTTAGAGATCAGGAGAAGAACAGGTGTTTATTCGTTCAATATAACGTAAACATTACTAATACCCAAGACATTCTTATAGTACAGGGGTCATGGAGTAGTCTAAATTGTCACTCTTGTAGTAGTGTGATGGTTAGCAGTGATGTTGGTACTGTCATTGACAGTACTGGCAAAGGCAATCGGTATCGCAAGCTGCATTTGCTTCCTGTCGAGGGCCCTGGAACTTACTTTTTACAAACTAAGTACTGCAAGTATGACTACAAAACCTGAATGTGAGGACCATATCCCAACTGAGACCTTGGTGGCCGTTCCTTACAGGTCACATGGTCCCAGACATTCACACTTCCGCCTCCGAATTCAGCCTCTCTTAACTTCCTTCAGCCTTTGTTGATCTCAGTTACTAACATTCCATCAAACTACACTCCAAAATGGCTGCCAATACTGTCATCTAGACATTCGATCAAACAGCCATACTCCCAACCACGAGCACATCTCATGCCAACCAATCACACCCAGTCCACCTGGATGTGATTGGTTGGCATGAGATGTGCTCGTGGTTGGGAGTATGGCTGTTTGGTCAGAATGTCTAGATGAACATGGCACACCAACACGTCATACTCACATGTCCCTAATACATGTATACAGCTTCAAACATAGGTTTAATGCTTCACTCCTTTACCAGAATGACATCTCCTCTGTCTGACCTGCTGAACACATGTAATGCATTCACCATATACATTCATAAAGTGATCGTCCACCCAGATCGGTATACTAGTGCTGAATAACAAGGGGCAGATTTATGTTCCCTGGCGCATCCCTGCAAATCAGCATGGATGCGCCAGGGAAGATGCGTCACGCAATTTTCCCTTGCGCCACCGCAGATGCGCCGCATTTACAATACGGTGCATCATGGCGCAATGACAAGCAGATACGTGACGCATCTGTCGGCGTAAGGTTGGTGCAGTGCGGAAGTTGCGTCGCAAGCGCAACGGAACTCCAGCACTGTTCCAACCTACCCTATCCCTAACATGGTGCGTCAAGCCTTACGCCTGCTTCAAGCAGGCGCAGGGTTTTGACGCATCAGCGTTGGGAAAGTGACTCAGTGAAATCTTATAGATTTCACTGAGTCACTTTTCAGGGGCGTTCCTGCGACGGAACGCCCCCCCCTGTGTCGAAACGCCCACGTGAAACCTGACGCAGGTTTCACGTGGCGCAGGGCTTACACCGTGACGCATCTCATGATGCGTCACAATGTAAATGGGGCACAACGTGGAGCAGGGTTTACGCCGCCGCTGCGTCACAAAAGTGACGCAACAGCGGCGTAAAAGGGGCGCAAGTCCCACATAAGTCTGCCCCCAAATGTTTATTGTTACCCAACTGAGTGACCTCACAAGCAGGAAAGGCTGCGTGGATTTAAACCTGCTACCACGAAGTCAGACTCACACTTTGTAGGGTAAATGCATGTGTCCATTGAGCCTAGTGGCCAGAGATGGACTGAGCTGCGTTTATATCTATATTCAGGGTGGAATGGGGCAGAAATTAGGCCTGGGAATAAAAACAGCAGGGGCCCCATTCGTGACTGAGGCTTCCGTGTTTGCAAATTGGGGCCAGTGTGAACTGGAAAGACCCGCTGCACAAGTGTTGTGTAAGGTAAGACTGCATGGGTTTGAACTTGCGACAAGCAATGTTTGTTTTAATATCAGAGAAATCAACAGTAAAAACCGGGCAGGCATGCCATAAAACAGGCCCACAAAATGCTAACAATAATTGGCACTCACACTCACCTGCCAGACCAGCCAGTCGGGTAGTAACTGGGTGCCCTGTTGTCCGGTCTGACCCTGTCTATAATACACACCTGTTGACCTCGAGCCATGTCTAAAAATGTAAAATGTATACTTTTTCTTTCAGAACTGTTTTGTCAAAAATACTTACTTGATATATGCTAGCAATTAATTCATTAGCACAGAATTTAGCAACTATTATTGTGTGTGATGCTTTATAAACTCACAAAAGTTATTTTTCAACAGTGATTTTATTGACCTTTTAGGTGGCTCACACCACAAAAAGAATAACGTCTTGCACATAATTAAAAGGGTGCTATTATGAGACTTGTACATGCCACTCTACTACCTACGTTAGAAGGATAAAAGGCGGCGTTGTTCTGCAGAGATTCATCCATGCAAGCCTATAGGTTAGTGAGACCTCTGCAGCCAGCGCTGAATCCACTGAGCTGTCTTGTGAGTGCGGGTATCCTTTTCAGCATCTGCTCTGTTCGCCTGTGTATCAGTCCTGATAAGCTCAGCTACTACAAACCTCAGCCTTCCCCTTCCTGGCAGATTGTCTGCCTCATTTTCCCTCCAGCTCCAAGCATCTTGTTTTAGGGCCAACACTGGGATTTGTATCTATTTCCATGAGAGAGCAGAGAACCGGGACCCGCCTGCTCCATGAGTCTTCCTTGAGTCAGGGAAAAGCCCGCGGCATCAGTCAGAGGGCGTGCCAGAGCAAGCCACTGGCACCCTCATCACAGAGGCAAGAGAAGACGCCCAGCTGGCAACAGGGAGGCAACGCGCGGCTGTACCAAAATAGACTCTGTAAAAGGCAGGACAGTCAGAGACCACACCCTGATTGGGTAACATAGACGTTTACGTGCAGTGAGTGCCTTTATACAGCAGCTGTGCCCAGCTGTTGGGAGGTCACAGCAGCCTACAAACAAATAGTTCAAGATGGGTATCTTTCAAGAGTCGGCTTACTTGCCACCAACAGATTCCAAGTGATAACCAGAGCAAAGCTGGGACCCCTGACATAAAACTCCGAAGGGCATATTCTTAAGCGGTATCGCCAGTTATCGGCACTTTATCGCATCCAAAGTCGCGATAAATTCATCGCCCCATTCACAAGCTGGTGCTAGCAGCTGACATCACCAGTTTTGAGGCGATTACATCCTCAAAAAAAATTGCCACGGATTACCCCGGCAACTATCGCTAACGAGTTGCAGAGTAGGTGTTCCAGAGCAAAAATCAGCGACACCACACCTCAACATTCTCAACGACCAGCCTGATCTGCGATAAGATCACAAAACAGGCGATAAGGCGCGTTAGTAGCAGGAGATTAACACCTGCTACGACCTGGTGTAAAGTCAGACCATAACCGGTACCAGAAAAGGCATCCCAGACCACAGCCACACCTGAAGACCAATAGATGCCACGGAGCTACTCATCATGCAGCTCAGAGCCCCAACAGGGCCAAAACACCCGCCGCCACCCTCCAGACCCACACCGCAACCCTTCTCCCCCAGACCACCACAGAGGCAACGCAGACAAAGACTGCGGACCTTCAGGAAATGCACCAGCCTCACAGACTTAACACCAGAGCATGTCATTGCCCACTACAGACTCAAAAGGACAAACATCCTCTGCATCCTGAACATCATTGCCCCCAGGCTGACGGCACCAACACAGCGGATAACCAACATCCCTTTGCAGACAAAGCGGCTGGCCGTGCTGCACCTGTTGGCCTCCGGGACTTTCCAACCAACAAACACCAGAGTCGGAGGAGTCTCACAGCCAGCCCTATCCAAGTTCCTCAAAACTGTCCTGGATTCCATCCTCAGCCTGGTACCCCAGTACCTATACTTCCCACACACTGGCATGGCACCTCAGCCACACAATAGCAGAATGTGGGGAGAGGTGGGAACCAGGCATGTGCGAAGGAGGCAAGTGACCCATGAATGAGAATGTACACAATGCCAAGTGTGGTGTGGATGTGCTGGACAGACTGCAGCATGCAGACCACAGACATGTACATGTTGACCTATAATGCTGGTGTTGGTAGTGGTGTGGACAGTGGAAGCAACCATGTCACCCCAGCCAGTGGGGAAGATCACGGAAATGTAGCTTGTTACGTCCCCCCTGTAAGCGTGTGCGGAGTGGGCTAGCCCGGCGTATGTCAGGCCAGCGAAGGGGTGTGAATAAAAAACACGTATCTCTGGGTGTGTTTCTCTTCCAGAATACCCAATGTGTCTGCCAGGGTGGCGCCTCTCACCCCACCACGAGGCCAACGCCGTGAGCGGTGGTGCCTGCATTCCTGTGCTCTTGCTGCACCCCAGGCCTCTGGTCCCCAGATCTTCTCTTGCCCACCCCTGCGCATCCAGGCCTCACTGCTCACCTGCCGACACCAGCGTGTCTCCAAGAGTGCCTAGCACATGCTGGGGCAAGCTCCGAGCCCGAGGCCCGCGACCTTGGCAGCCTTCTCAGACCATCACGTCCTCCGCGAGCAAGGCCCGCAGTACTCCTTTCTTGTTGACGTACTCCCCGGCATACACAGCGGACAAGTAGGTCACACATTTGGAACTGAGTCTTGTTTACACAATGGCAGAGTACATATTTAAGGCATCGTTTAAATCCCTATATTCCCTTCGATGTGCATAGCATTCCGACAACATGTGTCTTTGGGCCACTGAGGACTTCTGCCTTTGGCCTACACACCAGTCCAGTAGGCCTCAGACAAATTCTATCCAGTCGGTCCCAGGCAGGACACGGCATCTTCGCAGGGTGCACACCCGCTCAGCTTTGATGCCCCTACCTCTGTCGACCAGGAATCTTCTCCACATGCCATTCCAACGCCGTGTGTTAGAGATCCAGGAGGAGCTGACTGCACAGCAGTGGCCCCACGCTGACCGCTGCCTCTGGAACACACTGCGGTCGAGTGGGACACACAATTGGAACTGAGTCTTGATTTGTTCATTGCAGAGTTAATATCATTGTACAGGCCTCATCGCAGACTGCATCCCCTGACAGGTCTGGTGCCACTGACTCTGTGCCACGGCAGTCATGGGCACTCTCCCGTTTAACTTTGTAGGCGTCTGAGTCTATGGCCTGGAGGGTTGTCTTCTTCATGTAGCTGATACTTACATGTTGGGAAAAAAGCAGATTGTAGCATTCAACTCCTCCATATTGCCTGTTTCTGCTAGCTTCTGCCCTCTGCATCATGCCCTGGATGGACACCTTCCACTGTCCCCCGTAACACTCAGAGACATTCTCCTTGGAGATCAATAAGGACCCGCTCAGCACTCGTGGCCCTATCTCAGTGCACCACAAGTCACCATCCCTTGTCACCTTGTCACCTTGTGGGTGCGTCTATGCCGGCCGCAGGCCATCCGGGGCCACTAACTCTGTGCAGCTCACGGCATGGACCTTTCCTGTTTGTACTTTGAACTTCTGATTGTCTGATCACTTTTGTAGTTGTTGCCAGCAGCAACCAACCCCTGAGGTGTTGCTTACACTAACCAACACCCATCCAGCACAGGCGTTACTGGAGGTGTGACCCTGGCGATAAAAGGGGCCGGGCGCACGTACCTGTAGCCAGTTCCACAGATTCTCTCAGTGTGTCCGAATGGTCATTATGTATGCAGGCGGACATTGTGCTGTGTACAGCATGCGCAACCATGTCACCTCAGGCAGTGGTGTAGACCTGGGACATGTAGCGTAAGTGAGTGGACCGGCGTCCGGCAGTACGGCGTAGGGGTGTGGTCATTTGAAATGTGGCTCTGGGCGTGGTTGAGTTTAGGTCTTGACAAGGAGGTAACTAATGCGTGTGTCTCTGGTGTAGTGTCTGAGCCAGCCGTCACGCAATGTGTTATGTTGCCATGTAGCATGCCCACGGATTGGGGCGTTGGCTGAGGTGTACATGAGGGTGAGCCAGCCCGCCCGGGGTCAGGGATCATAAATGCCAACTGTTGTGTGTCTCCCAATTTCCACAGCATTAGCCAAAGGTCTACCCTCAACCGCAAGGCGAGTTCAGCCAGGCATGACCTCTCTTCTATGTTCGCCCTGTCCTTACCATGGGCCTACACACACGTGGCCACCAACCTTCAGCGCACGACATCACTGTCTCGTTTTGAGGCTTGTGGACATGCGCAGACGGGCATGACAATGTTGTGCTGTAGGGGTGCACGCGATGCAACCCTGCTGCGCACACTAGTGAATAGGCTCGGGGGAGGGAGGAGCAGCAGTGAGGCTACGTAATACGCATTTATGCTGCTTATTTGCAACAAGCGGTACATTTCGAACAGGAACCACAAGGTCACACATATCACACACCAATGAACCAGTGAGCCTGTCAACACATCATGCAGCACCAACAATTGACTCATGTCTCTCTGCACTGTCACAGGTGACCAAGGATATCCACTATGCGCTTGGATGATGACACCCCTCCGAGCACCGAACACACAGGCCCAGAGGCAGTACAATTTGGCCCACAAATGCACCAGGGGCATCGTGGAGCGCACATTTGGCGTATTGAAGTCACGTTTCAGGTACCTGGATGTCACAGGTGGAAGGCTCCTGTACAGCCCAGACATCGTGTGCATGATGATCGTTGCATGTTGTGTGTTGCACAACATATATGTATGCAGCAAGGCCCCATGGATACCAGTCCCAGAGGCACCGGACGGTGATGAGGAAGATGAGGCAGATGGACCACACCCCACTGCAGCCACAGCAGGAATAGCCCGCAGGGACACCATCATTGCAAATTTCTTCTGATGAACACGTCGAATTGTGACAGTCCTTGGCAATAATGGGACAGTACAGGATAACCACAGGCACAGCATGTTCAAATAAAAGCATTCCAAAGTAACTTTCCCTAAGTGCATGTCACTAAGGGTGGGCGGAGTGCTCTGCTCCGCCCACAGAGTGTACGTAGTGCTGCCTGCTTCGTACTCCACGAAGTAGGCGTAGCAGGCAGCACTATACTTTCTCGCGAGAAATGCGCATGATCGGGCGTCCACGCATGCGCATTTGCGAGGAAGAAGTTGCGGTAGCACCAGGAAGAGGGAACCCCAGGACGCCGACCTCAGGTAAGGAATTTTCATACTTTACAATAGTTTAAATTATTTTAAAATGAGGACGGGCGGGAGGCGGGTGGCGTTTAGTGGGGCTACGTGGAGCGCGCGAGTGTGCGTAGTTTTGGCCACACTACGTGATGCTCCACGTAGCCCCACTACGCCCACTACGCCCAGGGTTACATGTCACTCATCTGTTCGGGCACATCACTCAGACAGGTGTGAGTGCGACATGTGTTGATGACGTTTTTATGATGTGTTCATGTCTGGTGGGTGTATCACCTCTGTGCAGAGGGGCTGTTTGGTGTGTCACGTATTCGAAATGCCAGTTCGGTGTGTCACAGTTAGTAGGGTATCCCACTATTCAGTGTTTCACGTGTGTGCAAGCTCATTACATTTTGGCTTCCATTTGTGACCTATAGGTGACAACAGGGCTCCTTTTGGGGTCAGTTATGTACCACCATGATGCAGGGATGCGCCCTGTGACTCAAGTCCCACAACATGGTCAACATGTACATAAGCGGGAGTCACTGCCCCTACATTCGTCCACGCTGTCCTGACTGATTGATCATGGCAATGACACATCTGTGTGCAGGGGGGGTTGCTTGTCCCTCTGCAATGTGATGGGGAGATGCGGTTTTACTGTGTGTTCCATGCATGTGTCTGCATTGGCGCAGTTGACATGCAGACTGCATGTCAATGTACATTGTGACTGTGAGGAGATGCCTCTGTGATGTGGGACAATGGTCGTTTGTTCTACGTCACGGATGTGGGGTTGTGCTCGTACATTGTCATCTCACCATTTTTGTACTCTGCTTTTATGGTGCCTTTTCCCACATGACGCGTAGGAATTGTAGGTCTCTCTCTGATTATCGCGGATTTTTGTGTCTCGATTGGCCTTATAGCAGCTTTTTTTGCGTTCTTGTTTCCCATTTTTGCGGCGTCGTGTTGGTTTTAACGCAGTCATTTGATGAGTTGTGGTGAGACTATCGCATTGTGCCGACATGTTGAGAATACCATGTGGACACAGTGTTATTTTCCCACGATAGACTGCGATGTGAAGAGTTGCGTTAAGCTACTTTTACGGTAGTTATCACATGTTCTTGACAATATCCCCCCAAGTTCTTGGTAGCTGCTCATATTCCAGTTCAAGTTTTACAAGATGCCTTGTGAATGAGTTCGGTACAAAAGGGGGTGGTGATGGACGGAGCATCAGAAGCAATCAAACACTCACACCCAGTCAACAGATCTGGGTTTGATCCATCACCGTTCTTTAGCCCACTCTGCCACCCCAGTTCAGACATGGCCATATGCAAATCAGTCTGACCCTGTGCCTCATGGGAACAGTCCAGCCCGAACTGCCAAGCCATGCCTTCCCTGGACAGGAAACAAGCTTCCTAGGACCGGTTTCTGGCATTTCAGCCGTCTTCAGCCAGGCTTGCTTGAATCCAGTGGCAAAGTGAGCAAGGGACTCACGTCTGAGCATACCCTGCCAACTTATGGCGAACAAAGCGGTACAAAAGGGGGTGGTGATGGACGGAGCATCAGAACCAATCAAACACTCACGCCCAGTCAACAGATCTGGGTTTGATCCATCACCGTTCTTTAGCCCACTCTGCCACCCCAGTTCAGACATGGCCATATGCAAATCAGTCTGACCCTGTGCCTCGTGGGAGCAGTCCAGCCCGAACTGCCAAGCCATGCCTTCCCTGGACCGGAAACAAGCTTCCTAGGACCGGTTTCTGGCATTTCAGCCGTCTTCAGCCACGTTTGCTTGAATCCAGTGGCAAAGTGAGCAAGGGACTCAACGTCTGAGCATACCCTGCCAACTTATGGCAAACAAAGCGGTACAAATGGGGGTGGTGATGGACGGAGCATCAGAACCAATCAAACACTCACACCCAGTCAACAGATCTGGGTTTGATTCATCACCGTTCTTTAGCCCACTCTGCCACCCCAGTTCAGACATGGCCATCTGCAAATCAGTCTGACCCTGTGCCTCGTGAGAACAGTCCAGCCCGTGAGACGTGAGTCCCTTGCTCACTTTGCCACTGGATTCAAGCAAGCCTGGCTGAAGACGGCTGAAATGCCAGAAACCGGTCCTAGGAAGCTTGTTTCCGGTCCAGGGAAGGCATGGCTTGGCAGTTCGGGCTGGTCTGTTCCCATGAGGCACAGGGTCAGACTGATTTGCATATGGCCATGTCTGAACTGGGGTGGCAGAGTGGGCTAAAGAACGGTGATGGATCAAACCCAGATCTGTTGACTGGGTGTGAGTGTTTGATTGGTTCTGATGCTCCGTCCATCACAACCCCCTTTTGTACCGCTTTGTACGCCAGAAGTTGGCAGGGTATGCGCAGACGTTAGTCCCTTGCTCACTTTGCCACTGGATTCAAGCAAGCCTGGCTGAAGACGGCTGAAATGCCAGAAACCAGTCCTCGGAAGCTTGTTTCCGGTCCAGGGAAGTGTGGAAATATGGATTTTTCTGGTCAGTTATGTCCCCTATCTTGGACCCCAACGGTTCTATGTGCATGTTACAAGTACATGTATGTTCCCTCCAGTTCCAGTTATGAAGACGCAAATACATATGCGTCCACCGTTAACATGTCCTCTGTTGATCCGCCATGAATGGGCCGGATATTCCATTCCTAAGTACGAAAGGCCACCGCCTTTATATGGTTCACTTATGCCATTTTACAGTCCAGGCAAGTAGGCCCTGATTCTGTCATCGAACTCTTCTTGCTTTCTGTCTTTGAAGCTCCAGTCCGAGCCTGCATCTGTGACCATGAACTTTGTCTCATTCTCTGCGCGGCTCACGAAGCCTGACATCAGCTTGCTGCCTGCCAAGAACTGTATTTCACCTTCGAAAATTATCTGCTCCGCTCCCTGCCCAATGCATTCCTGTCTAGTAGCTTAAGTAAACATTCTTCCAGCTACCAAGCAAAGGCCCGACTTCTCTGTCCTCATGCAAGTAATTCATAGCCCTGTTACTATGGAAGATTCCGCCCTCGCATCTAGTGTAGACACTTAGACGCTTGTACACGCACTAACAGTCAGTATAGTCAGTATAGAATAAGATTCTACTCTAAGAGACCTCTCTTTTGATAACTTAGTTCTTTAAACATAGGATGTTAGATATGATTTGGGATTAGGTTGACTTGACCCTCCAGACTTCTGTCGCCACATGTAGAGCTAAATGTCAAGTCCCCTTCACCCCCTAGTTGCACGTCAATTACACGTCATGCTGCTGCGCGCGCATATCTGCCAAGTATTTCTGCTGACATTGCGAAATTCTTTCATGTAACCACCCTCTTATGACATCACATCTGATGACGTTCTTTCATCACTCCCAGTTACGCCTATTTTTGCTACGTATGAATATATTATCACCACTATCAATTGTTACGCCTCTTGTATTGGCCTCACTGTAATGCCTATTGTATAAAAGTAATTGATTGTCAATAACGTATGTACTTCACTTCCTGAACCTTCGTGGTGATGGAACCTGGAGCAACCGATTATAATCGACCATTGGAATAAAGCCCATTTAGAACCTCTAATACCACGGATCCTGCCTCTTATTTACTGAGCTATTTTTATTATGTTTCCGTATCAAATTAAGTCCCGGTAATTAAATTATTTACCACATGAATGGCGCCCGAATAGGGACACTTTCTCATCTCACGCGCCGGTGGTGCGTTGCAGGCCTGGTCTCCTGCCACAGCTGGACGGACAACAACGCGTACCAGCAGGATTTCCTGTATCTCCCTCCGGTCAAGCGGGGGCGACTGAGGCTGCGATCAACACCCAGACGAGGCGGTGAGAAGTGCGAAGTATCCCGACCAGAGCCTAGCTGAGAGAGCAAGATCCGAGGTATACAGAGGCCCACCAGTTTTCCGAAGTCCGAAGTCGAGTCCAGTGTCCGAAGTGTTCGAGTCGAGTCCAGTCCGGTTCAAGTTCAGTTCAGTCTCCGAGGCCTTCCGTTCCGAGCTACCCGGTGAGTACCATTACTGGGGAGGCGTTCTGGCGTGCACATAAGTTGTGCCGGTCCAGACGGGTTTGGGTACACAAATCCGGTCTGCACTGTTTCAGCAGTGTATCTGTACTGTTTAGCAGTATATCTAGTATATCAAGTATATAAATTCAGAATGATTCAGTTCAAGTCGAGTATTATGTTTAGTGATTAAGTTTTTCTTAGATCATCGTTGCTCAGTTAAATGTTAAATGTTTTAAATACGTTCAGTATATTGTGGTATGAATGACTGTTCATTATTGTGTTTATTGTATTAAGTTTGTTCAAAATCTAGTATCAGATCAGTTCTCATTAAGTTTGTTCAAAATCAAGTATCAGATCAGTTTTCAATATGCCGCTCTTTTCGAAATTAAGACAGATCACAACAAGAAAAGGGGTACTCGAAGAAGCTGTTCCTATTCCTCCTAGGGACACTCCAGGGTACTTCATGTATCATAAACATGGCTTAGACGCTATATTATTTCTTGATTTATGGGTAGACTACACTAAGGAATTACCAGAAAGTCAGAGGTGGCCCGCAGCTGGGACCTGGGATGCAGAGTGCATCGTGAAAGTAGAGGAAGAGTTATGGAAAAAGAAAGCTAGACAATCACAGAAGGACGCCATTGAATTATGGCGTAAAGAATCGTATAGACGCACAGAAAAAGCACGTAGACAGGAAGAGAAGAGTAAAGAGAATTCAAATAAAGTTCAAGAAAATCTATTAATTGAAGAAGGTACACGAGTAAAATCAGAACAAGTGGACAGACAAAGACATGCCCTTATGAAGGGTATGTATCCCCTTCTGGCCGAGGGATTACCTAAGGCTACTGCGGGGATACCAAAAGACTTGCCACCCCCATTATTTCCAATAAAGGTACATCCTAAGGGGCATCCTAGAACAGCAGAAGATGTTTTTCTTTCCTCATATTTAGATGACGCAGCTCCCGAGTATGCTAATCCCGCCCCACATAGACCGCTTGCCAGGGAGGTTCAACGCCAAGATCCAGTACCTGTATCCCTACAGCAACAGGTTCTGACACAAGTTCCGGCAAGCACATCTGTTTCTGCATCTGTTCCTACAGCTACTTCTATAGCTGTATCCACACCTATAGTTGCTGTATCACGTTCAACGAATCCTTTCACACCCGATACTCTAGACGGGGCTACCGGAGGTGCTACCAATATCTTTTCTACGCCACCTAGAATAAATAAACTTACTTTTCAAGAGTCAGCACATTCACGTACCCCCAAACTCATAAATGCCCGTACGCTTAAGGAACTTCTTATAGATTGTAGATATGACCCTGTGCCCGGAAAAGAGGACGAAATGACCCTGGCATCATTACGTATCAGACGAGCCGCGGTGTATTTAGGGAAGTTACCAGGAATGACTATGCATCTAGATAATATATATCATTTTGTCCAAACCGGGCGAGATTCTGAATGTATTAACAGAGCTATGGAATACCAGAAAGTGGAGATACAGGGGGAACTGTTACGTTTCCTCATAAATTGTGTGATCAGAAATCAAGACCGACCGGGGGTAGACCCGGAAGCAATGCAGATTCTTACCAGATGGAGCCAGAATATATCAGAAGGGAGACATGATAAGCAAAACTATATAATAGCCATGTGCCGAAAGATCCGTAAAGAAATAGAACGCCTACACGAAGAAAGATTAGCGGTAGACCAGTTCGAACAAAGCGAGGAAGAAGCATCAGGACTGCCCACAGGACAGTCAGAAACTATAGCCTATGTAGGTAGAAGAAGATCTTGTAATAGTACTAGATGTCTTACTGATCCGATACGTCCGATAGGTCTAGAAAATAACAGGAATTTTCAAACACCAATAATAAATATAAGGTCTAACGAGCATTCATTCCAAGCAGCTGATAAATTACTCCGAGAACAAAGGGGTTATCATTTTCTCGATTCTATGGATGAACAAGAATTAGCCAGGTCAGCTGTCCATTGGGTTGACAGTCCCGGGAAGTATAGTGATGATACAGTAGCACACACATTTTTGAATCTCACCCCAGATGAACAGCGTTTAGCTGGGATTTATATGATTCAACAACTTCTTATACTATATAAAAGCCAACATTCAGATCCGGGTCCCTTACCTGATATATTGACCGAATTACTCAAGAATAGATGGAGAGGTTCAGGTACTAAGTTAATTAAAGAGATACTAGAATCAAGAAAGCAGTACATTCTTTTTATATACCCAGAACATGTCTCACTGCCCATCAAGGAAAGAACCACGTATTACATGGACAGACAGAATCCCTTACGAGAAGTGCACCCAATAAAGGGCGAGGACAATGAGTTTAAACGTGTATATGTATATACACCCATATCGAAAATAGAATTGTTAGAAATGAAGAAAGTGGTACCCAGTCATGACAAAGACCCAGCGGGTTTCCACCGAGAAATTAAAGACATGTTACTCATGGGAGAGTATACCTATCCCGACATTATGACAATATTAAAGGTATTAATGCCTGCTGGCATTTATGAAAAACTCAAGGAAAAAGAGTGGGAGGTAGGAGACCAAAAGATAGATTGGACAGCATTAGAAAATGAAGAAAAGGCCCGAGGTCCAGGTTCGGGGCTTGGGGACAAAACTAAAGCACTGCCAGGTTTATTAGTCCAGGTACTGCCACGTTTATTAACTACGAAAAAGGAAGACTGGGGTGCAATTTCAGCCTGTAAACAAAAGCAAGATGAAGACACTAGTGATTTCTATGCCCGATTCGAAAAATGTTTTGGTATAAATAGTGGTATAAAAGCAAGTAGCGAGTCCTACCCACATCTGTTTGTGACAAAATTAGTTGAAAATTCCTTGCCCCAAGTGAAGAATAGAGTATTAAAATTCGAGAGTACCTGGCAAGGTAACACTCCATCACAAATGTTACAAATGTTACAGTATCATCACAATAGAATTAGAGAGGAACAAGATCATGAACAAAGACGCATGAAAGACACGAAAATGAAAATGCTAGTCTCCCAAACAGTTCCAGCTGAAGGACATAAAAAGGGTACGACACATTCTGGCGATTTAGCAGGACCTGTAAAAGGGACATGCAACTATTGTAAACAACTAGGTCATCATGTACACGATTGTCCAGTCCTGAAGCGTAATATCGCCACAGGTATCACAAAAGAAAGACCACGGCCACTTAGACAGGATCAGAATGAACAAGGAGCCTTGCAGCATGCACAGTCCATGCCAGCTCCACAACAGACTATACAGTTTGTGCCAGCTGCACCAGCGTTGCCTGTTGCTGCCACGCAAACCACGACACGACAACTGTACCAGACCGCACAGTATGACTATCCTGATTATCAACGATATGCATGAACCAGCCTAGAGAGGGAAGTTGACTTACCCCTTATCGAGATCCCTGTAGATCAAGAAGGACCTTATGTACATAGTGAATTATTAGGCCAAGACAGAAAATTTTTACTCGATACAGGGGCAAGTCGAACAACTATAAAACGTAGTGAAGTTCCAGGGGCACCCCTCTCAGGCTCACAGAATATTTCCCTTGGTTTTTCAGGAAAACCTATTGTTAATGAAGTGTCACAACCTCTTCCACTTACGATAGGACCTTTGACCCGAACTACAGATTTATTGCTTACTAAATCATGTCCAGAAAACCTGTTAGGAATAAAAACACTGAAGGCTCTAGGAGCTATAATATGTTGTTCTCCGGAAGGAGTAAGATTGTTTTTACGTGATTTTAAAGGTCATTATGTGTCTAGAGACATGGATCCCCGATTGCAGACTTTACCTACCCATCTATGGGCACAAGGCCCTACTGATGTTGGTTGCATGAATATTACACCATATCGAGTTACACTAAAGGCAGGAGTGGTACTACCACGAATGCGACAATACAAGTTACCACCAGATGCTGTAGTGGCTTTACTGCAAATCATTGACGAACTCATTGCCCAAGGAGTGGTTGTAGAAACCGACTCCAATATATGTAATTCACCGATAATTCCGATTCTCAAACGAACAGATCCGAAGGCCCCGCCAGTATATCGATTGGTTATAGATCTGCGCGAATTAAACAAGTGTATTGTGCCACAATTCCCTGTGGTCCCCGATATCTCATCATTACTGACAGCTATTGATTCCGAAGCAACATTCTTTACTGTAATTGATCTCAAAAATGCCTTTTTCAGCGTCCCAATAGATCCGGAAAGCCAATATTTGTTCGGATTTAGTTTAAATGGACGTAGCTTCAAATTCTCACGCGCACCTCAAGGATTTACAGAAAGCCCCAGCATCTATAGCCAAGCACTGAAACGAGAACTCGACAGTATTCACATGCCAGTTAACACTGCCTTGCTTCAATATGTCGATGATCTGCTGATCACCGCTAGAAGCGAACCCGAATGTGAGAACGCATCACTGACAGTTTTACAATTTCTAGCCGAAAAGGGGCACAAGGTGTCCCCTTCTAAGCTGCAATTCTGTGTCCAGCGAGTTATTTACCTTGGTCACTCGCTGTCCAAGGAGGGAAGGCAGCTTACACCAGACCGCATTCAGTTAATAGCTAACATGCCAATCCCCAAGACACAAAAGGAGGTGCGGGCTTTCATAGGCCTCACTTCATATTGTAGGCAGTGGATCCCTCAGTATGCATTTCTAGCAAAACCACTCATTCAGTTGACAACACAGGAGGCAGCCACATCGACTGTTCTCCCTTGGACTCAGGAACATACACAAGCTTTTGAAAGCTTAAAGAAAGCTTTATGTCAAGCACCTGTTTTAGCAACACCATGTTACAGTAAACAGTTTACACTCTTTATTACAGAACGCGAAGGTACTGCCTTGTCAGTACTCACACAAGAACAAGCAGGAGCACACAAACCATGTGCTTATTTTTCTAGTACATTAGATCCCGTAGCTCAGGCTCTGCCGGCGTGCCTGAAATCAGTGGCAGCGACCGCTTTAGCAATAAGACAAAGCGATGCCATAGTGTTAGGACATCCATTGACAGTACAAGTACCACATGCAGTGGAGGTTCTTGTGAATCGAACGCAAACACAACATTTGACTATAGCAAGACTTACAGGGTATGAACTAACATTGTTTCAGCCACATATAGAAATCAGACGTTGTAACACATTGAATCCTGCCACACTTTTGCCTATAAATGGAACAGACCCACTAGCACATGATTGTATTGAAGTTATTACAATAACGACGAAACCCAGACAAGATTTAACCGATGTCCCGTTGTCAGACCCAGACCTGACGTTGTATGTAGATGGTTCATGTATGAGAAAAGGTACAGGAGAGTTAGTGGCCGCTTACGCAGTCACAACAGATACTGAAATCATTGAAACAAATTGCATAAATACCTTGTCCGCTCAAGCAGCAGAGCTCGTCGCTCTGACACAAGCCTGTATTCAAGCCACAAATAAAAAAGTCAACATATACACTGATTCACGTTATGCATTCGGAGTCGTACATGACTTCGGCGTGCTGTGGCGAGAGAGAGGTTATTTAACTTCTCACGGTGCCCACATTCAGCACGGACCCCTCATTCACGCCTTATTAGATGCAATACATTTACCCATTGCAATATCGATTATGAAATGCAAAGCACATACGAAAGTTACTGATATCATTTCTCAAGGCAATGATTTAGCTGACAGAACAGCTAAACAGACTGCCCAAATTCAAACATCCGACATGACAAAGACAATAGTCCCGACGCCAACACATTGTATGACGGTTAAAGATCCTACTCTTGATGTAATTGATATACAGACACATGCTACATCAGAAGAAATAAAGAAATGGACTGAATTAGGAGGGATCCAAACGGATCAAGGATGGTTGATGAAGGAAAAGTCTGTGTGGTTCCTTCCTGATTCAATGGTCCAAGTCATTATTAACACTATCCATAGTCCAGCGCATCTAGGAGAGAAAGCTATGCTAGACAGCATTCAACATATTTGGTTCAACAAGCATTTACGAGCAGCAGCGAAACAAAAAGTTCGTACCTGTATGATCTGTTGTCAGTTCAACCCAGGAAAAAGCGTTCCCGTAGAACAAGGTGGATTTCATCCTCCTGATCACCCTTTTGAAGTCCTCCAGATGGATTATATCCAGATGGAACGATGCAGAGGATTCAAATATGTTCTCGTAGTTGTGTGTGCTCTTTCCCGTTGGACGGAGGCATACCCGGTTTCAGATTACACTGCCCCGACTACTGCCAAACAGTTGGTTCGAGAATTCTTCCCACGATACGGTTTACCACGTGTTGTTCACTCAGATAACGGCCAGCCGTTCTCATCCGAATTAATGAAACACGTTTCACTTTTGTTAGGCTATCAGTGGAAATTCCACTGTGTCCGACACCCCGAAGCAGCAGGTCTCGTAGAAAGACATAATCAGACTCTGAAAATAAGATTATCCAAAATATGCAGAGAAAAAGGTGTCGACTGGGTAGTAGCATTACCAGTTGCACTCTTTTACACAAGAATGGTAGCACACTCTCGAACAGGGCTATCCCCGTATGAAGTGATCTTCGGCAGACCACCAAATATGTGGGGGACGCCTATACCACGCAAAATAACTGATATTGACTGTAACATGCTGACAGATTATTTGGCTTCCTTGATGGCTGCACTACAATCTTGTCGTTCACAGGTAGCCGCAGCTTTTCCTGACAACACTGAGGTGAAACCCCATGACGTGGTTCCGGGAGACCTGGTCCTCGTGAGGAACTTTGATCGAAAGACTCAGCTGGAACCTAGGTGGCGGTCACCTCAGCTGGTGTTGCTCACAACAAGAACAGCCGTGAAGATCGAAGGCAGAAAAGGATGGATTCATTCAAGTCATATCAAGAAATTTCATGGACTGAAATCAGATGTGAATAGCACACCTTGTGTGTCTTCACCCATTGACTCAAAACTTCCTTTTGTGGAAAAAAGTGACTCCGAACTTTATAAATTAAAGCTCAGGCCCAATCAGTCGAGCAATTTGATTGTTTAAGTCCTCTCCAAGGTGAAGCGGTTGAATTGTCTCTGACATGTATCCCTTGGACCTGAACAGAGAAAGCACCCGAAAAATGTTGAAACGACAGGCGTACTGTAAATCTCTGCGTAGTCATTGTATAGTGACGTTATTAATTTTGTTTTTCTCAAGTCTTTTAATAATTACTGCAAGTATATTGTTGCACATATATTATCCTATTTCTAGACATGTTTACAATGTTACTGCTGAACATTCTTTTAGTGAATTACCTCCGCTTGAATTGTCATACAGATTTGCGCTGCGCAATAACACTTTTATTAGTATGTTACATCATTCCCATCAGGTTAGCAATGCTACAAATTGTTGGATATGTGGCCGACTCCCTCCCTATCAGAACTATAAAGGAATTCTACCTCTTTTTCCATACCCGTTCACACACAACGGCTCCTGTGGAGCATGGTTTAGCTTAATTAATTCTCTGGATTCGAATTCTGCAGTTTATCAAGATAACTGGGTATGGGGACATTTGAATTTAGTTTTACTTAAGGTCTGCTATCCTAACAAGGAGGGACTTCCCAAAAGAACAGGAACTGATCTAGAAAATGAAGTATATGGCTTAGGTAATTTTACGCTTAATCTTATGATCCTAAATGTCGAATCCAAAGCTACTCCAATTTTGCCCGCTATGTCAATATTTCCAGTAAAAGGTGAATTATGTGTAAGAAAGAATGGTTCCATACATATGAGCCATAGTAGATGCACCACTGTAGTAGAATTTAGTGATCAAGGCAAGTCTACATTTAGAGCTTCCCGCCATTCCTATTTTATATGTGGTCAGACGGCATATGTACGTTTGCCTCTAGATTGGGATGGTACCTGCTACATTGGATTCCTTTTGCCACCTGTTTTCCTAGCTCCTCCTGATTATCACAGAAATACTCATTTAGTACACAATAGAGAAAGGAGAGATCTCCCAATAGTCGATTACACTGAAACGGCATGGGAAAAATACACGGATTTCAATAAAGGTCTCTTTCCCTATATAGGTACCGTTACTAATAGTAAGCTGATACGTAGATTGACTAGAACCCTTGAAGCAGTAGTGAACGAAACTATTTCCGCCTTAGGCAATTTAACAGAAGAGCAGTCTGCTATGCGGATTGTTGTGCTTCAAAATCGTCTTGTCCTTGACGTCATCCTGGCCGATAGGGGCGGAGCTTGTAGGGTCATCGGATCAAGCTGTTGCATATTCATACCAGAAAATTCGCCATCAGTATATAAGGCCATAACCCGCCTTCATAAGATTGTAAGCCAGATACACCAGAATCCAGGCACCTGGACTTGGTCCGGTTGGTTTTGGAGCGTGTTATCAGCCTGGGGATGGAGAGTCCTATCTTTCCTAGGTATTGGCCTTCTCATACTATTCAGTTGCTGTCTATGTCTACAATGTGGACCAGCGATTTGTGGTCTGTGTGCCACATCGTGCATTCCACATCAAGATTTTCATTCAAGATCCCGGAAGAAGAAAGAAGAACAAATGATGCTATATGAACAGATCAATGGATTAATGAAGATTGATATCTCTTGACGGGCAAGTAGGGGACAAGGAGGGAATGTGGAAATATGGATTTTTCTGGTCAGTTATGTCCCCTATCTTGGACCCCAACGGTTCTATGTGCATGTTACAAGTACATGTATGTTCCCTCCAGTTCCAGTTATGAAGACGCAAATACATATGCGTCCACCGTTAACATGTCCTCTGTTGATCCGCCATGAATGGGCCGGATATTCCATTCCTAAGTACGAAAGGCCACCGCCTTTATATGGTTCACTTATGCCATTTTACAGTCCAGGCAAGTAGGCCCTGATTCTGTCATCGAACTCTTCTTGCTTTCTGTCTTTGAAGCTCCAGTCCGAGCCTGCATCTGTGACCATGAACTTTGTCTCATTCTCTGCGCGGCTCACGAAGCCTGACATCAGCTTGCTGCCTGCCAAGAACTGTATTTCACCTTTGAAAATTATCTGCTCCGCTCCCTGCCCAATGCATTCCTGTCTAGTAGCTTAAGTAAACATTCTTCCAGCTACCAAGCAAAGGCCCGACTTCTCTGTCCTCATGCAAGTAATTCATAGCCCTGTTACTATGGAAGATTCCGCCCTCGCATCTAGTGTAGACACTTAGACGCTTGTACACGCACTAACAGTCAGTATAGTCAGTATAGAATAAGATTCTACTCTAAGAGACCTCTCTTTTGATAACTTAGTTCTTTAAACATAGGATGTTAGATATGATTTGGGATTAGGTTGACTTGACCCTCCAGACTTCTGTCGCCACATGTAGAGCTAAATGTCAAGTCCCCTTCACCCCCTAGTTGCACGTCAATTACACGTCATGCTGCTGCGCGCGCATATCTGCCAAGTATTTCTGCTGACATTGCGAAATTCTTTCATGTAACCACCCTCTTATGACATCACATCTGATGACGTTCTTTCATCACTCCCAGTTACGCCTATTTTTGCTACGTATGAATATATTATCACCACTATCAATTGTTACGCCTCTTGTATTGGCCTCACTGTAATGCCTATTGTATAAAAGTAATTGATTGTCAATAACGTATGTACTTCACTTCCTGAACCTTCGTGGTGATGGAACCTGGAGCAACCGATTATAATCGACCATTGGAATAAAGCCCATTTAGAACCTCTAATACCACGGATCCTGCCTCTTATTTACTGAGCTATTTTTATTATGTTTCCGTATCAAATTAAGTCCCGGTAATTAAATTATTTACCACAGAAGGCATGGCTTGGCAGTTTGGGCTGGACTGTTCCCATGAGGCTCAGGGTCAGACTGATTTGCATATGGCCATGTCTGAACTGGGGTGGCAGAGTGGGCTAAAGAACGGTGAAGGATCAGACCCAGATCTGTTGACTGGGTGTGAGTGTTTGATTGGTTCTGATGCTCCGTCCATCACCACCCCCTTTTGTACCGCTTTGTTCGCCATAAGTTGGCAGGGTATGCTCAGACGTGAGTCCCTTGCTCACTTTGCCACTGGATTCAAGCAAGCCTGGCTGAAGACGGCTGAAATGCCAGAAACCGGTCCTAGGAAGCTTGTTTCCGGTCCAGGGAAGGCATGGCTTGGCAGTTCGGGCTGGACTGTTCCCATGAGGCACAGGGTCAGACTGATTTGCATATGGCCATGTCTGAACTGGGGTTGCAGAGTGGGCTAAAGAACGGTGATGGATCAAACCCAGATCTGTTGACTGGGTGTGAGTGTTTGATTGGTTCTGATGCTCCGTCCATCACCACCCCCTTTTGTACCGCTTTGTGAATGAGTTCAGCCTTTATACTGGGCCCTTGGATTACAGGTGCAGAGGTGATGGGTGAAGGGGGAGGGTGCCAAAATGCCATTTCTCATTCCTCCCACATTGGACAGCCCGTCTCCCCAAGTAAAAAACAGCATTTCTGGCATTCTACCAAATTCTTTTAACACCCTTGAGAACACCCTCTCCCAAAGATTACAAGTCAATATCTGTTTCCTGCCGCCTCACCCTTACACTCTCTAGGACTTTCCTCCCCAGACAGGCCAACTTCTGAAAACCTTTCAGCATGTGAGGAGGGAGCCCCTCCACCTTTACCCTTGCTTTCAGATATTTTGTAATTTGCCTGGATCCATGCTCACATTAATGGGCAAGTCCAATCTCACCCAGGGCTGCAGAAATTAATGACCAGCTTATGTGATCAAATGCCTTCTCTGCATCTAGCAAGATGCACATGGCTGGGATACTTTTCTTGTACACCTTTCCAATGATATGTGCCACCTTCCTAAAATTGTCTCTACCATGTCTTTGCCTGATAAATCCCACCTGATCTGTGTCGATCAGGAAAGACATCATGGTTTTCAGTCATGTTGTTAGATTTGTTCTAAAATGCTTTGTGTCTATATTCAATAAGACTAATGGCCTACATAAAGAGCAGTCTGTTATGTCTTTCCCTGGTTTGAGAATTTATGATTGGTCAGCTTTCTGTATGGAATATGTAATACTTTAATGCAGGTTGTGATTCTTTTTCTGTGATGAGTTCACCTAGTCCCTCCTTACAATGACATGGGAGTGATGGGAATTTACAAGATCTTACAAAATTAGCACAGTCCCCTCCTACGAGCACCTACCGTATACCGTGTGAGAAAACTCTCTGAAAAGTTTATGTTTCTCCTGTTCTATTATGGTACAGTGACCTCCAAGAATTCTAATCTTGCAAATGTAGGTTTTGCCTCTTTGGTCTCTTAATTGCCGGACTAGCATAGGTCCAATATTCTTCCATTTATTGTTTACCATATTCCCAAACTTTAGTAGCAATAGTCCTTCTCCTCCGGTTCGGAGAAGTGTGAATTGATCCCCCTCAGCGTTGCTAGTCTTTGGTGCCTTATTTGAGTGATTTCATGCTTGTCAGATTTTTCAAAGCTGTTAATTTCAGCTGCCAATTGCTCAACCTCCAATTGTATATCTGGCTGCACACGAAGCTAAGCTGACTGTTTTCCTCTCACTGCCACCTTGAAGGCATCCCACCTTACTGGTAAAGTTGTATACTGCTCTCCATTTACTTTGAAGACTTCATATATGCATTCATCTCATTCTGATTTAAATGCTGTATTTCTAAAGAGACTTATTTATTTTTCAGAAATCCCTGCTATGCATTGTCCTTGCCCTTTGATGTAATTTCGACATGAGCATGGTTGGAGATCAATATTTCATCAATCTTCACCATCTCCAACCTTAGTATCATAGGTTCAGACATGAAGATAACATCCATTCTTGCGTAAAACTAGTGAAAGTGCAAAAAGAACAAATAGACTTTAGTGTCAGGAGGTTTCACCTCAAGCCCAAGCTTTCTCAGTTTGACTTTGTGTCCTTGGGCATTGCTCTTGAGGACTAAAGCCCTGGAACTGCCCAATTAAAGCTCGGGATTCCAGATCATATTTAATTCACCCCATTATAATTTCACTATCACTAATTGATATTGACTTTTGTTTGGGATTTGGTATAATTGTCTAGTCCCACTTCGTCTTGGGTGTGCAAATGTTAATTAGATCCGTGTTCTGGCCCTCACATTATGCCAAAAGCTTAAAAAAACTACCCTCTGGGTCTCTCTGCACTTTGAATGAATTCGTTATGAACTGCTGTTTACACATAGGGGCAACTCCGTCAGTTTTCGACTTCTCAGTTTTTATGGGATAAGGCATATGCTTCATGCGGATCTGATCCTTTCTTAACAAATGGGCCTCCACCTGCTGTTTAGAGAGTTCAGACCTTTCATATTAAGTGGAATGGGTATTCAAACAAAATATTGAGTTGGAAATGTCTAGTTACACAAATATTGAGGTGTAAATATCGTGACACAGAAATATCGACAGCAAAAATATCGTGGTCAAGAATATCGAATTTAAGGTAAGAAATATTGTTTTCAAGAATATAAGAGTCATTAATATCATTTGCAAAAATATATTTGTTTAAAATATCGATTTTTAATTAGTGTTCTGTATTTTAGTTTATATTTTAAATGTATGTGATGTATGTGTTTCATTGTTAGTAGTTATCGATTTTATTTTAATTACATTTTGGGTTTCTTAGTTTTGCAGCGGGTTGTGGGTATATAGAAGAATAGGGTGGGAAGTAATTTAATTATAATAAATTAATGATTATTGTTTCATTTATTGTTATTTATTTAATTGAGATTTTATAGTGTTAATTGTGTAATTAATTATTAATTGGTTGTTAATTAATGTTATTTACTTAATTGAGAATTAAATATGGAAATTGTGTAATTATTTAAGGTGTGGGTTGTGTGAGGTTATAGGGGTAAAGAGAGGGTAGTCATTTATTTTGAATTAATTAATAATTAGTTGTTAATTAATATTAATCAATTTATTGAATATTAAATATGGAAATTATGTAATTAATTTTAGGTGTGGGGTTTGGGGTAAAGGGTGAGCAGTAATTTATGTTTAATTACTTAAAAATTAGTTGTTAATTACAATTAATTAATTAAATGAAAATTAAACATGGAAATTGTGTAATGAGTTTTAGGTGTGGGTTGTGGTATTTATAGGGGTAAAGGGAGGGAAGGTATTTCATGTTTAAGTGTTTTAATTTGTTTTTTAATTATGATTATATTTCTTTAATTTATAATTAATTATGTTAATTATGGAAGTACATTTTCTTTAAAATTTAGATGTTAATTGTGAATTGTGTCGTGTTATAGGGTGGGAAGTAAATAAACTAAATTTATGTAACAATGCATATTTTTGTCTCTAAATAATTTTTTACTACAAATATTTATTTGTTTGAAAATATTTTATTATTTTATTTAATATAATATTTGTAGGTATTTGTCACATATCTTTAACATTATAATATGATTTTGTTTTTTATTTTTAATATTAAATATATTAGTATTTACATTTTTAACATACTTATATATATTTAGTTTTAAAAATATTTTTGTTATTGTTGTTTGTTTTTAATTTTGAACTGACTGGAGTGGGATTGCTAACTTTTACAGATATGCAATCCAACACTTTCCTGACTGTTGCACTGACTGGAGTGGGAATAGTATATTTCATCCCTCCACTATCCAACACTTTCCGTGCTGTTGCACTCACTGGAGTGGGAATAGTAATTTTTACCCCCCCCCGCTATCCAACACTTTCTCTACTGTTGCACTCATTTGAGTAGACATAGTAAAGTTTACCCCTTTGCTATCCAACACTTTGCCTACTGTTGTACTGACTGGAGTGGGAATAGTAAATTTTAACCCTCCGGAATGCAACACTTTCCCTACTATTGCAATCACTGGAGTGGGAATAGTAATTTTTACCCCTCCGCTATCCAACACTTTCCCTACTGCTGCAACCTTTGGAGTGTGAAAAATATGTTTTACCCCTCATCTATCCAACACTTTCCATACTGTTTCACTCATTGAGTGGGAATAGTAATTTTTACTGCTCCGCTATCCAACACTTCCCCTACTGTTGCATTGACTGGAGTGGGAATAATACATGTCATTCCTCCGCTAGCCAACACTTTCCCTACTGTTGCACTCACTGGAGTGGGAATAGTCATTTTTACCACTCCGCTGGCCAACACTTTCCCTACTGTTGCACTGACTGGAGTGGAAATAGTAAATTTTATACCTCCGCTATCCTACACTTTCCCTAATGTTGCACTCACTGGAGTGGGAATATTAATTTTTACCTCTTCGCTATCCAACACTTTCCCTACTGTTGCACTAACTGGAGTTGGAAATGTAAGTTTAAAGATTTTTAAATAATTTAATGTTTTAATTTATAGTAAAAAAAAATTATTAGATTTTATATTATTAGTATATATATACATATATAGTAACATTATATAAAAGTTTACATATATATATGTAAATGTTTATATAATTTTAACATTATTAAATAAATTAAAATTAATAGTTTATTAATTGTTTTAAAGTAAATATATATATATATTAATTATGTATGTGTGTGTAACTTTTTTAATTATGTTTATTTGTTATATTTGTTGAAATGTATATTAAATCTAATTCATTTTTTAAAATATATTTAATATTTATTATTTTATTTGATATATCTATAAAAATCGATATTTTGTACAACTATATTTTTTACATTGATATTTTTTCTGATATTTTTGCACTTACCTGTTTAAGTATTGGTAGTCAATATTTTTGCATTCTATATTTATACCTTGATATTTTTTACATCTATATTTTTGACGTTGATATTCTGTCAGTGAACCCTGTAGTCCAACCAATAGGTATAAGATACCAATCTGCATACCCTATTTGTGAAGGTTACTGGATATCAGCTATGAATTCTCCATAGGCAATGCACAACTGACCATGACGTATCAGTGAGTAATTTTTCCACTCCCCACCAAATTAACAAATGGCATTAAACTACGGTAGAACAATCTCCTATTGCCACTTGAACTTACTTCCCCTACAGCATAACATGTCACAGTTTGGGGTGTCCGTGTTTCATGATATAGTTCGTTTCCTCTTTTGATATACTTTCTTATCAAGGGCAAACATCCACCTTCTTTTATTGTCTTTGGGGTTGACAGTGCAACTCAACCATAGTGATAATGACATTCCGGTTATTCTATACTAACAGCGAATGGGTTCAACCATTTTTATCTTACTTTTTTGGTAGTCAGATGTATAGTGATTGGACGCAAGTTTCCTTTTTCTATGCAATGTGGATGTTGCTAAATCCTAGAACAATACAAATTGACTACTTTTATAATTGATTCTCCCACGTTGATTGCTTTCTGGTCTATCTGCTCTTTGATGTGATAATCGGCCATCTAAGCCACAATGTCTCTGGGCCTAGCCCTCGTGTCATTCAACATTTTTCCCACCTCTTTTCAGTTTGAGCCCCTGGACCCTCCTTCAGCACCAGCCTGGAAGATCACCAAGTTATTACCTTCTATGTCTTCCGTTAGGTAACCTAGCCTAATTTTTTCTTGTTGTGATCTGTTTTTGACATCTTTATTCTTATCTAATAACAGTCTTCCTTGGGTTTCCAAGATAACTACTGTTGTTGGCAGACTTTGGTCTTCAGCCTCACTCTTTTTCAGTTGAATAGGGGCTGCTTCCAGCCTCTGTTCGAAGGAGGCCATTTCCTACTTAGTTTCAGCAACATGCTGCACAAAGAATTCTTCTTGTACAGGTAAATTGTTGGTAAGTAATTTGTCCTAGACTTGTTTTAGCTCCAGTAAGCAGGCTTTAAGGTCTGATGTATTTCTTTTGGCCATTGTGCTCTGTTTGTGACAGAAGAGAATATGTTGTGTTAGTGCCAGGACTGTCGACTTTGGCAATAGGAATCCAGGTTCCAATCTTGGTATCGGCTCAACATCCGGAGATCCTGGGCACATTACCTCATCTCCTTGGGCCTAAAAAAGGAATGTGGCAATGTGTAACATAACTGGTGCTCTTGTAAAGTGCTCCAATACCTTCAGGTTGAGTTTGTGCCATCTAAAACTGCAAAAAACAGGGCTATGTTCTTTCTGAAAGCATTTTCTGTCGTCATCTAATCTTTTGACCGGATTTAGATCTTGGCAGAAGGGTTACTCCGTCACAACGGTGACGTATATCCCGTACGCCGAAATATAAATCCCATAGGATATAATAGGAGGACCTTTGTGTTTTTTAGCAGGTTGCGTAATGCAAATTATGTTAGGATTTGGAGCTCCAACAGCTCATACATTCTCACATTCTTTTATCCAGTAGTGTTGTTCGAGATGTCAGCTAGCAGCCGTCTGCATCAAATTATTAAATTACTAAACGTAACACAGGGTTGCAATTTTCTTGAAGAAATATGTCTCTGCTATCGACTGACCTCCTGTCTACTAAGGGGCTTAGGCATGGTCTCTGATGCGTGGCAGCGGGCTACGTTAGGCGGCTTACTTAGGACTCCCTGTACCAATACACAAGCACTGTTGATGCTTCTGCTTGTCTTATTGACATGGAGCAGTAAGGGAGCAACATACTATTTGAGCAAGCTGTGACCCAGCATTCACTTGCAATGCTTCTCACGGGTGGCTTAGATCTACCCACTGCCAGACATCTTCCACGGTATGATCACTGCCATACAAAGCAATGCACCAAACTTCACTATAATGTCTATGTAGCTTTCAAAACATCCTTTGAAATCCTCTCCTTCGACTCAGGGCTTGAAAGTCATAACTGCAAAGGCACTCCTGGAGGGCTTTCTGACATGCAAGCTAATGCTTGAGCATTACACTGCTTCCTAATTTGGGCACGCGGTACAATAGAGAACTCCCCCCATCCCCCAGGGGGGCTCACATGCTGTGCTTAATTGTTCAAGAGCATGGGAGATTCCGCTCCACCCATTCCTGTCCTTTTCCCATGCACCAGCGCACAATAGGCTGCCATGCGCCAATGCAGGCAACTTTGCACCATGGTGCCTGCGTTGAGGGGATGATTGTTTTTGTGCAGGGAGGAAAACCTTCCTGGACAAAAATAATCACAAGAGGCTTTTTCATTTTTCTATAGATGCTGCTGAATCTAGCACACATAGAAAAAGGAAAAACGAGGAGAAATAAAGATATTTCTCCTCGTTGGGCCTTCCTTACACCTCCCCTGGTAGGCGTAAGTTTTTGGCGCTGCCTCATATGTACGATTTCCTCCAGCAACACCCATTACACGCTGCTTTAACACAGAAAATTGCATTAAACAGGACAATATTTACGAGACTGCATTACGCCAAAAAAAAGTGGCGTACTGCTGCCTCGTAAATATGGAGCAGACTCATGCGCCACGGAACGTCAGAAAAAGTGACATACTGACAGCGCAAGGGGCCTCATAGATGAAGCCCTAGGTTGGTGCCCCTATTTGTGGGAGCAAAGCAAGCACAGCAAAATAATTTAGTATCGACAATTAGTAGGCCAATTGAAGCACTTGTAAAGACAGACAAAAAGACTATATGCATTTGCACCAAAAAAAGACAATATCAAATTCATATCACAAATTATGGCCTGATTTAGATTGTGGCAGAAAGGGTACTACGCCTCAACAGTGTTGGAGTACTCTTTCCGCTGTATTGAAGGTCTACCTGCCTTATTTACAGTCATGCGGACCTTCACTATGTCAGCCGCAGAGACTCTTCCATCACTGCCGCTGAAGTACACCTCCTTTGGTCTCACAGAGTAAGGACTGTCAGAGTTTTTGCCATTTGTCTGCATCCCTGTTTACGGCAGGCAAACAAATGGCAATTTTGTTTATTTTGCTTACCGCCATCCAAAATGTGGTGGAAAATGAAGGTAAAAACATGTCAATTACCCCCCATGGTGAGTGGGACTTTGCTTTTATTATTTTCAAAAAGAAAATCCCACTTTTTGTGTGCTTTTTGAAAATAAAAAAAGTTAGCGTGCCATACAACTCCATACCCATCTTTAATCTTTCATCTTCTATCCTTGATAATGCTAGTATTACATTATTGACTAAAGGGCTTTCCTTTGTACCGTATACTAAGACTAACATTTTTGAACTACATCAAGACATTATCACCTTCTTTAGGAAAATCAGACTAAAAAAGTTCTTTGTTGACAAAGAACCAGAATCTGATGAGACTGCCAGGGTACCCATAGTATCCAATCCCTCTACTTTTACCCCTACGTTAGAACAACTTGGCCCTGAAGTAGCTGTGTTTGAACACACTGTGCTCAATAAATTAAAAAAGGCTACTCAATTTGTACCCCAACCTATACACAATTTAGATAAAGCCGAACATGATTCCCTCCATAAATTAGCTAATGAAAGATCTCTTAAAATCAAAAGCTGCAACAAAGGAGGAGGTATAGTAGTACTAGACACCATCCAGTATGCGTCCAAAATGAAAAATTTACTTAGTGACGGTAATTTCTATGTCACAGCACAGCAAAATCCTACTTCCAAAGTCATGTTACAAATCCAACATCTTACCAGACACGCCTTGAACAACGATCTCATTTGTCCTAAAGAATATGACTATCTCAATCGAGGGGAACCGAAAATGCCTTGTATTTATGGTGTTCCCAAAATACACAAAAATATCTTGGACCCCCCGTTTAGACCCATAGTCTCCACTATTGGTTCCATCACTGAACCCCTTTCCAAATACTGTGACAACATCTTGAGACCGCACATGATTAATATTGCATCTCATATCATGGATACTAGAGCTATGATTAATCAAGTTGAAAATCTCCCCTTTAATCAAGCTAGACACACCATGGTTACTCTTGACATCGAATCTTTATACAGTAACATACCTCAACGTGAAGCCCTAGACGCTGTCTCTTGGTTCATTGACACATACAACATTAGATGTCCCAAAACATATGTATTACAATGCTTACACATTGTACTTTCAGAAAATACTTTAGAGTTTGGCAACACCTTATACAAACAGATTAAAGGAGTAAGTATGGGGGCTTCGGTAGCTCCTTCAGTAGCTTATACATGGCACACTTCGAAATGAAATACATACACAATGACCTTGCGCCCTTTTCCGAGTCTGTCACCCGATGGTCTCGGTACATCGACGACATATTCTTCATATGGATTGATTGTGATGAAAATCTATCTGAATTCCTTTTGTGGCTCAATGTATGCGACACTAACCTCCAATTCACATCACACACTAGCAAAACCCTTGTAGAATTCCTTGATATTATCATTAGGAACAATACCAACATACTTGAGGTTGATTTATTTGTAAAACCCACAGCACGCAACACATTACTACATTTCGACAGCTATCATCCCCGAGTTCAACGACAAAGCATCCCGTTCAGACAGTTTCTACGCCTCCGTCGAAACTGTACCAACATCCGAGACTTTGACATACAAGCCTCGAACTTGAAAGAAAAATTTCTTGCGAGGGGATACCCCCATAGATTGATTCGCGAATCTTATAAACGTGCTCGATTTTACGATCGAGATTGTCTTTTGAAAGAGAAAATACTTTCGACTAAAAATCCTTTGGTATGCATAATCAAACACTCCACCCTTAACAATAAAGTAAGACAAATTGTTAATGGTAGTTGGCATATCTTAAACAGTGACCCTGAAACCAAAGAGAAAATCCCTAAACCCCTCTTTGCCCATCGCAGAAACAAAAATCTGAAAGATCTGACCACACCGTTTATTCAAAAAACCATTGATGGCTCAGCACCCATTAAAGGCACATACAGATGTTCCAACTGTAAAGCCTGTGACACCGCAATTGTTGGTACCACCTATGAATACCAAGGATACTCTATTACCCCTCAAAAGTTTTCAAACTGCAAAAGTAAAAACGTCATCTACCTAATGATCTGCCCATGTCATTTGGGCTATGTAGGGGAGACAGCTCGAGCTTTTAATATTCGCTACACTGAACATCGTTCAGCGATACACACATCCAAAATAAATGCCCCCTTAGTCAAACATTGTATTGAATACAAACATACATCTAACGACTTCAAGTGGTTAATTATTGAAAAAATAGACAGCACTGACAAGTCTAGATCTGAAGAAATACGTAAAAACGGGAGGTATATTGGATTTTTACCCTTGATACGTTCAAAAACGGATTAAATAGCGAAATCCCATGGGAGAACGCTATCCGCTACAACTATCATTAAATCCCTTAACCATCTTTTCTGTCTCCATTAAAGCTGTTTCTGATATGTACCATACCTCTTCAGATTCGGAACCATTCCTAATCCTTTCTGATCCATATACATATTCATTTTCACTGATTCATTTTTATTCACATATTCCTCTATTTTTGTTCCACCTTTATATATGCCATTGCATATTCTTTCATTCTCCAAGCGCGCCTAAATAGTGTTCATTGTTATTTATTTTCATATATATTTTCACTTTGCGCTACATATACATGTTTTTCCATTATCAGTGAAGGCATTGCCTCTGCCCCCACTTTATATAAAAATAAATTTTTGTATCGGTCCTCCCGTTACAAGTTCCCTTCCCTATCCTTTTTCGCTTACAGATCGCCTTCTATCACTATCAGGTTAGCGTTCTAGTTTTCGTAGCATCTACTACGATACGCAGAATGAGTTGGGTATTTCCTGTATACGCTGAGTGCGTCTCACGTCATGCTCACGTGAGCTTCACACCACCATGCCATTGGCTGTCTCCACTTTCAAATACACTCTGTTCCTCTTCATCATTTCCATGCCGGGTAGCATCACAGACAGGCTGAGTTACATACATTTCGAAGTAAGTACCTGCTTGCATTGTAGCGGCTATACAGGGGCAGCGAATTCTATGTCAGGACCGGAGGCTCCGATTATGCTTCTCATTTCTTTACTAGAAATTTGCTCAGCAGCCAATCATATTACACTATCACAAAAAACTACAATACCCATGAACCAATGGGTATGACGAGATAACCATAGAGTATGTACATATAAATAGTCAGCAAGAGAATACCACATCCTCTTTCTTTGCTGCTCCGCAGCCAGTTAAGTGCTTTTCTCTTTCTCTTTCCAGCTATTTGTTTATTTATTATGCCGCTTGTATTGCATTATTATACCGCTTGTCTTGCATTATTGTACCGTTTGTATTGCATTGCTCTGTGGTTTACATTCTGCATTGGTTTTTCACTTCTCAGCGCTGTGCGCCGCTTGCGGACCTTGTTTTACGCTGGTGAATTTTTATTGGATTGTTCTCGGTTCCATCGTTGCAGGGAGCGCGTGTCTGCCTCCCCGGTTCGGGCGCTCTGCGCCCGCGCCTCAGTTTAAGTGGAGCGGGAGTGAATTACGGGGCTGAAAGGCTACGCGCGTGTCGCGTAGGTCTTTCCTCATTTAAATTCAGGCGGCCGTTACGCGCATGCGCGGCGGCCATTTTTCTGAGTAAAACTTGTTGTTTCCTCAGCTATTCAGCGCGAGAGCATCGCTTTACATTGCTCATGCCCACAGCCTGTTTTCTCTTGCCCCAGTTGACGTCCTGCTGCAGGTTTGAAGCAGTTGGGGCTGTATAATTTTGCATAGGCTTTGCCTAGAGTGGTTTTCATTTGGCAAGTCCTCCCTCCACATCTAAGTATTTACATATTTCAGGTTCATTTGACCTGTTTATTTAAACTTGCCTTAGGGGTTTGTGCCGCTCCCCCTTTATTGTGCTTTGGCATACCAGATTTACTATTGTTTTTCCTTCCTCTTGTGGGCATTATTTGCGCCAGGTTCTACCATGGCTGATTATTTTGAGGAAGATGACTATTATTATGATTATGAAGATGAGGACGCCTCTGGCTCTATGGAGCAGGATTTGATAGAGGCTCTTGACTTGGGTGTACAATCCTCTGTGAATAAAGCGCTGGTCCGCGCTATTACACCACTAAAACGTCATTTATCGCATTATGCTGTGCAACAGGGTTGGTTGCCCTCGTCCTCTAAATCTTCGAAATCTTCTCAGTCCTCCAAGTCCTCTAAATCTTCTAAAGTGTCTAATCCTCACAGGTCAGATTTTGCAAAGCTGGCTAAAGCCCTTTCCTCGGAACATTCTTATGGTCAACCTCCTAAGGAGCTTTCCTCCTCTTCAGTTCACCCAACAGACGATGACGGCACCTCTCCATCTTCTTCTGACCATGGGGTATCTTCTCCTCCTCGTAAAAAGGCTCGCAAGGAGCATTTTGTTGATGTGCCATCGCATCCCCAAGTTCTCACGTTTGAACCTTCGGATATCATTCATCCCAATTCCTCTTCTTGGCTCCCGTCTCCTGAGGTGGCGGAGTACGTCCAGACACATATTTGTCAACCTTTTGACAAGGAGGTACGTTCCCGTTCTGCGCTCTGAGTGTCCCCGTCCTGACTTGGCTGATGTGTCTAGCGGACACCCCTGAGGTGGATCCCACTATGGTGACATATCTAAAAAAATATGCCAAAGACCCTAAAAGGGGCATTGACAGAGCCTGGCGATCTTGCCAAGATAAACTTTTGGATTTATTGGGACCCCTCACCAAAATTTTGGATTTAGGTTATCGGGCCAAGGAGTCTTCCTCTGCCATTGACCCGGATGACCTTATTGGTTGGGCTCAAAGAGCAGTTTGTCAATTGGGTAACGTCAATTGTGCTATGTCTTCGGAACGTAGGCGTTCTATTTTACTGAAATTGGACCCAAAATTGGCTGAACTTTCTACTTCTGAATCTGGTCCTTTGGCGCAGGGATTATTGTTTGGCCAGTCTTTCCTCAAAGAACTCACTAAATTTGTGGCCACTTTTAGTGATCTTGATAAGGCGCAAGCATCTATCAGACGGGCTTTTCGCCCGGTTTTTGGAAGGGCCGGTCGATATAGGGGACGATCGTCCGGCCGAGGTTATAACCAATCTAACCAGCATGGTTTCCAGTCCCACCGTGGAGGAGGTCAGGACCCCAACTACTCCAACAACAAGCCTTCCTTCTACCCTTCCCGTCGAGGTCGACACCAATTCCGGAAGGGGCGTGCCGGCGGCAATCAAGGAGGGCACCACGATTCCTCCTCTTCAGGTGAGTTTGATCTCTGCTTCAGAGGTCAGGTTGGGGGGCAGAATTCAGTTTTTTCTTCCCAATTGGCGTTTGATCTCCAGCGATGCATGGGTGTTGGAAACGGTCACGGGTTTCAGGATAGAGTTTTTCAGTTGCCCAAGTCAACCTGTCCCTCCTTTCCCCTTGGTCTTTTCCCTTCAGGATCAGGCGATTATTTCCGCAGAAATAGACTCCCTTCTGACAAAAGGGGCGGTTGTCCGGTCTTCCCCTCATCCGCAGGGTTTTTCCAGCCACATTTTTCTCGTTCAGAAAAAAGGAGGCGGTTCACGGTTGGTTCTCAACCTGAAAGAGTTCAACGGCTGGATTGTCTATCGCCACTTCAAGATGGAGGGCATCCATCTTTTGAGGGATCTTCTTCAGGAAGGGGACTGGATGGTTCGTCTAGATCTAAAGGATGCGTATTTGTCAATTCCCATTTACGGTCCTCATCGCCGGTTTCTCCAATTCCAATGGCAGGGTGTCTGGTACGAGTTCCAGGTTCTCCCGTTCGGCCTCTCGTCAGCACCCTGGTGCTTCACAAAACTTCTGAGGCCGGTGGTAGTGTCTCTACGCTCTCGGGGAGTTCGTCTGATAATTTATCTGGACGACATTCTTATCATGACGCACTGTCCACGTCTGTTAATGCTCCATTTGGACTGGGCAATAGATCTTTTACAGTCACTCGGATTTCTAGTCAATCCTCAGAAATCTATGTTCCGCCCTTCCCAGTCGATAGAATTTCTGGGTTTTCTGATCAATTCCCTCTCTTGCCAACTGTTCCTGCCTCTTCAGAAGATCAGGAGGATCAAACGGGAGTTGAAATTGATTTTACACAAACAGCTTGTGTCATTGAGGTCTCTAGCTCGGATTGTCGGTCTGTTAGCTTCTTCAATTCAGACCATCTTCCCGGGTCCCCTCCATTATCGGGCACTTCAGCGACTCAAAATCCGGCATCTCCAGAAAGGCCTCCGATACTCAGATCAGATTCCTCTTTCAGAGGAGGCGAGGTGGGAGATGTTGTGGTGGTTGGAACACATGGAGTCCTGGAATGGCAGAGCCCTGTTCGGAGTGTCTCCGGAGGTGGTGATCGAATCCGACGCCAGTCGATGGGGATGGGGAGCCCGTTGCGGTCCAATGTCCACGGGCGGCCGGTGGTCCTCGGAGGAACTATCTCTCCATATCAATTGTCTGGAGCTTCTGGCGGGGTCGTTTGCGATCCGTTGTCTGTCTCCACGCATGACGAATTGTTGCATTCTCCTCCGCATGGACAATGTCTCAGCGGTTCGATATGTCAACAAGTTGGGGGGGACACGTTCCAAGATTCTGGCAGAAATTGCCAAGGACTTTTGGCACTTTTGCCTCCAGAGAAACATCACGGTAATTGCGGAGTACCTGCCGGGTCACAGCAATATGATAGCAGATTGGAATTCTCGACATCTTCGCGATTTCAGTGACTGGAGACTTCACCCTCGAGTGTTCAGATCTCTGTCTCGAATGTGGGGCCCCTGCCAGATCGATCTTTTTGCCTCTCGCCTCAACACTCAACTTCCTCGGTTTTTCGGTTGGCGTCCGGATCCGGAGGCTCTTGCCACGGATGCATTTCTCCAGACCTGGCCGTCTCTTCTGTGTTATGCCTTTCCCCCGTTTGTCATGATATCCAGGGTTCTGGCACGCATGAAACTATTTCAGACGGAGTTGATTCTGATCACCCCTCTCTGGAGGGCTCCAGCTTGGTTCCCTGTTCTCCTGCAGTTGTCTTGTGCAGTTCCAGTTCTTCTTCCCCAATTGTGGAATCTGTTATTGGATCCACTCAACAATCCTCATCCTCTCATAGAGTCGGGTCAACTCTTTCTGGTGGCATGGCGGGTTTCGGGGATCGCTGGCAGATCCCAGGCCTTTCACGAGACGCTTCCAGATTTATCAACGAAGCTTGGTCTCCCAACACACACAAACGTTATGCCGCAGCATGGAAACGTTGGTGTGATTGGTGCACTCAACGGCAAGTGGATCCCTCTTCTGCGGATGTCGCTTTGATTGTGAATTTTTTAGCTTCTCTGGCATCCTCCGGCCTTGCATATCGGACTGTCAACAATTTCCGTTCGGCTATCTCTGCGGGGCATATTCCTATTTCTGGTAAACCTGCAGGTGAACATCCTTTGATTTCCAAATTACTCAGAGGTGTCAGATTGGTAAAACCTCCTTCTCCTAAGTATGTTGCGTTATGGGATGTGTCTATTGTCTTACGTTTCTTGGAAGCTTGGCCTTCCAACGACTCTTTGTCCCGCAAACAACTTTCAGCAAAGTTAACTATGCTGTTGTGTCTAGTCTCTTGCAAGCGTGTGTCTGATGTTCGCGCGCTAGATCTTGCAGGTCGTATTTTTTCTCCTGAAGGGGTTACCTTTTCCATTTCCAGACGTACTAAGTCTAATACTACCTCCATCACTTACCCAAGTTTTCCCAATAATCCAAAACTCTGTGTAGTGCAATGTATTAAGGATTATGAGGTAAGTACTGCTCCTTTTCGACAAGATTTACATGGTCAATTGTTGATTGCGTTGCAAAAACCATTTCGCCCTGTGACCCCGGCTACTTTAGCCAGATGGGTCAGATGGCTCATGGGTGAAGCTGGTATTGATGTTACTACTTTTGGTGCACATTCAACTCGTGGAGCTATGGCTTCCAAGGCCTTTTCTATGGGTGTGACCTTAATAGATATTATGAAAGCAGCTGATTGGTCAACTGATTCTATGTTTAAGACTTTTTATTATAAACCTATTCTGGATATTGCTTCTGTTGTGGTGGCTCAGCTTTGAACAAGCATAATCGGAGCCTCCGGTCCTGACATAGAATTAAAAATTTGCGAACATACGTGACAAGAATTTTCAATTCTATTAAGGACACGGAGGCGAGGATTATCCCACCCATTTTTTCTGTTATGTATTTTTTGCATATGATAATTTTCAATTCTATATTTCTGGTATACTGTTATGATGTATTTGGATACAGTCCTTATTTTTCTCTTCCCTCCCTAAGTATTCTATGCTTTTCTTTTTCCTTTCGGACTGGTATATTACGACTTTGTATCTTCTTTCAGGTTCTGATCCGAAGTGAGCTGCGCTTCTTTCTTTATCTTGGACTATTTTTGGACGTCTACTGGTTCCTGTTTTGGGGATGTTGTTTCATGCATCAAATCAGCTGTTCCATCCTGTTGGTCTTCAGTTGAAGTGTTCGAGCTACGATTTTATCTTCCACGCCTTTTTTCCAGTTGTTGCATTGATTTCTTCTTCTAACTGTTGCTAATTTCCAAAGAAAGAGGATGTGGTATTCTCTTGCTGACTATTTATATGTACATACTCTATGGTTATCTCGTCATACCCATTGGTTCATGGGTATTGTAGTTTTTTGTGATAGTGTAATATGATTGGCTGCTGAGCAAATTTCTAGTAAAGAAATGAGAAGCATAATCCTCGCCTCCGTGTCCTTAATAGAATTGAAAATTCTTGTCACGTATGTTTGCAAATTTTTAATTCTTGACCCTCCATGTAACATTTTGATCCTTATCTTATAATTTAAATTTTGACTTATCCATGATGGGTAACTGTTGGGTTGCTTCCCCTAGCCATGCCCACCCCTCCCTGTGCCCTTTGATACATTCTATAACTGAATTTATTGTATCTTTCGTTTCAGTTATATATTTTTTACGAGCCCTCCACTACATAGTGATGATATAATCTTCTTATCCTTTGCATCTCTACATAAAGAGCCTTGTTGCTATTTTTACAGGTAATACCTACAGCGTGTTCTTCAATTACTCCACTGTAGTTATACATTCCATGCTTTTAAACTTACTTGCTGCTTTCCTAACCCAGTTTTCCCAACATGAATATGCCTTTCCTCAGCACTTAA
The DNA here is from genome assembly GCF_964204655.1 of Triturus cristatus. Taxonomy (NCBI): domain Eukaryota; kingdom Metazoa; phylum Chordata; class Amphibia; order Caudata; family Salamandridae; genus Triturus; species Triturus cristatus. Next base: position 106,216,695 of record NC_140583.1, on the reverse strand, counting down.
GTTTAGTTTTACCCTGGTGATTGTTTTGACATTCTTCTATTTGCTTTTCTTTAGCCTCCATCAATTATTTACTACCCAGGCCACTCTATGTACTCTGCAGTATCCCTGGCGACTAAAGATTTAGCGCCATCCATGGTTGATTGATTCTCTTCCATGTAACTCGAGGTATAATTCTCCCTTCTATTCTTTAGTTATTCACCTTAATACTTGAGCAGTTCTCTATCATTCTCAATGTATTCTTTACAGAACCCTTTCACCAGCTCGTTTTGAACTATACACAGATCCATCGTTAAGACCCTCTGGCCGCAAGTTTATCCATGAATTTCCAGATTTTGGATATTTGGCATCTTTTTTACGATATCTGCATTCTTTCTCGGGCACCCTGAGACATTTTTGTCTCTACATGTCCCCCTCGGACATAGTAGGTAATAGATACCCATATTTTATTGTGTTTTATTCTTTATTCGGTGACTGGCTTCCATTTTGATCTCCATTAAGTAGCACTCACACTGGTTCTGTTTTAACTCTTTCACGCTGTGCACAGAGGTGTCTTATCTGGTGACAATCTCTTGTCTCCTTACTATATCTTTATATCCTCAATCTCTGATGCACTATATCAGTAACTATTTCTGATTCTGGGTACATATTTTTCTCCCTCTCTCTTTTGTGTGTGCCAACCCCATTTCTGTGTTATATTTTCCATATAGATACAGTGTACTCCACTGTGTCATATATATGCATAAACAAATGACCCAACATACTCTGTAAAAAGGCCTTTAAAAATTCTTTTAAGTGATAATGCTATTATTGATGGCTGAATTCACATGTATGTTTTTGTGTTGATAAAGTGTTTATACAAATCAAATTTTTTTCTTATTTAGGAATTGTGTTGGCTTTTTCCTGAAGAAGGCATTTCTATGCCGAAACGCACGTAGAAAATTACAACTCTCTACTGACATTAACCACCTTCCCCCCCATTTATTCATTCTACAAGCCAATATATGTATCACTCTTTCCTTGTCATTCTGTATTTTGTTGTTTTCACTTTTTTGTATCAGTAATGTCTATTTTATGTGGTTGTTCTTCTTGTTGCCTTGTGTACATATTGTCTGATGTTTTATGCAATATAAATAAAATGATTTAAAATTATCTACACGGTAGTAGGAGTACACTGTTTTAATCAAATTAGAATTTTGATATTGTTCTGTAACCTTGTAATTCGTGTTCACTGCCTAGATTTGTTATTTCGTTTTTGGGCAGAGCCGTATGGCGCACTTTCAATGCATTGAGAGTAACTGCCAGGATAGTGGTTTCTGCACATGTGGGAGATCTCTGCTGCGGCACAGGCAATCTCTAAATTTGGAGTGCAGTTACACCATCAGGGTGACAAAGTAAAATACTCCTCCACCCCAACAGAGTAACCACACTCTAAACCAGGCCCAAAATTTTGTAACGCTTCAACTTTATGATTAAAATTACAATTTCAATTTGTTCATACATTTTTGTTTGTGAATTAAAGTATTTAATAATTTGCGTATTTGATGCACACTTGCTTCTGTATTTTTGGGTGTTGTTTAGAGCTTTAAATCAGGAATAGCTTTGGTGGTGGTCCCTGGCTTCCAGTAGGTAACCAGTGGGAGTTCACGGAAATCAAAAGGTTAAGAACTACTAGGTTAGTGTATGCGGACACTACTGCTAGAGTAGCTAGAGTTGTGTGGAGGTGATGTGTAATGGAACGAGCGTCTAGGTGCAGGTGACCTGTGTGGGCATCGTCTTGTCCAAAAACTTGTAGACTTTATTCTTTCCTTGTGTAATAACAAGTCCACAGAGCAGCTCCTGCAGCAAATCAGGCACTCAGCTTCCATCTGGTAGGGCTTGTTTCAACCACAAGGAGAGGTTGGGGTCCCCCCTCAGATTTCAGAGCGACGATGATGAGCTGGTACTCAGCGGCTACCTTCACTGGAAGTGGTAAGGGTCCGTTTTAAGTAGGCCGGGGCGTTAAATTCCACTCTACTCATGGCGTTTGCAGAGTTTTTCCCACTTCTCACCCACATAGACTACAGAGTGTCCAAAACTCCACTGAGTGGAGTTTTTTCCTCACGCGCGCATGTTAAGTTGTTGAGCGCGAGCGAGAAAAATCGTACTCCAGACCACACCCGGTGAGATTTTTCTACGCAGGCGGTCGCGGATGGCTGCTACTGCTCGTGTTGAGAAACCTTCCGTTTGCGTTGAGGAAGCTGCTGCTCAAATAGAACATCTACACGAGCTGCAAAAAGAAGCAGCGCCCTCTACGCTGCACCTGGTGCTGTTCGCGCTGATTTTATAGCACGGGACAAACACACGGTGCTAAAAATCAGCATGAACAGCGCAACGTAACACACTCCGCTTCTTGCAGAACGTGCAACAAGGCGCCATTCATCCTCACAAACCAAGCAGAGAAAAGTGTTGCCACATCTCTCCTCAAAGATTGTCCAGCTCAGGGCCATGGTAATGATGTCTCAAGGGCCAGGCATGAGTTGGCTCTGCCTGGGCTCGAGACTGTGGCCCCGGGTTCTATATAGATCATAACAGTGGCCCCCCACCCCCATGATATCTCGTGAGCAATTACCTGCCAATATTATCAACTGTCTGACAGTTGGTTTCTCATTCCATTTTTATACATGTTAATTCAGAGGGAAGTTTTAATTATGGATGAATCTATTGCAGTGCTGCAAGACCAAACTCTTGGCAGGTTGTGCTGCAACTTGCAGAGAAAACCCCTGCAGGCCGAGGATTGTTCAAAATGGCACCTGCCTCCTCTGCTTGCCTTTCTGGGATGTCCTGCCTCAAGCACGTACCTTGCTAGTTTACCAGTGAGGAGGCGGAGCTAGGTGTGGGCATGCTCAGCCGTGCCTGCCAGCGGACTCTGCTGGCAACGCCTAGTGACCCGCCCCAGGTTGCATGAGATGCATTGCAAAATGATGCTGGGAGTATGGGATGGCAGGAATGTCTGGTTGTGGGGGCGGAGGATTAAGGCAAGTTCCAAGGAAAAACGTTTAAGATGTATTTACCTGTAATTACACAGAGGCAGTTACAGGTGGCATGTGTCACCATTGCTCAGCATATAAGGAAACCATACATATAGAAGTCTGCTGCAGCACACCAGGTTCAGCTATGATACTACAGTTAGTTGGTTAACTCCCTGCTGTAAGACTGCCTAGAGCAGTGGTCTGCCCATCACCCCTATCTACCTTGTTGCTGCCTTCAGTGGGATGCCACGCCTATTTATGGGAGAAACACTTCAGCCTTTTCTCATGACGTAATTTCACTAGGAGTAAATTGTAATCTTATAAAGTCAGTATGAAATCCTAATAAACTTTATTTAGAATGCTTAATGGGTTACCGCCCAGGTGCTAGGATTTGTAGAGCTTCACCCAAAATGCCAATTTTGCCTTTAGATGCTTCCTCTCCCCTAGAGTATAATAACAATAGGGCACCATGTGAACTGAAATTGAACCTGGTTCATTTAGCTGTTTAAGGGATACTGGTTCTGGTCAGTTTAGTTGTAACAATCTACACAAGTCAAAAGGACTCATGCACTTAGGCCTCACATTGAGCCAGTAAGTTATTTATTTGTATTTCAGTGAACAAAGAGTGCATTTACAAGAGTCTCAGAACAGAACACCACACACAGGTAGCAGCCACATATAGACATTTTGGCATCAGGTTCCATGTTGTATGTTGTGCTAGTCACTTGACCCCTTGTGCATTGATGTCATGCCTTGCCATGATTCTGTGTATGATGCCATGTGTTTCGTCTTGATTCTGGGCCTTCACTGGGAGATGACCATGGCTCACTGAGGACTTCCTGTGTTCAGCGAATTGATGTTCAGCTCCAGTGAGATGTCCAGGCGGAGGAAGACACAGCTTGAAGTGGTTATGTTCAGGGAAGAGAAATATAAACCCTTCAGAGATGTCCAGGAGGACGAGAACACAGAGGGGCTAAGGGACAAGCTCTGTGTGCCGCCGGAATGTCACTTCTTTTGACATTCAGGTGGCATAGAGTGCAGAGCCACATCTACGGAGCCACGAAAAGCCTCCCTGTGTGGCTCTAGAATGACCTCGTATGGTGGAAGGCAACCTCAAACTGCGTCGGGGAGGAGTTCCATGGGCATTGCAGTGGGTATTCCCACACCATATCTCCTTGTGCTTGCTTTGTTCACCCTGAGTTGGCAGGGTATGCCCAGATGTGGGTCCCCTGCTCACTTTGCCACTGGATTCATGCTAGCCTGGCTGATGATGGGTGCTTCCCCAAAACCGGTCCCAGGATGCTTGTTTCCGGTCTAGGGAAGACTTGGCTTGGCAGTTCGTGCTGGACTGTTCCCATGAGGCACAGGGTCAAGACTGATTTGCATATGGCTGGGTCTGAAATGGGGTGGGGAAGTGAGCTAAAGAACGATGATGGATTCAACCCAGATCTGTGGCTGGGGGTGAGTGTCTGAAATGTTTCAGCGCTCCGTCCATCATCTCCTTGTGTTTGCTTTACTCCCACTCAACGCCTATCGATTTTGACACATTCTCAGATTTACAAACAAGGAGTAATAACATTATTTGTTCCCGTTTTTTCCTCCTTCTATGTGTGCTGCATTCTAAAAAACAGATAGAAAGAGGAAAACGCCTCCATTGATTGCTGCACAAAAACAATCATTCCTACAAGGTGGACACCCTTGCACCATGCTACGACGGTGCCTGCGTTGGACAAGGCAGCCATTTGTGCGCCAGCGCAGTGAAAGTGGACAGGAATGCGCCGTATCTCATAGATTCCTTCCCTTTTTTTTATGCCGGGCAGCACAGCAAGAAGACCTGTGGCACTGCCCTTCACCAAAATGTTGTAAATTAGGTCTACAGTTAAGAGGCTGTGCCCGTTGAAGAAGTATTGGGGAGATGTCCAAGCGGAGGAAGGCTTCGCATGCAAATACAGGGCCCAATGGGGGATATTTCATTGTCCGGGTTGAAGAAGGTCCAGCACGGAGCGGTTTTGTGCTAACTGGAGAAGTGTTCAGCGCTGGGGAGATGTCCAAGCTGAGGACGAAGCAGTCTGAACAGACTCTGTTAGATTGAGAGTGGCTCAGAGTTAGGCTGACAAAGTTGCAAAGAAAGGCATAATGCTGTGGATGCTTCACGTGTGCCAGACATGGCGTGCTGCCTGGCTGCAGTTTAACCCCTTAAGTGCCCATGACGAGATGGTCTCGTCATGGGACGCGGTTGCGCTGTGCCTATGACGAGACTATCTCGTCATGAGCCCCGCCCGCTAATGAAACGCCCGGCACAGGGCGTGGAAAGGGCGGGGCACTCAAGGGGTTACACGTGTGAGATGAGAGGACATTTTGTTTCTGTCTGCTGAAAAGCGGATACGTCTTCAGGACTTGAGGACAACATCAACATGTGTGATCCTCTGCACACTCAGAGTGGGATCTGTATGTTCCAAATTACACCAATTGCCCTTTGGTAATGTTATATTATCTTAATAGTAAGGATTTACTATTTATGTTTAAAGACTGTAACATATTTTTTCAATAATGACAACAACAGACTTAATTCAGAAGGTACACATTTCTAAAAAGAAAATGTGACTATCGATGCTACATTTGTTATACGTTTGTGTAACAAGTGTTTGCTGCCTTAAGTATCCTCCTAACCAGGAGTATTGTGCACGTTCTTTCCCACTTGCAAAATGGTGTCCTGAGAGTGGTGTGGAGTTGGTGGCTCTGTCTATGTTGCATGTTTGTTTCTGCACATTTCATTCTAGCCGGCCTCCTTGAACTTTCCTTTTTATGCCTTCCTGATTGATTGTGGCCAGGGCACCTTCTCTTAAGTGTGAAGTAGGAAATCAACTTGCCATTGAGGGGGCAGGGCACCTTTCCAGTGAAGCTTGGCTTCAGGTGAGAGCTACGATTGAGGGACATTATAGCTATTGCTGATCCTATTGTAAATGTTCTTTCTTGAATGTGAGGGTATTATCTCATCTCCATGCTTGGGGTGGGTTTGTGTAGCCAAGCTGGTGCCAAGCTGGTGCCAAGCTGGTGCTTTCACAGCTTTACTGACGGACACGAGAGGCTTTTATTGTAATATTGATGCGAAGAAAAATGTTTTTATCTCTTATGCAGAGGAAGAAAAAGAAGATAAATGTGTGCCTAGTTTGTGGTTTGATGACTTTTAATGGCTGCAGTGTTAGGCATTGACTTCCAAGGTTATGCAAGGTCAGAGTGGAGAAAGCTTTGCATTTGTATGTTGTGTAATGCAATGCTACTCCGCTGGTTCTATTAATCTGCTCAGATTTCATGGGAACACTTGTTTATTGGGAGAGTCGTGTTTCATAATCTCACAAGAAATATGTGAAGTGGTGATAGGATGTTTATATAGCTGAGGACTGCCAATAACTACCCTTTCGTGGATTTCTTATGCATGTTTACTGTGCAGAATGGAACTCTGCAAATTCCTTTATAGTGTCTCTTTCTTTGTCTAAGTTGTACTTTTCACTTCTATTGTCAAAGTACTTTCGTGGTGAGATGTAGCTTTCGTTATTCTTTGGGGTTTTGCATTCTTTGCTGTTCCTGTGTGTTTTGGCTGCTAATGATAATGACTGAAGTCAGCTGTATGTGTATGTGTATATATAATGTGTATGTTTCTGTAGTGCGAACCTATCCAAAAGTCAGAGGAGCACTGTACAGGGTCGAAGGAAAGCATAAAGTAAACGAGTCTTGAGAGAGGAAGTTTGTGGACTGTTAATTCATAGTGGTATATGGCTTCTAAAAGAAATGCACCTTCGTCTCTTTCCTAAATCGACGCACTGTTGCAGTTGTCTTGATAGATACAGAGAAGGTCTTCTAGATCCTGGGTGCGTAGATGGAAAAAGCCTACTGCTGTGTGGGGTTTTTTCCACACATATCATGGCTGCTGTCTGATGGTTGCAGGCTACGTGTGTGCCAAAATCCACCAGAGATGCTCAACTTGTCAGCAAGATAATTGTGAGTGCTGGTTGTGATGACTTTGTAAATAATGGAGCTGGTTTTGAATATGGCGAGGTCCGGAAAGGGGACCCTATGGTGTTTCATCATGATGGTAGGAATGTGATCCTATTTCTTCAGGCCTTTGATCAGACGTGCTGAGGCATGTAAGATGCTTTCAGTGGATGCCAATGTGGAGTCTGGGAAACAATGGTGCAGGGTGTAATCATCTTTCACCTTTTGATCAACAGTTCTGAATTCACTTTCTGGAAGAAACTTTCTTTACATCTGGAATTAGACTCAATCAATCAAGCAAGCAGTACTTATATAGCGCTGTTTATGGTGAGGGTATCCAGGTACTGTGCTGCGGTTATCAGCTGAATGGCCAGGTCTTGAGTCCTGAAGTCAGTCAGTGAGGGTAAGGTGCGGAGGTAGAGGGAGTTCCAGGCTTTGGCGGCTAGGTTGGAGAAGGAGTGTCCTACGGAGCGGCAGCAGTGGATGCATGGTATCTGTGCAAGGGCGAAGTGAGAGGAGCAGAGGTTCTTGGGAAGTTGGTGGAAATTGAGGCAGTGGTTCATATAAGCATGTACTTGGTCATGGAGGGCTTTGTAGGCGAGGGTCAGAAGCTTGAATCGACATCTCTTCTGTATAGGGAGCCAGTGGAGGTCCTTCAGGTGCTGGTGGATCCTGGTCTTGTTGGGTAGGTTGACGATCAGTCGGGCCGCTGCAATCTGAGTCTGAGTCTTTTCATTATTTTGGTGGTGGTGCCTGCGTAGAGGCCATTGCTATAGTCTAGCCGGCTGTCTTTAACTTTTTGACAATGTGTTTCTTTTTTTTTTTTTTTTATATTTTTATTGAGAGTTCATAGACTTAATCAACATACAATAATATCATATATAAATACATATTTCAACATTTTGAGAAGAAAAACGAAAAATTGATTAAATCTAAAGTTCAATGTATTACAGTGTGATAAATATCCATATTAAAAAAAATACTCAATAATGCAATCACAATACATCTATAATACAGGAAGAGGACCTAGTAATTTAAAGTGCAGTAGTGCAAGGAATCAACATAATCTAAAGTGCAGAGTGCTGTGACCGAACATATACTCAAATATATATTCTCTCCTTTTATATCCACTACAAGATGTTATTCTATGTCTCAAACACACTCCAATATTTCTTATATTTTCTTACAGTTCCTGATCTTAATGCATATTTTTTTTCCAGTTCTTGTATTCTAGACAGCTTTGCCCTCCATGCATTAAAAGAGGGTATCTTCTCTGTTCTCCATGCTTACAGAATTAAAGATCTTGCTATTGAGACTGCAACAAACAAACCTTCCTCATGCGCAGAGGTATCGGGAGAGCAGCCCAAAACCACTGTTGATTTGTCAAATAGAATACCCGGATTAATTATAAATTTAAGATATTTCTCGATCTCCTCCCAAAAACTCTGGATTTTGGGGCATTCCCAGATGATATGCATCCAGGTTCCTTTCTCTGTACAACGAAAGCATTTATCTTCTATTTGCGGGTATATTTTATGAAGAAAAGAGGGTGTTCTATATATCAACCATTTCGTATAATATTGCATGCGTTTAAAGTTTGCTCCTCTGAAAATGGCTGTATTGAGTTTGTTAAGCCTATTCAAAGTTGATTTAAGAATCTGCATATCTTCTCTTTTCTTCCATCTATCCCTGACTTTTTCGTATATTGATAGAGATTTATTATCATCAAAGATCTTAATCCAGTTGCTAATTTTCCGTTGTGTGGGGGAATTAAGGGCTTCACTACTACTGATTTTATAACACAAGCTATTCATATCTAAATTTTCCAATATGGATTTCAATTTAATAAATGACCATTTCAAAATTGTATTTGAATGTTGGAGACCTGCTTCGATTTCCGCCCAGTTTTTCCAACAATTCCCCCGAATGAAATCCTGGATTTGAACATATCCGTTTTCTTCCTAGAGCTTTAATATATTATTCTCTAAAAGACATGTTTCCCCTGTATGTATGTTTGACAGCCTAGTTGAAGTATTAATTCTTAAAATATCGTAGTGTGCTAACAGCTGGGTTTTTTGTCTAAATAACCATTGTAGGGTCTTATACCGGACTTTTTTAGGATATTCAGTCACTCTTGTTGGGTCTATTATATTGCACTCCCTTAGGATCTTATTCATAAAAAAATTATCCACCTCTTGAGGATCTAAGAAAAAAAATCTAAAACTGTGATGTGCAAATGTCGCATAATAATAATTTCTAAAATTTGGAGAGGATAAACCTCCGTCAGCGAAAGGATAGTTTAAAGTGCTAAGAGCTAATCTTGGTACCCTATTTATCCATAGAAAAGTAGAAAACATACTGTCTATCTCTGTAAAAAAAAGTGGTCTGTATTGCACAGGGAGCTGCACTAAAAAGAAAATTGAAAAGTGGAAGAATAGACATTCTAATTAATGCGACTCGTCCGATTATTGACAATGGCAGCTGATTCCATCGTTTTAACTGAGACTGTACCTTTTCTAACAATGGAATATAGTTTAGGGAGTAAAGATCTTCTACTCGCTGAGTTACATAAATTCCTAAATACCGCTTCGGACGGGTATTATATATCTGTCTAAGTTCCAGTAAAAGAGAATACACTTCACAATTACATAATATAATTTCTGTTTTAGACTTATTAATTGTATAGCCCCCTATCTTTTCAAACTCTGCAAAAATACTCATAACTTCCATCTGGGTATTTATCTTTGGGTTCAGGAAGAGGACAATGTCATCACCATACAGTTTTATGTTTGTCATTCCTTGAACCGGAACCGTATGGGCTCTTTTTTCCCTGATTGCAATTGCTAATGGTTCTATGAATAGAGCGAATAAAATCGGGGAAAGGGGACAACCCTGTCTGGTGCCTCTATTTATTTGGCATATCCCTATATTAACAGATTTGATTAAAATTTGGGCCTGTGAATTTGTTTAAAGTTGTTTCAATAGAAAAATAATCTCATTTGGGAAGCAAAAAATTTCTAAAATTGTAAAAAGACAATTCCAAGGAACCAGATCGAATGCCTTTTCGGCGTCTAAAAACCAATTCTGCGCTTTAACCTTATTAATATTAAAATAATCTAGTGCCTCTAATAAAAAGTTTGTATTATTATACAGCTGTCTCCCTGCTACAAAGCCGCACTGATCTGTCCCAATAAGGGATCCCACCATCTTATTTAGCCTATTGGCAAGGAGTTTAGTAAACATTTTGTAATCAGTATTTAAAAGGCTTATTGGTCTATAAGAGTTCACATTTTCACTATCTTTATCTGATTTAGAATACTGACCACTAGTGCCGTACAAAAAGATGCAGCTGGGTCACCCCCTTGTAATAAATAATTTGCAAGTTTTAAAAATTCGGGGCAAAGTACAGTAGAAAATGCTTTAAAAAATTCTGCAGGAATGCCATCCTCTCCAGTGGCTTTGCAATTAGGCAAAGAGCTGATAACCGCATCTAATTCTTCCTTTGTAAATTCGGCTAGCAGCAGCTCTTTAAAAGTATTTTCCAACGTTGGAATTGGCAATTCCCGCAGAAATTCATCAATTATCTCTGGAGAGACCTGCTGAGTTGTCTGATATATGTCTTTATAATGTCTAAGAAACACCTCGCCTAATAATGGCGTAGTTTTTACGCAAGTTTTAGTTACTTTGTCTTGAATACATTCGATTCTGTTTCTAACTTGTTCTCCTTTTGCTTGCCAAGCTAGCAGTCTTCCCGTATACTCGCTATCTTCATAGCTTGTCTGAAGATATAACCTGCTTGCCCTATCCCCTAAGTCATAATAAAATTCCCTCATTCTTTTTTTTTTTTTTTTTTTTGAAAAAGTTTTTATTGAGCAATAATTCGGTTACAAGTACGGGCCTACAACCACCCGGGCCGGCCGCTAGGTACAGAAGGAAATCTACACATATCAAGGCTACAATCAGTTCCCAGGGCACTGCCCCGCAGTGGCTCCAGATAGTTCTCGAGGAACAGGAAGCGTAAGTCCAACAATCACAAAAACAAAAAGACAAACAATAAAAAACAAAAGGCGAGTTATGAGGGAAACCAGTGCGGGTCAGGCTCCCCCCGGGAAGCTCCAGTCAGGACAATTGAGCAAACCGCTAAAGAGAGGAGTACCGGGAGGCCGGGGACGGAGAGGGGGGGGAGGGGGTCAAGGGAGATGAACGTCCATATGTAGTTGTTCCAAAAGGCGCCAGGAGCCATCAAGGGTCAGGGGGACATGGCGATATCAGTGTCTACCAGGGGGGGCGTACAGATGCCTCCGCGATACGCGTTCCATTGCCCCCAAATTCTACCCCATGCCCCCGGCTTGCCACGGGCCACATACACAGTCTTCTCCCTAAACATACACCAGTCCATATTCTCCTTCCATACTGACACGGTGGGCGGCCGTTGAGCGCCCCAAAGTTGCGCTATGTCCCTCTTGGCAATCATGTTCCCTAGGGCCGCCCACCGAGTCTGAGCCGCGCTGTAATCATTGGGCTCCCACACATTCAGGACACAGCGACGCACCTCCGGCAGCAGCACAACCCCAGTGACCTGTCCCATAACCGTGTGGACCCGGCGCCAGTAGTCCGCCACCTCGCGGCACTCCCAAAGGATATGAAGAAAGGTGGCGCTGAGCCCACACCCTCGCTTACAGAGCCCGTCGCCGGAAAATCCCATCGAGACCAAGCGCGGACCCGTCACATACACCCGGTGGAGAATCTTGAGCTGTACCAACCGGAGACGAGCCGGAATGGCAACTTCCTTGGGGGACGACAGTGCAGACTGCCAATCTTCGTCGTCCAATTCCACCCCATCCCCAGTCCAAGCCTCCCGAAGGCGCACAAAAAGGTCCGCCCGGTGATTAATTAATTTTTTATAAATTAAAGAAATAGTACTATCAGGGACATGTCCGTCAAGTATGCGGTCCTCGAGGGGCGAGGAAACAGGGATCTTGGTCCCCTCCCCGAAGACCGAGAGCAGGGCGTGTCGGACCTGGGCGTAGCGGAAGAACTCCCTGTCGGTCAGCTCGTATTCGGCCTGGAGCACCGCGAAAGTCTTTACCGCGCCCTTATGCCACAGGTCTCCCACTTTGCTGATACCAATCGTGTCCCACTGGTCAAACCCCTTCGTGGTCCACAAGCTGCCCAGGCGGTCGGAGGCAAACAAGGGAGTAGCACATGTTAATCGCTCACTCCAGCCCATGGCCGCAGTGGCAGCCCTCCAGGTCCGCACCGCAATCTTAGTAGGACCCGTGAGGGTCCGGCCAGCCAGGCGGGAATAAAGTGCCCTGTTGTAGTTCCCGCCGGGAAGCAGGAACTTGTCCATCTCATACGCCGGATTCAAGCCGGGCGCATACGTGGCGTGGTTAATGGCGGATAGCTGCGAGGCCCAATAGTACCTGCGGATGTCAGGAAGCGCGATGCCCCCGTCATACCAGGGGAGAGTGAGCTTGGCAAGAGCAATACGCGCCCGCCCGTCCCACACCAGTCTCCTCTGCAGGCTCTCCACCTCCCGAAAGTAGGCCACTGGGATAACGTCGAAGGAGTTCTGGAGTGCATAGAGGAACCTGGGAAGGGACATCATTTTAAACAGCGCGGCCCGACCCAGCGGGGACAGGGGGAGCCTGCACCACCGGGCCGTGTCCTCCCGCAGTCGCCGAAGTGGACGCAGGAGATTCTGCTCATAGCGGGCCACCGGGTCCAGCGAAACGTATATCCCCAGGTACTTAAAGCCGCTCAGAGATATTTGAATCGGGAGCCGAGGCGGCAGGAGAGGAGGACCACCAGAGATGGGATAAACGCAGGATTTAGACCAATTGATCGTGAGACCCGAATTGTTCCCAAAGGAGGTCAGAACGTCAAAGAGGACGTTGAGTGACTGCCGCGGTGAGGTGAGATACAGGAGAATGTCGTCCGCATACAGCGAGACCCGATCTTCGAAGCCCGGGCCCCACCGGATCCCTCTAAGCGAGGGCTCCCAACGGAGCCAGGCAGCGAGTGGCTCCAGGGCGAGAGCAAAAAGCAACGGGGACAACGGGCACCCCTGCCTCGTGCCCCTGCCGAGGGCAAAGGGCCGAGAGACCCGCCCATTCACCACCACTTGAGCCATGGGTCCCGTGTAAAGGAGCCTCACCCAGCCAATAAATCCCTCTCCAAAGCCGAATTTATCCAAGACGGCCCAGAGGAATGGCCACTCAATAGTGTCAAAGGCCATCGTGGCATCCAAAGAAACCAGCACGGCCGGTTCGGAGAGGAACTCCGCCCTGGCAAGGGCACCGTGAAGACGCCGCAAGTTAAGAGCGGTGTTGCGGTGCGGGATAAAGCCGCATTGGTCCGGATGAATAAGGTCGCACACGACACTCAACAATCGATTGGCCAGGACTTTCGCCAGGATTTTAGGCTCCGCATTGAGCAGTGAAATAGGCCGGTAAGAAGTACAGCGGTCTCGCGGCTTGCCCTCCTTGGGGATAACGACTATAGTGGCCAAGCGCTGGTCGGCCGGAAGGGAACCCGCCGCAAGAGAGTCGCGGAACATGCGGCTGAGGAAGGGCGCAAGCTTATCAGGACGCAATTTGTATAGTTCAATGGGCAGACCGTTAGGACCCATAGCCTTGCCCGAGCGAAGGGAACGGATCGCGGTCGCTATTTCATCCGACGACAAGGGGGCGTCCAGCCGCTCCCGGTCCTCAACGGACAGGCCGGGCAGAGCAATATCTCTCAGTAGGAGGCGAGAGTCATCCTCATCCCTGTCAGTCACCGGGGAGTACACCGCCCGGAGGTGGTCAGCGAAACATTCCACAATCTCATCCGGCTCAGTCACACACACACCATCCGCAGCACGCAACTCGGGGACCACACGATTCACTCTCTCCTTTTTGTCCAGCCACGCAATCAACTTTCCCGCCTTGTCCCCCGCGTCATACAATCGGCCCTGCTGCTCCCTATACATAGTTTTGGCCGCGTCAGTGACCAGGGACCTATATTCGAACTGTTTCAGGCTAAGGGCATGTAGCCCGTCCGGAGTAACATTCGCCTCCAAGGCCGACTCCAACCCCGAGATGTCAGTCTCCAGCTTCACCACCGCCTCGCTCCTAACCTTCTTGGCCACCACTATCTGGGCGAGGGCGTGTCCGCGTATCACAGTTTTAAAGGCTTCCCAAAGGGACAACGCAGACGACACCGACCCCTCGTTTTCACTGAAGTATTGGTCCATGGCCTTAACCAGGCTGTCACGAGTCGCAGGGTCCCGCAGGTACCAGGGGTTAATAGGAGCTATCCGCCCTGCGGACCGCGACCCGGTGTCAAAGAGAAGCCACAGCGGAGAATGGTCGGAGATACCACGCGCCAGGTGTCTGACCTCTCGAATCCGACCAGTCTGCGCCGCGGGCATAAGGAAGTAGTCTAACCTGGAGAGACTCCCATGCGCCCCCGAATGAAAGGTGAACTGACACTGGGTCGGATGCATTAGTCTCCAACTATCCACCAAGCCGAAGGTCTCCAACATCCCACCCAGCCATGACTGGGCAGCGGGGAGGGTCCTTGGTGGGTGACGATCCAGTTCACCCGAAACCACAGAATTAAAGTCCCCGCCCATGAGCAGTAGGCCGTCCGGAAGGTCAAGCAGCATTCGACCCAAGTCAGTAAAGGTGGAGTTCTGGAGGCCCGGGGGGACGTAGACTGAAACCAGGGTAAGGGGCTGCCCCTCCCACCTCCCAATCAAACACACATAGCGCCCTCTGTCATCCGAGACTATCCTCGTGATCTCCACCGGAAGGGAGGTTCGCAGGAGAATGCCCACCCCCCTGGAGCCAGTTGTGAAACCAGAATGGGCTACGAGGCGGTATCCCCCCCTGTTCATCGCATGGCAGACATTGCCGACCAAGTGCGTCTCCTGGAGAAACACCACATCAGGAGTCACACGACGCAAATATTGCAGTACAACACCCCGCTTAATACGGTCCCCCAACCCATTGACGTTCCATGACATAAGCCTCAACCCGTCTCCCCCCATCCCCTCCAATAGATCAAGAGGCCCCCAGCCCGCAGCACGGTTCCCAAATATGGACAAAAATCAATACCTCGCCCTGTAAACAAAAAACACACAACAAAACAACCCCTCTTCCCCCCCAACCCCACCCCAAGTCCAACTCCCCCCACCCTGCACCCCTGCGGGCCAATGACCCCCCCCAACTTGCAGTGTGCCTGTCGCCCCCCTAACCCCATTCTACAAAAAGACCCCGGAGGAGGAAAGGGACCCGAACCCGCCCGCACCCCTCACGGGTCCTGGTAAGACACAGTATGCAAAAGAAGTAAGACCCAACTGTACAGTGCAAAACCGCAAAAGCAAGGACCAAATGTCAGTCTAAGGGGACCCGTCACCTGCGGTGCCCCCAGAGGGCCCGGGCCGGCCACCCCCGTCCGGCAGCGAGTCCAGCCAGTCACTTGCGGCCACAGGAGAGTCAAAAAAGGCTGTCCGCTCTCCATGCTCCACTCGGAGTTTCGCCGGGTAGATCATCGAATACTTCAGGCCTAGCTCGCGGAGACGGCGCTTCACCCCTTGGAATCCCATCCGCTGTTTCTGGACCAGTTGCGTGAAGTCCGGATAAAAATTGATGGTCGAATTCTCGTAGCGGACCGGGCCACGGGTCCGTGAAGCCTGCAGAATAGCGTCGCGGTCCCTGTAGTGGAACAGTTTAGCCACGATAGGCCTCGGGGGGGCCCCCGGACGCGGCCGGCCGCCCGGAACTCGATGGGCCCGCTCCACGGCGAAGAATTTGCTTAGGCCAACCGGGGACAGCTGTTGCAGGATAAGTTCCTCGACCACGAGGTCCACCGGGCGGCCGTCGGAGGACTCCGGTACACCAATGATGCGGATGTTGTTGCGTCGGGCCCGTCCCTCGAAGTCCTCAAGCCGCCGGGCCATATGGTCGTTGACCACTCTAATGTCCCCAAGCGCGGCCCGCAGATCCGACACCTCCGCACCCAGGGTGGAGGTCCGTGTATCAAGGGCCTGGACCTTCTCGTTGGTTTTGGAGAGGTCTGCCCGAATCAGGGTGACATCGATCGCGACAGTGTCGATCTTACGGGCCAGGGCCTCATATTGCGTCGCGATGGTTTCCCTGATGCCCTCGATGGCGCCCATAATGTCCTGCAGGGAAAGTTCCGCAGAGACGGTCGTGCCTCCCCCCGCAGCATCCGGGGAGAGGCCAGCAGCGCCAGGGGACCCCCTGCCCTGGGTGTAGCGGTCCATGTTGTTGCTCTGGACCGCTCCCCCGCGCAGAGAAGCCTTGGTCCTGCGCCCCTCCGGACCCCCTTTGCCCGCCATGCGAGCGCAGTCTCTCAATGGGACCTCCGAGCAAGAGGTGTGCGGGCGCCAGCAAAAGGACCACAAACTGTCGATGTAGGGGTCGGAGGCGTTAAGCCCACCAGTAGCAGATGGAAGCAAGCCTCGGGCAGAGGCCCAGGAGGCACCTCGCCACCTTGAGCACGCACGCCAGCCGATCTCCTGAAGGCCAAAACCGAAACCGAAAGTGCTGAATCGGCAACTGGCACCGCGCTGAGGCCGCTGTTGTTCAATTGCAGCCCGGCCCCACGGGTCACCTTCACCCCGGCCACCTCCGTCGGGTGGGTCCCAAAAGTTCCGACGACGACAACTCAGGATTCCCAGGTCCGATTAGAGTTTTAAAAAGAGATATATGATCAGCTGGTCTTCATCTCCCAGATCCCATAAACCAAATCAGGATAGTCTCAGGATATATTCCGAGGAGCAGAAAGGGTCCGGGGAGCCCTGTGCTCACGCGACCATCTTGGATGCGCGCTAGGCTCCTCCCTCAATTCCCTCATTCTTGATTTTGCATTCTGTACTTCTTGCCTATTATTTAACGTCCTATTTCTGAAGTATTCCTGATTTGCATGAGCTAGACTATTTTCTATTACCATTCTTTCCTCCTTCTTAGCTTTTTGTTTTGGTATCTCTTTTGAGGCGATTAAGCCTCTCAGTGTAGCCTTAAAAGCATCCCATATTATATTGATTGCGGCAGAATCTTTATTTATAGAGAAGAAAGAGCCAATCTCCTTCCCTAAATCTGCGCACCATTGCTAAGTTAAATTTATTAAAATACCACCTTCTTAATACTTGTTCATCTTTCTTCCCTAAAAGACCTTCCATTTTAATGAGTACGTGATCTGAGAAGGCATTTGCTATATGCTCATATTTACTAACTTCCAGATTATGGAAAGTTAGAAAGAAATCAAGCCTTGATGATGAGTCATACTTTGCTGAATAGTCGGATTGTTGAGACGCCAATGGTCTAAAATATCTAAATCTGTCTTACAACTGTCTTACAACTCAATAATGCAGTACATACTTGTGGTTTATTCTGCCTTCGATCTTTTTTGGTAGAATCCACCACAGGGTTTTGCAAATAATTAAAATCCCCTCCCCATATAATCTGACCAGGTATACCTGTCAATGCTTGTTTTAACTGCAAAATGGGGAGCGGATCATCTACAACTGGTGCATAGATTGTAGCAAGTATCACGCTTGTGTGATTTATTTTCCTATGTAAAAATGTCCATCTGTCACTCATATCCGAATGAGATGCTTCAACATGAAATTGAACATGCTTGCCTATATAGATGCTCACACCCTTCTGAGCTGTCCCTGACACAGCCGAGCAATAGAAACCGGTCCAGTTTTTAAACATCTTACTAGCATCTGCTGAAGTTCGAAAATGTGTCTCTTGTAAAAAAAATTACATCTGGGTGATGACTTTTTAACCAAATTTCTATAGCACCAGTTTTACGCCTATTATTTAAACCATTGACATTCAATGATAAAATTGAGAGTTTATTCCTATTCCTATTCATAATGGAGTCTGCTTTATCCATGCGCCCCATGGAGTCTCATCTAAAGTGTGATATGCACTATATGTACAAAAAATGCTTTTCTAAACAAAAATTTTAATGCAAATATGCCAACTGCACCAGTAAATAACCGCTTAATCGTTAGTTCTCTTCTCCCGATAAAACCATAATGAGCTAAGTTATTTGCTAAAATACAGGTCATTAAATAGGTCATTAAATAGTGCAAATTACGCAAGTCTGCCATGTCTAATATAAGAATTGTGCAATTGTGCAAATCATACAATAAAGTGCAAATCACGCATCTAAGACCGCATATTACAGTACAGTTTGTAACAATTGTGCAAAAGACTATTAAAATGCAAATCAGGTAGCTTTAGGCAACTCAAAACAATATAGTACAGTACGATTTATATCAATTATGGAAGGTAAACACTAAAGTGCAATAAAGTCCAATATCCAATGTGCAATATGTGCAATATGTGCAATATAACACTAAAGTGCAATAAAGTCCAATATCCAATGTGCAATATGTGCAACATAACGGCTATACAAGACAGCATCATTCCCTAACAGGATTATGTATCCTTTTCCTTAATTTATTCAAAAAATCAAAACATAACAAAATTCCGTCTATGAACTCTCTTTTTCTGGCTGCTTCACCCCCATCACCCACCCCCATCCCACCCTTCCCATAAGAAGAGGAACCCTAACCCGTCCCACTATCCTTCCCTCTTCCTCTTCCTCCCCCTTCCTATTGGATGCCATCTTGTTGCATCCTATTGCGTCCCCTGATTCACTTCACGTCCACCCCCCCAAAAAAAAAAAAAGGGGAGAACATTTTTATAATAACTCAATCTTATGGCCTACAGCAGCCACATGGTCCTTTTATTCCCCCTTTTTTCTTCATGCAATTGGGAGATCATCCAAAAGATTTTGAGCCTCAAGTATCTCAGTGAAGATAATCAGTTTTCCTTTGGCTACGACTTTCAATTTGGATTGCTGCACAATCATCGCCTGTGCTTCTTTAGCTTTAAAAGAGTCAATCATTTTGACAAAATCCTTACGTCTATGAGCAGAAGCTGCTGACATGTCAGAGAAGATTTTAAAACTTTTAATGTCATTGGTATTGAATGATCTCCTTGATATTGCCGTATTTAAGATTTGTTCTTTTATTCTATAATCAGAGAAGTTTATTAGGATAGTTCAAGGGTATTTAAGATTTACAGGTTTATGTGCAGGTACCCTATGAGCTCTCGTAATTGTGAGGTCTCCTTGTAGTTCAGGTATTACCTTTTTCAACAGAGATTCAGTCCATTTCACCACTTCCGCACCTTCCAATCCCTCCACTATCCCCACAAGGCGCAGATTGGATCTCCTATTATAATTCTCTAAATCTTGAAGCTTCAATTCCATCTGGCTCTTGCTCTTATTCAACACCTGGAGATCTTTTTGCATAGTGACGATGTTGTCTTCCAGGGCTGAGATGCGAACCTCCGCCTCAGTAACCCTTCTTGGTAAACTACCTAGAATTTCCTCCATCTTTGTTAACCTATTGTGCAGCTGTGATATTTCAAATGCTTGTGAAGCCTTCAGGTCTCGTATGTCCTGTAAAATAGTTGTGAGCATTTCTTGTATTAAAGGGTCTTGCTCTACTTTTTTACCCAGGGTTATGTTGACTCTTGAGGCAAGGAGCGTCTCCTTTTCTTTTTCTACTTCCTTTTCTGACTCTGATTGTAATTCTTCAGCCATAGAATCAACCTCAACTAAGAATATCTCTTTACCAACTTCGATTTGCGATGTCTTTTACAGTGTTGGTTGTGTTTGAGGTTGGGGATTTTCAGGTATCTCAGTCAGCGGCTGACTGATCAATGGTGATTTCCCATGAATAGCTGTGCTCACTGCAATGTGTTTCTTGAAGGTGAAGTTGATGTCCAGGGTGAAACCATGAGACTTGGCAATCAGTGAAAGTTGGAATTTGAAGCCATCTAGGTTTCATGCTTCTTTAAAGTAGTTTGTGAGTTGTGAGTATATGCTGCTGGTAGGTGAGTATTTGTGTGCATATGTCTTGACAGCAGGCCATGTGGCTGTATGGCCTGGCGGCGACTTCCTTGGATTGAAAGGCGTTTGCTGTGGCGCCCGATGCCGCATGGTGGCAGGATCCTCTGCCTTGGGTATCGCCGCAAAGGAGCCAACGGCCTGTTTGTTTCGTTGCTTGTGCGGCTGACCCAAACGTGCTGCAGAGCCATAGGGTGGGCCAGGCGCACAAGGAGAATTACCGGTTCAGCTGTCATCCCCTGTGCAAGTTCTACGTGGCTGTTTGCTGCTGTTGACATGGCCTCTAAGGCTGCTAATCACTCGAAGGAAAAAGGAGAAGTTCTCTCTTCCTCAACAAGGGCTGCTATACAATCGCTGGGGCCAAGACAGGAATCTCCCTCAGACCATGCCGGTGGGAGCACAGGTAAGCCGATTGCCTCTCGCTTTTTAAAAATCAGCCGGAAGGCATGGGTGCAGGGAGAAGGCAGAATCTGTCAAACCATTCACAGGCTATGGGTAAGAAAATTGGGATGTGCCCGGCTCCTAAGTAAGTGATCTCTGGTCCCAGTAAGGAACCCCAATCTCTGCCCCAGCCAGTAATAACTGAATTTTTCACAATCAAGGATGGAGGGGGGTCCAGTCCACCAGGAGAAGGATGCAAAGCTGGATGAGACAGATCTGGACACCCCCCTGGGGCTAATGCTTTGGCTAGGGGGCTTTCAGCGCCATTAGCTGCTCCAGTTGCACCAGATCAGGCAGACTCTGGTGGATTTGCTTTGTTGATATTGGAGCAGTCCTTACAATGCATGTTAGGAGAGCAGGGCACAGCTGCCAGCAACCCCATAGCAGCTGGCCAGGTTTCTTCTGGTAAGGTGGGAAAAGTTATGCCTCGGTCTCCTACTTCGGGGGACGCCAGGGGCAGCAACGAATACAGTAGAGATCAGACCGATTTGGCAGTGTCGGATCTCACATCTGATGGGGCTGACACATGTTTTTCTCTTACTGATGGTTCAGACTCAGAAGACTCTAGTTTCTGTCTCAGCGAGGCTAGGGACAATTTCTCAACTTCTGGCTCTAGTACAATAGAAGTGCCTGAAACAGCCCTCAAATACCCAAAGCATCAGAAGAGTTTCATGGGTAATACAGACTCCAGGAGTAGTAGAGTAAAGAATTCTGTCGACAGCGGGTTGAAAAGGGGCTATTCCTATACATAAATACTATGGACCCCAGAGGCAGCGACGGCTACGGAGGAAATTGCCCTTTCCGCCTCACAGATGATGGGTATTACAAGTTTAAATCCTGCTCTGGGCGTAATCTTGGAATCAATCACAGAGCATGTGGCTGAGACCCGTGCGGATGGCAAATGAGTATGGCAGGCTACAAAATTCTGGAAGGTGCCATCCAGAAGGTTGGAAAGGCTTGCTCCGAGTTCGGCAAGCGTCTCAGCTGCATTGAGGTTAGGACTATAGCTCTGGAGACTGGTCTGGTAACTTTTAAAGAGCAAACTAAATTGCATGATGCCCAACTGACTCTCCAGGAATAGTTAGCATAGTTAGCATAGCTAAACAGACACTGGTCCAGGGACTAAGTAAATAATTATACAAAAAACCGTGTACCCTGGAGGCAGAACTGATCAGCGCTGTGAAAACCGGAAAGGATCTTGCCCCAGGGCAGAATCTGTTAGCTATCACCAAGGCTTGCCGTAACAAACCCTTCGCCGAGAAACTTTTTGGGAAATACCTGGACAAAGATCAGGATCATTATGAATATAGTTAATGTGTGGGGCACTTCCTTGCAGTCAGGGCAAGGCAACAGCAAGCAGCTGGGTATATCAGTAAGATAAGGAATGTGCAAGGCAGCATGGTTACAGATCCTGGTGAGGTTAGAGAGGCCTTTAGGGAATTTTATGCTGATCTCTACACAGCCTCCCCTATTAGGAGCCCTGTGGCCCTAGATGACGGTGACTCAGGGATCTCTGGAAAAATCACTCTGGAGGAAAAGTCTCTTTTAGGGGCAGATATTCGGGCAGCACTTTATGCTTCATTCATGAAAGGCACTAGGTGCAGACTCCATTCCTCTAGAGTTCTACAGGGTGTTTTATGAAGGAATTCACCAGGAGATGGTGGCGCTTTTTAATGAAGTTAGAGTTGGGGCATTGCTCCCCCCGGGGCACCACAAATGTAATTATTTTTATAGGAAAGGATCCTACAGCTTTGGGCTCCTATAGGCTAATCACATTACTAAATATTGATGTGAAGCTTTATTCTAATAACGTTGCCAGCCAACTAGCCGGTGTAATACAGTGGCTAGTTTCGATCCGACAGCACAGGTTTATCCCAGGCAGAGGGACCGCGGATCACGTGCAGCGCGTTATTTCTTTGTATGACGCCACCGAGGTCCTGGCTAAGCCCATGGGGTTTGCCCTGCTCAACGCCGAAAAGGCCTGTGACGGGGTGTTGTGAGATTATTTATGGCAGGTTATGGAAGTGGATGGCCTGGGGGTGGGATTTCATTAGCGCAATATGACCAATGTGCTTTAATCCTACAACTCGCTTACAAATAATGGGATTTGAGTCAGAGCCCTTCTTGATAGAAAGGGGTATAGGCAGGGATGCCCCATCTCCCCCCCTGCTATTTGCCTTTTACATTGACCGTGCTGGGATGCTAAAATACTGGCCTATCCTGATGATTTGGCAATAATCACCAGTGATCCAGACAGGGCTCTATGCTCTGTGGAAAGGATTGCAGAAAAATGTGGGTGTAAATCAGGGTTTCTGCTAAATAGAGCCAAAACTTTGGTACTGATCAATAGACATATGCCAGCGTCTGATAGGAGGATTGTAGCAGAAGCTACATATCCGGGAGTATGCATTACCTTAAAACTGGAAATATAATTGATTTAAATCTAACCCCCATTATTGAGAAAAGTAAGACGGATTTAGCCAGTGGGATAATCTGAAACTTTCTATAATTGGAAGATAAATGGGTGGAGGAGGTAAATCAGGCGCACACAGGCAATGCACCCATATGTATTTTGTCACAACAATCCGTAGTGCTCTAAGGGTAGGGATGTCAATCCTACATCCTCACAAATACACAAAGAGAACTGCCGCCCTTAGCACATACACCCTTAGTGTCCAAAATAAAGAAAGAAAGTTATATTCTTGTCATCAGATCTTTCTTTTATTCGGGTATATATAACAGCCTCACGCCAGCCAACACATGTTTCATCTTCAGGTGTGGTCAACCTACGACTTCTTCAAGGCTGTGATATCCTGGCGTTTACTTAGGTGGTATTTTGTTGTGTCCGCAGATTCCATACTCTTTGTAAATTGCTACATGGGCCATCGTCTCCACGTCTTTGTGTCTGTTACTGTGGTTGTTGGATGCAGTAACAGACACGAAGACGCGGAGATGATGGACTCCTGACCACACTCGGGCGGCGGTACAGCACTTGATACAAGATCCTGCATACTTTTACTTCGTTAGCCCATGTTGCAATTTACAATGAGTTTGGAACCTGTGGACACGACAACATACCACCTCAGTAAACGCCAGGATATCACAGCCCTGAAGAAGTCGTAGGGTGACCACACCTGAAGACAAAACACGTGTTGGCTGGATTAAGGCTGTTATATATACCCAAATTAAATGAAGATCTGATGACAAGAGGACAACGATTTGATTACTTCCTTTCTTTATTTTGGACACTAACGGTGTATATACTCAGGGCGCCAGTTCACTTTCTAAAATGGGGAGATGTAATCTGGTTAAAATTATGTTTCTTGTATAATTATTATATGATTTGTGCACTGTACATTTGGAGGTCAATAATGAATGGTTTAAAGTAATCGATAGATTGGTGGCTAGATTCATCTGGGCATACGGGAAGACCAACTTTATATGCTTACCCAGAGACAGGGGGAGCTGGAGGCTTCCTAATTTTAGATCATACTGTTTAGCTGCAGCATTGCAATATTACGCCCCTTTATTTAATAATAAGGTAACAGAAGGTGGGCTTGCATGTTATGTACCCACAGATTATGAGCTGTTGATTGGAACGGCAGCTTACGGCTGCCTGT
Source organism: Triturus cristatus (assembly GCF_964204655.1). Classification (NCBI taxonomy): domain Eukaryota; kingdom Metazoa; phylum Chordata; class Amphibia; order Caudata; family Salamandridae; genus Triturus; species Triturus cristatus. The sequence continues at coordinate 106,192,685 of NC_140583.1, read as the reverse complement.
TGAAGTTTTTTGAGCCGATATACTTCAAACAGACTCGCTTTAAGACTCTGATTGTTGCATTTCGTAACTGGGCAGGCGTCCGGAAAAAACTGGGGGTGGGCAGATATAGTAGAGATACTCCCCTGCCCAGGGATTACTCCCAGTATATTTCATGAAAGTTGCTTTGCAAGATGGGGGACGAGGGAGTTGTGGTAGGAGTGGAGATCTTCTCGCGGGGCACCTTATTGCATCATTTGAGACGGTCAGTGGTAGATTTAACGTTGGGCATCGGGATTTATTTTAATATCTACAGCTGAGGGATTTCCTCATGATTAAGGCTGGGGGTGCAGCTGGTTTTAAGCGGATTCCCCTTTTGGAAATATTAATAAAAAGCACTCGCCTCTCTATTTCACAGCTATATGGCTGTCTGCTGGAGGGGGTGCCGACGATTTGGATAAGCACAATGAAAAATGGCAGGAGAGGCTTGAGCTGGTGGACTCATGGTTCTTGAAATCATTTGAAATGGGAGGGTCAATCATGTGTGCTTTGGGCCTGCAGTCACAACATTACAAACCAATGTTCGATCTATATATAACCCCAGCAAAAATCGCTAAATGGGGCGGTGACGCAGGGACTCATTGTCCTAGATGTCATGCTTCTAATAAAGACTGAAAGAAAGAATATGTAAAGAAAACAAATTAAAATGTAAATTAAAAAAAAATATATATATATAATTCTATCTCCCACCCTAACTTTTATGGTAATCTCACCCACATCGTATCCCTAAAACTAACTTTAACAATACAACTAATTTAACTCTAACTTTATCCAACTTTAAGCCCGATAAACTAAGAGCAGTTCACAAACAACAACGTCATAATTGCACACTGAGAGCCTTGTAAACTGAAGTACTAATTAGTCTAATTGCAAAATGTATATTTGTAGAGGGATGTAAATTGTCCTGACAGGAATATTAATGTGGCAGCTCGCATTTTGCAACCATTTACAATGTTTTCAAATGCAAGGGCGGAGGCTGTAAGGGACAGCAGAACTCCATCTAGGGCTGAGTACCCAATGTTTGCTATTTCCTTGGTAGCCGACTTGCTTTTGTAGAACCCCAATCCTCATCCTGCCCTGTTGATCACACTGCCCTTTACCTGCCTAACCATGGCATTAGCGGTAATCTTGATACCTTCCTTACTTTCATTCTAGCCTTAACCAAACACTAGTTGTGGCCATTACCCTAGCCTGGCACAATTTATACACTCCCTAAAGTAAGTTTACAGTGACTTTTTAAATTAAAGCTGTTTTCTCTGACATGTATTGGGATTAAGTTGAAGGCAACCCCACAGATGACAATGCACAGTCACTGTCCCTGCCCACCTTCAGGACCCAGAGTTTCAAGCACCCCCCTACTGCACCATATGATCCATGGGGAGCCATTGATTGGGTAAAACTCAACCTTAGCAGGGTAGAAATATATATTGGAACTCACGCGGCTGCAAAGGCTGGGTGCAGGACAGAAGACCCCCAAAGGCAAGTGGATATAAGTGCGAACTTCCATACCAGGAAACATATCCCCTCCAATAAGCACACTGTCCCCATAGAGAACTGGTCAGGCGCCAAGAGGGCTGATGGTTGGTTATTGAGTAAGGACAGTGCGGGGTCTCAATGTTGGAGGAAGGTTGTCTTCACATCATGACATATCGTCTTGGTTTCCCTACATGTACTAAGATTAAGCTCCTACGGGACTGTCTTGGACACAGACGCTCACCTCAATGACTGTCGCCAGGTTTCAGTCGACTTTACAAAGAATACGTTACTGTATAACAGTAGGGAGATTTCTATTAACCAATTCACTTCTCCCACAGGGACATGACAAAGAAAACTAAGGGGCATATCATCAAGGGCTGGTGACAAAATTATCGCCGCTTTTGCGGCTGTTTTCGGCCGAAAAGAGGTGATAATTATATTGCATTATTTGCAAGGACACGCTAGCGCATGTTTCCTTGATTCAGCTCCCGTTTTGTTCACGCCTCGCTTTGCATCTCTAATGAGATGCAAAGGAGGCATGCCTGACAAAACACCATGGGAAAATATCGCTACCCCAGCTTTGTGATATCATCAACGAGGGGTAGCGATATTTTAAATCCCGTTAACTATGCCTTAACGCAGGAATTTAACGTCTGTTAAATTCCTGACTAAGGCATAGCTAACATGGGAGGTGGATTATGGTGATACGACCACAGGGTCGTATAACCAAGGCTATCTCCGTTTTGGGTGCAACATCGCTGGTTTTCCAGTGATGTTGGCCCATTTCCCTGGAATATTATCGCCCTGGAGTAACGCGTTGTTATTAACGCGTTACCAAGGCGAAAAATTCCTGCGATAGACAGAGATAAATAAACAAGCGCTAAGCTCGCTTTGCGTTTATTTATCGCCATCCTAGTAAATATGCCCCTAATATTTTCTGCTTTCTTTAACAAAGGTTTGTTTGTTCCAGGCCTAGTAAGAGTGCAAATTGTCTGCATTGCATTAAATGCACAGAGGTAACATTTCACAGCTTTTCTTTTTTCTTTTTTTAATTATTCAAGCAGAAAGTCATTTTCCAAGGCATGGTTCCCTATGTTGATGAAACAGCTGGGGGGCAGGTGGTTGGGTTGTAGCACAAAGTGCACCTCCTATGCACTATCTGAAAGCTAAGAGAAGTAAAACATGCTGTTACTTGTCTGTTGTATGCATACTTGCGGGTGAGAGTGTGTTTAGATGTGCGAGAGTGTGTGAATGGGTTAGTTTGTATAAGCATGAGTGTATGGGTCAAAGTAAAGGTCAAATGGATCGTGATGTCACTGCGGCTAGCCCAGGCATGTTGGTGAATTGACGACCGTGTCAGTGTAGCTCCCAGAATCGAAGGGATAAGCTCCTATTTCCATTTGGAACAGGTTAGCTGACCTCTGAGTGCGGACAGCATGAAGGGCACTAGCAGTCCTCAGCATACCCATGAAGAAGGCATTGCTAAGTCCAAGCAGCCAATGACAAGAGCTTGTATTGAACATCTTTGGTGTGCTGTTAGTGCATGGCGGTGTCTTGTGCTCTTGGGCGCATGTGAATAATGGCTCGGTGATTTACCTATAAAGTAGCTTGTAGGAGAGATGACGTGATGTAAGGGGGTGTAAGAGAAGGTGTTCATAAGCATTCCTCCAGCAGTAAGGAGTCAAATGTGATGTTATTTTCAAGTGTACTGAGATCAACTTTTGCTCTTTTCACATAAGAATGATTTAAAACAGGGCGCAAACCAGTTCTGTTGATGTCTGAGCTCCCCCTCTCCATCCAGAGTATGAATCTGATTATGAAAGTCTGTTTTCAAATCGTACTGAGCCTGGAGTTATTATGCCTAACTCCTTGGATGTATTAATTTATCTGCCATCTGCATCTTCTGATTGGCACCGCGTCATTTAAACCTGCCTACACTATCAACTCGCATGTTCACCTGCAATAATTTGGTATTGTACACCACATTGGGATATCGTTCTATTATTCTCATACTGCAAATGTGAAATTGGTTTTTGTTAATTTTTATTTTTTTGCAGAGTTTTATATAACGCGAACTTGACCCGAAGGCATCAGATATCAGAGCGCTTTACATGAGCATCAGTTACATTACACAAGGACACATTCATTTTTGTGGCACGGGGGTATTAAGTGATTTGCCTAGAATCACAGGAGGTTGAGCGTCATTGCCGAGACTCGAACCCGGTCCCCCAGAATTGAGATCGACAGCCCTAGCCCGTTTGGCCACATCCCCTCCCCATTATATGGCCCTGATGAAGCGACGTGTGTCGTGAAACACGTGTTGGCTGTTGTTGTTTTTTAATAAGCAAGTTTAGCAACACAAACAATAAAATAGTGTTTTATCAGTCTACACAGACAATCCTGTGACTTGATTAATCCACCTGATGAGACCACAAGACCGAGTCTTCTTTTTTGTATTTACAGCGCGCTTCAGAGGTATTGATCCTGCATCTTTTGAGGTCTGACTGTCATACCTTCTTAAGAGCCTCATTATCCCTCACATTTTCCATCCATCCACATTATGGTCAGACCAAATTGCTAGTGCAGTTTTTCATGAAAATGTAGGATTTTGCAACTTTACTACTAAAAATGTCACCTGTTTTGTAACGTTTACTGGTTTGGGAGGGTTTTGTGCTAGATATACCTGGGATCAGACTCGGGAATGTCTGACTCTGAGTTTCATCTCCCTTGAGGTTAGGTTGTTGTCATGTGCACACTCCAGGATTCACACTCAGAAACTCTCTTCTGCCTCTTCTGCACCTGACACCCATTTTCAAGAAGTTGAGACCAGCACTGAAAATGCATTTATTGTAGAAACTGCCTCTGGACTTAACTCCTATATCCCCCAAGTGTTCGCTCCTGGACTGGTTTCTACTGACTTTGACCTGTCCCTCTTCGTGTCTGAGTCACTGGTACTGTCATAGAGCCTCACATCGTGAACGGCATTACTAATCCGACACATAGATATGTCAACAGCTAAATTAGGTGACTGATGGGAGATGTCCAACTGGTCTTGGTGTACTCTCATAGAGCCTCACATCGTGAACGGCATTACTAATCCTACAGATAGATATGTCAACAGCTAAATTAGGTGCCTGGTGGGAGATGACCACCTGATCTTGATCTTGTTGCTCGCTGTATGTGGCATCAATCTAGCTATAAAGCACCGTATTGTACAAGAGCTGGGGTCTACAGAAGGGACATGGGGAAGGGGCCTGGGGCCATTCTGAAGGAGCACTGCTTGGGGAGGTTTCTTCAGTGGGTCCTCAGTGGTCCAATGGTCACAGGACGAAGGGTCGCTTGAAGAGACAGATCTTAAGATCCTTTTCAGAAGAGGAGAAAGCCTGACAGCTTGTCTCTTTCTAATTGCATTCTTTAGTCTCAGCCTGAAGGTGTTGCCGCTGTGGATGCTGCGTGGTTCGCTGAGAGCGTAATCATGTTTGCCAGGTTTGATGGGTTATTTGTGCTCACAGTCTCCAAGATGATGCATCAAACTTTCAATTACAAAAAAGTATCAAGACATTTTAGATCTGATTCTCAAAGCAATTTTCATCTGTAAATGCTTATTTACATAGTCAGCCATACTTCCTCCTGATCCTGCACCATGGACAAGCAAGCAACATTCAATCCCAAGTAGCCCGTCACAAACCACTATCCTCTCCCAGCAGCTCAGCCTGCCACCTTCCATCTACAGTTCTCCTGAGTAGATGACGGTGACTCAGGGATCTCTGGAAAAATCACTCTGGAGGAAAGGTCTCTTTTAGGGGCAGATATTCGGGCAGCACTTTATGCTTCATTCAGGAAAGGCACTAGGTGCAGACTCCATTCCTCTGGAGGTCTACAGGGTGTTTTATGAAGGAATTCACCAGGAGATGGTGGCGCTTTTTAATGAAGTTAGAGTTGGGGCATTGCTCCCCCCGGGGCACCACAAATGTAATTATTTTTATAGGAAAGGATCCTACAGCTTTGGGCTCTTATAGGCTAATCACATTACTAAATATTGATGTGAAGCTTTATTCTAATAATGTTGTCAGCCAACTAGCCGGTGTAATACAGTGGCTAGTTTCGATCCAACATCACAGGTTTATCCCAGGGAGAGGGACCTCGGATCACGTGCAGCGCGTTATTTCTTTGTATGACGCCACCGAGGTCCTGGCTAAACCCATGGGGTTTGCCCTGCTCAACGCCGAAAAGGCCTTTGACGGAGTGTTATGAGATTATTTATGGCAGGTTATGGAAGTGGATGGCCTGGGGGTGGGATTTCATTAGCGCAATATGAGCAATGTATTTTAATCCTACAACTCGCTTACAAATAATGGGATTTGAGTCAGAGCCCTTCTTGATAGAAAGGGGTATAGGCTGGGATGCCCCATCTCCCCCCTGCTATTTGCATTATACATTGATGCACCGATGACCGGGCTGGGATACTAAAATACTGGCCTATGCTGATGATGTGGCAATAATCACCAGTGATCCAAACAGGGCTCTATGCTCTGTGGAAAGGATTGCAGAAAAATGTGGGAGTAAAGCAGGGTTTCTGCTAAATAGAGCCAAAACTTTGGTATTGATCAATAGACATACGCCAGAGTCTGATAGCAGGATTGTAGAGGAAGCTACATAGCTGGGAGTATGCATTGCCTTAAAACTGGAAAATATAATTGATTTAAATCTAACCCCTATTATTGAGAAATGTAAGACGGATTTAGCCAGTGGGATAATCTGAAACTTTCTATAATTGGAAGATAAATGGGTGGGGGAGGTAAATCAGGCGCACACAGGCAATGTACCCATATGTATTTTGTCACAACAATCCGTAGTGCTCTAAGGGTAGGGATGTCAATCCTACATCCTCAGAAATACACAAAGAGAACTGCCGCCCTTAGCACATACACCCTTAGTGTCCAAAGAAAGAAAGAAAGTTATATTCTTGACATCAGATCTTTCTTTTATTCGGGTATATATAACAGCCTCACGCCAGCCAACACGTGTTTCATCTTCAGGTGTGGTCAACCTACGACTTCTTCAGGGCTGTGATATCCTGGCGTTTACTTAGGTGGTATTTTGTTGTGTCCGCAGATTCCAAACTCTTTGTATATTGCTACATGGGCAGTCGTCTCCACGTCTTTGTGTCTGTTACTGTGGTTGTTGGATGCAGTAACAGACATGAAGACGCAGAGACGATGGACTCCTGACCACACTCGGGCGGCGGTACAGCACTTGATACAAGATCCTGCATACTTTTACTTTGTTAGCCCATGTTGCAATTTACAATGAGTTTGGAACCTGCGGACACGACCAAATACCACCTAAGTAAACGCCAGGATATCACAGCCCTGAAGAAGTCGTAGGGTGACCACACCTGAAGACAAAACACGTGTTGGCTGAATTAAAGCTGTTATATATACCCGAATTAAATGAAGATCTGATGTAAGAGGACAACTATTTGATTACTTCCTTTCTTTATTTTGGACACTAACGGTGTATATACTCAGGGCGCCAGTTCACTTTCTAAAATGGGGAGATGTAATCTGGTTAAAATCATGTTTCTTGTATAATTATTATATGTTTTGTGCACTGTATATTTGGAGGTCAATATTGAATGGTTTAAAGTAATCGATAGATTGGTGGCTAGATTCATCTGGGCATACGGGAAGACCAACTTTATATGCTTACCCAGAGACAGGGGGAGCTGGAGGCTTCCTAATTTTAGATCATACTGTTTAGCTGCAGCATTGCAATATTACGCCCCTTTATTTAATAATAAGATAACAGAAGGTGGGCTTGCATGTTATGTACCCACAGATTATGAGCTGTTGATTGGAACGGCAGCTTACGGCTGCCTGTTGAAGTTTTTTGAGCCGATATACTTCAAACGGACTCGCTTTAAGACTCTGATTGTTGCATTTCGTAACTGGGCAGGCGTCCGGAAAAAACTGGGGGTGGACAGATATAGTAGAGATACTCCCCTGCCCAGGGATTACTCCCAGTATATTTCATGAAAGTTGCTTTGCAAGATGGGGGATGAGGGAGTTGTGGTAGGAGTGGAGATCTTCTCGCGAGGCACCTTATTGCCTCATTTGAGGTGGTCAGTGGTAGATTTAATGTTGGGCATCGGGATTTATTTTAATATCTACAGCTGAGGGATTTCCTCATGATTAAGGCTGGGGGTGCAGCTGGTTTTAAGCGGATTCCCCTTTTGGAAATATTAATAAAAAGCACTGGGCCCTCTATTTCACAGCTATATGGCTGTCTGCTGGAGGGGGTGCCGACGATTTGGATAAGCACAATGAAAAATGGCAGGAGAGGCTTGAGCTGGTGGACTCATGGTTCTTGAAATCATTTGAAATGGGAGGGTCAATCATGTGTGATTTGGGCCTGCAGTCACAACATTACAAAACAATGTTCGATCTATATATAACCCCAGCAAAAATCGCTAAATGGGGCGGTGACGCAGGGACTCATTGTCCTAGATGTCATGCTTCTAATAAAGACTGAAAGAAAGAATATGTAAAGGAAACAAATAAAAATGTAAATTAAAAAATATATATATATATATATATAATTCTATCTCCCACCCTAACTTTTATGGTAATCTCACCCACATCGTATCCCTAAAACTAACTTTAACCCTACAACTAATTTAACTCTAACTTTATCCAACTTTAAGCCCGATAAACTAAGAGCAGTTCACAAACAACAACGTCATAATTGCACACTGAGAGCCTTGTAAACTGAAGTACTAATTAGTCTAATTGCAAAATGTATATTTGTAGAGGGATGTAAATTGTCCTGACAGGAATATTAATGTGGCAGCTCGCATTTTGCAACCATTTACAATGTTTTCAAATGCAAGGGTGGAGGCTGTAAGGGACAGCAGAACTCCATCTAGGGCTGAGTACCCAATGTTTGCTATTTCCTTGGTAGCCGACTTGCTTTTGTAGAACCCCAATCCTGATCCTGCCCTGCTGATCACACTGCCCTTTACCTGCCTAACCATGGCATTAGCGGTAATCTTGATTCCTTCCTTACTTTCATTCTAGCCTGAACCAAACACTAGTTGTGGCCATTACCCTAGCCTGGCCCTATTTATATACTCCCTAAAGTAAGTTTACAGTGACTTTTTAAATTAAAGCTGTTTTCTCTGACATGTATTGGGATTAAGTTGAAGGCAACCCCACAGATGACAATGCACAGTCACTGTCCCTGCCCACATTCAGGACCTAGAGTTTCAAGCACCCCCCTACTGCACCATATGGTCCATGGGGAGCCATTGATTGGGCAAAACTCAACCTTAGCAGGGTAGAAATATATATTGGAACTCACGCGGCTGCAAAGGCTGGGTGCAGTACAGAAGACACCCAAAGGAAAGTGGATATAAGTGCGAACTTCCATACCAGGAAACATATCCCCTCCAATAAGCACACTGTCCCCATAGAGAACTGGTCAGGCGCCAAGAGGGCTGATGGTTGGTTATTGAGTAAGGACAGTGCGGGGTCTCAATGTTGGAGGAAGGTTGTCTTCACATCATGACATATCGTCTTGGTTTCCCTACATGTACTAAGATTAAGCTCCTACGGGACTGACTTGGACACAGACGCTCACCTCAATGACTGTCGCCAGGTTTCAGTCGACTTTACAAAGAATACGTTACTGTATAACAGTGGGGAGATTTCTATTAACCAATTCACTTCTCCCACAGGGACATGACAAAGAAAACTAATATTTTCTGCTTTCCTTAACAAAGGTTTGTTTGTTCCAGGCCTATTAGGAGTGCAAATTGTCTGCATTGCATTAAATGCACAGAGGTCACATTTTACAGCTTTTCTTTTTTCTTTTTTTAATTATTCAAGTAGAAAGACCCTTTCCAAGGCCTGATTCTCTATGTTGATGAAAGAGCTGGGGGCGGGAGGTTGGGTTGTAGCACAAGGTGCACCTCCTATGCACCCTTGGTTTAGGCTTTGCTATAGAAGTGCAGATTTGTATTGCTAAAACATTGCAAATGTTACAGGCCGACCCTAAGATACGTGATCTGATTTCAGCCTCCAGAGGTACCCAGTGTACATGGACGTCATTTAGGGATTGCCAGGGGTCGCAGCTGCGACCCCTGACTTGCCCGTTGCTACCCCTGGTTCTGCTTTTGCCACCTCTGCCTGCCCTGACAGGTGCACAATCAGTGCCTGGAACACAGGGGCAGCTCTTCCTAGCACTGGTTGGAACTCCACTTGCCTGGTATCTGTCAATTTTTTTATTATACAAATAATGAATAATATTATTCTCTATTAGTGTCATAAAAATTTAGTACATTATCAGGAATATGACACTATCTGGAAGCTAAGAGAAGTAAAACATGCTGTTACTTGTCTGTTGTATGCATGCTTGCGGGTAAGAGTGTGTTTAGGAGAGCGAGAGTGTGTGAATGTGTTAGTTTGTATAAGCATGAGTGTATGAGTCAAAGTAAAGGTCAAATGGATCGCGATGTCACTACGGCTAGCCCAGGCATTTTGGTGAATTGACGACCAAGTCAGTGTAGATCCTAGAATCGAAGGGATAAGCTCCTATTTCCATTCGGAACAGGTGAGTTGGCCTCTGAGTGCGGACAGCATGAAGGGCACTAGCAGTCCTCAGAATACCCATGAAGAAGGCATTGCTAAGTCCAAGCAGCCAATGACAAGAACTTGTACTGAACATCTTTGGTTTGCTGTTAGTGCATGGCGGTGTCTTGTGCTCTTGGGCGCATGTGAATAATGGTTCGATGATTTACATATTCAGTTGCTTTTAGGAGTGAGGTCACCACCCGGATCGAGGACGAACCCCTCAGAGATGACGTGATGTAAGGGGGTGTAAGAGACAGGGGCGTAACACAGGCCCCCGCAGCCCCCGTGGTGTGCGGGGCATCAAGCACCCGGGGTCCCCTGGGACCAGTTCTCTGGTCGGAGAGCTCCTGATTGAGTCCGGAGGGCACCCCTCCACGTACCTTGCAGGGGGGCCCCTCAAGTTTTGTTACACCAGTGGAAGAGAAAGTGTTCCAAAGCATTCTTTCAGCAGTAAGGAGTCAAATGTGATGTTATTTTCAAGTGTACTGAGATCAACTTGTGCTCTTTCCACATAAGAATGTTTAAAAACAGGGCTGAAACCAGTTCTGTTGATGTCTGAGCTCCCCCTCTCCATCCAGAGTATGAATCTGATTATGAAAGTCTGTTTTCAAATCGTACTGAGCCTGGAGTTATTATGCCTAACTCCTTGGATGTATTAATTTATCTGCCATCTGCATCTTCTGATTGGCACCGTGTCATTTAAACCTGCCTACACTATCAACTCACATGTTCACCTGCAATAATTTAATATTGTACACCACATTGAGATATCATTCTATTATTCTCATACTGCAAATGTGAAATTGGTTATTGTTAATTTTTATTTTTTTGCAGAGTTTTATATATCGCAAACTTGACCCGAAGGCGTCAGATATCAGAGAGCTTTACATGAGCATCAGTTACATTACACAAGGACACATTCATTTTTGTAGCACGGGGTATTAAGTGATTTGCCTAGAATCACAGGAGGTTGAGCGTCATTGCCGAGACTCGAACCCGGTCCCCCAGAATTGAGATCGATAGCCCTAGCCCGTTTGGCCACAGCCCCTCCCCATTATATGGCCCTGATGAAGCGACGTGTGTCGTGAAACACGTGTTGTCTGTTGTGGCTTTTTAATAAGCAAGTTTAGCAACACAGACAATAAAATAGTGTTTTATCAGTCTACACAGACTATCCTGTGACTTGATTAATTCACCTGATGAGACCCCAAGACCGAGTCTTCTTTTTTGTATTTACAGCGCGCCTCAGAGGTATTGATCCTGCATCTTTTGAGGGCCGGGTGTCATACCTTCTTAAGAGCCTCATTATCCCTCACATTTTCCATCCATCCACATTATGCTCAAAACAAATTGCTAGTGCAGTTTTTCATGAAAATGTAGGATTTTGCAACTTTACTACTAAAAATGTCACCTGTTTTGTAACGTTTACTGGTTTGGGAGGGTTTTGTGCTAGATATACCTGGGATCAGACTCGGGAATGTCTGACTCTGAGTTTCATCTCCCTTGAGGTTAGGTTGTTGTCATGTACACACTCCAGGATTCACACTCAGAAACTCTCTTCTGCCTCTTCTGCACCTGACACCCATTTTCAAGAAGTTGAGACCAGCACTGAAAATGCATTTATTGTAGAAACTGCCTCTGGACTTAACTCCTATATCCCCCAAGTGTTCGCTCCTGGACTGGTTTCTACTGACTTTGACCTGTCCCTCTTCGTGTCTGAGTCACTGGTACTGTCATAGAGCCTCACATCGTGAACGGCATTACTAATCCGACACATAGATATGTCAACAGCTAAATTAGGTGACTGATGGGAGATGTCCAACTGGTCTTGGTCTTGTTGCTCGCTGTATGTGGCATCAATTTATCTATAAAGCACTGGAGTACTGTCCAAGAGCTGGGGTCTACAGAAGGGACATGAGGAAGGGGACTGGGGCCATTCTGAAGGAGCACTGCGTGGGGAGGTTTCTTCAGTGGGTCCTCAGTGGTCCAATGGTCACAGGACGAAGGGTCGCTTGAAGAGACAGATCTTAAGATCCTTTTCAGAAGAGGAGAAAGCCTGACAGCTTGTCTCTTTCTAATTGCATTCTTTAGTCTCAGCCTGAAGGTGTTGCCGCTGTGGATGCTGCGTGGTTCGCTGAGAGTGTAATCATGTTTGCCAGGTTTGATGGGTTATTTGTGCTCACAGTCTCCTAGATGATGCATCAAACTTTCAAGTACAAAAAGTATCAAGACATTTTAGATCTGATTCTCAAAGCAATTTTAATCTGTAAATGCTTATTAACACAGTCAGCCATACTTCCTCCTGATCCTGCACCATGGACAAGCAAGCAACATTCAATTCCAAGGAGCCCGTCACATCCCACTAGCCTCTCCCAGCAGCCCAGCCTGCCACATTCCATCTACAGTTCTCCTGAGTAAAACAAGGACGACATCAGTAAATTCTTCCTATCTCCTACAACTTGCTCAGCAGCCAATTAACACATGAAGGTCCGCACAAAAGAAAACAACAAACCTGTACGTCCTCCAAAGAGTTCTCCATTGACAACCTAAAGAGTGATCTCTCCCTGTTTCCTCCACATTTGACATCAAAATAGATCAATGCATCTTTTTTGTGGAAAACCATCAGATCACCTACGCTTCAACTTTATCATGAATGTGCAAGCTGAAACCTTATGTCTTATTCTCATCTTTCATTAAGCCCACTCTGGAGAAGGTGTCTCACGCCTGCTCACCATCGTCAATGTCTCCCTGACTCAAGGTATCTCCCTTGAAGCAATTTACAAACAAGCATTGGCATAGCCAATAGGTCTCGCTTTTGGGACCTTATAAGTGTTTAGCCTTGCAACAGTTGATGTTGTTGCACCAAGGATATTGTGCTGCATAACTAAATACTTATAAGGTCCCAAAAGCGAGACCTATTGGCTATGCCAATGCTTGTTCTCAGTTTCATTTAAGTACCAAAGTAGCTGGGTAAAAAAAGGGGAGTGTGTTTTAAATAACAAAAGTTTAGCACTTGCCTTTAGTCCCACCAAAAATGTACGTTAGCTAGAGATGTTTTGCTGATGTTGACTTGTCTGGCAAGTAGGTGCGAACGTTACACTGAAAGGATGAAAGGATAGGTTAGGGGTGCCCCAAAGAATCATTAGACGGGATGTTTCACTTGTGCGGGAACTAACAAATCAACAGGCAAATCGATGGCGACATTGATAAGAAGGTCCTTTCCTGCGGTGAAAAGAAGATGTAAAAATAGCGCAGCATGTGGCGGAAGTACAGGGCGCCTTGCTTTCGGCGGTGAATTTAGAGGGAGACGAGCTGGACACATAGTATGTTAAGACTCGCAAAAGGGACAGCTAACAAATGTGTAACGCAGCGCTACAGACAATAGCGGTATTGCTACAATAAATTGATGTTGAAATAAAGAAATTCTATTTTTGAAATATAAAGCGCATTGCTATAGTTTTCCCTTAAAAGGTTCGAAGAATATTCTCGGGTATGTTGTATGTTAGCCTAGTAACGTAAACCTCTTTAAATGCAGGTACAAATGACTGCATCAAACGTCTCTAGAAATAGCCTACCCTTTGTCTATGTTTATTAAAAGTTACACAAATGTTGTACAGTGTTACAGGAAAGCAAGTAACAGTAATCGCGCTTTGAGGACTAAAAAAAAGTAATGTTTATGCACTCGTAAGTATTCCCTAATTTTAGGTAATCCCCTGCTAGTTAGTAACACAGGTAGTGTAGACCTCAAACTACACCGAAATTTGTAAAACCATAACTGTATATTTAAAAATAACCCTAAAGGTGTACGACAATTATCTAAAAGCAACCACATTATGCTAAACACATTTTAATGCAAAGCACATAAAGGCAACACCTAAATAGTGACACTTTGCTCTGAAATGTAATTAAAAAAGAGTGTTCGTACAACATCCTCTGGCTGTAATTTTCTAAAACCCAAAAAGCCTAACTTTGTTTAGGGATGTGTGCAGCTACGCGATGTTGTAAAACGCCGTAAAAAAACATAAAACAGTGAGCGAACTGTCGAGCAAAACACGAACCCTGAAGTCTGTCCTCTTAATTATAAAGATTTTATAACAGATACGTGAATGTAAAATACGCATTTGGAAAACGCGTGTTTTTTTTTTATGTGCCTCTATATCTACACAAAAGGTAGCTGGCTGTTCACCCACGACCAGGGGCCGACAGGCACAGCTGTACTGGAAATGAAGCGGAAAGCAGCCTGTCAGCCCTCGCACAGCAGATTACAGCGTGACAGGGAGAGAGCCAGCACCGAAGGCAGGAGGACCGATAGAGGCAGTTGGAGGATGGCGGAAAACGGAGCATCGCTGCTCCGAGGTGAGCGACTCCCGAGTACTGGGCGTAGACTAGACTGAGGAAAGCCATATGGCGCCTCTGCTCGTCATTGAGCGCGTAACCGCACGCCCGTCGCCAGTGCACGCGCCAGTGGGCTGAAGCTCTTCCCCAAAAGTGGATTGCATGGCGGCACGATGCACGTGATTGTGCGCGTGCTCGCCATGCAATCCGCTTATAGATATGGAAGAAAGAAGGGCCCAAAAAAAGTGAAGGGCAAGAACTCCGAACAGAGAACACATTTATAAAAATGGAATGCCGCAAAATAAGAAAAGGGAAAGAAGACAAATAGCGAGGCTTTATGACTCAGGAGGAGTTGAAGCTGAGGTTGAAGCGAAAAGGGAACCACGCAATTATATCCGTAACGCTTGTAGGGAGGTGGTGTGCCTCAAAATTAATAGAAATAAGTTAGGAGGGAAAGAATCCCATAGTAGTCCAGTAGTTGGAGGAAATAGAGCGAACATACTCCCAAAAAAGAATGAATATCAGGGAGGAGGTGATTGGGTCTCAAAAACCTTAGTTAAGAGCAATAAGAATAAAATGTGGATATATTTTAAACCAACTGATCAAGTGATGGGGAGGAAAAAACAAAGGAAGACAGTCCCTCTAAACCGCTCCCAGCTCTTATTTTCTTTTTCAAAATGTCCAAGTTTAAAAGAAATTGGCACAAAGGATTTGAGACAGGTAGGGTTCAGCATTAACACCAAAGGTATTGAATACACAAAGGTCCTAGTCTACTCAGGTCTTGTTAAGGCAGCTATTCTGAAAGCTGAGAAGGAGATATTAAAAGAGGGTATAAGGATAATTTCTAAAGTAGAAGTCGAAGAAGGGAATCAGCGATAGGGAGGTTTTCTGAGATTCCATGCAGGGTTGGGGGAAAGGCAGGTGAGGTTAATAACAGGGGGGTGTGGGGAGAAGGCTATGATCAACATAGCGGTAGAGAACCTAGAGCCTAATAAAAACGGGAGCAATTGGGGATCGGACAATAGTATCCTAAGTACATGCTCATGGGGTTTGAATGAGTCAGGATGTCTTAGTGAGATCGACTAGGATTCCGAGTTGCCACATAGCCTGAGATTACTTTCATGGAATATAAATGGGTTGGTAGGACAAACAAAGGTGGATAGTCTAAATCACGTTGCAAAATATGTTGATATCATTTGTCTACAGGAGACATGGCTATGCGGCAATACCCCAGTAGTTGAAGGGTTTGCCCAAATTTATAAACCGGCCAGAAAAATGAAAAAAATGTGGACGTGCTTCGGGCGGGATTCTGACCCTCATGTCAACCAGGTTAGTGAAAGAGGTCAAGTCAATTAGTTCATTATGTAAATGGTTGTTGGTCTGTAAGGTATCCTATCCATGTACTGAAGGTACTGAAGGGAAGGTTGATTATTTAATCCTCATAAATGTATATATACAATGGGGTTCCCAAAAAGAATACGAAACAGAAATGGGGTTATTCAAAAAGGATATAACCGATTTAATAGAAATATATGGGAAGGACATAATGGTGATAATGGGTGATTTTAACCACAAATTAAACTTTGGAAAGTTAGATCGTTGGTTTGAGGAAATTTTGAGCTCATATAATATAGGGGCAGCAAAATACCCCTCATGTCTAACCACCAGTCATGACGAAGCCTTAGGGAAGTTTCTGGGCACTAAGGGTTTAATATGTTTAAATGGTAGGAAGGACCCAGATCGACCGGCTACACAGACTTTTAGAATGGGCAATCAACAGTGTCCTATAGATTATATCTTTGTTCAGGCCTGGAACTATGCAATGGTAAAAAAGTTCTGGGTAATTAAGCGTAGGGACAGTGACCACAATGCTTTGTATTGTGAATTTTTAGGGGGGTCAATAAGTATATGTGAAAGGGTGATCCCCCAAAATGTGGAATATTCAAAGCGCTTGACTACAAAATTGACGGAAGACTATGTAGAGAAATTGGTAAGCTTTCAACAAAATTTAACGAAGGACAGTGCCGAAGGTCATCAGGTAGCATGGTATGTGGATAAAATCGCGCAGGCAGTGCAATGTCTTAGAGTATATCTAAAAAAAGAAAAAAAATCGGTTAAAGTAAAAATACAAGATAGTAAAGGAAGGCCGAGGTGGTTTAACCCTGAATGTCTGAATAAAAAAGGGCTATTCGTAAAATAGAGGGAGGTCAGAGGAAATGTTATGATCATGGGAACTTAGAGACCCTGCTGAACCTGAAGAAAGAATATAAATCCCTAGTAAGGAAGCAGAAAAGGATTTTTAAAGAAAAATGTTGGGCAAATCTACTTGAGACAATAGAAAATAGAAATATAAAAGGATTCTGGAGGTTGATACAGGTTGCCGCAGGAAGGTCTTCGGGTAATATGAGCTGTGTTGTGGAAGAGGTGCCTGGGTAAATTATTTAGGAAATCTATATAAAGCCAGTAGTATTTTGGGAAAAGACAAGGAAAAAACAAGTTGGACCGCGTGTGTAGAAGGTTTAAAACCAGCATTTAATGAAGAGTAAGTAAAAGAAACAATAAAGAAGTTGAATTTATCTCGCGCAGCAGGCCCCGATAATTTTCCTGCCATCTTAATTAAAACTCATTTAGATTGGTGGGCAGGCTTTCTATCCCATATGTTCATTACCATTCTGGACTCAGGCTGTATCCCAAAATCCTGGAGAGGGGCCATCATTAGACCCCTACATAAAAAGGGGGAAAGGAAGGACCCAAGGAACTATAGACTAATTAATGTATTGGATATTGGAGAAAAGGTTTTTTTAAAAATAATCCTTGGTAGATTAAAGGAGTGGGTGGAGCACCGATCAATAGTTCCAATAGAGCAGGGAGGCTTTAAGGAAGGACATTCTACTACCGATCACTGCTTTGCCCTGTGGGCTGTAGCGCGGAAGTCCATGGAGCTGCAGGGCAAGTTGTATTGTTGCTTAGTGGACTTTCGCGCAGCTTTTGATCTGGTGGATAGGGAGTGTTTGTGGGAAACCATGAGAAATTATGAGGTCCCTGCGGATCTATTGTTGGTAATCCAGGAGCTACACAGCCAAAACTGGGCGCAGGTAATTAAAGACACTTCTGGCGGCCTGACTCCTGAGATAGCAATAAACAATGGATTAAGGCAAGGTTGTGTTTTGGCGCCGCTTCTTTTTGCAATATTCTTAGCAGATTTGCCTCTTACCTTGGGCTCTGTCAGAGGTGCAAGCCCAAAAGTACATGGAAGGCATTTGTCCTGTTTGTTGTATGCCGACGATCTAGTAATACTGGATCAAACTGAGATGGGGCTTCAAAGAAAGCTGCATATATTCAGCGAATATTGTACGGCAAAACGACTTACTGTAAACGTGGACAAAACAAAAGTCTTGTGCTTTGGGAAGAGGAATATGAAGTTTAATTGGTACTTGGGCCAAACTAAACTGGATATTGTAAATGAATACAAATACCTTGGAATATGGTTTACGAATTCTCTGAAGTGGGGCATACATCTGGAGGCACAGAAAATAAAAGCACATCTAGCGGTATGTGGGCTGAAAAGATTCAATCACATTTATGGTGATATGTCCCATAAGCCTCTTTTGACGGCTTATAAAGCCATGATCCCTCCGCAATTCCAATATGGTTCAGAAGTAATTTGTATTGATGGTAAAAGCTCCTGGGATAAAGAAGAAGGGAAATGTCTGAAATCATTATTGTCACTTCCCCGCTCGGCAATGATCCAGGCAATCAGAATGGACTTAGGCCTAACTGCGTGGAACATTCAGGTGCAATTAAGTTTTCTCAGATTTTGGAATCGTTTGAGTCTTGGGGAGGTCACAAAGGTGTCCCAATGGTGTATGAAAGAAATTCAGTCCAGTGAGTTAAAGTGGGCTAAGGCCACAAGAAGGAAACTCCTGACCATGTGTAATCACTTGAACGTGAAAATTGACCTCCTGACTCTACAAATAAATGTAATAAAGAGTGTACTTAAAATGCAGGGTAAAGAATTTTCTAGAGCATCAGATCACGAGTATTTGAGCAAGAAAGATTCTGTAAAATTCATGCGTTCTAGCTGGGAGAAAGATATCAGCTTTCCCTATCTCGATTTACTACCGAACCGTTGGTTAAGAATGGAAGTACTTAGGATAAGAATTGGCATTAACCCAACCATAATAAATTGAGCAATAAAATCAATCTGTTTTAATGCAACCTGATGGCAAGTGTATGTTCAAGATAGGACTGAAATGCAACATTTTACACATTTTATTGGATTGTCGAAGATTTTTAAATTTACGTAAATGATTCCTCCGTCCGATATTTTTAAAATATGGTGTAAGGGCGCGCTTACAAGCATGGGAGCTTCTTGCTGATATGGAAAATTTAGACATTGCAATAGCCATTGGGAAATATATGCAGGCTATATATAAGTTCCATGCCTCATTAGAGGCGTAAGAGTAGCCAGTGCCTTACAATTGTAAATGAAATTATCTGTTGTAAAACGGTTTTAAAATTGTTAAGAATGATCTTTTAAGGATTTTATGATTCTTAATGTTTAAGAACGTAATTTAGCAATGTGGAAATGTTTAAATTTTATTGTACAAGCTGTGGTTTAAAGACCAAATGGTCTAAATAAACATTATTTTTTAACTGAACTCCTTCTGGTCTTTGTTCCTCCCCATGGGGTTATCACCTATATCTCCTGAGGTCTCTTACCGTTCGATCAGCCTTTCGGTGTGTGTATCCTAGTCCCGTCCGATCGAACTTTCTGAGGTACCCTTGTCCCGCATCCTAAATACCCATCCAGTCACAGTAACCGGTTTCAGTTGTGTCTGGCTTCAGAGCATACTGCAGCGTGGAGACTACTGACTTACCCATTGTAGATAGAGCCTTCCTGACCACAGATGAAGATTACCCCTGCCTCGTGATATTGCAGGACTTCTCAGTTGCCTTTGCAAATGTCGACCATCTCACCCTTATCACAACTATGAAATCCTAAATGGGATTCACTGGAGGCCCATTCACTTCACTGGTTCTCCTCCTACGTAGCCAACCAATGCCCATTCATTTACATTGGCACCTTCAGGTCCCAGACGATCCTGATCGCCTGCAGTGACCCTCCAGGGTGCCATCTTGTCACCTATAATCTTCAGTTGCTCCATGGAGCCCCATCCGGCTCTTCTCACAGATAACTCTTAAATTCACCAACTCTCTGATGACGCTCAACTGTATTTAGAGGACCCCTCTTCTCCAGATATCCAACCCCTCAAACACTGCTTCTACCTCATCCAGATCTGGCTCTCTGGCAACAAGTTGAAGCTTAACCTCACCACAACAAAATAAAGTAAAGAGGGCCCAGTACCAGCTCTCTCCACTAAAGAAAGTAAAACAGTTTCTGCCAGAAAACAACTTCAGAACTGCTACTTAAGCCTTCATACCCTCACATCTGGATGGTGACAATGTCATGCTCCAGGGTCTCATGGACTCCAAATTGGCCCACATTCAGGACATCCACATCACGTCTCATCCTTGGCAGAAGAATTATGAACACATCAGCCCCCTCCCGATTGGAACTTCACTAATTTCCTTTGCTGGCCATGCCGTCTTCAAAACCATCAGCATCAAGTACAACACCATCCCAACCAACACCTCCACCTATCTGGCTGATATGCTCGCCATCTCTGTGGGTCTTGGCACATCCGAAGACAGGACAGCATTAGACTGGAGACAAAGAAGTGCAACAAAAGGAAAACAAGCCAATGAGACATCTCCATCTATGCACTTGTGCTCGGGAGCGATATCCCTGTGGCCATCAATACTGCCCCAAACCTGCTTCAGCTTCAGAAAGAGCTGAAGACACACAGCAACTCATTAAAGAGCATTATAGCATGATGCAGTAACAGCACACTATCCCTCTGCTACCCGTGCCATCACACATTGATTTATTGGGCCCTGTACAGCCAGTGCTTGCTTTGTAAAAGAACGAGTGCCGGGGCCCAAAGCTCTGGTCGGAAGCCTGTGGCCGGTGCTATTAAATGTCAGCGCGCTGAATACCAGGACTGCGCGGTCTTAAATCCACCCCGTGCCTCTTCTAACCGCTACCAGACACCCCTTCTCTAATCTCACTCGTGCAGGTTTCTGCTTTCTTCTTTTGGGACGTTTTTTCTTTCTTTTTGTTCCTTTTTCTTTCCACTATGGATGTTCCCCCTCTCTTGCTCTCAGGAGATGTCAAATGAGAAAAAGTGATCACTGGTCCCCAAAAATAAGTGGTGGTGGCTACCACCAGCATAAATTAAGCACTGTATAGGTTAGCTCCGCACCTTCCGGCTAGGTTCGTCCTATATTAATACCACATACCATATACATCTATGATGGGGCCAATCAAATTACATGTACCAGCAGGGTCGCAACGCCCATTGGGCTCAAAGGGTTTCAGCCGGTTCCCCCCGTTGTGTGTGTCAGCCCGGGCTGAGACAGATTCCCGGCCACACACACATCCACACCCGAGTACTTCACAGGTCTTTAAAAAGACCATTTATTTGTTAACGTGGCTTTGTTGTTTTTCACCCCTTCTTAGAGCCCCTGCATCTCCACTCTGCCTATTTCTGGAAGAATTAGCCCCCCCCCGAAATTTTTTCTTAGCCCCCTCCGAAATTTAGCTCCAGTTACGCGTATGTGTAATGCTTCCTGCTGCAACCTACCAGAGTTACAGATGACATCATTACCAGACTGGCTTATCAGTGGCATCAAGACTGGGCCGCTG
Organism: Triturus cristatus; assembly: GCF_964204655.1. Lineage (NCBI taxonomy): Eukaryota > Metazoa > Chordata > Amphibia > Caudata > Salamandridae > Triturus > Triturus cristatus. The sequence goes on along the minus strand of NC_140583.1, from coordinate 106,171,436 downwards.
CCTCAGCAGGGTTAGTAGGCCTGGGGCACAGTCAGTTATTAGGCAGACATAGCTTGGGAAGCTGCTGATTTCCCTATAGGCTAGTCCGTCTCTGCCTCACGTCCAGTCGATGGACATCGCTCACCTGGGACCCATTACTGAGTTGGAAGGAACCCCGATAGCATCTGGTGACTTTTCACTACATGAGCCCTGTCTTAAGTCGAGGCCTGTACAGTTCGGAGCACTCGACATTACACGATATCCAATGAAGGGGCCCGCGGTTTGTATTTCAGCCTTCAAAAGAGGAAAGTTTATTCTATTTTCAAGAGCTCATGTACATTTTCCATCAACCGTCTCTGGGTTAACCTAACCCAGCACTAGGCACGTCCAATCCCAACCATTGAATTCTTGGGGGTCGGAAAATGCAGTAGACCCCCTCTGCTGCTGCTAGCTGTGCAGAAATGCACCGTGTATACTTGCTGTTATCTAAACACGTGACCCGCCGTTTCCATGATGCTGCGCGAGGAAGCTGCGCTTTCCTTCTCCCCCCCTCGAAAGGGGCCAAGAAACGCGTCTTCTTGTGTGTGCTAAAAAAAGCTCTGGGGAGAGACGTGTTTATTTTCCACGAAGAAACCCGTGCCCTGGCAAACCGCACTAGCACTGCAGCCAATATTTCACAGTGAAGGGTGCAAGATCTTGCAGGGACTCAGGCCAACACTTTGGTTATTTTTTTAGCAATTCCTTGTCCCGGTTCTTTCAAGCACAAGCATGCACTTTTCATCTCCTCTAAAGCGATGGCATTTGTACATCAATCCAGTTCAAAAAGTACCGCGCGTTGATAGGGCACGTTCCACACAACACAGCCGTACAGCGGCTTCAATTATGCTTGCTGTGTGTGGCGTTCCAAGTGCACGTCACAAGCGCGCATGCGCAGATTTAAAGAATGGGTTGGCCGTCATAGGCCACTCTGCTCTGGTCTTCAGCAGATGTGATGGTCACAGATACTGCGGCATGACATGCTTTGGGGTCAACGTCACGTGTCAAAATGCATTTTCCCTGGTTGCTATATATACATATAAAAGAAAAATCTACCTGTGATAAGGACCCACAAGAAGACTTTATAACATATATCTACAGCCCATGGAATAAACACTCAAAAAAGTACACAAAAGACCAAAGAATTAAAAGAGTTATATTTTATCTCAGAATTATTTATGAAAAATTATTTCGTAAAGCACAAATATCACAATAAAAATAGACATAATTGAAAATTCATCAGTTAAAAAGTTTTCATGCAAGTATCACAAAAATGAAAAAGGATTTTTTTTCCAAAGAGCACTACTGGTTACAGTACATCACAAACATTGAAAAGAGAGAGAGATAACAGACAATATGCTTTGTCATTAAAGATACATATTCATTATAACAATATTGTAGCTGGATCTTGAACCGGCCTAACGTTTGGGTGTCTATGGATCCAACCACTCATATGGATTATGTGAAGAATGCGTAGACGCGTTTCGATGGATTTACTTGTATAGTCCCATCATTATCAAGACCTCATTATTGATCTGTCCTATTAATAATTCTCATCGGTTTCAATCCTGTCGGAAACAAATGTGTTTGTATATATATCACAATTTCTTTATCTTTGCTCTTTTACCCTATCTTCATGTCTACCATATCAGGTACATCAATATTGTACATACAATTAAAACTCAGTTTAAATCTAACATTATTACTTGAATAGGATAGAAAAATAACAATCCACAGCGACAGTTTTACCCCGTTAGTTTTAACATTCTACTTATTTCCTATCACATGGGCTATAGAATCATAATAGTGAATTGTAACAAAACTAAGGCCTGGGTTGTGAGATCAATCACTGTAACCGAACCAGGATAATATATGTAGGTATATTAGACCAGAGTCAATTCATTACCTTGGTGCATCAATGTGTACCACAGCTAGTCAATTATTGCCTCAATCGGAATTAAATCTGTCAGGAATCTTGATTATCCAAGTGTCTCAACAGAGATCTATAAAAAACCCCACTCATATGATTATCCTGGTCCCACCAGAGCCTAGGGGTTCAACTTATATTCTACATTAGTTATTCATACCTATTAAAAGATGATGTTTATCTTCATTCTGTAGTCCTTATAGGCTCCCCTTACTTGGCCCCCCAAAAAAGGACCAACATGCAAGCAACACTCCATATAGTGCTGCCTCTTTAATATAATTTTCACACCCATCTTGCCAAGTTTCTTCTTTTATTGTAGTACCCTCCTCTCCACCGATTTTAACATCAATCGGGCAGAGTCTTCTTTATCAGACTGATCCTTATAACACAGGCTACCACTTAGCCCGATCATCGCGTCCACTCTAAAATGGCCGATTCTATTACACAGCACGGCGGGAGCATCTGCGCATGCGCATCCACGGGCCCCGAGGCCCAGTGCTCCATGACAACGCAGACAAGCATAGCCCCGCTCCCCTACGACCATACCAGCACGTAATCATACAGCTGCACCGGTATATAAACCGTGTCTCCACTGCGCCCATTACCAGCCGGGACGACGGGAGCCCACATCAGGTTTGAAGGCAGGTCAAACAATGTTAAATAGCTTGTGCTTGGTGCCAGCTCTGGAGATGTTATAATGCCCAGTGCCCAGCCCACACCCCAGCACCAGTACTGGGGCACTCACGATGCCCAAGTAAGGTTGCGCTGCTAATTCCGATAATAGGACAACGTGAGCACTCACGATCCCTAGGCTCACATACCTCTTACTTCAATTCCTTTTCCCCAGAGTTTGACATCGGAGTGAACTCCTCCCGAGCCCCGATCAGCTGGCTAGTCTCTACCATAGTGTAATTATACTTCTCCATCAGCGTTGCCAGTGGAATCGCATTCCACTTCCTTAGTTTTTTTAAAAGCGCTCATTTTTTAACTTTACTCGCAAGCTCTGCATGTCTGCTTGTGCCTGTTTACACGTGTGCGTCCACTGCCTAAACGCCCACGCATGGCACAATCACCACTGTGGAAACTCTCCACATTAGCGCGCCGCTGCACCGTAGATCACGGCGATCACAGCTGGCTCATTACAGCGAACAGCATGATGACATCGCGACAACCCAGGGTTGCCCATCACCTAGTCTCCCTATCACCAGAAGCTCCGCAGCTTCATAGCATTGCTAAGACTGGGGGTAACATTACAGGCTGCTGGACACTTTCGCATGCAGCATGCCCAACCATGTCAGATCTAGCGTACAATCACCAGGTTGGTCATTTTGTTTGACTATAGCACTTAAGATTGCATTTTTATGGTGCTTAACAATAATGTGTATATGTTGCTAAACAGTAATGTGTATATATATGCTTTGTGCTGTTCCCTCTTTTCCCACAGGTCCTTTTCAAAGTGTCCGTAAGTACGTAGACACTCAGTCCACACACCTTAGCGCATGTGTAGGTACTTTTTTCCCTTTTCCACGTGGCACTTCACATTTTGCCACTCACCACTTTCACCCCACGGTCCTGAAGAAAGTCTCCTTTATACACTCTTGCGGGCTGAAACATGTAGACCCATCACATAGAAAACTAAAAGATAATATATTATTTTTTTAGTTGCACCACACATAATTTTTAATAATATCCTGAGCCGCCACTAATAAAGTTCATAGGGAAGCATCCCCAGAGGCATTTTTAACTCAATTCACGTCACATCACACCTGCATCACACCAGCTCCGCTGTAATCAGGCGCTGTAGCACAACCGGGGGGCATTCGGCCACCCGGTTGGGACCCCAATGATGAAGCATGACACCAACTAGGTTGATGTGTGAGGGGTCTTTTAAACAAACCCAGTGGGTCCAAACACTGCCCAACAAGTGATTATACCACACACACATAGTGGGATTGTCCATCATTGTTTAGCTTATAGCTTACTGTACCTCTTCCATAATGTGTTGGAGCCTACTGCGTCTTACGTTCTTTTTATACACTATAAGTATTTTTGGTTAACAGTTTCAGAAAGGATGCTCTGATTTACATCTCATGTTGGGTCTCCCGGAGAGAAGATTGTGTCATCCCTCTGTCGTTTGTGACACCACACCATACTGCTGATGTCACAAAGGGAGAGGTGGGGGCATCTCCTTCCACAATTTTGCCTCCCGCATCACAACACCTAATTTTTCAAAAGTAGCGCCTTATTGCCCATTATTACCAATGTTCAACATTTTTTTTTTTTAAACTGCATTTACTTGTCAAATATTTCAATTCATTTTCACCTACTCATGAACAGTAGTGAGGGAAGTAGCCTTCTTCCGTTCGTGCTGTGGTATGTTGATGGACACCTGTACCTTCAATATTAGCAGAAAAAGAACAAGTAATACAATTTGACAAATGTAGATCTGAAAATCAACCCTCCTCCGTTCAGTTCAAATCTTTATTCGACAAAAGCCATAAAGGTCATAAAACAGAAAAAGAACAAAATACATTGCTCAGCTAAAATAGAAAAGATTAAAAAAAGATCCTCAGAGTTAGCAGTGTACACAATTCATACAATGGAAAATAGCAATACAGCATTGCGAAGGCATCGATAAGGCGCTCATACGACAAGCACCTCAGACCTTTTCCTAATTGCAATCCGCTTCTAATAAAAGGAGAACCGCATAACAAGTCTCTAGAGTACAAAGTTTCGGTAAAAACATCAGGCCTTCCTGGTGGTGTCTCAGTTTTGATCCACACAGGGGTTTGTAATCCACTCGCTTCAAAGGGTTTCTCCAGATATGCGTTCCATGGAATCCGAGCAACCCCATCTATAGACAAACAATCAGGAAGGCGGGATATTTCCAGGGCTGCTTCCGGATTTCCCCAAGTCTGAACACACAGCATGAGCGGGGCAATCCCCTCTGGTCTTCCACAAAATGTCATCAATTACAGTGTGTGTCTGTGCGTCTCAGAGGAGCTGATCGAAACACGAAGAAATGTCTGGTTTCAATAACTAATGCGAAGCAGAGTTTTCAAGTATTGAAATGCTTGTCTGTAGCAGTTCATTACTGTGCTCTGAGGCCATTTTGTGTATCCACTCTCTTGGTTTCCCTTGTCCTCCTGTGTGTGAGGGGGGCATGCCCCAGTGAGTCAAAGGAAACCAGAGCACCGACAGTGCCACGCCTGCCTATGACAGTTGAGTCCCAGCAGCAGACTGCACAGCATCCTGTACATATCACCAGGCCAGAGACTCTTCATGGCAGACCCCTGGTGCACCGCTAGTTTTCAAGGCTGTGGCAGATGCACGTATTATCTGAGGATACTGTTGTTTCACATGGGCCAATGAGAGCAGAGAGAGAGGTGATAAGTCTAACATACCAACTATGAGGCCGTTATGTATCCTTTCTTTAGAATTGTTTTCCTTTAGACCTTCTGACTTCCACGAGCTTCCTTGCAAGGTTCTGATTCTTTGTGGAGAGCTCAGGTAAGGCAGTTGAGCTGGAGGAAGATTCATGTACAGCTGTGCTTTACTTTACTCCTGTGTTCCAGTTAATAAACGAAAATTTTACTTGGAATTTGTACCAGTCGTACTTTACAATTTGGCGACGATCTTCGCTGGAACACTAGGAGGAATTTGAACCCATTTTTACTATTTTAAAGGAGTTGTTTCTTTAATTTTTACGGACTTCACCTCGGATTTGCATTTATCTTATGATTTCGAGACTTCAAAGAAGTACACTTCGTTTTAAATCTCTCTGCGATTTTTAAGACTCCACCAAGGTACTGTTTATCTCATTTTGGGATCCTCTGTTTATTTTTCGTACTGTGGCATGTTTGATACTTTTCTTTGAATTGCAGACTCTTTTGTATTGCCATCTTATTTTCATTGGCTTACATTTTGTCTTATTGCCTGAGTGTAGATTTCATTTCTACATACGTTTATGGTTTTGAATCAGGAAGAAAGAACTCACTGTTGAAGGATTTGAAAGACGCAACCCGTAACACAAAGCTCAACGCACAGTGGAATGTTGTCTGTACAACCTTCAGTGCCTTCATTCTTCTTCCTGCAATCCCTAAATGAAATCATTCCGCCGCACGTGCTTCACACGTATCATGTTTACATGCAGCGCTTGTTTACGTGCCATCATTTTGCATACCTCATTTTAAACGCGTATTTATTATACGAGCAACCGTTAAATTATGTTCCAGTCAACTTCACAGCCTCAGCAATTGGAACCCGTATTACCTATACGCGCAACGGAGATTATTTGCAGTTTTATTTTCTTATATTAACTTTTTCTGCAATTAATATTCAGCGTTTTTTAAACATAAAAAACGAGCACTTTCGCTTGTTATACTTACATTTTCTCTGGGTTTTTTTTGCAAACAAAGAAGTTCCTCCACAATTTTATAAGTACTAGTAATTCTATTTTCTTCTCTTTAGTTTTGTATAATTCAAATAGCTACTCAAAGTTTTTCAATTCAACCTCCACAAACCTTTTGGCCAGCAGGAAGTGAACCATGCATGAAATGGTTGCAATGGAAAGCTTATTTTCTGAACTTCATAGAGACTATAGACAAAGAAGGGAAAATGAAACCAGAAAGAAAAAAAAATATATTTTTACATTCCATTGGTGCTGGTGGATTGAAAGTTTATGATGAAATGACTAAAACGTCTGGAGGGGGTGAATCTAATGTATTTTTAGATATTTTGAAAGACTTTGATAATTATTAGGCTCCCAAAGTTTGCATAGGCATAACAAGATACACATTTTTCCACAGGAAACAAGAACCAGATGAGACTATAGACACAGATGTTGCTGCTCTTATAAAAATTTCAGAAGATTGCAAATTTGATCATCTTCAAGAGCAATTTATTAGGAATCAAATTGTTATGCATACCCGTGAGCCTGTAATCCAAGACAGACTCTGGATAAATGTGGATGCTGATCTTAAAGACGTTAAAGCCATAGTTAGGAAAGCTGAGCTTTCAAGCAGAAGTGCTAAAGATCTTAAAAATGAAAGCAAAGATATACATGGACAGAGTGTTTCTAAGATTCAAAACAAACTTGTTGTTAAACAAAAACTTCATTTTCATTGTAAATCTGTTGAATTTAAAACGAGGGAAGATTTCAAATGTTATCGTTGTGGCAGTGGTAACCATATGGCTAATAATAAGTTATGTCCGGCTATCAAAGAAAAATGTTCTAACTGTGGATTCATTGGGCATTACGCTAAAGCTTGTCATAGGAAGAAATCTAAAAATCTAAAAGAAAAAGCTGTTTATGAGGCTTCTTCAAGTGATTAGGAAACTGTAATTAAGAAAAGAATGCATTGTTCTATTAAGGATGATCTTAGTGATACACAAAAAGAAAAACAGTTTATTTTTAATATAAAGGAAACTTCTATTATTGAGGTGAGAAAGAAACCTATTTGTGATATGTTGATAGGAGGAATTTCTATTTAGTTATATGCTGATTCCGGGTCTCCCTACACTATTGTTAATGAAGAAGTGTGGAATATCAAATTATTGGAAAACTTAGGGAACAAGTTGTATACTTCTGATATTTCACCAGAAGGATTTTCTGGTGAAAAAATAAATATAATTGGTTTTAGAACTCTCAGTTTCAAATTTAAAAGGAGTGAGTCTGTAGAAAAACTATACGTAGCTAAATGTGGACCATCTGTTCTTGGCTGGAAAGATCAAGGTAATCTTAATATCATTCTTGATCCTAACAGTCCTGATCCAGTACTGGTCGTGGATGATAGTGGAGCTATTGGTAATACCATGTTGAACACATTTTCTAAAGTTTTTAGCGGTAATATTGCTAGTTTCAAATGTTTTGAACACCACATTGTTTTAAAAGAAAATGCCAATCCTAAGATCCACAAAGCTAGAGAAATTCCCATTTTAATACCTTCTGAGGTGGAAAAGGAGTTAGAAAAACTTGTCAAAGAAGATATTATTGAACCTATAGAGTCCTCAGAGTGGATTTCTCCCATTGTTGTAGCCAGGCGCTCCTATGGAAAAATTTGTCTTTGGATTGACTTCCGCCATTTAAATAACAATATTGTTATTGATAAATTCCCTTTGCCAAAAATTTCAGAAGTGCTATCATTAGTCAAGGATGCTATATTTTTCTCAACCATAGATTTATCAGCGGCTTATCACCAAATTATGTTAAACAAAGATAGTAAACACCTTACTGCATTCATCACACCCATGGGATGTTTCTAATATAAAAGAATGCCTTTTGGGTTGGCATCTGCTGCCGCTATATTCCAATGACTTTTGCACCAACTTTTTGGCAAGAATCAAAAAGTAAAATGCTTCAAGGATGATATTCTCATTTTTGGGAAGGATAAAAATGATCATGATAGTGTCCTAGAGGAAGTTTAAAAAACTTTAGAAGATAATGGTTTAACTGTTGAGCACTCTAAATGTACATTTTGCGTGAAGTCCGTGACTTACCTTGGTCATGTTTTGTGCGCAGGTGGTGTTGCCACTAAACCCCAGTTGGTGGATGATATCAAAAATGCCCTTCCACTTTCTAGTAAAGATGAGGTGAGATCTTTGCTTGGCATGGTGGAATTTTATGCAAAATTTGTGGAAGGTTTTTCAAGCAAAGTTTATAATATTAGACAATTACTTAAAAGCAATGTAAAATGTATATGTTCTTATTTATGCAAAAAGGAATTTGATGATATCAAACAAGCTATAATCCATGCTCCTGTTCTGTGTCCTTTTGATGTGAATAATAAATGCATTGTCACGGTTGATGCAAGTAACAAAGGATTAGGAGGTGTTCTCTCCCAAATTGGTGAAGGAGGAAAAGAATCTATTATTGCGTATGGGTCCAGAGCTCTTTCTTCTTCAGAGAATACATTTTCTGTTATTGAGAAGGAGACTTTAAGTTGTGTATGGGCTCTTGAACACTTCCGTAGTTTTGTTTGGGGAAGAGAATGTATTGTTAGATCAGATCACAAACCCTTAGTCAAACTTCTTACTACAGAAGGGTTGAGCAAAGCATCTGCCAGGATAGCTAGAATGTCAATGTGCTTACAAGATTTTATATACAAGGTTGAGTATGTTCCTGGAAAAAGTAATGTTTTGGAGGATTTTCTTTCTCGCATGCCTTTATATCTGCATGAATGCAATATGAATGACTGGGATTCATTACATGTGGCCCTTATCCATGATGAGAGTCCTTTCTGTGTGAAAGAAAAAATATGGAAGGAACAGTATAAGAAGGAAATTAATCTGATGTCTCTCGTTTCATTCATCCATCACGGTTGGCTTGAAAAATCTTAAGATTTCTGCATGTCTTAAATCTTTTTGGGAGATAAGAAATGAATTATCTGTTACTGATGGTACCATTTTTAGAGGGGCTAAAGCCATTCCTCCCACTTCATTAAGAGACTCTATTTTAAATTTGTGTCATGATGATCATTGTGGTATAGTGAAAACTAAACAAAGGGTCAAAAGATGGTATTGGTGGCCCGGAATTGATTTAAGTGCTGAAAGAGTTGTAAGAGATTGCATAATTTGCGCCAATTCAGACAAGGCATTGAAAACCTTGAGACCTGATTTGTGTGAACCTATTATACCTGATCGTCTTTGGCATACCGTGGCTATTGATATTATGGGTTCTATTGGCTCTGCTCCCAAATATATAATATTCATGATTGATATTTTCTCAAGATGGCCAAGCAATACAGTCGTTGATAAAGTGTATTCTACCACGGTTTTACAATTTATTGATAACGTTTCTGCAGAAGAAGGCCTTCCTGTCAAGATTATAAGTGATAATGGAGTACAATTTCTGCCTAAGTTAGCAAAAACCTATTTTGAGAGAGTAGGCGTAATACACCGGACCACCTCCCTGTACAATCCCAGTGGGAATGGTATGTGTGAAAGATTTAACAGAGTGTTAAAAAGTACAATTCAAATTGCTGTTATGAAAGGGATTGATTGGGAACTCCAAGTATATAAGACAGTTTGGACTTACAGGACCAATGTCCATGAAGCTTTAAAAATGTCTCCTTTTGAAATTATGAGGGGGTTGCACTGCTAGATCCAAATTTAATCCGGATTGGTTACTTAAGAACTCAAATCTTGACATTTGTATGAGCTCTGTCAAAAATTATATTCTTGAAAAGCATTTACTATATAAGCGCAATTTTGATAAGAAATATGGTTCAGGTACTGTTAACATTAAAACCGGAATGTGGGCCAAAGTTAAAAACACCTTGGAAGGTTAAGAAAGGCGAATCTCAGTTTTCAGAACCTTTGCAAATGAATTTTTTTTTACGCAATGCAGTTCTTCTAAGTGATGGAAAAGTTTGGAATATTAGAAGTATTGCTATTTTTAGAAGTAAAAATGATTTAGGGAAAATACTCATGAATGTATTGCTGACAATCATTTTGTTTATAATAATAGCAATTTTGTTGAGGAGGAACATGGTGATAGTGAAAATGTTGAAAATGGTGTTGAAAATGATGCTGAATCTGTTGAACCTGAGGTTGAAATTGTTGAACCTGTTGCAGAAAATATTTCTGTGAAACCTACTGATTTTGGAACTGAAAATATTTCTGATACGAAAAGAATATGTTCAAAACCCAAATGGATGGAAGATTATATTTGTTAAACTGTTGAATTGATTTATTCTCTCAGTTTTTAATTTACTGGTTTTCTATTTTTCTGTTGTTTATGATTATAAGGTGGAAGATGTGTTATATTTCCTTCCTTTAGAATTGTTTTCCTTTAGACCTTCTGACTTCCACGAGCTTCCTTGCAAGGTTCTGATTCTTTGTGGAGAGCTCAGGGAAGGCAGTTGAGCTGGAGGAAGATTCATGTACAGCTGTGCTTTACTTTACTCCTGCGTTCCAGTTAATAAACTACATTTTTACTTGGAATTTGTACCAGTCGTACTTTACAGAGGCGCAAAGGTTTTGACTGACCCAATTGTTAGACGTTGTCTTAGATTCTGAAGGAATGATTGTCTCAGTTCTAAGTCAATAGTTTTGACTAATGTATTCTTTCACCCTTTTATGTGGAACACATGGTCCACCTGTATGTTTGTGGGCATTCTCAGACTACAAGCCAAAGCCTTTCCGTCCTGAAACTAGTCCAGAGTGGAAAATGGAGAAGGTCACCCCCAGATGTGCTGGAGGTGAAGAAAATCTATATTTTGCCATCCTGGAAACAGTGATTTATTTACAATCTTCGCAGAAACAGTTATGATAATGGAGTCCTTCTTCCATGTCTATGACTCTGGGGTTGTGTGCGAAAGTGATGTAGTGTCTAAAGGAAAACATAGTTTTTGCCTTACTGACCGGTCACGTGACCCCTCACTGACACTGGGCACAAGGTTCTGCAACGCACTGACATCAGCAATGTGGCAGCTCTACCTTTAGGCCAAGGAGGTGATGTGGAGCCTGGTAGGCGAGACCAGTCTTGCAGGTGGAAGATCATCGTTGGTTGATGGCCATTTATGTATCCATTTAGCTTGCAATAAACCCTCTCTTAATTTACTGGTGGTGTCTGCATATTTCTACATGCCAACCTGCATCACAACTGCTGGCCTAGGTGACAAAATATAAGATCCGAGGAGCTGCGGTCCTCTGTCTTAAAGCCTAATGCAGATGCTGTTTCGCTCTTCTGAGAATCGATGGGGTGAGGAGCAACTGAGGCAGGTGAGGGTTGGCTCCGACTCAGATACGTTTTAATAATTTAATTGGTTTTTTGATAGGCTGAACTTTAGGCAATAGATCATGCTGGCCCTATTTACAAAGGGACCTACCTATATAGGTATATACGGCTGTAGTTACACATTAATGGCTGATCATACTTTATTTACATCTGTCACTAATTCATAAAGGAATTCCTTGTAGGAATAAATGCCTCTACTACTGTGGATTTCGCCTCCATGTGTGCAGAGAAATTTGTAGTGAATATATCACTCAAGGGCTGAGAAGGGGTAATTCCGAGGCATAGTTTGCCTTGGAAGTTTAGGAATGGCTATAAATATGGAATTTTATGGACATTCTCAAACCCCCGACTCAACACCTTTTCACCTGGGGCAAGAGCTAAAATTTATATCTCTCCTTGAAGGGTAACAATCACCCCCAGATTTGCTAGCAGAGTAGGAGAAGTACTTTTTCCACAGGGAGAATTGTTTTCCCCACTGAGAAGTAGAAATGAGAATTTGTGCCTTTGCAGAGAGGGCTTCATTCTCCCTCAGCGGAAATCCACTCTACGTAGAATCCGCACAGTGGAAATAGGAGCCCACAGGCATTGTCACATGACATTCCCAGTGGTATGCCATGAAAGCTTCACCTGGCCACAGAGGCCACAGCTGATGACACTACGTGGGACACTACCCCGGCAGAAAGCAAGCCTCTGCTGTTCTCTAAAGAGGATTGTGCTAGGGAATAATGAAGGCAGAATACCAATTGGTGACAACACTCTGACTGAAATATTGAGGGACAAAACAGCGAAAAGGTGCACAGAGGGAGGTTGGGATTTACCATTGTTAACTCCACATCTACATAACTTAAAGATATGTATATATCATTATCATCGAGATAAATATGTGTATAATTAGTTATAGAAAATCTCTACAAACGTACCTTTCGATATTTTTAGGGGTGGACTGAGATTACTCGTTGCGGCCCGTGTTAGAAAATCACGCCTGGGAATGTCAATTTGCGCTTGCAATTTCTGGAGCCTCGGGGGAGAAATACCGCAGCGCTGCTATTGGCGGAAATTTGGGTGGTACTCCACGTTAAAGAGTAACACAGAGTGTGCAAAATGACTCCAGGAAAGAAACAACAAATTGTTTCAAGTCAAAGCCCTACAAACTTTTCAAAATGAAGCAACTTACACCCTGGTGGTTGCAGGACATCACCTCACACTACTGGCTGTAATGCACACTTCTAACAATAATGAGTACAAACCAGAATCACAGTCCCAGAATAGACTAGCAAAAACCTGAAAAAAATACACTCCTGTTGGACAATGAAGTGCTACTGAATGTTAGGCGCTACACTGGAGAAGATAACCACAATCAACAACCTCAAGCACAGGCCTCCGATGACCAAGTACAGCGTGATCTCAGACGGTTTTACAGCTCCTACAAATTTAGGAGAGCTGTGTATTAGGTCAACAAAACTTCACAATATAGAGACTGAGGGCCCGATTTAGAACTCTGCGGATGGATTACTCCATCACAACGGTGACGGATATCCCATCCGTCAAAATTTAAATTCCTTTAATCCCATAAATTCCATAAATCCTATGGGATGCCCGATACCATCGTGGCAGAGTAACCAATCCGCCAAGATTTAAATCAGGCCGAGTCTATTAATATCATCAGTAAATGTTGGGTTTAGCTAGCTCGCAGTATCACATCTAAACCTCTAAGCTTTCTAACAGTTATTGATCTTACTGATAACATTGAATATGACCACTCTGATTTCCGAAGAATTAGTGGAAACAGATCTTACCCTTTTGTTGTTCAAGGTGTTACAAAGAAAAAAACAATATTGCATTTACAAATGTGCATTGAAAAACTCTAATCCTTGTAAATAAAACATGAGTTGTGATTATTAGACAGATGATACACATCATTGTTATGAGCATTATTAGAATGGTGGCAGACACAAACCATGTTAATTGTTCCTAATGTTACTCCTGTCTATTACTGAGATATCTCGACTAAAGAGAGCGTAGCGGGAGTACCCTTCTGCCAGGTTATTGGAATGATCTAGCTCCATACCTTGGTATTATGTGTCAGGAAGGCCCAGAGCCTCAGTGCATTAATAGAAACCTCGGTGTGAAGTGTCTCTCATGGAACAGCATGAATACTGTTTAAATGATAATACTAAGCTTATCTTAATATGCCAGAGGTGCAGAACAACGTCTTTAGTTTGTCTGGACAGCAGAGTCCTAAGCTACAAGCACAGAAATATAACAAGGGCATCATGTACTAATTGTGTGACCCTGGAACTGATTGTGTGGACTACAGGGCTACAATGCCTACCAGGAATAAATGCGTGTGTAGCACATTCTCGTGTCAGGGTCAGGTGCAAACCACCACCATTAGAAAAAGATGTTAAGTTAAAACGATAAGCAAAAATGGAGGCTAAATGTAATCCCTACACCACCCTCCCCTTTGTGGGACTTATATATAAAAAAAAGCAATAGCAATGAATATATACATAAGCCTTGCATTTCATATGAACAATTTAATAGCATAAGTTGACGCATAAAGCCATTAAAAATACCAAATTTAAAAAAACACGCAAGTTACTAAAAAATTAAGAAAAATAATTTCATAAAACCAAAAAGACAATTGAAGAGTATAGGCTGAATTGGAATTGAAGGACGGTATCCCTAAAATGAGCACCATATCCATTTCCAGAGTGCCATCGGGGCCCAGGAAGGAACTCACATCAGGGGATAACATATCAACAGAGGCCAGAAGACTAAAATCCAAGGAACTGATATGGTCACTACCAACCTATTCAACAGAAGCTGAAGGCAACAGCCTCAGAAGAGGAGCCAGATGCCAGGAAACCTGAAGTTGAAGGAGGATCTGGCACTGGCAAAGGCAGCTCATAATAGCAAGGGGAGCAGCATCATAGGACATCACAGGTGATGCATCAGCAAAGAACACACAAGCTGATTTATATCCGGAGACTGGGACAATTGCGTAGCAAGGCAGAAGTTGAATGCCCACTTAAAAGAGCACCATAGGTAGTGAAACACAGGCTCCACTCCCTGGAAGCACACAGGCTGGAAGACATAGACCAGTTCTTTTTCAGTTCCAATAACAAAGATACTCTAAAATACTGTATCATACATTCATGACACAGAAGGATGTGTGGCAGTTTCCTTACCATTAGGTCTTGTTGTGTGATATTCATTACGGAGCAACAAAAATAGAACCAAAATTCACCCAAAGAAAATAACACAATTGGATTGTCTACAAAAATACTTATGAATAACAAATATAATAAAGACAGAATAACTCCAAGCGCAGTCTGAAATGTAGAAACAGATCCAGACCCAATCACTTAAATAAAGTGTGCCACTCCGGCTGTGTTAGAAGCATGGAAAATACGGTGTACAAGTTCATCGAAATGTTGTGGCAAATGAGTGCTTAGCAGTGATTTTACCTTAGATGAGGAACCTGCTGCTTGGAGAACAAATGTTTCTCGGGCGGATGCTGGTGCCACATCTTTTGAAAAAATAATGTTTTCAGTCAGCTTAACCAGTCAAAGTTAATTTGAGCAATAGGAACCTACGCCACAAAGTAACTTCCCGAGTAGAATGTGTGGGAGGAGATAAGATAGTCATACAGCAAGTCACAACCTTGGAAAAATGTACTACAGAAGGCACACCAGGTTAATCCCTCATCAACTCGAATCATTTAAAATTAAGTAGCTTCTACTAGAAAAGAACAAAAAATTAGACTGTTTCAATGATATGGATACATCATTTAAATGACACGTAATTTTAGCCAAGGGCACATTGCATACTCCATGAAGTGCTACCACTTTAGAGACGGAGTGACCCAAAGAAGTTCCACATTCATGTAGACTGGCAAAAACATCTGTGCTCTTGTGCATACCTCTGTATCCAAAATGGAGAAAACAAGCCTCATGAAAAAATGTGCACCTATTTCTTCATATCTGCCTTTTTGGAATAGTCGAAGACATGATGTGAAATGAAACATTGAAATGGGAAGAGAAATAAAACCATGGATAAGCCAGACAGAAGATGAGATTTTAGCTGCTGAAAGAGGCAACTTTTCTAAACGTTCAATATTAGGCATAGTATAGGTTGCCTCTTTTTTTAACACTAATTTACTGAATGCTTGTCAAATCATAAGGCAAAAACAATGAATTCAAATTCAAATAATTTCATGGCTATAGACTTGATTTTAAAACCAGAAAAGTGCAGCTCAATTGGAAAATCGATCTCAACTGACTCTGGTCATGTTGAAGCATAGACATGTCATTTTGTACGATATCAAATGCAGATGAAACAGCATTATTCAATGATTAAATGCAAGTGGACAATGTAGTCATGTCATTATCGGCAACAGCCAAAGCTTTTTTTAAGTTTTCCTTATCAATTTGTCGTAACTGTTCAGCAGCTTCTTGTTGAGAAATTGTTTACATTTTAGAGGCATATACAAAACATTTAGGACGTGGAGATCTGGGACCCATTGAATTTTTTTTTAATCCATATTATCTGAAAGGAGGGAAAAGTGGTCTTTCTATGCTGTTAAGGAAGAACTTTCTAACCATTGCTGGCGGACTGAACATACTCAAGTCCTGGCCTGACTGCTTTAAACCTCTAGGAAGAGTTTAAAAAATGGGCATTGCAGCCATTGGAATCAACTGGCCGCAGTAACCACCCATCTGAACCAGAAAGTGGAGAATTGTGCATTCCAAATTGCACCATTTAATTTGGCTGTTCTTCTGTGATGTTAACAAAATGTTGACAGTTATAAAATGAGATTAGATCTTGGCGGATGGGTTACTCCATCACAACAGTCCGCTAGACGGGATATCATCACCTTTGTGACGGAGTAACCCGTCCTCCAAGATCTTTGCTTAGAAAAATAATTTGGCGATGGGATTAGACAAGCCGTAAATAAAGCATCAATGCCCTGGACACGCCAATGTTGTGTACCGCAAACAGATTTGAGCTCAATATTGTCCTTCCAATACTCAAGACCCTTTAGCGCCAGTTTTGAGTATTATTAAAACATTTATGAGCATATTTTTCTTTGGTGGGGATGGTGAAAATTATAATAATATAAAACTGGGTCTGTAGGGACATGACCATAAAAATAAGACCACTTCTTCAAATATCTTTTAGAACTACACTTAAGTGGTGTCAGTTAGTGGTCCCACTGTGTATAATTAAAACAGCGCGTGGAGTACTAGCTCTGTGTAAATAGTCATGCGTATAATGATGATAGCAAAACATTTCGGCTTAATTTGCAGATTTCAAATACAAATCCTCATTTTCAAATACTGTGTACATGTGATTCTAATTCAAGTAAGCATATTAGAAACAGTCATAACATCCCGTTTATCAGAAGTGGAACCTGGGGTAATAACATCATCCATAGCAATTTTAAAGACATACAGATTTACAGTGTTTGTGTAGGACCAAAAATATAACAGCAGAAAGAAAACTATAGCAAATCTAATCCAGAGGAAGAGAAAAAATATCGAAAGAAAAATCTAACAGTGGGACCATGAAAGAATCATGTATTTCTGTTTTAGAAAAAAGAACAGTGCATGCACACCAGGCAAGGAGATATGCGAAAAGGCTGAAGAAACATCATCAATAGTGACAAAGTAACCAGAGGCCGTCTGAGTAAAAACAGGGACCGCATCAGGCAAAGGAGAGCAGGTAGGCACCTCCAAAAGCAGTTGATATTATATAAGGTATATGCAAAGAGCAACAGTAGAAAACGGCAAACTCATGTTAGAAACACATACCTTTGTTTTCTTCATTAACAGGTACGATTGAAAGGTCAGCATTTGAAGACCTCAGCCGGTGAGTATCATCATTAGGAATACTTATTTCTTGCAGAGTGATTTCATACAAGGTATGAAGAGGTGACAAAGACCAACCCAGAAACCGTCCTGACCTACTATGGGGGACTGGCCACATGATATAACTTGATCAAATCAATGGAAAATAGTTGTTTCTGTTTACAACCAGCAATCAGTGGCAAAATCACAGTTGGAGTACACTGGACAGGCAGGACAGGTACAGGTGCAGAGTAGGACAGGTCAAACTCTTTTTTGCCTGCTGTCATCTCCCGGACTAGATCCACAAGTTTAAGAATCCAGCCAGAAACCACTGGTTGATCCACCGCAGTGGCAGAACATTTAAAACTTAAATTGGAGTGCTCATCTCGAAAGTCTTGTAATTCCTGTAAGACTTTGAAACATTCATTGTTGTCAAAGGTTGCTTCTCCATCCACTGCGCCAGAGTAATCAGGAGCTTGAAAAACATTTGGACCCCAAACAATACCTCGTAGGGAGTCCAATCACTCAAAAACGTCTAGGCAGATTATTTAATTCTTTCTGGACCTCATACAGGTGATGGGTCCTACGACCTGAACCTTGTACTCTATGCTGTTAAAGACTGCTTTAAGTCACGGTTCTTCCATTTCACTTTTGAATTTCACTCAGGATGATAGGGGTGGAATAACACACAGCAACACCCAGGGCGCCCATAGTATCCCAGAAATGCCTTAGAGGCAAAAGCCGCTCCTCGGTCCGCCACGCGCATATTCCGGGCATATCCAGCAAATAATGTTCAATAAAATAAGAGTGTTTACTAAACTGCAGGTTTGTGAGTGGGTGTGGTGAAATGACAGAGGCTTATTACACAGCTGAAAACACCACTTTTCAAGATAAAATGTGCGCAGATTGTTTTTACTAGGATGCTTTGTTTTACACATGACATAGATTGATATTAACACCCTCAACATAAATGTGATAAGGTGTGCCTGTTTTTCAGAGACGATCAGTCTGTGGATGGATTTTTGCTACTGCCATCCTCAGATTGTGCTCCACATCCAGTCTTGATCGGTACTTAGTATTTAACACAGTGCTGAAAACCCAATCTCACATAAAAAGTACGAGCTGAAAGGCAAGAGAGTTTTGATATCAGTTTCTCCCAAAGCTGAATATTCTGTAGACATTTTCAGCCAAGACAGGGACTGTAAGGGAGACAGTGTTAGATTTTTTGAGCACTTCCTAGCTCATAGCTCATACACGAGAAACAATTCTTCTCTAGAAATCATTAACAAACATTTTAGGCAGCATTATAATGGGATAATTGCCCACCAACCAGTTATGGATCCGAAGACAGTTGAAAGTCCACAGAGAGGGCGTTGAACGAACACCTAATTGAGAATTCCTAAGTAGTACGATAAATTGCTTGCCTGAAGCAGTGGGAGTTTAGGACATATGCGAGGTCCTGAATTGATCTAAAATAACTTTTTATATGGATGTTACATGACGAATAAACAACTTTTGGCTGCAAAATGTCTGTAATAGACTCTTCTTACACATTAAAAATGAATGATAGGAAAACGCTATTTACAACATTGTGTTTAAAAAAAATGTCAAGGTCATGAGGGCAAGTCTCTGTAGAACAGAGCTGGCTCTTTCAGCGCCCCCTCCCCCGCCCCTCGCTTTAAAAGGCTGTGGCCCTGGGCCAGAGCCCACCTTGCCCATGCCTTAAAATATCCCTGGAAACTTTGTCTCCTTTCTGGGAAGAGCTATCTTTCCCAGGAGGGGGTTAATTCATAGACCTGAAATGCTTCAGCTGCAGTGGGAGGCAAGGGGTCTCCTCTGCTGTGATATCCAATGGGAAGGAACAGGACTGTCTGTTCCTTTGCTTTCGGTTTTAGCAGAGGAGACATCCTGCCTCCCACTGCAGCTGAAGCATTTCAGCTCTATGAATTAACCCCCCCACCCCCCCGGAGAGTTAGCAAAACAAAAGCATGGGATCCTAAGGAAAGATTAGAGAGGAGTGCGCGCCCCCCCCTGAGATGGCGTCGCTCCCCCTCAGGGGGGCGTGCCCCACAGATTGATGATCTCTGACCTAGCCAAACAGTGCCATCGTGGCCACCGTAGACTACGATCTGTCACTCATCCTCTCCAGTAAACAAACAAAAATGCCTCTGCTCACACATGAGTTCTCTGTGGAATCAGCCTGCTTTTGCTTCTGTCCAGGGCACAAGCCCTAAACGACATAAGTGGAGGATTATCTGAGTTAGACATCATGGAAGTGGCATCACAGGAAGTGGCATTGCAACCCATGACCTCCCAGTAAGTGGCATCACAAGAAGTGACATCAGATCTTAACACATCACACTTTTGTGTAGCAGTACATTCATGTGTAGATTTGAGCGCATTACGAGAATTAACAAATGAGATTTTGCACTGGGTTGTGTCAAAAAAAGTGAAAATCTGGCCTCAAGTTCTACATTTTTTTTAAACTCTGCCTAAAGGAAATTGGCAACAAGGAGAAATGTGGCAGGAATCTACTCTGCTTCATAGGTTGCAAAGTCTGCATTTCAAAAATATCTGATGGGGTTATGGCACGTGAGATCTTTGTGTGCCCAGTAGATCTCATGGAATAATAAGAATGGTAAAATAACTCTGGAGGTAAACACATTTGTCGGCGAGATCTGTGTTTTACCTACTACCAGTTGTGACTCAAAGTAGAGTAGAGGGTTAATGAGTCTCTTGTAAAGTACATCCTGTAACATGCAGATAATAGGTTTTTATTTTATAAAGCTAGTTAGTGGGTTACTGCTTTTAACACAGAGATCCTTTAATGATGTGCAGTCGATACATTTCAGTCCAATATAGCGAGGTGAGCTATGAAGGACATGTCACTCCCACACATTAAACCCCTCACTGTCTTATGTAACATATCCTTTACATTGCGTTATAGTTTTCACACTTGTTTGATTTGTTTTCAATGTATAATGTGTACGTGTGATGTAAAGTGCTCTACGCCCTTCATTGGGATGACTAGTGATATAAAAGAAATTAAAAAGAATTATGGTATTTAAACTTTGATTTGTGTAAATTACTGGGACAGGCCAACACATATGACATTGTTATAGTGCATGCATGCATTTATATCGATTATATATTGAGTATATATTGACTAAAACATGCCTCTCTTAAGTACTTAGGGGCATATCAGCAACCAGGCAATATAAAATAATCCCCGCTTATGCGTCCGTTTTCGGGCGAAAAGCGGCGATAATTTTATCACCTAATCAGCAAGGTCACGCTATCGCGTGAAACCTTGCATTCGCGTCCGGATTCTTAACGCCCAGCTTTGCATTTCTAATGAGATGCAAAGTGGGCGTTCCTGACCTGACATGACTGGAGAAATGCAACATTTCTCCTATCATCAAGCCCCACGCTATGAAGCATTGCGGCAAGAAAAGTTGCTATAATCTCTGTTATCGCTACTTTCCTTACGCCTGCTTCAGGACTGACTTAGCCATGATATCCTATGGAAGTGGATATCATGGCTAAGTATGTGAGGCCCTATCATCAAGCTAACGCCAATCTTCGTGAGATTATCGCTGGGTTTCCAGTGATAAGCTCCCGTTTGGCAGTTAGCGCTAGGATTTTTATCGCTTTTGAGATAAGCGTTGCTAATAGCATGCTATCTCAGCGATAAAAATCCACGTTAGCCGGCGATAATTATCCTAGCACTAAGTGCGCTTAGCGATAATTATCTCCGGTTGTTGCTGATATGCCCCTTATAAAATAATAAGAAGCTGGGCGCCTTTGTCTCCCCTCCATTGCATTTGCATCTAGGTGTGAGGCTCCAGGTAACACCCAGCCAGGGTACTCCAACAAAAGGAGGCTTTTTGGCCTCTTAACTTCAGTCTTTGTTTTGGGCCCAGCTGGAATTTAAAAAACCAAAGCCCCTCCGCCACATACACGTTGCTGCTCAGAGGGAAAGCCAACAATGTGCAGGCATTCTGAATATGTCCCAGCGTCTGCAAATTGCACTGCAACACGTAGAGCATATTTCAGGGGGGACCAACTTATTGACAGGATGGACAGCGTCCACCCTGTGAAAATAGTGGGTGTATCTGCGTGTATCCCAACGTGTGCCCAGGGAAACATTATGCTGCCACCTCTTCCTTGGCTTTAAAGCACATAGGCTATATCTCATGCTTCATTTTAAAATAATACGTGCCGAGCCCAAAGTTTTGCTCACAAGCCCGCAGTGGACGCTATCGTAAGCCGGGTGTCAACTAAACAAGGCTGCTTAGTTTTGATTCCACCTCATGCTTCTTCCATCCATAGCAGACTCTTCCTGCTCCTTTTTATCACTCACGCTGGTGCCTGATTTCTGCCTTTGTCACTGTTTTTATGTCTTTCTTTTCCTCCTTCTTTCGCACTTGTGTTTTTCAATCCCTCTTGCGCTGGATCAAAGTCTGAAGAGAAAAAATAAGTGCTGCTACCCAAAAATAAGTGCCGAGTAGGCCCAACTGTTATCACCGGTTCAAATAAGCACTGACCACAGCTCACCTAGTCTGATCTCTCTCCATTATTTATTTATTTATGCATTTTTATACAGCGCAGACTTTACCCGAAGGTGTCAGAGCACTGTACAATAGAACCAGTTACGTTACATGAGAGAAATGTTATGAAATAGAACGTACAAAAATAGCAGGACACAGAATCAAACACAGCAGGCAAGAGGAACACAATATCAAACACAGCAAGCAAGGAATGTACAAAAAATAAATAAATATAACAAATTTACAATGACTAACGAACTTCCTGGCGGGGTCTCAGAATGACGGAATTAGTTCTGAAAGTGTCTTTGGAATAGAATAGATTTGAGGTCCGCTTTGAAGATCCGGATGGAGGTGGTGGCACGGAGCAAAGGAGGAAGCGAGTTCCAGATTCTCACCGCATTACCTGAGAACGATTGAGCCATCAATTTTTCCCTTTTGAAGGAGGGGGGCTCAAGCAGGAACTTTTCCGCATTCCGAGAAGAGCTCAAGCCTCCGGACAATTTCAGTTGTCAATTTCCATTGGCTCCCAACAAAACAACAGGATGAATTTAAAGCTCTGTGTTATGTCCCCAGGACTCTTCTAGACGTATGCTGCAAGATGCCTATAGATGGCTACCCAAAATCAGGTAAGAATGATTTGGGGTAGGACCTAACATAGCGTGTTTTTCTACAGTGCACATTCACTGTAGTGGGTATTGTGGCGCTGAATATGAGATTTATTGTTACCCACCAAATGACATTCATTTTATTGACCTTAGCAGACCCACCAAGATTTCAAACCTAACACATTAGATTAAAAAGATATTCCTGTTGTTGATAAATCAGTCACTAGAGACACCATAATGTTTCGTGTGCATGGGTCCTCCCTCTGGAACCTACCCCTGTACCACTCCGACACCACACAACAGATGTTTTGGGATTCTGGAAAAACCAAAAGATGGATATGTTGCTCCAAGATAATATGAAAGCTTTTTCCTGTTTGATTTAACTGTTGCAGTGAACAGGCACCCTTTGAGGAGTCAATGCTTCCCAGTTGGCCTAGATGTAACTCCCCCTTCTCATCTTGATGAGAGCTTTGAAGCAGCCAGAAGCTGGGGTCCGTGCCATATACAAAAAAAAATTGACTGAATTTTGACAGAAAGAGGGAAAGAGAGAACAAAGAGAAAACATGAAAGCTGGATTGAGTAATGAGGAGAGAAAGAGAGAGGTAGAGAAACAGAGAAGTTAATTGAGAGGAGAATCTAAGTAGAAAAAAATAAGGCATAGAGAAAGATAACAAAGCAAGGCAGATATTGTGTTTGTAAGGGATAGAAAAATGGGAGAGATAGTGGGTGTGAGTGAGCGAGAAGATGGAAAAAGTGAGTGAGAAATACCTTCTTTCCCTGGACCCTCAGCCGTCGAAAAAACTCCTAACTAAGCTTACTGCTGCCAAGGATTGTTGGTCACCAGTATGGTTACTGACCCCTTAACTGTACGCTGCATAAAGAGGGCATTTCGCAACACCTGCGACTGATGTTGGCAACGAACCTGCTTTTGTGGTTTTGCATCTTGTTTTCAGCAGCACCGTGTAAAACGGTAAAAGCAGCTCTCCTTTTCAGCACCAAGGATAGCCAGGACAACTCTGCACCCGGGCTCCATGAGTCAGGTAGAATTGAACTGCCTGTTGTGGCTTGGGCCTGTGACCTGCATCACCTTTACCCTGCAATGGCACAATACAACTCGACCTGCGAGCAAATGATTGTCACTAGTGATGTTTCCTATTATACACAACGTTAAATTATCACTGTTTTATTTTGTATTGATTTTCTATTACTACTAAAATCTATAACTCCTGTTATATGTATGCAATTCTGTTCATTTTGGTATCTAAATAAAGATAAAAATACCCTCTATTGGTATAAACTGATGTTAGACTACTCTTGAGTCATGCCAATTACTTATTGTCCATGTTGGTACTCTGAAATGCTTAACATATGTTCCTTTAGTAAAGTCTGACTTCTCTTTGCCAAAACTACCAGGACTGAGCTAAGGATTCATTAGTGTGAATCAAAGGACCATCTTTGGAGTATCGTGATAGGAGTACATGGTAAGGACTAACCCTTCCACCACATGATACTCCAGTTTCCAACAGTGCCCAATAGAAGCAGCACACACTGGAACCCAGCACTGATCCAGCTCTCCTTCCAGCAGGTTTCTCCCTCCTGGACAGTGCACGCTCTAGTTCTCTACCACTGGACAGTGCAACCTCAGGTTCTCTCCCACCTGGAAAGTGCAAGCTCTAGTTCTCTACCACTGGACAGTGCACACTCTAGTTCTCTCCCTCCTGGACAGTGTAAGCTCTAATTCTCTCCCTCCCGAGCAGTGCAATCTCTAGTTCTCGCCCTCCTGAACAGTGCACGCTCTAGTTATCTCCCTCCTGGACAGTACAAGTTCTTGTTCTCTCCCACCTGGACATTGCACACTCTAGTTCTCTCCCACCTGGACAGTGCAAGCTCTAGTTCTCTCCCTCCCGGACAGTGCACGCTCTAGTTCTCTCCCTCCTGGACCGTACAAGTTCTTGTTCTCTCCCACCTGGACAGTGCACACTCTAGTTCTCTCCCTCATGGACAGTTCAAGCTTCAGTTCTCTCCCTCCTGGACAGTGTAAGCTCTAATTCTCTCCCTCCCGAGCAGTGCAATCTCTAGTTCTCGCCCTCCTGAACAGTGCATGCTCTAGTTATCTCCCTCCTGGACAGTACAAGTTCTTGTTCTCTCCCAGCTGGACATTGCACACTCTAGTTCTCTCCCACCTGGACAGTGCAAGCTCTAGTTCTCTCCCTCCTGGACCGTACAAGTTCTTGTTCTCATCCACCTGGACAGTGCACACTCGAGTTCTCTCCCTCATGGACAGTGCAAGCTTCAGTTCTCTCCCTCCTGGACAGTGCAAGCTCTGGTTCCCTCCAACCGGATAGTGCACTCTCTAGTTCTCTCCCTCCCGGACAGTGCAAGCTCTAGTTCTCTTCCGCCTGGACAGTGCACACTCTAGTTCTCTCCATCCCGGACAGTGCACGCTCTAATTCTCTCCCACCTGGACAGTGCAAGCTCTAGTTCTCTTCCACCTAGACAGTGCAAATTCTAATTCTTTTCCTCTGAATAGTGCAAGCTCTAGTACTCTCCCTCCTGGACAGTACACACTCTAGTTATATTCCTCCTGGACAATGCATGCTTTTGTTCTCTCCCACATGGACAGTGAACGCTCTAGTTCTTGTCCGCCCGGACAGTGCAAGCTCTAGTTCTCTCCATCCCGGACAGTGCACGCTCTAGTTCTCTCCCACCTGGACAGTGCAAGCTCTAGTTCTCTCCCTCCTGGACAGTACACACTCTAGTTATATTCCTCCTGGACAATGCATGCTTTTGTTCTCTCCCACATGGACAGTGAACGCTCTAGTTCTTGTCCGCCCGGACAATGCAAGCTCTAGTTCTCTCCCTCCTGGGAAGTCAAGTCACAAAAATGTTGTTTTAACTTTCTCCCACTGGCCGCAAGGAAATCAGTGGAAGTGGCTTTGATTCTCTTGCGCTTAGATTATTGTGACAGTCTTTTCGCGGGAGCTAATAAAGTTATTTTAAAGAAGCTACAGGTGGTTCAACACGCGACAGCGCGGTTAGTGCTTAAACTCCCACGACGATCCTCAGCCTCCGCAGCTTTAAATAGTCTTCATTGGCTCCCAGTGCACAAGAGAATTCTCTTTAAAAATTCTCCTGATCACCTAGAGAGCCAGGCTCGACTTGGGACCCAAGTATCTCGCAGCACGATTTGCTCCATACACCACAACAAGATCTCTCAGGTCATCCTCAGCGAGCCTGCTCAAACCCCCACTTTCAGATATAAATTGAAAGGAGGGAAGACAGTGGCCTTCCTTGGGGCCAAAGCCTGGAATTTACTTCCATCTCATCTAAGGCTATTTAATTCAGAAACTCAATTCAGGAAGGCCCTGAAGACTTGGGTATTTAGTGCCCCAGACGAATCATGCCTTGCTCTTATTCAGTATCTTTATGGTCCTCTATCACCTCCAAACCAATTTAGCGCCAGGATACTCCTCGCGGAGTGACAGACGCGCTTTATAAGTACCTAATCAGATCAAATCAAATCAAAGTACAAGCTCTTGTTCTCTCTCCACCTGTAAAGTGCGCTCCCTAGTTCTCTCCCTCCTGGACAGTACACGCTCTAGTTCTCTTCTTCCGGGACAATGCAAGCTCTACTTCTCTCCCTCCTGAGCAGTACAAGCTGTTGTTCTTTACCACTGGACAGTGCACACTCTAGTTTCCTCCATCCTGGACAGTGCAAGCTCTAGTTCTCTCTCTCCTGGGCAGTACAAGCTCTAGTTCTCTCTCTACCTGGACAGTGCAAGCTCTAGTTCTCTACCACTGGACAGTGCACACTCTAGTGCTCTCCCTCCTGGACAGTGTAAGCTCTAATTCTCTCCCTCCCGAGCAGTGCAATCTCTAGTTCTCTCCCTCCTGAACAGTGCAACCTCAAGTTCTCTCCCACCTGGACAGTGCAAGCTCTAGTTCTCTACCACTGGACAGTGCACACTCTAGGTCTCTCCCTCCCAGGCAGTGCAACCTCAAGTTCTCTCCCACCTGGACAGTGCAAGCTCTAGTTCTCTACCACTGGACAGTGCACACTCTAGTTTCCTCCCTCCTGGACAGTGCAAGCTCTAGTTCTCTCCCTCCCGAGCAGTGCAATCTCTAGTTCTCTCCCTCCTGGACAGTGCAAGCTCTAGTTCTTTCCCACCTGGACAGTGCCCGCTCTAGTTCTCTCCCTCCTAAACAGTGCACGCTCTAGCTCTCTCCCTCCTGGACCGTGCAAGCTCTAGTTCCCTCCCGACCGAGCAGTGCAATCTCTAGTTCTCTCCCACCTGGACAGTGCACGCTCTAGTTCTCTCCCTCCTGGACAGTTCAAGCTCTTGTTCTCTCCCACCTGGACATTGCACACTCTAGTTCTCTCCCTCCCGGACAGTGCACGCTCTAGTTCTCTCCCTCCTGGACAGTACAAGCTCTTGTTCTCTCCCACCTGGACAGTGCACACTCTAGTTTCCTCCCTCATGGACAGTGCAAGCTCTAGTTCTCTCCCTCCCGAGCAGTGCAATCTCTAGTACTCTCCCTCCTAAACAGTGCACGCTCTATTTCTCTCCCTCCTGGACAGTACAAGCTCTTGTTCTCTCCCACCTGGACAGTGCAAGCTCTAGTTCTCTCCCTCCTGGACCGTACAAGTTCTTGTTCTCTCACACCTGGACAGTGCACGCTCTAGTTCTCTCCCTCCTGGACAGTACAAGCTCTTGTTCTCTCCCACCTGGACAGTGCAAGCTCCAGTTCTCTCCCTCCTGGACAGTACAAGTTGTTGTTCTCTCCCACCTGGACAGTGCACACTCTAGTTCTATCCCTCATGGACAGTGCAAGCTTCAGTTCTCTCCCTCCTGGACAGTGCAAACTCTAGTTCTCTCCCACCGGACAGTGCACTCTCTAGTTCTCTCCATCCAGTAGTGCACACTCTAGCTCTCTCTCCTGGACAATGTGCGCTCTAGTTCACTCCCTGCTGGACAGTGCACGCTCTAGTTCTCTCCATCCCGGACAGTGCAAGCTCTAGTTCTCTACCACCTGGACAGTGCACACTCTAGTTCTCTCCCACCTGGACAGTGCACACTCTAGTTCTCTCCCACCTGGACAGTGCACGCTCTAGTTCTCTCCATCCCGGACAGTGCAATCTCTAGTTCTCTCCCACCTGGACAGTGCACGCTCTAGTTCTCTCCCTCCTGGACAGTACAAGCTCTTGTTCTCTCCCACCTGGACAGTGCAAGCTCTAGTTCTCTACCACTGGACAGTGCACACTCTAGGTCTCTCCCTCCCAGGCGGTGCAACCTCAAGTTCTCTCCCACCTGGACAGTGCACGCTCTAGTTCTCCACCACTGGACAGTTCACACTCTAGTTCCCTTCCTCCTGGACAGTGCAAGCTCTAGTTCTCTCTCTCCCGAGCAGTGCAATCTCTAGTACTCTCCCTCCTAAACAGTGCACGCTCTAGTTCTCTCCCTCCTGGACAGTACAAGCTCTTGTTCTCTCCCACCTGGACATTGCACACTCTAGTTCTCTCCCACCTGGACAGTGCAAGTTCTAGTTCTCTCCCACCTGGACCGTACAAGTTCTTGTTCTCTCCCACCTGGACAGTGCACACTCTAGTTCTATCCCTCATGGACAGTGCAAGCTTCAGTTCTCTCCCTCCTGGACAGTGCAAGCTCTAGTTCTCTCCCACCGGACAGTGCACTCTCTAGTTCTCTTCATCCAGTAGTGCACACTCTAGCTCTCTCTCCTGGACAATGTGCGCTCTAGTTCACTCCCTGCTGGACAGTGCACGCTCTAGTTCTCTCCATCCCGGACAGTGAAGCTCTAGTTCTCTCCCACCTGGACAGTGCACACTCTAGTTCTCTCCCACCTGGACAGTGCACACTCTAGTTCTCTCCCACCTGGACAGTGCACACTCTAATTCTCTCCCTTCTGGACTGTGCAAGCTCTACAGGGACATGGGGTGGGAAGTGGAGAGAGGGTAGGTTGTGGGGGAGATTAAGAGATGCGAAGAAAGGGGTGTGGAGGTTAAGAAATAAGACAAGAGAGAACTGAAGGGAAGGAAATGTAGGAGAATGGAATAGAAGGGAAGTGGAGGAAATGGAATGAGTGCATTAGTGACATTTGCTCCAATAAGATGCTGGTAAACTTTCCAAAGATACAAATCCTGTCAACAAAGCACTGAAGTCAGAGAGTTTGGTTTAGAGATGTAAGAGATAAAGAGCTCGTGTGAACGGCGTGGGTGAGACTGACAAATTCATGTTATACACCTTATTACGCACCTAGATTTCTTTTTGGGGATTAGCTTCCTCTTTTTTAGGCTAGCCCTATTATTGAAGGACATTGAGTGGTCTCCGTGTGCAGTGAGGCACCTGCTCTGGTCTTTTATTAGCTCGCTCGGCCCCTTCCCCTGCCTCACATTCATGCCTCGACTCCTGCATAGCTCAGCGCACAGAAGCCCGCAGGGTTCACCCCCTGCAGCTGGCGAAAAGCAGCACGGGCTGATCCGGAGTGAGGCACCGGACGAGAGCTGCTCTCACACTCATATGGGAGCCACATGACCCTGAATAGCTTCATACACCAGACTGGCAGCGCCCAGGGAGCGCCCAAAAAAGTGTTTGCAGATCACAACATGCAGCAGCGTGATCGCCGAGGGGCATCCGGGAGGGGCCAGCACACGCACAAGTCTTGTCTGAGAGGGCCCCGGCCAGGAGGATGCAGACTCTCCGACTGCTGCCAGGCCTCACAGTCCGCCAAGATGCCGTTTTCAGAAGAAAAATAACATTTTCCAGGCGAGTCACAACACTGATCTCTGCTGACCACTTACCGCCTTGGTTCCCAGGGGCTCTGCGCATTCGCTTATTCCTTTGCTCCTGAGATTATTGATACATTTAGGGCCTAATTTATGAGGCTTTGCAACGCTTTTGCGCGGATGTTGCATTAATTTTTATGACGCTCCGGTGGCGTAAAATGTAACCATGTTGCGCGCTATTTACAAAGTGACGCCTCTAGGCAGATGCATGACTTTGTGAAGCTCGGCGCCACATTATTCCTGTGCCAGGTAGGTGCCAAAATCACACAGGCGCAGGAAAGACAAGCTGAAAACCACTGTAAACAGTGGATTTTGGAGTCTGTAAGCAGCCCATGTCCAATATAGGAGGTGTGAAAACACCCCTGTTGGTGCCAAATCCCTTCAGAAGGAGTTTGGTGATCTCAATGACTGGTTGGCCATTGTAGGTCTCTTTTAAATGAATTTTCATGAGGGATCTCTTGACAGCAGGTCAAATTCGCTTTTTTATGTGATCGTACAGCAGTGCTTAATTTGAGCCGGTGGTTTCTGATGCTCAGCACTGGCACTTAATCATCAAAACCAGCGCTTTTCATGAGCAGTTAAGTGCACATTCATTTACATGGCGATTGGGTGAGTTGCCCAGAATCACAAAATGTTGAGCTGATGTCAAGACTCAAAACCTGGTACTCGGCGTCGAAGTCACAGATCTAGCCATTACGCCACATTCTCTCCCCAGTAGTTGGTTCTGTTTTACGCTGCACTAACAGGAGAAATGGGCTGGTCCAAGCTGCCTCCTGACGAGAATCCTGGCAATTATTGTTTTACAAATTAACCACTGCTGTACAGAGAATTATGGCTCTAAATTGAACTTTTCATGATAACCTCATCTGTCTACAATGGTGTAAATAAGAAGATTACCTGAGGGCTCTTGTGATTGAATATCATCAGTTTATATTAATGGGGCAGGCAATCTGATTGGCCACCCTTGCAAGCAATCAGAATAGCTTCTGGTGTTTTTTAGGACCATTCTGAATGGCTGCTTTCAGCTAATCACAATTGCCGTAGGCTGCATTATTTGTGTGTTTAAGTAATAAATCTACAGTTTTTTTAAAAGGACAATTTGATTCAGGTGGAGTAAAAAATATAATACATGAAGACAAATGCAGTAACGTCATAAATTTTATATTTTTTTTAAAAAAAACTTCTGAGGTGTGTCCTCTTTTTAATACGTGGAGCACTCACCCACCAACGGTGGCATGCTTCATCATTGGGCTCCCTCATCTTTCAGAACACATAGTTGTCTGGACGGGATCAATGGATCTGAGCTCTTGAGGAATGCACTAAGTGTTAGGGTATATGAGCAATTTTCAAATTAGTAATCTGGTTCCAAACAAAAGGATTAAAGTTAGTAGTTTGTGAGATATTAGCTTTCGATATGCAAACATGCGTAATTACATGAAATGTAAATCCATTATTTAGTGCTATATTTTAGTTGAAATTGTGGCCTTTATGTCATTTTTTGATACAAATATGCATTTCACAGTAAAGAATAGTGAGAAAAACAGAAGTGCCACAAGCATTAGCTGTTAATGTTGTTCCTGAGTGCTCACGGAAAATGTTTTGCCACAAACAGTGCATAATTACACGGTGTAGAATAATAGTATAATTTCAGGAATTTTGGTAAGACGCATTACATGACATTCATGAAATTAAGTGCATCATCCTGACGGAATTTAGATTTCACCTAGGACTGGTTATAATTGTCTATAGGAACCACACCTCATATTTTATTCTCAATAGGGTGACCGAATTAGTGTCACTTATTAACTACAGCCACCATTCAGTTGTTGGTCGACACGTTTCTCCCACTACAAGAGCCCAAACAGGTCTGTAGCTTTCTTCAGGACAAAAAATCAGGTTCCCTAACTTACTCCCTTACTTACTCCCTTACCTCTGGGCAAATCATAGATCCAGAAATATAAATGAGAAAATACTCGCGTTTTTTTGCAGACAATCTGCATATAAAATATACAGTATATATGTGTATGAGATATCATGAACACAGAGATTATACACTGAATTGAGTTGTCAATTGTATTTTCTAAAATCAAATTTTAACGTGCATAATTCTACAGCCCTATGTGAATCTCAGCAAAGTTACATACACAGAGGAATTTAGTCAGCAGTCTTTATCTATTGGCCTGGTCAACTGTCAATCACATTTTGCCTACTCTAACAACAGTATACAAAATAGGGAGTAGGGTCAACCCATATCATCAATTGGGTGTTTTACTCAATTAGTAAAAACATTTTTTTGTAACATATTTTATTAGTTTCCCAACATTACAGTATGGTTATGCAACTCAAAAAACAGATCTCCGACACCCCTCCTCCCATCCATTGACATCAACGCCAAAGATTTCTCTAATCATCATTACTCACCCAGCCATTCCAAATCTTGTCACATTTTCTGGACATCCCCTCCCCTTATAAATCACCTTTTCCTGCGGGTACCAAATCTTAGTTTCTCTTTTTGAGTCTCCCACCGCTGGCATCACTGTGGTGCCCCATTTGCATGCCGCTTCTCACTTCCACTCCATATCCCCTACAATGCTTGTTGGGCCCCTGGGTCCACCTGAATATCAGTAGTGGCCTCCAACCTATAGGTCACCCCCTCCCAGTATTCGCTGAGAGTGGGATAATCCCACAGTGTATGAAGAGACCAGTGGCAAAATGAAATTTGAGGGGGCCACCCTGCAAGGTACATGGAGGGGCCCCCCTTCGGGCTGAATCAGGAGCTCCCGGGTCGGAGCACTATGTTGAGGGAGCCCCCTGGAGCTTGGGGCCCCCCCCGCACTGCGGGGGCCTGTGTTACGCCCCTGGAAGAGACGTACCCCTCTGCTGGTATCCCCGCAGGCAGTGTTCATCCTGTACTTTACCGAGTTCATGTAGGAGGAGCCTGGTTTACTATACCCTATGTAGGACCTTGAGCTGTATCAATCTGTAGCGGGCCTTAATTGCCACCAGTCTTGGGAACTGCAGTGCATCGGCCCAATCCTCCTCGTCCAGCTCTCCCTCATCTCTCTGCCATCTCATCCTCAGGGGTTCTAAGTCCTTCTGTGTATTTCTCATCAGGGTGATAGGTGAGAGAGATCGCTTTGGTGAGCATTGGCCCCTTCAGTAATCTATACTCCAGAGGTGAGGTCTCCATAACCTCCTCGCCTGATGTGATATTCACCCATACTGCATGTCTTAATTGGAGGTAAGTACTTAAACGTTTGGGTGGGTGGCATCTCATATTCCACCCTGAGATTGTCAAATGGTACCACCCCGTTTGCATCCCGTTTGCATCCCACACCTCTGCTACTGTGCTTATCCCCATCTCGTCCCATTTTCATAAGCCAAGCAGATTCGACGTCTCCCTCAATCGTGTGCCCAGCCACAGTGAGGTCCTCAGGGTAAGGCGCCCTTGCTATCCCATTTCTCTGTTGAGGCCATGCCAAATTGCCACAGCCATCTTCGTCACAGGGGGAGGGGGCAGCCTGGCCATTTTCCCACCACAGAGAACCTGCAAGTATCCTTCCCGCTTCATCTCCCTGTCCAAGTGAAAAGCTGGATTCTCTATGTGCGCATACACCCAGACATTGACCACACTTATCTGCGCTGCCTCATAGTAGCACCTAAGATTAGATAGCGCAATGACTCCCTCATATGTGAAGCACTGAAGAGTGGTGAGCGCTATCCTGAGGACTCACCCTAGCCACAACAACATTCACAGCATTGCGCCGACTGCCTTAAAAACACCTTGGGAAGGTGGAAGGGGCTATTCTGTAGTATACGTGTGAAGCGAGGCATGGTCCCCATTTCAAGCAACACCGCTCTACCCACCAAGGATAGAGACAGTGATCCCTAGCGTCCAACTCTGAGTCCAGTGATTGACATTTGAATATGTGCACATTAAGGTGGATGGAAACAGTGACTGTTGTAAAAGAAGACACAACAATGAAGCACCATGACAGTGTGAATGTGAAGGCCACAGTTTGACATTGTAGTTGTGGGACTGAAAACTTTGGAATAATGTACCCTGGCTCACACACCATTCTAGGACTCATGGGAAAACCGCGTATTTGTTAAGTTTTATTGCAAACATATGGCTGTGA
Source organism: Triturus cristatus (assembly GCF_964204655.1). Lineage (NCBI taxonomy): Eukaryota > Metazoa > Chordata > Amphibia > Caudata > Salamandridae > Triturus > Triturus cristatus. The sequence goes on along the minus strand of NC_140583.1, from coordinate 106,137,807 downwards.
CATTTAGGAGGTGTTATATTTTATGTTTTTCAAATGTTATTAATTGTATTTTTGTTCCTTATTATTGGCATATATATATTTTAGATATTTTAGATATTTTCCAAGACTAAAGAACAAAACTAAAAAATTATAAAATTTAGAAACAGAAAACATATCAACTCCTAAATATGGCAGCTCACAAGACAGGCCAGTTCTTCTCCCTCCTAGAGAAACCTACACTTGACCCTGATGACTTCGACAGCAACCGGCCCAACACTCACCTACCATACATCAACAAGATGATAAAAAAAACTGCCAATGTTCCGCTCCAAGATCACATCAATACTAACCATCTTCTGCATGACTACCACTCTAGGTTCAAATCAGAGTGTACCACGGAGACAGCTACCATACGCTTAACCACAGATGAAGGTGACCCCTGACTCCTGAAATCTGTGGATCTTTCAGCTTCCTTTGGCATAGTTAACTATTTCACATTGATATGCTCCCTCCAGTCCTGACTATTATACACTGTCAATGTTCACTGATTCTCCTCCTATCTTTCCAACCGTCTCCAGTTTGTTCACATGGCCACCTCCGGGTCACAAAAGTTCCCTATCACGTGTATGATCCTCCAGGCATCCGTACTGTCTCCTATCATCTTCAAACTTGACATGGAGCTGCTATGTGCTCTACTCGGAGATAACAGCATCACGATTCACCAATATGCCAATGATGTGCAACTCTACTTGTAGGTCTCCTCTGGTAAAGACATCCAATGCCTCAAGCACTGCTTGCACATCATCCAGAACTAGATGTCCAGTGCCAACTTGGAACTAAACCCAACCAAATCAGAATGACAGTTACAAACATCATACAGTAAAAACCTAGCTCAATGACCTGAAACTTGACGTCTTTGGACATCAACCTCCACTGAGTGTCAAGTTACTTGTATTCATCCTGGACACCAACCTCATCCTCAAGGAACACTTTGTCAAAAGCAAAGATGGTCTGCACCAGCTGTCTCTTCTAGAGAAAGTCAAACTGTTTCTTTCAGAAGGCAATTTCAGAACTGCTGTTCAAGCTGTCCTTCTCTGGCATGTGGATGGTGGTAATGTCCTACTCCATCGCCTTTGAGACTCCACACTCACGTCCCTTATGTGCAGCTGCATGTCTCATCCAAGCCTTGAAGAAATGTGATCACATCAAGCTTATCTTGATGGAACTAAATGGCTCTCTTTTCCGGCCTGCACAATCTTCAAAACCAGCTGCATCGTTTACAAAGCCTTCTCAACCAGCATCCCACCTCATCTTGCAAACCACATCTGGTGGTTCTTGGCAGACGCACAACCAGGACACAAGCATACTGCAGACTAAGAAGTGTAAAACAGAAAAACAAGACAACAGGCTTTTTCCATCTATGGATCCAGGACCTGGAACTACATCTACATCTCCATCGGGACCGTTCCAATGCTGCCCCAATTTAGGAAAGATCTGAATACTCACCTATGTAAAGAACACTACCAAACAATGCATTAACTATTCACAATCCCGCTCCATCTCCTACTATTCATTGACTTTATGCTTTTTTTCAACCATATACAGCACTCTACTGCCTTTAGGGTAGGTTTGCGAAATATAAATACTATATACATACATATATACTTGCTAGAGCATAACTTTAAAACACCAAGTGGCTAATTCCTTGCAGGTGAGGAAGCTGACCCTGTAGGACAATGCAGCCTACACTCAAAATACTTCTATTTCTCTCTCAATGGCTTTCTGTTTCTTCCTCCTATTCTCTGTACCTTTCCCTTTCTTTTGTTTTTTTCTGTTTGTTCCTCATCTTATCTTCTTTTTCTTTTTACATTCCCTTTTTTAATTCTCTCCTGTTTCTGCTGTCTCTTCTTCCCCACCCACCTCCTACCTCGCTCTATTTTTATATCTCTTTCATTCTTTATTTTTCTTTCTTTCTCTGCTTCTTTTCTTTATATCTTTTTATCAATCTCTTCTTTATTTCCCTATGTCTCTCTTTCTTGCTTTTGCTTGAATTTTCTTTGGTTTCCATTCCTTCTCTACTCTTCTCTTTCTTTTTCTCATTTCTTCCTCTACATTTCACCTTACTACCCTTACATCTTTTTTCTCTCCTGTTTCTCTCCTACTTTCCTCGCTTTCTCTAACTTGCTATCTTTTTTTATTTTTTTCTGTCTTACTCTTTCTACCGTTTTTATTTTTCTAATTTGTTTTTATTTTACCTTTCCTCTACATTTTTTGCTCCTTTTTTTTATCCACTTCTATATTTGTGTGTCATGTTTGCCAGAAAGTTATACTCGAAACATTGACTGCAGACATATGTTTACTTGCAGAGAGCTACGAAGTCTGCATTTGACATGCAAAGTGTATTACTGCTGAAGGTACCAGTATGTGTTAAAAAAGAACTTTGAAACTTTGCTTGAGTGTGAACATCAAGAAATAGACTTCTGGTGGGAGAGTGGAAGCCATTCCTCCCTAAGCTGTCAAAATAGGACCAGTGTCATACCATGTATTTTATGATAATGAACCCCAAGCACTAAAGAGACACTCATCTCTAAAAGGTAATTCACAAACAAAATCAAAGCGACAAAACTGATCCTTGGAGACCCCACAGGTAAACTTTTCCCAAAACAGCTCTTGTGCCACTGACACTGCATACTCTCAGAAGTTGGACTGGGGTACACTAATGGCGGTGTTAAGTTACTTGTCCTTTATGTATCCTTACCTAATCCCTATTGGGCAGCGGCTCCTTATGGTTGTCAGTGATAAGGAGTAGCTCTGACTATAGAAAAGCTTGGAGACCCCTGCTCCAGTAGTAGAGAAGTGTAGGCAATTCCAGTGAATGTTGATTCAGGGTGTTCCAGATGGGAGGGTTGTTACAATTAAAGAAAGATCCGTAGTCCGGTGGTGTATATTAGGATCACAGCTTTATTCTTCAGATAGGATCCATATTAAGTCTCATGCTAGGCTTCATACAATGCCCCACCAGGAGCAGCCTCCTTGCTGCTCAGCCCTACATCACCAACTGATTACTTCTTCCACTTAAACACTCTCAACATTGTGATGACATCACATAGACTGAGCAGCAAGTCAAAGGGCAGCAACAGAGAGGATGCATTAATCACTTACTAGATTATAACACATCCCCCCTCATCAGAATTGGAAAAATACAAACATGCAAGATCAATGTACATACATGCAGTAAGACTAATTAAAAATAAAATGCGGTTATGGACAAACACACATACAAAAAGTCACGAGCTTCAAGAATAACACAAAGCTTCAAGACATAACACTCTAAGGGTAATTTATGCAAACCCCTAAACACAGGGTGATACAAAAACCTCAACCAAAAACAAGAGTAAATCCAGAGAAGCTAAAAAAACATTCTCTTCTTCCCAAACAAGTGTAAATCCAGAGAAGCTAAAAAACATTCTCATCTTTCCAAAACAGGGAAGTCAGAGAAGCTTTAGAAGAAAGTGTATTCTCATGTGCGCACCTGTAACGCACAGTCCAACACCTCACACGAGGTAACAACCAAACAGAGGGTATAACCAAAACAGGTAAGTCAGAGAAGCTTCAGAAGAAAGAATCTTCTCATGTGCGCACCCGTAACGCACAGTCCAGCACCTCACATGAGGTAACAACCAATTCAGAGGGTATCACCAAAACAGGTAAGTCTGAGAAGCTTCAGAAGAAGGATGTCTTCTCATGTGCGCACACGTAATGCACAGTCCGGCACCTCACACGAGGTAGCAATCAATTTAGAGGGTATCACCAAAACAGGTAAGTCTGAGAAGCTTCAGAAGAAGGAGTCTTCTCATGTGCGCACCCGTAACGCACAGTCAAACACCTCACACGAGGTAACAACCAATCAGAGGGGCATACACTAACATGACCAGGGACACAATACTCTCTCTCCCTCTATTCATGCAGATGCAAAACAATGACACTACACTCACTCACCCCCTCTCATACAAATATTGGAACAGATAACAGTAATTGGTACAATAATCGCATACAAAGCACATATGTCGGAAAGTCACAATTAAGGCATTTGAGCACAAACGACAACATTATGAAAAATGCACAGTCCCAAGAAAACAAAGAGCTAAAATAAAGAAGGTAGTCACCGTTGTCAGTAAACAGCTAAAGTCTGGAACATGTGAGCCACAAACCAAAAAACAGTACCTTCGTTGCTTTAAGATGTTGTAAGCAGCATTGCACCAGAGACTCACCAGACAATAAGAGAGAACTGCATAAAGTATTCCAGTGAAAAAAAACGAGCAAATAAACAGGTCGACATTGCTGCAGACGAGGAACTCTTGAAATGACTTCAAAGACAAACATAGATGGCAGAAACAACATGCAGAAAGCACAGGAACTAGACGACCAAACGAGTAACACCATGGAGACAGATGCGGGAAGGGATGGTGAACGACGAGGCTGTAATAAACTGTATTGTTCGATGAAGTGAAAAAAAAACACGTGGTTGGCAAACATCTTATTGTGCCTGAAATTGCTGGACGCGAAGGAGAGCGCCAAACACAAAATGGCGGCACGCACCGGTGATGCCGCACCGGATGGCTCCCGGCACCACCGTGCTGCCAAACGTACCTAACATTGACGCTTCGCAAACCAGCAAACGTCAATGTCAAACGTATTTAACATTTTTAAAGATGCACGCACAAGGTGGGCGCGCAGTGCGATGATTAAAAAAAGCAGTTGAACTGCCATATGTAGAGAGGACGGCTGGGCCCAAAATTAAATCCAAAAATTGGGCTTACTTCCATATGTCACGACTTTGGTGCACATGTGCAGTCGAGAGCCTTCGGCAAACCAACAAGAATAAAAAGTGCCGTACGGTGCAGTCCTAGGCTCAGCCAAAGCGCTGCCTTAACCACTCCTTCATCCAGGGAGTAAAGGAAATCCATCCTTTTTGACCAAATTGTCCCAAAAGGTGTAGAATGAAGTAGCTCAACGTAAACACTGCTCTCAAAGGCAGGCACTGATCACTCAAAGCCAGGGTGTTCTCTTTCCAGCTGCATCATAGAAAAGTACAAAATGTCGCAAAACTCTCACCAGGCAAGAGAGTGGTAGTCAGTAACACAGCAGAGTGGTACAGAGCTCACACCAGGGAAACTCCTCTTCAGCCAAGGGTAACATACTCTCCCTAAACAACAGAGCTGGAAGAGATAAAGTCCAACAGGGAGCAGTGCAGATAGGTAGATAAGGAACAGCTCTCCAAAGACAGACAGGTAGGAAATGGCAACTTTGTTCAGTGGTAAAACGGCAGTAGGAACAAACACTAATCCAAATGCACAGTACACTCTAGGACAGGCAAATAATGTCCAGGTCAAGGATGATGTTCTCTGTCAACATGTTACAGGACAGGAACAGTTCAGCAAAGACAGGCAGGCTTCAAGTGACCGATGAAATGGTCACTGGTGGGGCATTAGGGGTGCCAGGTTTGTTCAAATCCACAGGTTGTAGTTTCTTCAGTTTTAAAAGTCCAATCTCCATTGAAGTAGCACGCAGGTTCTTTAAAATCGTCGCCAGTGTTACAATTAAAGAAAGATCCGTATTCAGGGGGTGTATATTAGGATCACAGCTTTATTCTTCAGATAGGATCCAGATGGAGTCTCATGCTAGGCTTCATACAATGCCCCAGCAGGAGAAGCCTCCTTGCTGCTCAGCCCTACATCACCAACTGATTCCTTCTTCCACTCAAACACTCTCAACATTCTGATGACATCACATAGACTGAGCAGCAAGGTAAAGGGCAGCAACAGAGAGGATGCATTAATCACTTACTAGATTATAACATGGGTCTACTACTTTGATGTCTTATTTTTCAACATACACTCAACGACTAGCCTACTGCTCAGGGGATGAATAGCTTAATGGTCAGGCTACGGCTCAGAAGGTATTGAGAAACCAGATTCCATTCTATGCATCTCAGTTAGGGGTAGCCAGAGGCAGCGGCTGATAGATGCACGTTGATTCCCTATTGTGGGTCAAATTGACAAATAACTATTGTAGAGCTGGTGTCCTCTATCATTTAGATGCACTCTCTGCATCTGAAAAGACCCTTGCTTCAATTATCCAATTATGATTTTATAAAGAACATGTTTGGTTCCTAGTCAGTAGGCTACTGATATATGGTCACTAAGCTAGGTCAAAGATGGCTAATAACCAGTGTCTTACTCGTTATTGGATTGACTCGCCAAGCAAATAAACCGCCATGCCACCTACAAAATGAAAGAAGATGGTTCTAGTGCACCTTGACAAAGCTTTAGAGAAACATTTTGCTAAGGAATGAAACACATGTCAGCTTTTTCAAAAACTCTATGTTGGATCAAGAAACCGAGCATCTCTACAATCTTGTATAGAGCCTCTGTATTAAGGTCTTTCACTCAATTAAATTGCACTACCTTTCACATCTCCAGTGAAACTAACATTATCCACACTTCCTCCACATTCAGGCTTCAAATTAAAAAATCTCACAAAAAGCAACATGGAAACAGTACTCCTCAATGATAACTTTAGACTGAAGAATGACTCACCCCTCCACTTTATATTTTCTCCATCCCTACAGGGTTTCACATTAGGTCTCAAAGGTAACTGCTATCACCTTCCTAGGACTGATCCTTGCTAACCCCTCTCATTTGTTTCTGTCTTCACACCTCACTTCCATGAAAAGCCTCTCTATTTACTATGTAATAGTGCCGCCGTGGTCAATCAGACATGCATGTGGGTCTATTGAGCACCCAGCTTCTCCTAAGAACTAAGGATGCACTTAATATATTTCACTAGTGACGTTTGTTAGCCATCCCTCTTTTCTCACTCTCCTATAAGCACACATCTCAAAAGGTGTCTTTCCAATTGATACATTTCTATCAGGGTCACCGCTCTACTCTTGGTCTGTAGTCAACAAGGCCACCAACATTCTCAACACCATCATAAACCACTCTCCTCGCCTCCTGCTTATCACCATAACCAGAGCCTCGCCTAATTATTATTGTGTGCAGAAATAAAGAAAACTGATATTGTACAGCACTATGAATAGTGCCTAGTAATGACTCTGTACAAATTGTGTTTAATGCACTACACATCCCATCTCTTCTCTGAAATATGCAGCCATCTATCACCATTCAAACAGTGTTTTCAGCTGAGATCATTGAATATGCACTCAACCTTCTGTCACTGTCTACTTGTTCTGGCCTTCGTGGTAACCTAAACATCCGCGACAATGACCCCTGATAATCCTGCAACAGGGATGGATAGATCTGCATTGTGTTTACACAGCTCCCCATCATGAACGGATTAGGCAATTTAGTGATTACCAATCAGGCATTCAGAATCAATATCACACTTCAGACATTGTGGATGGCCCATATATGTCCAGAGACCAGGGTCATGCATACAGCTTGCTGCCGACCCAGTGCGGGGAGCCACAGGATGGATGCTTGTCTTTGGCAGTTGTGGTCTCTGGACCATTTCAAATGGGAGTTCATCTTCAAGAGTTGTGGCCATTGGGCCAATTGTAGGCAGATGCTCATCTTCAGGAGTAGTGGCCATTGGGCCAATTGTAGGCAGATGCTCATCTTCAGGAGTTGTGGCCATTGGGCCAATTGTAGGCAGATGCTCATCTTCAGGAGTAGTGGCCATTGGGCCAATTGTAGGCAGATGCTCATCCTCAGGTGTCGTTGCCATTGGGCCAATTGTAGGCAGATGCTCATCCTCAGGAGTTGTGGCCATTGGGCCAATTGTAGGCAGATGCTCATCCTCATGAGTTGTGGCCAGTGGGCCAATTGTAGGCAGATACTCATCTTCAGGAGTTGCAGCCTTGCGGCCAAGAATAGCAGCGGCACCAATGTCGGGCAGTGGCAGGATTAGTCTTTTGGGAGTGCTTCAGGGTGGCAGATGGCATGATGTTGCTTTCAGATTTGATTAATTGATGTGGTCCACTATCAGAACCACACTGGAAGACCAGGAGCCTATTCATGACACAGATCAGCAACAGCCTTGCTCCCTGTGTGTGTGTTTTCCTCATGCTGGTAACACGGCTGCGCTTGTCTTCACGGACAGTCTCTCTTCCTGCGGGGCCAGACACTCTCCTGCCCTCTTTAATCGGGAAGGTAGATATTTAGGCACTCGGCAGATCTTCAGCTTTTGAAGAACGTTGCGCAATGGTCAAGTCATGCCCATTCACCTTGGGAAGGCTGGTTGTCATAAAGACCCAAGCCATGGTCACACAGGCAAGAACTTTCTTTCTTATACAGGAAGAAGTTGGAATTGGAAAAAAAGTGGTGTGGTTTGAGTCCTCCTTGTATACTCATTTTCCATACAGGGAGTGTGAATTCACTGTCTAAGGTTCTGGAGCCAGTTTGGGGTGGAACATTTTCTAATGCCATATGTTTGACGTAGACACAGCTTTTGTAAAAGATTATGGCTCTCCACGCCGATAGTGATGATGCTTGCTGCAAGCAGGAGCATCCAAAACAAGCCTACAATGAAGTGTGATATTTGCACCCAGTTTGTCATCAGCCATCCTGAAGCCGCTATCAGGGAATACAGGTCCTGCTGGGAAACGTCCTTGCCTTTAACAAAATACAACTGCTGACCCACCCTCATCTCTCCTATCAACTACCAAATGCCAGTACTCAAGAAGGACTATCAAACAGTCCCTTGCTTAAAGGACCTCATTGACTTTCTAAGTTCAAGTCCTCTCTCCATCCTCTCGGAGGTCACTTTCACAGTCTGGAAAAGTTGTAGCCACCCTCCGTCTTGAACCATACAAAATGGGCCCAACTGGTCCAAGGGCCTCATATTTCACCATACACAGAATCTGGTTACCGTGCATATGCTAACTACTCCCCCTACATATGTGCACTTGGCATGTACACGGAACGTCAGTGCAATGGCCTGAGTAACACATTAAAGTGGGACTTTACATATGTGAAGAACCACTGGAATTATGCAGTAGGAGACGGCCATATTATGTGGCAGGGTTGAGTAAATTATGCAGCGAGAAAAGGCAAATTATGCGGCATAATGCAGCACATTTTTTAATACTATTACATCATTATTTGGTATTTTTTACACTTGTTCATACTGTCTGGGCATTGGTTTTCACTAATCAGTCCCAGTTTAATACCCACATATAGCAATAAGCAACAGAAAGGTCAACCTTTGCAATAGGCCTCCCACTGCGCAGCAACATGTGTTGCTGTGTTTTTCATAAGTTTTGAATCGTGTGAGCTAGAAACAACATTCATTTTTATTTTTAAAATATCCAGATTATGCACCAGATGATGGGTTATGTGATAAATGCGGCAAATATATAAATATTCGAAAATCGCCGCACAATTGCATAATTTCAGTGCCCTGCATATATTGGGTCAGTAAACCACATTCTTTTCTCACGCAGGAAAAGGGTCTTGTCAGGACTAATAATTCACAAAACTTTCAATGTTGCCTCCACTCCTCTATATGATTACCTTAAGACATGGGCTATATTCCCATGTAGGTTATGAGGGCACGCTTGGTGTGCCCCTCAAGTCACAGAATACATTAATGGAGAAGCCCAGACCACAGCGCACCTGAAAGATTAGGGTGTTAGCAGGGCCCACAAAAAAAGATGCAGTTTCACATGCAGTGGGGTCTATCCGGGCACAGGTACATGCCCGTTTATCATTTAATGGGCTTTCCCAGACAAAGACTTACATAAAGTAACCTCCGGCATCCTTCAACACGTCTTGAAGAACAACTTAATCCCTTCAGTTCCTTATCTGCCAGTCTCCCATAGGGGCCTCTGGGATCATCCCTTTTCAAAGCCATCTCCAGCGTTCACATGGCTGCAGGTGGTAAGAAACTGATTCTGTGGATGAGTTGCAATATATATACACATCTGTCTAGCAATAGTCACATTTTGTCTCTACGTGTCATTTATGTATATCTCAAAGCTCGTGACATTTCTTAATCCTTACGAATGGAGATCTGTAGATGCTGTTCTGTTTTACTTAGCAGCAGATAACTAATGATAATTGAGATATAGATCGAGTATTATCTCTCAGAAATTTGTCTCACACGATATTAGTAACTGTGGGGCATATTAACAAGGGCCAGCGATAAATATCGCAAAGCGCGCTTAGCGCTTGCATATTTATCGCCGGCTATCTCTGGAATTTATCGCCCGGTTTGCGCGTTATTAACAACGCGCATCGCCGAGGCGATAAAAATTCCAGAGATAGTTGGGATATCGCCGTTTTACATGGTGGAAAACGTCGATATCCTAGATGATAGGGCCTGTGGTCTTAGCCACAAAATCCACACCCCATGTTAAGTATGCCTTAGTCAGAAATTTAACAGACGTTAAATTCCTGCGTTAAGGCATACTGAACGCGATTTTAAAAATCGCTACCCTCCCTTGTTAATATCGCGAAGCTGCCTTCGCGATATTTTCCCAAGGGAGTCTTGTCCGGCACTCCTCCTTTGCATCTCATTAGCGATGCAATCGGAGGCGTGCTGCAAACGGGCGCTAAGTCAGCAAGACACGCGATAGCGTGTCTTTGCTGATAAGGCAATGAAATTATCGCCACTTTTCACCTGAAAACGGACGCAAAAGCGGCGATAATTTCATATCGCCGCCTTGTTAATATGCCCCAGAGATTGTTGCCCGGAACTTTTTGTCTAGACTATATACGAAGCTTACTAATTATGTTGCTTTATTTGTGTTGCACGACTGTTAGCATGTAAGCAATAATTTTGGAATAACAATTATATACTCCTTTAATTTATATGCATATGCCCAAATCATATCTGTGATTATCAACAGTGAATTGGGGTTTTTATAAGTATATTTATATATGGTTTGCACTTATTATTGAACGACACACAGTATTTACTTTTTGATATATAGTCTTTTTTCTATTGTTGTTTAACACATTGCGTTGTGCCTGACGCTGTCTCTATTTATAATTCCCGAATTCTGTACGTGGTCATGTGACCAAGACCCCGAGAGATGTCGAAACGCGTCATGTCACTGACCATGTCATGAATTATGTAATATGTGACATCATCAGCAGTGGATTGCGGGCGCGCGAGTTATAGTTAGTAGAACTAACTATAACGAAGGAATTTCAATGGTTTTGTACGAGTGAAATGTCCAGCTAACTATAACACCCCTGAAACCTATGGTTTTTTCAGTGAATTTATAAGGTTTTTTAAATGCTAATTCCTAAATATAACATGTCTCAAACCTATGTTTTTTTCAGTGAATTTCAAAGGTTTTTTAAATGCTAATTTATAACTATAACATGTCTGAACCTTATGGTTTTTTCAGTGAATATATATATATATATATATATATATATATATATATATATATATATATATATATATATATATATATATATATATGATTTATTACCTGCTATTTTATTATCCTTCACAAATGTAATAAAGTAGGCAACGATGGTGCATTTTAAAATGAACTTCAGTAAGTTATGAAATTCAGTTTTGCATACCCTCACATCTAATTCAAATTGACGGCACCAAATAGACACCCGCCCCCTCTCTGAAATATAACCTCATAGTAGCCCCAGCCCATGACTCTAAGCCAAAACACATCACCAGAAATAACATTCAACCAAAACCACAATCCCTGGATAGCCAGCAAACAGCCAGCAACATTGCTGCAAGTGGCAGTATTTTAGAAAACCTTTCACAGTGGAATACATAGATTCTCACCAAATAAGAGAATGTATCAAGCAAAATAAAATGCTGCCAAAGTGAATAAATGAGAAATAACCCTTTTGTGTATAACCAAACAGGGTACAGAACTGACTTTTCACATGCTCTATCCCATCAACAGACTGGCCAGTGCGAGCTTCAGTTGAAGGGCTACAAACGCGTTGATTGGCCCCTAGTGCCCCTCTAAGACAACTGTACCAGTGACTGAGCATCAAACACAGGCATAGGTACCATTGATGGCAGGTACAGTGACACCAGGGGCCAGAGCCCTGAGGGGTCCATTGACACATGACAAGGCTGTATTTTACTTCACCAACATTAGTCAAAGGTGTCACTTTCCTTGCTTGTACCAGGGCCCATGGCAACCTAGGGATGGTGACCATTGACTGTAGAAGGTTGTCCAGTTTTCCTTGCAGCTGACGGGTAGTGGTTGTACGGGGTAGCTCCTGTTTAGTATATAGTTAACAAATAAAGCATAATCCTTCATGCAGTGGCGGCTCCTCTACTATGGCGGAGGATCGTCGCCCCCCTACCAGCCTCAAAACTTTAAAAATAAAACAATAATATTAGTGTTTCATAGAGTTTTATTTTTTTTCAACAGCCGAGTCTTATGGACACGGCCTAATTGGGTGCCATCATGGAGGGGGGGTGGTGGGTGAGACACTGTTGTCAGGACAGCCAAACCGACATGCACGCTGAAGCTGTGTCCAACTCGAGCTGTGTTGCTGGGTTGGAGAGAGCAAGCACAGGCTGCTAGTCTCCTTGGGGAGTGGGGGTGCACATCATTGGCGCTCAGGACAACCCTGAGGCAGCTTTCATGCTGCCAGCAACATGCCAGCAGCAGGAGAGCGGCTTCAGGATTAGCCGCAGGGGATTCTGGGAGCCTGTGCTGGCCAGATGCTGTGATGTGGAAGGTAAGTCAATATTTTTTTATTTTTGTAGTTTGTTGTGTCCCCCTCCCCCGCTAGCTGCCTCTCTCCCCTACCCTCGCTACTCTGCCGGGAAACGATCCGCCACTGCCTTCATGTCCCACCCTTAACTCCTTTATGCTTCGCCATCACTCTTTGTGTTGCTAGATTCAAATTAACATCCTGTTATGTCTCCTTGTAGTTTATTAATTACTACTCTGACACGGAAACAAATGAACATACTAGCTGTTTAAATTGTCTGCATAAATCAAATAGACCTGAACTAAAACTCTCCTGACCTCATTTGTTTTAATTTTTGTAGGTTTCCATTTGGACCTATTTGTATCCCCTCTAACGTTCATTGCAGAATCTTTATATTTGTTAGTTTCTAAAATGTTAGCAAATTTTTCATACAGAACAGATGTGGTTTGATAAGTTGCACCCACCCTGCAGACTGGCATTTCATCGTCATCAGTTTCTTTTCTTTTGCCGTGTTTGAAAGAGCGGTTTTAAAAGAACAACAATATTTGGGAAGACTTCAAGCATACGTTTTAGAAAAACCTTTGCAACAAAAACAAATTCACCCCTCAAAATACCTCAAAATTCATGCAACTAAAAATACGGAAGAGAATCTCACAGAGCCAGTCCTGCCCATGGACAGTGACGGCCTTCACAGCCCTCGTGCCACCAATGATCTTCACACAAAGGAGGACTTGTCACGTTGGCAAACAGCACTTGACTGATTTATGGAGCACTTTTCAGGAGATGAGACCTCTGACCTTTTGAGGTTAGTATGGGCTGGAGGATGGCGTGCTAGAGAAGGAAACCTTAAAGAGATGTGTTCTTTCTAAGTAGAAAAACATTGACCTGGCAAAGGTTGAACGGGTCCTAATGCACACAAGGACAATGTCTCCTCTATATCCAGTTGAGAACTAAAAAACAGGCATAAGTGAGATACAGTGAGCCTCTCACACCTATGGGCCCTGGTGCTACTGCCCCTGCTGAACTGAGGATAGCGACATCTTTGTACAAATCATTCTAAAGGCCCATCCAGCGGGGAGAAAAGACACAGGTCTCTTTACCCGATGCTGAATCACTGACAACCACCAAGAACAGCCATTCCAGAATGTTCATTTGTTTTGTGATGTCATCTTGCGTTTTGATATTTATTGTGACATCATTCACCAGATGGCCCCTTTTCTCAAGCTACTTCCTTTTCATCTATTGGACTATTGGACACCGTCCAAAATGCTGTTTCAAATGAGACATTTCTAGACTCAATCTCAGCCATGACAATTGGCCACCCAAATCTCAGTATTAGGAGATCTCAAAACTTGGTTCAAAAACCACATTATTTAACAAGACGTCACGCTTCCTAGCTATCCTTAGTCGCTTGGCGTCCATCAACTAGTGACTGGACTTAGCCTCTCAGCAGGCCACAGTGTAGTATTGTGTTAAAGTTATGCTTATCACACAGTGTATGTTTGCTTATGTTTAGTTAACTTGGAAGCAAAAATCTTCAAGTGTACATTCTATGTTCCACATTCTTGTATTAGCGAATAGAACCTGGCAGCTCATAACTTATTTTACTGATCGGAATAAAACGACTTGCTTCTACGAAATTGGTATCTCGTTTCCTTGTCAAGATACTACAGAAATTTGGCGACGATTGAACAGAGCCAATTTTGAACTCACGCTCATCGGAGTAATCCCATTGCAGATACCTTTTTCAACGTCAAGGGAACTTACAACCATTACTTCAGGCGAGTCTCATTATGAGTGCTTATAATATCTATATTGGGCTATTTGATACGTTTCTAGCGGCTTCGTTTGACATTCACGTTTGCCGTTAGTTATTCACCGTTGCCCGCATTTTTCGAATCAGTTTCGCAATCACCAACTCGCAGCATTCTTCAAAACCGGCATTCCACTCTTTCATTCCTCTTCAGATTCATCACGCATCAACACGAGCGCTAAGCATTTGGGATACTTGCTTGGGTCACGTTACGTGACCTCTACGTGCCGCCATTTTGCTTTCAACTCAGCGCTACCAATCTCCTAGCAACGTTCATCGGAGTGTAGTTCTTAGCGGATTTCAGCTGTTTGCCTCGTTTAATTTTACATTCTACTACGCTGTGATCGCACGCTTCATTTCAAATACGCTCTTTGATTTCTGGTCAGTTTGATTTATTATTATTCTTTTTTTTTATTTCATTATAAAAAATAAAAAAATAAAAAAAATAAAAGAAATATGGATCGGAGTAATGAAAGCTCATCTGCTACTTCTAATGTTGTAAACTATTTCGTTGTGGGAGTTAACTTAAACACTCCAAAAGAATTTCTCACCAATCCTGGTGAACCTGTTGTTAAGTGGGCAGATTGGAAAGAATATTTACTTAATTACATCGCAACATTGGAGGACAATATTGGTATTCTCTCACCTGAAAGAAAAAAAAGGATCCTTATGCACTGTCTCGGTCCTGAAGGCTTGGGAATCTATAACCAAATGCAGAAAACAGAAAGGGCAGGTGATATTGACATTTTTAAATGAGCTATTCTGGATTTAGATAATTATTTCTCCCCCATTGTTTGCGTAGCCACATCCAGATGCACATTTTATAAAAGAAAACAACAGGAAAATGAAACCATCGAGGATTACATTTCTTCTCTTAAATCTTTGGCTATTCCTTGCAAATTTGGAACTCTCTATGATGACATGATAAGGGATCAATTGGTTGTTTGTCAAAAAAATAAAAGCATACAAGACAAACTTTGGATTGAAGGAGATTCTTGTCTTAAAGATATAATTACTTTGATTAAAAAGGCTGAACTTTCTGAAAGAAGTGCGAAGGCAATTATAGATAGTACAGAAAAACCTGCAATCAATTTAATTTCTTCAAAGCCAAAAGCGAAGTTTAACACTACTTCACAAGAAAAGCGTTTCGTCAACTACAAATCTTCTGATAAAAGTACTTCCAAACCTCAAGGAAATTTTGCTTGTTATAGATGTGGTAGCACCAAACACAATGCTAACTCTGAGAAATGTTATGCTAGATCTTCTAAATGTCTCAACTGTGGAATTGTAGGTCATTTAGCTAAAGTTTGCAATAGAAAAAAAGAACAAGAAGCTTAATCAAGTTGCTTGTCTTACTGAAAATTCTGATTATTCTGAAAGTGGCTTGTTCATATCTCCTCTTCAAATCAAAAGAAAGTTGTTCTTAACATTTCGGACTCCGATAAGAACAAACCTTTGTGTGTTATCAATTTTGGTGGTATTCCTTTACAGGTGGCTGCTGATTCGGGATCCCTGTTCACTATTATAGCTCGGTCTATTTGGGTAGATAAATTTGTTAACGCCCTGGGTCCACATTTGGAACCTTCTGACATTTCCCCCGAAAGTTTTACAGGAGAAAAAATAAATATGCTTGGTTTCCGAAAACTTAATTAGTTTTAGGATCGAAAGATCAAAGGGCTCTTGACATAATTCTTAACCCTAATAGCCCAGAACAAGTTCTGGTAGCTGGTGATAGTGCAGACACCAAAACTTGGGTCATTACTTAATTTAAAGAAGTCTTTAATGGAAAAATTGGCAAACTTAAGGGGTTCACGCACCTTATCAAAATTAAGCCTTCTGCTGTTCCCAAAATAGAAGCTTCTGAGTGGATTTCTCCGTTGGTAGTCGCCGGACGTGCCTACGGAAAGATTTGTTTATGTGTTGACCTCAGAAATTTAAATGAAAATATTATTGTAGATCAGTTTCTACTCCCAAGGATTGATGAGATGCTTTCATTAACCAGAGGTTCGAAGTGGTTTTCTACAATCGATCTTTCCACGGCATATCATCAAATTGAACTACATCCATCTTGTAGAAACCTTACTTCTTTTTGCACTCCTTTTGGATGCTATCAATTTCGCTGAATGCCGTTTGGTCTGGCTTCTGCAGTCGCTGTTTTTCAAAGATTAATGAATCAACTATTTGGTGATATGCAGGACATTACAATCTTTCAAGATGACATTCTTATAATGGGTAACAATAAAATTGAGCATGATGACAGGTTAAGAAATGTTTTGAAGGTCTTAATGTCAAAAGGCTTAACTGGGGAAATTTCAAAATGCAAATTTGCTGAATGCAGTGTAACATACTTGGGCCATGAAGTAAGTTGTGATGGTATTAAACCCAAATCCAAACTCATCAACGCTATCGTTGATGCTCCTTCTCCTAACTCCAAGGATGATTTGAGGTCATTTTTGGGGTTAGCAGAATTTTATTCTAAGTTTGTGGAAAAATTTTCAGAAAATACACATTCCATGAGACTTCTCTTAAAAAACAAAGTCAGCTTTGAATGGTCTTCTGATTGTCAGAAATCCTTTTTAACAATTAAAGAAGCCATCAGCAAAGCTCCATGTCTACAAGGTTTTGACCATTCATCTGACACAATTCTAACCACTGATGCAAGCTCTAAGGGGTTAGGAGCTGTACTTACTCAGATTGATGAAAATCACAAAGAGGTGGTTATTGCTTTCGCTTCTAGGTCTTTATCTCCCTCAGAAGAAAAATACTCAGTAATTGAGAGAGAAACTCTAGCCTGTGTTTGGGCATTGGAACACTTTAGGAAATTTTTATGGGGTAGGAATTTATCTTTAAAAACTGATCATAAACCAATGGCCAGACTTCTTACTACAGAAGGTTTATCCAAGGCGACTGCTAGAATCGCTAGACTTTCTATGAGACTCCAGGATTTTTTGTACACTATCAAATATGTACCTGGTGTTAAAAATAGAACTGCTGATTTTTTAAGTAGGATGTCCTTACCTTTAACAGAACTTGATTGTAATTCTTGGAATGAATTTTCTGTGGCCAATGTTTCTTTTGTGGATGTTTTTCAAGGGTGTATTGAACAGTCTGATTGGTCCAAGGCTGATAATGAGGACAGTATTCTTCAAGATGTCAAATCGACAGTAACTTCTGGTTGGCATATGGTTAACAAAAAGAATATTACTGATGAGATCAGAGGATTCTGGGAGGTAAGAAATGAATTAAGTATTAATTATCAATTTTTGTTGAGAGGTGATAAAATGATACCTCCTTTATCCTTAAGAAAGAAGATTATCATTTTATGTCATGATGGTGATTCGGGAATTACTCGTTTTATATTGGTGGCCTGGAGTGGATGTAGCTGTGGAGCGTTTTGTCAGAGATTGTGTAAATTGTGAAATTGCTGATAAATCTCATAAAATCCTTAATCCTCCTTCTTTTCCTCTGCATTGTCCAAATGCTCCTTGGCAAGAGATTGCTTTAGATTTTATGGGCCCCATTTCTTGGCAGGATGGTTCCACTAAATACATCATTGTCCTTGTGGACGTATTTTCTAAATGGTTTGAGTTAAGTTTAGAAAATCATGTTAATTCAACCTCTGTCATAACATTTTTGGATTCTGTATTCCTTAGGGAAGGTTTTCCAGCTTGTATTTTGACTGATAACGGAGTACAGTTTAAATCTGACGAAATGAAACAGTATTTATGCGCTTCTGGAATTAAACAAAAGTTTACTGCACTATATAATCCAAGTGGCAATAGTGTTGTAGAGAGGATTAACAGAATTATCAAAGGTATTATTCAACTTTCTAACAAGTCCAATTTATCTTGGGAAAATGAATTAACAAAAATGACTTCGTCTTACAGAGTCACTAGTCATCCCTCTCTAGGTTGCAGTCCCTTTTCCATCATGAGAGGTAGCGTTCCATTTTCAAAGGAGAATCCAAGTTGGACGAATAGGAATATTTGTATTCATTCTGATTGGGATAATATCAAACGTCGTATTGAAATGTCTCAATCTAAAAATAAGACTTACTTTGATTTGAAACATGGTTGCAAACCTTGTAATCTTTCTGTTGGTCAATGGGTCCGTGTTAAGCTTGCTAAAAAAAACTCCTAAAGGTGTTAGCAGATTTAGCCAACCTCACCAGATTGTTAAAATAAACAATAATACTGTTGTTCTTGATAATGATGAAGTTTGGCATACAAATCGTTTAGCTATTAGCAAAAATTCAACCCAGGATTTGGATAATAAGCCAACTAAGAAAATGTTTTGGTGGATGTTGGATTGTGAATTATGTTCAAACTCTTCTTGTTCTCAAACTTTTACAAATGATGGTTCTTCTCAGAATTCAAATGACTCTTTCGCAAATACTTTCACATCTGCTTGAGTTGTTTCTCAGCCTTCTTCTAATGGTGGAGTTTCTCCTGATGCTCAGGTGGTCTCTAATGATTTGTCTCAACCTGAGTCTATTAGAACTTCTTTACCTGTGGAAGGCTGTTCCACATCTGATGATCTAAAGACCGCTTGTGGAAGAGTTATTAAGAAACCATCTCGCTTCAATGATTTTGTTTGTGATTAATTATATTTTGTTTTGTTTATTTTGAAGGGGAAGGATGTGTAGTATTGTGTTAAAGTTATGCTTATCACACAGTGTATGTTTGGTTATGTTTAGTTAACTTGGAAACACAAACCTTCAAGTGTACATTCTATGTTCCGCATTCTTGTATTAGCGAGTAGAACCTGGCAGCTCGTATTCTACAAGGAGCTCGGAGAGTTACAACTTATTTTACTGATCGGAATAAAACGACTTGCTTCTATGAAATCGGTTCCTCGTTTCCTTGTCAAGATACTACACACAGTCTTATAAATATATTTGACTCTATTTCTGCCACAGGCAATCATCAACTTCAGCAAAAGCCTCCCCAGGACAAGAACGTCATCAGTAATTTGATCTTCAGACAATCTAAACTCAAGTTGTACAGTAAAATTTGAAACCTCAGATTAAAAATGGCACCAGTCATTATCATCCATCCTTTTTTAAAAACATGTAAGTTTGTGGGAGCTGCTTTTCCGTACAGACGCAAAGTTTTGGAACCTGCTCCCAAAGATAATAAGGTTTATCAACAGCCTTTTCGAATTGAGAAAATCACCCCACGCCCAGCTATAAAGTTCAGAGGCGATACACCCATATGATATACTTTATATTGAACCCACACGCCGGATACATATTAAAGGCATACCCACTCCTAGTTTATCCCTATACCTATGTAGAAATCACTTACTTACATCGTACGGGAAACAACCTTTACAGCGCAGTCATTACATCGCACTACATTTACAACGCAGTCATTACATTGCAACATCCTTTACAACACATGTCACTACAATGCAGCCATTACATTGCATGTCACTACAACGCATGACACTACAACGCATGTCACTACAAGGCAGGCATTACATTGCATTTCATTAAAATCCATACCATTACAACGCATAGTACCCCTACGCTATCCAACACTTACCCTACTGTTGCACCCCCTGGAGTTAGAATAGTAATTTTTACCCCTACACTATCCAACACTTACCCTACTGTTGAACCCCCTGGAGTTAGAATAGTAATTTTTACCCCTACACTATCCAACACTTACCCTACTGTTGAACCCCCTGGAGTTAGAATAGTAATTTGTACCCCTACACTATCCAACACTTACCTTAAATGCAATGTAATGGTATGCATTGTAATGGTATGCGTTGAAAGGTATAATGCGATGTAATGGAATGCGTTGTAAATTAAGTTTAAAAAAAAATGTTGTAATGGCATGCGGTGTAAATGTATGCGTTGTAAAGTAAGTTCCGATGTAAAAAGTGCATTGTAAAGGCATGCGTTGTAAATGTATGCGTTGTAACGTCATATATTCACATCGTACTACATGGGATTCCAACTAGCTGACTTACTTCCTGGTTTGAATTTGTTGCTGTCTGTATATCATATGCAATATAGTACTGTTTCTATCCCGAATATATGTATTTCAGTCTATTCGTGCTAAACTTATATTTTGAATGTTATACTAAAAAAACTAATAAAATATGTGAAACCATAAAATATGAATTCAGAACTTTTATTAAATCTAGTTGTATCCAGACTTTTGGCTGCAAGACATCTTGGTTTCAATATGCAACCTGTAAAGCTGTCCGTCACAGTCCTTCACATACCACTACAAGCCACTGCACTGCTGCAGGCACTGCAATAAGTCTAGAACTCATTTCTGGACCTCCTGCATGAGAACAAAACCTTGTATTCAGTGGACACACCTGAACCGGCACTAACCATGCACGCCAAACTGAGTAAATACTCACTCAGCCAGCCCCAAACCTTTTTGGGCTCTGATGGTACAGGTATGCCCCAGTACCATACAATTGCATGATTTTTTTTCTTTTATCCCATGAGAAAATTGTTGGTCTCCCATACCACCACCTGTTTGGAGTTGTTCCATTCCCCTTTCCATTCTTGAAAGGGATTGACATCTACCACTGTAAGGATGAGGAAAGTCAGCGTATGGCTTGAGAATACCCATTTTCTTGTAAGATTGCATCTTTTATTTTTTTAAACATAATTTTATTGAGTTTTCTAGCAGCATAATAAATGCAATACATCTTCCAAACAATTCGCCGCTAATAGTTAAAAAGTATCAAACATGAACATACAGAGTATTTCAAAGATGTTAATGACAATGTGGACATTCGTATCCAAGAACACATATCAAGACAGTGTCACGTTATCAAAGGAGCAAATAAGAAGGAACTGACATGCCATTTACAGAGCGAGATATCCGAGTATTAGCGGACCCATAAGTATCTAAGTCACTATTTTTTACAAACTAAAATGAAAACTTAGAACTACCCCCCCCCCCCCCCCCCCCCGTTCCTGGTCCACTAACCTATAGCGTGAGACAAATAAAGGTTGTATCCACACAATAAATACCAGCCAGTTTCACAGCATACAGATGTATATATCTCTAGCTCCTCCGACTTGCAATGTTGTATCTTTGCACAAACTCACATGGCCTTCCAGCCACTCCCCACCCTGTGAGAGATTTTATGAAACAAAAATTTAAATATCTTTTATGAGTTGAAAATACCTAAACGGTTTAGGTGCTTGAGTAACAATACCTTGCCACTTTGTCTTTGGATTCATGTATTCAGTAGTAAATCTAAGAAAAGTATGTCTGAATATTTCCCACATTACAGATTGTGTCTGGGACTGCTCTTTGTACAATGGTATTCGACCAGCATACAGAGTAATTGGGACATTTGATCCTGCATACCTGAAAGAGCCACCTTCGGAAGAGAAAGTTGTGACCACCTAATTATGGCAGCGTTAAGGTTAGAATTTTGAGATTGACAACAAGCTTGGAAAAGCGAATAGTTCTAGTGTTAGGTGCCAGCCTTATGGCTTCATCAATGTTGTTTGTTATTGTTGTGGGAGCTACCAAGCCATCACCAGAATTTTAAAAAGTGGCTAAAAGCAAAAACAAAATTTGGCCACAAACTCACAGATTGCCGTAGTAGTCCCTGAAACTGAATGGAACTGTCTTGGGTACGGATTTTCTCCTTATGACAGACCAGAATGCAGTAACTCACAGCTAAGTTAGTCAGTTACTGCAGTGGGCTGACCTGTCCCCCAGGCTACAGTGGGCTGACCTGTGCCCCATGCTGCAGTGGGCTGACCTGTGCCCCAGGCTGCAGTGGGCTGACCTGTGCCCCAGGCTGCAGTGCGCTGACCTGTGCCCCATGCTGCAGTGGGCTGACCTGTGCCCCATGCTGCAGTGAGCTGACCTGTGCCCCAGGCTGCAGTGGGCTGACCTGTGCCCCATGCTGCAGTGGGCTGACCTGTGCCCCATGCTGCAGTGGGCTGACCTGTGCCCCATGCTGCAGTGCGCTGACCTGTGCCCCATGCTGCAGTGGGCTGACCTGTGCCCCATGCTGCAGTGGGCTGACCTGTGCCCCAGGCTGCAGTGGGCTGACCTGTGACCCAGGCTGCAGTGGGCTGATCTGTGCCCCAGGCTGCAGTGGGCTGACCTGTGCCCCAGGCTGCAGTGGGCTGACCTGTGCCCCATGCTGCAGTGGGCTGACCTGTGCCCCATGCTGCAGTGGGCTGACCTGTGCCCCATGCTGCAGGGGGCTGACCTGTGCCCCAGGCTGCATTGGGCTGACCTGTGCCCCAGGCTGCAGTGCGCTGACCTGTGCCCCATGCTGCAGTGGGCTGACCTGTGCCCCATGCTGCAGTGGGCTGACCTGTGCCCCAGGCTGCAGTGGGCTGACCTGTGCCCCAGGCTGCAGTGGGCTGACCTGTGCCCCAGGCTGCAGTGGGCTGACCTGTGCCCCAGGCTGCAGTGGGCTGACCTGTGCCCCAGGCTGCAGTGGGCTGACCTGTGCCCCAGGCTGCAGTGGGCTGACCTGTGCCCCAGGCTGCAGTGCGCTGACCTGTGCCCCATGCTGCAGTGGGCTGACCTGTGCCCCAGGCTGCAGTGGGCTGACCTGTGCCCCAGGCTGCAGTGGGCTGACCTGTGCCCCATGCTGCAGTAGGCTGACCTGTGCCCCATGCTGCAGGGGGCTGACCTGTGCCCCAGGCTGCAGTGGGCTGACCTGTGCCCCATGCTGCAGTGGGCTGACCTGTGCCCCATGCTGCAGTGGGCTGACCTGCGCCCCAGGCTGCAGTGGGCTGACCTGCGTCCCAGGCTGCAGTGGGTTGACCTGCGCCCCAGGCTGCAGTGGGCTGACCTGTGCCCCATGCTGCAGTGGGCTGACCTGCGCCCCAGGCTGCAGTGGGCTGACCTGCGCCCCAGGCTGCAGTGGGCTGACCTGTGCCCCATGCTGCAGTGGGCTGACCTGTGCCCCAGGCTGCAATGGGCTGACCTGTGCCCCAGGCTGCAGTGGGCTGACCTGCGCCCCAGGCTGCAGGGGGCTGACCTGCGCCCCAGGCTGCAGTGGGCTGACCTGTGCCCCATGCTGCAGTGGGCTGACCTGTGCCCCAGGCTGCAGTGGGATGACCTGTGCCCCAGGCTGCAGTGGGATGACCTGTGCCCCAGGCTGCAGTGGGATGACCTGTGCCCCAGGCTGCAGTGGGCGAAAGAAAGATGTGAGTGACACAATAACTAATGGATGACGAGGGCTGACTTTCAGTGCCTACAAGTTTATTATACATATACTTTTATTACAATCAATAGCTATTGTCTAACACCAGACCAAAAATGGAAACAGAAAATAAATAACTATCTAACTGGCAACCTGGAATGTAGGCAAAATAAATAGGCAGTATTTAAAATGTATATAAAAACAGGCATTGGCAAAGTCATTAGGTCTTGCCTTTGGGGCCTAGTGTATGTGTGTACGCATGTTATTTCTTTAGAGCAAACCTACACATGGGCAAAGATAAGCTTAAAGTCACTGAGTAATAGAAGACGAACCTGAGTTGTGAATAGTTTATGATTTGTGATGTAGTGTTTGTAAATAGGTGAGTCTTCAACTCTTTCCTATCATTAAGCAGTACTGGATAGAGTCGGGATGTTCTCCCAGATACTGGGTGCATAGACAGAAAAGGTCTGTTGTCTTGTTTTTTTTTCTTTTTACATTTAGTCTGCAGTCTGCTGGTGTCCTGGCTGCGGGTGTGCCGAGTGATTGTGAGGTTGTCTGCTAGATAAGTGAGGGGCGCTAGGTGTAGTGGCTCTGTAAACGGTGCAGCTGGTTTTGAAGATGGTGTAGGCTGGCAAGTGCAAGCCAATGGAGTTCCAGCAAGATTAGGGAATGTGATCATATTTCTTTAGGCCTTGGATGCTTCAGTGTATAGATGCCCATGAGACGTGCAAATGTGGAGTCTGGGAAGCCATGGAGTAGAGCGAGAGTAAAAGGGCTTGAACAGCAGGTCTGAATTTGCCTCCATTTTGTGGAAAGCTATGTGAACGTTCAGACCCCAATTACAACATGAAAGTGTAAGCCCAAGCATTCCACATCATTGCATTCTAAAGAGCTTCCTGACAATAAACGATCCATCCACAGACAGGAAAGAAAATGGAAGAAAAACAGAACTGCTGAGCACTTCTCGCTCCTGAAGGACTTTCAGGCAACACAAAGACGGCTCATCATGCCAGCCAAAGCAAAGTACTATAACATAACTATCAATGAAACCACCGATAGAATTAAAATGTCTCCAAGGAAGTACAAGGACTAAATTGATGGCAAATGCAGTGATGTTATTACCTGTGCAGATGGATGATGGGAAACAAGAGGGCATATCATCAGCAAAAGATTTATTTCGATAAAATTATATCATAAAAGCATACAAACAAACATAAAAATGCAATAAAAATCAGAGCAAAATTCAATGAAGGCGAGAGAGTGATACAAATGTCAATAGACGGAATACTGGATAAAGATACATTACTACATCATTTTTCCACTCCCCCCTCAACCTAACACATGACATCTAAAAATGTTTTGAATAAATAGGTAAAAAAAACAGTCACAAGGTTAAAAAAGTATTAAATTACATTTGATACAAAAAAAGATTTGTATCCCCTGAGCATTTTGACATAAAGAAAAAAAAGAAAAGGAGAGGCATATGTACAAGCCACTATCGTCACGGGAGCATCACTTTTACAAATGTTCCAGTGGCAATAGGGGCTGCGCCTTATGTACAAGGCAGCGTTAAGCCACTTAACGTGGGTTAACGCTGCCTTGTACATAAGGCCCCCTTTCATGCTATGGTTAGCCTGAAATGGGCGTGCAGTGGGTGTTGTGGTGGGCGCGCCACCGCAACTCCCATTGTATTTGACGCTGCTCCCTATGTATAAGGGTGGCGTACATAGGAGGCAGTGCCGAAATTAAGACCAGGGCAAACCTGGTCTTAAACAGGCGAAATGAGTAGAAATGCATTATTTCTCCTCATTTTTGCTTTTTCCATGTGTGCTGCCTTGTGCAGCACACATGAAAAAAACAAAATGCCATGGTTTGTTAATGTGCAGGAAGGTCCCCCTCCTGTACATAAACAGACCTGTAAAAATATTCCATTTCCTTACTTTCATGTGTGCTGCATGAAGCAGCACACATGAAAGTGACAGACTGGCACTTTAGGATTGTTCATGTGCAGGAAGGGACACCTTCCTACACAGAAACAATCCTCTTCTGCACGCAGACAGCCTTGCACTCTGGTGCAAGGGTGCCTGTGTTGAAGCTAAGTTTGCTAAACTTAGCGCCAGTGCAGGGGGAAACACAAGGCTTCACAACACTCTTGTAAATATGGTGCAGCCTTGCATTTCAGAAGTGGCGGAGCGTGTTGATTAGCCAACGAGGCTAACGACACGCTCTGCCACTTCCTTGTACATATCCCCCAAAGTCTTTTTACTTGGTGTCTTCTATAAAGGAGGTTTTGGCACAAAATCAGTGATGCGATTTCCTGTTGCGATGTTTGATGGGAGATGCAGTCCTCTTGCTTGGCCTCTTCTTTGAAAGTTGGTTTTGACAGGAAGTCAGTGGTGTCACTTCCTGTGCAGATGAATAATTTTACATCTAATGATGTCACTACCTGTGCAGCTGGATCATATGAAATGTATCATTTGGCTTTTTCATTGTCATCTGGAGAGACTCTTAGCGTTAAGATTTGCCCCAGTGCTATGCAGCATCATAACAAAAAAACAAAAAAAAAAAGATACGATGACATAACCGCTGCTGACCTTCATGTCATGCCATTGGGGCACACATGCTTGATGACCCAGCTGTCATTTACTTCAACTTTTCATTTACCGATTTAAAAAGATGGCACTTGAATAGGTACATAAAAAAAGTCTAACCTTTTTAATTTTGTGTGAAAGCATCCCTTAAAAAAAATATAGGCCTGCAGGGCAATAATGTCGGAGTGAATGGGGAACTGGTGGGGGCAAGGAGGGGATGGGCACTGCACAAGGAAGATAGCACCACACGGGCAGGCAGAGAAGCACACATGGAGAGAACACAGAGAGCGGGGGTCGGAGCAGAGAACATGCAGTGCCGGGGTGAATCACACAAGAAAGTGAGAGACACGCAAAAGTGATAGCTACATAGGGAACTTGAGAGAAGAACACAAGGATCAAACACCAGGGAGCGTGTGGGGAGCCATTGGGAGAAGTATGAGAGGACGAGAGATAGACATGGAGTGCTGCTGAGCATTTGGAGGGAGGACACAGGGTGCAAAAGGTGTGATCTGTAAAACACATGCACTCTCTTAGGGTGCTTAACTAAAAAGAAACAAAAGCTTCCTAAAAGTGAGCAATGGAAGTACAGAAGCCAGACAGTTAGGGAGGCTGTAAAGAGGCTATGCTCCAGGGGAGGGACAAACATAAGATGGGGAAGGTGGAAAAAGGAAAGCAGCTGAATAAGATGCAAGCAAATGAGAGTGACAAGAAAGCCAGCCAGTGGTGGGCATTGGATGCGCCGTACGTACTTGCTAACCCCACAATAAGTCTTTTGTAACCAGATAGTGCAAGCTGGCTCGACCTAAAGATGAAATCAGGTTATGTGCAGTCAGAATAATGTGAGCCAGTGCATAAAGAGGGCGGATCCATTGTCCCTGTTGCTTGCTTTGGTGGGTGAAAACAAAATGTGAATGACAGTTTAACAGACCAATGAATGAAGCCCGTTGACCAACAGCCCCTTCAAGTATGTATAACAGCTATGCTTTTTAAAAAAAAAAATAAAAACCAACAGTCTGACCTAACAGCTGAAACAGTCTGGGAGTCCTGACCTAAAAAAAGGGCCTGAAGATTTCAGGGGGAGACACGACTCCAGGCAAAGATGTTTTTTGGTTTGTGTTACAGTTCCCATTTGTGAACATGAAGTCAAGACGCACAGAGCAGCAATTTCCCATTTACTGTTGAAAACCTCTGCTCGTGTATTCACAGAAACACTTCAAATGAAGGGAACCGCTGTAGAAACAGAAGCCATGTCCGTCAGCGGCGGAGAGCTCTAAATACAGAGGATGCGCGAGGAATAAAGGGGGCGCAAAGTATATTTATTTTTAATGAGGTAGCCCGGTGCCGTACCTTTCAAGCGGGGCTACATTATCTGACTTTATTCATCACCGCATCTCTTTCTTTCACGGACTACAAATGGTAGATATCAAAAGTTGTTCAGTTTCCTCTCCGCCGCCTCATCCCACACAGGTGCGGGTCTTTTCTGTGGGAAACATCAAAACACCCCAGGTCACGCACCTGTCTTCCGTACAGTGTCAGCAAAGAGGCCACATGCTTAGGATGGGTGTTGACGAAGTTCACCAAAGCATCCTGTATGGTATGTCTGACATCCTGTACATATATAATGACTGCATACGTAGGTGACTGCAGTGTGTCTGAAAGCTACAGTGAAAATACCCTATTCTGTTCACCTCCAAGAGCTAATACAGTACGAAAGACAACACAAAGCTGTAATTACGTATGTGCAGTACTCCCTTGAAGAGTCACCTTGTGTAAAATGTATTTAGGATGTAGTTAGCATTTGGTAGTTAAATATAGTCTCCCAAACAGGTGTCTCTTTCGAAAGATGCTGCGGTATCACAGCAAATGCGTCTTTTCTGGAGTCTAAGGGCCATATGCATCAAGTCCGCCCGTTTGCGAATGGAAAAAGGCCTTTTCTGATGCATGAACCCATTTCCATTCACCAGTTAGGTAATCGCAATTTTTTGCAATTGCCTAAATGCGAATGCATTTACGGAATCGCAATTTGCGATTCCCTAAAGCTGATGCAACAATCCTTTCCTAAATGCAAACTGTGCATTTAAGGAAACGCTAATTACCATCAACTTCAAGTTGATGGTTATTTGTGCATTCTTTGAAAAATGCTCAAAAGTGCATTTTTCAAAGTGACATGTGTTGCACACTGTTTGATTTGGGCCTTCTGGCAGGTTCACCCCA
Source organism: Triturus cristatus (assembly GCF_964204655.1). NCBI lineage: Eukaryota > Metazoa > Chordata > Amphibia > Caudata > Salamandridae > Triturus > Triturus cristatus. The sequence goes on along the minus strand of NC_140583.1, from coordinate 106,109,371 downwards.
AAACTTTTTGCGATTATCTTAGCTTTTTCCCTATGTCGTGTAAGTGGTTTTTGGCCTCTAGGCGCTTTAACACTGTGTCCCAGTGTAAAGTGCGTGCGCTCTGGGTTACATTGAATGAGACTGACCTGCCCTCCCATAGGAATGCATGGGGAATGTGTGTGTCCATGATAGTTCCTGATGCGTGGGGAGTGCAGGGTCGAGCTTGGTAGGTGCGAACTCGTGAGAGTGAATGCTGCGCGATGATGTGTGCGGCGTTGCTGTGTCTAGTATAGAAGTGCCACTTCTAGACGCTGGCATAAATGTGAAGTGACTGTCTGACGTGTGATTGGCTGGTGTGCCTGGCTCCAGGAGTCAGGATGGGTCTGCCCCAGTGGTGAGTGGAGAGATCTGCATGTTGATGAGTGGGAGGTGTACACCTGGGACCTGAATAGGGCTGGGCTTTCCCCCACACAATGCTGGCTCCGCCCCCTGTGGTGCGTCTGATGACCCAGGCCTGTTCTGTGAATAGGGAGAGGGGCTGAGCAAAACTAAGTGCTCAAGAACCAGTTGCATCTGGTTCGCCCCTTCCCTGCACCTTGAAACAAAGGTAACCTGTGTATAAAAAGGGGCTGTGACCCCAAGTAAAGTTGTTCTTCTTCTGATCCTAATTGGAGGGGGGGCCTGCTGCTGCTGCTGGGCGCCAGGAGAGACCGCCACTGGGGACTGCCTCCCTGCCTGGAGGGCCCTGTGAGCTGGCCCCTGGGCCCAGCCCTTGCCCCCCCTGCCTCCTGAAAGCCTTTATTCCTAAAACCTTGCCTTATCTGGAGGAGCGCTGTGGTTTGGACTAAGGAGCGCCTTCATTGTGGCCAGCAGCGCTGAGCTGCAATAATTTACGAGGGAACCCCGACGTAGGGATTCCCCCGCTTTCTGCTGTGTTTTATAGCGGGTGCCCACCCCGCATTGTGGTGCTCGTTGGTGGGTGCCCACCCCGCTTATTTTATCGTATCTAACTTTAAACCGAAGGTGGGAGCCCACCCCGTGATTCGGTGAAAAGAGGAGGAAAAATCACCGCTGCAGCCCGGTCCGGACCGGAAGTCAGGCACCCTCTGGGGGCGGGCCGCGAGACGGAAGCCGTGCCCGGAAGCAGGAAGCAGGCGGGAGCCTACCCCGCGCTCCTGCCTATTCCCCGGGAGACGCCGTGACTGAGGAAGCCGAGGGGAGAGCGCTTCCCCCCACCGCGGAGAGAGGAGACACCGCAGAGAGGAGACGCCGCCGCCCAAACAAACGGTGAGTGTGGGCGTTCCCGCGAGTCACTCCTCGGCTCCGCGCAGCGCTTTCCCTGCTTCAGAGCCCCCGAGCGGGACTCCAACGGTTGGGGCCCAGGGTACTTTGAGGCTCATGAGTCCCCTGAGCGGGACTCCAGCGAAGGGGGCATTACTAATCTAGAGCACCAATGCGCTCCAACGTCTGGCATTCTCGTGTCCCCGAGTCCCAGAGCAGGACTCCAACGTTGGGGGCATTGGTTCTCGAGAGTCCCCCGAGAGGGGCTCCCAAGCACAGTTATGCCCCTCCTTCCTTGGATGCACAGCGGCGCCGCAGTTGCGGGCCGCTGCAACGAGTGGGGCACCTTTCAGGAAGAAGTCCCAGTGGGGCTTCAGTGGCACAGTCAGTGCCCTTGTCATTCTTTTTGGGGCATACTGATTCCCAGAGCCTAGGTGGCCCCAGCGTGGCATAGTATTGTTTTGGAGCTTGCATGCTCCATTGTTGGGATCATTATTCCAGAGCCTGAGAGGCTCCAACGTCTGGGGCATTATTATTCCAGAGCCTGTGAGGCTCCAACGTTTGAGACAAGTTCTTTCTTTTCGTTGTCCCTCCTAATTGTCGCAGGAGTATTTCAGGAGCCAGTGCGCTCCGTGGGGGCATGATTATTTACGGAGCCCCGTGTGGCCCCAACGCGCTGCATATTTGATCTAAAGGCACAGTGGTGCCTTATCTGATTCCCAGCTGCCCCGCACTTATTGGGCACTGCAACGTTTAGGCCTGATCTTTGCGCCTTCTGCCTTGACTGCGTGCGCAGTTCAGCCCTGACACTTTGGACAAAGGGCGTTTGAGCCCCTGAGAGGCCATGTTGGCCTAGGGACAGTTCTCCTGTGTTGTGCCCTCACCTACGGTGCATGATAATTTTTACATGTGTACTTTTGCGCCATGTGTATTGCCTTGATGCTATTTTTATTTCTAACTATGCCTTGCGTAGGAGACTGTTTTCCTAGTATAGGTTATGCTAGTGTGTTCATGGTTCCCTGCGTGATATATGCCTAAGGTGTTTAGGATTGCGTAGGGTGTACTTATCTGTTACCAGTGGTTACTGGTTGTGCGCTACATTTATTATTTGTTCTACATTGCTACATTTACAATCTGGTGATTTGTGATTATTCTGACAGTGGTCCATGTGGCCCTGTCTTGTGTAAATAGTCCCCTGTAAATTCCGCCCAGTGCCAGTGGCACAGTGTAAATTGTATGAATATTATCTAATGTGTTAATTATAATACAAAGGCTATTTTTATATATAACCTTGTGTGGAGTTTCTTTTGTGGTGGGTCTTGGGTGTTGTTGCTGGGTGCGCGCACAAACGCTTTACACATTGCCTCCGGGATAAGCCTGACTGCTCGTGCCAAGCTACCAAGGGGGTGAGCAGGGGTTATCTTTGGCGTGTAACTTCCTTGCCCTGACAAGAGTGGTGGTCTCTGCCTGGCTTTGGCGCAAGCCCTAGCCAACCATATATCCCATTTCTACCACACACACATGCCGTAAGTGCATTTTTCAAAGTGACATGTGGTGCACCCACATGCTCTAAGGGCATGTGGGTGCACCACATTTGCACACTTACCTTTTTGGGGGGCACGTCAGGGAAGCCTTAGGCCCACAGGCAGCTTTGGAATTGCATTTGCAATTTGCGATTACCAGTTTGGTAATTGCAATTTGCGAATGCATTCCCATTTATTCCCATGGGCCCGTAGGCCCATAGGAATGAATGGAGTCACATTAGCTAATAGCGATTCACAATTACCGAATCGCTTTTAGGTAATGTTTAGGAATCGCAAAATGTATTGTGATTTCTACATGCATAAAGATTTACAATTACCAAATAGAGATTCCTTAAAAATCGTGAATCCTACTTTTGATGCATGTGGCAGTACGAGTCCTAACTTCTCTAGGGGGCACATGCAATCAAGCTAGGCAATTACGATTCCTTAATAACAATTATTATGGAATCGCTTCTAAAGAATCACAATTACCGTTGCATGAAGGTCTCGCTAAAAAAATTGCCATTCCTACACATATCCTAATAGCTAATCGTAAATTGTGATACTATTATGAAATGCTTTCCCATTTATTCCTATGGGCCTAAAGGCCCGTTGGAATGAATGGGAAAATATTCGCAATTTGCGATTACCAAGAAGGTAATCGCAAATGGCGAATGTAATTTTAATGGTGATAGGGGGCCAAAGGGTCACCCTGATGCACCCCCAAAACTGGAATGTGTGCGCATGGGGCACACACACATGCCCTAAGGGCATGTGTGTGCGTCACATGGCACTTAGAAAAATTGCATTTTTAGCATAACATGTGTAGTTGTAAAGCGCACAGTTACCCGTAGGTGTCCTGGCACTGAATAACAGATGGTTGTTGTTACCCAACTCAATGGAACTCATTTTATTGACTTCAGATGGCTGAAAGGCTGAGTGGACCCACCAGGATTGGAACCTGTGACCCTGTGGCCGAACACAGGCTCCTGCAGCGGCTGCTTTAGTCCACTGAACCACCAGACCCAGCCTTAAGGATTTGCAACTTACCACCAACTTGAAGTTGGTGGTAAATTGTGATTCCTTAATGCAAAGTCGCAATCCCAGATTGCTTCTTGCATTGCATTTAAAGAATCACTAATTGCGATTCCCTAAATGCATTCGCAAAATCGGTAATCGCTAATTTTGCGATTACCTATTTTGCGATTGGGTTTTGGCTTGATGCATCCCAAAAGGTAAAATACTGGTTGCAAAGGGGCCGATTCTGTGAATCGTCCTGTTTGTGACCAGTATTTTGCTTGATGCATGTGCCCCTAGTTGATTTAAGTCCTCCTCCTCATACCGTGTCCTATATTCCCCACTCATGTTCCTTCTAACTGAGGAGGTTTCAATGTAAGAGACGGTGTGGGCACATACAGAGAGGGGGCCAGGGCTGGAGCCAGGTTTTGTCCCTCTGCTCAACCCCTCCTGGGGTCTCGGGTTCAGCTCCATGGACCAGCCTTGGGCCCTACTCAAGATCTTATTTATGGATTGAGAAAACAGAACAGAGCTGGGAAAACAGAACAGAGCTAGGAAAACACCGAAAGTTTGTTAAAATAGTAAAAACTGTAAATCCGATATTTGTAAAGAGCGTACTAATCACTCCTGAGAGTCTCAAGGTGCTGGGGTCCGTCGGGGAGATTAGGGGGAATATTTACAAGCAGGCGATAAAAAATTATCGCCGCTTTTGCGGCCGTTTTCGGCCGAAAAGCAGCGATAATTTTATCGCCTAATTAGCAAGGCCACGCTAACGCGTGAAACCTTGCTTTAGCGTCAGGATTCCTAACGCCGAGCTTTGCATCTCTAATGAGATGCAAAGTGGGCGTTCCTGACCTAACATGACAGGAGAAATGTTGCTAAGCGACATTTCTCCTATCATCAAGCCCCACGCTATGAAGCATAGCGTCAGGAAAAGTAGCAATAACCCCTGTTATCGCTACTTTCCTTACGCCTGCTTCAGGACTGACTTAGCCATGATATCCACCTTCTATAGGATATCATGGCTAAGTTTATGAGCCCCTATCAGCAAGCTAACGCCACATTGCGTGAGATTATCGCTGGGTTTCCAGCGATAATCTCACGTTAGGCAGTTAGCGTGAGGATTTGTATGAGGAGATAAGCGTTGCTAATAGCACGCTATCTCAGCGACAAAAATCCACGTTACCCGGCGATAATTATCCTCACGCTAAGAGCGCTGATATGCCCCTAAGTGAGCTATTGCCTAGAGTCACATGGTGCTGAGCTGAGCTGCCGCCGGGGATCGAACCGCTCTCTGGAGTGAGCTGCTTCAGCCACTGTGCCACACCTCTCACCTCTCTCACAAACTGATCTGAGAGACTGGACATATCGGGATTTCTCTCAGTTTGTGCAGTTCTCCCTAGAAACGAGGTCCAGGGAAAACTGTGTGAACAGCTCGAAGACTTGTAATATTCACTCACACTGGGCTCTTAATTCATGTACAAACACCCATATGTAGGTTTCTGAGCCTTAAGCGCCCACCTCAGAGAGCTGCATGTAGCCCGATGGCCATAGGTGCAAATCAGTGTGCGGATACAGGCACTTTCTGGCTTTGGTGTGTAGTGAGAGAGCTCTGTCTCATGAGCGTCCTGCCACTGCAACAAGCAAAAAATACAAACATTTAAAAAACAATTTTGTGGCTACAGTCCAGTGTTGTATACAAGATGGTTCAACTCCCATTGGCGCCTCTCCAGCCTCTATTTCCTGCCCCATCTCCTTGAGCAAACGCCCTGAACCCTCCATGATGTTTCCTAGGCGGCCATTTCTGTAGGAGCCCCTTTTGCTAAATCTCATGGCATTGGCTCCTTCGCCTCAGAGTCAGGATTGCCCTCACCTCCTCAGAATCCTCATCAGATGAGACAAGTTTTGGTGCCCAAGTACAGGGCAGGAGGCAGTGAAGCGAAAGGAATATCTAATGAAGTTCACCAGTGAAGAACAGAGCAACATCTCTATGTGCATTTTCCATATCCTGGTCCTTCCAAATGAGGCGGAAAAAATCCAGAAAAATATTTTGCCCCATTGCAAGCTCGCTAACAAATTCTCACCGATACCTTATGATGAATTTTTCCTCCATGGTACTCAACCACCAAGCGTGAAATATCATCTCTTGGTTCAAGGAGGGCTAGATTGCATGCTCCCTCTCATCCACACTATGTATAAAGACGGACAAATTCTTCCCGTGCTATATCATTGCATAGGGATGTGTCACTCCATGTCTGTGCCAAAGTTAGCCTTACAATTGGTGCTTATATCTTTCATCTACATGTCAACCGCACCCATGTCCATTGATCTATGTGCCAACACCTTCCTCTGATGTACTCTTGGAAATGTTATGGATGCTCGATAAATGAACAAATGAGCAATAGAGAGCAGGTGGAAAGCCTTAGATCCCCAGGCTTCGCTCCCCACCTTCACCAAACTGTCGGTGGGGCTTTTATTTTCTTCTCCATGAAATTGAAGGTTCCTTTTCAGTGTACATGCTCTGTAAGACACCTGGGTGCCACGGGAAGACAGGCACACAGCGCTCCAGAGGGGCCAATGAAGTCAGCTGTCCATCAAACATGATAATACAATGGCCGCTCTTCAAGACAGGCCTGAAGGTCAGGAGGCTGTTGCGTCTTCTGTGGGTGGAGAGGGTGTTCATGATGAGATGGCTGGCAGACCATGTCCAGGGGTCATGGTCCACCACGGCCTAGAGTGTGTGCACGAACAGCCTCAAGGCAGCGTAGAGATGTCACCTCTGCTATCGCAATCATTGGGTGGCGTCACCAGCCCATGTGCACAGCATCCAATGACATGGGTCAAAAGATGTCAGTATAAGGACTCTTCCCACAAATGACATGGGGCCAAAATCACCAAAAAGCCCATTTTTAGAACTTAACTTCCTCCCAGGAAGGAGAAATCTTCAATGAATGTGTGCAGCTCTTTTGTCCCAAATGTAAAGTACTGAGCTGTGCTCACATCCACTGTTGTGTCATAGAGCAATGCTGCCTCTGACTGCAAATGTAATAAGAGAGTTAGTAGTGCATGCCATTAATACCAGCGGCCATGGAGATCAGTTGGCAGGTTATGCACTGCATGTGCCTCACTGCACAGTGGGTAATGGTCAAGGCAGTTGACTCCGCCAGCTGTGAAAATTTCAAACGTGCAACACCACTGTTGCATACCCGCTATATCATGGTGCCATTACCTCTACAGGGGATACATTTACATCAAATGTGGTACGTTTCAGGTTAAGAATTAGCATGGTCAAGATTACTTAATTAGGCTTAGTAAAATACATATTAAGTTTAGGATTTTTTTATTTAGTTTAGGATTTTTGAAGGTTTCTTATTCAATTTGTTGTAATTTAATTTAAGAATTGGGTTAGCATTTAGGGATACTTTTAGTTACTCTTTACAAATGTAATTAAATAAAAATTATTTTATGAGCAAGCATTAATATTATAGTTAAGGTATTCCTATTTGTGTATGTTAATTTATTACATTTTGGGTATTGCGTCAACTCGTAATGGTAAACGGTGGTAACGGTCAAATTCGAAATTTCAAATGTTTATGCTTCAAACTAATGAAGTGGGTGGGGTCATTTCTGATTGGTAGGAGTAAGTGTCCTGCAAAACAGCAGCAGCATTCTGTCCCAGCCACAACCGGGACGTTCTCCCCTCATTAAGATGGACGACTGCTGATTTCACTCCGGTGGATGCTACGTTCAAAGCATTCAGTGGCCCGCCCACCACAGGCCTGCCCCCACTACTGCGTGGGAAGGACCGCCCTATTTAAGGTGGGCTCCTGACCGACACTTTCTCTGCCCAGGTTGGCCATGCGATGTATGGCCCACAAAGTCATGGATGCCCTCCACGTGCAAATAGAAAACTACCTGCACACCATTTTTTATTTTTCAGAAACAAACTTCTGCTTTGGGATGTTGTTGAACACAATGCATGACGTGGCGGCCCACGTGGCGTAACATTTCTGACGAAATCGCCCCAGCTGAGTCACTCGTCGCAGAGGCTCCAGCAATGCACAGATAACTTAGAATGTGTAACTTGGTCTGATGGGTTTCCCAGAGCAGCCATTGCGGACCACCTGTCGGGGACTAAAATTACCCCTTAAATGTTTTGAAACTAATCTTTTTTCGTGCTAAATGTTTCAAAGTATATTTTTCCTAGTCACTATTCCCAAGAGTATGCCTAAAACTCAAGGCCATATTCACAAGGAGCTATCGCCGAATTAACGGCACTTTATCACAGCCAAAGTCGTGATAAATTTACTTCCCCATTCACAAGCTGGTGTTAACAGCCCACAGCACCAGGTTACCCGCGATAGCAGCTGCAAAAAACATCGCCACCGAGGGCCCCGCAACTATCGCTAATGAGATGCAGAGTGAGCGTTCTCGTGCTAAAAGCCGCGACCACACCACTCCTCAACATTCTCAACGACCAAACAGATCTGCGATAAAAACACAAAACAGGCGATAAGGTGTATTAGCACCAGGAAATCTTCACCTGCTCTGACCTGGTGTTAAGTCGGACGGAAGCCAGCACCACAAAAGGGAGACCAGCCACATCGGAAGGGCAACAGATGCCATGAAGCCACACATCATTCGGTCTAGACACACAAGAGGGCCACAACACCCCCCGACACCATCCCCCCGGACCACCCCTCCCTGGCCCCCCCCACAAAGACATGACATATCAGCTACACAGAAACATGTACAAAATATTCTGCATAACGTCGCACAATCACAACACTTGAAATGCATGTGTCGTCACAGAAATGAGCATCATACATTCACTTTCGAAGCAACAAATAAAACTTTATTAAAATGAACACCGAAATTAAATGAAGACACATGGCGGCATCCCGCGGGACAGTCCGTAGGTCACCGCCTGCAAGACAAAAAACATGATGAGAAAGTGTGTCCTGCGCACATCAAAGAACAGAGAGAGCGAAGGAGCGAGAGAGAGAGGAAGAGAGGGAGAGAGAGAGAGAGAAGATGAGAGGGAGAGAGAGAGAGAGAGAAGAAGAGAGGGAGAGAGAGAGAGAAAAGAAGAGAGGGGGGGAGAGAGAGAAGAGAGGTAGCCGCCCCTGCGCACCCAGGCCACACTGCTCACCTGCTGCCACTGGTGTGTTTCCAACCACTTGCCGGCATGTAGTGCAGCCCATTAAGTCACACATCAGTCAGAGCTGTCATCTGAAACAGAGTCCAGATACATGACTGGCACAGTACACACACTCACACAAGACAACAGCACCTGCCTGTCCATGCACACCCAGGCAGAGGCATCACAAAGGAGCATGCCCGCCCATGCACACCCAGGCCTCACTGCTCACCTTCTGCCACCGGCGTGTAGACTGGATGTCCCACCACGTGCCCCTGCCAGCCACAAGTCCGGGGCTCGCGGACATGGTACCTTTCACACTATGCAGCCACGCTCCGCAGGCCACCAGGTCTCACATGTGTTGCTGGGTCTGGAATAATTCATGGCTGAGGACATACCAGTGCACCCGACAACATCGCAGGCTGCACACCCGCTCAGTTTTGATTTGTTCAGCATTACATACATCAATTGTGTGTCTTTTGCACACCCTATCAGCCCAATGGGTGCCACTAAGTCTGTGACCCGGAAGTGAGGCCACGTGGCGGTAGACCCGCACTGCCCGCTGGCTATGGCCTACACTGCGATCCAGTAGGGCACACAAAACCTGAGTTGCCCGGACAGCCGGGACGGGGCATCATTGCAGGGTGCCCACCTGCTTAGCAGCTTAAGATGCCACTGACTCAGTGTACCCAAAGTCACCGTCCCGTTGCGGGGTGCCTGTGCCTGCCGCAGTGCACCGGGTGCAACTAATCCTGTGTAACCCCAGTCAGCGCCACCTGGTGGTCGGCCCATGCCGTACGCAGCCCTGGGTTGCCACTAACCCTGTGCAACCCCAGTCAGCGCCACGTGGTGGTCGACCTGTGCTGTACGCAGGCCTGGGTTGCCACTAACCCTGTGTGCAACAAAACTCATGTGCCCTTCACGATTGGGAACCGTGACGTCCATCTTCCAGTCAGCATGGGCAGAGGAGCATGTGACATCGCCGGCCCCTTATGTATGCGGAGTCACATGGCCTGTGATGCCTGTGCCGGATGGGTGTGGTGTGCGTGCAAACCTGCTCTCGGGGAGTGGCTGTGACATGCTGATAACTAAACCAGATCCCTGCACACCACAAGCGAGTTCGCCTGCGACGGGGAGCAATGAGGGCCCCCCTCGGAGCGTAAGCGGAGTTGTCTGGCCTGCCGTATTCCAGACCAGTGCAGGGCTTGCCACAATGACACATTGGCTCTGGGCGTGGTTCAATCCATGTCCGGACAAGGAAATGAGTGAAGCGTGTGTCTCAGATGTAGTGTCCACGGAATCCGGTACACAAAATGCAATGTAGCACCCTCTGACTGGCATCCCACAGGATGACCATCATTGACGCGAGGGAAATCACTGTCCCTACATTCATCCACACACGCATACATGACTGATGATGGACATGACACAGCAGTGCGTCAATTGATCTTTACGGCACATCCAGTGCAGTTATGCATCCGGAGCTGTTCAGGGCAATGCCCAGCACACTACACACTATGGGCCCATGGAGGGCCAGCCAGAGTCCATCCGGGGATGACAAGTCCTGTTGAAGGGAAGGGTACAGTCCGCAGCCTGGTCGACGTGTCACTGGTCACCAATCCGGAAGTGGCAGTCCATGTGGCTGTCCAAGGTGAGTGCAGCGGAGTGTATCGTGGGTCAGTGGAAGGTCATGAGGCCATGTGCGGGACCAAGCAGTCATAGGCCAGGTGGCGATAATGAATGCTAGTCCCTGGTCCTTCTGACCACAGTCCCATCCACATCCTTTTCCCTGGGTGTGTGCCCTGCCCCACCTGTGGGTGTTGCACAACCGGCTGCTGCACTGTGTGCCACTGACACATCAGGGGCCTGAGTGAATACGCATGCCGCACTGGGAGGCACTGACACACAAGGGGGCGGGGATGTGGATGGTGTGGAAGCAGCAGCATTCATCAGCGCCACACCTTGTGGCAGCAATGGCATGGTGGAGGTCTGTAGGGCATGATAAATCCCAGCTACATTTCGGTGATGTGCAGCGGTGGCTGCCATCCTTTCCGCATCCATCCGCACCATGTCCTCCATGACCCTCTGTATGTGTGCCAGCTCACTGCTGGTATCGCTGGAGCCACTCTGAGCAGACAGCTGTTCTACTCTCCACATCATGACTCCAGCGATGTCAGTCAGGGCTCGTTGGAGACCATGGGGCGGACATAGACACCCAAGGATGGTGTCCAATTTAGCAGCCATGATACCAAAGCCCACCCGCACCTGCTCAGCCGTCTCCATCTGCCCCTCCAGCAGAAGGCGTTGGAAGGCCATGTGTTGTTCCTGGAGGTCTTGGGAGGGTGCTGGAGCTGTGGGTGCCTCCTGCTGGGTGGTTTGGGTGGTGGGTGGGGTCTCATCGATATAGCTGGGCTGCCCTGAGCCTGGAGGTGAGTGGCGGATGAGGTCAATGATGTCTTGGATGATTTGGGTGTCGATGCTGGCGTTGTCCTCCTCGTCATCCGTGAAGAGTGGCTGAGACTGCTCTGCAGGAGGTGTTGACTGAGCCCCTGCGATGTGAAGGGGAGATGGTGTATTACTATGTATCCACTTGTGTAGACGAAGGGTACAGGTTGACATTCAGACAGCATGGCATTGTACACTGTGACAGTCTGTAGATCGGGGCTATGACCCTGAGTCATTGTGAGTGTGCACTGTGCTCTGCTTGATTGTGCATGTGTGCCATCGTGGCCATCTCCACTCATCCCCCCAGTACCTGGTGGTCACTCAACCTGCTGCGGTTGTGTTGTGTCTTGTAGAGCAGTGTCCGGTCCCCCGACTCCGGCCACAGTCTCCCCGTTGATGACTGTCGACACCAGCTCCTCCATGTCATCCAGCTCCAGCTGTTGCGCTGGGCCCCCACCTCCAGTCTGCATTGCTGCCTTCTGGTTGGCGGAGAGTTTCTCCTTGGTGTTCCGCTTGATGTCATTCCATTGCCTCTTGACCTCGTCCATTGTCTGCTTGTGCTCTCCAATGGCATTCCCCTTGTCGACGATGTCCCGCCATATTCCAGTTTTGCTGCCCAGTGACACATTGAAGGTGACGAAGAGTTGTTAATTGTGTTCCATCACCTCCGTGACTATGATCCTGTTCGCCTGCGGACTGAACTTCGTCTTCCTCGTTTTCTTGTCCTTGCCCTTCCCTGTCCCTGTGGTCCCAGGCTGGTCATCCGACCTGCCAGGTGTGTGTTGCAGGCCTGGCACTGCTTATCGCTGATATCCTCATCGCGCTTTGTCTACATACCTGTGTCTGAACATCTACGGCACAGCTGTATAGCTCTTTCTGAATATATTTCTGCATTGCTCTATCAGCAGATATGACACATCTGCATTGTTCATTTGTGTTTGCACAACACATGCACAGCTCTATCTGAGCATCTATACACATCTGCATTGATCTGCCTGAACATCTACGACACATCTACATAGCTGTGTTTGAACATCTATGGCACAGCTGTATAGCTCTTTCTGAATATATTTCTGCATAGCTCTATCAGCAGATATGACACATCTGCATAGTTAATTTGTGTTTGCACAACACATGCACAGCTCTATCTGAGCATCTAGACACATCTGCATAGATCTGCCTGAACATCTACGACACATCTACTTGGCTGTGTTTGAACATCTACGGCACAGCTGTCTAGCTCTTTCTGAATATATTTCTACATAGCTCTATCAGCAGATATGACACATCTGCATAGTTCATTTGTGTAAGTACAACACATGCACAGCTGTATCTGAGCATCTACACACATCTGTATAGATATGCCTGAACATCTACGACACATATACATAGCTGTGTCTGAACATCTACGGCACAGCTGTATAGCTCTTTCTGAATATATTTCTGCATAGCTCTATCAGCAGATATGACACAGCTAAATAGTTCATTTATGTAAGTACAACACATGCACACCTCTATCTGAGCAGCTACACACATCTGCATTGATCTGCCTGAACATCTACGACACATCTACATGGCTGTGTCTGAACATCTACGACACAGCTGTATAGCTCTTTCTGAATATATTTCTGCATAGGTCTATCAGCAGATTTGACACATCTGCATAGTTCATTTGTGTAAGTACAACACATGCACAGCTCTATCTGAGCATCTACACACATCTGCATAGATCTGCCTGAACATATATGACATATCTACATAGCTCTTTCTGAATATATTTCTACATAGCTCTATCAGCAGATATGACACATCTGCATAGCTCATGTTTGTTAGTACAACGCATGCACAGCTCTATCTGAGCATCTACACACATCTACATAGATCTGCCTGAACATCTACAACACATCTACTTGGCTGTGTCTGAACATCTACAGCACAGCTGTATAGCTCTTTCTGAATATATTTCTGCATAGCTATATCAGCAGATATGACACAACTGTATAGCTCTATCTGTGTAAGCACAACACATCTGTACCGATCTATCTGAACATATATGACACATCTACATAGCTCTGTCTGAACATCTACGGCACAGCTGCATAGCTCTTTCTGAATATATGTCTGCATATCTCTATCAGCAGATATGACACATCTGCATTGCTCCATCAGTGTGAGTACAACTCATCTACGCAGATCTGAGCATCTAGATAAATCTGCATAGCTGCGTGAACATCAATGACACAGCTGCATAGCTCTTTCTGCATATATGATACGTCTGCGTAGCTCTATAAGCAGACGTATAACACATCTGCACAGCTCTATCTGAGCATCTAGACACATCCACATAGCTCTGCCTCAACGCCATCAATACTGCTACATAGCTCTTTCTGACTATGTGTCCGCACAGCTCCATCAGCGGATATGACACATCTGCATAGCTCTATCAGTGTAAGAAGAACACATCTGCACAGTTCTATCTGAGGATCCAGTCACATCTGCAAACCTCTATATGACCATCTTGAGACATCTTCATAGCTAAGTCTGTACATTTACCGCACAGCTGCATAGCTCTGTCTAAACATCAACACCACAGCTGCATAGCCTTTTCTGCAACACATCTACATAGCTTTGTCCGAACATCTATGACACATCTGCATAGCTCTACCTAAGCATCTATGACACAGCTACATAGCTCTGTCTAAACATCGGTGACACCCCTGCATAGCTCTTTTTGAACATCTGCAACACATCTGCATAGCTCTGTCTGAACATCTATGACACATCTGCATAGCTCTACCTAAGCATCTATGACACAGCTGCATAGCTCTGTCTAAACATCGATTACACCACTGCTTAGCTCTTTTTGAACATCTGCAACACATCTGCATAGGTCTGTCTGAACATCTATGAAACATCTGCATAGCTCTACCTAAGCATCTATGACACAGCTGCATAGCTCTGTCTAAACATCAATGATACCACTGTTTAGCTCTTTTTGAACATCTGCAACACATCTGCATAGCTCTGTCTGAACATCTATGACACATCTGCGTAGCTCTAACTAAACATCTATGAGACAGCATCATAGCTGTGTCTGAACTTCTATGAGACAGATGGATAGCTCTTTATGAACATCTACAACACAGCTGCACAGCTTGAACATCCAAGACACATCAAGGTCTGTCTGAATCTTCTACAACACAGTATAATATCTCTGTCTGAATATATAACACTACTGCATAGCTGATATGACACATCTGCATATGTCTACCTAAACATCTATAATACAGCTGCATAGCTCTGTCTGAACATCTATGAGGCAGGTGGATAGCTCTGCAACACAGATGGATACCTATGCAACACAGATGCACAGAGCATCTTTTTACCTGGGATACTCTTTGGTCCCGTGAATTCTTATACTCCAATTGCAGTTGGCGTGCACTTGGTGTGTGGAAACTCCTTAGCGCTCAACCAGCGCCTGGAATCCACCCCTACCCCCTCCCTCCAGCTCCAGTCCCGCTCTCGGCTGAGTATCGACGCCGAGAGCGCTGGGCGTCGAGTTTGGCGGCCATCTTGGGTCGGGCTGGGTGAGTGAGAACTTCGGCAGCGCTATATAAACGGACAAGGATGGTTCCGCGCAGCGGACGCGTTCAGCGGACGCGCCGGACCTGCGCCGGAGTCGTGCCAGAGTCCTGCCCGTCTGCGCCCGTCCGCGCACGACCGGGCTCAGGGATCAGGGACTCTGGCACACGCTCCTGCTATACTTCAGCGGACCTCCTAGGGCTGAATTCCGAAAGGTATACCCTACCCTCTAGCTTAGGTGTTACACTCAAGGAACTCAATATCCTGCACAGCTCTAGTTGTAAGGACCAAAGCCTTTTTTCTCCTGTGAAACTGGCCACCCTTAATACTAGGTCTCTGCAGAAACACCATTTAGAGATCTTTACCCTGTTACAGGATGAGACCATTGATATCCTGACACTCACCGAAACGTGGCTGAGCGACGCCTCCTCCCCGGATATCATCGCCGCCCTTCCCAGTGGGTATGATATGGTCTGGCACAATCGACCAGAAGGAACTCGGGGCGGTGGGGTAGCGACGATCTTCAAAAAGCAATTTATGGTAACAAAGATCCTAGCCGAGACCACGAATACTGTTGATCTATTGGGTGTCAAAATTACCATGAGCAACTCCTGCCTCATTATCCTAACAGTATATTGTCCACCCCAAAGTACTCCTGGGTTCAACGACCTCTTTCATCCTATCATATCAGATCTTTGCACACGCTACAAGAACATCCTGGTAACTGGCGATTTTAACATCCACTGGGATAAAAGTAATCAAGACCCGTCAGCCCAGAAATTACAGACCATCATGACCACTCTTGGACTAACACAACTTGTGGAAGTTCCAACCCACATGAAAGGCCATATTCTAGATCTTATTTGGTCTTCAACTCCAACAGCGGTCATTACCAGCATCTCACCTTGTCTCTGGTCAGACCACTACCTTATCTCATACGACCTACGGCAAGACATCTGCCAGGCTAAACGACCGTTAAAAACCAAAAAAGTGCGCCAATGGAAAAAGGTGAATGTTGAGACCCTAACCAAAACCATGCCTAAGTACATACAGAACTCTATACCCCTTGCTGATAGTACTGATCTAGACTCCAAGCACAACTTGATAACAACCATCCTTAGGCAATCTATTGATGAGTTAGCCCCCGAAAAGACACAAAAAATAAAGGGTATAGAGAAAGGAGCCCCCTGGTTCACTGAAGGTCTACGCGAACAAAAAAGAAAGCTCCGCTACCTCGAAAGATGCTGGAGGAAATCTAAAAGGGCTACCGATAGGGAATTATATCGAACGTCGTTTCAAGCATATAAAAAGCTTATTACATCAGCCAAAAAGGAGTATTATGAGGTGCGCATTAATAACGCCACAAACATACAGAGAGAGACCTTTCAAATATGGAAAGAGTTAAGTAAGAAAGAGGATAGGGCAGACATTACGATCGATTGCGACACCTTTCAAGGATATTTCCTGGGAAAGGTAGCGACTATCTTGTCCGACATCAAGAAGAACAACCCAGTCCCCTATATCGAACAACCGCCCCTCCCAGACTCTCCCACCTCAACTTTTACCAGTTTTCCCCACATTGACTCTAGTACCCTGAGGAAACTCGCAGCATCTACCAAATCTGGTTCCCCCGCCGACCCCTGCCCGCCTGACATCTATCGGATGGCAATACCGCTTCTAGAAGACCAGATCCTAGACCTTTTAAACATCTCATTAGTCACTGGATCTTTACCATCTACCTTCAAAGAGGCATGTGTCAGACCTTTGATAAAAAAGCCTGGAGCCGACCCAACTAGCCTGAAGAACTATAGGCCAATTTCCCAGCTGCCATTCCTGTCAAAAGTACTGGAACAGCATGTACTTAAGTCCCTGTCAGCCCTCCTGGAATCTCACCATCTTCTCCAGGAACGGCAAGCTGGTTTCCGTGCCCACCATAGCACGGAACTAGTAATGCTGTCGGTACTGGATGAGCTAAGAGGCATGGCTGACAGTAAAAGGCCAAGCGCGCTGATATTATTAGATCTTTCGGCAGCGTTTGATACTGTCAGCCATGCACTGCTCTTGGACAGGCTGGCTGGGTTCGGGATAGGAGGGCAGGCTCTTAAATGGCTCACAGCCTTCTTAACAAGAAGAACACAGAAGATCCAGTTGGCAGACCAGGTCTCAGAGGTGGGCATGTTAGTCTGTGGGGTTCCGCAGGGGTCAGCACTTTCGCCACTTTTATTCAACCTCTACTTGCAACCACTGATAGAGTCACTGGCAAACATGAAGTGTAAAGTATTTAATTATGCCGACGACACTCAGCTATTGTTGAGTATCGAAAATACACCATCGGCGCAATCAGTGGCTCAAGATATCCTACGCTTCACAGTGAACTGGATGTCATCTAACCTGCTGAAGATTAATCCGGATAAAACGGAAGTCCTTGTCATCTCGACCTCTGTTTCCCCCTGGAGCGACTTGTTCTGGCCACAAGAACTAGGCCCTACCCCAAAACCACGCCCCAATGTCAAGAGTCTTGGGATGAAAATCGATCAGGAACTTTCAATGGCCAATCAAGTCTCCGCTGTAGTCAGCTGCTGTACTAACCTGCTCAGGCAATTACGTAAACTCGCCCCCCTGCTCTCGAGGAACATGCTGCAAACCATTGTCTCAGCCACAATAGTGTCTCGAATAGACTATGGAAACGCGCTGTATCTCGGCCTTCCAAAGAATTCCATCAACCGTCTTCAGGTTATTCTAAACGACGCAGCACGCCTGATCTTTGGAGTGCCGAGGAGGACCCATGCTTCCCCCCTGCTCCACCGATTACATTGGCTGCCCGCGGTACAGAGAGTGGAGTTTAAAAGCATGTGCATCTGCCACAAAGCAATCCACGGACAGGCGCCAGCCTATATAAAAGAAAGGCTTGAACTTTACGAACCAAAACGTATCCTGCGTTCATCTGGATCTTTCTTACTGTCTCAACCCCGCTTCAAGCTTACAACCAAAGGAGGCAGATCTTTTTCAGTGCAGGCCCCTATTAGTTGGAATAAGCTACCAGAGGTGCTTCGTAGAGAGCCCAATCTTC
Organism: Triturus cristatus; assembly: GCF_964204655.1. Classification (NCBI taxonomy): domain Eukaryota; kingdom Metazoa; phylum Chordata; class Amphibia; order Caudata; family Salamandridae; genus Triturus; species Triturus cristatus. The sequence continues at coordinate 106,091,334 of NC_140583.1, read as the reverse complement.
TCCGCTTTCGGAAGTCTTTGAAGACTTTACTCTTCAAAGACGCTTTCCCGCTTCTATAGGCGACGGTTAGACCTGAGACCTATACATCCTCTTCCATCTTTGTTCTGTACTTGGTCAGTAGCGCTTTGAGACCTGTCGGTGAGTTGGCGCGATATAAAACCCAGTTACAATTACAATTACAATTATGTACATCTACTACACAGCTGAATAGGTCTGTCTGAATATATGGCATTTCTACTTAGCTCAGTCTCAGCATCTAGACACATAGGTGTAGCTCTATCTACATATACAGCACATCTGCTTGTCTCTATCTGAGCACATATGACACACCTTCTTAGCTCAATTTGCCCATCTATGTCACACCTGCATAGCTCTATGTTAACATCTGCAATACACCTGCATAGCTATATTTGAGCATTTAAAACATATCTACATACCTCTATCTGAGAACGATACTTCTGCATTGCTATAGCTGAGCATCTCAGACACATCTCTATAGCTCTATCTAGGCATCTGTGACACGTCTGCATACTTATATGTGAGCATATAACGCATATCTACATAGCTCTATCTGAGCTCATATGACACATCTGTGTACTTCTATATGAGCATATGTGGCACATCTGTATATCTCTATAAGCATATAAGAAACGTCTGCATAGCTCAAACTGAGCATAGATGACATATCTGCATTGCTCTGGACATCTATGATACAAATCTCCATAGCCGAAGCTGAGAATCTGTGACATACAACACATCACATCTGCATTGCTATACCTGAGCATCTGTGACATACAACATATCACATCACATCTGCATTGCTATAGCTGAGCATCGTTGACATGCAACACAACACATCTGCATTGATATGGCTGAGCATCTGTGACATACAATACGTCACATCTGCATCTATGACATACACGATGTCACATCTGCAGTGCTATATCTGAGCATCTATGACACAACACATCACATATGCATTGCTATAGCTGAGCATCTATGACATACAATAGGTCACATCTGTATTCCTATATCTGAGCATCTATGACACAACACATCACATATGCATTGCTATAGCTGAGCATCTGTAACTTACTTGTTTAGCTGTATTTGGGCACACAAGACAGGTCTGAATATCTGAGCATGTACAACACATCTGCAGAGCTCTATGTGAACCTATACAAGTCATTTACATAGATTTGTCTGAGCATATAAGACACATAGCTCTAGCTGAACATACATGACAGAAATGCATAGCTTTATCTGAGCATATATGACGCATCTGCATAGCTCTGCCTGAACTATGAACATATACAACACACTTGGACAGCTCAGGCATCCATGACACATCTCCCAGCACCCGTAGGAGCATCTCAGGAAATTTCTGTATCTTCTACCTCACAAATCTCAAGTAACTGTAGTCAGTGCGTTGATCTTGCCTCAATTGGATTATGCCAACGTCCTGTATCTGGGTCTTCTTGACTACTTAGTCATGTACAAGTAATACAGAACATGGCAATTCACCTTATTTTCAGGATACCCAAATATACTTTGATATCTCATTTCCGTGAGAAACTACATTGGCTTCCAGTGGGCAAGTGTATAATGTTCAAAACTATGACTCTGGACCACCAAGCCCACTATAATAGGGGTCTGGCTTACTTAAATAAGAGGATCAAGGAGTACAGACCAGGAGACTACGTCGATATAGTAGCTCTGGCCTGTTAACAATCCTCCGTTTCTGGAAACTGCAGCGAGAGGGATCCTCCTTTATGACCAGAGCAGCAAGCATGTGGACCCAGCTGCCTGATCATGTGAGATTAATAACCGAGGAAGTAACCCTTCAAGAAGGTCCTGAAGACACATCTTTTATGATTTAGGACTGGGTACACTTTGGGGTCCCTGCCCCTTCTCACCTGTTCTTCTATGCTGAGCGCCGGGACACTCTCCGAGTAGCTGTGTGAAACGACATTCATTCATTCTTTCATCTGTGAGACACTTGCATAGCCCTGTTTGAGCATTTCCAACACATATGGATATTGGGGCATCTATGATATATCTGTATAGTATGTTGGAGTTCTAAGTGATGTATTAATTAATCAATCAGGGTTGGTACAGTGCATATACTCACCCGTGAGGGTCTCAATGTGCCGTTGGGCAAAGGGGGTGGCTCCGTTGAGTGCAGGGGTCTGCTGAAGTGTCAGCTCTTGAGGTCCTCCCTGAACTGGGGCAATGTGGGAGCTTGCCGGTGGTGGAAGGGGAGGTCGTTCCAGGCCTTGGCTGCAAGGTAGGAGAAGGAATTTCCTCCTGTTCAGGTCTTGTAGATGCATGGGACGGTGGCCAGGGAGAGATCGGTTTCTCGGAGGTGTCTTTTGGGTGCATGGAAGGAGAGGCGGTTGTTCAGATATATATGCTGTTCCTCCATGTCTTTTGGAGTCGTCTGCAGGAGCGTCTGGATTCTTGGAGTGCAGGGGTGAACCAGCTTGCTTTCTTGATGTGTCTTCCTGTGGCTCTCTTGAGGGGGGTGAGTGTGTCAGTGCAGTTTGTGATCCAGCTGTGGAGGTTATTTGCTGCAGTGTTTGCGTCTGGCGTAGTCGGTGATGGGGTGCTGATGAGGGCGGAGGTAAGCTGGTCTTCTGTGACTTTGTTCCAGTTTCTGTGGGGGAGGAGGTGGGTTTATTGAAGAAGTGGATGCAGTGGTCATCTGTCCATAGAAGTTCTGTTGTGTGACTGTAGAAGACGCTGTTTCCTTCGGCAAAGACGGGGTCAAGTGTGGGTCCCGCAGTGTGCATGGGTTCAGTGACAAGTTGCATCAGTCCTATGTTGGCGTGGTTCTCTAGGAGGTAGGCTGTGTTTGAGTAGTCGTGGTTATCCAGGTGTAAGTTTAGGTCTACGAGTAGGATATAGTCTGTGGAGGAGAGGGCATGGGCTGCATTGAGGTCAGTGATGGTGTCGCTAAATGGAGCGCGGGGGCCAGGCGGCCTGTAGACGTAGATTCCGCAGAGAGCTGTTTTAGGGTTGGTCTGGATCTGGAAGTGGAGGTGCTCCATGAGTGAAGTTGTGTCGTCCAGGATGGTGGTCATCATGCGGAGGGTGCTTTTGTAAACAATGGCGTTGCCTCCTCCTGGGCTGATGGCGCGGTCATTGCACAGGATCTTGTATCCATCGGGAATGGTGGTGGTAATGTTTGGTAAAGAGCTGGCGTTCGTCCGGGTTTCTGTGAGGAAGGCGACCTTGGGCAAGTAGGTGTTGAGGTTCTAAATTTATATGGCACGCTTATGTAGGGAACGTACGTTGAGGAGGATGCAGTTGAGTGGTTTGTGAATCGTGATGTCCGGTAGGCTGGGGTGCTGCTGGGGTACGGAGGTGGGTGAAGGTGCAGTGGCAGGGTAGACAGGAGAGAGGGCCTTGGTTATTGTGCGGCGACAAGAGCTGGCAGTTGTTGTTGTGTCAGAGGTTGAGGTCGTGGAGGGTGCTGGAGTTGTAGCGGAGGCGGGTCAGAGTGCCAGGGTCCCTGGCGCTGGTCGCAGTCTGGTCGTGGATGGGTACAGATGGACCTGCCTTTGGCGCGCCAGAGGCGCAGCCGCCATTAAGTAGGGATCAGAGGTGGACCGGTTAGCTGGGAGGTGGGAAGAACAGACTGGAAGGAGGAGGGGTCTAGGTGGCAGCGGTAGCAGGGGATAAAAATGGGGTCAAAGGAAAGGACAAACACGGTAAAAAAGACAGAGAAAGAACAGAAAAAAGAGGGCACAGACGAAAGAGGCAAGAGAGAAGTGTAGGACACACAAAAAAGAGGCAAGAGCGGTAGAAGCAGAACAGCAAAAGAGCAGAGTGCTCTCCCACTGACCACCAGGGATGAGGCCCAATCTGTGAGCACGTTGAATATTGCTATTGTTGGATTTATGTGCCACACCCAAGACGGACAGTAATCCTCTGCCAACTGTGAGGCACAGTCAGTCCACTCCTTCTGGTCACAGGACATGTCCAGAAACTCCAAAGGGCAGTGACAGGCCTAGCCCTCTCCATACATGTTAACACGACGTGTGGGCAAAAATAAACAAGCATTTGCAATGCAATAGGTCTCGCATTTGCGTGAGTTTGAGCTATTAGCATTGTAAATGACAGTGCCTTTTATTTATGTTTTTAAAAAAAAAAACTTAGATAAAAGGCATTGTCATTTACAATGCCAATAGCTCAAACTCGTATAAATGCGAGACCTATTGCATTGCAAATGCTTGTTCTATATTATGTACCAGCCATACTTGCAGCTTAATTTTTCTTATGCAACAACCAAGTCAATAGTCGTGACTTTTTGTAGGTTTGATGTTACTTGTGTCATATATCTGAATGCAATGACAGAAACAGCAAAATACAGGTCGGGCGGCACACTATGCCAAGCACAGATTTTTGGGCGTAGGTGTTTCTGAGCCACGCCCCTTTGAGAACCGCCCCCCCAGTTTTTTCATCCCACTTAAAGCTCTGACTACAGCTCCTGAATAGTGTACTTCACCTGCATGCTCCGGGGATTGGAAGACGATATAGTATGCTCTGAGTTGTATTGTGAATAAGTTTCAAGTTGACGGTAGTTAAGGATCAATGTAATAATGGGAGATTTAGCGGCGGTGCAGTGCACCACAGCGCGGGGAGAACTGATGGTTCTCTGTGTTGGCTTGGCCATATGATTAAAAGGAGCCCGATGGTGGGAGGAGGTAGGCAGTTGCAAATCAAATTCTGGTTTGACTACAACCGCGCGCGCTGCGCTGTGACCCGGCCCCGCCTATACCACCCTTTCAACCTGCAGTACACGTTTGACCAAAACGCCAGTCCAATACTAATCAAAGGATAACATGGTATTGCCAATGAATGCGACATCAGTGAGCAGATTATCTAGTAATATATCGTTCACCCTTCGCTATTCCAAGCGCAACTAGCTAATTCTAACCAGTTTATTTTAAAAAAGAATTCGCGTACTGGTAGTCCTGGATGTAAAAACAAAGCGGAGTCTGCAAAAAGATCAATGCACAAAAAAACAATTCGCCCCAGGAGCATGAACTAATCTACTATTTAACTTTATATTCTAAACAGGCTGTTTTAACGATCAACACTTTTGTAACATGCCCACTTGTAATTTTCTCTTCATGTAACACTGCTGTTCCTGTTGTGAAGCGCTCTGACACCTTCGGGTAAAGTTCGCGCTATACAACAAGTGATGCTCTGCAGAAAACACTTAAACGTTCTGGGTCATTATTATTTTGACCTGTGAGCAGAGTTTAACCACAGCCATCCGTAGCAAGTATTTAACCAGTTAAGCTATTTTCACAATATTATAACATGATATTAGCAGGATACAAGCAGACTTTGCAGGCTGCTACGTAAGCCCAGCTGAACTACCATTAAATAGAGATCTCGTCTGGTTTGGAACGATTACAAAGAAAACCAACACACCTTTACTATTGGCTTTCTCCTTGATCTCAAACTCTTCGGGAGCAGAGTTTTTTTTAATACTGAATATGTAACCTAAAGTTTGGTGCCTGGGGGCGAGAGGGGACGAGAGGGGGCGGAGGCAGTCTGCGGGCGGCAGGCACCATTGTTGAGCATGCGCCGTGTTAATTTAAATAAATAAAAAGACTACTTTTAGGTGTCAAAGCAAAATACTAAAATGTTTAATTGTACTTGTAAAGCGTGGCACCCGGGGGTGGGAGGAGCTGCAGGGCCAGGCGCCATTGTCGAGTGCCCGGTGTTATTAATTTAAATAGCGTGCTGGGTTGTTAATTTAAATAAAAAAACAATGTTTGGGTGCCGAGTGCACAACAGAAAGGTGCAAGTGTGGCAGAATAAAGTTAAAGAACGTAGTGAAAGCAAATTAAAACAAGCACTGACGAGGGACGTCGAAAGTCAAATGAAAATGCTTTTTTCCTCACCTGTGTTGCGATAAATGGTGGCAAAAGTAAACAAGCAGGAAGGGGGTGCCAAATGGTGTGCACTTTTGCGGCCGCTTTGATGTCCTCATTGGCCGCGCGGCTCACTGAGGACATCAAATCAGCCGCGAAAGTATTCAGGCAGTGCTTTTCAGGCTGCCAAATGCTGCTCGCGCCCGGCGCACATGCACTGTATTTGGAGGCCTGAAAAGCACTAGTTTGCACTTCCAGATCCCCCTTTTACAAAAGCTCTCGCAAGAGCAGCGCTAAAGCGCTGGCTCAGGCGAGACCTAAAAACGGCCCGGCCCCTGCCCCAGGGGATTCCTGGGTGCCCGCTACGGCCAGTCCGGCCCTGGGGATATGAAAACAAGTTTAGCAGCAGGAACCATCTATAAAGTGATGTAGGAATTCAAAGAGAAAATGGTGGCGAAATAATAGTACTATAGAACAGAGTATTGCTGTTAGAAATACATTGTCAACTTTTAAATATTTATGTGCACTAAACTTTGTAAAAAACAGTAGTGGATATTTCTAGCATTTTTCCAAAGTGGAGTGACGTAAAAATGCTTATTTGCTTCCCTAACTTCAGACCTGCAAGCGAGATTAGCTAGCATATTATTCTTTTTAATTTGGACAGGTGATTGTAATATTATGTTATTAGCAGACATCCATGGCGTGGTCTTATCCAACCTTTTTGCCTTCACCCCTCCTGTTCTGTCAATTAGTTTTTGTTGGAATTAATACTTTGTGCACGTTACCACTGCTAACCAGTACAAAACTGTTTGTGTTCACTGAATAAAGAATGCCAAAAGTGTCCTACACCTGATTGGTGCATTTAATTTACTTGTAAGTACCTAGTACATGGTAGTATCTGAGCACAGGGTCTGTAAATTAAATGCTACTAGTGGGCCCGCTGCACTCATTGTGCCACCAATTAAAGTAGCCATTTAAAACATGTCTCAGGCCTACGTTTTGTCATGTTTTGCTATGCTATGCTATGTTTTGTTATGCTGTGCTATGTTTTGTTTTGTTATGCTATGCTATGCTTTGTTATGCTATGCTTTGCTATGTTATTTTTTGCTATGCTATGTTTTGTTATGCTATGTTTTGTTGTGTTTTGTTATGCTATGCTATGTTTTGTTATGCTATGCTATGTTTTGTTGTGTTGTGTTTTGTTATGTTATGCTATGCTTTGTTTCGTTATGCTTTGCTATGTTTTGCTGTGTGTTGTTCTGCTATGTTCTGTTTGTGTTTTGTTATGCTATGCTATGTTTTGTTATGCTTTGCTATGTTTTGTTTTGCTATGCTATGCTTTGTTCTGCTATGCTATGTTTTGTTATGCTATGTTTTGTTTTGTTTTGTTATACTATGCTATGTTTTGTTGTGTTTTGTTATGCTATGCTATACTCTGTTTTGTTATGCCATGTTTTGTTGTGTTTTGCTAGGCTATGTTTTGTTATGCTATGCTATGTTTTGTTGTGTTTTGTTATGTTATGCTGTGTTACGCTATGTTTTCTTATGCTATGCTATGTTTTGCTATGCTATGCTATGTTTTGCTATGCTATGTTTGGTTTTGTTATGCTATGCTATGTTTTGGTGTGTTTTGCTATGCTATGCTTTGTTTTGTTATACTATGCTATGTTTTGTGATGCTATGCTATGTTTTGTTATGCTATGCTTTGTTTTGTTATGCTATGCTATGTTTTGTTTTGTTATGCTATGATATTTTTTGTTGTGTTTTGTTATGCTATGCTATGTTTTGTTATGCTAAGCTATGTTTTGTTTTGCTATGCTATGCTTTGTTATGCTATGATATGCTATGTTTAGTTATGCTATGCTATGTTTTGTTATGCTATGTGATGCTATGCTTTGTTTTGTTATGCTATATGTTTTGTTATGCTATGCTATGTTTTGTCGTGTTTTGTTATGCTATGCTATGTTTTGTTATGCTATGCTTTGTTATGCTATGCTTTGCTATGTTTTTTTTGCTATGCTATGTTTTGTTATACTATGTTTTGTTGTGTTTTGTTATGCTACGCTATGTTTTGTTATGCTATACTATGTTTTGCTGTGTTTTGCTATGCTATGCTTTGTGTTATGCTATACTATATTTTGTTATGCTATGCTATGTTTTGTTGTGTTGTGTTATGCTATGCTTTGTTTTGTTATGCTTTGCTGTGTTTTGTTATGCTATGCTGTTTTGTTCGTGTTTTGTTATGCTATGATATGTTTTGTTATGCTATACCATGTTTTGTTTTGCTATGCTATGCTATGCTTTGTTATGCTATGCTATGTTTTGTTGTGTTTTGCTATGCTATGTTTTGTTTTGTTATGCTATGTTTTTTGTGTTTTGTTATGCTATGCTATGATTTGTTATGCTTTGCTATGTTTTGTTTTGCTATGCTATGCTTTGTTCTGCTATGCTATGTTTTGTTGTGTTTTGTTATGCTATGTTTTGTTTTGTTTTGTTATACTATGCTATGTTTTGTTGTGTTTTGTTATGCTATGCTATACTCTGTTTTGTTGTGTTTTGTTATGCTATGCCATGTTTTGTTGTGTTTTCCTATGCTATGTTTTCTTATGCTATGCTATGTTTTGCTATGCTATGTTTGGTTTTGTTATGCTATGCTATGTTTTGGTGTGTTTTGCTATGCTATGCTTTGTTTTGTTATACTATGCTATGTTTTGTGATGCTATGCTATGTTTTGTCATGTTTTGTTATGCTATGCTATGTTTTGTTACGCTATGCTATTTTTTGTTGTGTTTTGTTATGCTATGCTATGTTTTGTTATGCTAAGCTATGTTTTGTTTTGCTATGCTATGCTATGATATGCTATGTTTAGTTATGCTATGCTATGTTTTGTTTTGTTATGCTATGCTTTGTTTTGTTATGCTATGATAAGTTTTGTTATGCTATGCTATGCTATGCTATGTTTTGTCGTGTTTTGTTATGCTATGCTATGTTTTGTTATGCTGTGCTATGTTTTGTTTTGCTATGCTATGCTATGTTTTTTTTGCTATGCTATGTTTTGTTATACTATGTTTTGTTGTGTTTTGTTATGCTACGCTATGTTTTGTTATGCTATACTGTTTTGTTCGTGTTTGGTTATGCTATGATATGTTTTGTTATGCTATGCCATGTTTTGTTTTGCTATGCTATGCTTTGTTATGCTGTGCTATGTTTTGTTGTCTTTTGCTATGCTATGTTTTGTTTTGTTATGCTATGCTATGTTTTTTGTGTTTTGTTATGTTATGCTGTGTTACGCTATGTTTTGTTATGCTAAACTATGTTTTGTTGTGTTTTGCTATGCTATGCTTTGTGTTATGCTATGCTATATTTTGTTATGCTATGCTATGTTTTGTTGTGTTGTGTTATGCTATGCTTTGTTTTGTTATGCTTTGCTATGTTTTGCTGTGTTTTGTTATGCTATGCTGTTTTGTTCATGTTTTGTTATGCTATGATATGTTTTGTTATGCTATGCTATGTTTTGTTATGCTATGCTATGCTGTTATGCTATGCTATGTTTTGTTGTGTTTTGCTATGCTATGTTTTGTTTTGTTATGCTATGCTATGTTTTTTGTGTTTTGTTATGTTATGCTGTGTTACGCTATGTTTTGTCATGCTATGCTATGTTTTGTTATGCTATGCTATGCAATGTTCTGTTATGTTTTGTTATGCTATGCTATGTTTTGCTATGCTATGCTTTGTTGTGTTTTGTTATGCTAATCTTTGTTTTGTTATGCTATGCTATGTTTTGTGATGCTATGCTATGTTTTGTTGTGTTGTGTTATGCTATGCTTTGTTTTGTTATGCTTTGCTATGTTTTGCTGTGTTTTGTTATGCTATGCTGTTTTGTTCGTGTTTTGTTATGCTATGATATGTTTTGTTATACTATGCCATGTTTTGTTTTGCTATGCTATGCTATGCTTTGTTATGCTATGCTATGTTTTGTTGTGTTTTGCTATGCTATGTTTTGTTTTGTTATGCTATGTTTTTTGTGTTTTGTTATGCTATGCTATGATTTGTTATGCTTTGCTATGTTTTGTTTTGCTATGCTATGCTTTGTTCTGCTATGCTATGTTTTGTTGTGTTTTGTTATGCTATGCTATATTTTGTTTTGTTTTGTTATACTATGCTATGTTTTGTTGTGTTTTGTTATGCTATGCTATACTCTGTTTTGTTGTGTTTTGTTATGCTATGCCATGTTTTGTTGTGTTTTCCTATGCTATGTTTTGTTATGCTATGCTATGTTTTGTTGAGTTTTGTTATGTTATGCTGTGTTACGCTATGTTTTCTTATGCTATGCTATGTTTTGCTATGCTATGTTTGGTTTTGTTATGCTATGCTATGTTTTGGTGTGTTTTGCTATGCTATGTTTGGTTTTGTTATGCTATGCTATGTTTTGGTGTGTTTTGCTATGCTATGCTTTGTTTTGTTATACTATGCTATGTTTTGTGATGCTATGCTATGTTTTGTCATGTTTTGTTATGCTATGCTATGTTTTGTTACGCTATGCTATTTTTTGTTGTGTTTTGTTATGCTATGCTATGTTTTGTTATGCTAAGCTATGTTTTGTTTTGCTATGCTATGATATGCTATGTTTAGTTATGCTATGTTTTGTTTTGTTATGCTATGCTTTGTGATGCTATGCTTTGTTTTGTTATGCTATGATATGTTTTGTTATGCTATGCTATGCTATGTTTTGTTGTGTTTTGTTATGCTATGCTATGTTTTGTTATGCTGTGCTATGTTTTGTTTTGTTATGCTATACTATGCTATGTTTTTTTGCTATGCTATGTTTTGTTATACTATGTTTTGTTGTGTTTTGTTATGCTACGCTATGTTTTGTTATGCTATACTGTTTTGTTCGTGTTTGGTTATGCTATGATATGTTTTGTTATGCTATGCTATGTTTTGTTTTGCTATGCTATGCTTTTTTATGCTATGCTATGTTTTGTTGTCTTTTGCTATGCTATGTTTTGTTTTGTTATGCTATGTTTTTTGTGTTTTGTTATGTTATGCTGTGTTACGCTATGTTTTGTTATGCTAAACTATGTTTTGTTGTGTTTTGCTATGCTATGCTTTGTGTTATGCTATGCTATATTTTGTTATGCTATGCTATGTTTTGTTGTGTTGTTATGCTATGCTATGCTTTGTTTTGTTATGCTTTGCTATGGTTTGCTGTGTTTTGTTATGCTATGCTGTTTTGTTCGTGTTTTGTTATGCTATGATATGTTTTGTTATGCTATGCTATGTTTTGTTTTGCTATGCTATGCTATGCTATGCTATGCTGTTATGCTATGTTTTGTTGTGTTTTGCTATGCTATGTTTTGTTTTGTTATGCTATGCTATGCAATGTTCTGTTATGTTTTGTTATGCTATGCTATGTTTTGCTATGCTATGCTATGCTTTGTTGTGTTTTGTTATGCTAATCTTTGTTTTGTTATGCTATGCTATGTTTTGTGATGCTGTGTTGTATTATGGTATGCTATGCTATGCTTTGTTTTGTTATGCCATGCTATGTTTTGTTTTGCTATGCTATGTTTTGTTATTTTTTGTTATGCTATGCTTTATTTGGTTATGCTATGGTATGTTTTGCTATGCTATGCTTTGTTATGTTATGCTTTGTTTTGTTATGCTATGCTATATTTTGTTATGCTATGCTATGTTTTGTTGTGTTTTGTTACTCTATGCTATGTTTTGTTCTGCTGTGTTATGCTATGCTTTGTTTTGCTATGCTATATTTTGTTGTGTTTTGTTAAGCTATGGTATGCTTTGTTGTGCTTTGCTATGCTATGCTAGGTTTTGTTTTGATGTGTTATGCTGTGTTTTGTTATGCTACGCTATGTTTTGTTTTGTTATGTTGTGTTAGGCTAGGCTATGTTATGTTGTGTTAGGCTAGGCTACGTTATGTTGTATTAGGTTATGCTAGGCTGTGTTATGTTGTGTTAGGCTAGGCTGTGTTATGTTGTGTTGGGCTAGGTTTTGTTGTGTTGTGCTGTGCTGTGCTGTGTTGTGCTGTGTTTTGTTTTATTATGTTTTTGTTTTGTTTTGTTTGGTTATGGTTTGTTATGTTTTGTTATGTTATACTATATTTTGTTATCAAGTGTTTATGCCACAGAGCAGAATGGTAAGACATGTCACATCACCACACAATGCTTGCCTGCAACCCAAGCCTATTGTCGCATTGAGCTGCACGTGCAGTCCGCATTCGGGTCAATCTAAGCCATAATTAATGCAAGGAGACATTCCATACTTTTGGAATGCACGCGCTACAACTTGAAAGTTGTGTTTTATCATGCTATGGTATGTTTTGTTATGCTATGCTATGCTATGCTTTGTTATGCTATGTTTTGTTGTTTTTTGTTATGCTATGTTTTGTCGTGTTTTGTTATGCTATGCTATGTTTTATTGTGCTTTGCTATGCTATGCTATGTTTTGTTTTGTTGTGTTATGCTATGTTTTGTTATGCTATGCTAGGTTTTGTTTTGTGATGCTATGCTATAATTTATGTTATGTTGTGTTAGGCTAGGCTCTGTTATGTTGTGTTAGGCTAGGCTAGGCTATGTTATGTTGTGTTAGGTTAGGCTGTATTATGTTGTGTTAGGCTAGGCTGTGTTATGTTGTGTTAGGCTAGGTTGTGTTGTGTTTTCCTATGTTGTGTTGTGTTGTTTTGTTAAGTTATGGTTTGGTATGTTTTGTTATGTTATACTATCTTTTGTTATGTTATACCATGTCATGTTATACTATGTTATGTTATCACGTGTTTATGCCACAGAGCAGAAAGGTAAGACATGTCACGTCACCAAACAATGCTTGCCTGCAACCCGAGCCTATTGTTGCGTTGAGCTGCGCGTGCAGTCCGCATTCGGGTCAATCTGACCCATCATTAATGCAAGGAGACATTCTATACTTTTGGAATGCATGCACTACAACTTGAAAGGTGGTTTGCATTGATTGCAACTAATACTTGTGAGTATTTAACATGCTATGAGCACTGATTGACAAGTGACGTCATCAAACACAGGTGGATGGTCTGCTAATAGCAGCACGCCTTTATACCTGATGTTTTTTAATTATGAGACAGGGATAATGGCCTTACTTAGCTGTTATACTAATGTTATACTATGATTTATTCAAAAAGACATGTAACGTCACCACTGCAGCCATGATTTGCAAGCATCAATGTGTCTTCCCACTCCACCACCCTCACCAACTGTTCCCATTTTTAACGAACGGACAATATGCTAATTTGCGAAATTCCTTTTCTGTATCTTCGGAGATGCGGGAGTGAAAGGCCCTGCAAATTTGGAGGTTTTCACTTTAATGTGAATTAACCATTGAACTGGTGTAAATTGAATATCTGCGCCGCGTCGTTTTTCAAAAAAACGTCAACGTGACAAGCGTACATTTTGAAATCCGATCTTGCTATAAGGGCAATTTTATTATAATTAAAATGGCGTCTTTTTCACTTTCTACCATTTGCCAAATTAATTAGGAAATGCGGCTGGCAGCAATATCATTTCAGTGACCCATATAGAAACAAAATGTTCACCATCTATATTTAATGCATTCTGTGTACAACCAGAGGCAGACTAAACAAGCTTTGGCAAGGCGGCCGTGGCCGCGAAAGTGAAAGTGATACGGAGGAAAGACACATGGCGCTGCGCGCGTGCACGTTGACGTGCACTGAAGCTTTAGGCCACGGCAGCACTTTGAAAAGCCTGTATACAAAATGTCTCGGCCAGATCAGCGCAAGCGCTGGATCAGGCGAGACCTAAAAAGAGGATACCAGAGTCACATGCAGTTGCATACGCAGGGTGGCGGAACACACCTATATACCATACAGGGAACATTGTCCTCCCACCAGAAGTGACATGTAAGCAAAGAGAGAGGAAGAGGAGCAGACAAACACAGGTAATTGGAATCATTTCAAGTGGGCCGATCAAGTACATAGGAATGTCAGTAGTGTGTGAGGACAATTGCTGAGGCATGGCAGAACTAATGTTTGCAGACGCTTTGAAGATGGGAAAGGATTAAAGTCTTAAGCTTCCAGATGCTAAAGAAATTAAATAAATAAATGTAAATGTCAAGGTACTTATAGAGCGCACTGTCACCAGACGGCCACCTTGCGGTGTCGCCTTTTGCGGTTTCCTGGCGCTGATACTCACACCGCTGTGGAACCCCTCCTGGCTTTCCCTGTGAAGTGTCCACTCCTGGGCGCCCCCAGGGTGAAGCCAGGCATCCTTAGCGCTGTTGGGGCCAGTGTGGAGGATAAGCAAGCTATTGCCCAGAGTTGCAGCGTTTGGCCCGTGATTAGAATAGGCACCGAGGCGAGAATAGACAGGTCCGAGGAAATTGAACCCGAGCCCCGCGGAGGCGGGAATCAAACCCTGGTCCCTGGCCAGAACTCTGCTTCAGGGTCTGCCGCTCTAACCATTGAGCCACACTCCTCCATACAAAGCTGCAAGCAGGAGATCTGGAATGAAAATCAAGGGGTGAATTAAACACAATTTCTAGATTAGATAAACAATAGGGAGGAAGTTGTCAAAAACAAAGAATTAGTGAGGGACTCTTAGTGGAGGAATGAGCGACCTTCGAAACAATCAGGATTCAAAACATTGGCCAAAAAAGTTCTCTGCATGATATCACATGGCCCGCTTTAAAAATGTCCTTCAAAGACCCTATATCAGGTGATATGACACCAGTTTTAAATAATGTGCTGGAAATAATACCCACAATTCCTTCAGTACCAGGTATTAGCCTCTGATATTTCTGAGACAGAGAAAAAAGTGCCATCTGGAGTGATGCTCTAGGCTGCTGTTGTCACACAAGAAGGTGGCTATCATATGTATAGTGTTGCTACAATAGTCCAGTGTCCAGCCGGTTAGATCAGGCTGTAGCTTTACTATTTTAGGATGGTCCCATGAATTCAAGCTTGCCATGGGTGCTGTTGAAAAATGTGTATGTTGTCCAGTATGGCATCCTATAAAGGATGGTCACTGATGCTCGTCGCTGTTGGCCTATTCGTTATGCTAGGGACATGCTTAGTTTGCCCAGGCTTGCAAAGGTTCAGCGCGTCATAGTGGTGGAGCAAGTTACCCATCACCCTCAGATACTGATCTGAAGGTCACCAGCCTCAGGCGGTAGATCCAACCACCAAACTAAATACATTATCATAAGGTCAGGTCAGGGTTCAGGACTTGAAGACCAGCGAATGTTCAGGCTTCTCCTTCAAGCCTTAGCCCTGCTATAGAACTGTCCGCCTGTCAGCCTACAGTGGGCGATCCAAGCGGCTCAAGTGATCAGTCCAGCACTGGAGGCTTTGTATGCCAGTTTCAGCACAAAACCCTAAGAATGCTGAATAATGATGTCTGGGCTGCTTTGTCCACCTCCATCCTCACACCCACGACCCTTGGGGCTTTGTTGCTGCATCCTAGTGGTCAGCTTTGGGGTAACCTTCACTGCAGGGGAGAACTCGGGGCCTAGTGTTCTAACTCCAGCAGCCTTTAGACGCAATTCTCATCACAGTGGTAGTTTATGGGCTTACTCATAATTCAGGTTCAGGAGATGGAGAGGCAGGCCAGGATTAACAACGTGGTGGGTGATGTTTATGCCACTTTGCTAAACTTGTCTTGACCTTCCTGAAACACAGAAAAACAACTTGATTCTTTAGATGGACCCGGTAAGTGTCTGTGTATTTATTTCCTTTTAGTGTTCAAACACCCAGGGATATTCTGTTCTGCTTCCTGCTGCCAAGACTGAAGGCATCTCTGGTCATTTTCACTTCACACAAGAAAAAGTGAGCTTCCATAAATTTAACAGAAATATATAAAATACTTTCCAGGCTTCAAAGCGCTTTTAAAAGCTCGGAATCGATTAGTTTCCATTGTCCTTCTCACATTGACTCCATTTTAAACACTCTCTGCTTATATGCTGCATGTGTCTGAGTGTGTGTACATGTGTGTGGTGTGTGTGTGTTCATGTCCTTATCTGTGTGCCTACTTATCTGATAATGCGTCACTGTTGGATGACTGTGTATTTTGTGTGTACCTATGTACGTGATATTTTGTCTGTATGTTCCTGTGTGCCTGAAAGAATACAATGTGGGATTCGTGTGTCTATGACCTCCGTGTTTGCCACGAGGAAGCCAGGTTCTATTCATCTCAGTGTCACTATCATTGCTAATGCAAATGTCTGCTGTACTGTAGACACTGAGCAAGTATGAGCTTTATGTCAGCATTGTGGGAGCTGGGTAATCGCATACATGACTGTAGGATTTGACTACATGTTTTATTTGTTTATTTACCTATTTAGTAGTGTGCTGGCGTGTGGTGTTTTGTCACTTCAAAGCGCAGAAGGGGCTGTCAAATTGAGACCCTAAATAGACCTGGGTGAAATGTTAATTTTGCTAATGTAATTCGGATAATTTGGGAAATTTAGTGTTACACTTTTATTATACCTGTCACCCTTAGGGTGGTCTTCCAAAAATGTTTGCCTTCTCCACTTCCAGTTAAACTTAGGACCCGGTACACTCTACCACTTCTATCCAGTGCTAAAGTGTTTGTGCTCACACCATAAAATGTTGTAAGATTGGCTTATACCTAATTGCCATATTTGGGGGCATATTAGCAACAACTGGCGATATAATTATCGCCGCTTTAGCGTCTGTTTTCGGGAGATAAGCGGCGATAATTATATCGCAATATCATCAAGGACCCACTAGCGCGTGTTTCTTTGATGTAGAGCCCGTTTTTTTACAGCCTCGACTCGCATCGCTAATGAGATGGAAAGAAGGCGTGGCTGTGAAAACAACACATGAAAATATTGCGAAGGCAGCTTTGCGATATTAACAAGGAGGTGTAGCGATTTTAAAAATCGCGCTACCTCGGCCTTAACGCTGTAATTTAACGTATGTTAAATTCCAGACTAAGGCATACTAATAATGGTAGGTGGATTATGCTGATATGACCACAGGGTCGTATCAGCAATGTTATCGTTGTTTCCCATGGAACATCGCTGGAAAACCAGCGATGTTCCATGGTAAACACCGCTATCACTGAAATATTATCGCCATAGCGCTATGTATTGTTAATATAGCGTTATCATGGCGATAATTTTCAGCGATAGCCGGCGATAATATTTCTATCGCTATGTGGGGCCAGCGATAATTATCGCTGCCCCTTATTAATATGCCCCTTGATTTACTTAGAAGCCCAGAGTAAAGTGGTATACCATATACCCAAGACCGGTAAATTAAATTCTTCTAGTGGACTTGTAGAGCTTATTGTACTACATACTTAAGTTGCCCCTAAAATATGCCCTTGGCCTCCCATTTGAGCCTGTGCTCAGTTTTAAATTGCAAATTCGATTTGATAAACCCTTTGCCAAAAACTCCCTTTGGAATACATACAAGTCACTCCTAGGGTAGGCACTAAAAAGTCCTAAAAGCAGCGTGCATTGTATTTGAAAAGTTGAACATGTACTTCAAGTTTTACTTGTTTTTGTAGGGAATAACTCACATATTTGTTTTTCACTTTTTCACTGTTGAGCCTACCTTTCCCATAGGATAGGAGTGGATTACCTTATTACATTTAATAAGTGATAACTTGTGTTTGGTAATATAAGGACTGCCCTGCTGCTTGAGACCTGCTTAGACCCAGGACCACCAGAGTGACTCAAAGTGCTAGTTTGCCGGCTTCCCTTTCAGAGCTACAGCGACCAAAAAATAAGCTTTAACAACATTTAAAGTGCATCTTGAACCAGCCTGAAGTGACTCCTGACCCCTCTTCCCCCAATAGGTTCTCCTCATCCCTGGACCCTTGGAAGTGGTGCTAAAGATGCCCAACAAGCCGGAATCCAAAATGTTTCTACCAAAACGTTATCTGAGAGATGAAAGGAGACCAGGACTTACCTGCTCACCAATCTGCCCAACGTTTATCTCTTGTTGGCCTGACTTGGCGTTAGCTCCTGCCAATCCTGTTTAGCGTCTTATCTCTGGAAGGGTATCCGGCCACCTGGGGCCCTCGTCAGATACACCCTGCAGCTTCATCATGCTGCAGATCTGTGACTTCAAAACAAAGACTAAGGCCAAACAAAAAATCTTCACCGCTACTTCTAATGATGACGCTTCATCTTTAGACACCCTTTCAGACACTTTTCTTTTAAATTTCAGCTAACCCCGAAGGTAAGCCTTCCTGGGTCCAACTGACTTCTTGTAGCCCAACTACCCTCCATTGAAGTTGGCCAGAACTTTGAACTTTACTCTGGACTTGTGCAACTAGATGTCCACAATTGAAGCTTTGATCTTTTAGGCACTTTTTTTTTTTAATTATAATTCTGGTTCTACTGATTGGATTTTTGTTGTTTAGGAGTCCAATAATGTATTACATTTTACTCTATTTTTCTAAATTGGTGAGGGATTTTTCTTGTGTTGTGTTTCCACTTTATTTCTATTTATGTGCTGCATAAGTGCTTTACACTCTGCCTCTAAGTTAAGCCTGGCTGCTTTTGTGTCAACCTACCAGAGTTTCAAGCACAGGTTAATTTAGTTGGCAGTCCCCACTGGGTAGTTATAGTTGGGTCTGCATTTCTATTTTTTTGGCATGCTTATACCTTTGATGTTGTTTGACACTTAAACAAAAAAAGTTTCCCCCCTCAGCTCCTTCCTGGAAGGTTTTGGGGTGATCCGTCCAGCCGGGGCCGAGAACACAACATACTCATGCATTGTCCATAGACTTTATTGGAAACAGTCTTGATCCAGAACGTGCACTTTTTGTGATTGGGTGTAAGTCCGTTCCATAGTTTTTTTTAACTTAGGGATCATAAATATTTGCATAGCTGTACGATGCGATTGAGACACTCACGCAAGAGTCCTTTGAACCCAATTTTGAAAAATAGATCGTTTTGATTGGCCCAGTGGAGTTTTTTCCCTTGAGCCAATTCGCTCCCACTGGAGATACACTCCTGCTGGACTGAGTGCTCTGATTGGCTGTCTACAACATGAAGAAAATTGTTGAAGGAAGCCATTACAGGACTCAGGGACCTAGTCTCCTGTCCTGAAGTTAAACTTAAAAAATAATATAGAAGGCAAGGTAGAGATACCCTGCCCACCTAGGGCCTATAGGGTGGGGGGGGGGGAGGTCTCTCCCAATAGGACCACCACTGGGGCCACAATTCTTTTTAAATTCAAAAAAGCTGCAATTTCATGTGAGTCCTACGAGCGTGCGCACCCCCCTCCCTAGACTGAGGCCATCCCCAGGGGCCCAATCTCCCGGGGACAATTCATTATTAAAAAGGGAAAGTACGTGCGGCTCCCCTCTATGAGCCAGGATATGCCCAGAGGTACCCACCCCGGGGGCAAAAATAATTGTTAAGGGATGGGGCCCGCAGTCACACTCTCCAAGCCACTTTGGGGGCCAAAATAATTATTAGGGAAAGGGAATACGCAGCCACACTCCCCAAGCCCCTTCAGGGACCCTAATCTCCCAGGGCCATTCCCTAAATATAGGGAAGAGGGGCTAGTTCCAACTCCCTCTCTGAACCTTAATAGCCCCTGGGGACCTCACTTCTGGGGCCGGCTCATATACTGTGTCCCGGGCAGCCCACCTCTGGCGACACAGTAATTTCCCTGCAAGCAGCAGCGTGGGCAGGGCAAGTAAGTCATCTACCACCTGGCGAGAGCTTAGAAAATGCCCCCACCAGGTTAAAGCAGACTTTTGATTTTCATCTGGTGGGAGCAAACAAAAACAGCTGCTTCCACCAGGCGGGAGCAATGCCGGCTTTTGATGCACCCAGAGTGGGGCTGGAACCAGCGGCTGAGGCCACTGGGGCCCGGGGCTCCTCTCGCGGCCCTCAATGTAGTTTTTGGCAGATGTCCAAGGTAGGCACCGAGGCACCCACCTAAAAGCCCATTGCAATTGTGGTGTGATTGCCACATGCGAAAATGTACTTTATAAACCTAAAATGTCAGCAGTTGTGAATCTTTGAACGAGATTCGACCACACCATATCAAACCATGGGCCAAATTCAATCAACTTTACACTAGTGCAGAAATGCGTCACGTGCTTCCTTGCACCATTTCACTGGCTGCCTGGTGAGGAGCAGAGCAAACAGGGTTTGCCGCTCTGTGTATTCATAAAGATGTTTGCACCAGGGAAACTGTCACAAACTGGCTTCTCTGTGTTTTGCTGTCGAAAACTGACATATGGGACAAATATAACTTTCAAAACGTGAAAGATGAAACAGAGATTAAGGCAAAATCTCTTTGTTCCGTTTCTTCTGACCACAGCAGCATCAACATTGCAAAGATTAATGGGCGTCATTAATTTAACAAAACAAATGTTTTTATTAATAAAAAAAACGCTACTGCGCGCATAAAACATATGGAACATATGCCTCGAATTTCTTTCCGCAATTCTTTCACCGTCTCTTTTCTCTATCTGTGTACTGATGCAAAATTGTTTTTGTATTTGGCACGGGGGCAAATCTATTTTATTCACTTCCTACTGCAAGCCGCACACCGGGCGCCAACGAGCCGTCCATGCACGTGTGCACCAGTGCACAGTTAGTGAGTGCACTCTGGCCGCACGCGCAGACCCTTCCGTTCAGAAGCAGCTTGCATTAGGGGCCGGGGCTTGGATTACAATGGAGGAATTGTAAAGGAGCCACGCTGAAATACTTCAGCTTTACCCAGGAGTCCGTGGGCTGTCGGTGATCGTAATATAAAACACATGCTTCCCCCAGCCCGCTCCTCCCTCCCCTCCCCACACACACACACTGGAGGGGCAGGCACTGGTGAGCTCCGAGTACCTGCACTTCTCGTTTCAAGGGATAATTCGGAAGGGAGGGTGCCTGCACTGACAGGCAAAGTAGATGGTTGAGCAACTGCAACGGCGAGCGTACACCTCTTATTCTCCCGACGCCATAAATACAATAACTACTGTAAAAAAACAATCTTGTATGCAGCTCGAGTGTGAGTGAACGCTCACCGCTGACTTCAGGGGTGATCTGACCATCGCGAGTTTGAGTTCCGGCTAGTTAGAACAGCCCCTAATGTCTTCTGAGTTCGATATATACATCGGGTGCAGTCGGTAATAGTAATATATATTATCGTCAGTGCTAGAAACGGCAGGCGTTTGGTACGAACCGCCATTAATACAACAAGTTATCGTGTGACGGGAGGCTGCACCCCCCTCCCCCGAATGCCGACCTCCCTGGACCAACCGTTGGACCCACCGAACTTTCAGTCCGCTTTGGTTGTGGGAAAGAGGAGCGGTTCAGTGACTGAGATGTAGGACTGTGGCTCCGGGAGACTGGGATTCCAATCCCTGTTTGGCTACTTGACCAACTGGTGTGACCCTGGGCATGTAACTTTATCCCCGCGCGCCTCAATTTCCTTCTATTCCTAAAACGGCGAGTGCGCAGAGGTGATTGAGTGGGTACAATTCGTAGGGAGCTATATTTCGTTGTGGAGACACGTGCCATTAGGATGGTGAAGTTTGTGCCTTTGTAGCCACACACCCTTCGTCAGCCAAGACTGGCACGCTGAGTAAACTCTCACAGTCAGCTACCCATCTACTTCGAAGGACGAGCCTTTCTCTCCCGCCCTCCCTCCTCCCTGTCTCTCTCTCTCTCTCTCCCCAGCCTGGGTGTGACTTTGACTCAGCCTCTCTAACTTATGTCACTGCCTCTAGTTCCTTTGAATAAAACCATTGCCAGCCGTGTGCGCTCGCGGACGCAGCTCTAGCGCCCGGATTCCTTTCCTGCGTCCCGGATTGCGCCTTGGGGTGAAAAGGGGGGACGCAGCCCACAACCGCAATGGCCCGCCTCGTGCTGTCCCTCACTTTCGGATTGTGCCTGCTGGCGTTGTGCGAGGCTCACACAAGTAAGTTGTGGGACTTTTGGCAGGATCCTTGCGCGTGGAGTTTGCGGACTCCGTGGGATGTGCGATTCGGCCACGCTTCGTGGCGTGGTTTGCACGCGTGTGTGCCCGTGCTCTAATTACATATGTGAAATACGCTATTAGAAATGGCATAGAATACGCAGGTCGCGTGTAATTTTATGTTAAGCGCATTTTGTGTTTCCGAATAACTGTGCAAGTACTTCAAGCTTTGCAACTATGCCAGTGTGTAACACAGCAGCAGCCCCCCCCCCCTCTTGGGTAAAAATACAAGAGGATAGAGAATGTCACGGTGGGGTGGGGGGTGCAGTCATATATGCTTTAACAGGATGCTATGGCGCGGGACCTGCACAGAAAGTTGAAAAGCGTGGCGTTTTTACGCACAGTTGGGGGCACGTGGCACTAACAAAAAGTCGTGTCTGGAGCAAAGTACACAGAAGTTGCTGGTTGTCGAGCTCGATGTGTGGCCACCCAGGGTGAATAGACAAGGGGGATCAGGGGTTCTCTTGTAGGGTCGCTGCTTCCCGTCCAAGGTCAGAAAGCGCCCCTGGTTCTTCTGCGAGAGCTTTTGGATGGCTACAGAATGAGGATTTAGTTGTGCATCAAAACAAACATTCGCCCCCTCTCTCCGGGGAAGGGGGGAGGGGCGTGAAATCTGAACTTTAGGGATAGTTCATGTGCCAGCAGAAGAGGGGTCCACTCCTGGCGTAGTGCCTTGCAGCAGCTGAAGTGTGCAGCGCAGGCTTCGGTGGGAGTTGCTTCACTGCACACGGGGGACGCACAGCACATTCCCTATGGCGGTGGTGTCTTGTGCAGTTTGGGACAGTGACATCGTAGACTGTGTTGTCAGAAGAAATATCCGTCATGAGTACACTGGTTAACCCCACACACGCTCTCTCACTCCAACCTGTGTGCGCGCAGACATGAACAGGAATCTCAAGTGCATGCGCGCAAACACTCACAGATGTGCACACGCGTGAACATGCGTACATCCAGGCGCGAACGTACATGTACACATAGGTGAACACAAGCACACACACTTGTGTCGGCGCATACACACATGTTCACGCAGGTACATAGATATGCACGGACATGCGTTACACGGACTCTTGCCCATTTATGTACAGGCATACATTTGCGCCCGCGCACACACACCCGTGCACACCCGGTGCAGAGTAGCACAGCACGCGGCTGCAGCATGCCGTGCATCCTGAATCAGGTTGATCCCTAGAACAGAGGCCTATTGTGATGCAAGCTGCCCGCAGGCTCGTGCTGGGAACCATTAAATGCTACCTGGCCTCTGAACTTGGGCGCGAGCCTTCTCTGGGTGCCGAGAGGCGAAGTCTGAGGCTCTCACAGCGCCCTATGTGAACCACTTTAGCAGGCTTTACCAGTGAGCTGCACAGGCGCAGGGTGCACCTATAATCAGTACTATGTGAAGAAGGTGTCTATTAATGCGGCCACCCCACCCCTCTTCCTAGATTCTCATGTTTGGGTGGGGACAGGGCTTGTGCAATTTCCCTCTCTCTCACCAGCGCCCTTGGACCTATGTGAAGTAATGCCCTGCCCCTGTGCCACGCCACCCACTCGTGTCTCTGATTCTCTGTGCATCAATCAAGTGATGTCGCTTCTACACTATGGCCACTTTACGAGCCTCAGAAAGACTGAGGCAAAAAAGCGGATGTGGCTCAAGGAATTCTACGCAACATCTGTTGCTATCTTTATTCAGATGAAATACCGCAGCACCCTGTTGTACGCGAGGAGCGCACGCTGTTATGGGGAGGTTCTGCATACTACCGCACAGCTCTCGACGTTTCCCCCCTTCTTTTCCGGACAATGGTTCGAGCGAGCTCTTGGATACAACTTCTGAAAGAGATGAGAAGAAATTGTGAATGAGTGCGAGGGGCGTGGCCGAGCTCCAGGGCTGGCAGGGACCACCAATAACGGGTTTTACTTAAAGGGGCCTCCCAGTAAGTGCTGCCACGCTAGGTCCCGACACCCGATCAGATGTCATAGAACGTAGGGGGCATTCTTGAATCAAAGACCCAACCAGGCATCATGAACCAAAGGGGCATCCTGGATTCCAGATACCCAGCGAAAGATTAGAAAGCAGAGGGGCATGCTCGAATCCACAACTTTACAGGACTTCCTCATGTATGGACTTTCTGGACACGGAACTCCACCACTAATGGAATATTCTGAAGTCCGTAAACCCAACATCTTCGCACAAATGGACGAAACTCCACCACTTATCATCAACACAAGGGACGTTCTGGAATCTACAACGCAACCGGCCGTGATCAATAAGTGGACGTTCTGGAACACGGAACTCCAACACTTATGGAACATTATGGAGTATGCAACACAACCGGCCGTGGTCACACAAATGGACGTTCTGCACACAGAACTCTGCCACTAATAGAACATTACGGAGTCCGTAAACCCAACCGGACATCTTCGCACAAATGGAAGAAACTCCACCACTTATCATCAACCCAAGGCACGTTCTGGAATCCACAACGCAACCGGCCGTGATCAACAAGTGGACGTTGTGGAACACGGAACTCTACCACTTATGGAACATTATGGATTATGCAACACAACTGGACATCGTCCAACAAATGGTCATGCTGGAACACGAAACTCCACCACTTATCATCGACCAAAAAGATATTTTGGAATACACAGCACAAATGGACCTGGTCAAACACATGGATGTCTGGACCACGGAACTCCACCACTAATGGAACATTATGGAATTTGCAACCAAATGGGTCAACTTCATACAAATGGACGAAACTCCAGCACTTATCATCGACCAAGGAGACATTCTGGAATCCGCAACACAACCGGACATGATCAAACAAATAGACAGATGTCTGGAACACTGAACTCCACCACTTATCATCAATCAAAGAGACTTTCTGGAATCCGCAACACAACCGTCCGTGATCACTCAAATGGACATTATGGAACACGGAATTCCAACACTTATGGAACATTATGGATTATGCAACACAATTGGACATCTTCCAACAAATGGTCATGCGGGAACACAAAACTCCACCACTTATCATCAACCAAAGAGACAATATGGATTCCACAACACAAATGGACATGATCAAACACATGCATGTCTGGACCACGAAACGCCACCACTAATGGAACATTATGGAGTATGCACCACAACCGGACGTGATTAAACAAACGGATGTTCTGGAACATGGAACGCCACAACTTATGGAACATTATGGAGTGTGCACCACAACTGTCTGTGATAAAAAAACGGACGTTCTAGAGCACGGAACTCCACCACTTATGGAACATTATGTAGTATGCAACACAACCGACCGTGATCACACAAATGGACATTATGGAACACGGAACTCCATTACTAATGGAACATTATGGATTATGCAACACAACTGGCTGTGATCAAACAAATGGACTTTCTGGAGCACTGAACTCCACCACTTATGCAACATTATGGATAATGCAACACAACCGTCCGTGATCAAACAAAAAGATGTTCTGGAGCATGGAACTCCACCACTTATGGAACATTATGGATAATTCAACACAACCGTCCATGATCAAACAAAAGGACGTTCTGGAGCACGGAACTCCACCACTTATGGAACATTATGGATTATGCAACACAACCGGCCGTGATCAAACAAAAGGACATTCTGGAGCACGGAACTCCACCACTTATGGAACATTATGTAGTATGCAACACAACCGGCCGTGATCACACAAATGGACATTATGGAACACGGAACTCCATTACTAATGGAACATTATGGATTATGCAACACAACTGGCTGTGATCAAACAAATGGACTTTCTGGAGCACTGAACTCCACCACTTATGGAACATTATGGATAATGCAACACAACCGTCCGTGATCAAACAAAAGGACATTCTGGAGCATGGAACTCCAACACTTATGGAACATTATGGATAATGCAACACAACCGTCCGTGATCAAACAAAAGGACGTTCTGGAGCATGGAACTCCAACACTTATGGAACATTATGGATAATGCAACACAACCGTCCGCGATCAAACAAAAGGACGTTCTGGAGCATGGAACTCCACCACTTATGGAACATTATGGATTATGCAACACAACGGGCCGTTATCAAACAAATGGACGTTCTGGAGCATGGAACTCCACCACTTATGGAACATTATGGATTATGCAACACAACCGTCCGTGATCAAACAAATGGACGTTCTGGAGTACGGAACTCCACCACTTATGGAACATATGGATTATGCAACACAACGGGCCGTGATCAAACAAATGGACGTTCTGGAGCATGGAACTCCACCACTTACGGAACATTATGGATTATGCAACACAACCGTCCGTGATCAAACAAATGGACGTTCTGGAGTACGGAACTCCACCACTTATGGAACATTATGGATAATGCAACACAACGGGCCGTGATCAAACAAATGGACGTTCTGGAGCATGGAACTCCACCACTTATGTAACATTATGGATTATGCAACACAACCGGCTGTGATCAAACAAATGGACGTTCTGGAACATGGAACTCCATCACTTATCATCAATCAAAAAGACTTTATGGAATCCAGAACACAAGTGGACAGGATCCAACAAATGAACGTCTGGAACACGGAACTCCACCACGTATGGCATATTATGAAATCCGCAACAATATGGGTCATCGTCAACCAAATCGCCGTTTTGGAGCACAAACCACAACCAATCAGGACGAAACCAGGGGGCTTTCCGGACTGCATAATCAACAGCTCCAATCAAACAAGGGGGCCTCCTGAAATCCAAAAACCAGATCAAAAGACCACAAACAAAGAAACATTCCGGAACCTTCATGGTTGATGGTTATTCCAGATAGGAGACAGATATCTAGATTGCTTTCTTTTTCACTCGCTGGACCTATAAATGTATTGACGAATAAACCCTCATTTATTGCATAACAATAATGAGCCAAGAGAAGTTTTTGGGCTAGTCAGTCCAGTGGGAAAGTTTTCAGGGCTTAGAAAGTTTATGAATTGTACCGCCCGTGATGCAACTCGCCCATAACTAGGCTGGATGACGTGTGCATGAAAGGGTCTATCTGGTGAATGACACCACACTATGTCCCAAACCCCAGGTGACACCATCAAACAAGCATTCTAGAAGGCCCCTTGTTGGGGATTGTTGGCTGGGTGGGGCTGGGGTTCAGAGAACTGTATTTTCACCACACTGGAGGGCCCCTTTAGTCATTATTAGCTTTTTTTGTAGTACGCCCTGGTACCACACTTGTGACGTTTCTTAACCCTGCCAATACGAACAATCTCAAGGAACTCAACTTACAGACTGGGCAAGGACAGAAGGCCTTCTAGGTCCTGCTGAGATGTGAGCTTGTCGATCAGACTAATGGTCTTTAAAGCTGTGGACTGTGAGAAATCTCTGTTTTCAGATCATCAGTAGTCCGGCTGTTTACTGGTGAGGAGTGTGAATACCGAACACACCGACAGGTGCTGACATTTGAACATCTGTATGTTTCTTGTATTGCTATTTTTGCATTTGTATAGTACAAAGATGCCCTTACTATGACGTTGTGCAGCTTTCCGACAGCCCAGAGTGACTTATATCAACTTTGAGTCGGTTTGTGGTGATGCATGTTAGTGAGTGCCCGAGGCTGTCTCTTTGACGGCTGTGTCATCTCTGACGCATTGTGAGGTGTATCGGCGAAGTCAGGTGGCCGTCTCTCGGTTGGTTTGCGGGCCCGTTGCCCATCACATGTGTGGTACCCAGCTGGAAGTAGCAAGTACTCCCAGGTCCCTTAATAGAGATGTCATTTCATATTCGCTTTGTGTTGGACCTGTTTGAGGTTCAGAGTTCCATCCTAATATGCACTCTTGCACAAGAGTGTGCACTGTGACGTGGTAGAGAGTGCTCTTGTGAGCTTCGTGACACATAACTGGATGCAGTGAGCTCAGTGGCTAGGGGGTGAGAGCTCAGTGGTACCTGGGTGTGAGGTCGGTGGCTCGTGGATGTGAGCTCAGTGGTACCTGGGTGTGAACTCAGTGGCTCTGGGTGCGAGCTCAGTGGTACCTGGGTGTGAGGTCGGTGGCTCGTGGATGTGAGCTCAGTGGTACCTGGGTGTGAACTCAGTGGCTCTGGGTGCGAGCTAAGTGGTACCTGGGTGTGAGGTCGGTGGCTCGTGGGTGTGAGCTCAGTAGTACACGAGTGTATGCAGTATCTGGGCTGTGGTGCATGTGTTGTATAATGATTTGTCCAATGTGTGCTGTTGGAGGGCAGGGCACCCACGTGAAATATGATGTGTCAGAGAAGGAGCATACTGGTGCGAGGTCAGTGTTACCTGGGTGTGAGCTTAGTGTCTCTGGGTGCAAGCTCAGTGGTACCTGGGTGTGAGCTTAGTGGCTCTTGGGTGTGCGCGCAGTGGTACCTGGGTGTGAGCTCAGTGGCTCTGGGTGCGAGGTCAGTGTTACCTGGGAGAGCGCTCAGTGGCTCTGGGTGCGAGAACAGTGTTACCTGGGTGTGAGCTCAGTGTTTCTGGGTGCGAGGTCAGTGTTACCTGGGTGTGCGCTCAGTGGCTCTGGGTGCGAGGTCAGTGTCACCTGGGTGTGTGCTCAGTGGCTCTGGGTGCGAGTTCAGTGTTACCTGGGTGTGAGCTCAGTGTTTCTGGGTGCGAGGTCAGTGTTACCTGGGTGTGCGCTCAGTGGCTCTGGGTGCGAGGTCAGTGTCACCTGGGTGTGCACTCAGTGGCTCTGGGTGCGAGGTCAGTGTTACCTGGGTGTGAGCTCAGTGTCTCTGGGTGCGAGCTCAGTGGTACCTGGGTGTGAGCTCAGTGGCTCGTGGGTGTGAGCTCAGTGGTACACGAGTGTATGCAGTATCTGGGCTGTGGTGCATGTGTTATATAATGATTTGTCCAATGTGTGCTGTTGGAGGGCAGGGCACCCATGTGAAATATGATGTGTCAGAGAAGGAGCATACTGGTGCGAGGTCAGTGTTACCTGGGTGTGAGCTCAGTGTCTCTGGGTGCAAGCTCAGTGGTACCTGGGTGTGAGCTTAGTGGCTCTTGGGTGCGAGCGCAGTGGTACCTGGGTGTGAGCTCAGTGGCTCGTGGGTGTGAGCTCAGTGGTACGCGAGTATATGCAGTATCTAAGCTGTGGTGCATGTGTTGTATAATGATTTGTCCAATGTGTGCTGTTGGAGGGCAGGGCACCCACGTGAAATATGATGTGTCAGAGAAGGAGCATACTGGTGCGAGGTCAGTGTTACCTGGGTGTGAGCTCAGTGTCTCTGGGTGCAAGCTCAGTGGTACCTGGGTGTGAGCTTAGTGGCTCTTGGGTGCGAGCATAGTGGTACCTGGGTGTGAGCTCAGTGGCTCGTGGGTGTGAGCTCAGTGGTACACGAGTGTATGCAGTATCTAAGCTGTGGTGCATGTGTTGTATAATGATTTGTCCAATGTGTGCTGTTGGAGGGCAGGGCACCTACGTGAAATATGATGTGTCAAAGAAGGAGCATACTGGTGCGAGGTCAGTGTTACCTGGGTGTGAGCTCGGTGTCTCTGGGTGCAAGCTCAGTGGTACCTGGGTGTGAGCTTAGTGGCTCTTGGGTGCGAGCGCAGTGGTACCTGGGTGTGAGCTCAATGGCTCGTGGGTGTGAGCTCAGTGGTACACAAGTGTATGCAGTTTCTGAGCTGTGGTGCATGTGTGTATAATGATTTGTCCAATGTGTGCTGTTGGAGGGCAGGGCACCCATGTGAAATATGATGTGTCAAAGAAGGAGCATACTGGTGCGAGCTCAGTGGTACCTGGGTGTGAGCTTAGTGGCTCTTGGGTGCGAGCTTAGAGGCTCTTGGGTGCGAGCACAGTGGTACCTGGGAGTGCGCTCAGTGTCTCTGGGTGCGAGCTCAGTGTTACCTGGGTGTGCGCTCAGTGGCTCTTGGTGCGAGCTCAGTGTTACCTGGGAGTGCGCTTAGTGACTCTGAGTGCGAGGTCTGTGTTACCTGGGAGTGCGCTCAGTGGCTCTGGGTGCAAGGTCAGTGGTACCTGGGTG
The DNA here is from genome assembly GCF_964204655.1 of Triturus cristatus. NCBI lineage: Eukaryota > Metazoa > Chordata > Amphibia > Caudata > Salamandridae > Triturus > Triturus cristatus. The sequence continues at coordinate 106,061,445 of NC_140583.1, read as the reverse complement.
TGAGCTCAGTGGCTCTGGGTGCGAGGCCAGTGTTACCTGGGTGTGAGCTCAGTGTCTCTGGGTGCGAGGTCAGTGTTACCTGGGAGTGCGCTCAGTGGCTCTGGGTGCAAGGTCAGTGTTACCTGGGTGTGAGCTCAGTGTTTCTGGGTGCGAGGTCAGTGTTACCTGGGTGTGCGCTCAGTGGCTCTGGGTGCGAGGTCAGTGTTACCTGGGTGTGAGCTCAGTGTTTCTGGGTGCGAGGTCAGTGTTACCTGGGTGTGCGCTCAGTGGCTCTGGGTGCGAGGTCAGTGTCACCTGGGTGTGTGCTCAGTGGCTCTGGGTGCGAGTTCAGTGTTACCTGGGTGTGAGCTCAGTGTTTCTGGGTGCGAGGTCAGTGTTACCTGGGTGTGCGCTCAGTGGCTCTGGGTGCGAGGTCAGTGTCACCTGGGTGTGCGCTCAGTGGCTCTGGGTGCGAGGTCAGTGTTACCTGGGTGTGAGCTCAGTGTTTCTGGGTGCGAGGTCAGTGTTACCTGGGTGTGCGCTCAGTGGCTCTGGGTGCAAGATCAGTGTCACCTGGGTGTGCACTCAGTGGCTCTGGGTGCGAGGTCAGTGTTACCTGGGAGTGCGCTCAGTGGCTCTGGGTGCGAGGTCAGTGTTACCTGGGTGTGAGCTCAGTGTCTCTGGGTGCGAGCTCAGTGGTACCTGGGTGTGAGTTTTGTGGCACTTGGGTGCGAGCGCAGTGGTACCTGGGTGTGAGCTCAGTGGCTCGTGGGTGTGAGCTCGGTGGTACACGAGTGTATGCAGTATCTGAGCTGTGGTGCAGGTGTGTATAATGATTTGTCCAATGTGTGCTGTTGGAGGGCAGGGCACCCACGTGAAATATGATGTGTCAAATAAGGAGCATACTGGTGCGAGCTCAGTGTTACCTGGGTGTGAGCTTAGTGGCTCTTGGGTGCGAGCTCAGTGTTACCTGGGTGTGAGCTCAGTGTCTCTGGGTGCGAGCTCAGTGGTACCTGGGTGTGAGCTTAGTGGCTCTTGGGTGCGAGCATAGTGGTACCTGGGTGTGAGCTCAGTGGCTCGTGGGTGTGAGCTCAGTGGTACACGAGTGTATGCAGTATCTGAGCTGTGGTGCATGTGTTGTATAATGATTTGTCCAATGTGTGCTGTTGGAGGGCAGGGCACCTACGTGAAATATGATGTGTCAAAGAAGGAGCATACTGGTGCGAGGTCAGTGTTACCTGGGTGTGAGCTCGGTGTCTCTGGGTGCAAGCTCAGTGGTACCTGGGTGTGAGCTTAGTGGCTCTTGGGTGCGAGCGCAGTGGTACCTGGGTGTGAGCTCAATGGCTCGTGGGTGTGAGCTCAGTGGTACACAAGTGTATGCAGTTTCTGAGCTGTGGTGCATGTGTGTATAATGATTTGTCCAATGTGTGCTGTTGGAGGGCAGGGCACCCATGTGAAATATGATGTGTCAAAGAAGGAGCATACTGGTGCGAGCTCAGTGGTACCTGGGTGTGAGCTTAGTGGCTCTTGGGTGCGAGCTTAGAGGCTCTTGGGTGCGAGCACAGTGGTACCTGGGAGTGCGCTCAGTGTCTCTGGGTGCGAGCTCAGTGTTACCTGGGTGTGCGCTCAGTGGCTCTTGGTGCGAGCTCAGTGTTACCTGGGAGTGCGCTTAGTGACTCTGAGTGCGAGGTCTGTGTTACCTGGGAGTGCGCTCAGTGGCTCTGGGTGCAAGGTCAGTGGTACCTGGGTGTGAGCTCAGTGGCTCTGGGTGCGAGGCCAGTGTTACCTGGGTGTGAGCTCAGTGTCTCTGGGTGCGAGGTCAGTGTTACCTGGGAGTGCGCTCAGTGGCTCTGGGTGCAAGGTCAGTGTTACCTGGGTGTGAGCTCAGTGTTTCTGGGTGCGAGGTCAGTGTTACCTGGGTGTGCGCTCAGTGGCTCTGGGTGCGAGGTCAGTGTTACCTGGGTGTGAGCTCAGTGTTTCTGGGTGCGAGGTCAGTGTTACCTGGGTGTGCGCTCAGTGGCTCTGGGTGCGAGGTCAGTGTCACCTGGGTGTGTGCTCAGTGGCTCTGGGTGCGAGTTCAGTGTTACCTGGGTGTGAGCTCAGTGTTTCTGGGTGCGAGGTCAGTGTTACCTGGGTGTGCGCTCAGTGGCTCTGGGTGCGAGGTCAGTGTCACCTGGGTGTGCGCTCAGTGGCTCTGGGTGCGAGGTCAGTGTTACCTGGGTGTGAGCTCAGTGTTTCTGGGTGCGAGGTCAGTGTTACCTGGGTGTGCGCTCAGTGGCTCTGGGTGCAAGGTCAGTGTCACCTGGGTGTGCACTCAGTGGCTCTGGGTGCGAGGTCAGTGTTACCTGGGAGTGCGCTCAGTGGCTCTGGGTGCGAGGTCAGTGTTACCTGGGTGTGAGCTCAGTGTCTCTGGGTGCGAGCTCAGTGGTACCTGGGTGTGAGTTTTGTGGCACTTGGGTGCGAGCGCAGTGGTACCTGGGTGTGAGCTCAGTGGCTCGTGGGTGTGAGCTCGGTGGTACACGAGTGTTTGCAGTATCTGAGCTGTGGTGCAGGTGTGTATAATGATTTGTCCAATGTGTGCTGTTGGAGGGCAGGGCACCCACGTGAAATATGATGTGTCAAATAAGGAGCATACTGGTGCGAGCTCAGTGTTACCTGGGTGTGAGCTTAGTGGCTCTTGGGTGCGAGCTCAGTGTTACCTGGGTGTGAGCTCAGTGTCTCTGGGTGCGAGCTCAGTGGTACCTGGGTGTGAGCTTAGTGGCACTTGGGTGCAAGCACAGTGGTACCTGTGTGTGAGCTCAGTGGCACGTGGGTGTGAGCTCGGTGGTACACGAGTGTATGCAGTATCTGAGCTGTGGTGCATGTGTTGTATAATGATTTGTCCAATGTGTGCTGTTGGAGGGCAGGGCACCCATGTGAAATATGATGTGTCAAAGAAGGAGCATACTGGTGCGAGCTCAGTGGTACCTGGGTGTGAGCTTAGTGGCTCTTGGGTGCGAGCGCAGTGGTACCTGGGTGTGAGCTCAGTGGCTCGTGGGTGTGAGCTCAGTGGTACATGAGTGTATGCAGTATCTGGGCTGTGGTGCATGTGTTGTATAATGATTTGTCCAATGTGTGCTGTTGGAGGGCAGGGCACCCACGTGAAATATGATGTGTCAGAGAAGGAGCATACTGGTGCGAGCTCAGTGTTACCTGGGTGTGAGCTCAGTGTCTCTGGGTGTGAGCTCAGTGGTACTTGGGTGTGAGCTTAGAGGCTCTTGGGTGCGAGCACAGTGGTACCTGGGTGTGAGCTCAGTGGCTCGTGGGTGTGAGCTCAGTGGTACACGAGTGTATGCAGTATCTAAGCTGTGGTGCATGTGTTGTATAATGATTTGTCCAATGTGTGCTGTTGGAGGGCAGGGCACCCATGTGAAATATGATGTGTCAAAGAAGGAGCATACTGGTGCGAGCTCAGTGGTACCTGGGTGTGAGCTTAGTGGCTCGTGGGTGTGAGCTCAGTGGTACCTGGGTGTGAGCTCAATGGCTCGTGGGTGTGAGCTCAGTGGTACACACGTGTATGCAGTATCTGAGCTGTGGTGCATGTGTGTATAATGATTTGTCCAATGTGTGCTGTTGGAGGGCAGGGCACCCACGTGAAATATGATGTGTCAAAGAAGGAGCATACTGGTGCGAGCTCAGTGGTACCTGGGTGTGAGCTCAGTGGCTCAGGGCGCGAGCTCAGTGTTACCTGGGTGTGAGCTCAGTGTCTCTGGGTGTGAGCTCAGTGGTACTTGGGTGTGAGCTTAGAGGCTCTTGGGTGCGAGCACAGTGGTACCTGGGTGTGAGCTCAGTGGTACACGAGTGTATGCAGTATCTAAGCTGTGGTGCATGTGTTGTATAATGATTTGTCCAATGTGTGCTGTTGGAGGGCAGGGCACCCATGTGAAATATGATGTGTCAAAGAAGGAGCATACTGGTGCGAGCTCAGTGGTACCTGGGTGTGAGCTTAGTGGCTCGTGGGTGTGAGCTCAGTGGTACCTGGGTGTGAGCTCAATGGCTCGTGGGTGTGAGCTCAGTGGTACACACGTGTATGCAGTATCTGAGCTGTGGTGCATGTGTGTATAATGATTTGTCCAATGTGTGCTGTTGGAGGGCAGGGCACCCACGTGAAATATGATGTGTCAAAGAAGGAGCATACTGGTGCGAGCTCAGTGGTACCTGGGTGTGAGCTCAGTGGCTCAGGGCGCGAGCTCAGTGTTACCTGGGTGTGAGCTCAGTGTCTCTGGGTGTGAGCTCAGTGGTACTTGGGTGTGAGCTTAGAGGCTCTTGGGTGCGAGCACAGTGGTACCTGGGTGTGAGCTCAGTGGTACACGAGTGTATGCAGTATCTAAGCTGTGGTGCATGTGTTGTATAATGATTTGTCCAATGTGTGCTGTTGGAGGGCAGGGCACCCATGTGAAATATGATGTGTCAAAGAAGGAGCATACTGGTGCGAGCTCAGTGGTACCTGGGTGTGAGCTTAGTGGCTCTTGGGTGCGAGCGCAGTGGTACCTGGGTGTGAGCTCAGTGGCTCGTGGGTGTGAGTTCAGTGGTACCTGGGTGTGAGCTCAATGGCTCGTGGGTGTGAGCTCAGTGGTACTTGGGTGTGAGCTTAGAGGCTCTTGGGTGCGAGCACAGTGGTACCTGGGTGTGAGCTCAGTGGCTCGTGGGTGTGAGCTCAGTGGTACCTGGGTGTGAGCTTAGTGGCTCAGGGCGCGAGCTCAGTGTTACCTGGGTGTGAGCTCAGTGGCTCAGGGCGCGAGCTCAGTGGTACCCAGGTATAGGAAGTGTGTGAGCAGTGATGGATGTGTGCGCAGTTATGGGAAAAAATAACTTGTTCTATCGACAAGTGAGCAGAGGCCGCGAGAGTACAGCCATTAATGGGAGCCGAGCTTAGGAGTATGTGGGCAACTGTACTCACCGCCGAACAGATAATGACGTCGAGGAACGTACCTCACGTGCGCTGCACAGAGGGGCGTGGGACCCTCCTCGCACATACAGGGTGGAAAGCGCGGGCTCTTCAGAGCCTGCAAGGAGCTCGCGGCGGAAGTTTGTAGACCCGTGTAGTGTCCTAGCATGGACACGTTCTAGTGTTCAGAAGTGTATGCTCTACACTTTACACCCACCCACCACCTACGTCACTGGGTCAGGTGACTAGGCTAATAAAAGGGCCGAGCGCACGTGCTCGTGGCCAGTTAACCCACCATCTAACTATGTGTCTGCGTCAGTGATTACTAGCATGAGGGCCTAGGGCCCCCAAACACCACAATGGCGACGAGGGTTGCGAGCCCCAGCGTGCCGCAGCAGCCCTTCCGTTCGTGAGGGGGAGAGGAGTGCTCCCACTAAGGTCACCCCCCCTCTACAAGAGGGCGCGACGCGCCGAGAAGCCAGCCGGGCGAGTCGGAGCCCACAGCACCGCCGCGGGCGTGCACAGTGCCCCTGAGTGGAAGCGTGGCAGTCGGGTGCCCACACCGACCTGCCGCTGTGCTGAGAAGCGCCCAGAAGGAGAAGTGCGAGCCGTGCGGAGCCCACCCGCATCGGCCGCGACGCCGTCGTTCTGCAGGCGGAGGCCGGGTGCCCACCCCGAACCTGCTGCTGTGCCTGGAGGTGCCCGGGAGTAATGGCAAGCCGAGCGGTGCCCACCCGCATCGGCTGCGACCCCCGCAAGAGGCGTGTAACACGCGGTGCCCACCCGCGGAAAGAAGGAGGCCCGCCAACTGCAAGTAAAAGCGGAGCCCACCCGCGTGAAAAGCCCAGCCGGGCATAAGGTGAGCCCTGGATGGAGCGCCGGACCAAGTGAAGCGGACGGGAGCCTACCCCGCCGCGATAGCAAAGCGCCACCAGCAGCCCCCCCCCCCGCGCGGTCCGTGACGATATGAGACCTGCTGCGGGGGCGGGACGACCAGAAAGTAATAGCGGAGCCCACCCACGACGGTGAACAGGAGCGGCACAAGCAGCACCCCCCCCCCCCCCGCGCGGTCCGTGATGCTAGGTGACCGGCTGCGGGGGCGGGACGAAGAGAAAATGGAAAGCGGAGCCCACCCGCAGGATGAGCAGGTACCTGCCTCCCCTATTCTAATGCACCGCCCGGAATAGCAGCAGCACCACTCTCCCCCGCCCCGGCCAGCGAGCGAATGAAGGAGCTGCCGTGGGCGGGAAGAGCAGGCGGAGAACAGCGCCGGCACCCGGGGAGCACTCCCGAGCGAAGGGACAAGGACATCGAGCCCCGGTGGTGCCTGCAGACAGGTGCCCTGATCGATGCCCGACAACCGACGATTAGGCGCCTGAAAGCGCAGATGCAGGGCAGCGCGGTGAAGCGCAAGGTGCCCCAGGCGAGAGCAACCAAGTGCTCTGGAATCGAGGGGACTGCCAGGGGTAGAAGGGATTACCTGTGCACCCGGAGGAAGTGACCCCCCACCGCCTATCTCACACACAGAGAACTGCCTCGCCCACTGAAGTGCCTGTGCCCCCTGCACCTCACTAAACAAGTGCCCATAGAAAGATGCCTCATCCTCTCTGCAATGCCTGTGCCCCCTGCCACTACAAGAAGGAGGATGATATCAGAGTGGCACGTCTGCCACTTAAAGGAAAAGGGGAAAGAAAGATCTGAGTGGTACGGTTGCCACTGTAAGAAGGAGAAGAAGTCAGAGTGACATGGACATCATCACGGAGAAAGAAATAGAGGAAGGAGAAGAGTGTGGCAAGACTACTCACACCTCAAAGACAAGGACAGAGAGAAGAGTGTGGCAAGACTACTCACACCTCAAAGACAAGGAAGGTGACAAGCGTCAGAACACAGTGCGCAAGTCCTGAAGAACACCCGTGGCACGGAGAAAAGACCATCTGTTTGATGATGCTTTCAGCACACCTGGGATCTGCAGAGGTGAGCAGGCCGGACCATTCGAAACACCCACCTTTGGGGTTACACGGACACTGGTCAATGCCAGCCGTGGTGACTCAGGGGCAAAGGCCTCAGGGATGCCGGTGAGAGAGAGTATCCCCGCGACGAGAGATGGTCATCAGCCGCCCTTCAGCAAAGGTCTCAGGAGGATGAAGACTTCGCGTGCTAAAGACAGGAGCCAACAGCCACCCTCCAGGTCTGACTGCGGCATCTGAGGTGAGACCTGCCGTCTCCTCCGCACCCGTACTTATCGGCATGGGAGTAACACGATACAGGACACTGAACCCAGGCCAGATCTGAGGAAGAGGGCCTCAAGGATATCCCGTGGCAGGGGAACACCTGTGAGAGGGGCATCCTGGTGAGAGGGGTGTCTTGCGAATAACCCGTCTTTCTGCAAAACAGAACACACGCCACCGATAACGAAAAGGACTGGACTAAAAAGATAAATGGCAACATCTAGCGCTGAACCAAAAGAACTCAACAACTGCGTTTGTCGCCAAGAAAGTAAAGCGAAGAAAGACTGTGAGAGCAACTTCAAGGCAGAGCCGTCAAACAGACTAACTCCATCGAGCACCCATGACTGGTGCCACAGTGAACTGGTAATTGTCCGCGACAGGAAGAACATCGTCCGCGACAGGAAGAACATCGTCTGTGACTCCAGGCTGCTGAAGCGTGAGCGACTCTGCAGAAGTTTAGTCACTGTATTACATCTGTATATATATGTCTTTTCTCCCCTAGGTTGGACATTTGACTCCGGGTTTTTGTTATTAAAGATTGGGAGGAATGTAGTGTCCTAGCATGGACACGTTCTAGTGTTCAGAAGTGTATGCTCTACACTTTACACCCACCCACCACCTACGTCACTGGGTCAGGTGACTAGGCTAATAAAAGGGCCGAGCGCACGTGCTCGTGGCCAGTTAACCCACCATCTAACTATGTGTCTGCGTCAGTGATTACTAGCATGAGGGCCTAGGGCCCCCAAACACCACAACCCGGAGTCCCTCGAGAGATGCAGCTGACGTGTTATGAGTAATGTCTGAGGAATGCTTCTACTTCATGACTCAGTATAGCGGGTAGTTTGTCTCCACTCTTTGTATGCCACTACTTACCTTTGGGTAGATACCCGTCACTGTCTCCGAATCTGTGTCCCCGTTTGGCAATCTTGTGTTTGTGAGAGCATAGCCTCTTTACGATCTCTTTTGATCGGCTGGCTTATATTTTTCCACTTCTCGCCTTTTAGGCACTGTGTTTTTTTTCTTGTGGGTTAAACACTCAAGAGTCCATGGTGGGGCATGTGTTTCCCAGCTGTTTCCCTTGTGTACTACTCTCCCCCTGCATTCCAACATGCTCTCTATTGCCCAAGTTCCTTTCGCGTTGATGGGAATACATCTGAAACTGGTTTCTGGGTGGGAAACAACCTGGAAAATGTTTGTGAATTCAAAGACACTTGTGAGATTGTGAGCATCGCTGTCTTATTACACGTGAAATGCGCACCATCGACCACCGAGAGGTTTACAACTGCACCCTACCCGTGCAATTACACCTTGACCCGTGCAACCTCGAGAGGTTTACAACTGCACCCTACCCGTGCAATTACACCTTTACCCGTGCAACCTCGTGCTTTGTGAATGAATCCCACACTGGAATATGCTTTTGTAATTAACACTAATTGCACCTCTCCAAGTGTTGCTTAGGTGTGCCGATATATGTGTGAAACCAGTCCCATGAATTTAAATAGGGATCATTTACATATTGAATGGTTATCCTGAAAATCTGGGGTGGAACACGCCACGAGCCCCACCCCAGCGGACTGTAAATGTCAATGGTAAATAAAGTGTGTAATGTGTATTTACAGGAAATGTCTGCCAGGCCCTCCTGGGAGATAAAAAGCATGGCTGCCTGTCCTACCTGTCGTATATGGAACCTCTGTAAGGGCATCCCAATGATTAACCAGCATAGATCTATTTATTTGTAGTTCTTTGAGTGACGTGCCATGCTGCCTCAAGGCAGTTAGAGAGGTACTAAAGATAGTCACAGAGGTCTGAGGTGATGACAGGCATCGATTCTCTGCTACGATCACCAAGAAATGTGACTGTTGTCGCCAATGAAGTCTCGTTGGAGTCTATTTTGTAGAAACTTTCCTATTGATAGAGACATCCGTACCCGGGCCCTGTCCACACCAAGGCGAGGACAGTGTAGGTATTTTAGAAGTTTGATGAAGCGATTCATTCAGTATTTGGAACACAATTAACCTCAGGATAAGATCCTGCCTGGTTCTTTGGTGCACATGTAAAGGGACCTATAGTGGAAGGAAAGCAAAACACCTTCGCTCGAACCCCCTGCAGGGCGTTTCCCTGAGACCACTGTCAAAAGTAATGGACCTCAGACACTTTTATGTACCAGCCTGTGAGGACGCCAGTGGTCTGTCCCAGGGCTCTACAGACCACAGACAGTTTTATGTACTAGCCCGTGAGGACTTCAGTGGTCTGTCCCACGGCTCTACAGACCACTGACAGTTTTATGTATCAGCCTGTGAGGACTTCAGTGGTCTGTCCCAGGCCTCTACAGACCACAGACAGTTTTATGTACCAGCCCGTGAGGACTTCAGTGGTCTGTCCCAGGGCTCTACAGACCACAGACAGTTTTATATAGCAGCCTGTGAGGACGTCAGTGGTCTGGCCTATGGCTCTACAGACCAAAGACAGTCTTATGTACCAGCCAGTGAGGACGTCAGTGGCCTGCTCCTGGGCTCTACAGACCACAGACAGTTTTATGCACCCAACTGTGAGGACGTCAGTGGCCTGCTCGTGGGCTCTACGGACCGCAGTTTTATGTACCAGCCGGCGAGGGCTTCAGTATCAGGTCCAGAACTCCACAGACCACAGACAGTTTTATGTACCAGCTGGCGAGGGCTTCAGTACCAGGTCCAGAACTCCACAGACCACAGACAGTTTTATGTACCAGCTGGCGAGGGCTTCAGTACCAGGTCCAGAACTCCACAGACCACAGACAGTTTTATGTACCAGCTGGCGAGGGCTTCAGTACCAGGTCCAGAACTCCACAGACCACAGACAGTTTTATGTACCAGTCTGTGATGACATCAGTGTTCTGGACTCAGTTCCAGGGCTCTACAGGCCACAGACAGTTTTATGTACCCGCCTGTGAGGACGTCAGTGGCCTGCTCCTGGGCTCTACGGACCGCAGTTTTATGTACCAGCCGGCGAGGGCTTCAGTACCAGGTCCAGAACTCCACATACCACAGACAGTTTTATGTACCAGCTGGCGAGGGCTTCAGTACCAGGTCCAGAACTCCACAGACCACAGACAATTTTATGTACCAGCTGGCGAGGGCTTCAGTACCAGGTCCAGAACTCCACAGACCACAGACAGTTTTATGTACCAGTCTGTGAGGACGTCAGTGGCCTGCTCCTGGGCTCTACGGACCGCAGTTTTATGTACCAGCCGGCGAGGGCTTCAGTAGCTGGTCCAGAACTCCACAGGCCACAGACAGTTTTATGTACCCGCCTGTGAGGACGTCAGTGGCCTGCTTCTGGGCTCTACGGACCGCAGTTTTATGTACCAGACGGCGAGGGCTTCAGTACCAGGTCCAGAACTCCACAGACCACAGACAGTTTTATGTACCAGTCTGTGAGGACTGCAGTGGTCTGGTCTACGGCTCCAAGGACCGCAGACAGTTTTGTGTACCAGCTCGTGAGGACTTCAGTGTTCTGGACTCAGTCCCAGGGCTCTACAAACCACAGACAGTTTTATGTAGCAGCCTATGACGGCTTCAGTAGCTGGTCCAGAACTCTACAGACCACAGGCAGTTTTTGTACCTGCCTGTGAGGACGTCAGTGGCCTCTAAGGACCGCAGTTTTATGTACCAGCCGGCGAGGGCTTCAGTAGCTGGTCCAGAACTCCACAGGCCACAGACAGTTTTATGTACCAGCCCGTGAGGACTTCAGTGGTCTGTACCAGGGCTCCACAGACCACAGACAGTTTTATGTAGCAGCCTGTGAGTACTTCAGTGGCTGCTCCAGGGCTCTACGAACCACAGACAGTTTTATGTACCCGCCTGTGAGGACGTCAGTGGCCTGCTCCTGGGCTCTACGGACCGCAGTTTTATGTACCGGCCGGTGAGGGCTTCAGTAGCTGGTCCAGAACTCCACAGACCACTGACAGTTTTATGTACCAGCCTGTGAAGGCTGCAGTGGTCTTGTCCAAGGCTGTATGGACCACAGCGTGGCAGGGACTTTGATGATCTCAGCAGGACCGCATTAATTGCACCACATCGCACCTTGAATCTCTAAGGGGCATATTATCAAGCCAGGCGATAAAATTATCGCCGCTTTAGCGGCAGAAAACTGCCGCTAAAACGGCGATAATGGGCTTCATAATATGCCCTATGGAATTCCAATTGAAGCCCATGTTAGACGTCCTTCACATTTAACATGGGCTTCAATTGGAATTCCATAGAGCATATTATCAAGCCCATAATCGCCGTTTTAGCGGCAGTTTTCTGCCGCTAAAGCGGCGATAATTTTATTGCCTGGCTTGATAATATGCCCCTAAATTTTGTTATGACAATCATCATATTTAGAGTGTAGGGCAGCTGGCATGTGTTTACGCTGCTCGTAACTGTACTCGGTTTGCATGAACAGAGAAGGGAATCGGGTCACAGGGAAATCATGTGATTTGCCTAAGATCACACCGTGTGATTAAGCGAGGAATGCGGTCTCTGGCATCAACAGAAGGCAGATGGCCAGTAGCACCCTCCTTGCCCACTCTTTAAACGCCCAGGGACATGAAAGACTTCCTTTTCGTCGTTAACAATCTCTGCTAGGCCCCGTTGAAAAGCCTTCCTTTTCTGTGGAGGGCACGGGTTGGCACAATGAAGCGCTGAAGGCAACTTCATGTGTCAATGTGAAGACGGAAAAAGATCGGGATAAGGCACCACTGAAAGTAATGTGCAGTAGCCATGCGACAGTCCCCCCACCCCGACAGTCCATATCCATGGTACATTATCTCTCTTCATTCGGGGGTGTCCAATGTAGGTACAGGAGAGGCGGATCAATGAATAATTATCGGTGGAACGCCTGAGTTTTCCAGATGATCTCACCTAGATCCCTGCATGTACATTGATTTCCTGCGGACATCCTTTCTGGCTCTAAGTTGGACTACACATCAGATGTTTTCAGCCCAGCATCAAGCCACAAGCATCAGGTGTGTCTTTTCCTTGGCACCAGTGTTGACACGAAATGAGATCTGACCTAACCTGAAGTGATGCTTTTCACTTCCCATTTACACAGAAGCACTGAGCAGTGGCATATAGGGGGGGGGGGCACTGTTTTTGGGGACGGTGGAGGTGAGCAGATCGTGTTTGTCAACTACTACCATCCCCCCTCCCCCGAGAACAAGTCTTAGCTGCAGCGGGCGGCATACTTTGGGTCTGCTCCGGGTGGAAGTAGGTCTAGCAATGCCACTGAGCGCCATTTTTAGGTCGAGGCCAACCAGACACTGCGCTGTCTGGTTTGGTGACAACATCTTGGGGACATTCAGAAAGCTTCCCTGGGAATGTATTCCGCCCATTGCTTATCATTGGCTTTGTAGTTTGTCACTCGCATTTGCTTGCTTTCTATTTGCTGGCTCTATTTGCTTTAAGCTGCCCAGCTTGAGTTCATCCCTTCTACGGCTAAAATGTTATTTACTGTTCCCATTTACTATATCCTTCCAGGAGTGCTCGATTTCTGTAAACATGCCTGTTAATCTTGTTCTTATCTTGTCTCATTTACTGTGCATTCAAAGACAGAGGTCCAATGTAAGGCTCTTTCTTCTGAGGGAGCTTGGTGTTTACTTTTTTCTTTCTCTGACTTGAAAGTGAGATGATTTATGTGACAATCATGCTGGCTACTGGGGGAGTGCTTGAGTTAGGCTGTACGTTGTTGTTTGTTTCTAGCAAACAATAAAAAATAAATGCCTGTAAATAAACTGTGCAAATATTTCAGAACTGGTAAAGCACAAATGAAACATATTTTTTGGTATTTCAGAAATGTGGTGAAATCAATTATTTTAACACAATACAAAACTCCAATACTCTAGGTAATGACAGTTCCACCCATTATAGTTTGTGTGCTTTTTACTTTTATCAGTAAATCCGTATGTCTGTTCAAATGTAATGGCCATTTCAGTTGAAGATGTGTTGTCTGTTATGGCAGTGTGCTACCACACCATGCATACTGCACTTTACCACACTGCACTCTACCCTGCACCACTTCACTCTAAACCATTTCACTCTACTCTGAAACAATCTACTCTGCGCCACTCCACTCTACTCCACTGCAATCTACTCTGTACCACTCCACTCTGTGCCACTTTACTCTACTCGACTCTGCTCTACACCACTCTATTCTCTGCCACTACACTTAACTCTAACTACTGCACTCTATGCCACTGTGTTCCATGCCAATGCACTCTACACCACTTTACTCAAATCCAATGCACTCTACGCCATTGGACTCTACGCCAGTCTACTCTGCACTACTATACTCTACTCTGCAAGACTCTACTTTGTCCTAATACACTCTACTCCATGCCAATCCACTGTACTCTACATCACTGCACTCTACGCCAGTGTAAAATACTCTGCACCACTGTACTTTGTTCCACTACTCTCTACACCACTTTACTCTGCAGCACTCTACACTACTGCACTCCACTCTGTAACACTGCGCTCTCCACTACTGAACTCTATTCCACTCTACTGTGTGCCACTTCACTCTACTCTGCACCACTCTGTTCTACCACTGCACTCTATGCCAATGCACTCTACACCACACCACTGCATTCTACGACACTCTACTCTGCACCACTGCACTCTATGCCACTACACTCTACTCTGCACCACTCTATGTCAATGCACTCTACACACTACACTCTACTCTGTAACACTCCACTTACTCTAATCTCTACTACACGATTTCACTCTACACCACTCACCTCTATGCCACTCTACTCTACACCTCTTCACCTCTGCACTCTACCCTGCACCACTCCATTCTGTCCTCCATCACTCCACTCAACACCACTTCACTCTACTCTGAAACAATCTGCTCTACGCCACTGCACTCTACTTTACTCTGCGCCACTCCACTCTGCGTCACTGCATGCTGTGCTGTGGCATTCCACTCTACTACGCTCTACTCTACATCACTCTACTCTACTCCACAGGACTGTGTCACCCTATTCTACGTCACTTCACTCTACGCCAATGTGCTCAACCCCCACTTTACTCAAAATCAATGCATTCTATGCCACTGCACTCTATGCTAATCTACTCTTTACTTTATGCCACTACACTCTAGGCCACTCTACGACACATCACTCCATTCTACGACCTCCACTCTATGACACTCCACTCTATGACACTGCACTCCATGATACTCTACTCCATGACTCTCTACTCCACTCTATGCCACTCCACAACACTCTATGCCACTCTATGCCACTCTGCAACATTACTCCACTCTACGACAGTCCACTCTTCTCTCTGCCATTCTATCAATCAATTAATCAATTTGGATAGCACAGCACTGTCAACCGAGGGGCATCTTGGCTCTCTAGGTGTGTCGTCTAAGTCGAAAAGCCAGGTCCTGAGTTTCTTTCTGAAGTGCACCAGTGAGGGTGCTGTTCGTAGATTGGAAGGACAGGCCATTCCAGGTCTTGGCAGCAATGAAGGAGTGCCCCCCACTGCGACAGATGTGGGGGGTGCGGGGTGCGTACGGGCTAGTGAGGAGGAGAACACGTGGCTTGCGGGTAGATGGAAGTTGTTGGTGGCTGATGTAGGCCGGTCCTTGATCGTGAAAAGCTTTGCAGGCGTGCGTGAGGATCTTGAATTGGCATCTCTTCTGGATGGGGAGCCAGTGGAGGTTCCTGAGGTGGGGGTGATGTGGGTTCATTTGGGGATGAGATTATTTGCCACATTCTGTATAGTCTGGGGTCTTCGGAGGAGCTGGGCAGAGATGCCAGCGTAGAGAGCGTTGCTGTAGTCGAGGCGGCTGGTGACGGGGGGCCTGAGTGACGGTTTTCCTGGTGCCGACTGGGATCCATCTGAAGAGTTTGCAGGATGTGGAAGCAACTGCTCTACTCTACTCGACTGTACTCTACTCTACAACACCCTACTCCACTCAACACCCTCTACACTGCTCCAATCTGCTCTATGCCTCTCCACTCTATGCCACTCAACTCTACGACACTCTACTCTACTCTTCACCCTTCCACTCTTCTCCCCCACTTACATTCCACAACACTACACCACCCCAAGTCCACTCTGTGCCACTCTACGCCCCTACATAACACTCTGCTCTACTGTATGACACTCCACTTTATGACACTCCACTCCACGGCACTCTCCTTTACACCACTAAGGGGCATATTATCAAGGCATGGCGATAATATTATCGCCGCTTTAGCGTCCATTTTTGGGCGAAAAGCGGCGATAATATTATCGCATTATCAACAAGGACACGCTAGCGCGTGTTTCCTTGCCTTAGTGCCCGTTGTCAGCACGGCTCCCATCGCATCAGTAATGAGATGTAAAGGTGGCGTGCCTGACAAAACTCCATGGGAAAATATCACTAACCCAACTTATATATTATCAACGAGGGGTAGCGATAGTTGAAATTGCGTTAACTATGCCTTAAAGCAGGTATTTAACGTCTGCTAAATTCCTAACTAAGGCATACCTAACATGGGAGGTAGATTGTGGGGCTAAGGCCACAGGGCCTTATCATCAAGACATATAGCCGTTTTCCAAACCAGCTGGAAAACCAGCGATGTTCCATGGAAAACCCTGCTATTGCTGGAATATTTATCGCCATAGTGCTAAGCGTTGATAATACAGCGCTAGCTTGGCGATATATTCCAGCGATAGCCGGCTATAATTTAAAGCGCGCAAATCGGTAATTATCGCTGGGGCTTGATAATGTGCCCTAACTTTTAGCCATGCTCAACAGTAGCCATGCTGGTGTACAACATGGCTAAAACCTATTAGCAAAGTCAATAGCTTTTGTGTAGGTGAGACTTGATGGCTTTGCCAATGCTTGTTTAGATGCAGGCTCTAAAAAAACACAGTAAATTTGTGAATAAACATGGAAATAAAAAAGATAATAAAACCTATGCAATGTATTTATCTTTTTTCTAGGGAGCCTTTCACTAAAACGGGTTTCTTTTAGGGCTGCGGAGTCGGATAACCTACAGTGTCACAGCCTCGCACTTCTGTTAAAATGCTCGCCAGCTTCGCTAAGTGGCTTCCGGTGGAGGCCATGAAGCAAGTACTGTGTTTCAACCGCCACTCAGATGGCAGATCTCTGCAGCCTGGTGTCCCCTCCATGCGGGGGTGGGGGAGGGGGCATCCGAATGCAGAGTAAAGATGCGCCGAACCCATGGGCAACCTCGGGGGACGACGTTTACAGAATTCGCCCACCTACGTGGATTCATTATGACTTTTCCCACCTCTAGCGTCTTGGCATCAAGCCAGCAGCGCAGACTGGAAACGTAAAAAGATCCTGGAGTGAAATTAAACAATAGCCAAGAACAATGCACAGTTTAAGCAAAAAACACGATTTAAAAAACGGGCGTGTTACAGAATCAGCATATTAAATAGGTGTATGTAAGTAATTTGCAGTTCAAAATGGGCAGCTTTTATCAAATACCATGTATACAAGTGGCAGTTTAAACAATAGTCACTTTCCACATTGGACACCTCCATTTCAAACAATCGCCAGCTTAAACAATGGAGGATTTAAAAAATGAAATGCTTTAAGAAAAGCACTTTGAATATTATGTTAAAACACTGGACAGCTTAATTAAGGGGATTCAGACCACTGAGGTCCTCTCGGGCTGGAAACTATGGGCTGACGGGACAATGCTCAGCGTAAACAATGGGCAGCCTAAAACAATGGGCAGATTCGACAATGGGCAGGTTAAACAATGGGCAGCTTCAACAACAGTAGCATAACACAGGCCTCTGCAGCTCCTGCGGTGCGGGGGTCTCCCAAGCTCCAGGGGGGCCCCTCAGCACAGTACTCCGACCGTAGAGCTCCTGAAGGAGACCACCATATTTTACAGGTGTAAGACAGAAGTCAAGAGGGGAAAATGGGAAGTGTTGGGGGTGACCATCAGATGTTACAGTTGTAAAACAGCAGAGAAGGGGAGACGAGGAGAAGGGTTGGGGTGGCAAAGGTGCCTACCAGATGTTACAGCTGTAAGACACAAGTGACAGGTAGACTGGCAGAATGGTTGCGGGGTCCATGAGATGTTACAGGTGTTAGACACAAGGGATGGAGGCACAGGGAGAAGAGTTGCAGGGGCAAGAGGGGACCATAAGATGTTACGGGTGTTAGACACAAGGGATGGAGGCACAGGGAGAAGGGTTGTGGGATCATGAGGGGACCATAAGATGTTACGGGTGTTAGACACAAGGGATGGAGGCACAGGGAGAAGGGTTGCGGGGGCAAGGTGGGACTATGAGATGTGACAGATGTTAGACACACGGGATGGAGGCACAGGGAGAAGGGTTGCGGGATCAATGGGGGACCATGAGATGTTACGGGTGTTAGAAACAAGGGATGGAGGCACGGGGAGAAGGGTTGCGAGATCAATGGGGGACCATGAGATGTTACGGGTGTTAGAAACAAGGGATGGAGGCACAGGGAGAAGGGTTGCAGGGTCAAGGGGGGACCATGTGATGTTACAAATGTTAGACACAAGGGATGGAGGCGTAGGGAGAAGGGTTGCGGGATCAAGGAGGGACCATGAGATGTTACGGGTGTTAGACACAAGGGATGGAGGCACAGGGAGAAGAGTTGCGGGGGCAAGGGGTGACCACCTGATGTTTACATGTGTAAAACGTAAGGGAAGGAAGATCATACGATCAGATTTCCCATTTGGCTCTCAAACAATGGAGGACACTTTCCTTTTTTAGGTCTCGCCTGACCTAATGCGCTGGTCTGGCGAGACTTTTTGAGAGGGCTCCAAAAAGTGCTACCAGGCCAACCTAGAGCTACAGTACATGTGCGTGGGCGCGCGCCCCGCGCTTGACCGCAATTACTTTTACTTTCGCGACTGCACGGCCGCTTTGATGTTTGATCGCGATCGTGATCACATTCGCGGCCGTGCGGCCGCTTGGCATAGCCAATAGGTCTCGTTTTTGGGACCTTATAAGTATTTAGTTATGCAACTGTTGCATGGCTAAACACTTATAAGGTCCCAAAGGCGAGACCTATTGGTTATGCCAATGCTTGTTCCTCTCAGACTCCTGGCCTAGGCATGATGGGCCATTTGATGTGTCTACAGGCGAGGTACTGACTTTTCATTGAACCTGTAACACCCTGCGCTCAGACCTATCCTGTAACATCATATTATGCGACAACAAGCAGGGAAAATATTGAGGTATCTGACGTCGTGCACCGCGTAACTGTGACTAGGCCCTCAAAACACACATCTGCTTGTGACTTCACTTTTCCCGCCTGCATGCCTGTATCCCCGCCGGTGCAGTAATTTCACAGTCTCAGACAATCACCTTATTGTATTGGGTGACCCTGCAACGTGCTGCTTGTTATGAATGACTAGATAATACGTATGCAGAGTGTCACCATAAATACGAAGTATGCGGCTAAACATAAGCGCATGCCTAGGCGCAGATTGTGACTCACACCAGCTCATGTCTATGACGTCATCGGCCAACGCAAAGACACTGTTCTAGTATATTAATTGTTAATAATAGGTTGCTTTACGTAGCATTTAGTGCCTTGGATTTTAATGTTTTGTCGCGCTTTGATTATCGCTTACTACTATTAAACGTCTACGTCACTAAAGGATTCCGTCATCCACCTCTGAAGAATAAAAGACTGATTCAGACCGACCACCGTTAATAACCTGCAAATTACAGGTTACATACAGATCCCGGCCCTTTAAGATTTGAACTTGAGGCTACTGGTGGTTACAACCCTACCACTACCTAAACCATAGCGTCTTCAAACGGTTTCACTTTGCCGCTGACCGCGGCCCCCGCAGGGGGCCAATCGGCGGTCGGCGCCTTAGTGGCCCCGGGGCCCCGGTCACCCCTCCCCACTCCCTACTTCGGGGGGGGGGCGGGGGCAGGGATTCTGATTGTGCCCCCCTCCGTGTCAGGGGCCGGAAGTGACGCGAAAGGCGCGTCACTTCCGGGCCCAGGTGTGAGGGGAAGGCTATTTAGCCTTCCCCCACCCTCACTGGCGACCTCTTTGTCGCCCACCTCGCCTTTTGTGACGACGAATCGGACGCAGCGTCGCTTCGCGGGGGTCGTCGTCGTTGCCTTGCTGTGGAACTCCTATAGTTGCGGTGAGTTGCCGGATTGCCCCCTCGCCCCGGCCCTGTCCCTGGGCAGTACCAGGAGACGGGGCCCTGTGGTCGGAGTGCCACGGGCGGGGGGGGACCGTGTTCGGAGCAAGGCTCGTATTTATTTACGTGGAACGGGGCGTGCGTTCGTCGGGGAAGCTGTGTTTTGTTGGTTTCCCGGCCACGATGGCTAGCGTGGGTGGGCGCGAGGAGTCGATCGCGGGACGCTACTCGTGTTTGATTTCTTTTAATGCGCGTGCGATCGTAGAGGAAGTACTGTATTCGTCGCGTTACCCGCTGCCACTGTTTGCTAGTGCAGGGGGGGACGCAACCGCGCCTGCAACCCGGCGTCCATCGGCATACTGGCCGCCATCTTGGGTGTGGGGTTTAGCGTTTCTCCTTCGGCGCGGGGGTCAGCGAGAGCCCCTGTCCGGCCCCGTTCTGTTCGCTGAATCTCCCCTGGGCTTATATGTTTATGACTAAGGTGTGATGCAATCTGATACCTTCGGGTCGAGTCTCGCACTAGGAGAAGGTTTATGCGTAAGCGCAAAGTATATGGACCGGGGCACAGGTCCTCACCCCCAAAAGGGTTTTGGTGTCTCCTGGGTGGTCCGTCAGCAAGTCTCGGGGCCGCGATCGCTTTTGCGTCGCGGGGTATAGCATTTAATCCCCCAGTGCCGATCGGTATGTAAAGGCGGTGCGCATTCGGGGTAAATCACTTAATCTCCCCGGGCCGATGTATGTAGGTAAATGCGGTGCTACGCGCTCCTTGCGCCTTATAAATATGTAACACATGTCATCGGTACGAATTTAAAGCGCTCTAATAGCTTCGCTAGACAAATCCGCAGTTAATATGCGTAAGCCGTTATTGAACATAGCCTGGCAGGGTGTTACCGGGTCACAGGGGGCTTGCGGTCCGCCCCGGGTTTCAGGCAGGGGGGCCGGGCTTGAGATCCGTACATGGTTTCGGGGGTTTTTGGTGCAGGCAGGTTTGCCGTCTAGGGACAGGACATCATTACCTCTGACCCTCTGGGTCGCGTCTGCACCGGCGTCTCTGGGCAAACGTCTTATCTCCCGGGACTTGAATGTGCGAGGTGTCGCGCCGGCCTCGGTGAATTGGGGCTAAACGAGGATTATTTAGTTGGGCTAGAACGTACAAGGTTTTGCGCCCGCTCCGGGGGTTTCGTGCTGAATTAATTATCTCCCCGGGCCTGACTGTGCAGGGTGTGGTTTTCCTGTCTAATCAGCGACTACCCCCCGTGCCTGACTGTGCTATGTAAATACGGGGCCCACGCTTAAGCACCGAATATACACGGGGCGAATTCGCGCTACATGAATGGGCAATGTATTGTTTTGTGGCTTGGCTCTGCCTTGTTGGTGGTCTGTTGGGGTCGCGGTGGGGGACGGCACCAGCATGCATAGCGAAGGTCCGGTCCCACAGTAGGCCGGTTCGGGTGTCCCAGTTGGGAGCGGGTAGCCGCCCTCCCTCCGCTTTGCCCGCGAGTGTGCGGGTAGTTAGTAGCAAGGGGCCGAGCCTGGGGGCCAATGCATGGCGTCCGAGAGGCAGCGCGGGTACTGTACAATTTTAGTGTGAGGACAGTGTGGTGGCCCCGTGCCTGAATATGTAATGTAAAGCGCGTCAGTAATATTGCGGGCACGCTACAATGAAGGCAAATGAACGGAGATTTGGTTGTGTTCGTTCACGCGAGACTGTGATTCTGGGGCAAATGGCCCCAAGGAAGGTAGTATGGGGGTGGGATGCTTGCCAGGTTCAAGGTGGGGATGAGGGCAGACGCGACCAGGTTTTACATGGTTAAACGTGATGTGTATGAGCACCTGTGTCCTCTCCCCCCCCCCCCTCTCTCCCCCCCCCCCTTTTTCTGGCGGTACAGCACGCCTTTTCGTGTATGCTTCTCTTGCGCTTATGCTGGTTTCTCTTGCAGTACATTCGTCTGCTTTCACTGGCCGGAGGCTTGTTAATCGGCGACCGAGAGACGCGAGACAAACACCATCCGCATTCGGGGCTCAGACGGGAATAAGAGAGAACAACTGCTAAGTGATGGACAGCCAAGGATTATCCCCCCCCCTTTTCACACCAGGGACACAGGTTGAGGAGTCCATGCCGGACACTTCGGAGGAATCTCGGATTGCCGCTTTCTTGGAACTGACGAGGTCCAAGGGTTTAGCTTGGGCGACGGAACTATTGAAAGCCAGTACCCCCCCAGATTCTGGGATAGCGATGGACGGTCCGGCTACGGACAAGGATGTAGGGGAGGTTGCGGGCCCGTCACGGTCAAAAAGAATCCGCCGCCCCACGAGCAAAGACTTTCCGGTGGAACAACCACCGGCTCGGAATAGAGCGGCCCCTCCTCACAAAGCCCCTGCCCCCCACCAGGCGACGGTTAGCTTGGGGACGGGGGCGCACAACGGACTGCCTGGTCCGCCCCAGGCGACATTTGCCTCGGCAGAGGATTTGGGTAAGCTTTCAGACACACTAAAAGACTTCATGGCTGAGGTCAGATCCGGTCTGCTGCTTGCCAGGTCACCCCTAGGGGTTGGTCCGCCCGCCCCACCGCCGCCGACTGTCCTCCCGGCGCCGGGGGGCTTCACGCAGGTGTGGTGTCCACCGCAGGCTGCGTTGGTACCTCCTCCGCGGCCCACACCCCCAGCTGCTGCGGTGGCCGAGAGCGCGGCAAGTGCGGTTGACTCTGCAGTAGTGGTTCCCCCAGTGGTACCGTCGCCGGCACCAACGCCAGCAGTAGCACCTAAGCCTCTAGTTACCACGGCCCCGCTAGTATCGGGCCGCTGTTCTCTCGCTTGGATGGTCCCCCTAGTGGCCAAAGAAGGGATTTGGCGCAGGGAATTTATTGATATCTTCACCCTTCTGATGCATGGGGCGGAGGGGGTAGATACTAGGAGGATGGGCAACAAGGAAGAGGACAAGCGGGTGTGGTACCATGTATATCCCACCAAAAATATTGTGACTTGGGGTCAGGCCTTTGCCATTTTTGCAGCAGTGATAGTGGAGAAATTCCCAGATGAAGGGCCTGGCCTCTTCCACTATGCAAGTGTGATTACTGAAGAGGCTGCTAAGGGTGGGGGCATGGGATGGTACCACTACGATTGTGACTTCCGCAGACAGAGAGCAATCTGCCCAGATCTTGAATGGGACCAGTTGGAGGTCCGTTTATGGGTAAAACACATGGGCAAGCATACTGAGGGGTCTACGACGAAGTCTGGTACAGAGAGCGGTGTAAAGAGCAAGGAGAAAGAGGATAAAAAAGAGAAGAAATGGGAGGGCAGGAAGTCCTTTCGGGGTGGGCGTGGGGGGGGTCGCAGGCCTGGCTTTCGGGCACGGTCTCCTGGAACTTGCAGGCTCTTCAATGCAGGGTTCTGCTCCTGGGACAAATCATGCCGTTTCGCCCACAACTGCAGCGTGTGCGGGGCACCCCACGCCGCTACCGCATGCTCCAAGCGCGACACCCCCGACAAGCCTTCATCGAGCAAGTAGCCCGGGGGGTTCCCCCCCTCCTGCGCTTTGGCCCCCTGCGTACTCAGCTGCCAGCGCGCATGACCTAGCCCCGCACGATCATGTGAAAGGGCCCTCTCCCATCTGCGTAAAGAACCTCCTCAGCGCACTCCGCGGTTACACTAGCAAGGAAGGGTCCCTCATTTCTGAGGGTTTCTTAGACGGTTTCCGCATTCCTTATCAAGGCCCCTTAGTGAGCAGGGATGCGGAAAATCAGAAATCAGCTAGGGAACACCCGGAGGTAGTGCGGGATAAAATAGCAAAGGAGGTGTCTTTGGGCAGGGTGGCGGGCCCATTTTCCTCACCCCCTATGCCCCACTTTGTGATTTCCCCACTGGGGGTGGTACCTAAAAAGGAGCCGGGGGCTTTCCGACTCATCCACAACCTTTCACACCCAGAAGGGGACTCCGTGAATTCCTGGTTGGACGAAGGTAAATGCTCAGTGTCTTACTGCTCCCTAGACCTGGCAGTCGACATGATCAGGAGGGCAGGGAAGGGAGCCTGGTTGGCTAAGTCTGATATCGAATCGGCCTTCAGGCTCCTGCCAGTACACCCGGACAGCCAACACCTTCTGGGCTTCAGGTGGGGGGACCAGGTCTTTTATGATAGGTGTATGCCCATGGGATGCTCGGTGTCTTGTGCGTACTTTGAGGCGTTCAGCTCCTTCCTACAGTGGGCCTTAACAAACAGGTATGGCATTGAGGGTGTGACCCACTACCTGGATGATTTCCTGTTCATCGGGGGAGCTGACTCGCAAGATTGTGCACGGGCGCTGCAATGTTTCAAGGAATTGGCAGGACACTTGGGCGTACCTTTAGCTCCTGGTAAGACCGAGGGTCCGGCGCAGGTTTTGGTATTCTTGGGCATCGAGTTGGACACGGTAAACGGCGTGTCCCGACTCCCTGCGGATAAGGTACAGGCCCTGCGTCAGGAGATCTGCGATCTACTGGGTAGGGACAAGGCTACTCTAGGTGAAGTCCAATGCCTGCTAGGGACCCTGAATTTTGCGCTAAAGGTCATACCCATGGGGAGGGTCTTTGCACGCCGGCTAGCTAGGGCGACTGCTGGTGTAAAAAAGAAACATCACTGGGTTAAGCTGGGGACAGGGCTGAAGCAGGATCTGGTGGTCTGGAGCGAATTCCTCGCCTGCTTTAACGGGACGGTTATTTGGAAGCAGCCCTGGATTGATAGTCAGGAACTTTGCCTTTTCACAGATGCCTCAGGCAGGGAAGGTTTTGGGGCTATCCTGGGCGAAGAATGGTGCGCGCAGGGATGGCCCAATGTTTGGCGCAGGCGTAGGATCACCAAAAACATTACTGTGTTGGAGCTTTTCCCGATTGTTGTTGCATTACACCTCTGGCCGGCGGCATTGTCTAACAGAAAGGTGGTGTTCTGGTCTGACAACCTGGCGGTCGTTCAGGCAATTAACAACCAGTCCGCCAGGTGCCGGCTGGTGCTGTGCTTACTAAGGGAGTTGGTCCGGGCTTGCCTGCGCATCAATGTGGAGTTTAAAGCCAGGCACATTGAGGGGATTCAAAATGTGGCAGCTGACGCTCTTTCTCGTTTTCAGTGGCTCCGATTCAGGGAGGCCTGGCCGTGGGCGAGAGCGCAGATGACCCCATTCCCGGACCATCTATGGAGGATCCTGCAGTGGGACTGAGCCTGAAAGCGATGGGAGAAAGAGCTCTGGCCCCAGGTACCAGGAGGCGTTACAGCGCCCACATGGCAACATTCAGAGCAACTTCTGTAGCACTGGGTACTTCAGGGGCTGCGATGGTGTCCCAGGTCCGAGCATTTCTGGTGTGGGCGAGGGGACAAGGGAAGAGCCGTTCATGGGTGGGCAGTCACTTGGCAGCCGTAAGCCACGACACTAGGTTGTCTGGTGGGGCGGACCCCACTAACTCCTATCCCATCCGGGCCGCCTTGAAGGGTTGGGCTAGGGAGGAGCCCAGGGCCCCTGATAATCGAGCGCCCATTGATTTTGAAATCCTGAAAGGCATGCTAGGGGCCCTCGAGTCAGTCACCTACTCTCATTACGAAGCCACGCTGTTTTCAGCCACATTCTGCTTAGCGTTCTTCGGGGCTTTCCGAGTCAGTGAGTTAGTGGCTAGGTCCAAGGTCGACTGTTCTGGGGATGCGCTGGGAATTTCAGATGTGTCTATCTCCGGGTCACTGACCATTCTTTTACGCAAGTCCAAGACCGATCAGGCGGGGCGGGGGATCAGGGTGGTTCTCCAGCCTCTAGGTGACTCCAGGTTCTGCCCAGTACAATGGGTAAAGGCATTTTTGGAGCACAGACCGCCTGGCCCGGGTTATCTCCTGTTGCATTCAAATGGTACCCCTGTAACTAGATACCAGTTCGAGCAGGTAATCAGGGCTAGTTTAGCCAGGGCGGGGCTCGCACGGCCGGACAGAAGGTATTCCAGCCACTCCTTCCGAATTGGCGCTGCCACCGCCGCTCACCTGGCGGGATTAGAGGCCGCTCAGGTGAAGAAACTGGGGCGTTGGGAATCTGATTGCTATAAGTTATATGTTCGCCCGTGAGGCAGCTTTTTAGTAAAGTGTTTGTGATTTATGGTGTGTATCGTTGAAATCACCCTTTCCGATTAAATAACTTGTGTGTACACCATGTCTCCTCTTTTATTAGGACGAGTGGTGTGGGTGATCGGGCACTCATTTGTCGCCCGGGCGGCCCAATGGGCATTGCACCGAAAGTGGATGCGACACTTCCCTCAGACCAAAGTGGAATGGATGGGGGTGCCGGGGATGAGATGGTTCGAACTCAGGAATAAGATCGAGCAGAGACTAAGAGCACACGGGTCCACCTTGCCCCACCTGTTGGTGATACACCTGGGCGGTAACGACCTTGTTACCCTGGGGAGACGATTGCTGTTATTAGCCATGAAAAGAGACTTAGGGGAAATATGCAAACGTCTGGGCGAGTGTGAGATCGTGTGGTCAGAGATCATCCCCCGCAGGTCCTGGCGGGGAGCTAAATCATTAGAGGCGGTAGAGCACTCCAGGAGGCGCATTAATGGAGCAATGCGTAAGTTCACAGCCCAAAGGGGTTTGGGCTTTATTCGCCATGAAATGATTCGGGGGAATGTGAAGGGGTACTTCGACTTGGATGGAGTACACCTCTCCCAAATAGGCATGGACCTGTTTTTATTGGATTTAGGCGAAGCATTGGTGAATAGCGGGTGCAGGTAAAGATCTAGGTTGGTGGGGGGCCCTGGTTGCGACGGTTAGCCGCCTCCAGGGCTGTGGCGGAGTTACAGGGCGATCTGGAAGCAGGCCGGTACAAAGGGTACCTCTGCGCGGCACCACGTGGTGCCTGAGCCAAAACGAGGAGCCTCCAGAGAGGTCCCGGAAGCCGGTCGGCGCCCCGCTAGGCCTGCGGGCGGTTGTGGGCCTGAACAACCGGGGGCTTGCTATGCGACGCTCCGCCCCGAGAGGGGGGGCGTGAGTAGAATGACAACGGCACGTGATCGCAAAAGAATCACTTGGGGGGCAGCACTTGCGGGTCGTTCCCGTGCTGCCCGGCTCATCAGGCGGGGCAGGTGAAGTAGATGGCCGCCTGCCCTTGGATCGCCCGTAAGATAACCCACCTATTACATATCCTGGAATTATGTAATAAATCCTGCAGCATTTGTTACCCAACTACAACTGTTTCTTGTGTCTTCTTTGGGGTAACCTAATTTGGGGGAGGGGGGTAAGCGGGGTGCCCCTGGGGGTACTATGCCGCTGACCGCGGCCCCCGCAGGGGGCCAATCGGCGGTCGGCGCCTTAGTGGCCCCGGGGCCCCGGTCACCCCTCCCCACTCCCTACTTCGGGGGGGGGGCGGGGGCAGGGATTCTGATTGTGCCCCCCTCCGTGTCAGGGGCCGGAAGTGACGCGAAAGGCGCGTCACTTCCGGGCCCAGGTGTGAGGGGAAGGCTATTTAGCCTTCCCCCACCCTCACTGGCGACCTCTTTGTCGCCCACCTCGCCTTTTCCCTCCCTACCGCTTACCCGGCGTGGTGTGGTGGGGTGGGGTTTTTGGCTGAACGTTTTAATGTTTTCTTTTCGTTGCAGGCGGAGTTACAGGGCGATCTGGAAGCAGGCCGGTACAAAGGGTACCTCTGCGCGGCACCACGTGGTGCCTGAGCCAAAACGAGGAGCCTCCAGAGAGGTCCCGGAAGCCGGTCGGCGCCCCGCTAGGCCTGCGGGCGGTTGTGGGCCTGAACAACCGGGGGCTTGCTATGCGACGCTCCGCCCCGAGAGGGGGGGCGTGAGTAGAATGACAACGGCACGTGATCGCAAAAGAATCACTTGGGGGGCAGCACTTGCGGGTCGTTCCCGTGCTGCCCGGCTCATCAGGCGGGGCAGGTGAAGTAGATGGCCGCCTGCCCTTGGATCGCCCGTAAGATAACCCACCTATTACATATCCTGGAATTATGTAATAAATCCTGCAGCATTTGTTACCCAACTACAACTGTTTCTTGTGTCTTCTTTGGGGTAACCTAATTTGGGGGAGGGGGGTAAGCGGGGTGCCCCTGGGGGTACTATGGTTAAGAGGCTGTGTACAAGTAGAAAAGAGAAGTGACCGAAGGGAAAGCTACTGCGGCAATCATTGTGCAGAGTCGTGCAGCACTGTTTCCACAAGACAGAGCGCGCGGCAGAATTTGAAGAACAGTGTCTAACTTCACGGCGTGATTAACCAGTGCCTTATGGATCCTCAAATAGTGGGTTTCCATGGACAATAATAAAGAGTAGTTAGGGGTAACATTTGTCAAATAAACTCCCTTCAGTTGCATAATATGCCTCCGAATTTGCTTTTCCTTACCGCATAATTGCCTACCCCGCGCATAATTCGGTTTTCTAAAAATACATAATTGCAGTGTCCCTGGTCATCGACTAGAAAGGTCTGTTTAGGTTTGTGATCAAATGAATTCACGTAGAAAGTATTTAATTGCGTGTCCCAAGAGTCAATTAATATTATTCCGATGTACCACAGGCCTCAGCACATTAAAAGGACAATCGTGTTTCTACCAACCAAGTTGTGCTCAATTTGTATTAAGGTTGATGTAAGATTGCCCTCTCTCGTGAAATGGCTTTGGCCTGGCACAGACCTAAGTGTCTTCTTCTCTGTATATGGAACCAGTTAATCTGACTTTATGCATCTTCCCAAACACTGTGTTAGAGTTTGAGCACTGCACCATTTTTGTGCACGGTTCTATGTGTGTTCATAAAGTGGAATTGTGGACTATCGAATTAGTCGTTAGTTTCATTTACACGAGCAAAAGCGTTTTAAGAGTGCAAAGTCAAGTTTGTGATTCACAAAATTTGGGGCCATATTATCAAGGAACGGTGATAACATTATCGCCGCTTTAGCAGGTTGTGGTGTGAACCTGGGCTTCTATGGGAATTCACAAGGGCATATTATCAAGCCCATTATCGCCGCTTTAGCGGCAGTTTGCCACTTTGCCGCTAAAGCGGCGATAATGTTATCGCCGTTCCTTGATAATATGGCCCTTAGTTTTATTCTTTTGTATTCATAAAAAGATTTGCTCACATGATTTTTGTCTTGTGGGTGTGGAGTGGGGGCTGCAGGGTGAAAATGACTTGAAAGTTTAGCAACACCTATAAAGGTAGGGGCATATTATCAAGCCCGGCGTTAAAATTAAACTTTTTCCGAGTCCAGATTGGCTGACAAAAAGTTTGTAAATACCCGCATCTAACTACGGGGCATATTATCAAGAAACAGCTTTAAAATGATCACTGCTTTAGAGGCAGAAAACTGCCGCTAAAGCGGCGATAATGGGCTTGATAATATGCCGCAGAGAATTCCAATAGAAGCCCATGTTGACACCAGAACATGGGCTTCTACGGGAATTCTCTGCGGCATATTATCAAGCCCAATATCGCCGCTTTAGAGGCAGTTTTCTGCCTCTAAAGTGGTGATAATTTTAACACCGTTTCTTGATAATATGCCCCGTACTTAGATGTGGGTATTTACAAACTTTTTGTTAGCCAATCTGGACTCGGAAAAAGTTTGAAAATGTACTCCTGCCTAGGACCAGTGCAGGGCTCCAGGCAGCTCCACTTTGTCTCCCTGGCATCAAGTTTGTTCTCCTTTTATAAATGAAGACATCTGTTATGATGTTATTATTATGATTATTGTGGTTTGTTGTTGTTGCTGTTGTTGTTGTGTGTTTCATATTGCACTTCTGCCATTTCTGAGGACCGTAAATAACAGGTGTTACTATTACTAAATATATTAGGACTACATTTACTGAACTAGGAAGGATGAACAACTGAATTTGCCCTGCTGTAACTCATTGTTGGTGCTACATTCAGGCTACTGTAATAGCTACAGAAATAGTTACAAATTGGAGAGAGGGATCCCACAAAGGAGAAAGTACCATTTTGGCCGCAGCATCAAAAATATTTGCATTGGAACTGAAAGGATTGAAATTCACGGCCTGCAGGTCATGGACACTAACGAGGAGCTGTCAGCAGCAGCTGCTACCCTGTGGACTCTTTGGTACCCTTGGTACTGTCTTTGTGTCTCTTTGGTACCCTTGGCAGTCTTTTTGGCACCCTTTGGTACCCTTGGTATTGTCTTTGTGTCTCTTTGGTACCCTTGGAACTCTATTCGGCATCCTTTGGAACCCTTGACTCTGTCTTTGTGTCTCTTTGGTACCCTTGGCACTCTCTTCGGCACCCTTTGGAACCCTTGACTCTGTCTTTGTGTCTCTTTGGTACCCTTGGCACTCTCTTCAGCACCCTTTGGTACCCTTGACTCTGTCTTTGTGTCTCTTTGGTATGGTTGGTACTGTCTTTGGTAACATTTCTTACCCTTGACTGTATGTGATTCTCTTTGGTACCCGTGACACTGTCTTTGGAACCCCTGAGACTGTCTTTGATGCTTTTGTTACCCTTAACATTGTCTTTGTGTCTCTATGGTACCCTTGACACTGTCTTTGTGTCTGTTTGGTACCCTTGACTCTGTCTTTGTGTATCTTTGGTACGGTTGGTATTGTCTTTGGTAACATTTGTTACCCTTGACTGTATGTGATTCTCTTTGGTACCCTTGACACTGTCTTTGTGTCTCTTTGGTACCCTTGACTCTGTCTTTGTGTATCTTTGGTACGGTTGGTACTGTCTTTGGTAACATTTCTTACCCTTGACTGTATGTGATTCTCTTTGGTACCCGTGACACTGTCTTTGGTACCCCTGAGACTGTCTTTGATGCTTTTGTTACCCTTAACATTGTCTTTGTGTCTCTTTGGTACCCTTGATACTGTCTTTGTGTCTCTAGTACCATTAGTACTGTCTTTGGTACTCCATGGTACACCTGCCACGCAGTGGCGTAGCTAGCCCTTTGGCTACCCGTGGCGGTCCCTGCTGCCTCACTGAAGAGCGGGGGTGCTGGTGATTGCCGCTCTGAGACAGCAGGTAAGAGCGGGGGATGCCGTCCCACCCAAAACTTGTGACGCCCGGGGCAGACCGCCCTCCCCCCCGCTACTCCCATGCTACGCCACTGCTGGCACGCTGCAGTATTACCACGGGTCTGACGGTCTGTGATGGCATTCTGAAGCATCTAACATTTTGATCAATTGAAATCCATGCAGAAGATATTTCAAGAAGTCAGCAGATCTCACAGGCAGAAGCTGAACCCATTGACCCATATAGCTAGAAAGTGTGTATGGCTTTCAGAGAAAGTGCAAATTAGCCCTCCATCGCCAAGACAAGGCATGGGTGACTGAAGACAACACTATGGCCATCGTCATAATGGTGGTCGGTCAACCGTTCAACTGCCAGCCTCACCATCCTCACCGTCCTCATTCAGCAGCCCCACCCACCTAATTATAATACGACTGCCATGTAGATGGTCGGAAAAATGCAATTTTCTATTGCGGCTTGTGCTGCGGGTCAGAAAGGTGCAGTAGATAAAGACATGTTTTAAACATCCATGCACTGTGTGGTGCAAGGCACCATGTGGTGCCTGGCACACGATGCATGGGTGTTTCTGGTGCACCACATGTGCCCTCTGAGTCACATAGTGGAAGCCCATGAGTGACGGAGTCACTTCTAGGGGGCCCCAAAGTCACTTTCCGAAAGCCTTTCCAGGTTGTTGGAAACTGACATCTTAATCCCTACGACGGTGCCTCTGCTGGCACCGGCTCCATTGTAGGGATTAGGCTCCAACCGCCGCCCCAACGGGCTTCTAAAGCCTGTTGTAGGTGGCAGTCTTTCCCCCTGCCTGATGTGCTTCAACTGCCAGTTCTCTAATCCGGCAGTCGGACCGCTGCCTCAGATGTCAAACCGACGGCCTGTTAGTGGCGATACACCTGACATCATAATTAGACCCTATAACAAAACTCTGTTCCCCTTTTAGGCCCTGATTAGGAGTGTAAGACACCTGATAAATAACGAAACCCCAGGGTACTTTTTTATTGGGTGCGGTAAATAACTCCTATTATAGGCTTGTGGGGAATAACATGCAGATTTTGGTGTTTAATGCACGGATCCGCATGGTACTGTAAACACCGTACACATTTCTCCTGTTAAATTTTGGTAGGATGGACCTGCCGAAATTTAAGGACACTTGAGGTATGTAATGCATCCGAGAATTATTAGATGCATTAAATACCCTTTACCTCATAATTCAAGCATAGACATGGGTTTACGCACGGGTCGGAATTAACCGACCCACTCGTAATCAGGCACTTGATGTTATTTTGCAGTGCTGCTTGACATCCTCTTGCCTGAAGTAAAGCCTTGTAGTGTTTGGGTGCCTTCAAGCTTGTCTTGGGATTCTGGCAAGGACCGCAGTAATATTTCTGGCTGAGTTGAGTAATCTGTAGCATGGGTGTGTTTTATAAGCATCTTTAATGTAAATTAGAGATTGTAATGATCTTGTAATGGCTACTGTTGTTGGGTGTGTGTGCGCAGGGAGACTACTTGACTCACTGAGGTAGATGCCATGTGGGAGGATTGTCTTGTTTTTTATGGCAACTCAGTTTAGTGCCCTGTTAGGGCCCACCGTGCCACCCTAAACCAGACTATCTGTCGGATGTTTGAGTGGGTGTTGGTTTAATGTGTTAGGTGTTGTCATGGAGTGGAATAGCGATTGATGAAGAGTGATGTTGAGTTTGATGAAGGCCCACAGTATGATACCTGTGTGCTTGATTGGGTGTGTGTCCGTTGTTCCGGTTGAGGTGCTCTGAAGGTGGTTGTGAGTCATTGTCTTTCAAAGTTGGTACTCTGGTGAGATTGGAGATACCTGACTATATGGAATATATGAGCTGTGTTGCACGTGTGCTTAGTGCTCTGTATCCTGTTGGTTCTTATGTGTTGATTCCGGATGGAAGGCGCTATTCAGTGCACAGCGACATCTAATCCCCAGTCAATCAATCAATCAATCAATCAGGATAAATAAGGCTAATCACCCTATAGGGTATCCAGGCGCTTACAGGCCCCAGAGGCTTATTCGAACAGGCAGTTCTTGAGGGCCATTCGGAATTTCGGAAGTGAGGTGATGGTCCGGAGGTGTGTGGAGACGCTGTTGAAGGTCTTTGCTATAATGTGGGAGAAAGAGCACCCTCCACTTCTGCTTTGTTAGATGCGGGGAGTATGGGCAAGTAAGAGGGAGGTCGATCTGCATGGCTCTGTACTTAGATATGTAGCCTCATACAGTATGCACTTTTATTTGTATGAGGGAAGTTGTGTATATAACAGATTTGGACAGTGTTTGCGTTTCATGTCTGCGTATCAAGTGGGTCACATCAGTCGCGGCCAGCATGAATCACGGGTGCGGGGGGCGAAGGGTTGGGTGGAGAGGGGGTTCGAGCGGGGGTGGTTTAATTTAATCATTTAAAAAAATAATTAACTTACCTTCCCACCGGCTGGGTCACGCATCGTCTCTGCTCCTCTCCTGCTCTCCTGCCTCCGGCAGGAACAGGAAGCAAGCAGCCCCACCCCTTAGCCAATGACAATGCTGCAAGCAGCGTTGTGATTGGTCAGGACGCCGCCCAGCTAGGGGCTAGTGTCCCAGCCATGTTCTCCATGTAGGCTGCATTGCAGCCTGCATGGCGAAGGGCAGAGTGTGCATGACTGGTTTGGTCGGTACCAGAGGGCCGACCTGTGCACTCAAGAGTGTGCACCTCACTCCTCCCCTGCCCAGCCCTGCTTGCAGAGCAGCCACACCCACCCGACCTCAACCAAACCCTTCTGCTTTCTCGCAGTGGAAGAAGCAGAAACTTAAAATGGCAGTGGAGGAGGCGTTCCTGCCTCCCAAATCTAAGAAATAAAGATTGCATTTCAAATCCTGTCCCTGTGACAGCGCTCTCAATTCTAGGCCTGGGATTTTCTCAGACCGCTTCTGCTTAGTCACTGGGCGGCGCGCCTCGGTTCTGATGCTTTTTAGCCCTGTTTAGATCCGTTGCCTGGTTCTGACCGGGCTGTAACTGGGATGAGCTCAGTTTGTTAGTCAAGCAGGCGCAGCACTGGGTGCAGCCTGGAAACTTCCCATCATATCTTGAGAAACATCTCCAGTCGGCAGGTTTATTTGGACGAATTAACAAGAGCAGGGACGGGCTGGGCGCCATGATGCAACCAGGCACCGCCAGGCAGAGAGAAGCAGCTCACGCTGCTTTGATGTGGCATAGAATGAGGAAATCCGAAAGCATCAGCCTTCTCTCCTCTGTGTCATTTGTAATTCAGAGCGACATGTCTGTCGGAAAATCAGAATATATACAGCCTGATGTCTCTGGTAGGCTGAGTCAATCACATGTCATAATTGCCGAGACAATGCACTTTAAAGGATTCAAGCATAGGAGTGGGCACATAATGCACAAAATCCAGGGCCCAATTGAAATATAGAAGTGCATGTGCTCCCTCTGCAGAGTACATGCTTGCTCCTGAGAAGTGATTGTACCCTCTCATTAAATGTAATGCAGTAGTGCTTTTCCTTTCAAATTAAAGACATACAGGTAATCAGTTCTGGACAGTACCTGCCCAGACAAGAACTAGGCCCACCCTTTTGTGGCACGTGCAGTGTCCGAAACCCTACTTCCAAGAACCCGGCAGGCACAAACCCTTTTGGCCAACCTGATTGGTTCAAAATCTGGTTGTCCGAACACCCGAATGACTGAAATCGAATGTGCTGATGGGACCAGGTGAAAAGCTCTGCCATTGGGTGGGCATAGGTGTACTTCGCCCATGGGTGGATGATAGAAAGTGTACAAGAGACCGTGATTCTCCCACTCCATTCTATGGGTTAATCGGGCTCTGTTTCACCCCCGGACCTAGAAACAGCAGTGCAGTACACTAAAATCTGGGCCACTGGAATTGTTCAATTCTGTGGCTACAGCTTTTTTTTTGCATAGGTATAGATTTGCCACATTTACGTCATAATCTATCATTTGCGGTAAACAACGTTTACCGTGAAACTTTGTCCCCGCAGGTAATCACAACGCGGTCATTACAACAACCGCGTTGTGATTCCGCATACCATTACTCCGCAAGTCGGAACAATGACTTGCGGAGGGGTGGGGGAGGTGTTGGATTTAAAATCCAACACCTTCCCTAGTGTCCGCACAGACCGGAGTTGGAATAGTAAATTATACTATTCCAACATCCAGTGCCCTCTCCGAAAGTCGTTGTTCCTACTTGCGGAGTAATGGTATGCGGAATCACAATGCGGTCGTTGTAACGACCGCGTTGTGATTCCCTGCGGGGACAAAGACTGCGGGATGAAGAGATAGATTCATCATTTGCTGCACAATTGTCAGAGTATAACAAAAAAAATGTTTTTCTAGCTCAAACAGATCAAAAGTTACTAAAAGCTTGACCATGTGGGTTTGTGCGTAGTAGTAGGCCCTTCGTGAAGGTTAACTAGTCATCTTTCAGTTCCTTATTTCTGCATTTGGTTGTTACACTGGTACTAATAAGGTGAAATTTGAGCTCGGACAGTATTACGGTGGTTAAAAATGACAAAATATTGAAGTAATACAATCAAACAATGTGCTACATTATGCAGCATAATTTGCCTTTTCTTGCATAATTTAGTCAACCCTGCTGCATAATTGTGTGATATTCCCTGCCGCATAATTCCAGTGGCCATAACTGTAACAGGAGATACACAAAACAGTGCATTTGGGAGTGGGGGCGAGATTACTTAGATTAAGACTGCATGGCAAGGAATGGTGATCGGTGGAGGCTCACGGTTTGATTTACCACGTGATTTTGTGAGAAAAGTGGCAAATTCCACCAAGAAATTGGATGGATTTCCCCCCAACAAATGACAGTATGTTCAAGGAAATGCTACCATACTCTGTTTGGATTCATCACTACCTCCAGATATCGGAGCACTTCTCGTTACCACCCAGCTCCAACCAGGCCCGTTGACACTGCCAGCCGATAACCCTGCATTCTCTCTGTAATGGTAGCGTTATATACAATCCAGGGTTTACTTCTCCCATCATCCTCTGCGCGGTGGTGCCGTTGTTTGACAGCCCAGGCCTTCCACCGTCAGCTGTTGAGTGTTAAAGCTGCTGTGCTAGCCTTGTTATGTTAAAATGTTATGTTAAAAGTATTTATTCAGCGCGCGGTTTCATGGCGCTGAAAACAAAAGGGGAGGCGGCATCGACAGGACAGTTAGCTTACTTATATGCCTGAGAAAACAGCCTGGCCTTGAGTTGTTTTCTGAACTGGGGGCAGACGCAAAATGTCTGAAGAACTTCAGACCAATTTCCCAGTTACCATTCTTGGCGAAGGTCCTGGAGCAGCATGTCCTTATCACCCTTTCAGAACATCTGGAAAGCAACACGCTGCTAGAGCCGAATCAAGCAGGCTTCCGTGCGAATCACAGCACGGAGCTGGTTATGTTGTCAATCGTAGACGAACTTAGGAACAGAGCAGACAAGAAAATCCCGGGGGCCCTGGTGCTGTTGGACCTCTCCGCGGCATTTGATACCGTGTGTCATGCACAACTACTGTCGCGGATGAGGGACTTCGGCATTCAGGGCATAGCACTGGCATGGTTCACATCCTTCCTTCAAGGGAGGACGCAGAAAGTGCAATTAGGTGACATGCTCTCTACCGCAACCTCGATCACTTGCGGAGTCCCACAAGGGTCTGCTCTGTCACCCCTATTGTTTAACATATACCTACAGCCTTTGATTCGAATGCTTAATCAAATGGACTGTCAGGTATATAACTACGCAGACGACACCCAGATCATTATCCAGCTGGAGGATAGCCAGAATGCCTTTACCAGACTGCAAAACATTTTGAGAAGTACAGCTAACTGGATGTCCGGCAACTCCCTAAAAATCAACCCGGACAAAACCGAGGTGTTGCCGATTACCATCGCTGGCAACCCTTGGTGTGACCGTTTCTGGCCTGGGGAGTTGGGCACGCCTCCAGAACCGGCTGAGGTGGTTAAAAGCCTGGGCATCCAGGTGGACAGCAAGCTGTCCATGAAAAAGCAAGTCACAGCTGTGGTGGGCTGCTGCGTCGGTCTCCTTCGCCAACTCAGGAAAGTTTCCCCGCTGCTCTCTTTTTCCATCCTAAGGAGCGCGGTTTCTGCAATGATTTTGGCTAGGCTGGACTATGGCAATTCATTGTATATAGGACTCCCACAGGGCCTCTTAAACAGAATGCAGACGGTCATGAATGATGCTGCCAGGCTCATCTTCAAGAAACCAAGGAGTACCCAGGCATCCCCCCTCCTGTGGGAACTCCATTGGTTGCCAGTTAGGCAGAGGCTAATGTTCAAGGGGCTCTGCATTGTACACAAAGCGCTTCATGGCAGAGCACCCACCTATCTGAAATCTCGCCTGTCCCTTTACAAACCAGGGAGGGTGCTTAGATCTGCTGATTCCATATGTCTGGTTCAGCCACGCTGTAGACTGACCACTGTGGGTGGGCGTGCTTTCTCACATACTTTGCCAGCTATGTGGAATAAACTACCGCTGAAACTCCGCAATGAAAAGAAACTAATGCCCTTCCGCAAGCAATTAAAAACTGTGCTTTTCCAGCAAGCGTGGGGTGGCCGCTAAATTTTAATCTGATGCATCTTTTTATTGTATAGCTGATCCTAACAAAGCGCTTAGAGACCCCTGGGTTATAGTGCGCTATACAAGTCACAAGAAATAAATAAATAAATAAACTGAGCATAGGAAGTCGCAGACCTCAGTTCCACAGGAAGAGAGTTCCAAAATTGTGGGGCCAAGACCGCGAATCTGAGTCCCTCCATGTTTTTAACGTTTTAATGCGGGAGTAGTCAGTAAATTCAGATAGGAAGAACGCAGTTGCCAAGAAGGGATATAGCGCTGGATCCTTGAAGAAATAAATGCTGGGCCATTCCCGGCAAGGGCTTTAAAGATGGTACAACCCAGCTCAATTGCACAGCGTTTAGCCACCGGAAGCCAATGGAGACTCTTCATCAGAGGACTGACATGATGGTGTCTGGGTTGATGATAGATTAACCTGGCCGCTTGGTTTTGTACCAACTGCAGCGATGTAGTTGATATGCTGGAATGCCAACATATAGTGAGTTGGCATAATCAATTCAGGAGATTGCCAAGGCTAAAGTAACCAGGGTCAAGGCCTCAGTGGTCAAGAATCTACTGATCTTCCGGATTCTACG
Source organism: Triturus cristatus (assembly GCF_964204655.1). Classification (NCBI taxonomy): domain Eukaryota; kingdom Metazoa; phylum Chordata; class Amphibia; order Caudata; family Salamandridae; genus Triturus; species Triturus cristatus. Next base: position 106,024,003 of record NC_140583.1, on the reverse strand, counting down.
TAGATGGAAAAAACAAGCAGAGACCACTGAGCTGATCTGGGCTTTCATGGACAGGTCGTTGCTAATTATAATCCCTAAACTTTTAACGGAGCTTGCTGGGCATGTAGGACTGCCCAAAGGTGGAGGCCAAAAATTAGAGTTCCACAGGTTAGCAGTTCCTCCTGTGACAATCAACTCAGTTTTATCAGGATTTAGTTTCAGTTGATTGGCATACATTCATACGCTGATAAAGCTCATGGCCTTGAAAGAGTTAAACCAGCCCCATGGTGGCCAGTGCCACAAAACCACACTCCAACTGCAGGCATGCTCTAGAAACAGGAAAAAACACACGGCCAGAGCGAAAGGAGAAGTGGTTGGTGCCACAAGCAGCCTCTGCAGGAGCAGCAGTAACCCCACCGACCGCATTAGCCGTCAGAGGAAACCTCTCTTGCTGCTCCGAGGTCTGACTCATGAATTCTTGAGGTGAGCTAGCGCCTACGACCAACTGAATCACTCTTAGGCACCTCTGAAAATGTTAGAGGTGTTTTTGCAGCTCATGAAAGTTGCTGACCTCAGACTGAAATGACACTTTGCCTCACCCCTCTGGTGACACGCCGCAATTCTATTGGCTGAATATATTATTCACGCTCTGAAGCGACCAGAAGGATAATCGCGGCGCTGTAAGAATCTATGAAAAATATATATAAGCATGCAAATCTGAAACAATGTACGAGGAATGGGGTCAGAACTCACATTATTTTTTTTTAAAAGGGTGAAGTTTGTACCTTTGATAGACTTGTGTATTATCATAGCTGTTTGGGTGGCTCAGTGAGTTAATGCCCGCTGTTTATCTTAAAGTTCTCCCGAAGACCACACATTCAAATTCTGGCAAGACCAGCTCAGTCTTACATCTTTCTCATGTTGGTAAATTGAAGTTCCGTTAAATTGGGTTATAGTCACAGCTTCTATTTCAAGTGTTTAGAAATGCCAATGGTGCTGTATGGAGCTCACTCTACAGAACACACTCTACAGAAATATGTTGCAAGCGGCGTTGAGGCCACAACCCAAGCATAATATTGACAACAAAAAGGCGAAACACGACGCAGCCTGTAAAATGCAACAACCTGGATTCCAGATCCGCCTGCTTGTTGATAAATCTCCCGTCCTCCAATGAGGCCCGTCTGGCTCTGGGTACCACTGTCGGCTTATCCATCGTCTGCTCGCGGTGCTGCTTTGGTGGTGATCACACACTCAATGGTTGTTTTCTTGCTCTACGAGTTCAAGGAGCAGCAGTCTTACTTGCAGGGATTTCTTTTCATGTATCTCTGATGGGTTCTGTTTGTGGTCTGGGGTCATATGACAAAGAACGTGTGGTGTTCACCAGCTGTTTTACTATGTGGAAACGGGAGGAAAATGCGGCTTTCGCAAGTGGGCCCGAAGTAGCTGGCTGCTGTGAATGCCTCCCTTTTATCACTCTAAAATGGCCAGTCAGCAAATGACAACAAAGACACACAAATCATGGACGGCATGTTGAACAAATTAAACATTCAACCCCAGTCAAGAGATCTGAGTTAAATCCATCTTTCTTCTTCTCACTATAACGCCCCAGTTTAGACCCAGCCACATGCAAATCAGTCTTGACCCTACTCCTCATGGGAACAGTCCAACCGAACTGCCAAGCCAGGTCCTCTTGGACCAGAAACAAGCATCCTGGGACCGGTTTTGGGATATCACCCCTCATCAGCCAGGCTAGCTTGAATCCTGTGGCACAGCGAGCAAGGGATCCACATCTGGGCATACCCAGCGCACTCACTGAATGTCGTCACAATGGGTCTTAAACCAGCGGTCAATCTGCGTTAAAAAACAGTATGGGAGCATTTGGGATCAGGGCGAGTGAGCGTGGGCTAAGAGTCAAAGGCGTGGCTAAAAAAATAAAATATTCTGTATGTTTTTTCAGTCTTTTATTTTCAGGTGACTACATATAAAATAATGCACAGCTTAAATCAAAAATAAATGCATTTTAAGTTAATCAGTGCGAAATGTTTTGTCACACATTATGAAACCTCTATTAATTAATGCACTGCAGAGGTCTGTGTCTGGAACCTGAGGACCGCAGAATTGAAACATGGTTGGAGCAGTGGAGAACAGTGACTTGTGTATGTTTAGTGCTACAAGGTCCTTGTCTGTGACAGAAAGTGCTGTCAATATGTAGGTCATTATTTCAAGGTTGTATTATACACAGTGGAAGATAGGCTGCTATAAAATGTGCAAAAAGGTTTAAGATTAAAAAGCGCTTCTAAAATATAGATTTCTGTATGTAGAGCACTTTTTTATAACTGTTCTTAAAAGGCACACACTTCACAGATCAGCTGGGTACTCTCTTGCAATGCCACTCAAAAATAATAAATCTGTGTTATCAGGAAGGTTCAAGTGATTCCATTTTTAAACCAGTACCGACTTCCAAACACCCTTTACAATTGCACATTAACCAGTTGTGCACATTTACATTTTTTTTCAGGGAAGCAAGCACCCTGGCAGGAATGGCTTGTTTAGCTATCTGCCCCTCCCTCAATTTCACAGCACAGGAGACTCCCTGCCTTAAACTTCAATAGTAGCATTTCAACTGTCGGAATTACCAAGCGGTTGCCTTTTTCTCAAGAATAAGGGGACATTTTTTTCTTAAATGAAAAAAATATGGGCATGTTGTGCCCCTCAGATCCTGCCCACTACAACCACTCCCTAAAAGCAAACAATAAAACATTCTGGAATTAAGACTCAATGAGACATCTTTGAATAAAGAGCCATGCTAAAATATAAACCCCATAAAGATGTTATTAAATAAGGGACCATTCTACAATCAAAAACTAAACCAGACATCATACAGCAAAGGTTTGTGATGTAAACCAGAGCCAACCAGACATTATCACTGAAAGGGACTAAATGCTGAGACAATATAGAATCGAAAATGAAATACGCGTCTTCCATCAAAGGGAAATGTGGTATCCGAAACCAAACCAGACATCTTCCCTCAAAGTGACAATATAGAATCAAAAACACAACTACATGTCTTCCAAGAAAGAGACAATACAGATTCGAAAACGAAATACACTTCTTCCATCCAAAACCCAATGGGACGGCTTCCAACAAAGGACAAACTGAAATCTAAAGCACAACCAGGTGTCTTCCAACAAAAAGACAATCTAGAGCCAAAACAGAAATATACTTCTTCCATCAAAGGGAAATATGACATCAAAAACCTAACCAGACGTCTTCCAACGAAGTGACAATATAGAATCGAAAATGAAATACACGTCTTCCATCAAAAGGAAATATGGAATCCAAAACCAAACCAGACGTCTTCCAAGAAAGAGACAATATAGAATCAAAAATGAAATACACGTCTTCCATCAAAGTGAAATATGGCATCCAAAACCAAACCAGACGTCTTCCAAGAAAGAGACAATATAGAATCGAAAATGAAATACACGTCTTCCATAAAAGGGAAATATGGCATCCAAAATCCAACCAGATGTATTCTAACAAAGGGACAAACTGGAGTCCAAAGCACAACTAGATGTCGTCCAACAAAGGGAAAATATAGCATCCAAAACACAACCAGTTGTCTTAGAGTAAAGGGACAATCTGGAACCCACAACATAACTACACGTCTTCTGATAGAGGGACAGCATGGAACCCAAAACTCAACTAGCCGTCTTCTAGTAAAGGAACAATCTTGAATCCAAAACCCAACCAGAAAGCTTCCAGTAAAGGGACAATCTGGAATAAAAAACACAACTACAGTCTTCCAATAGAGGACCTACCTGGGACACAAAGCCCCGCCAGATGCCTTCAAATAACAGGGAAACTAACCAATGAAACTTAGGAAGCAAAAGTACAACTACTGGCAGCTCCAAACCACTGTAAAACGACATCCATATTTGATTGAGAATAAGCATTAGCATATGCTTGGTCAGATGCGTAACTATTAGATCTGTAATACATGGGAATATATATGTTCTTCATATAAAATAGGGTAAGTTTTTCACACGTCGTTGAGGCTGGATGCCCTTCAGAACCTGGACATGGAGTTATTACCACCCTAGATAAAAATGCCCCTGCTCGCCCTGCCAAACAGAAAGTTGTTTAAAAGATATATTGTCCAGTCAAATAACTGTCACCTTTGGGGTTTACATGTTCTTTCTCTCAGAAACAGGTACACTGACAATAGCGCACAGAGGCTGGGCTGAAGAGGCTGCTTGGCACCCTCCAGCCACCCTAAACCCATGTCTGTGTGTGTCTCATTAAAGGCTCAGATATACAAAGGTCGTGTGAGGCTACCAAGGGGGAGGAGTTGCAGTGCCCTCAGTCACTTCCCTGTGTACATCAGGATAATGAACGTTTTCCTGTGTCTTATCCACAACAGTAATCCTGATGGGACAGGTTGTGAACCTGGGCATGAGCCAGAAAGGAGGCTACTGGGCGATGCGGCCCCACACCCAGGGGCCCAGTGGAGGTGCCTTGCCTTCATCTCACCTGTTTTCCATCGCCAGAACAGGTGAGAAGAGCTCCCTGAAGGTCTTGGACCAATCTTTTTCTGTCATGGTAACAAAGCAGTAATTGGACATTGGGCAAGTCATAGTATATGCCAATTTGTATCCATAGTAGAATGGGTCACTGAGTAATCAGTAGGGGTGCTCGGCCGTCTATGCCTCTAGATGTGGCGGAGTCAGTCGCAGGTATGTCTGACCAGTGATGGACTCTGCTCCGATCCTCCCATACCGCCACTCAGGCACTCGATAGCGATATCTGATCCCTTGGAGTGTGTGAAATTTGCATAATTTGCTTCCATGTAATTAAGTGAAATTTCAGAAACATTACGTGGAATTACTGGTCATTTCGTGAAATGCAAATCCATTATTTGGCGCTGTTTTGTAGAGCTAGATGTGACTTTAAGTAAAAATTTTAATGTGAGAATTTATTATGGGTAAAAAAACACACAGCAAACAATACCCGCTCTCATAGTGTTGTTCCCGTGTTTTTGCAGTACATTTTTACCACTGTGTCTGTGGTAACAGACTAATGGCGTAATTTCTGGAATTTAGTGTAATGCAAAACCTTCAAAGAAATGCTAATTACGCTGGCGTAATTTAAATTATGCCCTGGCCAACTGATTCCCCGGCACGCCTCTCAACCCTTGTTATGAGCTGAATACAGTTTGGTGTCCTGATGTAATAGAAGAGTCCTGCTACGGTTAGTCATATAATTATATATATGCGCTTGGCTTTTTGTTCGTTCACGTCATTATTTGAGCTGGGGTGTGAGAGCAGAAGCTGCAAAGAGCAACTTACCTGGCTGGGCAATGGGCGCCCAGCTACGGCCCCTGGAGGTGCCCCTGTGAGGGGGCCGAACCCCTCCTAAACCTAGGCCCTGCCCAAATATGTCCATTTTAGCATGAACGTACTATGTCTTAGTTGGGTGCTGCTTTTAGTCCCTGGAGCTCCTTACTACCGCGAGCAGTGGTCTACACCAGCCTTATCGAGCTTGTTAAGAACATAAATCCCACATACCGATTCAAGAAAGCGCCTTCACATTAACATGAGGAGTGTTACAACAAGTAACACGTGTGTAAATATAGCGGGGTCCTGCCTTTCTTTCTTCTACCTGCTTCCCATTTCTTCCTTTTCGCTTCCCCTCCCCCCCTCCACCCCGTATACACCTTTACATTGCCCATGGACGTCATTTAGGGGTCGTCAGGGGTCGCAGCTGCGACCCCTGGCATGTTCCCTGTGACCCCTGGCACTGCCTTTGCGACCCCTAGCGTCAGCAGTGGCAGGAACAGAAGCCGCTCGTCCTTATGGACGTCGGTGGGGGCTTTACTCCCCTTGTTACTTTCTTGTCCATGTTTATTATAGTAATAGTGAATACTATCACATTATCGCTATTCGTTTAATACAAAAAATGGATACAAATAGTTGAATATGACTTTCCCTGGAAGCCGAGGTAAGTAAACAAAAATGCTTTTTAAAGTATGTATATTGTGCGCGCGCTTGCAGTTTTGAGTATGTTTATGTAAGAGAGAGTATGGGTAGGCAGAGTGTGTGTGTAGGCAGAGTGTGTGTATGTGTGTGTGTGTGTGTGAATTCGTGTGCATGTATACGCATATGTATGTGTGAGTGTAAGTGAAGGTCACGGTGCGTGTGAAGTCACTTCCGCTACCCCTGGCATGTGGGTGAATGGACGTCCATGAAACTGCCCTCCAAAACTTTTATATTTCAAACTTACGTTATACTAATTTCGTATCGTAATCTTGTTCTGTATTAAATTAATAACAATCTGTCCAACTCGAAAGAGTTTAGTGGAGTTTCAGAGGCTAAAGGAGGCCGAGTCTGCCTCTGTGTCTTTCGTGCAGGAAGATCCTGTCCAGGTACTTCTGTGACGCGCAATCCGCTGGATTCATAAAAGTCCCAAACACATCAATGTATTGATCCGATATAAATAAATATACATACATGTACGTGGCTACATACCCGTGGCAATGGCGGGACCTCCACCCTGCAAATCCCTGGCCCCTCCTCCCCTCTCTGTCTCTCTGCTGGGTGCAGACAGGAGCCCCCTCCTGGGCTGCCTGGCAGAAAACAAAACTTTATTTTAGACTGCAGAGGCCTCTGGGAAAGGGGAAGATATCTTTCAATTCTGCTTCAGGGGATGACCTGACCTTGGTCCCAAAAACCGGGACATGAAGCTAAATAACAAAAAGGTCGGGACACCGGGGCAGTCCTCTGAAAACTGGGACTGTCCGGGGAAATCAGAGACGTCTGGTCACCCTAACACAGCAGCCTGGTTCATGCTGTGATACCTGGATCTAAGACTTGATGCGCTCTCGGCAGGGCCGTTTCTAGGTGTTTTGCCGCCTTAGGCGAGAATTCAAAAATGCCGCCCCCTCCCTTGCTCTCATTAGTGGCACCTTACTCTCCCCACTGCCCACTGTCCAAACCTGCCCAAATTCTGCTGTTGTGTAAGAGCATCGACACCTTAGCTGGGTAGAGTTGTGCTATAAATGTGAAATAAATGCCATTTCAGGCACAGCTGCCTCCCCCAGGCCTCAGATCAGGTTTTACCCACTTCATGTGCTCCTTGCTGGCACCTTTTATAATTCAAAGTCCCAGTTTTAGTATTCTTGACGATTTCAATTCTCACCTGGATTGCTGACGAACCCAAACTACAAGACGTGTCTTGTAATCCCAGCTTCGCCACTTGAGCACATTGTGTGAACCGGGGCACATTAAATGCTGGTCACATCACTTATTCAAAAGCTCACACTACCGACTATCACCATAGTACAAATGACAAGGCGAGATGCAGAGGGAAACTTTAAATAAGCAGTTCTGCAGCAAACCCAATAAAGATACACATTTCCGGATAAATCTAGACGCGCCTCAACCTTCCGTGCAGATGCACCGGTGAGTGTACAAAACAGGAATCCACACGAAATGCAATGTTTGCCTAGGTGAGCAGAAAGATTATCGTGGAACGTTCAAAAGTTTCACTTCATTTTAGCTGGCAGATTATTTATCCTAATTTTTTTAAATCACAGCAGCGTATTCTATAAGGAGTTGCTTTAAACTCATTCATTGTCTTCACTTGGGATTCTGTAAAAGGTGCCTTCCCCCCCCCCCCCCAAATATAATACCTGGCGTCTCGTTTTAAGGGGCACAATTTGGGCTTTAGAAATAAACTTGTCTTGCTTTGCATTTTCCACAGAATAAAAACACCTCTAGTACCAGCTCCCTAATACAGAGTTTGCTGATCAACAGGATCTATACACAGGGCACACCAGGGGCGCAAGACAAAATTATTTTTATGGGGGGGCCTTCTGCAGAATATAGCGAGAGGCCCGAGTCCATCTGTCACAGGTATTCACTGGCCTTGTGGTAAATGGGGGTGCCCCTAGAAGGTTGCCCCACCCCCTGCGCCGCAGAAGGCTGCGTTACTTCCCGGCCGCAGCACACAATCCCTGGTGCCGAAGTCACCCACAGGAACTCAAAACTCCGACACAATAAACGTGCTCACCGGGCGCCTGAGTCACAAATGTTAAAAGAATGAATAGTAAGGGGGGGAGAGATGTGAAAGGTACAGAGGGACAGGAAAAGGAGATAGGAAAGGAAGAGGGTGTGAGGACCCACAGGCCCTAGGACAGGATGTACTGGAGAAACTAACATTCAAAACTCTTGAACGGTCGAGTTCTGGGGGCTTCTTGAACTGCTGGGGCCCAGAAGAGAGAGGACAGCACGGCGTGCTTACTGTTGGGGCATGGGGAGAACTCATGTTTTTTGCCACCCTCCGCCTTTTGCCGCCCTAGGCGGCCGCCTAGAGCTGCCTAATGGTAGAAACGGCCCTGGCCTGAGCCATACTGGCGAAACTTTCCGGCGGAGAGAGTGATAAAGCACAGACCTGTTCGCAATCTGAGATCCAGCGAGGCCAATCGGCTGGTGGTTCCTAGATTTCGTAAGCTAAGGACAGGATGTCGAAGCTTTTCTGTGGTGACCCTCTCTACTTGGAACGCGTTGCCAGCCAGAATACGCCTGGAAAAGGCCTTCGCAATGTTTTGCAAATTGTAAAAAAACATCATTATTTAAATGGGTTTATTATTGCATTAAATTGCGCTGAAATAGGCTGCAACTGCTCGAGGGCTCCTAGCGCCAAGAAACCGATGGTGAGTGTGCGTCTAAAAATATGAATAACATAACAACATAACATAACTGCTGTTTAAGTGCCGATATTAGTGAACGATGGCCGTTCAGAATCTGTCCAGGGTGTGACTTGATGGCTACTGGAGATCAAAGGTCTAATCCAGGAATTCTCCATATATATATATAAATTGTTAACTGTGGGCAACCACTTAATCTTTTTAAGAATACATTATTTTTCTTGCTAATATTTTATTAAACATCACAATCTAAATAAGGTCGTTATTTTGGGGATGTGAGATTATTGATTGAAAAAGGAATAAAACATGCATGTGTTAGAAGAGAAATCAAGTTTTTTTTGCATAGTAATTTGTTCTGAAAATTGATATAAGGAGAATGATTATATAAAAAATTAGGTCGAAATGATGACAAGGAAAATGGCACCATTGAAAGGCTTTGTGATGACGAGAACCAGTTCTTCACACGTTGGGCTATCTCTCCTCCCCCAGTTAATGAGAAGTTATGATCTTATATGAGATCATCCCCATTCTAGCTACCCCTAGTATGTGCTCACTTTGGAGGGTAGATCTATTTGATTTCCTACTTTCTTCTTAGCATGGACTCTCACGTTGGTCTGTTTGCCTGCTATTACTTTTTACTTGTTTAAAAGTATAATAATCTGCTATTGAAACGTAGTTACATTTTGTAAAATGCTTTAAAAGTTCTTGAAATTGAATAAATTCATATATTTGACAACATAGAAAGTTTAAGTGTGTCTAGTGAAAGGGAGAAGAAACATTTAAAAGTAGAGAGTGATCATGATTAGAAGATCATGGGACAATTGTGTTTAGTTTCATAAGAATCATGAACCCAAGCAGTTCCTACTATTTTTAAATAGAGCCAATATATCATGATTAGCATTAAGGCCAAGACCCTCAAGGTCCATTAATAACTGGCAAAAGGAAGGACTATTTACAGGGCAATCCCACCAGGAGTCGTCCCACAAGGAGTTTATGTTACTAAAGATGATTGTTTCAGTTTTGTCTGTGTTGAGTTTAAGGCATCTGTTTTGCATCCAGCTGGCGACGCTGATCAGGCACCTGTGGAAGTTGGATTTGTTGTTGGGCGGGTCTGAGTAGAGTGAGAGGATGAGCTGAGTGTTATATGCATAGGAAATTATATAAATTATGTTCATGCCGTGAGATGTGACTAGGGTGGCCAGAGGGGCCGTGTAGGTGTTGAAGGGTTGCACTCACATTAAATGGTCGGTTGTGTTGAGGACTCTGTTTAGCTCAGTTGTAGGGGGTTGGGAGTCGAAGTTTTGATAGATGGTGGTGATTTTGTTGTAGAAGACGTCGGCATGGGTGTCTCGGAACTCTTGGGAAGGGGTGACGGTGTTCTCGGTGGCCGTGGGGGTTGAAAAATTCTCTGATTATGCGGAATAGTTCTTTACTGTGATTGGAGCTGATGTCCAGGTAGGAGGCCAGGGCAATTTTACTAAGGGTGGGCGTAGTTCGCGAAGTAGCACTTCGCGAAGCTGCGCAAAGTGAAGTTCGCACTACGCGAGCTACGCGTAGCACTTCGCGAACTGCGTAGTAACATGTTCGCACTGTGCAAGATGTTGTTTTCAATGATTGCACAGTGCGGACAAGCAACCGGCACTGTGCAATCATTAAAAATGGCATCTTGCACAGTGCGAGCTGTAGTTTTCTGCTGCTCGAGTAGATTTTTACTCGAGCGGCAGCTTTCTCAACGCGAACTGGTAGTTTCTTATCGCGAGCGGTCGCGAGCATACGCGACCCCTCGCAAATGAGAAACCTGACTTCCTCGCGTTGGGAATCTCGCCGGGAGGTTTATTTTCCATGCTCGCGATCGCCAACTTGATGTTGCTGATCGCGAACAAGGACAAAGTCTCGCCGGGATGTCATTTTGCTTGCTCGCGGTCGCCAACTTGACGTTGAGGACCGCGAGTAAGCAAAAAATGACCGCAGCACTACGCTACGCGTGTTCGCACTGTGCTACGTGCAGTTCACGTAGTGCGAAGTAGCGCGAAGTTCGCAAACTACGCGAGCGTAGCGTAGTGCTTCGCCCAGGCTTAAATTTTACTGGCTATTTTGAGTTGTTGGTGGTACTTGTTGAGGGATAGTTTGAAGTTGGAGCAGTTTTTGGTAGTTTTCTTGGTGATCCAATTCCTCTTGAGTCACTTGTAGATGCGCTTGAGGGATTTGAACTTGTTTGCGAACCAACTGTGGTGTTTGGAGGTTCTGCTGGATTTGGGCGGTGTAGGGGAGCGAAGTGGAGGCATGGGAGAGTATTTAGGGAGCTAGTCTAGAGGTCTTCTGTTACCCTGCTTCAGCTTCTGTAGGCGGTGTTGGGCTTTGGTTGGGGCAGTGGGTGGGGGTATCGTTATATGGGAAAGGACATTGGAGTGGTCTGAGCAAGGGATCTCAGTGACATGCTTCTATCTCAATCTGTCGCTGGCTGACAATATGGGGTCCAGGGTGAGTTCAGCGATGTGTGTGGGATCCGTGACCAGTTGGATGAGGCCAATGATTTCCATGCTTTCGAGTAGATTGATTGTGTTCTTATAGTTGTAATCTTCTAAACGAAAGTTGAGGTCACCTAGGAAGAGGAAGTCCTTAGTTTTTATGGCCAGTGGGGTGATGAGATCGGAGATGGTCTCGCAGAAGTTGGGCGTGGTCCAGGGGGTCTGTGGGCGAGGGTTCCTTTTTTTTGCAGGCTGTGTTGAACTGAAAGTTGAGGTGTTCCATGATGGGGGTGGTGGGGTCAGCGGTGGCTGTGCAGTTTAGCTACTATTATTATTGCTCTTTTAATTATTTTTAAAATGGTGACATTCGCTAATGCTGGACCCAAGGTGAGGATTAGAGCTTTTCTTTCAGTTTTTTACATTATGCAACAAGAGTGAGTGATTACATTCATACCCATGAGCCCTTGAGTTCTAGGGAAGGATTAGTAGTGTGGAGACTATATTGTGGTTAAATTCCTGGCTGCCACCGTGACATTTGACAATATGAGTCAAGAGGTAGTTGGTACAAGGAAGTGTATATGATGTTCGTTATTCACGGAGAAGGCTTGTTCCTCTAGTCATGCCTGGTGGAAAGTCCATCTCTCTGAATGAAAGATGGCCATGCACTTGGTAGCTGAGGTACTGGTTGTCTCACAGTCGTATCCAGGACACAGACAATCTATGTAAAACAACTGCTTTTGTGACTTTGTCATAGATAAAGTTCCTAACACTCATAGACATGTAGCCCCTGTAAACGAAGATCCCCAAAGGATGATATTTCATCTTTGGAGCACTCCCTGGGGTATCAGGCCGCATATTTGTAGTCTGTGACCAAGTACACTGAATTTGTGCTAAACCACTAATACGTCAGCATTTGAGTCCAGTTATATGCTCCAAATAACGGAAGAAATAGTTTTTCACTCAAATCAAGGATTCTTTCCCCATTCGTCCCCCACCCCTTTCAGACAGAAACTGATGCAGTGGTTCCTATATGGGTTCTTAAAGTGGGCAGTGTAGTAAACTGTTGATAAATTGCCCTAAACCAATTCGAGCACACGCACTCCACTCCAGCATCCTACAGAGCGACGTCACATAAGGTCCGTGAGACCAGGCATTCTATTTATATAAATCTCACAGAGTACAACCTGCAAATCCAAGATGGCTGCTGCCTCACTAGAATGATCCGGTCTCTGTTAGGGTTCTGCTTGACCCTTGAACCCAGCCCTGGCTTCTAATTCATCGCCTCATTGGCGACAGGCGAGGTTTCTTCTGGGTTCTAGAGTACCCCAGTGACCAAGACGAGGGACCAGAAAATTCACAGTTACACTAACCTGACAATACCAGGCAAAATCCAGAAAAAGTTGCCTTTTGGCTCTTTTTATATGCCCTGGTGAAGTGGGTTTTGTTGTCTCTGTGTGTGTATATAGATATGAGTGTAGTATGTCCAATTTGGTGGATAACTGATATCCCTATGGTTGTTCGATTTCATACCAACTTTTTGGAAAAAAGGGTGTTGCCCTCGGGCGTGGAAATACCCCAGCGAGGAAACAGTTAATGTCTCGACTGTGTAGGACGGCTTTCGGATCTGCACATCAGGAGGTCCTGAGAGACCACGCTGCATATATACTTTAGTTTCTCTACCTATCCCAGGTGTGTGATATAGCAATAACAATCTATGGGCTGATTATGTAAGAAAAAGTTACATTCTCATCAAATGTGACTTAAAAACGATCATTTAAATCGGATTTTAGATAAGAGCATTTTGGCAAATTGGATAACATTTTCAGATATAAATCTGTGCCCTCGACCAGTTTCATTTTAATAATTAAAGTTTTAAAAGGTGTGGTGCAGTAATGCCTTATATCTGCTGTCTGGAAGCTTCCATGGGTCATTGTGCTTAAGACAAACCATGATTTCGCCATTTCTCCTTAACATCTCTACAGTGGTCGCTCAATGGTGCGGTCCTCTACAATGAAATCAGATAATACTCTAATGTCAGCCTAGAAGCCTGTGAAAGTGTCCACAGGAAGAGGCGTCATCGATTTCCATGTCCGCTCTTGGGCCCCCATACATATTCCTGCATTATATCGGTTTTTTTTCCATCTAGAAATAATTTTACAAGCATTTTCCTGTAGTTAGGGGTGTTACATATAAGTTCCCACTATGGAAACAAATTCCAAATTCAGAAACCATGTTGTACTTGTGAATTGTATTTTATTCCCAGTTAAGATGTTTTGGGGCCAGTTTAATAAGTGTAAGCCCACCTAAAAAGAGTACTAATGGTTTGCTACTCCAAAGTACATTTATGCACATGCTGCAAAGTGTTTCTTCTTGTACCACAGAAGCGCAGCTCTAAAGTACCTTCGTGTGCGGACTGCAAAGTGTTTCTTCTTGTACTACACGAGTACTGCCAAAAACAAGACTATTTTAGAAACCTATTAAGACTATATTCGAACGGAAATGACCCCTAAAAACACCACACAAAATACTTCAATTAAAGGAAAAACATAAATCTACCGAGAAACTTTCCCCAAGCAGCGCGCTTGCTTGTCACGTGGCGCTTGCTTGTCACGTGGCGCATGCATGTCACGTGACGGCCAGGCCGAGTGTCACGTGCGCGTCCTTCGCGCTCTTCTCAATGGGCCAGCGGTGTTCTGAAGACACAATGCCTGCCTTGTCCATCCTTTGATGCGTTGCTTCTGGCGGGGAATTGGAAGCCTCTGATTGTTACTACGAGAGGCAGGAGCTGCGGACCCCTAGTTGTGAGCGTGCCCGGCCAATGGGACAGGGAGCTGGAGTAACCACCTCCAATCCAGTAAAATGTTATGCTTTAAATATTGGAGGTCTTTTTTTTTACTGTTTTCCAAAGTCTCAATATTCCACGCTTACCTTTTTTGAGAGTGAATGACATCCGTGAATACAATCATTGGCTCCAGTGCTGTTCCAAATAGAGTTCTCCTGGTTTAGGGTGTTAATTGTGACGGAGGCGGTTGTCTGTGCAACCGTGGCGGGTGCCTGGCTACTCTCCCCGCCGGACCCTACAGCAGACCCACTCCACGCTGCCTAACATAGCAACCATTAACGACTTGGGGGCATATTATCAAGAAAGGGCGTTAAAATGATCGCCGCTTTAGCGGCAGAAAACTGCCGCTAAAGCGCAGATAATGAGCTTGATAATATGTCGCAGAGAATTCCAATGGAAGCCCATGTTGACACCAGAACATGGGCTTCTATGGGAATTCTCCAGGGCATATTATCAAGCCCATTATCGCCGCATTAGCTGCAGTTTTCTGCCGCTAAAGCGGCAATAATTTTAACGCCGTTTCTTGATAATATGCCCCTAATTTTCTTCTAGACTAGAGCTATCCATCTGATCAGTGCATCACCTGTACTAATAATGCATGATGAACGTTTTACTGCAGCACTCACAACCGGCGCTAGACACTGACTCTGTGCTCCACAGAGCCGCTTGGTACCTCTCTGCAGAGCGCCTCAATGACTCTATTGCGCTATTTAATTATACAATACACAACATATCAGTCTGCAGATAGAGCGCTCCATAAATAGCCTTGACTTTAATGTCCACAAATGTGTTTTTATTAATTAAGAATTGTTTAAAAGCATGTCATAGGGCATAGGCCAAAGCAGCCAGGCACGATCTGAATCGATTACACACCTAGAGGAGTGAACTCCGAGGACAACCACAGTCTTTTTATTGAGTAGAGAGTTGTGCAGCCACTCCCAGAACAATCAGGTGACTGGCGGGTTTATCGTACTGCTGTTTTAAAACTCCACCCTCCCTGCCCGTTAAGGTTACCTCTGACTGCTGGTCATCGGGGGCACCACGATCTCGGCTTTGGCATTCCTGTTTTAGATCATTGCTTTCACACGTTAGTTCACCTGGTTGTTTGGAATGGAACAGGATAACATTGAGCTGTTAAAGGACAGCCCAGGTCACTGCGAGTAACGTTACTAGGTGACCCCATGTCACCTGACCAGGTCCCTGTGAGTAAGGGTACCAGGTGACTCCAGGTCACCTGACCAGAACCCTGGGAGTAAGGGTACCAGGTGACTCCATGCCACCTGGTCAGGTCCCTGTGAGTAAGAGTATCTGGTGACGCCACTACCCCTGACAAGAACCCTGGGAGTAAGGGTACCAGGTGACTCCATGTCACCTGACCAGGTCCCTGTGAGTAAGGGTACCAGGACACTCCATGCCACCTGACCAGAACCCTGGGAGTAAGGGTACCAGGTGACTCCATGCCACCTGACCAGGTCCCTGTGAGTAAGGGTACCAGGTGACTCCAGGTCACCTGACCAGAACCCTGGGAGTAAGGGTTCCAGGTGACTCCATGCCACCTGACCAGGTCCCTGTGAGTAAGGGTACCAGGTGACTCCAGGTCGCCTGACCAGAACCTTGGGAGTAAGGGTACCAGGTGACTCCATGCCACCTGACCAGGTCCCTGTGAGTAAGAGTATCTGGTGACGCCACTACCCCATACCAGGTCCCTGATGATATGAAGTCACTGGGTAACTCACTTTGAAGTAAGCCTGGCCAGTTACTCTTGAGATGTGTCCCTCCTCTGCTTAGACTTAAGGCCCTTGTCTCAGACTGTGGATGATACAGACCACTGCTGGTCCATATATCAGGGGTGCCACCAGGTAACAAACTGGCATAGCCTACTCTGCTAGCTGCAACCACCAGTGCAGTCGTTTAGGGTTGGAGGATGGATTCTGTAGCTTGACTGCGATTTTAAATACTCAAGTGCTGGAATGCACAGGAAGGTGTCTTTGATGGGGAGGCCAGCATGTGTCACCATAGGTGTGTGTGTGTGTGACACCAGCACTCCATCTCCTATTGCAGCCTCTACCTCACAAGCAGTGGATATTGAGGGCATCTGCAGTTTGTCAATACTTGTAAGGCACCAATTCCAATAATCCTGAACAGAAGCTAGTCTGAGCTGCATAGCATACCTCCACCAAAAGCTAAGCAGAGCGTTCCAAACACCTCACAGACCCTCATCACAAATGAGACGAGCCAACCCGCTGCCCACGGGTTTCCTGAAGGGCGGCCAGAGTCAGTCACACTTCTCACAGGTCTCCATCTTGAGTTCATAGAACTGGTCCAACCTCACTCCTCACCTCCACCACGACTGATCATAGCTGATCCAATCACACCACATGCCTCCACCACAAGTGGGACTAAGCAACCCGCTGCCCACAGATTCCATGAAGGGTGGCCAGAGCCAGTCGAACTTCTCACAGATCTCCACAATGAGTAGAGCTGGTGCAACCATGCCCAAGGAGTCTTCTACGGATATGAAGACTTATAGAGAGCTCCCTGCAAGCCACCTGCAAAGAGGCAGGCTTCTACTCTGAGTTGGAAGAGCAGGTCTCACTTCCAAATAGGTCCCCGGCACCTACCACACTTCCATCTTGGGCCCTTCAAGTCAGTAGCGTAGCCAGTTTGTCATGGGCCCCACTGTAAGTAAGGAAATGGGCCCCAGGCTGCTGTTTGAATTATAAAACATAACAATAATCAGGTTTTTCTGGGCCTCTAAATCCTCTGGGCTCCGGTGCCGCTGCACCAGTGGGAGCCACGCCTCTGTTCAAGTTGCCTGCACTTCTGCAGTAGGTGCCCTTAAATCTTTCGTACCCTGCTACACTTTACTTTCTCTTGCTTGTCTATTTCTTTCTTTCTTGCCGCTTTTTACCTTTTTTCTCCCTGAATTATTTACTCCTTCATGTTTCTTGCTATATTTATTTTCTACTTTTATTATTTATCTGCACTTTTGTCATTCATTTTTAAGTTCTATTCACCACCTCCGAGATTCGCCCCAGTTCTTTGTCCTTGCTGTCTCTCATTTTCTAATAAGATTTCTTTGTTTCTCTTCTCTTAGAGTCGTGTGTTAGTGTGTACAACGGTAGTAAGCCTCATCGCTGTGATCTGCTTAAATTCGCAGCATGTTTATTTATGGCCAGGCCTATAATGGCAGTGCCCTCTCCATGGGGCAGCCCACGCTAATCCATTGCTGGTAATCCCACGTGGAATTCTGCATTCTTGTTTTAATTTTTGATGGAGTCCGCAGTTAATCTTGGCCCCTGCGTTGTATCAAAGAGTTTATTAAGTGGTTTCTAGGTAGGAGAATGCCAGCGCCTGGCACGCCCTTTCGTGGTGATTAGGTTATTCGTTCTGCTGAAAGGGCACCCTTTATTTTGGAATGAACAGTACAAACCTCAATCAGTGACATGAACTTTGAGGGCTTTGAACCCCAACTCCCGACGAATGCCAAGTCATGTGGGTTCACTTTGGACACCAGGCTCACCCTCAAAGACACAATGTTAAAAACCACAAAGACTGCCTGGTACTAGCTCAGTGTTTGTCCCAGAAACGGACTTTAAAACTGCTGTCCAGGGCCGGCTCCATGGCCTCCTGGACTCTACGCCGACCCCCTCGCTTTAGGGCGTCCTGCACGATGCAGCATTTCTCATCAAGGGCTGAAAGAAATAAAACCCCATCACCCCTGTCTTGGTGGAGCATCATTCATTTTTTGGGGAATGCCAGGAAGCAAATTGCTGCCACCCCTTCCTTAAAAACAGCACTTTTACACTACTTCAATCTCATTTATTTTGATTTACTGATCTAACTTGTGCGGCATCGCCAAACGGCATTGACAAGGCCAATAGGTCACAAAGGCAACACCTGCTGGTTTTGCAAAGTCTTGTTTTGGTCCTGGAGCTGCTTTCATAACTCTTTATGCCAGGGTCAGCAAAGGATGTGCCAGGAGTACCAAAGGGCAAGTCAGGGGCACCGTCCCTGGCCCATCAGACCACCAATGTAAGGTATGTGCAGAAGAGCTCCAGTGTGGTTGCTGGAGTCATGTGGGTGTGGGGGAGTTTCATCTTTTTTGTAAGAGGGTCACAACACCTCGCAGTAGCCTCAGGGTGCTTTGGGGTCGGAATACTGATACACGGGAACGGAAGAGGGATGAGGAGTCCAGGGGGTGAAGTGGGCAGTCAACCATCCACTGGTGGAGTGTCAATCAATCAATCAGAGTTACTTATGTAGCATGACAATCACCTGTGAGGGTCTCAAGGCGCTGAGGTTGCTGTTAGCTTAGGGGTAGACGGCTCAGTCGAACAGCGAGGTTTGAGTCCTTCCCTGGACTCCTAGAGCGATGAGGTGGAGCAGTGTGGCGGTGAAAGCCGCCACGCATGTTGGACCCGTGAGGCAGAACCAGCTTGTCTTGGTGAGGCCTGGAGTGCTGGTAGCAATAGCTGGTGGCAACTGACGGGTTAGCACATTTTGCATCATTGTCACAATGTCTCTGAACCCCCATTTCTAGGATTCTCCTGTGCAGAGCTGCAGAGTCAGTGTGTGTTTTTGAGTGTGGAGGGGAGGGGTGCGTTTTATCTTGTGTGCTTACAAAGGCCTCTGATAACTCTATGAGAATTCAGAAAGAAAGCAAAAACACTCTAAACCCTGTAATTAATGATGCCAGTGTTTAGCTTAGCAACCGTATCCAAGCAGCTGTGCCTCGGAAGAGGATCTGCAAAGAAAGCAGCGAAGGGCTGATGATGCATGAGAGGGTGGCCTCCTTTGTGGCTGTCTCTGGGGAGGCTCTTGGTCCAGAATTCTCTTTTTATAAATGTATTTAGTGAGTTCTAGCAGTGAACAATAGTTACCGAAGACGTCCTCTTACCTGCTCCCTACTTGCTCCCCAGATCACGCAGTGCCAATCATGCCACAGGTTGGGTTGGTGGCTGAACACAGATAGTGCCACGTACACACAACCCCACGAGGGCTACACATGAATTGTCAATGCCACCAGCCTCTCCCCAAGTGACCCAAGTCTTTTCAACCGCTCTGCGTTTCAGCGACTCGCTCATCACCAAAAAGCACCCCAAGAAGTTGGTGCACATGCAAATAGCTGACACCATCCACGATGCACGCTGGCTTTCAACGGTGTGTCAATGTGAGTGGGGTACCCTATCTGAGATGTTCAGAAGAATTATGGGGCATATTATCAAGCAGGGCGTTAAAATTATCGCCGCTTTAGTGGCAGAAAACTGCCGTGAGAATTCCCATAGAAGCCCATGTTGACACGAGAACATGGGCCTCTACGGGAATTCTCAAGGGCATATTATCAAGCTCATTATCGCCGTTTCAGCAGCAGTTTTCTGCCGCTAAAGCGGCGATAATTTTAACGCCGTTTCTTGATAATATGCCCTATGTTTATAGGCCGTTAGTGCCCCATTTCCATCCAGTTGCCTCCCAGCACCAGGTCTAAAGAGAGAAGGCCACTGTGCCTACGTTACTGCAAGTCTAGTCCTTGCAGCCCGAGAATATTTTATGAGTTAATTTCAATTTAGTTTAAGAAAAGTTGGTTCCACCCTGGGCCTGGCCTGCATCAAGGCGATTCCAGTTCTAGGCATTCTCCAAGGGTACTAGCAACTGGGGGGGGGTGCCAGATTTCCTCTAGAGGAATTGAAAAGAGCATCTATGCTTGGGGAAAGAGGGTGTCATGCTCGGATGAATGCCACTCTTTCTGGGAAACCCAACATCCTGGTACCGGTTTTGGTAGCGCCGGAGAGAGATTCAGAACAATACGCCTTGCATCCCTCTGCAGCCTATATAGTTGCTGTTTCGTCATTTACTGAGTTTTGCAATTCAAATGATACACAAACACATTTAGATGCACAATAAACATTGCTTCTGGTGCTGCTCAAACAATGGGCAGCGCTTGTGGCATCTGTGCCAGTGAACCGCCTCATGCCAGTGTTCGTACTCAGGCAGCCAGCAACCTGACAAGAATCAAACTTATTTAGTATTTTGAATAATTCGTATTTTTTACGCAAATGACAATTAAATCAATGCCATCACTGATACAACTTCTTATAGATAGCACTCAAATGGTGGATACCATGCAAGAATCAATTTCACAGAGTCTGCAGTGTACGATACAGTACAAACTGTAGCCAACCATATACAAATTCGTTATATTCCACCCCAATATTTGCTTATCTGCTCCGTCCAGTTTGTATATGGCTGGTTTCTATCCGTAGTAGCACAGTGGGAAAAATACATTGGACTGTAGTATTCTGCATTGGCTGGGATAAAGTAAAGTATTCCACTCATCACTTCTTTGTTTTACTCAACTATTTTAAGCCCTGCCTCTGTTAAATAGTTTCCTTGCAAAGTGTGTTTTAGGTGGTAATCAATGACGTGTAACTTAAATAAGAAAGGTGGGTGTTACATTCTTGTACTTTTGAAAAGCCCTTAATGCAGTACAAAATTCAATATTAGAGTTTAAGTGGCATAGAAAGAACATCAGAAGTCAAGGTGGCGGCTCCTTGTTAAGGGCTTTAGACAGGGCACAAGTCCGAAAAAAAGAAGTGGGGGGACGCTGTCACCGGAAGTGACGTCACAACAGGAATCTCATGAAAAGAAGTGGGGGGACGCTGTCACCGGAAGTGACGTCACAACAGGAATCTCATGAGTATTCATATGCCTTTAGATGACGGGGCATTTCACAGCACTGCTACCCCTGGTCTGTTCCTCGATGTCCTTTGCAACCCCCCCCCCTCCCCCCCACTCCCCCGAGGGGGTGCCCCAGTTGCACAACGAAGTGCACAAGATACAGAAGGACACACATTCCAAGCTTAACCGCCAACGCCTGCTCGCTCCGCCTCCCAATCACTCCAGCCTGCACACACCACCGGTGCCTCTTAAAGTCTCCAATTACAAATATTAGCATATCTTTGGTAATTTACGGGAAACTTCCCTCCCACCCGGGCTCTCTGCTCACACAATGCTGTCCAGCTTTTGGGCAGGGGGGACGGCGTCCACCCGGAAAAACCTGGTAAAATAAGTGGGGGGACGCCGTCCACCCGCGTGGTACCCCGACTCGAGCCCTGGCTTTAGAGCACTGCCCTCCCTCCCTCCCCCACGCCCTGTGAGGCCCTACAATGTACAGGGACGTCACAGGAGTCCTGACACCGTGCATTATTTAATGTAGCAGTGTTTGAGAAAACACTACTTTTGTGTTTGTATGAACACTGCCAGCATGCAGGCCAGCCCTCTCTGCCTCGTCTCCTAGCTTCCGATGTCTGGAGGACGAGGAAGGGGGCCGGAAGGGCTGAGGCAACGTCCAGTCACAGACGGCTGGTAAAACACAACTCTCTAGGAGGATGTCTGGATTGCGCATGTCTCAGGGGCGTGGTTCAACTATAGTCCCCTCATACAGGTACAATCCATTTTATTTAGCAGCCATAATGTGCATGCCTCAAGCCTCATAGTACATCTGCTCAAATGTGGCTGTCAAGGCACACATCAGTGCATCCCTGAGGCCAATGAGAAGAAACACAGAGCAGCAGGACCAAGATCCCCAGCTCTGTCCTAGCTTCTTACGGGGCTGTACTTCCAGTCCTACCAGTAAACTGGGAGAGGGATTGGGGTGGGTATTTCCATTTTCAAACTTCCTTAGCTTCTGTGGCTGGCTGGTCGCTGGTAATCATGGCTTGCTGGTTCCAATGTCCAGGAGCCAAGGCCAGTAACATAAATGTTTCTCTCTCCATGTGTGTGTGTGTGTTTGTGAGTGATTGAGAGTGGATGGGATTGAGTGAAAGTGTGTTTGAGTGTGTTTGTGAGTGCCAATGAGTGTGAAACTAGTCAGAATCTGAGTTTGATTTTGTATGAATAAGTGAAAGTGAGTATGAAGGAGTGAGGAGTGAGTAAAGGAGTGTGAGTGCATTAGGAGTGAGTGACTGCAGATTGTGAGAGGGAGTGGAAGTAAGTCTGGGTGTAGCTATCAATGGTGCAGCAGGTGCAGATGCACCAGGGTCAAGAGTCATTGAGCGTGAAAGGGTGAGAATGTAAGTTAGAGTGAATGGGGGGAAGATAGTAAATGTGAGAACATGTGAGAATGAGTGAGGCAAATATTTGAAAACTCGTGTGAACTCCTGGCAGGTATTATGCCTCACCACTTTCAACGGTTGCCAGCCGCCACTAGAAACTGCAGTGAGCCGAGGTGGAAGACCAGGGTTCACAGAGGAGTAACCAATGGCAGACTTTCTAAGATGTGTGAGGTTGAGGGGTGGAGAGCTGAAGGTTTAACACTATGTTCAATGTTTCCTAATTTTTTCCCACACAAGATCTTGAGATCAGTTGAGGAATCAGTTTCCCTGTTTGCTAATGACACACATCTAGATATATTGATTTACTTGCTTGTTCTCAAATCTTGTCCCAGCGTCCTATACAGATAGTCCATGTAGTGTTCTCAATTTTTAAGTCTGGCATGGTTACATCTTTAGCTGCCTGCCAGACTCATGTTTTCCGAAAAAGTAATGCATTAGAGAAAAGCGGCTTTGGGACAGCCTTTGTTTGTCAATTGTTATTTTTATTGTCAATCAAACACTGGGTCGGCCTACATTGACTACATCTTTAGTCTGAGGGTGGGTGTGTTTTTAGCTATTTACTTTCACTTGCATTCGCTGTATCTTTATCTGACTGTTATGTTGGCTGCATTCTCCCCGGTGCACTTCAAAGTAGTGTTTGCCTTGTGCTTGCCTGTAGCAGCCGGATCTTATTTTGTCTTACTGTATTTTGGGGTACATGTATTTGTTCTGGGGTGTGGCTTGGCCCTGCTGCTCTTGATTTTGGGGTACATGTATTTGTTCTGGGGTGTGGCTTGGCCCTGCTGCTCTTGATTTTGGGGTACATGTATTTGTTCTGGGGTGTGGCTTGGCCCTGCTGCTCTTGATTTTGGGGTACATGTATTTGTTCTGGGGTGTGGCTTGGCCCTGCTGCTCTTGATGGAAGGTTTGTTTGTTTGTTTGTTTGTTTGTTTCTATGGCTTCATCTTCTGTGCAGAAGGAGAGAGAAGAGAATAAAACCACGCTTAGCTGTGGCGCCTTTTAGCCCTTTTACTGCAAGATAAACATCCGTTGAGAAAGGCAACATTTGAAGCTCAAACATGGAGATGTTTCATCATTTGCATTATAATTACATGGAATTGCGTGCCCTGTGGAGACGCTTCATCTGGGCCTGCAGGGCGGCTTGAGTCAATCTCAAGACATTGATAGCTTTTTTTTAATTCTAGTAAAGTGTATTTCTCCCACTTGAAGAAGGCGAGATTCACTTTCATTGAGTGCATGTTCAAAAGCCGTCTTTGCGTTTGCAGTTAAGGCAGACTCGAAACCCTGCCTTTACTGCTGGTCAGCAGAGGGCAGCCTGGCAAGATGTATGGCTGTCATTGTCCTGTGGCTTCAAGTCTCTGTGTGAGTCCCACTAAAGGATCTACACACTGAGACCCAAACGAATCCACAGAGACTGAACGAGCTGCAAAACCACCAAAGGATCTACACACTGAGGCCCAAAGAAATCCACAGAGACTGGCAGAGCTGCAAACCCACCAAAGGATCTACACACTGAGGCCCAAAGAAATCCACAGAGACTGGCAGAGCTGCAAACCCACCAAAGGATCTACACACTGAGGCCCAAAGGAATCCACAGGGTCTGGCAGAGCTGCAAACCCACCAAAGGATCTACACACTGAGGCCCAAACGAATCCGCAGAGACTGGCAGAGCTGCAAACCCACCAAAGGATCTACACACTGAGGCCCAAACGAAACCACAGGGCCTGGCAGAGCTGCAAACCCACCAACGGATCTACACACTGAGGCCCAAAGGAATCCACAGAGACTGGCAGAGCTGCAAACCTTGGATCTACACACTGAGGCCCAAACGAAACCACAGGGCCTGGCAGAGCTGCAAACCCACCAACGGATCTACACACTGAGGCCCAAACGAATCCACAGAGACTGGCAGAGCTGCAAACCCACCAAAGTATCTGCACACTGAGGCCCAAACGAATCCACTGAGCCTGGTAGAGCTGCAAACCTTGGATCTACACACTGAGGCCCAAACGAAACCACAGGGCCTGGCAGAGCTGCAAACCCACCAACGGATCTACACACTGAGGCCCAAACGAATCCACAGAGACTGGCAGAGCTGCAAACCCACCAAAGTATCTGCACACTGAGGCCCAAACGAATCCACTGAGCCTGGTAGAGCTGCAAACCTTGGATCTACACACTGAGGCCCAAACGAAACCACAGGGCCTGGCAGAGCTGCAAACCCACCAACGGATCTACACACTGAGGCCCAAACGAATCCACAGAGACTGGCAGAGCTGCAAACCCACCAAAGTATCTGCACACTGAGGCCCAAACGAATCCACTGAGCCTGGTAGAGCTGCAAACCTTGGATCTACACACTGAGGCCCAAACGAAACCACAGGGCCTGGCAGAGCTGCAAACCCACCAACGGATCTACACACTGAGGCCCAAACGAATACACAGAGACTGGCAGAGCTGCAAACCCACCAACGGATCTACACACTGAGGCCCAAAGGAATCCACAGAGCCTGGCAGAGCTTCAAACCCACCAAAGGATCTACACACTGAGGCCCAAAGGAATCCACAGAGACTGGCAGAGCTGCAAACCCACCAAAGGATCTACACACTGAGGCCCAAAGGAATCCACAGAGACTGGCAGAGCTGCACACCCACCAAAGGATCTACACACTGAGGCTCAAAGGAATCCACAGAGCCTGGCAGAGCTGCAAACCCACCAAAGGATCTACACACTGAGGCCCAAACGAATCCACAGAGACTGGCAGAGCTGCAAACCCATCAAAGGATCTACACACTGAGGCCCAAACGAAACCACAGGGCCTGGCAGAGCTGCAAACCCACCAAAGGATCTACACACTGAGGCCCAAACAAATCCACTGAGCCTGGCAGAGCTGCAAACCCACCAACGGATCTACACACTGAGGCCCAAACGAATACACAGAGACTGGCAGAGCTGCAAACCCACCAACGGATCTACACACTGAGGCCCAAAGGAATCCACAGAGCCTGGCAGAGCTTCAAACCCACCAAAGGATCTACACACTGAGGCCCAAAGGAATCCACAGAGACTGGCAGAGCTGCAAACCCACCAAAGGATCTACACACTGAGGCCCAAACGATACACAGAGACTGGCAGAGCTGCAAACACACCAACGGTTCTACACACTGAGGCCCAAACGATACACAGAGACTGGCAGAGCTGCAAACCCACCAAAGGATCTACACACTGAGGCCCAAACGAATCCACAGAGACTGGCAGAGCTGCAAACCCATCAAAGGATCTACACACTGAGGCCCAAACGAATCCACAGAGCCTGGCAGAGCTGCAAACCCACCAACGGATCTACACACTGAGGCCCAAACGAATCCACAGAGCCTGGCAGAGCTGCAAACCCAACAAAAAATCTACACACTGAGGCCCAAACGAATCCACAGAGACTGGCAGAGCTGCAAACCCAACAAAGTATCTACACACTGAGGCCCAAAGGAATCCACAGAGACTGGCAGAGCTTCAAACCCACCAAAGGATCTACACACTGAGGCCCAAACGAATCCACAGAGACTGGCAGAGCTGCAAACCCACCAAAGTATCTACACACTGAGGCCCAAAGGAATCCACAGAGACTGGCAGAGCTGCAAACCCACCAAAAAATCTACACACTGAGGCCCAAACGAATCCACAGAGACTGGCAGAGCTGCAAACCCACCAAAGGATCTATACACTGAGGCCCAAACGAATCCACAGAGACTGGCAGAGCTGCAAACCCACCAACGGATCTACACACTGAGGCCCAAACGAACCCACAGAGACTGGCAGAGCTTCAAACCCACCAACGGATCTACACACTGAGGCCCAAACGAACCCACAGAGACTGGCAGAGCTGCAAACACACCAAAGGATCTACACACTGAGGCCCAAACGAATCCACAGAGACTGGCAGAGCTTCAAACCCACCAACGGATCTACACACTGAGGCCCAAAGGAATCCACAGAGAGTGGCAGAGCTTCAAACCCACCAAAGGATCTACACACTGAGGCCCAAAGGAATCCACAGAGACTGGCAGAGCTTCAAACCCACCAAAGGATCTACACACTGAGGCCCAAAGGAATCCACAGAGACTGGCAGAGCTGCAAACCCACCAAAGGATCTACACACTGAGGCCCAAACGATACACAGAGCCTGGTAGAGCTGCAAACCCACCAAAGGATCTACACACTGAGGCCCAAACCAATCCACAGAGCCTGGCAGAGCTGCAAACCCACCAAAGGATCTACACACTGAGGCCCAAACGAATCCACAGAGACTGGCAGAGCTGCAAACCCACCAAAAGATCTCCACACTGAGGCCCAAAGGAATCCACAGAGACTGGCAGAGCTGCAAACCCACCAACGGATCTACACACTGAGGCCCAAACGAATCCACAGAGAGTGGCAGAGCTTCAAACCCACCAAAGGATCTACACACTGAGGCCCAAACGAATCCACAGAGACTGGCAGAGCTGCAAACCCACCAAAAAATCTACACACTGAGGCCCAAACGAATCCACAGAGACTGGCAGAGCTGCAAACCCACCAAAGGATCTATACACTGAGGCCCAAACGAATACACAGAGACTGGCAGAGCTGCAAACCCACCAACGGATCTACACACTGAGGCCCAAACGAACCCACAGAGACTGGCAGAGCTGCAAACCCACCAACGGATCTACACACTGAGGCCCAAACAAATCCACTGAGCCTGGTAGAGCTGCAAACCCACCAAAGGATCTATACACTGAGGCCCAAACGAATCCACAGAGCCTGGCAGAGCTGCAAACCCACCAACGGATCTACACACTGAGGCCCAAACGAATCCACAGAGCCTGGCAGAGCTGCAAACCCACCAAAGGATCTACACACTGAGGCCCAAACGAATCCACTGAGCCTGGTAGAGCTGCAAACCCACCAACGGATCTACACACTGAGGCCCAAAGGAATCCACAGAGCCTGGCAGAGCTGCAAACCCACCAAAGGATCTACACACTGAGGCCCAAACGAATCCACAGAGCCTGGCAGAGCTGCAAACCCACCAAAGGATCTACACACTGAGGCCCAAAGGCAACCACAGAGCCTGGCAGAGCTGCAAACCCACCAACGGATCTCCACACTGAGGCCCAAACGAATCCACAGAGCCTGGCAGAGCTGTAAACCCACCAAAGGATCTACACACTGAGGCCCAAACGAATCCACAGAGCCTGGCAGAGCTGCAAACCCACAAAAGGATCTACACACTGAGGCCCAAAGGAATCCACAGAGACTGGCAGAGCTGCAAACCCACCAAAGGATCTACACACTGAGGCCCAAAGGAATCCACAGAGACTGGCAGAGCTGCAAACCCACCAAAGGATCTACACACTGAGGCCCAAAGGAATCCACAGAGACTGGCAGAGCTGCAAACCCACCAAAGGATCTACACACTGAGACCCAAAGGAATCCACAGAGACTGGCAGAGCTGCAAACCCACCAACGGATCTACACACTGAGGTCCAAAGGAATCCACAGAGCCTGGCAGAGCTGCAAACCCACCAAAGGATCTACACACTGAGGCCCAAACGAATCCACAGAGCCTGGCAGAGCTGCAAACCCACCAAAGGATCTACGCACTGAGGCCCAAAGGAATCCACAGAGACTGGCAGAGCTGCACACCCACCAAAGGATCTACACACTGAGGCCCAAACGAATCCAAAGAGACTGGCAGAGCTGCAAACCCACCAAAGGATCTACACACTGAGGCCCAAACGAATCCACAGAGATTGGCAGAGCTGCAAACCCATCAAAGGATCTACACACTGAGGCCCAAAGGAATCCACTGAGCCTGGCAGAGCTGCAAACCCACCAACGGATCTACACACTGAGGCCCAAACGAATACACAGAGACTGGCAGAGCTGCAAACCCACCAAAGGATCTACACACTGAGGCCCAAACGAATCCACAGAGCCTGGCAGAGCTGCAAACCCACCAACGGATCTACACACTGAGGCCCAAAGGAATCCACAGAGACTGGCAGAGCTTCAAACCCACCAAAGGATCTACACACTGAGGCCCAAACGAATCCACAGAGACTGGCAGAGCTTCAAACCCACCAACGGATCTACACACTGAGGCCCAAACGAACCCACAGAGACTGGCAGAGCTGCAAACACACCAAAGGATCTACACACTGAGGCCCAAAGGAATCCACAGAGCCTGGCAGAGCTGCAAACCCACCAAAGGATCTACACACTGAGGCCCAAACGAATCCACAGAGCCTGGCAGAGCTGCAAACCCACCAAAGGATCTACACACTGAGGCCCAAACGAATCCACTGAGCCTGGCAGAGCTGGAAATGCATGACAGGAACTAACTATTACATCTGTACTGTGCTTCACATATATGTTAATGGCAGAACGAGAAGGGAAATATACAAATAATGGAATTGAATTGTAAGCAGTGTGTGGCGAGCAGGGACATCTTCTGTCTGCCTTGGACTGAAATATACCAAACATTTGTATCTCTCAAGAAAGTGAACATGTTTCGTTGGAACAGGAAACTGTGTGGCTAATTTGTATTTTTGTAAAACGTATTTCTTGTTTCATGAATCCAACAGCTGCACTGTTTTTTCTCTCCATCCTGCTATGCGAAGTCTGTACAAACACTGTACAGAGGTGCGCGCGGCGCTGTTTTGCCCACACCAGCCACTCTTGAAGTGCTCCTGCGGGGTGCGTGCACAGCACCTCTCCCTGCTTCCATCTGTAGGGCCACTGTGCACCGTAGGTGAAAGTGCTGTGCACAGAATGTATGTACAGGTTGTGCTCATCATGCAGCCGCTTTAGCTAATGCATTGTCTCCTATGGTGCTTAGTGCCTGCATGGTTCCTCTTCCCTCTAGGCACATGCACATTCACATGCAGAGGCGTGGTGTGCAAACTCATGAAATAAGAGCATAGTTGGCTCAGCTGTACCTTACATGTTACCACCGATTCTTTCGAGCGCAGAAATGTAACTTTATAAACATAAAATAAGTGCACATTTACTTTAAATAGCAGGTCCACTGCAGGGGCCATCAATTAGGTTTTTTAAAAGGCACCAGTGAGACCCAAACATGTGTTCTCGCAGTGTGCTGCTGGCTTTTAAAGCAGTCGCCTCGGTCTTTCGCAGTTGTTAGCACGGACCACATCAAGCCGGCGTGTGTATAATCACTGTCATGTACCACCGCTTACTTCATGCCTTCACCATCTGATGTAATGCATTGTCAGCTAAATTGCTTTAGTAGCCTACAAATATAATTAAACACACATACCAATTAAATTCTTAGGGCCAGACCTCTTGGCTTTACCAATGCTTGTTTAGACTGTAATTGGGTGCGATCTGGGTAATCCCAAATTAACTGCGTAAAGTGTTTGTAGGTTTCTTTCTAATGTGTGAGTGAGCGTGGCAGGCTTTAGAATGGGACAGTAAAGAGTCTGACAGCACGGTACATGGGATTGACAATCTCCAACTGTCTGGAGAGGTCTCAAGCAGCAGGAGAGACTGCAAGTGTAAGAGGGTGTTGACCCCCATGACAGTGATGCTTTATTCTTTCTGTGACATATCCAGATAGCAACATATGAGATGTTGTACCGAACGGGCCATTTATTGAACAAATTCTTCTGGCACACTAGGATCACTGACTAGCCTCTGGGAAATAAGGTCAGAAAAGCACTCTGACTAGCCTCTGGGAAATAAGGTCAGGAAAGCACATGCGAAGAGAAGAACCTGGCAGTATTCACAGACCGGGACGTCCAGCCTTGGTCCAGGAGGAGCAGATGCTTGCCATATAGTTAGGGTAAATTCTGAGTTTGAAATGGTGAGGGTTGGACATAGACTCCCGCTTCCACTTGAGCGGTAGACCCCGTCCCAACCCCACTTCAACCCCTGCCCTGCGGCGACCCGGCCACCTGCATTGCACCACATCGTTCTATGCATAACAAGAGATCTTTCATAATCATTATAGAAAATTCCTTCTATTAGTTCTACATAAGAGTATTATGGACATAACAGAAAGACTATCTTTTGCACTGAAAAGGGCAGTCTTTCCATAATGTCTATATCGTTATAAACATAATAGAAATACTATGATACTTCCTAGTGCTACAGATATTCTGTCCTCCTTTTTAGGTCTCTATGTTTGGCCTTAATACTGCAAAGAACCTGCTTGCCAACCAACACTTTGTACTGTCTTTGAGATTTCTTAAGGACTTTCTTTCCTTCACAGTAGGATTCAATAAATGAAATCTTTTAGCAAAATAACGATTATAGAAAGACTGTTTAGCTCTGAGTCTACCTTTCATAATATAATAGAGAAAACATGACTTTCTTACATTTGAGGTCATAGCGTGGTAGATCGTAGTTCACCCACACGTAATTACCTAATCTGGCCACAGAAACACCTTCTGCAACTCTCCCAAGATAAATACACCTGCCTGCTTCGCAGTAGACTGAGATACTCTTGCCACATGAGGTGCGGCTATAATCAGTGTCTTGGGGGCATATTAACAAGGGCATTATCTCCGCTTTTTTGGCTTCAAAAGCCAAAAAAGCGGAAATAATCTTTTCGCCCTATTTACAAGAGGGTGATAACATGCATTAGCGCATGTTAGCACCCTTTTACCCGACGCCTCCTTTGCATCTCTAATGCGATGCAAAGTGGGCGTCACTGGGCAGGACAACCTTGTAAATATCGCTGATGTGCACATCGCAATAGTTACAAGGCTGCCCACGCATTTAAGCAGATGTTAGTTTTTGGAGAAAACCGCTGTTTTCACCAAAAACTAACATCTGCTAAAATGTAGACTTACCTATCCCTAACATTGGTGGTGGATTATGCGGATATGACCACAGGGTCGTATCAGCAAGGTTATTGCCGTTTTGCAGGGAACAGCGCCGGAAAACCAGCGATGTTCTCTACAAAACGGCGATTTCCCTGCTATCGCTGGAATTTTTATCGCCCTGTAGAAACGCGTTGTGAATAACGCGCTACTAGGGCGATAGATTCCAGAGAGAGACGGCGATAAATAAAAAAGCGCTAAGCGCGCTTTGTGTTATTTATCGCCGTCCCTTGATGATATGCCCCCAAATTCTCAATGAAAACAGATTTTATCACTTCAAGACGCCTTTGGTCTAGAAACTTACCAGAAACCTGCAATATACAGCTAAAGACTGGGGCAGGAGACATTTTATTTACCTGGCACAATCTCGCATAATTTCTAGCATTTCAAGCTATGTTTTTTACGCGAAATGGCCAAGATTACACCTTTATGCTCGATCGAAGAGTTGAGATTTTTGTTCTGTTTAAAAATCCCATCCTGGGTGTGCAGCAATGTAATTGAACTGAACGTGAGCGGTTGTTCCTGGGGTCACACGCGCTTTTGGGCTATTTTTTTAGCATTAAATGTGGCAATCGAAACAGCGCTAAAAAACAACCATCAGCCAGGCATTTTGCGTCATAATATGTAAATTGTGGGAGATTTTCCGTAATTTCTGCTAAGAAATGACGCTACAAAAATTATGCAGATTTCACCTGGGCCTACTAAAGACACAAAATCATGACCTGGAGGTGACGGAAAGTGAGGGTGGGGTGTAGGTGAGGTAGAGCTGCGTTCATTTCCTACAGCCTTTCTGCTTTAGCGTGATCTGTTGTAGACAAACCTATGGCAGCAGAATAGATGCAGAGTTTGTGGATGAAAGACAGAAAGCACCTGAGCAGAAAGGGGACATCTCTTACCCCGCATTCACAACAACGACCTACCTTTAGATGCGTTACTTTACCACGCATGTCGTCACAATGACTCGCTGTCGGGCTGGTGTTGGATTTGTAAGTCCGACACGTTCCCTACTGTTGCTTAGACTGAAGTTGGAATAGTAATTTATACTATTCCAGAGTCCAGCGCCCCCTAAAGCAAGTCGCTGCAACGACGTGCGTGCTAGCGTAACGCATGGTAACGTCTCAGTTGAGATGGTGACTGCATTGTAAAGGCATGCGGGGTTCCGTCACACATCGAGCAGAAAGCTCTTTTTTCAACATTTGCCATGTACAGCGTTCTTTTGACCAAATTTGGTGGCTGGCCTGCTCACGAACAGATGCCAGGAAGGGATTTTTACTGAAAGAGATCCCAATGGGAAAAAAAACCCTTGTTCGCCTCTGACTGCTAACATTCTATTAGCTTCAGAATGGGAGGAGACAGAGAGAGTGGAAAAGGAATGCTACGAGTAGGTGTAACAACGCAATCACCCTAAGAGCGCCGGCCCTTCTAGCATGCTGGGTCTGGTTGCTCAGAGGACTAATGCATCCACTGTATGGGCCTGTGTTTGACCCATGGTCACAGGTTCAAATCCTGATGGGTCCCTTTCTTCCTTATGAGGTCAATAAAACGAGTACCATTCAGTTGGGTAACAATAAACAACTCTTATCCGGTATTCTTGGGTGATACTGCGCTTCACAACTACACATTTTATGTTAGGGGGTGAGGCAGCCATGAGTCCGGCTTCCCCTTTTTGTCCGCATATGGCGCCCATCCAGTGGCGTAGACGCAAACAGTGCCCCCTGTAGAATTGCTGAAGGGCTCTCGAGCCGTTCTAATTCTCTGAGCTATTCATTGGCCATGGGCTGAATGGGGTACCCTGAAGGGTTTGGAGCCCCCTGAAGGATGTGGCCCCTCTGCGCCACACGGATGCAGGGGTCTGCGTTCCACCCCTGTTCCCATCACGCCTCTGGCAGGTGGGGCAAAAGGTCTGAAACAACCCAGGAAGGGGGCAAAGCTTCAAAAGCAGTGACGACGCAAGGGGAGGGCCACCAGCGGCGGGGGGCTGCGGCATCTGTAGGGGCCATGGGGGTGCAGCGGTGGGAGCAGGTAGGAAATTGTGCCTAGACACCCCAAATACCCCTAGACACGGGGGCAGCCAGCAAGAAATGAAATGTTCTTTCTTAATGCTTGGTAAACGAACTGATTATGATTTAATTTTGATGACGATGACCCCCGCCCCCCGAACCCCCCCCCCCTGCGGGTGGAAGCCGCAAAGTATTAAGAACTCATGACAGCCCGCTATCTTCCGCACCCTCTCCGGCAAATGATTTTAGGAAAGGCCAGAGTGAAAGGGTTTAACGCTGACCCCTGCAGCCTGTGCGCCGCAGGGGGCTCCCAAGCTTTCAGGACCCCCAATCCTTCAAGGGGTTCCAGTTCATGATAAGGCTAATAAACGTCTGTGAGATATGGGAGCCTCAGGGGCCCTTTTCACTCTCTGAGGGGGGGGGGTCATCATTTTGCGTCATGTCACTGCTCGCGCGCCGGCGGTAGTATTATTGCATGCTCCGTACTAGGGCTGTACCGAGATTACCTCTCCATCACCGTGTGGGTATTCGTGTTTCATCGGTAATGCGCCACGGGTATGGCTTCAGGGAGTAAACACCGCCGGTAACACCGCATGGTAAACAGTTTAGCTTTTGGGACATGTGTCTTAGTGTATTTGGAAACATGGCCTATACTGCTGGAAGTAAAATTGTCATATCTGGCAGTAAAATCGATGCCTGGGCAGGACACACCAACACTACACTGTAATCGCGAGAGAGGGGGATGGCCCTGCAGGGCAGCACACGTCGGCATCGCTACTCAAGTGTTTACAGACCGCACTTCACTCGCGCATCACACGGGCGAGGCCGGTTAGGGCTCTTTCCTGTTTAAGAGCAGCTCAGAACTGGCCAGTTTGTAGGCAGTGAATTCCAAAACTATCAGGGAATATCATTGTCTGTGGTCTAGATTCCATGCAGGTAGCTTCGGCGGTAATGCTTTTATCGCTGGGAATATTTGTGCTGTTAGTTGTAACTGAGGAAGAGGATTTCGGCTGTCGTTTGCTTTCTTTTCTCTATCTTTAAAGGCAGTGCTAAACATGCTTAGTCATCGCTGACAGTGCGACAACCATCGGTTCCATCGTCAGAGCGCTCATATATGAACCCTCTGTTCTTCATGCACGTCAGCCCCCTGCTCCTATGAGATGCACCAGAGTTGGGCGCTCTCAAACTTCTGCAACAATCACGGGCATGTCTGGTTCTGCGTGGGGCGCATCAGTGGGATGTTCAAGACGGGTCCTGAAAGTACAGAGGGTGGTAAATATATATCTATGCTGAGTTCTAAATTATACATTAATATAAAAACAACACTAGCTCCATTTCTTAAATAACATAATGAAAAACACAGCTAGATAAAAACACAATATAGAAATAATGTTTGGTTAAAATAAAAACGTCCTTAACAATAGTTACAAAAAATAATGTGGAGGGAGGAAGGGTAGAAAAAAAGTTAAGAGAAGGAATGAGGGTCGGACTGAGTACCCTGCATAAAGGAAAACCAGGGGAGCATGGGAACAGCAGAAATAAAGGGATTTTAGAAATGAAGAAAAAGAGTGCGGTTTGGGGGCATCCCCCCTCAAACAAAAGAGCAAGAGGGGGGAAAAAAGAAAAGGAGGCGAGAGAGAATAAGGGATTGGAAAACCGTGGAAAGAAGAAAGAGACGTTTGGGGCAGAACCCCTTCAGAATAGCAATTAAAACATGCATTGGCAAAGTCAAAAGGTCTTGTGCTGGCTGCCAGCCTTTTTACTTTTGATTTTGTAAATCTCTGTTGCAGGGGAGATCCTTTACATTTTTTTTGTTTTAGAGTTATAGCACAAACTAGACCCGAAGATATCGGGTATCAGAGTGCTTTACATGTTAAGCACAGGGAGATTAAGTGATTTGCCCAGAATCCAGTCACCCACAGTGAAGTTAGCCAGTGGCTAGATTGGTCTGACCCATTATATTAGATGCTGCAAAACTCACCATAAATGCTACGTCCTGTCCGGTGCGGCACTTCTCACCCGGCGGGATTCTAGTGTGCAGGAATGGGAAAGACTTCATCCTGAGCACGGGAACATAAATTCAACCAATCCTGGAGCTGCTCTCATGCTGTTTTTAGCATGAGAGCAGCTCCAGGATTGGTTGGAGCAGGCTAACCCAGCGCTCATTTTGAACCTGGGGGCGTGTGCCAGTGATCCCCCCGCTGTTTCACTGCGCTGGGATTGCTGGGTCTAAAGTGCATATGTCGGTCTGGCCGTCGCAAGATGACACGCAAATCTAACATGCGCACTGGCAGGGGCAGCCTTCATCCTGCAATCGCAGGATTCAGCCCTGCCCCCTGCCCTCACACTCGTGCGGTCAACAGCGAGATCTTACAGCTAAATAAAATGGCATTGCCTTGCCATTTTATTTATTTGTGTTTACCTCCTGCGCTCGCAGAAGGCAGGATGACACTCCTGTGCCCTTTAGGAAGAACCACCCCTGGAGCACTGGCTGAATTTCCATATGACGTGTTTGGTCTGCTTAACCAATCCCGGTATGTTTACTTTCCTCGGTCATAAACTGCTTAAAGCAGCGGTACTTCACCAAAGGTTCGTGAACCCCTTTGGGACTACAGTTTAAGAAATGAATTCATAAAAAGATTAATAAACCATATATACATAAAATAGCAAAATCTTAAATTATAGAGTTTAAAATGCTTAAAAAAGGTCAAAGAATTGTACATTTTAGGTGTGATTAATTAAAATATTCCATAATATGTGTATTTATTTGATGTGTACTTATCTCTGTATTTTTGGCACTGTTTTTAACGTTTTAATAGCCCCAGCTGTGTCCAGCAGTGAGCACAGTTTCATATTATGGAAGAGTCACAATGTCCCTTGGGTAATTCAGAATGCCCCCCTGTTTTAGAGGCATTCCCACATTCATAATAGACCACATTAAACAATCCTTGTTGGTTTTAAGTTCAGAAACAAGTTTATTTAGACATTTGTCCATAAAACATTCCAAAAAAAAAGAACACTTAACAATTAAAACATTTAAAAGGGTCCCCTCCTGGCTACCCTACCCTCCAACCCACTACATTTTATAATTAAAATTATGTTTGACAGATCGTAATAACCGAGCAATTCCAACTGCCACATTGAGATGACGCATTTTGGACAATAGCTCCACAGCCTTATTCCTATGGAGAGCATCATATTTAAAATACAGAGGTCTTAAAAACTTGATTCGATGTGCAAAGTAAAAGACGCCGTCCATAAGAATATGGGTAAGGCTCCATTTAACTTTCACGGGGCAGGGGCAGAGCCCACTATTATCCTGTACCCTAATTCTGTGTGGGTGGCTGGGATGAGTAGATTGGATTGCATCCCACCCTAGCCCTTAATATTTCATTCCTCAATCCTGGGTCTGGTAACAGTGATCAATAAGAGAGAACACTATCCCGGCCCAATGTAGCAATCGAGAGGCTAATAGATGATCTCTTCTATAGATACAGTCGGTCGATCGATTCAGACGCCGTGGCAACAGATTCTCTCAGTGCTCGTTTGCCTGGAAAGGGGAGCCGAGATGTGACTGTACCACTATTTACATGGAGGTTCCTTAGTGCAATTATTCTGGCTCTTACGGCCTTTGCCCACATCCTTTCACTGCTTTAGATCTCTTCCAAACACAATTTGGAGACTTTAACCACCTTGTTGGTTTTAGCATATTGGTATTTTCAAAGCATGCATACAAACGATGAGATCCAGGGACCCGGGCATGCAGAGCGTGTTTGGCATTGCCAGTAAGCCACCTCCTTGCCACTGCCGTCCTTCTGGAGGGCCACACCTAGAATCTCAGAGCTCAGAGTTGCAACAGGTGAACACTGACAGTGTGGCCGGAGATGTGCTGTGACTAACTTAGAAGAGGTACCCATCTAAGCATTGAAGAAGACCTTAAATGCCAATGGTGGGTGCCATTTGGAGAGCTTAGAGGAGGGATGCCCTCATGCACACAGACTCAGGGAGGTTTATTTATGAGAGCCCTGCGTCACTTTTGCACCATGTAAAGTGGTACATGTGTGATGCAGTGCTCTCATAAAGATTTATGAAGACAGGCAAAGCAAGGAGGAGTAGTAAGTGATGAATGCGGGCACTATTAATGAGCTATTCTGTCACGTAAACTTTAAAATGAACGCTTATGTAGCAGTTCTTGTGTTTGTCTTTTCCTCATGTAGCATATTACTACCTGGCTACCCCATCGGGACCCCGTTGATACTTATAGTTCCCTCAAGTTGGGTGATGATGATCGGGAGTGTGTGTGTGGTTAAACTGAGCACGTACGGCACATTGAAACGCTCATGGATCGGGTTTGAATACGCAGATTGAAGCAACGCTCTGCTGAGTGAGAAGTGTTGGCTGTATGTAACGACGATATTTAAATCTTATTTTGAATACCTGAAGTATCTCTATGATCGGCTTATTGTTAAGATGAGATAACTAAAGGACGTCTATTAACAATTATTGACACGGGTTGTCCTCGCGGGTCATGAAAGTGAAGTATCTGGGACAGGCGGTTTTTTAGTAGTACTTTATGGTTATAACGCACGCTGCCGCGCTGGCAGTTTTGAAACAGTGATTTCCTTTGGCTCTTATTTGTGCGATCACAAGAGCATAGACCATGCATGATAAGAATGTGTGCACTCATGCATGATGGACGTATATGCACCTCAAAGTATGAGAGTATTGAAATACAATACATGTTTGTTTGTCTTTTTTTCTCTTTCTTTCTCCGTCCAGGCAGAATTTTTTCACACAAAAAAGAAAAATAAGGGGGAGATAAGTATTCTCCCTATTACAATTGTTTTTCACTGCATAACAATTTTCACGAAGGTTTCAGCTTCCTGCACCTTCAAAATTTAAATATAGGTCAGCTAATATTGTTTATGACCCACACCAGGGAGGGAATCTTGAATTTACCCTGACCAATTTTGGCAGACTTCTTTGGGCTGAAACATGTTGGCAGTCTCTTAGGGTCTTAGGACCATAACCTCCTATCCAGACCTGTTTTTACCTTTTTTAATATCCACTACACCACCATTAATAAAGGGATACCTGGCGGTGCAGTAGGAGTTTTATCTTTAAGTCCCCCTGGCCTACATATCCTACGAGCTCCCTGAAATACGGTCGAGCCCACCATGACCTTTAGGAGTCATGGTGAACCCGATCATGAAGCATGACACCAATAGGGTGTGTGAGGGTTAAATAACAAAAGGAATTTTTGTTCTTCCCGCCATTGCGGAGAACACTATCTAAGGAGTTGCAAAGAATATTTGAGGCAATTTTGGGTTAGGATACATTATGGTGAGTACAGCCATGCAAATCAACCCTATGCGGCTTTTAGTGGCCTCATAAATCATGAGTATGGTGAAGCAGCGGTGGCTTTTCCCACGCAACACCCATGGGATTTGATGCTGCTCCAGATTTACAAAGTGCTTTAAACCTGGGAAAGCGTAAAATCTGTACGTTTCATGAGGTGAGGTGTAACGAGGAGAAATATGTTATTTTCTCCTCGTTTATTCCTCTTTCTACGTATGCTGCATTTTGCAGCACACATAGAAAGAGGAAAACACCTCTTAGGATTGATTTTGTGCAGGGAGGTGCCCAAAACCATTTCTGCCTGCAATCGATGCACCCTTTCAAGGGGGCCTATGTTGGTGCTAGGCTGCCAAAACTGTGCCAGCTCAGGCTGAAAGGAAAGGAATGCACCGTATTTCATAAATATGGTGCATTCCTGGCCTTTCACTTTGGCGTAGGGCAGTGCAGCAAGGTGCCTTGCTGCACTGCCCTACACCAACATGCCATTAAGAAGGCCCAAAGAGATCAGATCACCCACAGCCCAGTGCCCTGAGCCCTCTGTCCACTGCACACTAGATAGCTTTGACACTTGACCCCTGCGCAGTAAGTTTTGTTGTTCATGGTCTGCAGAGCCCTGGTCCACACATTGCACCCAGAAGTTGAGTTCCTGTGCCATTCGTGCAAATACATCCCTGTGACCTTGGGTTCCTTTAAGCGCTTGTCCAGGTGTTCTTAGCATAGAGTCACGGATTGATGACGTACAGTGGAAGACTAACTTCACTCTCTGAATGAGGGGTAGCTATGTTGCAGGTTTAACCTTCTATCACCTTCTCTTGCCTCCTGAGAGTACAAAGACCTCGTGAAATTAATGCAAGAATCCGAACTGTGTAGGAGCAGGTATACTCCAGGGGGATGTGACGTTGTAATAGTTTCTTCTGTAAATTTCATTAACACTTTTTCAAAACTTTGTAACATTTAGAGGGAGTTTTCCTCACACACACAAGGTTTATTTTTTGTCTGAAGAAATTGTCAATCGTGTGACAACGCTGTGATAAAGTTGGCTCAAATTCTAAACATTCCGTTTAAACTTGCCCAGAAATTATAGTATATTTGTTATTGTGTTGTTTTTTGCACCTGAAATAGCTGATCTGTTTTAGTATTTTTGGAATAAGTCTTTCTCAAAGTATTTAAATAATGAAAGAAGAAAGAGAGGTTGTTAGCACTTTGGAATGAGAGAGCCAGGCAATGTTTGTTTTTTCATGACACAGTTTTAGTTTCAAGGGACAACAGAGAAGAAGAGGCTTAAGATTTGGTCTTTTTGGAAAGCCAGGGTCTTTAAACGGACCACAACTTGCCTTTTGTGGGCGTGGCCTGACATGGGTGTGGTCCTGCTGGTGTAGAGTTTCTGAGTGGTCCAGTAAGAGTGCTCAGTCTGCTGGTGATCCGGCTACAGAGGCGGGAGTGGCCTAAAGAATTTATCTTTGTGGGTGTCGTTGGATCTTTGGGTGTCTTCCTCAGAGTGTTTACGCCATCAGACCCCATCATTTGGAGTCCTCAGCTGGTGGAGATAGTCAATTGTTCCTTCAATGTTGAACTGTGAGGAGATCCCTGTCCGGTTTTCTACACTGTCCTTCATGGTGGCTATATTTCTGTAGGAGTTGGTTTACATTTGAGTTAGATTCTTTAATTTTTTTGTATTCTTTTTATTAAAATTTTATGTAAAAACAATAAAAAATAAACAACCAAGCAGCACATGAAACCATTTTAAGAGGGGTAAAGTCCAGCAAATTCTTCAATTTTAATACGAAATGTCATTTTTTGGCAATTGCTCAGGAGGGCTGAACAAGCGCCTGGGCAGTTCGTGGTAAAGTCGCGGGGAGGGCCTGGTAATGTATTCAGAGCGGTGCCGGCTGGGCTCATTAGAGCTGTCCATATGAACAGTCACTTTTAATTAATCTCTAAGAACAGCAGAAGGCGCCGATCTGTCAAGCTGCCGGTGCAGTGAGGGAAAAATGAAGCAAACATCAACAGCAGCTCTGCCTCCAACATCCTAATTGAGGCGTTGCCGCGTGCTGACGCAAAACGCAGCTTTATTCATGGCGGGTCCAGCTTTCTAGGAGGATTTCCATTCTCAGAAAGAATTGGGATTTAAATTTGTGTCTTCAAGAGTGGACATATTCAAAGGAAACTCCGTGCGTATGATCATCTCTGGGGTGCAATCCTGCTCTTTCCAGGTGTCTTGTGGCCAAAAGTAGGGTTCAGAAACAGACAACATCAATGTTTTCCTTTTCCTTTCCAACATTGACCACAATTGTTAAACCATCAACTCAAAAGATACTCCCTATTGTCTTCTGTGGGCAAAATTCATGAATCAGAATCTCTCCTTTTTCTGCTCAGTGTGTTTTGATGATGATGAAAGCGACTTGTATAATTTCAAAGACAATTCCAAGCTTGGACTCAAATTTTGGGAAAGTGCTGG
Organism: Triturus cristatus; assembly: GCF_964204655.1. Taxonomy (NCBI): domain Eukaryota; kingdom Metazoa; phylum Chordata; class Amphibia; order Caudata; family Salamandridae; genus Triturus; species Triturus cristatus. The sequence continues at coordinate 105,983,191 of NC_140583.1, read as the reverse complement.
CTGCATCATTGTCCAGGCTTAAGTTGTAACAGAATACGTGCAGTGGCCCAAAGTTTGCCATCTAAGGTCAGGGATCCAAAAACCAAGGCTATGTAGTCTTGATTCCACCTCATGCCTCTTTAATCTGCCACCAGACACCCCTGTCTCTTTATCCCACTTGTTCAGAGTATGTTAAATCTCTGCTATCGTTGTATGGCTCTGTTTTTATGTGTTTCTTGTCCTCCTTCTTCCACCTTTTGTGTTTTTCTCTCTCTTGCTCTGGATCAAAGTCTACTAAGGAAAAATAAGTGCCGGTTCCCAGAAATGAGTGCCGATGGGCCCCACCTACAACCACCGGCTCAAATTAATCACAGATCATAGTTATGTCTTGATAAGCTAGGAAAGGCAAATTAACTATGAGGGAAACATTGCTGAGTATGATCAACATACTTGTAGCACCCTAAATCAATGTCCACTTGGAGGTCACGCAGTGGGTTGGGCAAATATTAGAACACGGAAGCAAATGTACATGCCAAGGAAGAAGTTGCAGAGACTTTGTCCCGGGTTCGCAAGCTTCATAAGGTGCAAGTACGCCTGCATGTTTATTTCGGAATTAGTACGTATTACTGCTACTCCTGCAAAGTTGGGGATGGAATTTACCGACTTGAGAATAAAATTGCCGATAACAGCCCTGAGATACTCATAGGGTGACCTGCCCATTGATGAAACACGTGGTGGCTGGCAGAGGAATCTAAATTGAATTGTAGACAGAATTGGAGAATATATGGACGAATGGATGACTCTCATTTTCTGTTTGTACATAATTGCGTGTGCTTAGAGATTTGTCTCCATTATCTTCCCTTGCTAAGGGACGCAGGGATGACATCTCTACTCTTATGAACACCGCATCAATACAATGCTGCCATAATTTTTGTGTCTTGTGTCCTGAGCGCTGAATTCCCTAACTCTCTCCTTAGCTATATTCAGCAGGAGGATGAGAGTCGGGATGCTGTGCGATCCGACGGGTTATATTTGACGGCATTAACTGCTGAAACCACCTTAGATCTTCAGCTCAGTCACTGAGTCCATTTCATCCAAACGGAAAGGTCCACGTACAGCGCTCACATTCCACAATCCATGGCGGTGGATGCAGCTGATGGAATTATTGTCACTAAGTGTTAGGCTTCCCCCTGTTTGACAATGACAACACATGTCTCTCTTTCAGTTATTGAGAATCTTTGTACCTTCTTTCCCTGCTCAATCACTCACTGAAAGTCACTCAAGAAATCCCAGATTTCTTTAGTGTTCTGGAGTATCCTAGCTAAGAAGGATGTCTCTGTACTGTGCTGCTAACTGGCTGTATCTGACATGGGCTCACCTTGGCTTGCTCCTGATTGGCCATTGCAGTCTTCTTAAAGAGCTTCTATCTGGCTGTGACAGAGTGGTTCCTGTTTGGCCACTGTAGTCTTTGTAAAGAGCTTCTAACTGGCTGTGACAGTGTGGTTCCTGATTGGCCACTGTAGTCTTTGCAAAGAGCTTGTAACTGGCTGTGACAGGGTGGTTCCTGATTGGCCACTGTAGTCTTTGTAAAGAGCTGCTAACTGGCTGTGACAGGGTGGTTCCTGATTGGCCATTGCAATGGGCAATGAAAGTTCTCCATTCTAATAGGATCCTCTACACCAGCTTCCTCCTCTACAACCCTAAGAGCCGGTATTATGCTAATCCTTCCCAGGAAATCCACTTTTCAATACCTCCTACAGTTCAACAACCTGGTGTCGCCATGCTCCCAACATTGCGCCTACTTTCACATGGACACGTGTTCGCCAATCGACTGCAGCAAGGCCCCAATCCATATAGCGGCATGGAAGCTGATACTGCTGCCCTTATGTGATCATGTGTCCAGAAGAGGTGGATTAACACAGGGCAGAGTGGCACCCACTGAGAGCACAAATTACATTTGCTTTTTTAGAAAAAGCAATCCACACTCCGGGGCAAGGGAGTGCTCAAAAAGGAGTATGGGACCAAATGTGAATACGGCAAGCTACCAGTTAGAAGTGTGAGAAATTTCCAAATTTGTCTTTGCTAATATCGCAAAGCTTTCTATTTTTTTTTCTCAAAAAAAGTTAACCAACTATTCTAATATTGGCAACCTTAATAAATAGCGGAAAAGTAGTTTTTCCAAAAAAGATTGGAAAAATAAAAGAGGACGCGCATCACATTAACCTCTGTATCTCTAAGAAAGAGTTTAGATTCTCCTTCCATCAGGCTGTGGAAACTGTGCATTTTCACTATAAGTTTTACAAAAGTAACAATCTTTGTAACTTTAGAAACTGTCACTTCTTTAGCTTCGCAGGAGGACGTATAGTTTATTCTACTCTGCGACCAATATATATGTCCCTGACAAAGCCACCTTCCGAGGTCACCTTGTCATACAATTATACAGAGAAAGTTAGTAGAAGTCTGTCTACTGGTGAGAGCTGCATTTGATTATTATAAATAATAGACCTATTGAGACCTACGTGGACGGCTAACAGAAGGGCATAAAACGACGAGGCAGCCTGCTGGGAATCTGCAAATGTAAAAAAGCTGACACTCTTTTTAGCCATCTCTAAATTTCCTCTAATTGAGTATAGATCAGTTAAGAAATCCCTTTTCAATTTCCCTTTTGGTAATATGGCAATACTACCTGGGTTATAAAAACAGTCCGCCAGCCCCACGGTCTCTAACTTTTTTGGATATAACTGAACCAAGGTATTTTTGTCATATGATCCAGTTTAAGGATAAAGGTATCAGACCAAGTTCACTGTGACACACAGTGTCATCAAGACTTTTAGGAACTATCAACAAGCGTCTCATAAAAGTAATCTCTGCTCTTTGTAGGCCCCCTACATTACCAAAGCCCCATACTCCGGCACCATATAAAGTAGTGCAGCAGGAGCGTGCCTTATAAATATTAATAATTGCATTAATTGGTTTCGAGCCTAGCTTCTTCGTAAATCTAAAAATCGCCTCCAGGTTTTGATTAAGACTACTAATCCTTGATTCTACTAAGTGATGCCAGGTACTTTTTTGATCGAAAAGAAATCCCAGGTAGGAAAAAGTAGGGACATAAGACAACTTTTCATTTAGTATAAAACAAGATTTTAAAATGGTTGGGGATTTACACACCACCAAAGTATAGGAATTCCCTACATTAGTCTTTAATCCAAGGTCATTCATAAAATCATTAAACCTAGTCAAAAGCCTCTGCAACTCCACCCTAGTTCTAGACATTGAAACACAGTCATCTGCATAAAGTAATGCCGGTAACAACCTACAGCCTATCGGGGGCATCCAGATTCCCATATTTATTGTGATTTTCTAAGTCATTTATGTACAAGCAGAATAAAAAAGGTGCGAGTACGCAGCCCTGGCGAACCCCGCGATTTATTTTTATTGGGGCCTTGAGTTCACCAGCTGCTCCATATCTAACTCTCCCTGTTACATCTTCATGCATGGTGGCTAGGAAGTGGCTCTGTTACTGAAGTTTTTTAGTACTCATCTGGGCATGAAAGGGGCCCATTAAAGATCCATGGCACTCGTGTTACACCAGGGTTGTGTTACTTGTGTTTTAGTTGTATTTATCCAGCGGATCAGATAGTCAACAAATAAAATGTTCTGAGACATAAGTAGGCGCCAAAAAGTTGCTTGAATATGTGGCCGCAGTGTTCCTGAATTATTGATTGATTTGATAAGTTCTTCCTTGTGCACCAGGTATTCAGTTATTAACTATTAATGATGGCTATCGAGGAAGTCGACTCAACCCACAGGGCCCGGCTGCATTCCTGCATTATCTGATGGACTCTGCAACCAGGATCACTCGCCCTAGTTCCGTGGTAGAGATTTCTCGCTAGACTGATGTCACTGCAATAGAGCTATTCTTTGAGGTGCAATTGATAACTGATTATCGATAGACGATGGCAAGTGACTCTGCAGTGGGACCATTCACCCATGGACCACACCTGATAAGTGATTCTGGTGTAGAGAATAGCTAGTAGTGGGGCATGAGTGGCACCATTCACCCGTAGGCACACCTCATATGTGATGCTCAATAGACCATCGCAAGAGGCTCTGTAGTTGAAACACTCACCCGTAGGCACACCTCACATGTGATGCTCAATAGATGATGGCAAGAGGTTCTGTAGTTGAAACACTCACCCGTAGGCACACCTCACATGTGATGCTCAATAGACGATGGCAAGAGGCTCTGTAGTTGAACCATTCACCTGTAGGCACACATTATATGTGTTTCTCAATAGACAATGGCAAGAGGCTCTATAGTTGAACCATTCACCCGTAGGCACACCTTACATGTGATTCTGAATAGATGATGGCAAGAGGCTCTATAGTTGAACCATTCACCCGTAGGCACACCTTACATGTGATTCTCAATAGACGATGGCAAGAGGCTCTGTATTGAATCATTCTCCCTTAGGCACACCTCACATGTGATTCTCAATAGACAATGGCAAGAGGCTCTGTATTGAATCATTCTCCCTTAGGCACACCTCACATGTGATTCTCAATAGACAATGGCAAGAGGCTCTGTAGTTGAACCATTCACCCGTGGGCACACCTTACATGTGATTCTCAATAGACGATGGCAAGATGCCCTCTGGGGATCAACCATTCACCCGTAGGCACACCTTACATGTGATTCTCAATAGACGATGGCAAGAGGCTCTGATGTTGAAACACTCACCCGTAGACACACCTCACATGTGATGCTCAATAGACAATGGCAAGAGGCTCTGTAGTTGAACCATTCACCCGCAGGCACACCTTACATGTGATTCTCAATAGACGAGGGCAAGAGGCTCTGTAGTTGAAACACTCACCCGTAGGCACACCTTACATGTGATTCTCAATAGACGATGGCAAGAGGCTCTGTATTGAACCATTCTCCCTTAGGCACACCTCACATGTGATTCTCAATAGACGATGGCAAGAGGCTCTGTAGTTGAAACATTCACCCGTGGGCACACCTTACATGTGATTCTCAATAGAGGATGGCAAGAGGCTCTGTAGTTGAAACATTCACCCGTGGGCACACCTCACATGTGATTCTCGATAGACGATGACAAGAGGCTCTGTAGTTGAACCATTCACCCGTGGGCACACCTTACATGTGATTCTCAATAGACGATGGCAAGATGCCCTCTGGGGATCAACCATTCACCCGTAGGCACACCTTACATGTGATTCTCAATAGACGATGGCAAGAGGCTCTGTAGTTGAAACATTCACCCGTAGGCACACCTTACATGTGATTCTCAATAGACGATGGCAAGACGCTCTGTATTGAACCATTCTCCCTTAGGCACACCTTAAATGTGTTTCTCAATAAACGATGGCAAGAGGCTCTGTGTTGAACCATTCACCTTGCATGTGATTCTCAATAGACGATGGCAAGAGGCTCTGTAGTTGAAACATTCACCCGTAGGCACACCTTACATGTGATTCTCAATAGACGATGGCAAGAGGCTCTGTATTGAACCATTCTCCCTTAGGCACACCTTAAATGTGTTTCTCAATAAACGATGGCAAGAGGCTCTGTATTGAACCATTCACCCGTAGGCACACCTTACATGTGATTCTCAATAGACGACGGCAAGAGGCTCTGTATTGAACTATTCACCCGTAGGCACACCTTACATGTGATTCTTAATAGACGATGGCAAGAGACTCTGTATTGAACCATTCTCCCTTAGGCACACCTTACATGTGATTCTGAATAGATGATGGCAAGAGGCTCTGTAGTTGAAACACTCACCCGTAGGCACACCTCACATGTGCTGCTCAATAGACAATGGCAAGGCTCTGTATTTGAAACACTCACCCGTAGGCACACCTCACATGTGATGCTCAATAGATGATGGCAAGAGGTTCTGTAGTTGAAACACTCACCCGTAGGCACACCTCACATGTGATGCTCAATAGACGATGGCAAGAGGCTCTGTAGTTGAAACACTCACCCGTAGGCACACCTCACATGTGATGCTCAATAGACGATGGCAAGAGGCTCTGTAGTTGAACCATTCACCCGTAGGCACACCTTACATGTGATTTTCACTTGACGATGGCAAGAGGCTCTGTAGTTGAAACACTCACCCGTAGGCACACCTTACATGTGATTCTCAATAGACGATGCAAAGAGGCTCTGTATTGAACCATTCTCCCTTAGGCACACCTCACATGTGATTCTCAATAGACGATGGCAAGAGGCTCTGTAGTTGAAACATTCACCCGTAGGCACACTGTTGGAAATACTCCACTCCCACGCCTGACGAGGTTGGTGGTAACGGGGTCTTTCCAGGACATACAGTGGTAGCTTGGCTCGAGTGGTCAGGAATCAGGCACCGTGCTAAGCATACGACATACCCATACAATAACCATGCGTGCATCCGTTCCAAAAACGACACTACACCGTAAAAATTATGAAAATATCTCTGTTCATCTTCTTTTTCTCTTAGTTGCTGATTAGATAAATAATAACACAATCACAATATACAAGGCTTTTTAAATAGTGCAGGTCAAATAAATACTGTCTTAATGATTCAATAAATAGGGGTGATCATAAATAATAAAGGCATAAATATAAGTGCAATACATACAGGCAATTAAATATTCTGAGGCAATAAATACTGCAAACCAATAAATATTGTGCGACAATAAATACTGTGGAACAATAAATACAGTGAAGCAATAAATAGGTTAAATACAATAAATACAGTGCCCTTAATAAATAATTAAAAGCTGACAGTGACACTTATAGAATCAGATCACATTTAAATTTCTATGGGCTGATTTGGCCCAGGCACAGCTTGTGGGGATGTGGAAGGCTTGAGGGTGTCTACTCCCTGGCTTGGACAAGGCTAAGGCCTAAACTGAGGTAGATCAAGGGGGAAATACTAGAGACCTGGCTCTCTCACTCTACACAACCCCTCTGGATTAGTCTCAGCTCACCCCTGGCACAGTCCAGCTGGTTCCAGCACCTCTCTAACCCCTAGAGTAGTCTCTTAGGATTCCACAGGGCCTTTGGCGCCCTCTATTCCACTTACTGCCCTTTTTCTGAAGCTCCGACGCCGCTGGAGTCGTGTCGACGCCGTGAGGCGGTTCCGGTTCGATGTCGGCGGCCTCGGCACAATGTCAGTTCTTGACGACGCCGGTAGGCGGTTCCGGTTCGATGTCGGCGGCCTCGGCTCGATCTCGACCTCCGATTCGATGGCGTCGGGCAGTCTTGGCTCGATGTCGACTTCGGGCGGCTCCGGTCCGATGGCGACCTCAGTTTCGATGACGTCGGCCGGCCTTGGCTCGATGTCGACTTCCGGCGGCTCCGGAGTGCGATCCCCACTCCCGACCTCCGGTGCTCCTCTCCTCAGGTTTCCTGCGACTCCGGAGTGCGACCTCCACTCCCGACCTCCGGCACGATTCCCTTCAGGTTCCGGCGACTCCGGAGTGCGATCTCCACTCCCGACCTCCGGCACGCTTCACCTCGGTCTCCGGCGACTCCGGAGGGCGGACTTCACTCCCCCGTCGACGCCGCTCACTCGACCTCGGGTGACTTCCTCCTCGACCTCTGGGACTCCTCACGACCTCCGTCGGCGCCCTCTCTCGACCTCTGGCGGCTCCGGGTACGACGTCTGCTTTTCCAGTCAGCACGCTTCTCCACCTCGGGCTCAGGGTCTCAGGCTTCTCGACGTCGGACTCCAGGGAAACCAGTATCCAGGTCAGGATCTTGCTGTTCTTGGGTTCTAAGGCCTGTTCCTGCTGTCCAGGTCCTTAAGATGGTTTTTCTTGCTTCTTCCCACACAGGGCTCCAGGCTGGGATCAGTCAGTAGGGACTAGTATCAAGGGTGGGTTTATGGACCCCACTCCAGGCACAAGTTTCCACCCCTGCTGCCTCACTCTTTCCTCCTTCAGGTTTCTGCTGCTCACTTTTCACCAGTCAGGTGCCAACTGCCAGCTCCAACTGCCAACTCTCTGTCTTAGCTTCCCAACATTCTAAACCGCCTCCAACTGTCACAGGGTTCTGGAATGTTCTGGAAGGTGCTAGTAGGTTCCAGTGGGTGCTGGTGATGTCACAGGTGGCCACCATTTTGTGCTCCAGGCCCTCAGACAGAAGTTCCAGGGGTAGATAAAATGGCTCCCTGAATCTGCAGCAACATTAAAAAGTCTGGTGGTTCCCAAAAAGGAAAAATTCTAACAGGGTTTGAGGCAAAAGTGGGACAAAATAAATAATGATGAGGAGGGACCACCCAAAGGGCTGACAGGTCTAACACACACCTTACATGTGATTCTCAATAGACGATGGCAAGAGGCTCTGTAGTTGAAACATTTACCCGTGGGCACACCTCACATGTGATTCTCGATAGACGATGAAAGAGGCTCTGTAGTTGAACCATTCACCCGTGGGCACACCTTCATGTGATTCTCAATAGACGATGGCAAGATGCCCTCTGGGGATCAACCATTCACCCATAGGCACACCATACATGTGATTCTCAATAGACGATGGCAAGAGGCTCTGTAGTTGAAACATTCACCCGTAGGCACACCTTACATGTGATTCTCAATAGACGATGGCAAGAGGCTCTGTATTGAACCATTCTCCCCTAGGCACACCTTAAATGTGTTTCTCAATAAACGATGGCAAGAGGCTCTGTATTGAACCATTCACCTTGCATGTGATTCTCAATAGACAATGGCAAGAGGCTCTGTAGTTTAAACATTCACCCGTAGGCACACCTTACATGTGATTCTCTATAGACGATGGCAAGAGGCTCTGTATTGAACCATTCTCCCTTAGGCACGCCTAAATGTGTTTCTCAATAAACAATGGCAAGAGGCTCTGTATTGAACCATTCACCCGTAGGCACACCTTACATGTGATTCTCAATAGACGATGGCAAGAGGCTCTGTATTGAACCATTCACCCGTAGGCACACCTTACATGTGATTCTTAATAGACGATGGCAAGAGACTCTGTATTGAACCATTCTCCCTTAGGCACACCTTACATGTGATTCTGAATAGATGATGGCAAGAGGCTCTGTAGTTGAAACATTCACCCGTAGGCACACCTTACATGTGATTCTCAATAGACGATGGCAAGAGACTCTGTATTGAACCATTCTCCCCTAGGCACACCTTACATGTGATTCTGAATAGATGATGGCAAGACGCTCTGTAGTTGAAACATTCACCCGTAGGCACACCTCACATGTGATTCTCAATAGACGATGGCAATTGACTCTCTAGTTGAACCATTCACCCATTGGCCACACCGTATAAGTGATTCTGGGTAGATCATGGCCGGTGGTGCTGCAGTTGAACCAGTCATACCTGATAAGCGATGCTCGATAGACTATTGCTCATTGAGCTGCATTGGACCCATTCACCCATGAGGCACACCTGATACGTGATTCTTGATACACCATGGCTGCTGTCAATACAGTGTAACCATAAACTCGTGAGGCACAACTGATCCGTGATTCTCAGTGGACCATGGCTGGTGGAGCTGCAGTGGAACCATTAACCTGTGAGGCACACCGGGTACGTGATTCTCAGTATACCATGGCTGGTGCCGCTGTGGTGGAACCATTCGCCTGTGAGGCACCCACTATGCTTGACTCTGAGTAGACTATGGCGGTTGGTGCTGAATTGGAACCATTCAGCCACGAGGCACACCTGAGTGATTCTCGGTACACCTTGGTTGGTGCTATTGCAGTGGAACCATTAACCCTTGACCCACACCGGATACGTGATTGTTGGTAAAATACTCCTTGTTATGACACTGGCTTTCCAGGTTGAAACCATGCCTTGGAGTCAACTAGGCTAAATTCTATTCCTATGCATGTCTTGACTACACCTGGTGATGCTCTCAAAAGTCATGCTTATAGGATACCTGCTGTGTGTTACGAGTTGGTTCGAGGGACCCTGGCTAGGGGAATGCTGGTATTTGTGACCTTCCTACAGAGCCTACCGGTTGTACTGTACTTTGTACTAATTAAAAGTCCAGAGGACATCTTAGTCTGCAGCATATGTTCTGTGCCCTTTCATGGCCTTACATTACACTTTGCACTCTGACCTTCAGTGTATGGCATCATGGTTGTAGATATGGTCAGGATGACCTCATTTCAAGTCAAAGAGAAGTGGAATAGCTTTGGTCACCCTGCACTTTGCAATGTTTATTTGGGGAACCCCATATACATTTCATTGCAAATGTTAATGTGGAACATTACAACCAGCAGGACAAATGCCATCCTCTATGGCAGGAGTAGCATTGAGAGGATTCCTCAGAGGAGGCGAAGGTGATACGCAGCCTTCATCGTAACTGCTTTGACTTGTTGGAGAAACAATGGGTCAGGCTCTTGTAGTAAGTGGCATTCACTGGACTGAGATTGTATCTGTTCTTGATGGGTGGATCTCAGGTGCCTGTGTTTTTGTTTGTTGTGAGTAGAACATTCTTCAGTTCTGACAATGGACCTCCTTGCCTCACGATGGCCCCAATGGGGTTACTGTACAGAACCTTAGTTCTGTCACTGTAGCACTGCCGACAGGTGATGAGAGAAGGGCTTTTATGAGTTTGTAGACCTCCTCCTTAAAGAACGAAGAGAATTCGCAGAGGTCCACTGCTTGAGGTGTGCACCCTAGCATGGTTGGAGAGCGTATCTAGATGGGTATTGGCATTTTGGCTCCCAGTTTTGATAGGAAGCAGGGCGCCTGGTCTTGAATATTGTTCTACCAGTGCCTTGGTGGTTCCTCACACCGTAGAGTCTGTCACTGCTTGGGAGATTCTGAAGAGCTTATCAAAAGATTTGTGAGTTTTAGATACGCATGTCTCAAGGTCAATCTTTTTAGCTCTGAGAAATGCCTGTTTGTAGCTGCGGTGAGGATACACTGTGTTCTGTGGTCAGGTTGGCTTTGCAAGATGAGTCCTCGTCTCGGCAGTGTCTTGGTAATACACTTGGGGACCCGGGCTTTGGACGATTTGGGTTTCTTTGCTTGAGCTAGGTTAATGCACAAAGTTTAGAATACTCCTCAACGGCATCAAGCATGTCAGGGTGTCGATGGGCGTCAAAGTGTACATGAAACCATTAGGTAAATAGGCTCCAGGTTACGGGACAGTATGACAGTGGCTATTCTTGGTTTTAGGTCCGGAGTTAGTCAAGACTTTTTGATGAAATTTAAAGCGAGTGACGCTAGTCTGCTCCTTCACAAGGTGGTTCTCTTCTAGGCCAAGAAGTTCTAGGTGAATGTGTGTGCTTTGAGACCCAATAATATTCCACCCACAACAATAAAGTTGGAAACAGGAACCATAACAAAAGAAAACAAGCATGGACAGAGCCGAAAGGCTGGCAGCAAAAGGCAGACCAATTGGCTACAGCTTTGCCAATGTTTGTTGATGAACGTAAGGATACCAGGACTGCAAACTGCACTGAAAGTGGCCCTGACCCTGATTCACATGGATTTCCTCTGAATCCCAAAAGCATTCAGATTCCCAGCAGCCACCCTATCCCATAGACACAAATATCTGCACAGGATCAAAGCTGGAGATACCAGGACCATGAGATGCTCTTTGAATCCGTGTGAAGTTCAGCGGCACATGAGCATCACAAGCGCGTCCGGCATCCGCAGAGGGCTCCACTTGCATTCTGAGTGACCGCGCAACAAGATGGCCGGTGTAAATTTGTGATCATCACTCATATCACCCATCTTACTCCAGAGGAAATCTTCATCTTCATTCTTAATCTAAATAACAAGCATATTTTGACTCTGGAAACTTTACTGTCAGCTCTTAGCTCAGTTGGTCCTGTGCTACGCTACCACATCCTTTGCCGAAGCCAAAAAAATCAGGAACTGCAAACATCCGCGAAGATAAAAACTTTCTACAAGGCTTCCTTGTTGTCTTGGTGACAAGCTGTGATAAACGTTGTGGTTTTCAGATTTGTCATCCTTCCCTGGGGCTCCAACTTCAACTACAACAACACAGCACCTATATATTAACCTATATGTATATATGTAGGGAGGATTTCTGTAACACAAACTTAGCTAGAGAGCCACTGAGCACGGCAGAATCAGAGAGTAGCCAAGTGGTCAGGGCTGTGTGCCACAGATGGAGAAGAAGCGAACAGCATCCTGGGACAAGAGGCTAGAGAGTTCAGAGGGCACCTGTTGACAGCATCTTATGTTAAGAAGTGTTTGCAAGCAAACATTTGCAGGGGAACATTTGAACAGTCAAGATGTTGTCATCAGTGGTGAGAATAAGTGTTCCTTCACAAGACTTACTGCCCTTCATTTCATGAGCATAGCTTCATAAAAAGCAAACAAAACCTGAACATTCTAATTGCAGTCAGGCTCCATTGTTCCTTGCAGAGAGCAGCTTTGCATAAAATACAATCGAAACCAGAACATTCTAATTGTACCGAGGGTGCATTGTTTCTTGCAGAGAGCAGGCAAAACCTGAACATTCTAATTGCAGTCAGGGTCCACTCTTCCTTGCAGAGAGAAGCTTTTCATAAAATGCAATCGAAACCAGAACATTCTAATTGCACCCAGGGTGCATTGTTTCTTGCAGAGAGCAGGCAAAACCTGAACATCCTAAATGCAGTCAGGGTGCATTGCTCCTTGCAGAGATCAGGTTTTCATAAAAAGGAAACAAAACCTGAACATTCTAATTGCAGTCAGGGTGCATTGCTCCTTGCAGAGAGCAGGTTTTCATAAAAAGCAAACAAAACCTGAACATTCTTATTGCCGTCAGGGTGCATTGTTCCTTGCAGAGAGCAGGTTTTCATAAAAAGCAAGCAAAACCTGAATATTCTAATTGCAGTCAGGGTGCATTGTTCCTTGCAGAGAGCAGATTTTCATAAAAAGCAAGCAAAACCTGAACATTCTAATTGCAGTCAGGTCCCATTGTTGCTTGAAGCCTGTAGCTTTTCATAAAAAGCAAGCAAAACCTGAACATTCTAATTGCAGTCAGGTCCCATTGTTCCTTGCAGAGAGCAGCTTTTCATAAAAAGCAAGCAAAACCTGAACATTCTAATTGCAGTCAGGGCCCATTGTTCCTTGCAGTTTGCAGCTTTTCATAAAAAGCAAGCAAAACCTGAACATTCTAATTGCAGTCAGGGCCGGGCCCATTGTTCCTTGCAGCCTGTAGCTTTTCATAAAAAGCAAGCAAAACCTGAACATTCTAATTGCAGTCAGGGCCCATTGTTCCTTGCAGTTTGCAGCTTTTCATAAAAAGCAAGCAAAACCTGAACATTCTAATTGCAGTCAGGGCCGGGCCCATTGTTCCTTGCAGCCTGTAGCTTTTCATAAAAAGCAAGCAAAACCTGAACATTCTAATTGCAGTCAGGTCCCATTGTTGCTTGCAGCCTGTAGCTTTTCATAAAAAGCAAGCACAACCTGAACATTTTAATTGCAGTCAGGTCCCATTGTTCCTTGCAGAGAGCAGCTTTTCATAAAAAGCAAGCAAAACCTGAACATTCCAATTGCAGTCAGGGCCCATTGTTCCTTGCAGCCTGCAGCTTTTCATAAAAAGCAAGCAAAACCTGAACATTCTAATTGCAGTCAGGGCCCATTGTTCCTTGCAGCCTGCAGCTTTTCATAAAAAGCAAGCAAAACCTGAACATTCTAATTGCAGTCAGGTCCCATTGTTCCTTGCAGACAGCTTTCCATAAAAAGCAAACAAAACGTGAACATTCTAATTTTAATCAGGGCCCATTGTTCCTTGCAGACATCAGCTTTAAAAATACTCGCTTTCGGTGTATGTACATGTGTTATTACATCCTCAGGGCAGGCATCTATGTCCTTCAGGTTTGTCATCATACAATTGAATATGCGTCTCGCTTTTCCTCATGCTTTTTGTCCTTCATGTGATGGTAATTTTATGTTGATTGGTATTGGTGAACTAAATCTTTATGCAAAGATCAAACTGGAAAACCGAAACAAATGTACTTCCAGGTAGTACAAAAGTACTTCGCTGGAGAAGGGCGGGAGTACACGAAGGCGCAGGGTAGGGCAGGAACCCATCAGGAGAGCTAAGGCCTATATGGGAAAGAGCAGAAAGGGACGCATGGAGACAAATAGATTTTTAGCAATCGCAGAAAGTAGAAGGGTGAGGTTGTACAAAAGTAGTAAGAAGATGGTAGGATTCAGATCCATATCCTGGTGCCCCATCCTAAAAGAATATCTGAATGGCCTTTGTATTTATTCACGTCTTCTGTGGTTCTCATTACAAAAAATATCAATTCACATGTGCTGGCGGTATTGTCTTCGGCCAAAACTGTATGCGCCCGCAAGAAATATTATTGAAAGTAACTACTGGAGGGTGGGTGTTACATTAAGGACATTGTAGTGGTAGGGCTCTGCTGGTACCACAGAAGACTACTGATGACTGTGCCCAGCAGATGGGGTTGGTCTGCTATCCCCTCAAGTGGGATGTGAAACTTCAGTCCCCTCATAACCCACTGTGTGCATGCCTTCAAAGACACCTGCACCGTTGGGTCTCCTGGTTGGTAACACCCCACCACCACCACTTAGCGCCTTGAGACCCTCACGGGTGCTCCACAAACTCCTGATTGATTGCTTGATCCACATACCCCAGCAGGACCACCCAAAGTAAGAGGAACAAGATCTTGTGGTCCTGTTTCAACCAGCACATGGATCACACTGACAGCAGAGGTAGAGGACATAGTGCATTCGTAACCGTGTCCATCCAGCGGCGAGCGTCCTGAGGGTGCTGTGGTAGTGCGCACCAACAGTGGTCAGAGAGCAGCAAAACATGTCATTCTACTTCTACTCTGGACCTTAAGAAATGGGCAGTGGCACAGGGCAGTAGCCATGTTCTTATTGTATGTGCGTTTGGCGGTCACTGCTTCTGAGCAACACCATGGAAAAGTTTCTTCTTTTACAGTACGTGCGGGAAAGGGGTGTGTAGAGAAGATAAGATGACACTGCTGATCGCTGTTGGGTAGGGTCCGGAGATGATGTACTTATTGTGTTATCCCACGGAAAACCAAAGGAGACTGAGCAGCAGATAACCAGGTGGGACACTGCAAGAGGCTCCCTGGCCTCAGGTTGAGGACATAGACCAGTACAAAGGAGATGAACCACGGGATCAGTCGGTGCGGTACTCTCTGGAGTTCTTTTAAGCTACATCATATGTAGAATCTAAGATTTTAGTAATTTCTCTATAGGGGCATTACTGACTAAACTACGCCGAGAAACGGGCAAGAGATGAGCGACCCAAATGGTGGACCAATAGACAGCCGCGGCCCGTGCAGGTAAGAGTGGTGGGGAGTTGGGGCTTAGTTGGGGGGGGGGGTGGGTTCGACAGACGACGTTGAGAGAAAATTAAATAAATAATGCATTTTTGCTCGTCTGTCGAAATACCCTCCACCCGCCCCTCCTCCCCCCGTCCTACCGCTCTTACCTGCACGGGCCGCGGCTGACAATTTAGCCACAAGTGCTACAGGAGATTCTCAGGAATCTAAAAATGTGCGCTGCGTTAAATGAGGGCCAATGGGAATGGAGATCAATGTGGGGGAACCTAAGTGCATACATGGATTAAATACAGCACCACAGCTTGGGGCAGAGGAAGGCTTATTCTACACCTAGAGGCCAAAGTTGGTCACTGCTGGGGGAGGCTAAAGTCTAACACTAGAAAAACATGTTAATGGACAGAATAGACCAATCTCCAGGGGAGGCAGAGGAGACAAACAGATGGGTGTGCTAAAAAGACCTGGAACAGTTATAAGGGAGCAGCAGTGCTGAGCAAGGGGAAGTACCCCCACCCGCCCACCACCTACGACTTTGGTCCCAACCCAGTGTACTGTACTAATGGAGACACCGTTGAGCTTGGTTACCCCTGCACCACTGGGGATGCGGGGGCTCATGCTACGCCACTGTTTCTGTTGTTGGATCTCAGCTGGCTCGGCTCTCAGAAATCTTTGACATGATGGTCCATGTACCACAGGGCCATCCAGTGGCACTCACCCACTTCCTTTAGGGCTGGGCAACTATCGCTAGATTTCTGTTCCTGGGATCAGCAATAGGGGTGGGCGGAATTTGCGGAATTAACCTTCGCAAATTATCGCGAGAATGTTTAAAATTATCGCAAACAAGCAGAAATATCGCGAAGATGCGGAAGTTTTTTTCCGGCATGTTCGCGAGATTTTCTGCATGGTTGCGGGTCGCCAACTTACCCATGTGGTTGCTTGCGGGCGCGGCCATCTTGTTTTGAGTTGTTCTCGCGGTGCATGATCGCGAGAAGAAAGACGTGATCGCGCGACGCATGACGTCACTGCGGGCGCGAACTGTCGCGAGACAGCGCAAATGGCTAAAAACAATACAACATCTCATGGAGAACGCGACCGGATCAAGAAAACTTGTCGGCGAACGCAGGGATTCAGGTAAGGCGATCGCGCGCGCGCGAGAATGTATCATTTTACAGCGCGAGCAAGAAACAAATTATCGCCAAGCTGCGGAAACCGGAATTTTTGACATTTTCGCGCTCTCCGCGGAACGCAAAAATGTCAAATTATCGCAATTTCCGCGAACGGAACGAAATTTTTGCCCAGGCCTAATCAGCAAGCAAGACAATCCGCAAAAAGGAAAATGACTCATAGCCCCCACATGCAGGCATACAACTTGTTGCTCGTTTGGTCTGCTGTTTTTTTAGTTTTTTTTATGTACAGAGTATCTCTATTTGGGAGTTTATTCTTCAAAAACGAAAAATCTTGCGTCAGTCAAGGTGCCTGCTTGGCAAACTTTCAAATCTTCAGAAACCCTCTACACTGTCAGCAGCCCTGAAGACTTTGAGCTTCCCGGCAGGCGGGCATCTCTCACTCTGGGAGGTGGTCGTCCGCTAGGGTGGCAGGGATCATCGCGGGCGCTGACTTGCTGACCAGAGGGACTGACAGCCATCCTCTAAAAGAGAGCCGTGGTGTCCAGTTACATCTACATAAAATTAAACTAAAATAATACAATTTGCATATTCATTGATTGTTCTGAAAACCTGACTTTATGTAGAATTATATATACATACAATAGAACTGCATGGGCTGCTATTTCCATATTTATTATATCGAAAATCTGACCTTTTGTAGAGGTACATTCGCACCAGGTCTCTCCAGCAAGTATCTTGTGAGCTACCAGTAGCTCTCCAGCTAACTGTGAGTGGCTCTCCTGTGTGCAGCTCGGCCTTCTGATAGAGAAGCTTGTGCTAAGAGTAGCTCTCCTGTGTGCAGCTCAGCCTTCTGATATAGAAGCTTGTGCTAAGAGTAGCTCTCCTGTGTGCAGCTCAGCCTTCTGATATAGAAGCTTGTGCTAAGAGTAGCTCTCCTGTGTGCAGCTCAGCCTTCTGATATAGAAGCTTGTGCTAAGAGTAGCTCTCCTGTGTGCAGCTCAGCCTTCTGATATAGAAGCTTGTGCTAAGAGTAGCTCTCCTGTGTGCAGCTCAGCCTTCTGATATAGAAGCTTGTGCTAAGAGTCGCTCTCCTGTGTGCAGCCCGGCCTTCTGATATAGAAGCTTGTGCTAAGAGTCGCTCTCCTGTGTGCAGCTCAGCCTTCCGATATAGAAGCTTGTGCTAAGAGTAGCTCTCCTGTGTGCAGCTCAGCCTTCTGATATAGAAGCTTGTGCTAAGAGTAGCTCTCCTGTGTGCAGCCCAGCCTTCTGATATAGAAGCTTGTGCTAAGAGTAGCTCTACTGTGTGCAGCCCAGCCTTCTGATATAGAAGCTTGCGCTAAGAGTAGCTCTCCTGTGTGCAGCTCAGCCTTCTGATATAGAAGCTTGCGCTAAGAGTAGCTCTCCTGTGTGCAGCCCAGCCTTCTGATATAGAAGCTTGTGCTGAGAGTCGCTCTCCTGTGTGCAGCTCAGCCTTCTGATATAGAAGCTTGTGCTAAGAGTAGCTCTCCTGTGTGCAGCTCAGCCTTCTGATACAGAAGCTTGTGCTAAGAGTAGCTCTCCTGTGTGCAGCTCAGCCTTCTGATACAGAAGCTTGTGCTAAGAGTAGCTCTCCTGTGTGCAGCCCAGCCTTCTGATACAGAAGCTTGTGCTAAGAGTAGCTCTCCTGTGTGCAGCCCAGCCTTCTGATATAGAAGCTTGTGCTAAGAGTAGCTCTCCTGTGTGCAGCTCAGCCTTCTGATATAGAAGCTTGTGCTAAGAGTCGCTCTCCTGTGTGCAGCCCAGCCTTCTGATATAGAAGCTTGTGCTAAGAGTCGCTCTCCTGTGTGCAGCCCAGCCTTCTGATATAGAAGCTTGTGCTAAGAGTCGCTCTCCTGTGTACAGCCCAGCCTTCTGATATAGAAGCTTGTGCTAAGAGTCGCTCTCCTGTGTGCAGCCCAGCGTTCTGATATAGAAGCTTGTGCTAAGAGTCGCTCTCCTGTGTGCAGCCCAGCCTTCTGATATAGAAGCTTGTGCTAAGAGTCGCTCTCCTGTGTGCAGCCCAGCCTTCTGATATAGAAGCTTGTGCTAAGAGTAGCTCTCCTGTGTGCAGCTCAGCCTTCCGATATAGAAGCTTGTGCTAAGAGTAGCTCTCCTGTGTGCAGCTCAGCCTTCCGATATAGAAGCTTGTGCTAAGAGTAGCTCTCCTGTGTGCAGCCCAGCCTTCCGATATAGAAGCTTGTGCTAAGAGTAGCTCTCCTGTGTGCAGCTCAGCCTTCCGATATAGAAGCTTGTGCTAAGAGTAGCTCTCCTGTGTGCAGCTCAGCCTTCTGAGATAGAAGCTTGTGCTAAGAGTCGCTCTCCTGTGTGCAGCCCAGCCTTCTGATATAGAAGCTTGTGCTAAGAGTCGCTCTCCTGTGTGCAGCCCAGCCTTCTGATATAGAAGCTTGTGCTAAGAGTAGCTCTCCTGTGTGCAGCCCAGCCTTCTGATATAGAAGCTTGTGCTAAGAGTCGCTCTCCTGTGTGCAGCTCAGCCTTCTGATATAGAAGCTTGTGCTAAGAGTCGCTCTCCTGTGTGCAGCCCAGCCTTCTGATATAGAAGCTTGTGCTAAGAGGCGCTCTCCTGTGTGCAGTTCAGCCTTCTGATATAGAAGTTTGTGCTAAGAGTAAGTCTCCTGTGTGCAGCTCGGCCTTCTGATATAGAAGCTTGTGCTAAGAGTAGCTCTCCTGTGTGCAGCCCAGCCTTCTGATATAGAAGCTTGTGCTAAGAGTAGCTCTCCTGTGTGCAGCCCAGCCTTCTGAGATAGAAGCTTGTGCTAAGAGTCGCTCTCCTGTGTGCAGCCCAGCCTTCTGATATAGAAGCTTGTGCTAAGAGTCGCTCTCCTGTGTGCAGCCCAGCCTTCTGATATAGAAGCTTGTGCTAAGAGTAGCTCTCCTGTGTGCAGCCCAGCCTTCTGATATAGAAGCTTGTGCTAAGAGTCGCTCTCCTGTGTGCAGCTCAGCCTTCTGATATAGAAGCTTGTGCTAAGAGTCGCTCTCCTGTGTGCAGCCCAGCCTTCTGATATAGAAGCTTGTGCTAAGAGTCGCTCTCCTGTGTGCAGCCCAGCCTTCTGATATAGAAGCTTGTGCTAAGAGTAGCTCTCCTGTGTGCAGCCCAGCCTTCTGATATAGAAGCTTGTGCTAAGAGTCGCTCTCCTGTGTGCAGCCCAGCCTTCTGATATAGAAGCTTGTGCTAAGAGTAGCTCTCCTGTGTGCAGCCCAGCCTTCTGATATAGAAGCTTGTGCTAAGAGTCGCTCTCCTGTGTGCAGCCCAGCCTTCTGATATAGAAGCTTGTGCTAAGAGTCGCTCTCCTGTGTGCAGCCCGGCCTTCTGATATAGAAGCTTGTGCTAAGAGTCGCTCTCCTGTGTGCAGCCCAGCCTTCTGATATAGAAGCTTGTGCTAAGAGTCGCTCTCCTGTGTGCAGCCCAGCCTTCTGATATAGAAGCTTGTGCTAAGAGTAGCTCTCCTGTGTGCAGCTCAGCCTTCCGATATAGAAGCTTGTGCTGAGAGTCGCTCTCTTGTGTGCACCCCAGCATCTGATATAGAAGCTTGTGCTAAGAGTCGCTCTCCTGTGTGCAGCTCAGCCTTCTGATATAGAAGCTTGTGCTAAGAGTCGCTCTCCTGTGTGCAGCCCAGCGTTCTGATATAGAAGCTTGTGCTAAGAGTCGCTCTCCTGTGTGCAGCTCAGCCTTCTGATATAGAAGTTTGTGCTAAGAGTCGCTCTCCTGTGTGCAGCCCAGCGTTCTGATATAGAAGCTTGTGCTAAGAGTCGCTCTCCTGTGTGCAGCTCGGCCTTCTGATATAGAAGCTTGTGCTAAGAGTCGCTCTCCTGTGTGCAGCCCAGCCTTCTGATATAGAAGCTTGTGCTAAGAGTCGCTCTCCTGTGTGCAGCCCAGCCTTCTGATATAGAAGTTTGTGCTAAGAGTAGCTCTCCTGTGTGCAGCTCAGCCTTCCGATATAGAAGCTTGTGCTAAGAGTAGCTCTCCTGTGTGCAGCTCAGCCTTCCGATATAGAAGCTTGTGCTAAGAGTCGCTCTCCTGTGTGCAGCTCAGCCTTCCGATATAGAAGCTTGCGCTAAGAGTAGCTCTCCTGTGTGCAGCCCAGCCTTCTGATATAGAAGTTTGTGCTAAGAGTAGCTCTCCTGTGTGCAGCTCAGCCTTCCGATATAGAAGCTTGTGCTAAGAGTCGCTCTCCTGTGTGCAGCTCAGCCTTCCGATATAGAAGCTTGCGCTAAGAGTAGCTCTCCTGTGTGCAGCTCAGCCTTCCGATATAGAAGCTTGTGCTAATAGTCGCTCTCCTGTGTGCAGCTCAGCCTTCCGATATAGAAGCTTGTGCTAAGAGTAGCTCTCCTGTGTGCAGCTCGGCCTTCCGATATAGAAGCTTGTGCTAAGAGTAGCTCTCATGTGTGCAGCTCGGCCTTCCGATATAGAAGCTTGTGCTAAGAGTCGCTCTCCTGTGTGCAGCTCAGCCTTCCGATATAGAAGCTTGTGCTAAGAGTAGCTCTCCTGTGTGCAGCTCAGCCTTCTGATATCTCCTGTGTGCAGCTCAGCCTTCTGACATAGAAGCTTGTGCTAAGTTGAATTATCATATGTATGCCTCAATTAAAAAGAATGTATTCAAGACAAAAATGCATGTCTTTTCAGAACTCATAAACTGATGTTGAGAGAAAAATGGTCGAAATTTAAAACTATATTGAAATTGAGTTGAAAAGATTTCTTACTCATATTTTTACTGCAGCAATGGTGTTAATGTATTATCTGTGTAATATTTCCATTCAATTTGGCAAAGCTTTTTTTAAATACTGCTCCAACCCTGCCTAATGCACTGATGCAATCACTGCTTTCAACCCTGGATGGGATGGTCACACTTACATCAATAATATTAGCAGCGTGGGATGATTTAATTCAGTGGCGTAGCTAGGGGGGGGCGAGGGGGGCGGACCGCCCCAGGCGGCACTGTTTTTGCGGCGGCGTTTATAATTTATGTGGGGACCAGGGGCGTAACACAGGCCCCGCATCCCCCGCGTTGCGGGGGGGGCCCTCGAGCTACAGGGGCTCCCTCGGCACACAGTACATTTGCCGACAGTAGGGTACTTTTAAAGTTATTCCCGCCGCCGCGCCTCATAAATAAACCGGCGCGTACGTGATGACATACATTATGCGCAGCACGCAGCGGCGTGGTTTTCCGCTTCAGGGGGAGGCATAGGGTGGGGCAAGGCTGGGTCAGTGTTGTCTGTGTAGGGTCTCCCTCGAGGCTGCAACTCCTGCTGATGGCTCTGCATACACTCACCCAGGTGCCAAAGTAAGCTGAAATCCCGTGACGCTGAGCAGGCGAAAAGAGAATTAGGTCTATGCCCGAAAGTCACAGCGGTAATTGGTTGGTGATGGCCTTTCAGATGCATCGGCTGGTGGTCAGAGGGGTCGTGAGTGTAGATCAAAGCTAAGGTTAAAGGGCCATTTCAGAGAAACACCATCCCGGTAACGCTGCTGCTGTAGAGGGGTCCATTCTGATGGGACAGACATGCCATGGACAGAGGGAGGGGGTGACTCAATTAGACCCAAGAAGCTTTTACCTGTGCCTGCTGCCACCCCTTCTGAACATCGCCTGTCACCCCCTTTTCCCAAACAATACCTTGTAATTCAGCCGCCAGCCCTCTCCAAACGCCACATTTCAAGGACAGATTAACTTCTTCCAAAGGGAGGGATCCAGTCTCCAACTGGGCCACCCCAGCACATTTACCAGAATGAAAGTTGAATTGTGACGCAGTCCTGTGGCCTCCTTTTCTCCAACAGCCAGCCCTTTGCCCTCTATAGCTGTTCTTAGATCTCGGTGTTGCAGGTTCTGTCCCCGGCTTGGCAGATTGAAACTCCACACAAATGGAAACTTCCAGGTGCCAAGACTATTGGTAGGGGTATTTCATTATTTGTATTTATAATTGCAGTTTATACAGCGCAAACTTTACCCAAGGCAATAGCGCTATACACGAGAACCAGGCATTCCACATGAATGCCTTAAGTTAAAATGTATTTTTTAAAGGAAGGGGAGATGAGGATGAAGTGATATGCCCAGGGTTACAATATTGTTGAGCCGATGCCGGGACTCTAATTTGGTTCCCCATTTCCAAATTCTGCAGCTCTATCCAGTTAGGCAGGGCTTTAAGTGGGCCAGGTCTCACCGGGTCTGAGCACCAGCAGTTTTTTTTAAGGAGGCATCAAAACGGGTCTCTATCGGGCTCTGTTTTGTGCCCTGGCACAGGCGGTCCATTTTTTTTCCGGACTCCAGTGACCGCAGGCACATCGATGTGCGTGTGGTGAGGGTTGTAGGTGAAGGGAAATCCTTTAAAAAGAGTCATTTTCTCTCTGGATTTCCCTTTTTTTTAATCTCAGGAGAAGCAACATTGCCGTGGTGTCACCAGGGCTTTAAGTGGAAGTTTTTTCAATATTAAATACAAGCCATAATTGCTGCTTATTTATCTTATGCAACTACCATTGACAAAGCCAATAGTCCTGACTTGTAGGTATGATGTGACTTGTTGTATCATATATCTGGATGCAATGACAGGAACAGCAAAATACAAGTCGTGCGGCACGCCTAGCTGATATGTTTTTAAGCCATGCCCTTAATTACAATGATCTAGCCCCTTTGAGAGACCCCCCAGTTTCTTCATCCCACTTAAAGCCCTGGTTACACTTAGTTCACTTTTCCCAATGTTTGTCTCAAAGCCCTAAATTGAGGGTGTTCCGTATTGGGCATACCTGAATTTTATGGTTAAAAAGACAAACCTATTTGGAAGAATGCATTCTGCTCTTAGGTTAGTGATTTGAGTCCTGTTGCGCCTTAAATGTGTGCGTTCAGCACTGCAGCAGTAATTATCACCTGCATGCACACATGCACTTTTGGAGAGTCTGAAGAGGGACACCGGGTAGCAGGAAGACAGAGAATCATATCTACCTTTCCGATCTGCTTTGCAGTAAAAAAAGGCCACTTTTCAACGTGGTTTTGCCTCCCACCCGCTCTTTCCGGTTTGACCAAGTGCTGTGATCCTGGGCAAATACTTAATTTCACTGGGCCTACTTCTATTTATTGTTACATATGAGAGCACATTCAAACTTGTGAGTTATGGATTGTGCACAGTGCAAACATTTCTAATAAACTGTACTACAGTGAAATGCAGTTGGCAGAGCAGATGTGTGTTGCAGTTTAAGACCACTGCTGGCAGCTGTTACATCTCCCTGGTTGCTAAATTAGAGGCCAGTTCAGGAGCTCAGCAAGCTTGTGAAGGAGAGTTGTGTTGGCAGGATGTTGTTTTCCCTGCAGTCTGCCTGCGTATCGAGGCCTGCCAGCCCTCACCTACTCAGGTGCTTGACTAGTTATTTACATCGAGGGACCCTGGCCGACGGTCCTAGAGGAGAGAGGCATGCAGCCACCTACAACCTGCTACTTATCTCTCAGCACTGTGTGAAGCTTACTTGCCCACCCTGACCAACAACCTGGCCGAAGAAAAGACGCTCGCTGGGCTTCTGGTGGCACAAGAGGTGAGAGTCCAGCAGAGCACAGAAGGTGAAGTGCTGGATAATCATGGGGTAATAATCATGTCTTTCAGAGTGTGTTTGTGGGTGTAAAAGACATCATATGGCTATTGAATGTTCTAAACCTATTCTGGTCTTTGTTCTTCAGGTAACCATATATACAAACATGATATGCTTTAATTTAAAGATGCTCATAGATCATGCAAATTTAAATTGATGGGAAAATGAATTATTTTTTCTTTTACGTTTACCTTATGAAACTTCAACTGATTAATACAATCAAATGTAGGTTGTGTGTGTAACTAGAGAGAGACAGATTTGTGCCCTGTTTTGTGCTTTGGGAATTACTGATTTCTTTATTCATAGTGCCATGAGGTCCTAACCAGCAAATAAAGCACTGTGTGAAAATGCAATAGTCGTCTTAAAAAACAGCTGTACTTTAGTGATCTTCTATTTCAAGGATTTTGCAATAGTTTAAAAGGTCTTTTTTTTAGAGCTTTTCATTGCTCAATAGGGTGTAATTTCTGATATTAATGTCTTTCTGTGGACTACATTGCTTAGTTTTACGCATGCAAAAGGAGTTTCTCATTACTCAAATGGGTGTAATTTCTGATATTTATGTTGCCTTTGTTTCTATTGCTTGATTTTCCTTGCGAAAAAAGTGTCACTCATAGTTGTTGAAATGTCACTCATAATTACGCTGACATTATAAAAATGTCACACTTAGCAATCTGAAACCTTGGCAGCTATGCTTCCTTTATGTCCGGCCTGCTACTGTTAGCTGTACTTCCGGTGCCAGCTGCGCCCCTCCACGTGCACAAACCATGAGCTGAACATTGCAGGCATTGCCCTGTAGAAACATAGACATGGCCGCCGGTTGTACAGTGGGGTGTCGGAGAGCATTCCTTAAAGTATAGAACCCTGCGAATGCTGGTAATTTCTACGTTTTTATTTCTTTATTTGAAATTTTATACCACACGCAGACGATGTTAAAGTACTCTACAGCTTTTTATTTTTACAAAAAAATGTGAGAAATGATTCAAAATAATAAACATACATATTTACAAAGAAATGTTCAGGATGATGTCAGAGCATTTTGCAATTTGTAGATACATATTTTGAGAAATGCATCCAAGTCATATAAATCCATGTTAGCAAAGACGTGTTGTCTTATAGTGAACGTTAAGTAGTCAGTTTGTTCTTCACGCTACAATATTTGATTTAAGAATGACACTGCATATGTGGCGGTGCAGGTGCTGGAGAGAGCTGCAATTAAATGTCACAAACGTAAGTGTTAGGTATTATGAGGCATGAATATGGAGTTGTATTGGATAAATAGAAAATCCATATTCTGGGTGCTGTTATTGAGATGGAGTATACAGAGCACAGGATATGTGCCACTGTGTGGCAGAGTATTCCACTCGCCAATCTCTAAATAAGGCCATACGATTTTTTTATGTTGAATTTCAGAGCTACAAGCATCAGTGCTTCTTTGATTCTGGGGTTTCTGTTTTGCACAGTGACGTGTAATTGCTTATGCTAGGTAGGTTGGTGAAGGGCTTTGAAGGTTATGCACACTGTCCTGAGTATGCAGTGTTTCTCTACTGGGAGCGAGCTCAGACATTCTCTAACTGATGAGCTGTGGTCTGCCCTTTTCCATGTTTGCAGTAAGCCTTGCTGCTGAGATTAATAATAATGTTGGGGAAGCCAGGCTCGATAGGCCAGTGAGTAGGGCAGTTTCACATACCTACCTGATGACATCTAGAGAATGGACTAAAGTTTGCAGATCTTGTTTTTAACATAAGGCACCAACGCATGCACAAATCTTGCACTGAAACAAGATCTGCTATTCTCGAGTTAGGGCACGAGATAGGGGTTGCCTTAAAGCTGGTATTAGTGTTTGAGTTGGAGTGACAGCCAATATTAGTATTAGAAAGAATTAGGTTACAACTAGGATGAGGGTGATGGTTAGATGAATGGGATAGGGGTGGAACGAGAACTGGAGTTATTAGCATCGCTTGGATTAACAATAGGTTTAGAGATACATGTATGATTATGCTTAGATTGCGGGTACCGCATGTTTGTGGTTAGGGTTTGTGTTCTAGGTTTAGAGTTACAGTTAAAGTAATTGAGCCAACAATTGTGCAAGGAGGAATCCAGACTGCTTAACACCCAGCCTTAGCACAAAGGCCAGCAATTTACAAATAAACATAGAATTGTCAGAGACTGTATCAAGCTCTGAAAACTATAAAGGGCCGACCACAGCAGGCTTCTTTTTTTGGTCACTCTGGTG
Organism: Triturus cristatus; assembly: GCF_964204655.1. Taxonomy (NCBI): domain Eukaryota; kingdom Metazoa; phylum Chordata; class Amphibia; order Caudata; family Salamandridae; genus Triturus; species Triturus cristatus. The sequence goes on along the minus strand of NC_140583.1, from coordinate 105,956,923 downwards.
AGACACTAAAAACACACACAACATGCGCCCCTCTTTAAAAATGCAAATGAGTAAAATATCTGGTTACCACATTATCAGGCCAATACCTGCCTTAATAATGTCCAGAGGGCTTGTGACAAATTCATATGGGAGGGGGACTAGAATTTCGTTGAGTCAGAGAAGGTAATAACCAAGAGAAACAGGATTGGGAACACCCAGTGGTGCTCGAACAATTTTCAGAGTGGCGTCGCTGCCATCAGTGCTTCATCACTGAACTCACAATGTTGAACATATATCATTAAAGCATGGTGTGTTCGCGCAGTGTCATTTATAGACAGCACAATCTCCATTGAAGTGGTCACTTAACTTGCAAAGACATACAATTTTACAGATAAAACTAATGTAGCGCACAAACGATGTGTGGAAATCGGGTGTCAATCAATCAAACACACAGGATTTGCATAGCGCTACTTATCACTTGTGAGGGTATCTAGGCGCTGGAGGGTGGGGGCGGTGCTGCTGATTAGGGACGTTAATCGAATAACCATGTTTTTAGGCCTTTCCTGAAATCCTGCAGGGTGGCAGTCTGTGTGTTCTCCTTTGTACTGCCGGTCACCGGTGTATTTAACTGTGTAGCCTTGGACGGTGTCATGTATGTGCATGTAACTTGCATGATCGAGGTAACTATTAGCGGCGATACTATGTGTCTCTCGGTCCTTTTTCCCCAGCACCCCTCATCCCCCTCTCCAGGGGCGGCAATCTGAGGGATAGCCCCGGGCGCCACAAGCTCTAGCTACGCCTCTGATTTAATTGAACAACTGTAGCTCTTATTACAATAAAGGCCGGAGACCCTTGATTTACACACAATAGATCCAAATGGGCTGTCTTTTGCATATTTATTGCTTAAATTGAAGACTGACCTTTTTAAGGTGTACATTTAGATACAAAAGTTCATAAATTGGGCTGTCCTTTGCATATTTATTAGATATATTGAAAAGCTGACCATTTTTAGAGGTACATTTACACACAATAGATCTGCACGGGCTGTCAGTTGCATATTTATTAAGTATATTGCATATTTATTAGATATATTAAAAAACTGACCTTTTTTAGAGGTAAATTTACACACAATAGATCTGCACGGGCTGTCATTTGCATATTTATTATATGGAAAAGCTGACCTTTTGTAGAGGTACATTTACACAGAATAGATCTGCACGGGCTGTCATTTGCATATTTATTATATGGAAAAGCTGACCTTTTGTAGAGGTACATTTACACAGAATAGATCTGCACGGGCTGTCATTTGCATATTTATTATATGGAAAAGCTGACCTTTTGTAGAGGTACATTTACACAGAATAGATCTGCACGGGCTGTCATTTGCATATTTATTATATGGAAAAGCTGACCTTTTGTAGAGGTACATTTACACACAAGAGATCTGCATGGCCTGTCCTTGACATATTTATTAAATATATTGCATACTTATTAGATATATGGAAAAGCTGACCTTTTGTAGAGGTGCATGTACACACAAGAGATCTGCATGGACTGTCCTTGGCATATTTATTAAATATATTGCATATTTATTAGATATATGGAATAGCTGACCTTTTGCAGAGGTGCATTGACACACAAGAGATCTGCATGGCCTGTCCTTGGCATATTTATTAAATATATTGCATATTTATTAGATATATGGAAAAGCTGACCTTTTCTTGAGGTACATTTACACACAAGAGATCTGCATGGCCTGTCCTTGGCATATTTATTAAATATATTGCATATTTATTAGATATATGGAAAAGCTGACCTTTTCTTGAGGTACATTTACACACAAGAGATCTGCATGGCCTGTCCTTGGCATATTTATTAAATATATTGCATATTTATTAGATATGGGGAACAACCTTTACAACGCAACTGTTACAACGCACTACACTTACAACGCATTTTTTACAACGCATAATCCAGTACAACGCACTACACTTACAACACATGACACTACAACGCATTTTTAAAAACTACCTTTACAACGCATTCCATTACAACGCCTACCATTACAACGCATAATATTACACTACACTATCCAACACTTACTCTACTGTTGCACCCCCTGGAGTTAGAATAGTAATTTTTACCCCTACACTATCCAACACTTACTCTACTGTTGCACTCCCTGGAGTTAGAATAGTAATTTTTACCCCTATACTATCCAACACTTACCCTACTGTTGCACCCCCTGGAGTTAGAATAGTAATTTTTACCCCTATACTATCCAACACTTACCCTACTGTTGCACCCCCTGGAGTTAGAATAGTAATTTTTACCCCTATACTATCCAACACTTACCCTACTGTTGCACCCCCTGGAGTTAGAATAGTAATTTTTACCTCTATACTATCCAACACTTACCCTACTGTTGCACCCCCTGGAGTTAGAATAGTAATTTTTACCCCTATACTATCCAACACTTACCCTACTGTTGCACCCCCTGGAGTTAGAATAGTAATTTTTACCCCTATACTATCCAACACTTACCCTACTGTTGCACCCCCTGGAGTTAGAATAGTAATTTTTACCCCTATACTATCCAACACTTACCCTACTGTTGCACCCCCTGGAGTTAGAATAGTAATTTTTACCCCTATACTATCCACCACTTACCCTACTGTTGCACCCCCTGGAGTTAGAATAGCAATTTTTACCCCTATACTATCCAACACTTACCCTACTGTTGCACCCCCTGGAGTTAGAATAGCAATTTTTACCCCTATACTATCCAACACTTACCCTACTGTTGCACCCCCTGGAGTTAGAATAGTAATTTTTACCCCTATACTATCCAACACTTACCCTACTGTTGCACCCCCTGGAGTTAGAATAGTAATTTTTACCCCTATACTATCCAACATTTACCCTACTGTTGCACCCCCTGGAGTTAGAAAAGTAGTTTTTACCCCTATACTATCTAATACTTACCTTAAATGCAATTTAATATTATGCGTTGTAATGGTATGCGTTGTAAAGGTAGTTTTTAAAAATGCGTTGTAGTGTCATGCGTTGTAAGTGTAGTGCGTTGTAATGGATTATGCGTTGTAAAAAATGCGTTGTAAGTGCATGCGTTGTAAAAGTGTGCGTTGTAACGTCATACATCCATTAGATATATGGAAAAGCTGACCTTTTGCTGAGGTGCATTTACACACAAGAGATCTGCATGGACTGTCCTTGGCATATTTATTAAATATATTGCATATTTATTAGATATATGGAAAAGCTGACCTTTTGCAGAGGTGCATTTACACACAAGAGATCTGCATGGACTGCTATTTGCATACATACTGGTTATACTGACAAATATGACGTGTTGTAGAGGTAAAGCTACATGCAATGCCTCTGAAAGGGCTGCTGTTTACATATCTATGAATTATACTGGAACGCTGTATTTGTGTGGAGATACATTGACATACAATAGATATGAGAGAGCTATCATTTACATATTTATAGATTAAACTAAAAAACTAGGGATAGATGGGATGGATCTGAATGAGCGGTAATTTGCATATTCGTCACTGAAGCTGAAAAGCTGGCTAGGTAGAGTCCTCAATGGACCTCTGTGAGTACCCAAAGGCTCATGGAAGCCACTTTGGCACAGAGGACCAGCCAGCAGATTAGCTTCAGACAATGCGCCCTCTGTGAGCAGCGAGGGTGCCAGGGCAGGCACCAGAAGATAAACACCAGTGACATTCAATCATCATCTCTGTTCATGTTCAGATGTTGGTAAAGCCTCTGCAAAGGTCACTTTTCGAGTCATAAATCCGGGAAGTTAATAACTTGAGATTATACTGAAGCAAACACCTGCCAGGCACCCCACCACCAGGAGATTCTGAGTTTATTGCTTTCCGCGCCCAGAGATGCGCTGCACCGATACACAGGCACGGCGCCGCCGCCGACTAGAGAGGGGTGGGCTGGAGGCGTGTACCCTGCAAAAGAGATGATTACTTTTAATATCATAACGATCTGTAGTCCTCAGGCAGCTGCTGGTGTTTCATGAAAGAAGAAAGCAAAATCTTTTTTTTGTGCCTTGAAGATCAGCTGCCAATCGTGGAAGCAGATCGTTCCTTGGATGTGGGCCACCTAGAGTTCCGCCATTTCTAGGATCCCGTCCCACCACAGAAAATGGCGGGCAGAGTATCACAGCAGGACACCGTTTACTGCTGCATTGTTGGTGTCTCAGTGCCCATCATGCAATCCCCTGTTGGACAGCCCACTCTTGCTGGGCCTTTTTCAGCAGCCAATCAGAACTTTCTGAAAACACGGACCAATTGGGTTTGGGCGCACTGCAGCCAGTTGGAATGGCTGAAATAATCTCGTATTTTATCCAACCTGAGTGGCTATCCTTTGACTAAATCAGAGTTAGTTTCCATTTCACACCCATCTGATTGCATGCTGGGAGGCGAATCTCCGTTACTGGTGCTCCTGGGCCACTTTTATAGTTCTGCAACAGAGAGGGGTTATTCCCTGTTGTCTCTTAGCTCCTTGCTGCTCAGCCTGTATGAGTGTGATGAAATAGAATGTTCATGTGTGCATGGTTTGTATGAGTGGTCAGTCGGAATGAGTAGGGCTGAGCAGCAGGAAGCTGCTCCCGGTGGGGCAACTTTCTTACCATCTTACTTGTAACTGAATAAACCTACTTAAATGATTTGTACAACTGGCTACTGGACTGATTACCTACAAGGGCCTTATTTACTTACAAAAGAACGATGTGTGAGAAGCCTAGAAATTACAAAAGAGCCTGGGAGAAGCCAACTGAATCTGAAATGAAGCCTGAGCGATGCCTTGACTGCCCCACCAGGTCTTCCACAACAGACAGCCTACGCTTTGGACGTTTTGGGGAATTGGACCTTGTGTGGCTTGAAACCAGCCGGCCTACAGAAAGCCTACACTGAAGCCTGCTGTCATCTGATGTTTGGAATAGTCATTTGGTAGTATCGTGTTGTGAGTAATCTAGCAGCATGTATAACCAACTACATCTTTGAATAGGATGTGCAGTTACAGTCAACCAGCAATGCTCATATACCAACAACACAGTTGTGTAGGAACTCTAGCTGGGGAGATCTGATGAAGGGAGCCGTAACTTGGGCAACGGGTACCTTGGCTCAGCACCGTCATCAGCATTTGGACTGTTGCAGCTTTGTGGGCGTGGCCCAGCTCTGACGTCAGGGCACCTTCTATGCAGCAGTTCATTGGTGTTAAGGCGACGCTGACATTCCCTGTGTAGTCATCCCTTTGCCATGTCGCAGCAAAGCTGATTGTGTTGGCCTGGGCTGCTGGGAAGTCAACATGAGGGAGAGCTTATCGCATACAGTCTATGCCACGGATATTTTGAGGGTTTATAAATTAAATGAGTGTCGTCATTTGTCAAATGGAAGTGGCATCGTCACAAGCGATGGTGCGCACAGCTCTATATTCTACGAGAAGTTATGTCATATTATGCCTGTACTCACTTACCGGTCGCTGCGCGTCAGGGCGCTTTGCGCCTTCTGCAATTTACAGTGCATTGGTTTTAGGCGGTGCTAGACGTTTGTGTATGGTGTCTATCATACAGCTTCACAGGGGTGCTCTGAGTCTGTCTGCAGGTGGAGTTGTTGCTCAAGAGCTGATCTGTGGTCATAAGAAGACTCTTACTCTTGCTGTTTTGAGGGTGACCTCAGTTGAGTAGTCGCTCACCGGTCATTTTGTTTTGGTAGCTACCGTTTAGTGACCCAATGTATTTTTCTACAACTATGCCGGTACATATTGTCATTAAGATTTGTTCGTATTGATGGTTTATCATGCTCAAGGGCTGTTGTCTGCTGTGGTGAGTGAATAAGGTGGGCAGTATGTGGATGTACTTTCACTTTTGAATGAATGTTTGTCTTTTTTTGCAGTACGAGTGCGCACTGCGTTGTGAATTGCACTGTGAATTTTGTTTAGGTGTAGGGGTGTAGCTCTTATTGTGTAACCGTGTGGTAACTTTGTGTGACTAGTGGGTTGGAAAATACCCATTGCATGATTGCCTGTCTGTGGGGATGGTTTGGGTAGGATAATGCCCTTATCGTTTGGATAATATCCTGATCAATGTTTTCCTTTTGTAGGAATGTCTATGGTTGAAAGATATCATAGTTTGCAGTAGTGGGAACATGAGGGTTCCTTTGTCCTGCAGTGTGTGTGGTAAATGGAACATGAGTATTCATTTGTCCTGCAGTGTGTGCAGTAGTGGGAACATGATGGCTCCTTTGTCCTAAAGTTGTGCAGTAGTGGGAACTCGAGGGTTCCTTCGTCCTGCAGTGTGTGCAGTAGTGGGAACACGAGGGTTCCTTCGTCCTGCAGTGTGTGCAGTTGTGGGAACAAAAGTGTTCCTTTGTCCTGCAGTGTGTGCAGTAGTGGGAACACGAGGGTTCCTTCGTCCTGCAGTGTGTGTAGTAGTGGGAACACGAGGGTTCCTTCGTCCTGCAGTGTGTGCAGTAGTGGGAACACGAAGGTTCCTTCGTCCTGCAGTGTGTGCAGTAGTGGGAACACGAGGGTTCCTTCGTCCTGCAGTGTGTGCAGTTGTGGGAACAAAAGTGTTCCTTTGTCCTGCAGTGTGTGCAGTAGTGGGAACACAAGGGTTCCTTTGTCCTGCAGTGTGTGCAGTAGTGGGAACACGAGGGTTCCTTCGTCCTGCAGTGTGTGCAGTAGTGAGAACACAAGGGTTCCTTTGTCCTGCAGTGTGTGCAGTTGTGGGAACAAAAGTGTTCCTTTGTCCTGCAGTGTGTGCAGTAGTGGGAACACGAGGGTTCCTTTGTCCTGCAGTGTGTGCAGTAGTGGGAACACGAGGGTTCCTTTGTCCTGCAGTGGTACATTGGTGGGAACATGAGTGTGCCTGTGATCTGCGGTGCGCAGTAGTAGGGGGCATGAGTTCCTCTGTCGTGCAAGGTTTGAAGTGATGTATGTACAAGTTGTATCCTGCAGTTTATAGATTTATATGTATAAATACATATATATCTATGTGGGAGCTAAAGATATATAGTATGCGATCATATAGTATGTGATCTTAATGTAACTTAATCCTATGTCATCTTCCTGTACAATTCAAGAAATGTAATGAGTCATGTAATGTGGTCTTATGTAGCGTGATTTTATCTTACAACCTAAGGATCGGAATAATTAATGTAATGTGACCTTTCTTTGTGATTAGGATTGGCCACTTATAGTTACAGGAGGTGTGGAATGTGTGTTTTCTTCCACCCAGCGTCCTGTTGTTTCTTTTGTTTCCTGAAGATAGGAGTTGTGTTATATCCTGTGTCTCCTAGTTCCGTGCTGTCAGGGGCGGCTGGTGACTTTTGAAAGTGATGAGGCGTAAACTTTCTGTTGGAGTGCACCGTGGTGAGCGAGCGGAGCGAGCGAGCCTGAACATCTTAAGGGGGGAACATTTTGAAAAAAGAGTAGGTCAGTGGTTCATTTTCAAGCAAATTTGAGAAGCAAGAAGGTTAATAAAGCAATTGTGAAAGTGCAGTTATTACTTTAATAAAGGGATGTCATATAACAACATGTAGATAGAAATGTTTCTGAAGCTAGGCCATGCCAGTGCCACGCACCTCTGAGCCATATACACGCTGTGTGCCAGCAGGGCTTAGCGTCAGAAACATTTCTATCATTATGTTTTTGAAGCTCGGCCCAGTGCTGGCACTCGGTGTGTATGCTACTCAGAGGTGCATCACGTGTGGCAGGGCCTGTAGCTTCAGAGTATAAATGACTTGGATGCATCGCATATGACAGAAATGCACAATACTTTACTAGAAAGCGCTGTAAATGACTTGGATACAAACGTTATGACGGGGGTGCAGAATCAAAGCGCTGTAAGTCTCTTGAATGCATAGCATACGACAGGGTTGCAGAATCCTTTAAGGGCAAAGAAAGTTTTGTACGTGGTTTGAATGCACAGAATGTAACTGGGATGCATAAAACATTACTGCAGATGACTACTGAACATTTAAATCATCAAATGCTGTAACATGCTTTCATTCTATAAATATTTTTATAATTCCTATCAAAAATACACTAGAGAGGAGAAATACAATGTCACTTAAAGGCCTGGGTAAATGACTTACTAATTATCGAGCTCGCAACAAGAATCAGCCTCTTGTAATACGCAGTCCCTCATGTATTTACCACATCCTCGGTCATAAAAAAAACCTCCAGTTTACATTTCTGCTGCTCAACGGTGTGCCTTTTATGAGGGACACACACACAACCAAGTACTTCGATGGTTACACAATACACAGCCTACTGTATCCACATGAGGTCTTTGAAAGCTCACTTTGAAAATAAAGAATTTCCTTGATCATCTATTTGTAGAAGATTAGAGAACAGAAAGAAAATCCAATAAAATATATTATAAATGCAAATACTACAAGCTTCATCTGCATTTCTGAGTGGCAGAATATTTTCTTGTTTAAAAATCTGATTTACTTGTGTTTTGGCAATTATTTCACGGATCTCACAGCCTAACTAGTGGGTAATTTGTCCCACAAAGAACACAAAAATGCACAGCAGTGCAAGCTACGATAAGTATGCATCTTGCAAGTATTTTACAGCTGGAGGTAAGCACTCCTGGACATAGTTAACTTGTCACAACAATGATTGCAGACTGAAAACCTTTTACGAGTGAAAACGTTCCCGCCATAAGAAAACATTAAGTATTTAACCAACCTTTCATTTGCATAAGGAATGAACAGAAAGTAGCCAAAAAGTGGAAGCGGGTTTCATTGGTTTACTGCTTCTCCAATGACCCATGCTATCTCATTGGAGTAACTCCAGGCTCTCACATTCTGGTGACCCACACTCTCACACTCCAATGAGACATTCTCACACATTCAAGTGACCTAAAAGATACTAGATGCTGGAGTGACATGCACTGGAGGTGTGGAATCTCTTTTTTAAGATGCGCACAGCCAAAAACTCTGAAAAGAAACCTGTTTTGTTGAAAACACTCACAATAAAGACCACAGAGCCTGTCATTAGACGATTGTGCTTCGCTCGCAGCTTGGAGTATTTTCAACAACAGGCTTAGAAATAGAATTGCGTGGAATTAGCCAATGACGGTGCGGCGCACTACTTAAAGGGAACAGAACTTTGATTGTTCAGGAAAAAAAGAGAAAAGAAAACCTCAGGCGGCCTTTTCAAAAAGCCCCTAGCAGACCATGTTGCTGGGAGTTCTGTACCTGGGTTGTCACTATGTGACACCACACCTGACCTTAGAGTGTATCGTGTCATACTGACCCCTCAACCTGGCGGCTGGCTGGAATAATGTGGTCTCAATAGAACTATGTCTGACCTCATAGTCACAGTTTTGAGTCCGGTGGGCCCACTCAGCCTTTCATCCTTACGAGGTTGATAACACGCATAGCTTTAAGTTAGGAAATACCAAACACCTGCAATGTGTTAATAGCGCTAAGAGGCCTAACTGGGTTCAATATAGCACTCCTTCTACAAATACACATTATGTGTGTAACAAATACAAAATTGTGGTTCCAGGCGACGGCGGACACAATGACTGCACTTCCCTGTGTTGTTCCCTTATTGTAAACCGGTAGTCAAATGTAGGGTGAGCGTGCACAAACCAACTCCAGCACTCGCCGTCGTTGAGTGCCAACTGCTGTGCAGAAAAATGAGAGAATGGGTTGGTGGAGTGGTGCACTGCTCCTTATTGTGACAGTGGTGGTCAATTAGCCAATGAGCCTTGATGTTTAGTAAGTCTTTAGTAATTCTTTATTTTCCAAAAAGAGGTTGACAGCCAACGCGTTTCGTTCATGAAATGAACTTCTTCAGGGCATGTGTAAGTATTCTTGGTAGATCAGAGCAGTGAGATGGAAAGTATTCCGCGCTGGGGGCCGCCGTGGTAAGGGCCTGTATGCGCATAATCTGGAAGGCGGGCTAAAAATCGAGCTGTCCGATTCTGTTGTGAGTGAATGCCTAGACTTGACTTAGGAAACACTAATCATTTGTAATGTGGCCATAGCGCTACGGGGTACATTGGGGGCAACATAGCGCTCTACAAATAAACGTTATGGGAAGTAAATAAATTTGCATTTGTGATTTTGCCACCAGTTCCTTTTGTGTTTCAGTATTCTGTGCTGGCTGTGAATCAGAACTTGTGCAACCCCTACCCCGCCACCACCAGCACCCCCAAACACACAAAACATGGATGTCAGCCATGAGACCAGGGACGTGTCACCTAGCTTGTTACAGCAATGCACTCACTGTAGATTAGAACAAAAATGCGCTAAACATGCGGTAATCGTAGTAACACACATTTTATCCATCACATAGCAAAAATATCAATGTTACCACCAACAGAAAGTGGCGGTAAAATGAAGTACCCCACACATAAATGCAGAAACCTGCATTGTTTGTAATTACTGCTTTTTATTCACCAACTAAATCTAATACTTTAGCAGAACGTCTGTGTCCGTCTGTCCCTAGCAGAGGAACCCTGTGCCAAACGTGCGGACTGCTGTGCTGTATGTGTGTCTGTCCCAGTCATTGTATGAGTTTACTACTCGTGTGTGCGCGCGCCAATGTGTGAATGTGTATATATGGGGCCTGTCTGTAGGTAACTGTGTGTGTGTGTATGATACATTTCTGGTTGTACCTATGTATGACGTGTGTTAGAGGCTATATGATTTTATAAAGTAATTTATTTATGAGTTCATTAATGTATCGTGCGTGTATATGATTATGACTCCTATATGCTAGCTGTTGACGCGCGCACGTGCATGTATATGTGTATTAGTTTGTTTCAGTGTGGCACAGAGTGCCTAAGGGCAGCTTCAGACCCAGTGACTGTAGCACACACATCACAGAGTTAGCGCCGTGAGTGCGGCTTCCAGGCGCCACAACAAGATGCAATTAAAAAACATATGACCAAGCTGTAAACTTCAAAATCAAGTCAGGTCACTAAAATATATTTTAATATGAGTCGGTAACTCATATTATAGTCGGGAGTATAACTGGCTGCGACAACATGCGACTGACGCTCTATGAGTGAATCTGGGTGAGTGAAGGTGTGTGTTAATAGTCTGGAGTGACTGTGTGCATAAGTGAAAAGGTTGAATGGCTAAATAAGTGGAGCGCTGCTGAACCGGATTCCGTGAACTGAGTGGCCCTTTCAGAGATTGGGTGAGCGATTCACTCTGACTGAAAGAGTTAACACATGAGGCAATGAGTAAGCCGGGGACTGAGTGGCGGCTTAGATTTCTCGAGTAGCGCTCGCTGCTGACCTCCAGGTGCTTTGTGACTAATGGGTTGTGGTTTCCGTGTTACTGAAAAGTAGGCGCTGTACATTTAAAGCACCTAAAGTTCCTGGATGGCATCTGCCCCTTGTGAACATGTCAGGGTGTGTGGTATTACCCATTTGGACAGGCTTCGAGTTTTCTACCTCGAAGGATAACGGGTCGCGTGTGCCGTGCCTTGGTCCTAGCACTGCGCCCACAGACCTCCAAAGCGGAGGCTCACTGTACCAACCTCATGGTGCTACTCTTGAGGGGCGCAGAACCCCGTCTTTTCACTGCCCCACAGGCAGTGCTTTAAGTGGGAAAAAAAACCTGGGGGTGCTCTAAAAGGGGCGTGGTTAATGTCTTGAAGGGGCGTGGCCTATCCGAGTAGGGGCGTGGTCTAAATCAAAATAACTAGCACTGTGTGCTTAAGAAAATCATGAGTACCGGCACTTCTCCGTGTTCTCCCATTGAGTACCGGGACAACTGGTGCATAAGTGACTGTCACTCTTTGTGCTCTGCAAATAGGCAAAGGATCAGATGTGCATGTTTTCTGAACACTTTTACATGAGTCACTGATGGTCACCGTGAGCAGCTCGCATTGCACTCAACTCCTACTACAGAGCTCTCAATAGTGGCCTGCCATAAAGACCCAACTACAACATGAATTCACACCCAGACATATGGAGGCAACTCAGTTCACTGTGCTCTATACAAGAGCTGCATGACAAAAACTACAGAAACACAGCATCAGCAAAAACAAACACTTACGAAAAGAGAGATGAACTAATATATGTGAAATGTAATCAGAGACTGCAATATTGATATGGATTACCTTTGGGTTTTTACAGTTATTGTTGAATAAGCAAGGCGTGTGGTTGCCTGTAAATGTAAGGACACGAATATGGGGTCCGGTAGGGAACGGCTTCAAGTCAGTTTTTTATTACTAATGGGTATGAGACCGAGAGGACCCGTCCAACTTAAAGGCCTGAGTCCAAGTACTTCCACTCGTTATGGAGGAATGGAAGGCAATGTCCGTCTGAGGGTGCACAGACAGTGATAGAGATGTTGCATTGTATTGATCGGAGTTAGGTGCTCCTGGGCGTTTTTTCTTAGCCAACTGTGCAGACTTCAGGCTTGGAGTGACTGGTCTGTCAGTCTGATGCATGAGTGGGCCGCACAGAGCTCCTACGTGCATCATTTGGAAGGTAAGGTCGTGTTTGCAGAGGGATATGCCTTTTCTTGTCTACCGCAAGCCCCAGACATACAGAATGCTAGTATTCGGTGCTGCCACTCTAAGGGCAGAGGCGCCCAGTGTCGTCGGATCGTCTGGAAACAAACAATTTGTGATGCAACTAGGGCGATTACGGGTCAGAGGCGCAACTAGAGCCAAATTTCGGGGGGGGCTGAGCAAAAGTTTCGGGGGGGGGGCTGAACTTTAAGCAATAGGCAGAGTGGAGCTGCAGGGGCTCTTAGAAGGGGTGAAACAACAGCGAGGCCTCATTAACATGCAAATGGTCTTTTAAAGACCTGTGAAGTGCTCGGGTGCGGCTGCTTTTTTGCCCGGGAAGGTGTCTCATCCCGGGCTGCCACACACGACGGGGGGGGGGGGGGGGGGAGGGCTGAAGCCCTGTGAGTCCAATGGGTGTTGCGCGCCTGTTACGGGTTGCATATTAACTTCGGTCTCTGGCGGCACACGATGTAAGGTCTTATGCGCTTACAGAGTCTGAGCACCGGCAGTTTTTTTTTGGGCCCTCAAAACGGGTCCGAAAAAAATAAGTAAAGAACGGACTACCTTTAGTAGCCACGAAAATAGAGCCCGATAGAGACCCGTTTCGAGGGCCCCCAAAAAAAACTGCCGGTGCTCAGACCCGGACAGACCCGGCCCACTTAAAGCCCTGCCCACAGGGCTGATTAGACCCAGGCTCATATTGTCAGATTAAAGCCCCACTGGCGCGATAAAACCTACACATGTCTTCAGTCGAGGTCACAAGAGGGGGAGGAGTGGGGGGGGTGGGTTTAAAATAAAAACACAACTTACCTGATCCGCGCCGCCTCTGGTGAAACCTGGCCGGGGTCCTGCGTTGGGGGCTGCTTGGCGCCTTCTGTTCTGCTGTGTCCTGGGCCGGTCATCTGAACAACAGCCCTCAGGCTGTGCGGTGTCTCAGGCAGCCAATCCTGGCGCTGCATTAGCAGCGCCAGGATTGGATAGGGCACGGAGACGCCCCGCCCATTAGAGACAGGGGATTTCTGCATGAAGCAACCCACGGCCTCTCGGTTCCCGACTCCCCCTCGCTCTCTCCTGGTCCTTAGGAGGTGGCTGTAGTGCGCATGTTCGGGCTGGTCATAAAAATGGCCAACCCAAAATCGAGCATGCGCACTATTGCAGCTGCGCTTTAGTAAGCGCTGCTGTCAGTCACCCTCCTTGCTGCCGCAGCCAGCACCGCCCCCACCCCCCTTCAGCACCGATTACCTGCCTAAGCGGAGCCGAGCGACTCGCGAGTACATTCAAGTTTGTCAGTTAAGTTTGCTACTAGTATTTTGCGTTGCGTTGCGTGCGGTGCGACTTGGCCAGGTGGGGCAAGGCCCCAGCGCCCCAATCGACGCACCGCACCTGCTTGCTGCTAAGCCTGTGTGAGTGTGATACAATAGAATGTTCATGAGTACATAGTTAGTATGAGTGGCCAGATGGAATGAGTGGGGCTGAGCAGCAGGATGCTGTTCCCGGTGAGGCTGTACCATCTTACTTGTAACTGAATAAACGTACATAATCTACACTACTGGATACTGGACTGATTACATGCAAGGGCCTTACTTCGTTTATAAAAAGAGGCATGCCTTGTACACGGCCATTGGTTAGCGGATTCTGGCTAGAGAGAATTTAAAGTTTGAAAGCACTTGAATTTGAGAGTTAGTGGAATACTGCGGTATGAAATGAATGCTTTCCACGTCTGTAAAAATGGTTACCTACCATTAAAGACCAACTTTCACTGCTCGTAGGGTTTTCTCTTGCTTCCTAGTGAATGAACTGCTGTGTAGGACATTCCTTTTGACTGCAGTCGCTTCTTGGAGCTGGTTTTCGGTGTCTATACACCTCTAGTTGTTACAGTTCAGATTATTCTCTGACTAGTAGCTAGGCTCCTCTTTAATTTTCCACTGAACTTGCATATTGTACGAAACCCCATTTGCCGCAGCTGCAACCAGTATGCACCTTTTGTAAATGGTGAACTATAGTTTCCACCAGGGATGGTTCTTTTTAGCTACTGTGGTAGGTGTCAAAAACCCACAAAGGAAGTGACTCAAACTTTAGTGGTTGCAACAGAATTTTCCAAAACCTCTGAGACGGAAGACCATGCAGGCGCTGGCAGGTTTTTACCTTACGATGACAGAGTAACCCATCCACCGAGATCTAAATCAGACCCATAGTGTGTTTGTAACCAGAATGCTTGCGGTACAGTGTGCAGGCACACCAGGGCAGTCCCCTGCAGTATCAGTGTAAAGGAGGGTTACACTGCACTACCCAGGGCTGGCTCAGCGTCACCACCGGGGTGTGGGGGGCGAGGATCGCCTGGAGGTAGGGCGGCACATGCGTGCCCACAACACCTACATGCAGTGCAGGAATATTTATCAACTTGGCATGGTACTGTGAAAGCAGCTTTGCTTCCTCCCGCCTGAGTAACAAAATGTACTTTACTTTCGGAGGATGAAGAAAGCTGCGTCCTGTGCATATGTATGTGAGTTCTGTATGGCCCCATTTGGTGCCTTCAAGGCACTACAGAGTAATTCACACTTGATGATGACGCTCTTTTGAAGCATTCATTTGTGTCCCTTCATAGTGTACTCACACTATTGCTTTCTTTTTAATGTATATCCTTCTTAGTATCCTTCGATGTGAATGGCATTTGATGGTGCTCTAGCACACTGGATTACCTTTTACCTTTGAAACAGGACTAACACCCTCTGGTCCAGAATGCTACCTGTGGCTTGTAGAGCACCCCTGCGATCCATCCTACGTCCAGTGAGCTTTAACGTTTACATTGAGCCATTCAGAGCTCACCTCGCCAGCCATTATCTATCTGTCTGTCTGTCTGTCTGTCTATCTATCTATCTATCTATCTATCTATCTATCTATCTATCTATCTATCTATCTATCTATCTATCTATCTATCTATCTATCTATCTATCTATCTATCTATCTATCTATCTATCTATCTATCTATCTATCTATCTATCTATCTATCTATCTATCTATCTATCTATCTATCTATCTATCTATCTATCTATCTATCTATCTATCTATCTATCTATGAGAGGAGTCGGCCTAACGGCCAGGGCGGTCGACCTTGAAATGGGTTTCAGTCTCGGCAATGACGCTGAACATCCTGTGATTCTGGGCAAATCACTAAATCTCCTCGTGTAAAAATGAATGTGTCCTCATATAACGCAACTGGTGCTATGTAAAGCGCTCTGATACCTTCGGGTCAAGTTTGCGCTATATAAAACTCCGTAAAATAAAATAAAAAAATAAAATAAAATATCTATCTCTCTAATTATTTATTTAGAAGAGTAATTTTCTAGAGCAAACCTAACCGAGAGGCATCGGAGAGCTTTAGAGAGTCCAATAACACACTAGAGCTACAGATTAACAGTAGGTTAACAGTAGGTGCCACAAAAAGAAGGGCCACATACATTTATGTATGTATACAAGTATTTCTGAAACACAGACATTACCGTGGCATAAAAGAGCTTCATGGGCAATAGAATACATGTTTTTAAGAAATACCACAAGTCCTGAAAATTGCACGCAACAGTTTGGTTTGCAGAAGACAATGGTGATAGCGTTTGCACTAGTTAGCCAGGCCTAGATGCCCGAGATTCCCCTTACCTAGCTCTATAAATTCATCTGGGCTCATCACCGTACAGAGGACAGGAGAGCACTACGTGTGTAGCAGTTTCTACCCTGTTTTTCCCAAAATGTCGATTTGTTCCTTCACATCCGTACTTGCCCCGTAGCGCCTAGACACTTGGGATAGCCTAAAGCAATCAAAACAGGTAGGGTCTGAGGGCAAATATTTAAAGACCTACAAGGATACCAAAGCCCCCTTCCTAAATACTTCAAAAACCAAGAGAGGAATCCGAGGTCTAATTCTACCAATCTTGATCAGTGATTCAAGAGAGTTGGCTAATAGCAAATTTTATGCCAATAGAAAAAGGTAAACATGTGATAGGACAATACAACAGATGAAAGGTGCAGAAGGTGAAGCAAAAAAGCTTGATCTAAGGATAATCAGCATCCCATCATTACACTCTTATAGTGCCCAGTGTCATCATCTGGGTTACCAAACAACTCTTCACAGGGTCCTCTTAATGTATCGAGGTTAGATGAATGAGTTGTATCCTCTTCTCAAGAAGCATCCAAAAGAGGAGGAAAAAGCAAGAGTATATGAAAGAGTGTAAAGAAAACAAATGAATGTTTTTGTATTTTAGCGCTCATAAAACAGAATACACAATTGATATGTACTAGATATACGTAAGTACTAGACTGTGCCTCATCAATCGTGTTTCTATCTAAAAAAGTGGAAAAAAGGAAAAAGGAGGCAGGTAACCAACGTTTACTGCCCACCGTGTGGTCTAATCAGCATCCCATCATTACACTCTTATAGTGCCCAGTGTCATCATCTGGGTTACCAAACAACTCTTCACAGGGTCCTCTTAATGTATCGAGGTTAGATGAATGAGTTGTATCCTCTTCTCAAGAAACATCCAAAAGAGGAGGAAAAAGCAAGAGTATATGAAAGAGTGTAAAGAAAACAAATGAATGTTTTTGTATTTTAGCGCTCATAAAACAGAATACACAATTGATATGTACTAGATATACGTAAGTACTAGACTGTGCCTCATCAATCGTGTTTCTATCTAAAAAAGTGGAAAAAAGGAAAAAGGAGGCAGGTAACCAACGTTTACTGCCCACCGTGTGGTCGACATGTTTCAGCCATCCGGAGAAACTCTCCTTGGCTTTCTTCAGGACCTCATAAACAAAGTCCCTAATATTTGGACTTTGAGAAAAGCAACTGGGTTACTACCATACCCTTCACTATGTCTTCAATTCCTCTATGTGATTTGCTGATGTTCGTTGACATCTACAAGGCAAGAGAAACAACAGTGTAATAAATTAAATGAACAAAAAAACAAAAAAACACATGAGACATTTTGCTTCTGGGCGTCTGTAACCTCATTCTGCTGAAGTGTGTTTAAAAAATAGAAGAGTCATGCTTACCAAACAATATCTGAGGAAAAAGCCCCACCTCACTCGGCACCAGCTTGAGTCAAGGAAGAGGCCCCGCTCTGCAAATAAACGTGAGCCAATAAATCTGTCTCTACCACTAGAGAACAGTACATACGTCAAAACGATATGTTTTAACAAAAGAGGGAATATTCGTCAATGCTGGACGATGTCTCGCACTCTTAATAGTGACCAGGACATGTCAGCCGATTATTTGAGAAAAAAACATTTAATAGTAAAGCTGAATTCGGCAAAAGGACGAAATGCAAAACTCCAATTTTAAAGAGACAAGGTAGTCCAACAAACTACCCGATCAAAGAAGACCCATATCGTCTTTTAAAGATGTGAAAAATGAAATACTCTTATTTTTAGGAATCGAAATGCATCGTTTTTGAACGGAAAAAACTTCGCACGAAAAAAGAGATGCGAGGCTGTGCGAATGGAACTGGATCTACATGCAAGGGTAAAGGTAAATCTCCTGAATAATTACCTGTCCGTCGGTACCTCCGGCTGGGACTCGTACTGGGATGGAGGTACCCGACGTGACAGGATCAGCTGTTTTTATCTAGGAGACGGGAAAGAGGACGCACCTGTCTACGATCAGTGAACGCCCATCTGACGTAATCTGGCGCGCTGATTGTGACGTCTCTAGAACTACAAGAGAAGTCTCACGAACTGGTCTATGTAGTTTTTTGGCTAAGGTTGGATTGTTTTTATAAAAAAAAAACTTTATTGTAGAGTCTGGGACAGACGCATTTGTCTACAAACAGTACCGCTCATCTGACAAATTTATAGCGCGCTGAGTGTGACGTCTCTAAGAACTAGCAGAGGAAATTCACGAGCTGGTCTATGTAGTCCTCGACTAAGGCTGTGTTGTTTCATTAATAAAAACTTTATTCAGACGCTAGATAACAGTGTATGACGTCTCTAGGACTACAGGAGGAATCTCACAAGCTAGTTAATCTAGTACTATCTTTGGACTGCGTTGTTTTGGAAAGCTTTATTTAGACATGTTTTATGGTGCTAAATAATAATAAAAGGCGGACAGGAGAAATAATGCAGGTGTAGTAAACAATAGAAACACTTGTGCTGTGTAGGGAAAATTAATTTTGTGCCCAGCAAGCGGAAAAAATAGGCTGAATTGAAAAAATAGAAAGTACTATAATCCCCAATGTCAACAGCACATTCTGACCACTTCCAATCCATTCTTTACATCTATCCGCTTCTGGAAGCGGTATATAGATGATATTTTAACAGTGTGGCGTGGCAATTTGGAATCTATCATGGCATTCAAAGAGTGGCTGAACACGAGAAATGACTTCTTGAGATTCACCGTAGCGTTCACTGATCGTAGACAGGTGCGTCCTCTTTCCCGTCTCCTAGATAAAAACAGCTGATCCTGTCACGTCGGGTACCTCCATCCCAGTACGAGTCCCAGCCGGAGGTACCGACGGACAGGTAATTATTCAGGAGATTTACCTTTACCCTTGCATGTAGATCCAGTTCCATTCGCACAGCCTCGTCGGTACAGTCGGAGGTACCGACGGACAGGTAATTATTCAGGAGATTTACCTTTACCCTTGCATGTAGATCCAGTTCCATTCGCACAGCCTCGCATCTCTTTTTTCGTGCGAAGTTTTTTCCGTTCAAAAACGATGCATTTCGATTCCTAAAAATAAGAGTATTTCATTTTTCACATCTTTAAAAGACGATATGGGTCTTCTTTGATCGGGTAGTTTGTTGGACTACCTTGTCTCTTTAAAATTGGAGTTTTGCATTTCGTCCTTTTGCCGAATTCAGCTTTACTATTAAATGTTTTTTTCTCAAATAATCGGCTGACATGTCCTGGTCACTATTAAGAGTGCGAGACATCGTCCAGCATTGACGAATATTCCCTCTTTTGTTAAAACATATCGTTTTGACGTATGTACTGTTCTCTAGTGGTAGAGACAGATTTATTGGCTCACGTTTATTTGCAGAGCGGGGCCTCTTCCTTGACTCAAGCTGGTGCCGAGTGAGGTGGGGCTTTTTCCTCAGATATTGTTTGGTAAGCATGACTCTTCTATTTTTTAAACACACTTCAGCAGAATGAGGTTACAGACGCCCAGAAGCAAAATGTCTCATGTGTTTTTTTGTTTTTTTGTTCATTTAATTTATTACACTGTTGTTTCTCTTGCCTTGTAGATGTCAACGAACATCAGCAAATCACATAGAGGAATTGAAGACATAGTGAAGGGTATGGTAGTAACCCAGTTGCTTTTCTCAAAGTCCAAATATTAGGGACTTTGTTTATGAGGTCCTGAAGAAAGCCAAGGAGAGTTTCTCCGGATGGCTGAAACATGTCGACCACACGGTGGGCAGTAAACGTTGGTTACCTGCCTCCTTTTTCCTTTTTTCCACTTTTTTAGATAGAAACACGATTGATGAGGCACAGTCTAGTACTTACGTATATCTAGTACATATCAATTGTGTATTCTGTTTTATGAGCGCTAAAATACAAAAACATTCATTTGTTTTCTTTACACTCTTTCATATACTCTTGCTTTTTCCTCCTCTTTTGGATGTTTCTTGAGAAGAGGATACAACTCATTCATCTAACCTCGATACATTAAGAGGACCCTGTGAAGAGTTGTTTGGTAACCCAGATGATGACACTGGGCACTATAAGAGTGTAATGATGGGATGCTGATTAGACCACACGGTGGGCAGTAAACGTTGGTTACCTGCCTCCTTTTTCCTTTTTTCCACTTTTTTAGATAGAAACACGATTGATGAGGCACAGTCTAGTACTTACGTATATCTAGTACATATCAATTGTGTATTCTGTTTTATGAGCGCTAAAATACAAAAACATTCATTTGTTTTCTTTACACTCTTTCATATACTCTTGCTTTTTCCTCCTCTTTTGGATGTTTCTTGAGAAGAGGATACAACTCATTCATCTAACCTCGATACATTAAGAGGACCCTGTGAAGAGTTGTTTGGTAACCCAGATGATGACACTGGGCACTATAAGAGTGTAATGATGGGATGCTGATTATCCTTAGATCAAGCTTTTTTGCTTCACCTTCTGCACCTTTCATCTGTTGTATTGTCCTATCACATAGCCTAAAGCAAACCTGGACATTTTTCAGACAGCATTATATTCAGAACAGTTTTTGGTGCTTGGTGGGACAAGGGTTCACCAGCCTTGTTGAAAGTGCCTGATCCATTGACTTGGATGGTGGAATCAGTGGTACAGGTGGAGAAAAACGATAACTCTAGGGGAATTTGTAAAGCGCTCACTACCCTAGTAATGGTTGTACGGGTTCTGAACACTTGGGGCTCAAAACATCTGGGGGTGCAAGAGCTTGAAGTATGAAGCTGTCAGGGCATCTTCAGTGAGAGGTATGGGGGCAGTCCCATCAGCACCCAGTACCATGGGCAGGAATTCTGCACCATGTATGGATGCGGAGCCTCGAACACATCTAAACCCTCCACTGCTCACAGGCCATAGGCGGAAAGCAGTGGTTGGTGCAAGCAAGAATCGCCTTATGAACTCTGTCCTACCCTACCCTGTACTGATTACAATTGAGGGTCTCAGACCTGCTGGCGTCAAGCGCTAGGGGGCTCTCGAGTTGTCATGACTCATGGGTGAGATGTTGTGTCAAGGGTATTGGGAATTTAAGAGGGCCTTTCAGGTAGTTTACCAGCTATATCAGTACTAGGTGGGTAGTTTACCAGTTACATCAATGCTAGGTGGGAAACTTTCCTCCGAATTAATTTTCAGAACTGGCTGTGGGGTGGTGGCCCCTGATGGCTCTGAAGTTTAGGGATAGTTGAAAGAGGGGCCGCAGTGACTCACCCTGCATGATATTGTCCTTGGACCTTGACCATAAACCTTGACCTTTGTAGATTTTGGCACGTGACTGAGTAGTGGGTTTTAAAACCCAGCACTTTTTTATAACTTTAATTCAGGGCAGGGCTCTCAAAACATGTTATGGCTTTGGTCGGCTTGTCCCCGAAACGTGTCATAGTCTTGCTTGAGTGTTGCCTCAAAAGGGGATAAATGTGCATTGTTTGCATGACAGGTGCCCATGGCCCTTGACCGACGTCCATAGAGGGTGCCCATCTTATCTACTGGTGATCAGGGTGATCTGCTTTATTCAAAGTGCACTGTTCTCTTCTGCCACTAGGCTCCAGAGAGGAAGGCTGTGCACGTCTCCCTCCGGACTAGTCCCACTGCACAGTTAAAGAACCCTATTTCTTCCCACATGGCTCTACCCTCTCTACTTGCCACTGTTCTCCTGCCCCAATCTCACTCACTGCAGCTCCTGCATCTCTGCGGACGGAACTCATGATAACTCACCCAGGTGCTCAGGGTTAGGTCTGGGCGGAGTTTGTAGAGTTCTGCTACGCGGGACTCAGCTAACTGCCGAAAAAACTCTGCTGCGCTCTGCGTACTTCAGTAAAAGGCAGAGTGCAGTAAGTTGCACTGCTTGCGCTGATTTTTAGCGACAGGAGTTTTTCCCACGCTGTAAAATCAGCACGAATGGCACCACGTGCGCTGCTTCTTTCTGCTGCTCGACTAGATGTTCTACTCGAGCAGCAGCTTCCTCTACGCAAGCCGCAGGTTTCTCAGCACGAGCGGTAGCGACCTGCCGCACCTGCCTGCTTTGAGAAATCTCAGCGGGAGGTCACTGGCGCTAGCCAGCTTAACGTTAGCCAGCCATGCAAGAGGAAGAAATCTGCTCGGCTTTGCGGAGGTTTTCGGTTCTTCATGCTGTACGCCAAGGGGCGAGTGGGTAAAACTCTGTGAACTCCGCCTGTGGAGCGGAATTCGTCGCCAATTCCGACTCAGGATGCGCTCAAAGATGATAACGAAGAGAAGAATTGTGCATATTCTGATGTGCCTGGGGAAGAGCTAAGAGAGCGGTCCATGACGGCGAAACATCAGGTTGTATCACTGGGTCCTGTTTGGGCCATGTAAAACATCAAATTAAAAAAAAAAAAAAAAAACCTGGTAGGCGTGAGATGTACAGATAGCCCTGGCCTTATAGTTGGGACAGCTACATTTTCAGGAACCGCTGAGCATCGCATGGGCTTCATGTGAATGTTTGAGAGCATCAGTGCAGTGACATAGAAGAAGGACGCACATGAAGAACTGAGGTTCTGTCGTTTCTTGGGGCAGTGTGGTGTAGGTGCCTGGAGACAGCTAAACTTCCGTAATACTATGTACCTGCCTACTGGCCATCTTCAGATGCTAATAACGTTGTTAGAAAATTGAAAGACCTGGAAACATAGCTCAGAGGGTTAATGCAGCTATTAGAGAGATCTACGTGCAACCTGAAGGTCCACATAGTCTTTCTAACCTCCACCAAACTTTACCCCCTGGGGAACTGGACACAATGTATCGTGGGAGCAGTCTTGGACTGTACCACCCTATCCAAATCCCTGGGGGTGTTCGATCGGGACTGCCCATGCTCTCCCTGATCCCCGGAAAAAGAAGACTGGTTTGGCAGAATAATGTCGGTTACGTGGGGCGTGGGTGGTATGACGGAGGCCATGTTGGTTCACGATTGAGCTGGAAAGGGGTCATTCTGAAGGAGAGTTTAACAACAGCAATCACGGCCCGACGCCGTAGGCAAGTAAGTCCAGCCGACGGAGATTAAATCTCACGAGCTCCTGACTATCCCACTCTCGGCAGAGCACGTGCGTCCCATCCCGGGTGGGGGACGCCAGCGAGGCTGGGGCCAGATGTTCGCAGCTGGCAGTGGGCCCTTCAGACGGATGCTTCACTTCCAGATACTCTCTGGAGTTACATTTTTGCAGACTGAGCTGGTGGCTGCGGACTGAACCAAAAGTGTTCTGAGGTCAAATGCATCATTTTCCACAGAATCTATTTTAAGGAAGGATTCTCGCGGGAAGTTGATCATGGGAGGAACCAGAAAATAAGAATACTTAACCGTCCTTCTGTTCATCCGTATATTCTTCTGCCATTCCTTCTGTCTGTTTCCCATCAACCTATTGTTTATGCTTTGTCCCTTTCATGTATCTAGCCGTCCATCATACCACCGATCATTTAACCTTTGTGCCCTTCGGTTCTTCTTTCTTTTCCTCGCTTTCATGTTTCCTCCTCTCTATGACAGTTTCCCCGTCTTCCAGTGGCATTGTTCCCAAGAAATCAGGACCAGTGACATTGTTCCTGAGACATCAGGAGCAGTGGCATTGTTCCCGAGACATCAGGACCAGTGGCATTGTTCCCGAGACATCAGGACCAGTGGCATTGTTCCCGAGACATCAGGACCAGTGGCATTGTTCCAGAGACATCAGGACCAGTGGCGGACATCAGGACCAGTGGCATTGTTCCCAAGAAATCAGGACCAGTGACATTGTTCCTGAGACATCAGGACCAGTGGCATTGTTCCCGAGACATCAGGACCAGTGGCATTGTTCCCGAGACATCAGGACCAGTGACATTGTTCCCGAGACATCACGACCAGTGACAATGTTTCCGAGACATTAGGACCAGTGGCATTGTTCCCGAGACATCACGACCAGTGGCATTGTTCCCGAGACATCAGGACCAGTGACATTGTTTCCGAGACATCAGGACCAGTGGCATTGTTCCCGAGACATCAGGACCAGTGACATTGTTCCCAAGAAATCAGGACCAGTGACATTGTTCCTGAGACATCAGGAGCAGTGGCATTGTTCCCGAGACATCAGGACCAGTGGCATTGTTCCCGAGACATCAGGACCAGTGGCATTGTTCCCGAGACATCAGGACCAGTGGCATTGTTCCCGAGACATCAGGACCAGTGGCATTGTTCCCGAGACATCAGGACCAGTGGCGGACATCAGGACCAGTGGCATTGTTCCCAAGAAATCAGGACCAGTGACATTGTTCCTGAGACATCAGGACCAGTGGCATTGTTCCCGAGACATCAGGACCAGTGACATTGTTCCCGAGACATCAGGACCAGTGACAATGTTCCCGAGACATCAGGACCAGTGGCATTGTTGCCGAGACATCAGGACCAGTGGCATTGTTCCCGAGACATTAGGACCAGTGGTATTGTTCTCTTGACATCACGACCAGTGGCATTGTTTCCGAGCCATCAGGACCAGTGACATTGTTCCTGAGACATCAGGACCAGTGGCATTGTTCCCGAGACATCAGGACCAGTGACATTGTTCCCGAGACATCAGGACCAGTGACATTGTTCCCGAGACATCAGGACCAGTGGCATTGTTCCCGAGACATCAGGACCAGTGGCATTGTTCCCGAGACATCAGGACCAGTGGCATTGTTCCTGAGACATCAGGACCAGTGACAATGTCCCCGAGACATCAGGACCAGTGGCATTGTTCCCGAGACATCAGGACCAGTGACATTGTTCCCAACACATCAGGACCAGTGGCATTGTTCCCGAGACATCAGGACCAGTGACATTGTTCCCGAGACATCAGGACCAGTGGCATTGTTCCCGAGACATCAGGACCAGTGGCATTGTTCCCGAGACATCAGGACCAGTGGCATTGTTCCCGAGACATCACGACCAGTGGCATTGTTCCCGAGACATCAGGACCAGTGGCATTGTTCCCGAGACATCAGGACCAGTGACAATGTTCCCGAGACATCAGGACCAGTGGCATTGTTCCCGAGACATCAGGACCAGTGGTATTGTTCCCGAGACATCAGGACCAGTGGCATTGTTCCCGAGACATCAGGACCAGTGGCATTGTTCCCGAGACATCAGGACCAGTGACATTGTTCCCGAGACATCAGGACCAGTGGCATTGTTCCCGAGACATCAGGACCAGTGGCATTGTTCCCGAGACATCAGGACCAGTGGCATTGTTCCCGAGACATCACGACCAGTGGCATTGTTCCCGAGACATAACGACCAGTGGCATTGTTCCCGAGACATCAGGACCAGTGACAATGTTCCCGAGACATCAGGACCAGTGGCATTGTTCCCGAGACATCAGGACCAGTGGTATTGTTCCCGAGACATCACGACCAGTGGCATTGTTTCCGAGCCATCAGGACCAGTGACATTGTTCCCGAGACATCAGGACCAGTGGCATTGTTCCCGAGACATCACGACCAGTGGCATTGTTCCCGAGACATCAGGACCAGTGACAATGTTTCCGAGACATTAGGACCAGTGGCATTGTTCCCGAGACATCACGACCAGTGGCATTGTTCCCGAGACATCAGGACCAGTGACATTGTTTCCGAGACATCAGGACCAGTGGCATTGTTCCCGAGACATCAGGACCAGTGGCATTGTTCCCGAGACATCAGGAGCAGTGGCATTGTTCCCGAGACATCAGGACCAGTGACATTGTTCCCGAGACATCAGGACCAGTGGCATTGTTCCCGAGACATCAGGACCAGTGGCATTGTTCCCGAGACATCAGGACCAGTGGCATTGTTCCTGAGACATCACGACCAGTGGCATTGTTCCCAAGACATCAGGACCAGTGACAATGTTCCCGAGACATCAGGACCAGTGGCATTGTTCCCGAGACATCAGGACCAGTGGTATTGTTCCCGAGACATCAGGACCAGTGGCATTGTTCCCGAGACATCAGGACCAGTGGCATTGTTCCTGAGACATCAGGACCAGTGACATTGTTCCCGAGACATCAGGACCAGTGGCATTGTTCCCGAGACATCACGACCAGTGGCATTGTTCCCGAGACATCACGACCAGTGGCATTGTTCCCGAGACATCAGGACCAGTGACATTGTTCCCGAGACATCAGGACCAGTGGCATTGTTCCCGAGACATCACGACCAGTGGCATTGTTCCCGAGACATCAGGACCAGTGACAATGTTTTCGAGACATTAGGACCAGTGGCATTGTTCCCGAGACATCACGACCAGTGGCATTGTTCCCGAGACATCAGGACCAGTGACATTGTTTCCGAGACATCAGGACCAGTGGCATTGTTCCCGAGACATCAGGACCAGTGGCATTGTTCCCGAGACATCAGGACCAGTGGCATTGTTCCCGAGACATCAGGACCAGTGACATTGTTCCCGAGACATCAGGACCAGTGACATTGTTCCCGAGACATCAGGACCAGTGACATTGTTTTCCCATCAGCTGCTAGGGTTGGGGGTGGGATAGATTTACAATGTCACTGATCTCTTGCGCTGCTTTTCTGCAGGGTTTGATATAAGGATTACCAGCACCCTTGGTGATGTGCCATAGGGGCACACCCTTAACTTGGAACAACAAACTGGGAGTCTGTGATGTAGGCTGCTGTCCAATCGCCTCTTTGATATCAGGCCTCTATGAACTGAGACTACACTGTGGTGAATTAGGAAGGATGGAGCGGGTTAGGGGGATTCGGAAGGAGGGCCTAGAATTTGAGCTGCAAGCATGTTAAAAAGGGCACTTTCAGGGACTCCTTTCATCCCTCTGTGCCTATATGAAACTCGAATCCCATATTGGAAGGCAGCTGCAGATCTGGACATCTCATGCCCTCATGACCACAGATGTGTGAGGTGTGTACCAGCTCTATGTATGAGGATCAGTAAAAGTCTCCTGGCACATTGAGTGAGTCCATGAGTTAGACCATCTGCCACAGAGTGAGGCTCACTCCCAATGTGTGAGACTTCTTCCAGAATAAGTATAGCAATGCGCCTAGATGCCTCTTGCTGAAGTCTTTACGCTATACAAGCTCCTTATACATTTAATGGCTCTTTTCAGTAACAAATTACGAGCCAGTCCCAGTATCGAGTCCCTTTCACTCCTCATCGACCAAAAGAAATCAGACATACATACTTCTGCATCCCAACCTCATACTGTGTCTTTAACTCTGTTTTTGTTGCCTTGGTTTTCGATTATTGGGGCCGATTTACAGAACTAATCTGAGACTAAATCCTAAACTTACTACTTTTGGTATTCACAGAAGGCATTTACAAGTAGCAAAGTTAGGATTCCTAACTTTACTACTACTAAACTGAGACAAAACCCTAATTTTACAACTTTCGGTATTCACAAAAGGGATTTAGTAGTAGTAAAGTTAGTATTCCTAACTTTACCACTACTAAACTGAGACAAAATCCTAACTTTACGACTTTCAGTATTCACAAATGGGATTTAGTAGGAGTAAAGTTAGGATTCCTAACTTTACTACTACTAAAAGCCTTTTGTGAATACAAAAAGTAGTAAGTGTAGGATCTTGTCTCAGATTACTTTTGTGAATCGGGCCTGTAGTTTTCTTCTAACAGTAGGCTTTGTTTCTACAGCTTTAAATAATGCTATTGAATAGTTTCATTGCTGTTATATATTTTAGTACTTTTATTTTGTAATTATTGAAAAGCGATCCTTGAGACATTTTTGGCACGGCTTGTGCTGGATCAAGAAACTGTAAATAAATGAAGCACGCCACCAGTTAAAAAAACTGTTCTTATCCCACCCGCGACCCTCTTTTTACTCTTCATGGCCATGAATCGAGAAACCCCCTCTATCATGCTCCTTACTGATATTTCGCTCTAAAACCCACTTCATAATGCAATATCCTGAATTATTTAGACTCTAAAATCCTACAGTCTGCCATAATGAAAGCACTCTGGCTTAGAACTGATATCAATGTCATGAAGTGAGAGGAACTGGCATCTCATACATCCGTGCAAGGATGTTCTAACCAGGCGGGCCCTGGTTCTGCATGTGAGGTGCTTACTCTAAACCACACTGCGGTGGTCTGAGGTCTCAGCCACCTTCTGCAGAGGAGGTCACAACCGCATGCAGTTTCTCACAAGAGGCGCAGGTAGGAAGCGCCTATCAGTCATCACCACTTGGGTTCATAGAACTAGCCTCACACCTGCTCTGAGAGAGCTACCTCGGCGGGGACAGGCCGCGTGACGAGACCGCCTCACGATCTCCAAACTGATTGCCAGTGTTGTTGTGGGAACAGTTCAAATCTATCTAAAAAGACTCAGAAATGAGGATTAACTACATGGCACCAACATAGACTTATCAAGGAATGGAGCGTTGCTAATTCCTCTCAATTGGGAGAGGTTTCCTCATTGGCTTTCAAGTTAAGTCGTCAATGAGCTGACCCGAAATAAATCTCTCCCTAAAGAACAGTCAAGCACCTTTAATTCTGGGAATTGGGCACCTCATCTCCCCCACACAGATCTCTAGGAAAGGTGGAGAGGAGCAGTCTTGCTTCTCTTGGCTTCAAGGCCAAGCCCTGGGATGAGTCTTTTATCAAGACTCACTAGCCACAACCATGCTGTTTCCTAAAATAATAGGCGGTCTCGGATTACACGGAGGAGCTGTCGAGTCAATCCAATCCAAGGAATCGGGGACATTCCAGGCATCTGCCAAGGGAGATAAAACTACTAATAGGAAATTGGTATTTTATTTGGAATTTTTTCCCTATCTCGCCCAACAATGATTTAACTGATTGCCAACAGCTCTGTGCATTTCTAGGTAAGCTGCTTGCACTCAGAGGATCGCAGCGGAACACACCCACTGGGCGGGTGCCTGGGAAGGGCGATAAGGGAAGTGATGGGGTCGGTCACGT
Organism: Triturus cristatus; assembly: GCF_964204655.1. NCBI lineage: Eukaryota > Metazoa > Chordata > Amphibia > Caudata > Salamandridae > Triturus > Triturus cristatus. The sequence goes on along the minus strand of NC_140583.1, from coordinate 105,927,825 downwards.
GACAGCTAGTCTTCTGAGGCAAATGTTAGCCAGGAAAACTCCCTGTTTTAGGTCTCAGCTACAGATAGCTGCCTGTCTATAGGCAGACCAATGGTTCCCAATACATAGCATATACTTAGAGTCAGCTTTGGGTCCGCCCCGTCCCCATGATTGGTTCTCTTTGTTGTCGATGTCAATAGTCTACTCATCCCTGTTCTTCTGTTTGTCTCTCCCAGGAGTATCCCGGTCTCGCTGTGTTCTGATTGTATGAGTTGTGCCCTTCCACAGCAGAAGTGAGAGGGACTTTTTGTTAGTTTGTTATTCAGCACCAAATGGAGAACACATGTTTCGTCGCTCTCTCTTTCCTTCTACGATTACCGGCCACACAAGCGCATGAATGGTTGATCGTCGGTATAAACTGTAAACCTTAATTACAATGATAGCACAACTCACCCCCAATCAGATCACCATCTGGTTCATGGATTCTTCAGATTGAATCTATTCAGGTAACTTTCGCCGTCTTCTAGGAATGCTTGGTAGATTTCCGTCACATGTTAAATTGCACTTAAAGTGCAGAGGTGCATAATATCACAATTCAGAAAGGATAACACTCATTCACTGTTGTCAATGTGCACATGCGTGCATTACAACATCACAAAAGAGACCTCGCTTTTGATGGTAGTACGCTGGGACTTGAAATATATTCCAAAAAGGCTCGGTCATGACATGGAAACCATGCGAGTCCGTGGAACTCATTTGTGTTCTGAGCGAGTTTAATCTCACGATCAGTTGAGGACATTCACAAACTTGGAGAGATTGTAAGTGTGAAAATAGCAGAAGCAAGTGGATCCCAAACATGTGAAATTATACTGACTAAGTTATTTTACAGATAAGTTATCTCATAGAATAAAACTCAACTACATTCTAGAACACTTGCCTTCAGGAGTGGTGCTACATTAAGGCGATCAGTGTGACCTCCTCACGCCTTGCCATTACAGACTGTCTTGAGTCATGACATTTTCCCCTGCAAATCATGGATTTCAGGAATAAGAGTCTAATAATTCATTCAAAGCGAAACAGAACTACAAAACCCAGAATGCTTTGGGCTATTGCACAGAAGACCAGGATTGGAAACACTCTCCGTAATGACATGGAAGGAAGTGGTCACCCTAAAGGCAATACAAGACATCTGGTGAAGGGGCTAGATTGCTCAGTAAAGCACTAGCTGTGTCCCCTTTATGGGATGGGGACCAGATGTCATTTGGACTAATGGATTACAAACCCTTGCACCAACTTTGCTAGACTGATGCTGTCAGATGAGGAGAAGGAGACGAATATGAAGCTACGTGCCACAAGTTGTTCAGACTTAATCTATTGTGTGATCCTGCACATGCTCCTTTATATCCCTGTATTTCAGTCTCCTCATCACTCACACTTTTTATCGCCTTCGTTACTAGTAGGATTCACATTCTTTCTGCTATCCCTTGCAGTAGCTTTCCCATTGACTCTCCTAATAGCTTTCTTCTTTGTTGTTTCTAGTTTGTTGTGGGTGGTTTCAGTTTTTCAGCAGATCACTTTGCATAGATCCTTGACTGCTCAGTGATCTGGGTACCAGCTGCTGTGATTAAATAGTTAATCTGTGTGCTCCTGAAGGAGGCCATGTTTGTTATTAGCCTGAGCACAGCTCCATTGCGATACAAACTCTCTGTTTCTTCAGTGCCTTGGGGATATCAATGTTTTATTCACACGTACAAGCCTTTGAAATCTTCCACAGGGACTCTCTCCAGCAGGATAGACATATAGGGACCGAGTCACACAGGTAACCTACACTTTTTAGTAAGTTTACACTTCAAGCAAGTTCACTACTTTTCAGTAGTCACATTATGCACTTTTACAGTACCTTATATTTGTGTAGCACGTTTGTAGTCCGGACACTGACGACTCCTCAGAAGCCTTGTTGATTTTGGCCTGGGAGGGGCGAGGCAGTCAGTTAAAGAGCCTCAAGCTGATGTGCACGGCACAAAGCCCCCCTCCTCCAAGGCTACTCACTCTGCAGAGATGGTGACACTTTCCCAGAACTTGTCAGGCCTGCATTGGTCATAGAGCCTCGGTGAGTCGAAGGGTCCTCTGGAAACCATTGCACATTGTGAAGGAATGCTTTAAGTTTCACGCCCCCCGATCACGCGGAACTCATGGGAAGGCCCAGAGTGCTTGTAAATCTCCTCTCATGTGTCCACAAGGGCTGATACACAATCCACTATTTTCCATGAAGGAGGAAACTAAGGAAGTTGATTTTAAAATTTCGTGCATTTGAACTATTACCCCAACTATTGCCCAAGGTCACCTACTCGCAAACAACAACGGACTTCATTTTCCAGAAACAAGTCATTGTTTGATCCCATCATGCAGTTATTGATTTAGGTATCTCTGGCACCTTGTTCATGCTATCTGGCACCTGCTTCTGAGCACTGTAGCAAAATGATGGGAGAAGTCATCGGGAAGGAGTGAGATTCAGAGCTCCAGCAGTCTCCTCAGACCACTTCTGGTCGGAGACAGGTGGAGGAAGTTTGTCTTTTGGCCTCGATGGAACTTCATCAAGCGTCCTCCATGTTGGGTGGGTAGATGTTCCAAAACCTTGGGACAGGAGAGGTTTTCTCCCAAAATGCTTATCCTTAATTATGGAAGCATCAGGAACGTGTGGACACCAATATTTTGAGCCTCTTCTGGATAGTGACAGGGAGGCAGTCTTGAATCCAGTCAGCCTTGTCTTACAGCCATTCCATGGCTGTGGGCACATCCTACTTCCATTCATATTGGGATACAGAACTCTGTCCCTATGACTTCACCATCCCGCTCCTACAGGGACGATACACATTTTGAAGCCTAGATGACGCTGATTTAGTTTGTGCCAACCTATTGCCACCAGGGTGGCCTCCATTTTAATCGGGCTTTGCCGGTGCTCCCCGTGCTGAGCTCTGGAACCTTCTACATCTTAGAAGGAAAAACCTTCTACATGGTTCCAGAGGAGTGACCAGGAATGGAAAGGAGAAGAAGCGGGAGCCCCACACGAATGAGATTCACAGAATCGCACTACTTGAAAGTAGAGCTGTGCGCATTTTGCAAGATTTTTTATCCTTAAATTCAAAAGGTTTTTTCAAAAGTTTGCAATCTTGTCGTGCTTCTGTAAATGTAATATAAATCATCCAGATGGAGAAAACCGCAACTAAAGTAGGGTAAAGATTATCAGAAAAGTTACTTTTCGAGAGAGAATACATTATTTTACAACAACATTTTTACAGAGGAAAATTCCAACAAACTTCGAAAACTTGGTAAAGTGCAAAAATTGCTAGCTATGCCAAACTTTTTCATTTTTAAATGTCACCCACTTCTGCAATAAAGAAACACCGCACCGCCAAATCACTATTCATCTACAACAAACAGCTCCGGGAAACAAACCCGCCGAAGCTTTTCAAACCTCCTCAGACTGGTGGGCATTGACGCTCATCCGATTGAACCTCACACGTTGCCAGGGACGCGCCACCAGGAACTGTTGGACATTTCCCTCGAGAATGGACTCCGGAAATCACGCCTTAATGCACACACAGGCGGTGTCAATTTGAGATTAAAGGTCGGTGCGACGTTAAATAAAGGTCGGGATCTGGAAAGACAAACAACAACCTGGTACCGCCACAAACTGTCGCAAAAGGCTGTTGTGTGTCTTTGCAAGGCCCGCCTGGCTGACAGGCCGAGCGGGCGGTGGGAATGTAGCTGGCGACGCTGATACCATTAGTAAACAGGATGGGCGGCAAAACACCGCTGACACTCACTTCATTGAAGACGGAACTGACCCAGACACAGGCTGAGGCAACCCCAGGCAGACCTGTCAGCACCAAAACAAATCACCTTGTGAGGCGGGAGGGAGGGTTTGAAGGGGGGATGGGGCGTCATGCTGAGATCTGCCCCAGAGGCACTTCTGCACCCATCTCCCATCACACCCATTGCCCCTCCTGAAAAAAATAGCTGTCTGAGGATGCTGACGACCAATGCCCTGCGGTCTGTTCAAAACCCTTAGGGCCCGATTCGCAGAACTAACTTAAGACAAAATCCTAAACTTACTACCATTTTGGAATTCACAAAAGGCACTTACTCATTTTGGTATTCACAGAAGGCACTTACTCATTTCGGTATTCACAGAAGTTAGGACTCCTAACTTTAGGACTCCTAAATGCCTTCTGTGAATACCAAAAGCCTTAAAATTAGGATTCTTTTCAGTTTAGTAGTAGTAAAGTTAGGAGTCCTAGCTTTAGGACTCCTAAACTGAGAAAAATCCTAATTTTATGACTTTCGGTATTCACAGAAGGCATTTAGGAGTCCTAAAGTTAGGACTCCTAACTTCTGTGAATACCGAAGTGAGTAAGTGTCTTCTGTGAATACCAAAATGAGTAAGTGCCTTCTGTGAATACGAAAATGGTAGTAAGTTTAGGATTTTGTCTTAAGTTAGTTCTGTGAATCGGGCCCTTAGGGCCTCCTCTATGAGGAATTGGGGCAGGGCCGCCAGTCTTCTTGCTGCGCTGCCCTACGCCAATGGGAAAGGGCAGGAATGCACCAGACTTCGGATGGTGCATTCCTGTCCGGGTCCGAATGCGCTGGCGAACCATGGTGCAAGGGAGCCTCCGTTGCAGGCAGGATTGCTTCTGTGCAGGAAGAGGCACCAATCCCGAGAGGCGATTTCCTCTCACTATGCAGAATGCAGCACACTTAGAGAGAGGAAAAAGCACGGAGAAATAAAAATATTTCTCTTCACTATACCTGCTTTGGGCACTGCCCCAGGTTTACGTGATTAAGTAAATCTGGGGCAGCATCAAAATCCATGGGTGCTGCGTGGGAAAACCCACCGCAACCACCATGGAATGCCGCCTTGATGCAGAGTAACGGGAGGTTGTGCTTCTTTGTCGCAATCCATATCTATGAGGCCGTGCAAAGCCGCTCAGAGTGGCTGTGCACGGCCTCATAGAGATGATAGAGAGGCCTGCGCCACCGGAGCGTCAAACATAGCGATGCTCCAGCGGCATAAGCCTCTCATAAATCAGCTCCTAAATGTCCATTGGCTTCTCTGAGCCTTAAAAGACGAGCTGGAAACCCCCTCCATGCAGGGGATGGCAGCTCGCCTTCCCCCTCACTGATCAGTTTTATATGTACCCTTAAAAACATTTGAAAGGGGCACTCTGCGGTCAAGAAGGCGGTTGGATGATAGAATATCAAATTTTAGATATTGTGCTACAAACATATTGTAACCATAATATTAAATACCAAAGTATCATGAAAATAAGTATATATAGACAGTGACGTAGCTAGGATTTATGCCGCCTGCGGCGGCCCTGGCATTTGCCTCCCGCGACGTCCGCATGTAAGAGCAAGGGGGGGGGGGGGCGGGTGAGGCCACTGCCTCAAAAACTCGTGCCGCTCGGGGCGGATTGCCCTCCCCACCCCATCTTGCTACGCCACTGCAAATAGGTAAGTATAGATTAACAATTCGTAACTTCAAATCCAACTTTGAAAATGTATTGATCATAAAGGAACGTAAATGTGGAGGTAATGATAGTAAATCTATGTATTCTGTTTTCCCACAGTCAAAGATTTACATTTTTACCTCTGACCTTTTTACCTTATTATAATTTTAGAAAAAAATATAAATGTGTTAATATTGATGCAACATACATATCTACTATATTCCAACTTTCTCATCACTTTGTTTCAATATTTTCTGCAGATTGATGTCTTACCTTTAGCTGATATAAATATTTTTGAGTGTGCCAGATCACCTGATTTCTTTTTTTTCTTCTCCCTTCCTAGCTTTACACATAAGCTGTAGGTACCGCGGTGTCTTCCACGTGGAAAGGAATGCGCGTTACAACCTCTTGCTGGAAGAGGCCATGCAACTGTGCGAAGCACTCAACAGCTCCTTGGCCACCATGTTGCAAATGCGCAACGCGTGGGACATCGGGTTTGAAACTTGCCGGTAAGACATTGCCCAAAGCTCTGCTCGGATGCTCATGGCCGGTGCAATTAAATGTTGGTTCACTGAATACCAAGGTTCTGTAGTCTTAAATTCACCTTATGCCTCTTTAAGTTACTACTAGGCGCTCCTGGCCCCTTTATCTTACTGTTGACGGTCCCTGCTTTCTCACTTTCTGAGTTTTTTGCATCTTTCTCTTGCTCCATCTTTCCTCTTTGCGTATTCTTTCCCTCTCTTGCACTCAGTAAATGTCTGATGCATAAAACTGAGGGCTGCTACCAACAAATGAGTGCCGGTGGCAAACACCAGCTCAAATTAAGTACTGTTCACAGGAGGTGAAACTGCTCCCCAGCTAGAGAGTAGTTTATAATCTAGAGTTCCCCACTTTTTAAGGTTTCTTGAAACACAGTTGAAGATTCTGAGGGACAGTCTCTAATATGTAATTGAAAGAAATGTAAGTCAACAAAGCAGTATTTGGGATGATGGTGACACAATTATAAAGGACTGTACCACACAAACCAATACAGGGGACAATCCAAGCCCAGCCTTGCCTCAGACACTCCGGAAAACCTTGGGTGAGGGACTGTCGCTGACACCTCCGGGAGAATGTTTGGGAGGCTAAACATATGTATCTGGAAGAGAGATGATTACACAACATTACAAACATTCAGCAAATACCCGACCAATGTATTGAAACAATGTACCCTTAACAAATGAGGTATGAAGAATAACCAATCCTTGGATATATGCAAAGTTTAAGGTGAGGGTAAGGCACTGGTTTGGAAACATTTCGCCTAGGTGAGTTGATTGCCATAATAGAGAGTACCCTAGGAGTGCCCTTTATTTTTTTTGTTCAAATCTGTTTTATTGAGTTTTATAGATACATACAAAGAGACGTACTCTCACGTTATTCATGCATGTTGCCATCCACCAACCATAAAATCGTGTTTTCATTGCATGTCAGCTGAGCCCTTAAACATACACGGCGCATTCGCCGCTCCGAATTGAGTACAAACACAATTTACAGCTCCTTGCCTTAGTGCGATGTTTCATAAGTACCCTAGGAGTGCCCTTTATGACACACATCTATAGAAAGGCCTTCTGAGTGTTGTCATAGTGCTGTGGAATGACCGGGTGGTGACCGAACTGTAGGAGAAGCAACTAATGCAATCTAAAGTTGGGCCATCCCTTCACTCCCTCCTTGTTGAGCAACTCCCAGGTGTAAAATCTGGGTACAGCCGGTATCCCTGCTAGAAGCAGCGAAGCCTAGGAGAAATGATTATAAATTAGAGGAGGGCTGCTCCAGACGCCAGTGGACAGAAGTCCACCAATAGCAGCGCAGTTGAATTATCCAATCATGTTTGGGGTTCCTTTCCATAGCGGACAACAAGATTTGTACACAGCCACTTGGCCATTCTTTTACAGAGAGTAGGAGACTGTTACAAGTAACATGTTAGAGGGGGCAGAGCTGCAGGCATGCTTTAGTACTGGGCTCAAATGTCCTATGAGCCCTTAGAAGCGCCCTGGATCTTCAGTACCTACATGGAGAACCTCTCTGTAAATCTTACAGCAGTAGCATCAATATATGCTATTTACACTGATGTGTCTGGTGTCCCGCTGACTAGACAGGAAGCACAGGAGGCGCCTCTAGACTGCACGCTTGTCCCACACGTGTCAAGAGGCAGCGGTTCAGGATTTTAGCCCCACCTCTTCAGCGCTTTGTGTCCAATTTGGGAATGGCTCCTCCCAGCAGTGCCCCTGCTTACATCTCTCTTCACAGTGCAGGACTCCCACCCCAATGGCCCTTTTAATTCCTTCTTTCCTTACCTCCTGTATGGGTCTATACACACCAACACGCTTTAACTTTTAAAATATTTTTTGTTATTAACATTTGCATGAGCCCCAACCAGAAGGTAGCCTTTCGAATTTAAATCCTATAAATCTAATTTCCATCTAGTGTCCCGAAGTAAGCTGGACCCTAACTCTGTTTCCATTTTTTTACCTTTGTAATTAAAATGTTTTCATAAAAGCTCCAATATCTCTGAAGATCAGCAGGGTGCTATACACCATAAATATAATTACAAAAATACCTAAATTAGAAAAACAAGAGCATAAAGTACAAGAAATGTGAACAAGTAAAGTGCATGAAATAGAATGTTTGGATGGTTGGAAAACGTAACAGACTATGCAGTCCCTGTGTTAATCAAGTGATTTAAGCAAATAAATCAACATTATTCCATTGAAAGTTCTTTCTGGAATGCAAGTAGGGAAGGCACTAAAAAGAGAATGACTATTTCTGAAGCGAGCAGTGGCTCAAATAAATAAGAAAAAGCTCACATACTACCTTTATATTTATTAAATCTCATGAGCCGCTTAGTGGGAGGGACAAGGGCTCACTTAGTGGGAGGGACAAGGGCTCACTTAGTGGGAGGGACAAGGGCTCACTTAGTGGGAGGGACAAAGGCTCACTTAGTGGGAGGGACAAAGGCTCAGTTAGCGGGAAGGACAAAGGCTCACTTAGCGGGAGGGACAAAGGCTCACTTAGAAGGAGGGACAAAGGCTCACTTAGCGGGAGGGACAAAGGCTCACTTAGTGGGAGGGACAAAGGCTCACTTTTGAAATATTCAGTATCCATTTATCCTCTATGTGTTTTATCTGAATGCCTAGCGTACAAGGGTAGTAAACACTATATAAATGCAATTTCAATTTTCACACATCATAACTGACCTCGTATGTGGTAAAAACTTCCTTCCATTGGTTACCGCAAACTGCTAATTACAAGGCTTGTTTTCAGCTCCCAGTGGCATTCCGCTCTAGGCAAGCACAAAATGGCACTGGTGACCAACGTAGCCCAGTGCTACTGCATGTCTCCTAAGTAGCCAGGCCACGTGATTTAACCTGACCAATCAGTGCCTTTGATTGTTGCCTCCCTCCCGGAAGTCGTAATCAGCAGGCTGTGTATGTTTCCCTCTGCAGATACGGATGGATCGATGGAAACATCGTGATCCCGCGTATCACCGAAAACCCCATATGTGCAGCCAATAACACGGGGGTGTATATCCTTGTATCAAATATAACCGACAAGTACGACGCCTACTGCTACAATGCTTCAGGTAGGTGATATGTTTACGACAAGTGCAGCAGCATTACAAAAACATTGAAGACAGTGTGGGCGTGAGCCGCAGAAACAATAGCTGTAATAATGTGTTGTGTACTTGGTTAAATTTACATGTAAGTGCTGGCCGTGAACAGCTTCCCACCATCTAAGGAGGCAGTTATTAATAGTCCGCCTTGTCAGATCTGTTTTCCGAGACGTGTCGCAGCCAGCACCCCATGCCCACGCGAAGCATCCAAGGCTATCCTTGTCGCTGAAGAAGAGAGAAACATGCAGCCCCCAGGGGTGCAGCTCACAGCAGCATGTGAAAACTAAGACTGTGAAAACATCTTCTGAAACAACATGGACTGCCAAACCTCGACCTTGCATGAATATCTCCCTGCAGGGGTTCTGGCCGCTCCTCATCCCACCATGAAGCACTTCTTCCCAAATATGCTGGGATGGAGTTGGAATAGTAAATCACCCGTCTCTTAAAATGTGTGGGAAGTAAGCTTGGCTGGATCAGGAATTACCTACAGGTCGGATGTTTGCATGGAGATATTTCTGCGAGGATAATATTTTAGCAATGTATGTTTTGGAGTCTATGGGACTCATTTAGATCTCGGCGGATGGGTTACTCCGTCAAAATAGTGACAAATATCCTGTCCGCCCAAATATAAATCTCAATATATCCTATGGGACTTATAATCCGGCAGACTAGATATCCATCACCGTTGTGACAGAGTAAGCCATCCGCCGAGATCTAAGTCAGGCCCAATGTTTTGGCAGTCTATAGTTTCTTATGGAACCATTGCTGAAACTTCACCCTGGTCTGCTTATTTACTGATGAGTACAGAGCAGAATCTCTGGCACGTGAGATACAAAAAACACTAGACCACCTCTAACAAGAGCCTTCAACTCCAACTACAACCTGCCTCAAACTATATTTAACGGATAGACTGCACTTATCTCTTATAGACTGGCACCCAGGTTGTCATCATCCGAGAATTTCCATAACAGGTTTGACCTGCTGAAATTTACAGAGGGAAAAATGTGTGGGGTGCAGTGTATATCATACAAAACTCGTACGTGCAAGAGTCTTAACAGGAGTTACTGCACATATCGTACTTAATGAGACTGTCCATCATTGGGTCCCTAGACTCGATGTTTTAAGCTTTTCGTGGTTCAGATGATGGGATTTTAAGATTCATTGTTTTGGTGCAGAAATTATAACTTTACATATCAAACAAGAGAAAATTGGAGTTTTCCTCTCAAGTTAGAAAAAGAACACAGACACTTCGCCTTGCAAAGCTGACCCTGTTTGGAGACATTTCAGACATCCACGCAACTGGAGATGTAGAAGAACCCACTTCCGAACAAGCAAGCAATTTGAATTTTCATATTGGGAAACATATAACATCGATGGCTGGTGAAATGGTGCTGCCCCATTGACCACATGGTGCACCACGTGGGGATGTGAGAGGGTTGACTGCTGAGAGAAGCACAGTAACCCATTACTAAGGCCATCATTACAAGTAGTGTGGAATAGTGTGCTGTATTGCCACTATGGGTGGGTCAAACTCGCGGAGTCACCTAAAAACTCAGTGAAATTTTGCGGAGATCCACGAGTGGCAGAGTTCGGTACGTCACATTGCTTTTACTGATTTTTAGCACTGGGAGCTTGTCCCGCTATGTAAAGTCAACACGAACAGCACCACGCGTTGCGTCAGAAAGCATTGCTTCTTTCTGCTGTTCAAGTAGATTTTCTACTCAAGTGGCAACGTTCACAACCCAAGTGATAGCAACCTGCTGCGATCACCCACATTGAGAAATCTCGCAGGGAGGCGGTCTAGCGCTCAATATTCCCACTCGCTAACTTGCTTTGGTGAGCCGCACGTGACACATGGCGGTTGGGAGGAGCGCAGTTTACCGCCCACCTCTAATCACCACACATTATAAGCATCATTACCTCCAGATGAGGTATTTACTGGGTGTAGCAAATACCTCCTATTCACGTTTCTCAACTTAGAATGAGGCATAACATGGTGAATCAGTATTAAACGCTGAATCGCACATGCTTTTTCTTTTGTCCAGGGCTTTTCCTAGATACATTTTGACGTACATGATTCTAACAGGGGAAAACTGTGAGGGTGTGACAGTTATACAACTCGTAATACTCGTTTGCACAATGATCAGTCCTACAATTGAGGTATGGCCTAAGTAGGATTAATAAGAGGCAGCGCTGCTCTGTTGAGCACTGTTGATATGCTCAGGGGGCTTCACATTACCTTTATGGGGATGAGAAAGCAAAGTTAATGGGGAGCTGGAAATTCAGGACTTCTTGAATTCACAAAGACGGAACTGGAGTCGTGTGGAGTAAAACAGTACATTTGTCATTTGTTTCCCTGTTTGTTGATGAACCTTAGCATTGGAACCATGACGAAAAGTAAGATTACCCAATTTCATTTGACGCCCCACCCCCTGGTTGCCAACTTGAGGGATTCTTATATTGTGAAATGCATAAGTGCAAGGGCAATCATGGGGACGGAACTAAGCTAGGCTGCTTCTAGGCCTCCCACCCTAAGAGTTTAGAACTAATGGAGATGAAATGCAGGGGATGCAGTCTGATGGTGTTTACTTTATTATCTTGGCATTAACTATGCACCGCAATAAAGGGTGCACACTCCCCAAAACTACACTTGTGCTGCTGCCATAAATTCACAGAGTTGTCATGGCCGCTGGCAGGGAGTGTTGCTATAGGGCAAGTATTTGAGGAACTCTGCAACATCTGCATTCCTATTCAGCTATGATTGACTGTACCCTTCGGACACACCAGTTATCCTTCACCAGAAGACACATGACCTTCTCCTGATGTCCTGGGAATGAATCTTTGTCAGTAGACCCTTGTAGCCGGCAGACTGTAGAAGGCAGACCACGGCTTAGAGACCCTAGTATCAGCAAGGCACAGCAGGTCAGAAATGGCCTGCCAACAAGGGTCAGAGTATGGGAAGGCTGGGTCTCCATCCAAGCTCCAAGTGGTGCCTTTGAGAGGTAGTGCGCCGCTGGGGGGTGCCAAGTGGCTGGGAGTGTTGGTTTAGCACCATAGATTCACTATAAGCAAAAAACCTCATCCCCATTACCATATATGAGATGACCCCAAGTAAAATTGGAGACCTAGGAAGAATGTTAAATACACAGCTTCATGACGGGAGCCCGAAACACAAAATGAAATGGATTCCTCGTTTCAGCAGAGAGGCACCAAAATGGTCTCACACACAAGGATGCGCCTGCAAGGGATTGAAAGGTGGGAGACAGTCCACAGAGATACCAAGTCCATCGATGGGAGGATGTAGAGAGGATCAAGGATGCTGCTACGGAATTCTTTCTTGTTGGAGTGGCAGAGAATGGAGATGCCTTCCACAGCCATTGGTGATGAGTGCGGCTATCTGCCTCTCAGGGACGTCCTCAAACAGGAAACCAGCCACTTGTTGCTGAGCTTGCCCTGCTGACTGGTGAGGGTCAGATGCTTGCTTGAGTCCAGCACTTTGGCGGAACACACAAGCATACCAATAACTCATTCCACTGCCCATGGGCCCTTGAGGGTAAATGATACCCTCCTGGAACCTAGTGTCCTCACCTCCAAGAAGAGGGTCCTTCCTTTGCCATTTCTGTCACCCTGGTGTATCCAAGTCAGACACATGACCCCATCTCTGGAAGGATGTAAGGATGTGTAGCTGTCTGTCGTCTAGACTTTTTAAGGCTTTGGCATGCTGAGGAATCCGCTGATTACCCTGCCAACCAATCCACTTTTCCCAAAAAGCTGATAGGGCTGGTTTAAGGTCAGTCACATATAAGGTTGGCTCTCTGAGTGATAACCAACATGAGACTGCAAGAACTTGTTGTGAATTGAGTTACCTTATCGCCGGTCCTCCCAGTACTAGTCCTTAAAAACGATGCTGCTCCTTTTGTGGGACAGAAACTCTTGCTGCTTATTCTGAAAGGATCGTCCCACACTCACCCAGTAAGGGTGGGGTTGGAAGGAGATAGCATTCTCAATATTCTCATAAGCCCCTCCAGCGCCCGGCGCCCTTGCTATATGAGTGGTTGCTTTGAAATATACCACAATGGACTTCCTGATAATATACATGTGTACGCTCCAAGCTTGAGCATAAAAGTAATCCCTTTGGTCAGATGGAACTTAATTCATTTTCTTACAACAAGGCACTCATCACTTGGCCATGTGGGCATGGGGTGCTTATACGGGCACGGGCTGGACTGTACTATGACTTGGGATGACACCTATATTTCATCTCGTCATTTCCTGCGTCTCTTGCACAGTCAGGCCAATGTACAGGGCCGGAGACCAGGATCTCTTTGTACTGCAAACGCAGCACTGTGCCAGAGTTTTGCTTGGTCAGCGGTTCGGTGGACTGATGCTTCCTCTGCAGAGACCTGTAACTAGCTCCCTCTGTTCTATGAAGAGCAGGGCTTTAAGTGGGCCGGATCTCACCGGGTCTGAGCACCGGCATTTTTTGAAAGGGGGCCTCGAAGCGGGTCTCTATCGGGCTCTGTTTTGTGCCCTGGCACAGGCGGTCCATTTTTTTCCAGTCTGCAGTTATAGCAGGCACATCGATGTGCGTTGCTCACACTGCTCACTTCTCACTAGTGGCAGTTACAGCATGACGTCATGTTAGGTGAGCGTTGTAGGGGAAGGGAAATCCTTTAAAGAGAGTCATTCTCTCTGCGGATTTCCCTTCTCTTTTTGAAACTCAGGAGCAGCAACATTTTCGTGGCATCACCAGGGCTTTATGTGGAAGGTTTTTCAATATTATATACAAGCCATAGTTGCTGCTTATCTATCTTATGCAACTGACAGCCATTGAAAAAGCCAATAGTGTTGTAGGTATCATGTGACTTATTGTATCATATCCGGAAGTAATGACAGAAACAGCAAAATACAAGTCGGGCTGCACACTATGCTAAACACAGATTTTTAGCTTACGTGTTTTTATGCCACGCCCTTAATTTCTTTGGCCACGCCCTTTTGAGATGCCTCAAGTTTTTTCATCCCACTTAGAGCCCTGATGAAGAGTGAGAAAAAAAATATGTTTCCGGGTCAAGAAACTGTTTGTCCTTCTTCCATTTCGGTACCGAGACAGTAGCAACAGCCAAGAGATGCGTCTTCCTTTGCTGCAGTTTGTCAAGCCTCACCAAGTTTCCCACTTTATGCTTTGTCTCTCTATGAGGACGCCACCCATCATCCTGGAACCAGTTTAGAAATTCGAGGCCCATGCAGGCCTCTGTTTACCAATGGCAGCGAAGGGTTTTGCTGTTTTACTTCATGGCATTGCTGAAGCACTTCCGGTCTCTTTCTTCCTGGCAGCAAAGGGTGGAGCTGAATTTTCAATTGCATACTTGTCATCGCACCCACATTTGGTGGGTGCCACCAGCCAAATTTTACTTCCGTTCTCCCGCCTGATAAACAAAATGCCTCAACAGACTTTATTGGGGTCATCCATTTTTCAAACCTATATCACCCTCAATTTTTTTTTTTATTCTCTATTGATGTTAATGGGATCACCCTCGTGAGCACCTGGTTTCACCTGCATTTCTGAGGTTGACAGGTATGCTATTGTAACTAGGTGTCAAGGTCACCTGAGGCGTTGGCCTACAGAGGCGAGAATACAGAATTTTATATCCTACTTCTGGGGTGTAGTTAATCTTTTTGGTAACCCTTCAGCTATGAGAGAAATTTCCCACACACATTGTTTTGTGATTGATTTTTTGCAAGGAAACCTACTGCCATAAAGTTGTTTTATTAGTTTTTTTCCATATAAAGCTGCTATCTATTTAAAATTCGCGTAGGCAAGTTCATCGGTTTCATAAACTCACATACTCTTAAAGGAAATCCGTCATCAACAAATTGGATACAAGCAATTACACTTATAATGACTCCTTTATATTCCCCACAACACATTTCTCCTGCAACTCAGTGATAACATCTCAGAATGGAAGCTGCATGTTTTTACAAACAGGTTCTGGATGCTCTAAACAACAAAGTCAATCATTTCACTCACAATGTTTATCCTTTAGTCAATTCTGTGTCATCTGTAGATACAAATACAGCGTACACAATTCTATTTCTTTTTTTGTTTACTACAGAAACTCGTGAAAAGGTGTGTGAGAAGATTATTTTGCCAGAAAACTATCAATTCCATGTGCCCATTGACTCCAGCCTACAAGGTAATGTGCAAGTTAAGCAAAGTGAGTGCAAATTAAGGAACAATTGTAACACATTTTCTCACACACTAGTTCAACTTGGGAGGGCACAATGTTCCAGGTAGGCGGTGGACTGGGCAGCCTCGAAAGGCCCGGCGGATGCCTCGGGCGGCCTGGCAGAATGCCCCTTGTGCATGATGCTGCAAGGAAAAGTAATGTACACGGCAGGATAAGGCAAATTATGTTGCATATTTTCTGATAAAAAATAATTATGCAAACCATTATGTGGCAATATTATCCAGCTAGTTTGACGTTTTACATTTTTAAAACTTGAGGCAAATGTCTAACAGTTTTCATTTGTAAGAAAAAGAAAAATAGTTCATGTTCATTTCAAACTTGTTGCTGTTTTCACCGTAAGGAAAAGCTACTTATTTAGGGTACCCCACATGGAAACCCATGCATTTCATGAGTCTCTGTGAGTTGGCCATTGAAGTTTTGAGAATCCCAAAAGATGAGAAGCTTTGCAACATCTGTGACTCTTACAGTTGCTAATTTTTGTGTGAATGACATCATATACAACCTCCAAAATGTGGTAACACTTAGCCAACAAACACAAAAACACATTTTTTTATAATAAGGTTTGAAAATGTTTGTGATGGAGTGAGGACTCATATGACCTATTTTCCATGATGTAGTTTGTTTTTAATGTTTTACAAACACTTTTCACACAGAGATATTTAGCTGCACAAGAAGTTATCCTGACAGGGCAGTGCCTTTAATGGCCTGTAGGGCGGCGCTCAACCTTTTGCATTTTCTCACACTGATAAGGCGGTCGAGTAGAGAGACCCATTCAAGTGTCCATTACAGAGAAAGCGGCCATGTGTCGGGCTTTGCAACAATAAACATACAGATGATGTTGACTCCGGATTCAGAGTCTCTTTGCTACCGTTGGTTTTGAAAATGCAAATCGGCCCCACGAAAGCTGCCATAGAATGAGATCGTGTGGCATGTTGGGAACACCTACAACTTCTTGCTTTCTATGCATCAACACCAACTATGACTTATAATCCATCACCATCAGTTTTATCCTCCACCCACCAATAAACCCATACTGCTCATCCCTTCTCATCATCACTCCACCACTTCCCTCGAATGCCCAAAACGCCTTTACCACGCCGCCATTACCACCCAAATGCCTTTACCACGCATGACTTTTAAATTCAGTTGCCTTTACCACGCATTCTTTTACCATGCAAGGTAAGTATATTTAAGGTAAGTATATATGTTAAAAATAACTGTAAGGGTAACTTAAGGGTTTACCGGTGGGTAGCGGTAAAGCGATATTAGGGTTTAGGGGTGGGAAGTGGTGACGGGAGGATAGGGTAATCTTAGTGTTTGGTGGTGAATACTGGTAAAGGGTGGTTAGGGTAATTTTAGTGTTTGGGGTGAATACTGGTTAGGGTGGCTAGGGAAAATTTCGTTTTTAGGGGTGAGTAGTGGTAAACGGTGGTAAGTACAATTCTAGGATTTTGGCGTGAGCAGTGGTTAAAGGAAGTAAGGGTAATTTTAGACTTTGGGGTGGATAGTGGTCAAGGGAGGTATGGGTAATTTTAGGGTTTAGGGGTGCGTAGTGGGAAAGGGTGCTAAAGATAAGTTTAGGATTTAGTTGTGGGTAGTAGAAATGGGAGGTAAGGGTACATTTAGGGTTATGGGATGGCAAGGGATAAAGAGAGGTAAGGGAAAATATAGGGTATTCGGGTGGGTAGTAGTAAAGGAAGGGTAGGGTAATTTTAGGGTTTCGGGATTAAGACTTCCAAAGGGTGGTTAGGGTAATTTTAGGGTTTAGGGGTGGGTAGTGTTAAAGGGAGGGTAGGGTAATTTTTTTGTTTAGGAATGAATACCGGTAAAGGGATGGTAGCGTAATGTTAGAGTTTAGGGGTGGGTAGTGGTAAAGGGTGGTTAGGGTAATTTTAGTGTTATGGGGCGAATACTAGTGAAGGGTGGTTAGGGTAATTTTAGGGTTTAGGGGTGAGTAGTGGTGAAGGATGGTAAGCATAATTTTAGGATTTTGGGGTGAGCGATGGTAAAGGAATTCAGGGTAATTTTAGACTTTGTGGGTGGATAGTGGTAAAGGGATGTATGGGTAATTTTTATGGTTTAGGTGTCCGTAGTGATAAAGGGAGGTAAAGTTAATTTTAGGGTGGGTAGTGGTAAAGGTAGGGTAGGGTAATTTTAGTGTTTAGGGGTGAATAATGGTAAAGGGTGATAAGGACAATTTTAGGAATTTGGGATGAGCAGTGGTAAAGAAAGTAAGGTTCATTTTAGATCTTGGGGTGGATAGTGGTCAAGGGGGGGTTGGTTAATTTTATGGTTTAGAGGTGGGCAGTGATAAAGGGAGGTAAAGTTAGTTTTAGGGTTTAGGGGTGGGTAGTGGTAAAGGGCAGTTAGGGTAATTTTAGGGTTATTGGGTGCATAGTAGAAAAGGGTGGTAAGGATAATTTTAGGATTTAGTGGTGGCTAGTAGTAATGGGAGGTAAGGGTAAAATTAGGGTTATAGGGTGGGTAGCGGTAAAGAGAGGTGCGGGTAAATATAGGGTTTTGGGGTGGGTAGTGGTAAAGGGAGGTAAAAATAACTAGGATTTTGGGGGTAGGTAGTGTTAAAGGGAGATATGAGTAGTTTTAGGATTTAGGTGTCGGTAGTTGTAAATTGAGGTAAGAGTATAGTTAATATTTAGGGGTGGGTAGCGGTAAAGGGGGTAAAGTAAGCTTAAGAGTTGTGGGGTAGAGGGAGGTAAGGGTAAATGTAAGATTTGGAGGTGGGTAGTGATAAAGCATGGTTTTGAGTAGATTTTCAAAAGTGGGAGTCTTGGGGCTGTTGTCTCTTAAAAAAAAGTAATGAAAATAAATGTTACATTTAGGGTTTAGGTGTAGGTAGTGGTAAATGGAGTTATGGGTAATTTTAGGGTTTAGGGGTGGGTAGAGGTAAAGGAAGGTTACGAGTAAATTAAAAAAAGGTGGGGGCTCTGGGGTGTATTCTCCTAAAAAAGAAAGTAATTGAAATAAATGTCAAATTTAGGGCTTAGGGGGTGGTAGTGGTAAATAGAGGTAAGGGTAATTTTAGGGTTTTAGGATAATTATAGGGTGTAATGGCGGGTAGTGGTAACTGAAAATATCAGTAATCTTAGGGTTTATAGGTGGGTAGTGGTAAAGGAAGGTTAGGAGTAGATAAAAAAAGTGGGAGATTGGGGGTGTTTTCCTCTTAAAAAGAGAGTAATTAAATGTAATATTAAATTTAGGGTAAAGGGGTAGGTAGTGGTAAAGGAAAGAATGGGTAATTTTGGTAATAGAGGTGGGTTTAGAGGTGGGTAGTGGTAAAGGAAGGTTAGGTGTAAATGACAAAAAGAGTGGGTGGCCGGGGGTGGTGTTTACCCCAAAAAAGAAAGTAATTAAACAAAATATTACAATTAGGGTTGCAGGTAGTGGTAAATTGAAGTATGGGTAATGTTAGGGATTTAGGTGTCGGTAGCGGTAATGGAAGGTTTGTAGTAGTGTAAAATAAAGAAGGTACCCCCAAAAATGAAAATAAATTAGTATTAAATAAAAATGTATATATAGATATATACATATATATACACACACATACACACACATATATATATATATATTTATATATATATATATATATAGATATAGATATATAGATATGGGTTTTACTTAGCTTAAATATAATTACATGTGTGGTAAAGGCATGCATGGTAAAGGCATGCATGATAAAGGCTGCTAAAGGCTACGGAGTAAAGGCATGGGTAGTAAAGGCATGCATTGTAACGTCATACAACCCCTCATCACTGACCTGACCTTTTTGTGTTACCATTCTGACCCTCACTGCCCCGCTCACAACGTGCGCCTTTAAATCGTGCCCCACCCCTTATCTCATCACTGTGCCTTATGCCATTTCTTATTAATGCGTCTTGCCCCATTCCCTTCCCTACTGCCTGTCATTTACAAGGCAGAAGGTCAAGATGGCTGTCTTGGTGCAGCTTGATATATTACATGATCCTAAGGCAAGTCAACTATACTGAAAAGACCAAGTATCCTATGACAGCAGTTCTTCGTTTTCCTGTTCAGACTTTTTACATCTGTATTTGAAAGGGATTTGAAAATGCTTGAACAGTGTAAAATCTTACAATATGTCATTACAGACCCAAAGCAGCCGCACAGAACAGACACAGAAAAAGGGCAGCAGTCTGGTGAGGATGCATCTGAAGATGGAACAGGTGACCCTCCTATCGACGGCTCACATCATGAACAGCACCCCGAGGGTTCTTCTGACCAAGGAGCAGAGAAGGAAGTAACACATTCCCCTCAGCCTGGGCTTCATCCTGGTGGGATTCCGGGTCCTGGAGAAGAAGTCACAACAGACACCCCTCACACTGGAGATCCACATGAGGGATATCATCCTGGTGGATTTATTGACCATGGATCGCATGATGACTCAACAGATGGGCCCCATCCTGAGGACCCTCATCATGGTTCTCATGGACATGGATTAGATGATGATTATGATGATGCAACAGATGCTCCTCCTCCTAGGGATTCAGGTCAAGATGGTCATCCTGGTGGATCTTCTCACCGTGGATCTGATGACACCACTGATGCCACTCACCCTGGATTAGATGATGATTATGATGATGCAACAGATGCTCCCCCTCCTAGGGATTCAGGTCAAGATGGTCAACCTGGTGGATCTTCTCACCGTGGATCCGATGACACCACTGATGCCACTCACCCTGGCCATCCCCATCATGAGCACCATCCTAATGAATCACCTGATGAGGAACCAGACTATGTTACAGATGAGCCCTTTCCTGATGGTTCCCACCTCTCAGCATCCACTCCTGCCATGGATGAACCCAAAGGACCTGGATTCCATCCCAGCATTGATTTGACCGATGACCGCCATCCTGGTGATACACATTATTATGACGACACAACAGATACTCCTCAACCTGGAGATTCAAATCACGGATCCCATGGTGGTGGATCTCGTGGTTCCAGTGACACAACAGATGCCACTCATCCTGGCCATTCTCATCATGGACACCATCCTATTGGATCATTTGACCAAGAACCCAGTGATACGACAGATGAGCCCTTGCCTGAAGGTTCTGATCACTCTGCATCCACTAGTGCCACAGATAAACCCAAAAAACCTAGATTCCACCCAAGCATTGATGCTGCTGTTACAGATTTATCGAATGCTGCTGGACATCCTTATGTGAATGTACTCAGTGTCACAGAATCAGAGGGTTCGGACATGTCAAATTTTGTAGATTCAAACGCCGGAACGGACAAATATCACGGTCGGCCTCATCAAACTAAGCCTAATGCCTGGCATCCTTTTGACAAAGATGACAGTCATTCAGGTAACAGTGTCACGTACACTGATGAGACTCCAGGCAGTCATGAGGACCATGCTGCCGGAGTTGGGGATTCAGAAAGTTATGTGGATGGTAATTCCCCACATGATAGCAAGTTAGATGATAATTTTGCAACTACAGAGGGAGACTTACTATATTCCAAACCCACCGGAGACCCAGAAGGTGCTGTTGTTCGTCCAGATGGAGCCCAGCCTGCTGGAGAAGATGACCCGGCGTCCACAAGCAGTAAGAAGAACATTGTCAATTTTGTATTCTTCTTTATACTTGTAGGGCCTGATTCACAAAGGTAACTTACACTTTCGAGTAATTTACCCTTCGGAGTAAGTTTACTACTTTATGTAGTTGCAAACTGCGTGTGTAAATTTATTGCAAAAGTGTATGTTACGTGTCTCCATCCCCTGTGTGAAGCAATTTGGGTGATGTCCCCCTTAAACTCCTCCCTTTCCTTCCCTAAGTCTCTCCTAGTCCTCCATAATCCCATCCCCTTTTGCGGTAAGTCTGCCCCTTTTTCCACCCACCCCCCAAGTCCCTTTTACATTTACAACCTAAACATATACTTATGTGTGCGGAGACCCCACAGTTGGGGCAGAGAAGTCCACATACATTAGTATAGGTGATGTGGAGGCGTAAACTCCGCATGTAGTTTGTGAATAGCATTTTTAGTACATTTTGTAGAACTACAAAATGTACTACAAAGTGCAGTTTGTGAATCAGGCCCGTAGTGTGTGCACTGAAGAGTTCAGATTGAAATTCATTGTAGGAATATTTTACTAAATGTGCGGAAAAAAACAATCAGAAAAAAATGGATATATTATTAAGCTAAAAAATAGAATGGTTATCTGATGGCAAAGTAACTTAGAAAGTGAATTCATATCAGGATGCATAAGGATGGGTGGATGAATGACTAATGACTATGAATGAGAGGCTGTGGAGAAGTCAAACAAGAAGTGTTTTACATAGACTTTAGTGGCATTTACTCCGTCCATCAGGTCGGAGCACTACATTACGTTTGACCCCCTGACGGGTTAAAGACCGACATATTTAGAGATCATTTACAGTCCAGCGGTGATCTCTATATCTTTGGAAGTACCACCATCACAATCCTTTAAAGGTACTAAAAGTCTGGGGACGATGTCGTCAGTTTTGATCGCCATCCACTAAACTTGATCTTTTTCAAAAACAAGCTTACAACGTGGAAGTTTGATTTTGAAAAACAAATAACTAATGACTGTCACATCCAGGAAGTTTTATCCTTGATTTGTGTCATTATTATTATTTTTCCATTCAGCACCTCCAGGTTTTTACTGGTGGTGAGAGACAGTAAAAAAAGGAAAGTTATCAGGGTGGTTGGTCTAGTGACCTTACTCCGACGGTCAGCACTCTGTCAGGTTGTTGAAGTAAGCTTTCTGTCTACAGGGGCATCACTGATGGACAGCTGACAGTCTGGCCGACCCTAAAAAGGGTGGATAGACCAGGAGTTTGGCAGACAGGATGCTCTGTCATGTTTGTATCAGGCCCATAATAAACAAAACAAAAACACATCTTCAAAAGGGGGAAAATGCTAGTGGAGGAATGAGCAACTAAATAAATATTTGAATGAGGTAATGAATAATTAAATCATTGAGTGGCTCAGTACATGCAAAAAAGCCACAATGTGTCTGAAAGAGATAATAGATGAAGGAGTGAGCAATAGCCTGAATTACTGAATGACTAAGTAGCTGAATACAAGGCTGAGCTGTTGAGAATCTGAGCAATAAGATGAATAATTTTTTTAGTTTATGAATAATTGTCAGTGAGATGAATGAATGGCATTATTAAATGGCATCTTTGTTATTGAATAGGTTAATGAAAGAATTGTTGAATGTAGATTTAAGAGCCCATTTGGGGGTTATGTCACTTCTACCCATCCACTGGTCTGTCTGTCCGTCTTGCCATCTGTCTCTCTATTTTTGTTCACTCATCCTGTCCGCCTTTATACCTGCCAAATTATTTGTGTACTGGTGTACAAATCACCAAGACGGGGAGATGAAAGTACTACATATAAAAAAAATGCTATGGGGGCCGATGCTGAAAGGTAAATATACATGTGTATATTTAATAACGTCTAGATCGACTCCCACACCTAAGTGTAACTCTCTACTGTTTCCAGTTCACCATTTTTCAATAGAGATTTATAATTAGGTGTAAACTTGCATGGCTCTACGCCCTCCTACAACAGAATGTATTAATGTAAAGTTACTCACACTAACCTTTTACCTGCTGGTGGAGATCTCCACCACATAGTGAAGAGGTCCTGATAAGACAGTGTAGGGAAATTTAATGAGGTTAATTTTCTTTTTTTTAACTAAACATATTTTAATATGTGATATCAATGTAAAATATATGTATAATGTATATGTAAACTAATTTTAAATATTTAATACTAACCAGGAATTAATCAAATTTAATATTACCACCCATTCAATCATCAAATGAAAAGTTTATTAACTAATACAATAATTGAAATCTATTAATTTAATTTAAAATATTCATTTTTTAACAATATTTAAAAATTACCCACCCTCAACCCTCACTAACATTTTTATATTTGTTTAGTTTTAGTAAACCTGATTAAAAGTTATGTATTAATTTATTGTAAATAAGTTTGATTTTCTTTAGAAAAGGTTATTTTTGTTTTACTTAAGTCTACTAATTAATTACCAGCCTTCATTGTCTTCCGTGTGTGTGTGTTGCAGGACAACGTGTTGAACATGTGTGGTGCTTGACTTACAACAAAGCTGGGCTGAAGTTCATTTAAGCCTGTTTCGACATCCTTAGAGATGTCTTACTCTGTGGATGTGTATTTTGTATTAGCAAGTTCCCCCCAAAACTCTCCTTAAATTTCCCATAACCCCACACATTTTGAGTAATAATTCCCCATTTTTCCAGCACTCCACCGGTCACTCCAACATTTACTATTACTAGTAGTATACTTACGGGAGCAGAGATTACCACACAAAAAGATAGGAGAGGCATAGGAGGTGGCCTCCTGCTGTAGGTCTGTGATTTGCATTTTGTACAACTGTAATATTAGTTTACACACCTCAAAATTTAGTTTGTGAATCAGCCTATATATCCACATAAAAGTAGCATTTCTTATGCTATTGTTATGTTATTGGTATTCATACACCATATACTACAATTAGAAACTATAGTGCATTCTTAAGCAGCGGGTCTTTTCTGTGAACCTGGGTGTTCTATGACTCAATGGCATCCCTTGGTTGTTATTGTTTTGCGGTTAGAGAGTATGTTTAATGTCTAGCTTAGAAGTGGTTTGTGTAGATGAGAATGAATATAACATGTTAGGTCTCTGAAGGTGATGTTGCATGTGTATGGTTAGTGTGGCGAAGACCTTCTTATTTTTTCTTTAGATTAGATGGTTAGTTGTCCATTGCTTTGCCAGGTAAAACGCCAGATAGGTAATTATGATGCAATATTGTATAGCATACGGATGCAACGTATTAATGTTGGTTTCATAGTAGTGATTCCCATCCTACTCGTGCCTGTGGTGCATGAATGTAGAATAAGATGTCCATTCAAATGTTATATACAGTAGAGACAGGATTCATCCCCCAATTACTTCTCAATTTTTCCAAGATCCCTATACGTCTTGCATATAGTGAAAGAGTAATCGAAGGCTCTTTAAGGCTACTTGTAGTTAAACTATATTCCTTTACTTCCGGTAATCCCTCTAATTCTATTCCCTCCAAAGTTGTCAGTTTTCAATTTGAAAGTCAAAAAAATAATTCAGGATCATAACATTTATCGCACAATTCAATAAATTAAATATACTCATGGCATTGAGGAATTTCCAATTCATTTATTACATCGCATAATAAAACTTGTGCATTGTATTTATATAAATAACCCTTTGAAATGTGAATTTACGCACACCCACTGCCTCTGATCTTTCAGTGGGCTGACCATTCTTGTGACCAGTAGTTGCCACCTCTCCTTCTTCAGGCTACAAGTCATTGCTGACATCACTGTCTGGTGTCTCTGCTTCTTCAGAGCTCAGGCTATTGCCTTATCAACACAAGCTTCTTCTTCATACTTCAAAACTTGCTGACATCACTTCCTGGCTTGTCTGCGTCTAAAGTATACAATTCATTGCCAACGATACCACCTGGCATCTCTGCTTCTTCGAAATACTAGCTATTGCTGACATCACCACACGGCTTCTCTGCTTTTTCAGAGAACAGGGCATTGTTCCATCAACACCTGCCTGTTCTTCTTTAGTTCTTTCATTACTATACATTCCATGGACTTCGATTTACCAAAATGCCAGGGTTAGTGGAAGTGACATCACCCATTCTTGTCCTTAATGACATTCCAGGAAGTGACACGATATTACCTTTGAACTGCAATCTTACTAGGAAGTGATGTCACAAGAACGTAACCCCGATGACATCATAATAATTTACATAGTTGAAATTCCCTAATAAAAGCATGGTTGAGGTGATAACACAACAAGACCAGTATCTGTTTCAAATACCACTTGTATTAGGGTGCTGACATGATATGCAATGGGATCATTACTTATTTCTCTTAGTATAACAGCACAAGGAACTTAAATTGTTTGTATCACAAACTATCATGATTCAATAGTTCCCCTACTGTATATTGCGTTGAGAAATGTGTTGAAATATCATAGGGAGAGAAAAAACGAGATTTAAATAAAAAAAATAGTACCTATGTCTACATTAATTGAATTGGACCACACATTGTATGTGAACTAGAATATTGACCTAACTTATCTCTTACTGTTAGTATATTTTGATTTAAGATTGTTTCAAAGGCTATGTGACTCTTGTGAACTACAGAGTTGAATCTTTTATTCAGAAACTTTTTACATGTATTCACAATAATGAAACATGGCAACTGTTATTTAAAAATGCTTGTTTTCATTCATTTTTTTAACCAGAAGAATACAGATTACACTGCTGAATTTATTAATTTCACAAAACCTAACATGTAATGTCCCAGTCTCGGTCTAAGCAGGAGCTACAGAACGTAAACAGTGCTCATCAGGGTACTGTTTATCTTCTGTGCTTGGATTGGGCGTTGGTTATTTTTTAAAGTGATGGGACATAATACTTGCCCTAAATTGTAGAGAGTGAGCCTGACTTCTTCTAGGCAGAGTTTTAAGACCTCTCTCCCCAAGAAAACCTTGAGAAAATGGGACAAGATAGTGCATTTGAATTGTGCTAAAAAGCCCCAGGCTCTGATAAGCACTCAATAAATATACAAGAGTGTCATGGTGTGCAGGGTCAGTTTAGCCTGACTCTCCCCAAGAGTTGATCCCATTTTTCCAAACTTTTCTAGGGGTGCCACCTCAATTATACCAGGTCCAGTATATTGTCATGGGTGCTCCCCATATCCCATGAGTTCACTTTCAGTCCAAAATTCCATACAGTATGCCACTGGCAGACTTTTGCCATTAGTTCTGTCCATGAACCATGGGTGACCCTTGTGGCAGCACTAGCATTTTGCCTTGGTTGTTCCCTATGCCAATAATTACATTCAGTTTGCCAGGGCCAGCATTTTGTCATGGGCATGCAAGGCAGTCTATGGAGGACATCTCACGTTGTTAAATGGTAGCGGCAGTTTCAGTCGATAACCTTTCAAGTATTGCCCGGCGGTAATCGCCTCTTATACCATTTGATGATTAACCAACAAAAGAGGCAGGCGCCGGAGACTGGAAGGCAGGAAACAAAGTTTTATTCCGTCGGAGCAGAACACGTCAGATCGGACAGCAAGGTATCGTCTCGAGGTGCTCTAACCACATCTCTGAGGCCTGGCCTCTTATACACAGGTTTATTGCTTTATTACACGTGACACATTCTTGTTGAGACTTTGATGTACGGAAAGACATCCTTGGAATCCCCACTTCAAGCTCGTTCCCACACATAACTACAGTGGAAGTCCCCACCCCACCCACAGTAGGAGATGGCTATCACACAGCTGGACATTCCGCCAATTCCCGGGGGTGTGTGCGACTGGTCGGGTCTCAGGGGGTGGGGGCCTTGATCTGCTGCAATCCCTTTGATGTGAGGTGTTTCCCTTACAGTAGGGGCAATAAACTGCATCCGCAGGGCTAGGTGATGGCCTGGGATCGGTTCGGACAATCGGGCGCAGAGGAAGGGGGGTTATCAAAAGGATGTATGACCATGTATGGGATGAAAGGCGGTGTTGGTCAGGCGCGGGATGTGGTTCCATGTCAGGGTCGCGCTGAAGGAGAGGGTTTATGGCCCATGTATGAGAGAGCGGGGGTGGCCGGCGCGCGGGGGATGTTTGCAGCGCCTGAGGGACGCGCTGGCGATCGGCAATGAGACCATGGTGCCTAAAATGGCCGTCGCGCGTTTTCTGCGTGTGGCGCTTGGGGAGAGACAAGATGGCGCAGATAATGTTCAGATACGAACTAAATTTCCACAGTCCTCCCTTTTAACATATCTCGCCAGCTTGTTTAGTTCGGATCTATCCCCATAATACCACGTACTTCTACTTCGTACAGGGCTTTCATTCGTTCTGCTTCAAAGTTCAGAGTCTTAGGACAGACAGGAATAATCTGACACAATTGTGCATAATTACATGTAGTTGATGTGATAGGCGAGGAGGTAGCGCATACAAAATTACATCAGCTGCGTCATATGTCAGACCCGGAGATAGGAGGAGGGAAGCTCGCTTGAACACAAACATGATACCGTAAAAAAAATGTTCTGGCAAAACAAGGAATATTACGTACATTACTTAAGGCCTAGACTTCGTGTGGATCAAACTAGACAGCATAGTCATGTGCACGGCTGATGTTATACAATTGTCATTATACAAAGTTAATGTTCCTTAACTATCAGTGTACAGTTGGAAGTGACCAATGTAATATCCTGAAAACTCGATTGGAAGATAGTCAATACGAAAGTGGTTGGGAGAGGAATTCAACTCAACATGAGTTACAGTCAGAGGGGGGGGGCAATGTCCAAAAGGGAGTTCTTCTTTCCAGTGTCCTATTACAGCGAGCCATCACTGGTAAGCTCTCATTGTTCTTCTTCTTTCGTTGGCACTGTTGAGCACCGGCGGTGGAGCTAAGGTCCAGCTCAAATCCAGGTTTTCACGTTGCAGGGTGTGACCATTCTTTGCTCTCGGATCACAGTCCTGTTTTGTCCTGTTCCCTTACTGTCCTGTTCCCTTACTGATCTTATCATAGGTACCTTGAGACGGGGTACCCGCATTTCGTTCTTCTTTTGTCAAGTCAAAATCCCATATGAAAAAGGGGGGGGGGATAGGGGCGTGCTTTGGGAGGCCGAGGGAAGAGGGGGTGGAGTGGGATCGGATCAAAAAGCAGACCAAGGAGAGCAGAATCTTTTAGCACTGAGCCCATCAATCGGGCTCGACAGGCTGGGACTTCAGGCACGAGATGATAAGTGAGCAGGGGGGCTTCGGGATAGCCCTTCTTTCTATCGCTTTCCATGCTGAGAATGGTGCCTCGTCCCATCTTTTTTGCTCCGTGGCTCCCCCTTGGTCGAGGCCATAGATGTTCCATGATCCGCAGCCAGGCTGTGCGTCACGTCCGACCCCTCTCCTCCGATGGCCGCATGTTATCTTTGAATGAGTACAAGAAACAAAATCTTAGAGAACTGGTAGGGAAGACGTTTACACACTTCATTCTCTCTCCCAACCCCAAGTAGTCGGGGAAACGTTTATCGGTCACTCTATGGTGGATGTCTATTAACTCTTATGTCGGTGTATGCTACTAACTCATTAATCATTGATGTGGTGCAGGTTTGCGAGTGTTCCTGCAAATTTCCATCACCAGGTCTGCTAGGTGTTGATTCCTCTACCTTATAAACGTGGCAAGAAGTCTGACATCTATCAACTTCCTGGTCTTATCAAAATTCGAACCGGCTTCTCCGGTAGAGACTCGTCTCTCTAACACAAGCCCTGTTGATTCATATTTTTCTCCAGGGACTGCTAAGTTTATGAAAAAGTGCGAGGTGCTACTGTCATGGGCTCACAAATATCTGTTTCGGGAAGGAACACAAGCTAAACATTTTTCTTGCTGGAGACAATAGTTAACCTTTATCAGTTTTAGGCGATGTATCTTTAAAAACAAGGTCATCAGCTGTATTGCTTAAAATATCCAGGGACGGCTAGTACAGAACTGGGACTATTCTGGAAGGATGGGGTGCTTAGACGCTCTATTTCTGTGCAATGGGCGGGGCGATTCTGAGCGATGGAGGTGGAGTCGTTAGAGCCCTAAAACAACGAAAACCACTGACATATAGTTCCCGTTGTAAGGGCCAGATTGGGAGACATCAGTCGTCTTACCTGTCCTTTCTTTCTCAGCCAATTAAGTTCCATCATTTTACAGAAAGGAGAGGTAGTAGTGTGGCAAAATACGGTCGTTTTGCTTCTGTCAATTTGTTCGAACACTGTCGTGTTTAGGTAGGCCAATTATACATATACTGAGGAGGTACAGTGTCGTCATCTATTCAAAAAGAGGGCAAGGGAGCCTTCAGCGAGGGAGAGAGAGAGAGGGAGAGAGAGAGAGAGAGAGAGAGAGAGAGTGAGAGAGAGAGAGAGAGAGAGAGAGAGAGAGAGAGAGAGAGAGGGAGAGAGAGAGAGACGTGCGCATCAAGTAGGCTATTTGGTACACGTACGACATAAAACGAGAAAGAGAGAGAGAGACAAACGTGTACGATAATAGGCTACTTGGTGTACACACAACATAGAGCAGTACGGGTCAGTTTTACGTACAAAAACACAAGCTGGGGGAAAACATAAATTCAACGTTCACGTACACACACATACCGGATAGGGTGTAACAGTACATACATCAAGCACAGAAACCTAAGACGAAGACACAGAGCTATTTTTGTCCTTTTTCCATGTGTGCTGCGTATTTTCAGTATTTTCCGTAATTCATTTTGGGGGGGGGGGGGGGGTCGGACGTTTTACTCCCCTCCCTTTCTGGGCAATTTTGTTGGAGGCCTCATTTTAAAAAAATACTTACTCGTCTTTTTCCGGTCGGACATTAGTCCAGTCGTGTTTATACTCACGGTGGAGCCTTCCAACCCCTGGGCAGGCAGGCGGTGATCCAAACTGAGGCAGAGGAGGGGTATCGGTCGGACGTTCAATGGTACAACTCTTATTTTCTAAGTGGATGGAAGAAGAAGTGGTGAATCTAAAACATGCCAGTATCCCTAACTTCTGGGCTGAGGGGGGGGTTTTGGATGAACCCCGACCTGGGGTATTCTTAACTTCTCTCATTTAGTCAGCACACAAATCGACTCACTGGTGGTACATTTGGGTTATCAGTTGGAGTCGGGTTCGTCGTACTGAAATGACCCTTCAAGTTTCTGGTGTAAGTCACCCTCCAATTTACTAGCTTCCGGGAGAGGGAGAGTCGTTTCGTCAAACGAGGAGTTACCATATTCGGGCTTATTTTCCCATCCCCTTGATCGATAGACAAGCATTTCAGTCATACAAAGACGTTCTCTCCAGCGACCCAGGCATATGCAATACATACACATTCATACCGTACAATCAGGGCACGTACGCACAGTCATACCATACAGTTTTTCACGTTCCCAGTGATGGTCTGCACTCCACGCACCATCTCACAGCGCTTGTCTATGTCTTTCCCTACATGGAGCACGGTGCGGTCCATGTCCACTCCATTCTTCAGTCGGAACTCCGATGTAACCTACAGAGAAGAAAAGAAGGGGGGGGCAGCATTCAAAGCACATCAGCGCGCATAAACACGAAAAAGTTCTACTTACCACGTACCAGACTAGCTGCAGGAACGTATAATACCACAGATCTTGACTATCCTTTTCGCATTTTTTTTTCTGTGTACTATATCCTTCCTTTCTACTATACCAAAAATGCTTCATTTTATTTGTCCCTAAATTCGAGTTCTCTCTCCGTGCATTTGTTTCTCAATTAGTCGTATATTATGGGACAAAATACCATACCTTACATTCGGCAGATACCTTAAGCTACAGTCAACCATTTTCTAACAACTCTGGAAAAAGACAGGTGTGATGGATACAAATTTTCATCAATCCAAAATTCAGGCAAAGGGTCTGCATTATCTGTCTTCTATTGTTTGGGAATGACAGCCGTTATTCAAAACCTTACCAACCTAGGCGATTGTTATGACGCTGATTCCATAATTCCTTCGAAAACCCTTTATTGTGAAAATGTCAGTATACAAATACGGGCCTACAACCGTATAGGCCGGCCACGGTGCAAGAGGCGTCGAGTATCATGAGCAACACTACCTTAACGCGAAAATAAAAATAAAAATAATGAGAAGACCAGCATCAATAAGGTTGTTCGCATGCCCAGTCAGTACCCTCCCCGTCCCCCGCCCGCCATGTGCAAAAAGACCGTATACATATCCCTTAACATCAATGCCAAGTAACCGGAACGCCATAAGGAGTTGTAGGTCCCTCCTACATCGGCGCCATTTTGGGGTGAGGTCGGGTGGGTCCAGGGTACAGTCTAAATGTTTCCACTAACTAGCGGCCGGACCAGAATCCCGTTCGTCAGTTCAAAAAATTTTCATTAACGCCAACGGAAAGAACAGACAGCATGAACCGTGACTCGAAGGTGGGGAAAGCAAAGTTTTTTCCTACCGGGTCATGCTGAGGTTCCACCGGAACTGATTCGAGTTGGTAGTCTACAGTGTCTCCTGGTAATTCAAACAGAAGCTGGCATCAGCATGAGGGCACCACCATCTCGCAGCAACGCCGTGGTCCTTTCGGAGAGCGGGACAGCAGGCGTGTCTCTCTGCCAACGCCCTGAATCAGTCTCTCTCTCACGGCACCAAATGGGGACAAAATGGCTGTCGCCCGGGACAAAGACAAGTTAATGTGGAATGATCGAGCAATAGTGGCGGTTGCCCCCACCGGAAGTCCACGGGAGTCGAGGGCCAATGACTCCCGTAGAATCTGCAAAGCTGAGAGGACGTCTTCAAGGGTGGGGCCCATGCCCGAGCAGGCAAGCTTCCGAGTTCCAAGGTAGCCCAGAGCCATCTTAGTGGACCAGGCCCGAATCCGAGGAGCCGGCCGCCATTTTGAGAGTCCTGTGGCAGCAGCAGTTCTCCACCACAGCCACCGGAGTGGGTCCCCCGACCAACCAACTGCGGGGGCCCACTTCTTGGGTGGAACGCTAAATGGAAACTTGGTGCAGAAAGGAACCTCCGCCTGGGTGGTCGTCCGGCAGGTGAAATGTTAATGGCTGTCCTGCTGCAGCTGGCCGGCGAGTGAAACGCTAAGGGGTGCTCTCTCAGCTGGTCGGCGAGTGAAACGCTAAGGGGTGCTCTCTCAGCTGGTCGGTGAGTAAAACGCTAAGGGGTGCTTCTTTCAGCTGGTCGGCGAGTGAAACGCTAAGGGGTGCTTCTTTCAGCTGGTCGGCGAGTTAAACGCTAAGGGGTGCTTCTTTCAGCTGGTCGGCGAGTGCAACGCTAAGGGGTGCCCTACTGCAACTGAGGAGCCTCCACCTGGGGAGGCGGGGGAGGCCTGTTCGCGTCGCCTCCCCCCAGGGCACCCCACGCCGTCTTTCGGCGCAGCATTGTAGGATGGCCAGACCAGCGCAACAACTTGCTGGACACCACCTCGGTGCCGTCCGGATCTCGGCGCGCCGTGTTGCCTCCGGCCTATTCGCACAACAGTCCGCTACTGATGCCGCCTCACAGGCCGATGGATTTTGTAGGCGTGTTTATAGCCCAAAGCCGACTAAGAGACAGACCAAAGCAGCCCAATGTTGCTACTCCGAGGAAGGAGGGGCATGGACTGTGTCAAGCGGACGGTGAATGCTTTGGGATGGATGTTGCAGCAGGCTGCCATGTATATAGTTGTTTAAAAAGAGTGTTTTAACGTGTTTACCCTGTTGGAGTGTTGCATATACCTACAAGTTTTTAAAGCGTTTTAATCATACTACTTTGTTGGAGTGTTGTACATATGGGTTGGGAGGGAGCGTATGGAGGGGGCATGTAGATGATCAGAGGACCTAATAGCAATTCATTGTTCGCCCGTTGCTTGGAAGGCAACTCAGGGTAGAGCGTAGAGGGGGTCCTAACAGGGCACTGGCCTGACGTTTCAGATTCTTGTTTTTGTTTAGCTTCCTTTCTCTCCTTTATTTCTTCCTCTAACTTTCTAGCGACAAGGTGAGCTGCCTTTCGTAGTTCTTTTTCTGCCTTTACTTCTTCTCTCTTTTTCCGTTGCGTTGTTTCTTTGCGCCACATGCCGAAACTGTCGAGCATAGCGGGCGTCGTTTTATTGCTACGTAGAGCTATTTCTAGCGTTTCTATTTTATGGTCATCAAAGGATCCCATCAGTGGCCACTGACTTTCGGAGTCCTTATTTGTATATTTATGCCATAGTTTGCTATAAGCTACAGCGACTAGTCCATATTTAGTAAACATGTCCTTATTAGGGGTGCCTTCCAGTGGAGCCGGATGGTTCATCTCTAATAAGCGGTCCGGGCAGAACCAACTACCAATCAGTGGGGAGAAGATAGGCATGACGGGTTACAATGGGGACAAAAGTCTGCACTACATATCTTTTCACTACTTGCAAAGACTAGACAGAATATCTCTATTCCACGTTATTTGTAAGCAGAGAATACCTCCAGAGAACCAATATCGAACAACCAGTGTTCGGACAATCAAACAATCAAATGGTGAGAAAGAGATAGGCACGACGGGTTACAACGGGGGACAAAAGTCCGCGTTACCTATCCTTCACTATCTGCAAAGACTAGACAGAATATTTCTATTCTACGTTATTTGCAAACAGAGAATATCTCAAAAAGCACTATTCGTCAAAGACAATCAATATTCGGACAATCAATCAGTGGGGAGAAAAATAGGCACGACAGGTTACAAAGGGGGACAAAAGTCTGCGTTACCTACCCTTCACTATCTGCAAAGGGAGAGAGAGTATTTCTACTCTTCCCCATTTGTAGGCAGCGAGTATCTCAAAAAGAACAATCAAATAAGCAATACTAGTATTTTCAATCAATCAATCAATCGTTTCGCAATTTGTCGTGTTGCACGACCTTACCCGGACCGCATGGACAGTTTCTCGTCTTCCGCCTCCAGCGCCCGATCGTCCTCTACTCTCCGTATTTGCCGCGGCACTCCTGATGGTTCCCAGTCAGGACCGTAGATCACTCGAGAGAGGTCTGCTCGGAACCAGTGAAGTTCGGATGATCGGCTGCCAGACGAGGGTCTATCGGGCAGGAGCTCTTCCCGATCGTTGCAGTCGTTCACTCTGTCGTCGGGACCTCTCCCGTTGGATCCACGTGTCGCTGATGGGCCCCACGTTTGGGACGCCAATTGTTAAATGGTAGCGGCAGTTTCAGTCGATAACCTTTCAAGTATTGCCCGGCGGTAATCGCCTCTTATACCATTCGATGATTAACCAACAAAAGAGGCAGGCGCCGGAGACTGGAAGGCAGAAAACAAAGTTTTATTCCGTCGGAGCAGAACACGTCAGATCGGACAGCAAGGTATCGTCTCGAGGTGCTCTAACCACATCTCTGAGGCCTGGCCTCTTATACACAGGTTTATTGCTTTATTACACGTGACACATTCTTGTTGAGACTTTGATGTACGGAAAGACATCCTTGGAATCCCCACTTCAAGCTCGTTCCCACACATAACTACAGTGGAAGTCCCCACCCCACCCACAGTAGGAGATGGCTATCACACAGCTGGACATTCCGCCAATTCCCGGGGGTGTGTGCGACTGGTCGGGTCTCAGGGGGTGGGGGCCTTGATCTGCTGCAATCCCTTTGATGTGAGGTGTTTCCCTTACAGTAGGGGCAATAAACTGCATCCGCAGGGCTAGGTGATGGCCTGGGATCGGTTCGGACAATCAGGCGCAGAGGAAGGGGGGTTATCAAAAGGATGTATGACCATGTATGGGATGAAAGGAGGTGTTGGTCAGGCGCGGGATGTGGTTCCATGGCAGGGTCGCGCAGAAGGAGAGGGTTTATGGCCCATGTATGAGAGAGCGGGGGTGGCCGGCGCGCGGGGGATGTTTGCAGCGCCTGAGGGACGCGCTGGCGATCGGCAATGAGACCATGGTGCCTAAAATGGCCGTCACGCGTTTTCTGCGTGTGGTGCTTGGGGAGAGACAAGATGGCGCAGATAATGTTCAGATACGAACTAAATTTCCACAACGTGTGGACTAGAGTCCGCCAGGGTTGTTTACTCTCGCCTTTTTTATTACTGCTGGCCATAGACTGGATCATAAAGACATCCATAGCAAGCAGAAGGAATGCGATCAAGTGGACAACTTGGACTCAACATCCACAGGGGAAAAACCAAGATCAACTACCTGGGCCATGGCAACGTCAAGCAAGGCGGCACAGACACCGGCATCAAGGCAAGAATTGGCAAAGCAAGGGTTTCCTTCATTCAACTAAAGAAGATCTGGAGGTCCAAAGACCTAACCTTGCAAACCAAGATCAGGCTTTTTAACACCAGTGTGAAATCAGTCCTTCTGTATGGAGCAGAAACTTGGAGGACAACAGAGACCACCACCAACAAACTATGGACTTTGATCAACACCTATCTGAGGAAAATCCTTTAAATCCGCTGGCCAAACACCATCAGCAACAACGACCTATACAGCAATAATTTCATCTCCCTGCCCATGGAGAAATCATGAAACTGGATAGTTCACACCCTTCGCAAACCCACATAAAACTCCACCAGGCAAGCCCTGACCTGGAACCCTCAAGGGAAAAGGAAAAGAGACATAGCCAAGAAACACCTGGTCCCGATGCCTGAAGGCTGACTGCTAGGAGATGAGTTACACCTGGAGTCAGATTGAAAGAAAAGCCGAGGACAGGGATGGCTGGAGAGTCCTGGTTTATGACCAATAGTCCAGGAAGGGTTGTAGGCATGAGAAAGCAAGTAAATACCCATATGCCAAGTAAAACATCTAGTGTGACCTCGTTTGCTAACATTTTGTGAAGAACTGCCTTCAGAAGGCCAGCACCAGAATTTCCCCAGGAGTACGTCTTTATGGCAAGAATCACCTTCAGTATGCCAGGGTCAAGGGCACCCTTGTAAGCATTACACCACATTCTCACTCAGGCTCTCTTACATTTATTCATTCACACTCTTACTCATAATATACTTGTGCTCCCTCAATCATTCTCACTCACAGAATGATGAGAATTATGTATGCTCAGTGCCACTCGCTCATTCTTCCTCACACTCTCTCGCATTCATTCTTTCAAACCCACATACTCTCTCTTTTTTGCAGTGACTTTTTCTCTCACTCACTTATTCTCACTCACCGACTAACTCATACATACTGACACTTAGAGTAGCCCTTCGTAAAAAAAAAAAAAAATGTGCCATGCAGTGCAGCAACCAAAGTTGCTACTCTGCATTGCACTGGGCAAGAGAGCATTGCAGAGTCATATCTACTACAATGTGGGACCACAGCTCTCTTTCCCAGGGCTGGCACACATAGGACAGCCAAGCACCACACATATTACTTTGCACCACGGTGCAAAGGTATTCGCATGATGTCCTGTATAGGTTTTGTACTTGAAGGTTAACTGTTCAGTACAAAATACTATGCTTAGGCAAACTTTAAAGCTTTTCACTCATTGCATATGTGTTGTATAGTGCAGCACACATGCAATGTGTAAAAAGTTAAAAGACAATAAGACATTTCGACAACTTAACGCCTGCCTCAAGGTGGTATTTTTTGGTGCAAAGCCCTAGCTAATATTTTTAGTAGATAGGTTTGAATTAAAAAACTGATGTTATAGCATGAAAACATAATACCAAAGGGAAGGCCCCTTAGTGCAAAGCAACACAAAGCATGATTTGCGCTACTTTAAAGCAACCTTTCAGTTGGAAAAAAAGGTTTGCTATGGAAAGTAAAGGGAAACGTCGTTTACCCCGCATTATTTACTCCGGATGGTTTTACCCCGCATTTTTTACTCCGCAATAACTTTTACAATGTAAGGCTTTGCACCACAAAACTGTTACAGCACATTCCCCAAAGTAACGCCCCTCTGGAGTTAGAATAGTAATTGTGTTAAAATGGGGAATGCGTTATAACAAATTGCATTGTAAAGCACTGCGACGTAAAAGATTTCACGGAGTAAAAACTGCGGGGGAAAAGCATGCGGGGTAAATGCATACGGGGTAACGTCATATAACCGAAAGTAAATAGTTTATCAAGACTTTGCATCTGTTTACATGACTTTGCACCAGTAGACAGTCTTGAGAACTCTGCCCTCAACCTCAGTCATGCTCACTACGCGTCACTCATTCTCACTCAGTTTTAGCACACACAGACACTGCTCACACATACAGACTCACACACATAGGCACGCTCTCTCTCACTGCAACCACACACCATCCATTTAGAAGCATTTCTTGTCCTGTTCTAGCTCCCGATGTTTTATTTTCTTATTAAGCGAAGAGTGAATGAAACACTTATTCGTACTAATAAACAATGTGCCTTAAAGGAGGGTAAAACCAACACCTACAAGAGCGCGTCGCATTACTGTTCTTGGCATTGATTTTGCCACCCCTGAAGCCAAGGGTCTCAAAAGCAGTACTAAGGCTCGTAAGGGGCAGTCTAGAGTAGAGATTGCACCTGCGACCCCTGGCGACCCCTAATTGACGTCCATACTGACATAATTTCCTGGCTCCCATGCGTCTTCAAAATACAAGCCATCACTGGCAACACCACTCCTTGAGACTTTGCTTCATCGGACCACTGCCTCCCTAGTGCCTACTCAACTCCTTCAGAGCACTAGAAATACATTTTTGACATCATTACCCAGCTCTTTAGCTCCACTAAATCACAAGCCATTTGTCACATAAACATAACCCCCTATTTTCGGCCAGAGCACAAGACATTCGGACATCAGAACTCGCTTTATCATATCTTCCACAGGGCAGGCTCTTCTTACATCAACACCCACCACATCTGGTTCTCCTGAGCATGAGCTGATCTCAACATCGCAGGAGCTCTCGACATTTCTACATCTAGACCCACTCTAGAACTGAGTGCCGCTTTGACATCTAACACGCCTTGGACCGACCTCGTCTGAACCTTGAGAGCCCTGGTGGTGCTCGCTTCAAGAATATCGAATGATACCGAGTCCTGGTTAGCATCTGTGCAGGCATCTGGACCTGTTTATGCACCGGGCCAATCAGTACGCGTTCTGCCTAATTTCCATAACTAGTTTATCTCACAGAAGCTATCTCTCAGGGTCATCATTCCCTGCATAAGTTAGAGGCGTGGCAATATTTTCTGCTTCATTTTTGTAGCTTGTGATCTCACTGAACCATTGAGCCACCACCTTCATGGTCACCATCTCTTCAGACGCCCTCTTTAAACGAGTGTGGCAGTCTAGATCCCAAGTCAAGGGTTGCAAAGAGTGACTGGAGAAGCAGGAAGGCCTTGTGCAACAGATGCCATTTCATTTAAGCAGGATTTTTATTTTGTAGAGGGAAATTTATGCATAAATATGAGAAACACCTGGGAACGTCCTGAATAAGAATTCTTTGGACATGGCAAGTGTGGAGCCAATGGGCTGGATGTTCTTGGCAAAGTCAGTTTCTGAGCTCAGCAGATGTTGCTTATTTTCTAGCTAGCAGACCACGGTGACTGTTTACAGATGATGCTGTTTTCTACCGTTCTACAGGCCAGATGCTGCCAAAAACAGTATTTAACGGGTACCGTTGAGCTCAGTGCTTTCTGCGAGGTACAATACATCAGTGTTATAAGACTACATTGGTCAAAAGTGTGTAAGCACCTGGTGGACTCATTTGCTGTTTTTGGCGAGGTGGAGCCAATCAGGAAGTTAAATGTGAGGAAAAGGAAAGGCAAATACATGGAGGGAAAGAAGTGCAGCAAAAACAGAAAAAGAAGAAAGGCAGACGAAGAGTCAGAACAAATCACAGATCGGATGCGGAAAGTCTAGTGCGAAGAACATTCTCAACAGACCACAAAATGGTTAGCCTGGGAACTGGCACTCAGTTCGCCCCAGAAAACATTTCTAAAATAAATAGGAATGTGGCAATATAGTGCATACACAGAGTGAAATTAATATAAAATCATACTCGCTCCCCCGCATATAGGATTAGAACATCCCGCACCCTCCACTTTGGTGGATCCAAATCAACAGAAGGATCACTGCCCCTCAAGGTGCACTCTTCAAAGGACCACACTCCATCCTTGGAGGAATCCACTGATGCAGGAAAGAAACTTCCCGTTCTCAGGAACACGCCCCTTTTTATTACTGGTGGCCACCAAACTCACCAGGCCCAGCTTTAGCCTCAGTAAACCTTGAGCTGCACTGGAGACATCAAACCCAGCTCTGTTAGCACAGGGAAGACATCACCCCTCACCCCATCCTTCTTCCATTCAACCAATATGTGCATGTTCCATGTGATCTAATAGCCAAGAGTGCTTGCTATGCATGAAGCAACTGAATGTCTACCGTATTCTTCTTACAACGCGCTGGCAGTGAAATTGGAATGGTGCCCTCCATTGTAGGTGACTCCTCCACCACTATGATGCATATGGAAGAGGGCACAATTTGAAACCACTTCTCAGAAACATGATCAGAAGCACATAGACCAGTGTTTTTTTAACCTTTTGACCTCTGTGGACCCATATTTAGTTCTTAGTGGAATCCCCACAGAATCATTACTGGAAACCAGGTACCCCTGGTCTGAGCATTTCACAATTATTTAAACCGCAGAACAATACATAAAAAATGCAGAACCAAGCATTCCTCAGACAAATAAACAAATTAATTATTTGATTTAATACACAAACAATTATTTAAAAAATCTAAACTTTAATGGGAAGGTTGGAGCTTTTCTAACTTCATTAATCCATACTATGTTCTGCTTGATGCCCTCGCTCTGCTCCCACAAATCAATCTGAGGATACGACCTTAATTTTTAATCCATTTTTAAATTCTTTCACATTTACAAAACAACTTAAATTTTTAAATTGAAGATTTTTCTTCTTTCTATATATATGCTTTATTAATATGATAATATTAAGCATTTTTTTAAGTAGTCACAAACTACTGATGCCCAAGGATCCATTTGAATATTTGGAAGATATGGTTTTTTGGTACACAAAACCCACTAAAGATGATTGTTACCTTTCCTGATGGATTCTAAAAGACCTTAAGTGGATTTTGGATTTTCTTTTGCTTTGTCACAGGCAATGCTCCATATCCCTATAATGCCTCTCTGGACCCTCCTACTGTTTAAGGAAACTGTCTGCGGTGTAAATCAAAATGGGTGCCAATGATCAAATTTGTTTATGTGCCATAAGGCAATTGATGATTTTGTAAACCAGTCTAAGATGGCTGCTACATTAGTGTTTTTCATATCTACTTTATCAAGGTATGCTTAATTGTATGGATATCTCCTCCTTCATAAGTTATAACATAGGGAGGTTACACGTATTGTAAGTGTACTATATTGGTATTTGGTGCCATATTGGAACCAGGGGTGAGATGGTAGGTTAGGGGCATATTTATGACCCATTTTGCGTCACGTTTGCTCCACACAACGTGGTATATGCACGACGCAAACCTTAAGTGAGGTTTATGAAGCCACACAAGACCACTTGGCGGGCCCTGTGTGGCACCATCAATTTGGAGTAAAGCAACGCAGCTCAAATCTGTGTTGCCTTACTCTGCTTTGAGAAGGCGTTCCATGGGTATTGTATGTGTGTTGCCATGCAACTCCCATGGATTCCGACACATTCTCATATCTACCAGAAATGGTAAACCTGGGAATGAGCCAAAAGGATACGCCTTCCCAGGAGAGGCATAATGAGGAGAAATAGCTTTATTTCTCCTCGTTGCTTCCTCTTTCTATGTGTGCTGCATTCTGCAGCACACATAGAAAGAGGACTATGCCTCTCAGGATTGTTTTTGTGCAGGAAGGTGCCCCTTCCTGCACAAAAACTATGCTGCATGAAAAACAAGCACCCTTGTTCTATGGTGCAAGGGTTCCTGTATTGGCGCTAGGCTGCCAAAAGGCGCCAGGACAGGGGAAAGTGCAGGAATACACTGTATTGACTTAAATAGGGCGCATTCCTGCCCATTCTCTGTTATGCAGTGCAGAACAGCAAGGTGACTTCCTGTGCTACGTCATCATTTCAAAACTCTACCCCTTAGTGTTTTGTTTCATTCTGTTTGCAAAAGTACTGTGTCCTACTGCTGCTCATACTGAGGTTTTGCACAGGTCTACAAGGTTTGCATTCCCAACCCACGGAGGCAGGAATGCTACGTCCAATGCTCCATTGTTTGAGCAGGGAAATGCAGGTTATATAGCCCAATACAACCCACTGGGCATACCTGCTTTAGTGGACCCATGCTTTCTGGAATACTGACAGTCTCTTAAAGGGTTCAGGGAAGCAGTGGTAATCCAAACTATCATTCATTAATGAATTACACATTCAAGGATCACTAGAAACGGAATATGCATTTCAAAATATTCCTAATAAAATAGTTATTTTAAAACTCCTGGTTCTAGGGCGCACTATATTGTTTGATAACATCACGGAAGATAAAAATTGAAAGAAGTTACCCCTTTCCCGAACAGTGAAAACATCAAGGAACAATTGTTACATCACAATTTTTAGCCCATAACACCCAGACAGTGCTATCTCTAGGCGCTATGCTAGTTCTAGCAGATGAATAAATAATAAATAATAAGCCTATATCTTGAGTTTCAGAAGTGGTGCGCATACCGGGGACAACACCATTTGTGGTTTGTTTGGATCAGCTGTCCAGCTATTTCGAGCACAGGGGCAAGAAGATTGTGTCTGTGTGAGAGCACTATCCTGGCACCAGCCAGTGAAGGCAAAATGCTTCACAGTGCCTCGAAGAGACTTGCTAGAGCTTTCTTTGATGAAGGAGGAATCTGGTGCTGTGACCATCTGTGTCTGCATTTGGATCCGCACTCTGGGTGAAGTTTCTTGCTAATTCAGTGACCAATTCATGGAGTTTATAGAGGGCTGGCCACTGACTCTTAACCACCTTTGGGGGACTTCCCATTTAATCCGACACATAACCAGTATAAACAAGCATGAGAAAAATTTGTGAACTCGGACTACATGTTCATTTTACAACATCTCTGATAGACCTTCAAACGTACATATCATGCAGCTTGTAGTAGACTTGTGTTACCTTATGTGTTAGCAAAGTCAATGCATAAATAAGATGTCTCTCTCATGAGTTCGGTGAATTATAATGACATGCTGAATCTGGACCGAAGTGCGGACAGGCCAACTAAAATGGAAACCGCAGCTAAAATGGAACCTATCCTGTATGTGTTTAAGAACTTATAACTAAAACAAAGAAGCCTAAAACCAAGGGCGAGATGTACGGCGCTTTTTAGCGTGCGCAAACGGGTCTTAGACCCGTTTGCGCATGCTAAAAAGCATGGCCCATGTACAAACAATAAATTGCGACTCACAAAATACTGTTTTGCGACTCGCTATTAGGAAGGGACGTTCCCTTCCTAATAGCGACCGCAAAGCTATGTACCAATGTTTTGCGACCACAATTGCAGTCACAAAACACTCACAAATTACTAGGTGGTAATGCATTCGCAAATGGGAATGGGTCCCCAGGGGACCCCATCTCCTTTGCAAATGCATGCAAAATTATTTTATAAGGGCAGGCAGTGGTCCCAGGGACCACTGCCTGCCCTTAGTGGTCCCAGGGACCACTGCCTGCCCTCAAGAAAATGAAACAAAAACCCACCGACATTGTAATCAGCCCCATAATGTTTCTGGCAACATGAATAACTACTAATCTAATCAGTCACTGAATGTATTTATAGATAAGCCTGATTATCACTCAATTTTGATTTAGTAAGGACCATTGTCTTGTGACAGGGACAAAAAATGAATCTTCTAAAAAGTGGCACAGGCCCATGAACGAGCCATAATCACACTAACAGGCAAGCCAAATCTCACATGAAACCAGCACCGTTATTTTAATGTATATGCATACTTCTCCTGTTCCAGGACAGGGGTGCTATATCAACACATTTTTATTTTTAAATTAGCAATACCAAAAATGGTTGTGAGCCAGATGGTAGCATCGAGGTTCAGCACCAACTCTATAACTCTTCCATTTCTAGTATCATGGACGATTTGGCTCCACTACAAAAAAAAATGCACCCACAAAAATATCTAAACCCTGGTTCAATGGCAACCTAAACTTGGAACGCCGCAAGCTAAGGGCCATCGAACGTTCCTGGAGATCCACTCCATCCACGGACCATCTAAAAATCCTTAGATCAGCTAGAAGCTCTTATAACAAACAAATCAAGGCAGCCAAGGCAGAATATTTCAGATCCCAACTTAACCAAGCGGCTAATCGACCCAAGAAATTGTTTGAACTGGTTAAACAACAATCTGTGGTAGCCACGAACCAACCAGCCTCAGATGTCAATCCTCCCTCATTTGATGACCTGGCAGACTTTTTTACCGAGAAAACTAGACTTATTAACATTGATCTAGAAACCAGGAAGACTCTAATAACACCCAATGGTCCGACACTTCCCATGGCCTTACCAGACAAGGCTGCTCCTTGTAGAGGGGGTATCAAGCACAACGCTTCCTGGAACACCTTTACCACCCTAAATGAAAATGATATCAAAAAAGTTCTTCGGAGTATCAACCCATCTAATCATTTCAGTGACCCTTTACCACCCACCATCTTCAAAGCAATTAAGGATACAATCTCCCCCATCTGGACAAAGATCGTCAATGCATCTCTGTCACAAGGTACGATCCCAAAATGCCTAAAAGAGGCCCAGGTAACACCGATATTAAAAAAACCTACAGCAGACAGTACAGATCTTAACAACTTCCGCCCTATCTCAAGCATCCCCACACTAGCCAAACTGTTGGAAAAAAAATGCGTCCAGTCACAACTATGTGCACACATCGAAAAATTCCATCTCCTGGACC
Source organism: Triturus cristatus (assembly GCF_964204655.1). NCBI lineage: Eukaryota > Metazoa > Chordata > Amphibia > Caudata > Salamandridae > Triturus > Triturus cristatus. The sequence continues at coordinate 105,884,022 of NC_140583.1, read as the reverse complement.
AACACCAATCTGGCTTTCGTAGTGGGCACAGCAATGAATCGGCTCTCACTCACGTGATGGATGACATCTTACTAATTCTAGATCGAAATGAATCCTGCCTCCTTATCCTACTCGACCTCTCCTCAGCTTTTGACACTGTTAATCACGACAACCTCCTAGTCGTCCTGGAGCAAAGGATGGGCCTCTCTGGTCAGGTGCTGCAATGGTTCTCGTCCTTCCTCCAACACAGGTACCAAAGAGTTAAGGCGAACCACTCTCTCTCCCAGCCATCCCCAGTTACCATGGGGGTTCCCCAAGGGTCCTCCTTATCACCCATTCTCTTCAATTTGTTCCTGGAACTATTAGCTAATGTACTGAAATCCATGGACATTCGCTTCCATATGTATGCAGACAACACCCAACTCTACCTGAAAATCTCCTCCCACGATAACATCACTTCACTCAATTCCACCCTGCTGACTACTCAAAATTGGTTAACTGAGAACCACCTCCTGCTAAACACCTCCAAAACAGAATTCCTCCTCATTTCTCCCCCGAAACACACTATGAATATTGACCTCTGGTTGAACCAACTCACAGATTTCAAACGCTCCCCCCACACTATTGACTCAACTAAATCTTTAGGAATCACCCTGGACAAACATCTAAATATGAAGACTCATATTAGCAATGTGTGCAAGGGAGCTAACCATCTTCTAAGAACACTCAGGAATCTCATACCTTTCCTACCTCAAGCAGATTTCAAGCAAGTGGTCCAAGCGCTTGTATTACCGAGGCTTGACTATGGCAGTGCCACACTTTGTGGCCTCCCCAAATACACTTTGGCCCCTCTAAAGGCATCATTGAACGCTGCGGCCAGATTGATAACGGGCACCAAGCGAAATGCCCACATCTCCCCGGTCCTAAAATCTCTAAACTGGCTGCCCTACGCAGCTAGAATTCAACTAAAGATTGCCTGCTTAGTGCACAAAGCCCTCCACTTCAAAACCCCCATCTACCTTGCGCAAAAGCTAGATCTATCCGGAGGGGGTAGACCGTCGAGGAGTTCGAAGTCCCTCCTCTTAAAACCCCAGATCTTCCGCAAAAAGAGAACATGCCAACGAGCCTTCTCGGTATCTGCACCAAAAATTTGCAACTCTCTTCCACCAGAAATCTCCTCCAATGTTGCTTTCAAACGGGAAGTAAAAAGATTCCTCATGAATAAGTTCTTACCTTAACAAAAGGAACGATTGTCAGCTCTAAGGGCTCCGGACATACTACAATATTGGTGGTCAATCTTGTATTTTACTATTGTAGTTACTCCCCTTGTCACTATATGTCAGTGAAGCGCCCTTCCTCGCATATCCCAGGTTTATAATTGTTCTTTTATTTTGCACTATTTGTTTCAATGCCAATGTCTATTCCCTTATTGACTCATGTACTGATTTGTTTCCCTCAAACTGTAAAGCGCTCTGATATCCTTCGGGATCAAGTTTGCGCTATATAAAACTTTATAAATAAATAAACTCCCATAAATTCATATTTGTTTAAGTTTTCCTTGCCATTACCTCTTGATGCCCCTTGTGGAGAAATCATTAAAAAAGCGGGTTGGCATCTAGCACTGGTGCTCACGGTGCTGCAGGGGTTAAATGTAACTGGTGCCTAATTTGGAAATGAAGGAGTGCTGGTGCCTAAAGTCCTGTTCAGAAGCCAGCGGTTGGTGCAATTAATGTTGGCACGCCCAATAGTCGTAGCCCAATGAGCTGCTAGTGTGAATCCACCCCAGGCCTATTAATCCACTACCAGACACTTTCTGCCCTTTTATCCCACACTTGCGGGTACCGTCTTTCTCCTTTTGTAAATTTTTTCTATGTTTCTCATTCTCCGTCCTTCCACTTTATGTATTTTCCCCTCTTTTGCTCTTGGGAATTGTCTGACGTGGCAAAATAATTGTAGTTCTCAAAAATGAGTGCCGGTGGCCCCACTGGCAGAGACCAGCTCAAATAAAGTACTGAATGTAACAAAGGAACAGAGAAAATAGGATCTGTGACGTGCCAGGTTAGGGTGTTGGTTGAGGAGCGTGCAGATAGTTGTCTGGAAAAGGTTTAGACATGAGCAGGCAGAATGAGTTTATTTTGTTCTTTTTAGGTCAAACGGATCACTGTGTAGATACATTCCTGACCATGAGCTACATAAATGAATTATTCAACCTTGACAAGCATACCAAAACAATTGCAAAAATAAAATGATTTAAGTGAAAAGTGAGAGGTACTAGAACTGTAAAAAAAACTATGTCAAAAATAGTATTTTGAAAGGGGGTTAAGAAAATTCGCTGAACTCGCTTAGCTACTTATTTCGACCTCACATGTTCTGCGGCCTAGGAGCACCACTGTTCAGGGTGTACCTAGCATTATTGTAGTCACATGTGCAGAGCTGGTAACACATGAAGTTATTGTACGTACTTACTAAGGCTGCATCCAGCGGATGGTGACCAGAGGGAAGCAATAAATGTAACCTTATTAGCATGCGTCAAAACATCTACGGTATTAGGGTACGCTACCTTACACATTTTTATATAGTGTAAATTCTCACTTAGTATGGTCCCATTGCACTATGGGGTTTGATGGTTTGGTACCTTCTGCCCTGATCTGATTTCAAGGTTCACAACCTCCACTGGAGTGTGGTTCCGTCAGTGGTGGTCCTGGGGCTTTTAAAAATAGGGGAGGAGTAAGTTTGACACTGGTCATGTAGACACTGACATCATTTCCATGGTTTTGATGTAGAACTTTATTATAATTCTAGACTTCTTTATGTGAACCCTCCTGCCAGGGTGTCAAGTCTCCCCCAAAGTTTCTCACTCCTGGGTGTGTATGAGAGTCTTGGAATTCTCTCTCACTCTGGATTTGCACCGTCTGTTTCTGAAGGCCTCCCTTCCAACCAGTGAGGTTCAGTTGCCCCTTCTTTTTCCAAACGGTCAGAGTTCTGACAAGCCAAAGGGTCCTTTGACGCTGAAGAGATCCTTACGTTCTTCCAGCAGTACCCCCCAATACCTCTCTTCCTAATATTGGCCCTCACTTACCTGTGAAGTATATATGCAGGGTATCAGGTACCATTCCTCTCAACAAGCAGCCTGTGACCTGTGGCCTTTATTTATTTCTTGGGGCGAATAACCCTTCATCTCTTGAGGCCATCCTGAATTCCTGCAGGCATTGGAAGCAAGCCCACTCCCCCCCTTTCTCCTGTGGACCTCCTATTGGCACGGGTAATCCTCTTTTGGAGCCCACCTCCTTTAAAGTTCATCCTGCATCGTTCTTACAGTGTGCTCCTGTGTCGGGGGTAGAAGCTGATTGGCCACATGATGGTTTAAGGATCACCATGGTCTCTGCCATCCCTCTCCTTTGCCGATATCCCATTTCAGCCAAGGTCAGCTTTCCTTCCTCCATTTCCTGGCCATCATACCGACCATGTGAGCCGACACTGATTGACCAGGTGCCTGCAGATTCTTTCCCTTGTTGAATGTACATCTGAAATCTTTGTCTTGAACTCTTCCATAGGTGATGAAGTTTAGTAGATATCGCTGGAGGTCTCAGAAAATGTTTGCATGCTGTCTGGGTGATTTGGTTTGTCCCTTGTTGATATGTTGTGTGATGACATGGAGTAAGTGAAATAAGTAGGGTTGTAGAGAGCTGTGATGCCCAAATGCCTTGTCTATCAAGGGTTCCCAGGGTGGGTGGAAGAAGTCCTGTTTAAGGTGTCCTGTTACTGGTTGGCATGTCCTTTGTCAACCAATCTATCAATCAGGGTTATTTAAAGCACTGCTACTCACCAATGAGGGGCTCAAAGCACTGAGGGGGGAAGGAGGAGGGTGCTGATCCGTCTGGGAGATGGGGTGCAGTCAAAGAGCCGGGTCTTGAGATCCTTCCTGAATTGGGTCAGTGACGTGGATTGCCTGAGGTAGAGGGGCAGGGTGTTCCCGGTCTTGGTGGCGAGGTTTGAGAAGGATCTTCCTCCGGCATTAATCTTGTGGGACGGTGGGGAGGGCCAGTTGGGCTGAGCGGAGGTGTCTGGCGGGTACATGGAGTGAGAGGCGGTGGTTAAGATATGCTGGTCCTGCGTCATGGAGGGCTTTCTAGGCATGTGTGAGGAGCTTGAAAGTGATTCTTTTGTTGACTGAGAGCCAGTGGAGTTCTCGAAGCTGTTCAGTGATGTGGCTGCGGTGGGGGATGGTGAGGACCAATCTGGCTGTGGCATTTTGAACTTTCTGTCTGGCAAAGTATACACTGTTGTGATTACTATAATACCCAACAATATAACAGATCCAGCATTGTTATGAGTCTGGGGGTCTCTCTAATATACAGTGCTGGATACTTCTGGGTGTTTTGTTTATTAATGAAAACTGCTGTTTGCGAGCACAATCTGCTTTATATGTGCTACGTTGTAAGTGTGTGATTTGGGGGCATATTATCAAGAAACAGCGTTACAATTATCACCGCTTTAGCGGCAGAAAACTGCTGCTAAAGCGGCGATAATGGGCTTTATAGTATGCCGCAGAGAATTCCCTTAGAAGCCCATGTTGTGGTGTCAACATGGGCTTCTATTAGAATTCCCTGCGGCATATTATCAAGCCCATTATCGCCGCTTTAGTGGCAGTTTTCAGGCGATAATTTTAACGCCGTGCTTGATAATATGCCCCATAGTGTGTTGTATTTTTTCATGTGTGTGTTATTTCTTGGTGGAAAAGGGATATTGTCAACATCTTGGTACGTAACTGCGGAGTATGTCTATGCTACACGGATAGTTGTTCATTGTTCTGTCTAGTCTGGCCTGTAAGACCTTAGGTTGAAGTTAGGTGGTATTGAGGGCGTCACCAGAGCCATTTAAACGCATATCTGTGCTTTTCTGGATAAAGGTGAAATACTCTGTCCGGTGCTCTTTTGGGTGTTGACTCTCCTGTTGGACAGTGAAACAGCGCATGACTGACTGTCACAGGAGGAAGGCACACATAGCAGTGAATAGGTTTATGATAAGGCATTGAATTAGTGGGAGGGTGTGTTACCCGCCCTTTCACGTGAGTGAATTGCAGGTGCCACCCATTGTCTTGGAATTGGTGTCCCACGGGGCACCCAGCAACAGCTGCACCTGGTCTCTTGATGACTCTCATAGTAGCAATCAGGGAGACGATAGTCCTGTGACCTTAAAACAGAGTGACCTCATATAGGGCTAGTGAAGTTTGCCCTCAAAATATTGTAAAGATTGCAAAGTTACCTAACTTTATTAAACTCTGCTGGTGAAAATATCTGCAAAAAAAGATTTTGCTGACGAACTGTCACGTGAAAGATTATTTTGCTAGAGATTAAAAATGTTCTACAAAACAACTTTCCAACTATTGCAAAACTTAAAAACGTTTGTGAAGAGAAATACTTCCAACTCCTCACGCTCCTATTTTAATTCCCCTCAGTGAACTAAATCAGTCGTTTATAAAAATTAGTCATCCCCGTACAGGGAGATGCCAGCCTGAAGCCATGAAGAGGGTGACAGGTTGTTGGTATGGCTCATCTGGCTAAAGTTAAGCGGATGTATGACGTTACAACGCGTGCTGTTACAACGCATGCTGTTACAACAAAACTGTAACAACGCAAGTGGATTTACAACGCATGCCATTACAACGCAAGTCTTTACATCGACTTGCGCTAGATGGCGTGCTAACATTAGAAAAGTGTAATTTACTATTCCAACTCCAGTCCACTTAACAGTAGGGAAGGTGTTGGGATAGTAAACTACACTATTTGTAATGTTAGCACGCCATCTAGCGCAAGTCGATGTAAAGACTTGCGTTGTAATGGCATGCGTTGTAAATCCACTTGCGTTGTAACAGTTTCGTTGTAATGGTAGTGCGTTGTAAAAGCTGCGTTGTAAAGGTTGTTCCCCAAGTTAAGCTAACAGAGCATGTGATATATAAAAATATATCTATATGATTTTCATTGCATCTATTAGTTCTGGCCTTGAGACATTTTCAGCTGGCTCACCAGCCTCATGCATGCAAAATAAATCATACATAAAAATACAGTTTTATATAAATACATGAAGGCGCTCTGGCGCTGCCCTCTGTATTCATTGGTCTTTTATTAAGGCATTTGGTCAGCCCTCACTGGACTGCTCTCTTACACTGTGTGTGGGACACCATTTTTCTGATCATATTTGCACATGTGCCTAAAAAGAAGTGTTTTTTTATTTTATTTCTATTCATCATTTTTCTTTTAGTTATCCTCGTGTGCCTAAAATAAGTCTTCAAGTTACAATAATTCTAATTCAATAGTACATTTCGTTTTCTCTGCCTTAATAAAAATATTACATTTTCCTGTCATAGCCATTAAAATTAAGGAGAGTTTCTATACGTTTTGTAAGTACCCATTCCTGCTAGGAAGCAGTTCCACTGTTCTCCAAAAATTATATAGCAATGGTTATTACTGAAAAACTATACTGCAAGCACATGGCCTCAACGTTTAGGTGGGGGCGTGTCTTCTTTTTGTTTTCTTATTTTTAGATGTGTGGATTATTCTTGCAATAAAATAATAAGAATAAAGTTAATCTTTGCGCCAGCTTGCCAAGGCCAGCCCTATTAGCTTTGCCAGCTCTTGTTTGTTAAGTGTTTAGTCAAGTTGTGGTACTATGGTGCGTAGCGTGTGAAAAAGAATGTCACATTAAGAGATGCGTGACCGTGACACTGCCTTGGTTTTGTCTTCAGATGGGGACCCTCGCGCCTCAGGGCTGAGCCCTAATGGCGAATGGTCAGGAGAGGAAGGCGACAGCGCTGCATCCGGAGGCCCCGAGACCACCAAAGGACCTGGATTTAAAAGGCAGGCGCGCATTCCAGGTTGGTTTGTGAATCTTTGTGATATGATCACATTACACAGCTTGGTTGCCTTTATCTTATGTATGCTGTGTGTTGTGTGTAGGACAGAGTTTCTTGCTTGAGGTATAATAGCTGTGGGGTGATAGCCCTGAAACATGTCCTTGTGCCAGTTCAAGTTGCCTGAACCAAGACCTTCAGAAGTTTATGTTTCTGGTCATTGGACCACGACCTTACTCTGATCACAGGTACACTCCACTCTCAAGAGCATCAGGTGAAGCGTCTGCTCCTGACGAAACCCCTCTGCTGCCTGAATCTGTAGGCAAAGACCCGGTTCATCTTAAGCGGGCCCCGCCACTAGCACCAGGGCTGGTGCCACATAAAGGCTGCAGCAAGCAGATGCTTTCTGGTTTCAACCACTAGAAGTCACAAGAGGGTGCTAGAATGGAACAGTGGCTCCAAGAAAGCCATGATGTTCTGGGAGGGCGAGGACCCAAGGGGCAGACTTTCATGTTACCTGGAGCTCTGAAAATCTTCCAGGGGGGCCACCTGACACACCTTTGTACTGGTCCTTAATCAACTAACAGCAAGCCCCTCACACCAAGTGTGCCGTATAGAGACACGATGAAGTAGAGATGGACTTGAGAGTGATTGTTGGCTTGGCTGTATCTGACTTTTTCCAGGCCTGGCCGGTCTGTCGAGGCACTGACCTCCTTGGAACCATCCTGATGGCCCTATTGGTTGGTCATCTTTTTCTATGCAGGGCAATATTGTATTAAGACATCATCATTTAAAATCGTTGACTCTTTCTAATGGTATCCCCCTGTCTCTCTTCCCTTCTCCAGATTGGGTGATAATCGTGGTGTCCCTTGTGTGCCTGGCGGTAGTTCTAGCCGTGTGCATCGCAGTCAACAGTAGGCATTCGTAAGTACACGCATCTTGTCTCTTGTTTCCTGGGTCTTACCAGCTCTGTGGGCTTAGACTGCAGCAAAGCCTTTGGTGGTGTTCCATGAAGAAGGGGCCCAGCTCTGCTGTAGGTCCCAGGAGGAAGAACACGGCCAGGAAATGGCACTGGTGGAATTACTTCATCTGGATACGGGTGGGGGGGGGGCATTGGGGCTCCGTATAAATAATGACATCAAAGATACACGTTCGACTAAATAACTAATACTAAAATGAATATCAATTTTAATCAAAACAATTAATACATTACAAATTAAAAACGTTACTGTTTTGTAACAGGTTTGTCTATTATCTGTCTGTCTATCTATCTATCTATCTATCTATCTATCTATCTATCTATCTATCTATCTATCTATCTATCTATCTATCTATCTATCTATCTATAGGATTACATACATTTTAATCCTCTAAAAAATTCTTGACTGTGATGTCAAGATAGTATAAATTTCCTGTAATTAAATGATTCCTGTTGAAAGGCTAGAGATGTAATATCTCCTGTAATGCCGCTGATGTAACTATAGCATACCAACCTAGGGGCAGATTTACAAGCCCCTTGCGACACTTTTACACCTCCGTTGCATCAGTTTTGTGACGCAGCGACAGCGTAAACCATGCGCCACGTTGCGACTTATTTACAACATGGCGCATCTAGGCAGATGCGAAACGTTGTAAAGTCCTGCGCCACATGAAACCTGCGTTAGGTTTCATGTGGGCGTTCTGTTGCAGGGTGGGCGTTCCCTCGCAGGAAAGCCCGTAAAACTGACGCAGTGAAATCTACAAGATTTCACTGAGTAAGTTTTACGACGCTGCTGCGTCAAATCCTTAAGCCTGCTTGAAGCAGGCGTAAGGAGTGACGCACCATGTTAAGTATGTTCGGCCCCTGTGCATTGTAGGAGTTGCGTCGCGCTTGCGACGCGACTCCAGCAATGCGCCACCCGAACGCCACATGATGTGTCACGCATCTTTCCCTCCTTGCACCATGGTGCGCCGCATTGTAAATGCGACGCATCCGTGGTGGCGCAAGGGGGGGATTACATGATGCATCTTTTCTGGCGCATCCCTGCTGATTTGCGGAGATGCGCCAGAAGTTTTAAATCTACCCCCTAATATCTATACATTTTAGAATGAAGTATTGTTCGTTCTCCTGTGCAGCACACCAATAACGTTTAATTATTGGATGATTCGTACAAAATAATTAAAACAAATAATTACAGCTTTCAAATATGATTTGTAAACTAGTTGATGGAATAAACCTGTAGCTGATCCAAAGATGCTCTTGAAATAACGGCCATTTCAATAGTCGGGAGACAACCTTTGACAAGGAACGCGTGTGTGCATTGCTCCTGGGTGGATATAGATCAAAGCCTCGGTGCTCTCCATCTGCTTGGCGGAGGACTCGATCGGGCTAATCCTGATTTATTAGTTACAATCAGGAATGAGGATGCAAACCCACCTCAGGACCACCCCTCTTATGCCCACCCAGGAGCCCACCCTGAACATCCAGAAGTAATGAGAATCACCAATACATCTAGTCATCATCTAGCGCTTTGAGGTGTTCTCTTTAGTATTGAACAGAGAAGTCTGTGGGACCCTGGTGGGTCTGTGGGGATGGGACTGCATGAAGAGACGGACCTGTTTGAGATGACCCCGTTACACACTTCTGCTATTACAGCGGGTTTGAAATGGCCATTATTTCAAGAGCATCTTTGGATCAGCTACAGGTTTTTGCATTCATGGAGCAGAAATATCTCTTAATGTCTGTAGCATATAGAATGCTGAGTTACAGAAAACTATACTTGTTACAACAGGACAAAATTGACCTATCACGTGGGGCAGTGTTGACACCAGCCCAGACAGTGATGTGCCATGCAGATTTCTGCTTTGTCCCTCTGATCTAGCAAGTAGCCACAAACGCTAACTTACAAGTGATGATGCTCAGCAGAATTATGTCCTCACCACCAAACCAACTCCCTGGGGAAACTAAACAGGTCTTTGGTACTGTTTAAAACAACAGGGGTTATATAGGGGTATCCCCAAAGGACACATTTGAAAGTAGCTGAGACTTTACAATAAAAAGCAAGATCCGTTTAAGCTTGAAAAATAGGAGCAGAAAAGCTGCTCTGAAATCCCTGTTCAATTTCCGCTGCATTCTGGAATGAAGCAACAGGCCTCATGCCTCGTGTTCAGCCCTGGCTCGTGCACATCACTTTAGCATCTCCAGAATCGATTGCTCCATTGCAGGCTTCTTTAGCCACATCATAGTGCACTGGCCGGCACGAGACCCTATTAAAAATCATAATAAATCAGACTTCCACCACTCCTCTTGCTGTAGATGGAAGATCCTCTCCGTCAACCACGCAGGCCCGAAGAAAGGATCGTACTGGCAAGCACCTGCAAGGTGACAAGAGATACTCCATAGAATTTCGAAATAGGGCGCATTAATATAAGAAAAACTCAACAATGTGATGAGAAAGGGATAAGGGCATTCCTGAACTATAACTCCTTGGCTCAGGCTCTGTGGTGATACTCAGACAGTAGATATTAGGAAGTTCTCCGGCATCTTAACAAAGGCGGCGATGAGGCCTTCAATAAGGCCAGGACATGTTTATGTTAGTTTTGAATGGATTCGGCATCTTTCTAACCTATGAAACCTCCGGTCTCATCAGCAGGGTTAAAGAGAACAGAATTACAATCTAAACTTGGATTCTCAAAAGACTGACTTCACCTAATGACAAACAAGAACGTACAGAACAGTGCTTAATTTGAGGCAGTGGTTTCCAGTGCTCAGTACCAGCACTGAATCATCAACACTGTAGCTTTTCATGAGTACCAAATAAGGACACCTTCATTTACGAGGAGATTGAGTAATTTTACCAGAATCACAGGATGTTGAGCTGACACCAAGATTCGACCTGGTTCCCCAGCACCAGAGTCTGCAGCTCTGACCATTACACCACATCCTCTCCCCACTTTCTTAGCGAGTAGTTGGTTCTGTTTTAGGTGCTAGCAGGAGAAATGGGCGGGTGCAAGCTGCCTTATGACGAGAGCCTCAGCACTTATTTTTTATTTTACAAATTAACCACAGGTATCGAAGCGCTACTTTTATGCCTCCCCACAATCTGCTTGGCCTCTCACCCCCTATATTAAACACCTATCATGGGTTTATAGAGACTCCGATCATTTCCGTCAACTCTAGTATTTTTCCCCCTCCGTGCATTCAGTTATCCATCACCAAATATCACAGATAACTTGACTGTTTTCACAGGGAGTAGTTTATGCACTCAGAAGGAACGGAGCTAGCGGTAACCCTCTGGGACAGCACCGGATTATCAATTACCCTTTGTTTTGATAGGTGATAAGTTCAAATTCACCCTATGTGTGCGCTCTCGACTGGTACCCGCTAACACAATACCTCCCCAACCACTGGGGCAAGATAGGAACATAAACAGCAAAAGGCGCACCACAATCTCAAATTTAAATCAAAATTAGTCCATGTACATCCAATTTTTCTTTTCCAAAATGATCTTCTTTATTTTTCATAAGTTAAAATGACATTTAAGAACAGCCAGAGCAGCCGACGCGTTTCGTCCTCTTGGGACTTCTTCAGGGATAAATAGTATAATGAATATGTTGAATAGAATAACGGTCTAATGTCGATAGGTAGCGAGTGAACGTCCCGTCTTTTTAAGGATGAAGTGTCCAGTCAAGTTAAAATCCAATGATAAGGTTAGGATTCCGAATCTTTAGAATGCCCGATTCCGCATCCTTCAAATCCTCGACAATAATCCTCAGGTTTTCCGTAGTTTATGCACTGGTGGCAAAAAAATGGACTGGTTCCTGGGCGGGAATCCGACTGGCTCAGGTTCAAATTTATAAAAAGATTCCTTATTGGTATGTTTCTATAGGATTTACTGCAGAAGGCTGTGCATGGTTGGACTGTGTCTATGCCATGTTTTTATTGGTTGTAAATTTTTCTTTGAAAAATAAAGTGATAAAAAAAAAAAAAAGATTCCTTATTTCGGAGGCTGAATAAACAGCAACATGTTGCACCTTCGGCCAATTTTCTGTGCATAACTAACCAATGTATAGTGGTGTATATAACCTTTCCCAGCCCTCTAATAAAATGACCCCCCCCTGCTATTTGACTCTAATGGCCCCTGTGATGGCCTGATCGAGCATCCCTGTCCCACCCACTGTCCCTTAAAGCTATTAGCACTTTCAATTTCTACCTATGGCGTGGTAAAATATATACGTTTAGGGCACGATTCGCAATGGTGATGGCCGCGACACTGTGGCCTCTCTGCAGGACATAGAAGTTGTTTTCACGTGGGTCCAGGCAGTGCCAGCGAGGACGAGGGCCTGTGGTGGGATGCGACGAGCCGCCTGGTTGATTTCCTTCTCTAATGTGCAGCTCACAGATTTTGAAACATCTTGGAATCAAATGCTAATTAGCATATTTGAAGAAATCCCAGGCAGGGATGTCACCAGATGTTTGTAGTAAAGTGATGAAAAAGCCCAAAATATTGGAAGAATGAATAACAATTGATTAGTACCAAAAGCCTGACCAAAAGAAAGATTTGGCCTCCTTGAACACCTGAATGAACAACAAGAGTAGTGGCCCAGGTTAAATGATGCAAATATTTCCCCCCTTGTAAGTGAGCAGAGCTCTATGTTCAGAGGGGCCCCACCCTTCAGCTGAAGAGAATCCCCATGTTGTGGGCGGGCTTCCTGAAACCATAGCTGGCAAGTTTCCCAGGTCCATGCACGCTGTGATGCTCCAGTTCAGAATTTTTTCTTTTAAATTCTGGGACGTGTAGCCCTATTTTATAATCGACTAAACAAGACTACAAGTCCCAGAATTCAATGAAAAAACCTAGAATGGAGCAGCTCATCACGCATGGACCAGGGAGCCATTTCAGCTATTGTGTTGTATTGTATTGCAATTGCGTTTACATAGTGCTAACTACCCCTGACGAGGCGTCAAAGCGCTTTTTCGGCGACTCGCACACTTTATGTAACTTCTTTGGCAATCAAGAGCTGCTCTGCACTAAGATAGAACCACAGGTGCACACCAGTCGACCTCTTGACTCAAAAATGGACTTGAGGATGGGTGTTTGAGAGTGGTCCCATTAAGGTGAATAATTAATAATTAACACTTTTTTTATTGGGTGATATACTTTTGAAAATAAAGTGATCCTGCTCCAGCGTGGAGTGCAAAATCCCTCCCTCCGTCACAGACCAAAGATCTCACATACACACACTATCCATACGTTCGCTGGTGGGGCCCATAACACCAACATTCACTCACCATCAATCTGTGTTTCTTGGGAGACGATTATCCTCCAAATGCTGGTCATGAAAGGAAATACCACTTCTTACCCTAATGAGTGACAAATCTATACAACCTTCTGATACTCATTAGGCCCTGAACTTCACCTTTAGTATTCCTCTCATAAATCGGGATGGATCAGTTAGTTGCAGGTTTAGATTGATTTCTAATTCCTTAATTAACCTTTTCGTTAACACATTTTCAATGAATAAACAACCCAACTCATTTCTGTAGTTATTCAATTTCAATCTTTATCTAAATAATGCAAATTAAATTGTTCATTTAATCAAGTTGCCATTCATATTTACCCATTCTGGCTAATTGTCGTCCTCTATGTCAAATCTGGCAGTCTCGCAAATCTATGCCCATCAAATTTAGGAAATTCAGTTCATCAGGAGTTTGGGCATTAATTCAGTCCGTCAAAGATTCAGGGAAACAGCTGTCCTGCAGTGTCACCGTCCTCTCAGTCAGCATAACGTCAGGAAATCGAGAAAAGCCAGAAACGACGCCGCTCCAACCTCTCTATTCTACCATAATTTATAGTAAAATCATTGACAAATTGTAGCAAAAACGGGTCTTCAAATGTTCTGATTGGTCAATCGAAATCGTCTGACAGGATTCCCACAAAATTAATGTCTCTGAGGTCATTATTCTTGCTTGTTCCGGTTTTTAGAAGCACATTATTGTTCTTTTTGAAAAGCTGCCTTGCTTCCCGGGATAACCTTGAAGGGTACAGTCTGGTTAGGGTCATGACGAGGCCACTGTAGCTGGCGTCAGCGCAGGCACACTTCACCCAAGCCTCGTTCAGCATCGACAGTCGGATTAGGTACCAGAGGCAGCCATTTTGTGGCAGGCCCAAATGGTCAACTTAAGCAAAAGAGACACAAAATGTAATTAATACATAGAAATGACAAAATAATTGTCATTCCCTCACTAATACCCATATGTGTGTGTATTTATCTAGCAATAAGCAACACTCAAGCGGGTTTATACTTACAAAATAAAGCACAAATCACGAATACATCACAAAAGCGACATATATCATGCAATATTCTAAATGTCTATCATTAGTATGCGTACAGAATTTAGTATACGATTTAATAAAGTCATGCAAAGCAATCCCACGTGTATTTCAGTCATTAATAAGGTTGATTAGTTATTTCCACCGCAATCCATTAATTCGATTATAATTAATTAATTAATCTAATTAGTAAACATGCAAAATGGGGTGGGTATACAAAATGTTTGTATTACCCGCTCCAGCAATCCCATTTTGTTTGCCAGGCTGGTGAATAGACCTAAAAAGAGGGCGACCCACGCCAAATGCGTGGGAGTTGTCAGGTGCTCTTGTGGATGTCAGATGCATAGTAAATTCCCCAGTAGAGATTCAGCCCGGTCTGAGCAGGAGCTCAAAGAGACCTCAAAACGAGTGAATGTCACGTCTAAGGAGTTAGACTTTAGGTATCTGTAATTACTGAGATCAGAAATAAGACAATAGCAAATACTTTAGAAACACAACTTATCACATCTTTTAGCAGCAATCCCCTACTCTTCACACATTTGGAGTCCCCATTGTCTCAATTTTAAGAAGTAGAGATAGATAACTTTCGAGTACATTTTTTCCCCTTTTTTTGTCCCTCTTAAGGATTAACTCTGCACGATGGACGCGGCGCGGCAGCAGTCTAGTGTAGCCGCTCAGATGTGTGGGAGGAATTGGAAAATGCATTTTCACCGCTCTGTCGGTAGCCGCGGCAGACTACGAGCTGTATCTAGTTTCATAAACATTATATCCTTTCACCATTGAAACCTCTGCGCACAAATGTCTTCCACATGGTCTAATCAAATAAAAAGCTTACAAGCCAGTTGTCACTTCATATGGGGCAGCTGGGATCTGATGTTATGGTTGGTTGAGCCGCCTGTCAGTTTGGTTAGTACTGGAAGATGGGCCTTAGTCTCCCGGTTGCCCTGGCAACAGGCAAACATGGCCGCCTTCCAGACTCGGCTACTGCAGTGCTGATCAGGAAGCGGGGCATCTGGAAGCGGTTGACTGCGGAGCACATAGTTTACTAAATTGGAACCATATCCTTGGCTGGAAGTTACACACAGTGCATAACTTTTACTTTTTTCCAAAGGCACTTTATTTGAAGCTTTTCATTTTCAGCTCTCCTCGTCTGGTGTCACTAAATCAAGCAGTCTCAGAAGCCTTTAAAGTATTTGCCTTTTTTCCAAAGGATTTAATTCGCACGAAAAATATTTGACCCGGGGTTCCAAAGTCCCCTTTTAGGAGGCAGGGAGACATTCTCTCCTCTACCATTGGCTGTTTATTTTTTTGGGTTACCCCCAGAGTTGTTGTTAAGCTGAGTTCTTGAGTGATGGATGACCTTGCAGTGCCTAAAGATGTTTGTTTTACTGGGGCCTCTGAAGAATGCATTCAGAGAAGAAAGACATATGGAAAATATAAACGGATTTAGTTACTCGGGAAGTTTAATTATTAAAGAGAAAATTACATTAAAAAGTGACCTGTTTTAGTTTCTCAAAAAAAGCCAGTAGCAATCCAATGCACTAAAAATGCTTTATTTCAGTATACAGTGGAAGTATTTTAATTTTTTAATATTTATTGAATTATTGTGTTGACTAAATCCGTTGTGGGTGATTTGTTTGAGAGCAGTGATACCATCAAAAGCAGGTATATTAGTTTATACAAATAGAGCGATCTTAATCTTGAGGAAACATACCCCAAATTGCTCCCTTTTGTAGAGAGGGTTTGGGGCTTTCCGGTGGTAAGTGATCAGAAGCTGGCCTTCCTCTGCAGGAATAGACTCCGCAAAGGAATATTTACATCTTCATTCTTTCATTTCATGTCCACATTATCCTTTCAGTCCTAATGGCAAGGCGACTCAAACTCTAAAACTCAATTTTGAAGAACCCAGTCCTTTCTCTCTACTTTGCAAGTGTGTCACAGCCACACACTACTGACCTCGTGTGCTTTCTCACGAGCTGCATACGGCCCAGTCCCTCAGTGGCATTTCAGTAGCATAATAGCATAAACCTTGTAAAGCATTTCATTGCTTAGGAAAATAGGCGGGGTCAGTGTGGCATATGCGCCTTGTGCAAGTCGCAGTGGCTGTTTATTTTAAAATCCCATTAACTGGTGTATAATGGTACTTTTACTGCCTAGATCCGACCAAAAGGAACCCATAAACATGAAAGAAATAGTTAAAGTACGGATCAATCCATAAACATAGAAGACAGACTGCATAATTCTCACCTTCTATTTCGCATATCCAAATCACTAATGAGTATGCTAGTAAAGAGCAAGTTAAAGTACTGGGATAACCATCTGTGCCCATAATTCCCTCACCCACCTGGACAAGATAATTATCTTTGGTCTGCACCATCTTCTGTTCCCTAGGCAGGCACCCACATCTTCAAGCTGTAATGATTTTCTTTTGGTGAACTGATAAAAGAGGTTCCTCTACTCATCTCTGATCCTATATTTTTAGGTGACTTGATCATCTAAAGTACCTTGTGAGCCTCTCTGGTTCCATTATTCTGGTACTCTTTTTGAGCCTCAAATCATAATCTCTTTGGTCCACACTTGTGGTAAGACGCAAAATCGAAGCTCAGGAACTCTTCATTGGAGCACAGTCCCTGATGATCCTTTCCAATTTGTAAATACTCTCTCTGAAGACTCCTTTTCTATAGTCTGAGCTCATCAGTGGAGCATATTATGCGCTCACCTACTCCATACCCCCATCAACACCTGCTGTGCTCCAGTGTGTATGATCACATGCTGTGCAGACAATGATAACTGTTATGATTGAGTGCAAAGCGGTACTCAAAGAAGCGAAGGACTGAGCACTGAGCGGTGGGTGGACTGAGAGGCCTGTGGAAAGGAGCTCTGGGTTTCGCGTCAGCGAGCGGTTACCATCGTGGAGACTGATTTAGGTGTTTGATGTCCGTTCTTGTGACAGCAACCCACCATCTATGTTGTTAAAGGGGTGTGTCGCTGTGTAGCTTGGGTGGAATCATGTGCTTGAAAGGCTGATCACAGTAAAA
The DNA here is from genome assembly GCF_964204655.1 of Triturus cristatus. Lineage (NCBI taxonomy): Eukaryota > Metazoa > Chordata > Amphibia > Caudata > Salamandridae > Triturus > Triturus cristatus. Next base: position 105,866,842 of record NC_140583.1, on the reverse strand, counting down.
TGATACATTTACTCACACATAGCATGGTTTTCGTGCTATATCTAGAATTTGGAGTACATTTACTTCCTCTGTTGTTATTATTATTAATATGATTAGTAATCATAGTAGTAATAGCAGTAGAATTATAATCATTACATTTATCATAACATTTGTAATGCACCATAGTTCACCACCAAGGTGGCCTCTTAAGCTGAGTTCACAAAGCCAGAAAGGGAAGATTGAGACGGCAGGTAATACTTGAATAGGTTGTCTCTCGGTTTCCCAGGCCTCTTTCCAAAGTGGTTCATTAAACAGCAGCTGAGACACCGGTGTTGTTTGCTCCGAGGCATAGGCTTTAGTGCTTCTGTTAGGTTTGTGCTATTCAAATAAAGTTATAAATATATAATTGAGTCGTTTTTCTTCTGGTGGCACCAGAGCATGTCTGTTCATCGATGACTATTAGAGTCAAGCGTCGGATTGTCTTGGTGGGCCCTTATAGAGAGCCAGGCCTGAGAACTTTAGAACATCTGATATGACTGCCACTCAGACATAGAGCTTTCCCTAAGGTTAGACATGTTGCTGTAACTTACATTGTCATGATAAAAGTGTGCTATTTTATTTTGATTACATTGTTGTCACCGGGAGACACTACATTACTTCCATAGCCTGCAGAAGCACTGCCTTCAAGGCTGTCGTTACAAACTTTACCCAGTGGTCACACAGACTCTAAAAAGACTCTGCTATGGAGTTGTATTGGAAATGAGTCTTCAAAATTGAGACCTGTCTCTCAGGGAAATACCAGAGGGTGTGTCAATGTTAGTAACACCTTAGAATTATAAGGAACAGTAAACCTGGTGCGCCCTCCCGCACACACACCCATTTGGGAGACAATGATTACAACAAATGCGCTACAACGCATTCCATTACAACAGGGTTGTGCCAATGACCGCATTGTTACAACACGAGCCATTACATCACAAGTCGTTACAACGACTTGCTGTAGGGGGCAGAAGGTGTTGGATTTACAATCCAACACCTTCCCTGCTGTTGCACAAACTGGAGTAGGAATAGTAAATTATACTATTCCTAATTCCAGCGCGCCCCCTACAGCAAGTCGTTGTAATGGAATGCGTTGTAAAGAGATATATTCACACATTAATGATGAACTTTCATAGAGTTCTACAAACTGGAGGGTGAGCGTTCTTAGGTCCCTTAGAAAATGTCCACAATCTTTGGATGTGTAGGCTGTCACAGTCAGGGACGTAACACAGGCCCCTGCACCCCTGGCGGAGTCCAAGGCTTAGTTTTATTCAGTGGTGTGCAGAAGCCTAGAGTGATTTCTTGTTAAAATGCTGAACTCCAACATAACTTAAACAGTGGATCTAACAGTTGGACATCTGGAACAGATTGCACAAACAAGGCCAGAGGAAATGTAGGTTCCCTAAAAATTGAGGAACTCGCCAAACGTAGATGACAGGTATGAAATATAGTGGGGTGCTGCGACCACAAAGATTCTATCTGGGATATGCAGAACCCTGAGGTTTAACTGAACTCGGCAATGTGACATTAGATCTCTGATGTGAGCCTCACATATTAAACAGTCTCAATCTGGGCTGCTCTCAATGCCTCAGTCCAGAACCCCTGCGGTGAATAGAGTGTCCGGCGCCAAAAGCACTCAAGGGCCAGGCACGCAGTGGAAATGCTGCACGCACACGCATGTAGGCTGACATGTGGTCTGCTCCAATACACAGGAGTATTACTTGCTGCAACAAATCGTGTAGCCTGAAAAGGATCTGCTTGACACACAGTGGCTGGGATGCAGTGTTGTGCTCAAGCGGGTGTACGTATGACTGATGTCTATTAGGAAGGTTCAGGATTTGATTTTTATCATACAGTCTTTACTAAAACAAATATTGTTGTCTATGACTGGGAAATCTTTGGTTGCCCTCAATAAGGAGATGCATTTCATGCCCTGAATGGTGGCAAACCTGAGCCCCCTCAACGATTGATAGCTTGTCTCCTTCCATTCACGTGTTGCCCTGTTTGAACTCATTTGGAGTGTATTGGCTTCTAAATAGTGGAAGGCTATCTTTACAAAAATGATTTCAAATGATGGGACCCTTTAGAGATCATATAAAATCACCATCTGAGGCACATGTTCTTCTATTTCAGTTTATTGATTTACTCAAAGCCGGGCTTGGTGACCAAAAGCAGCCCAGGCAAAAATGTCCAGACTGGCCTAGCTCTCCTCCCCTGCTCGTTCTCTCTGTCTCCTTCTCTGAAATCTCTCTTCTTCTTCTCTGAACTTTCTCTCTAACTTCCTCCTTCCTCCCTTTCTCTCTCCCTTGAAGCACTCCTGTTCCTTCTGCTGTTTAGATGCTCCAGAAGTGGTCCTGGACTTTCTAAACTGGCCTCCAGTGACTCCAGCCTGCTATGGAATTGCCCAGTGGAATAGAAGGCCTGTACTCACTTAGACTTGTAGAATTGATAATAAACATACTCAAGGCAAAATAGGTTTCAATAGTTAACTTGACTCATGCACACTAGAATTTCATTAGAAAGCACCTTAAGGTACCCAAAGATGTACCAATCTATAATAAATAATTGATTCTCAAATTCATTAACAGGGTTCAGATTCTATTAATAGATTACATTGAAAGCTGATATAGGGGGCACTGCAAATTACAGGGGCCAGTCAAATCATTTCACAGAATTCAGTTCAATTGAAATATTTTAATAAAAATGTCATTGATAGAATTATGTTTGGATCTGCAAAGGCCTCTGAGGATGCGCCTGAGAAGTGGGCGTGCCTCCAGATAGAGTTGGTCGGAATGGCATGGGGAGGTGGGTGGTGTGTCAGCCTGTCTGTTGTCTGAGAATGAGGCTGGTAGATAGTAAGTGGCCAGAGTTATCTCAAAAGGATGCAGGAGGTTACTTAGAACCGCCTAAATCTTGGCACAGCGGAATCAAGCCAAGCAGCAGGCCGACACTCCTTGTCCAGTGTATTTTCCTAAACCTATTTCATTCCTCTGTGTGAAAAATGAAACTTATGACAATTTTCAATGTATTTTCCCTGCAGAAGTTATGAGGAAGTTACATAGCAGACATCCCTGTATCGAAGGTTGTTAAAACAGGAAGGGTTTAAGTTTCCCTTTCATTTGTGGGACATTAGGGGTGGTTCTCTGTATCGACAATTAAGCCCAGCTTTGAAACTCCACTGAGTGTGCATTAGCCCAATGTTTCCAAATTCTATCTGTAGTTTGTTGATAGCACCAACAAAAAACTGACAGAATTAGGTGTTGCTTATAACTTTATCCCCGCTGTAAAAATGTGAATATTCAGAACATTATGAGTAATTTTTGTGATTTTTTTCCCGAAACAGATGTGGGCACAAGAAGAAGTTGGTGATAAATGGCAGTGGTGGTGCTGCGGAAGGAGGCCAGGCTGGCGGGATGAACGGCGATCCTAGCAAGTCCCAAGAAATGGTCAACTTAATGCCCAAGGAACCACAGGGTGACGCCAGTGACCCCAAGGACCAACTGGTCCCTCCAGAGGACATGCAAAGCCAACAGAAACGTGACATGAATATTGGGGCTTAACCCACTTCATCTGTGAGGGATTTGCAGCTCCCTGCACTTTCCTCCTTCCCCTGTCCAGTACAAGAACTGGGACTGGAACTTAACAGAGATGCAATGTGCTACTGATGCCCATCCTTGCATTCCCTTGTCTGCTTTCAATCATGATTGAGTCCCAGCATCCAAGCATCTTCAGACTTGCAGAAGAAACCCCTCTGCTTTCGCCAAGGCAAAGGCAAGGCAGATAATCCAAGACTGACAATTGTCATCACCGGCTGGGGACACCTGCTTTTTATGTGAACCCAGGATGAAAATGCACGTGCACCCAAACTTGAAAATATAGCTTGTTTTTCAGCAGGAACACCTTTGCTAACACGATAACTGAAAGTGTGTAACTTTGGTCCAAGCTTAAGCCATCAAGATGACTCCTAAATGGCCATTCACGTTCTTTTTGAGAAAGGAGTCAGTTCTGGTGGTGGTGTGCATTGTTTCAAAATGGGTTGAAGCCTATCCAACACACCGATGTGATGCTATGATTGTGGCAAAGCTTTTGCTCAAAGAACTAATCCCACACTAGGGTGGGTAATGAATAGCTGTAGTAAAGGCTGTGGACCTGGACAGAGCTATTGGGAAACTGGGATACTTGGCAACACAATGATGTCTTTGGAAGGTGGTAGGGATAGGCTTGCTAGTAACATGTCCATACTTGTGTTGGGTGTGTGACTTGACTATGACTTTGTAATACTCGCCGTTCAAAGGCAATAAGTGGCCGGCCAGGAGTACAAGGTGATACACATTGGCTTGTTGAATTCCAGTTGACAATGGTGTTCTAGGTCTACCAGCTGCTGTTGTCATCTGGGTGTAATAAAATCCTAACCTGTGCACAAAGCTTGCAAGGTTTCTGATTCAATGCGCAAGTGGCACTTCCTGTCCAGGAGTTTTCTTTCCATTCTGTTGGCAGTCTTTTCATATCATCCTTCCAGATGGACAAAAAATTCCCAGAATGCAAAGAAAATTGTGGACTGGATGAGCAACTCAGGGAATTGGAATTCAAGCACTAAGCATGCAAGCTGACACATTGGGTGTCATTAGTCCTCAAAGGACTTGCTTGTCATTAATATACATAAGCAACTACGGCACATACACACCACCACATTCATTTGTTCCGCCAGTTTCCCATGCATTCTGTAATGGATGGAGTTTAGTGGAGGAAGTTTAATGTCTTGCTCCTTGTTTGGCCTTCATTTGGGAATACTCGCTTATTGACAGCTTTATTCATTTTTGCAGCATCCCCTCAGTTTAAAACTTTTGCGCTATGGTACGAAAATGTATTCTTCTGGCCGCTTTCCTGCCTACAGTTAGTGAAATTTCAAAGTAGTCTAAAAATTATTACAAAAATGGACCGTCCATATCAGAAACTCAAATAGCCCATCTTGCCTCCGTGATATCATACTTATATTTTTCGCAAGATATTGACTGCTACATCCTTGCCACCAAACAACGAATTATATCAGCGATGCAGCCAAAATGAGTTTTCCCTTTTCAAAATCAATTCATAGTTTCAGAATTCTGGACTGCTCAAAGGTTCAGAGGAAAAAGGATCAACACTGGCAAAGGATTCTGCTTTGTAGTAACTTGACAATGAAAACATTGTGCTTCTCACCCGGTGGAGAAGATTTCACCTAAGTGCTGGGGATTCTACCCAATTAAGGAGGCTACTGCATGCGCAGATATGTACATCAGATGGTAACCTTACATCCTGATATGCTCTCAGGTGTCCTTTCCAAGCAGTGGTATAGAACATGCAAGACTTCATGACTTCTATACCACCCCCTTCCTTACAGTACTCCTGAATGTAAAGAGCAAACTCTCTACTGTTAAGGGTTTTGGTCCCAATGTCTCTGCATGCCTTACAACCACTGATGACACTCTATGGACCTGCCAGTTGTTATGAGAAGGAGTAGAAATGTGTGCCTCTGAGCTCACTGGTCTACAAGGACTGAGCTTCTCAGGACATCTGTACAGGATAAGAGTCCATTGTTTGAAGAGCTCAGCACAGTGATGGAACTGTAATTATATCAGAACAAATTTGTAATTACCATAATATCTTATGACAGTCAGCATGTGGCTCAGACATTGGTTGCAAATGTGTGAGGCTGTTGTAGCCATATCAGTGCCAAGGGTAATGCATTGTAGTGCCTTGTGTCAAATACAGCAGACTATGTTGTTTGACCATTTGTGGAAGCATTGTTTGGACTGGTTGATAATTCCCTTGATCTACTCTTCCCACAACAACTGTACTCTGCCCTACTTTCCTTTTCCAAATGTTTTTTACTTTCCCTACTCTTCGGTTACCCCGTGAGATTCTCAGGAGTTTCTTATATTTTTTCATATTGTTACCTTTGTCTTGCAATTGTTTATCTGCATCTCTTTCACAATCCCACATACATTCCCTTTACATTTTCTTTAACATTCAATGCTAGTTTTTCAGTTTTATGCAATATCCACAGCAGCTTGTAATTTCTTCCACCATTCCGTAATATTCCCACCAGTGCTTCCCACTCCATCTCAGGATCCAAAAACTGAACCAGAAACTCCATAGACATCCACCAAAAGATGTTCCCATTTCCTCCACTATCTCTTGATGCTTGCATACATTCATATCCATTTTTTGGGTAACACTATATGAGACACTTCCTGTTGACATCACTGAATTCCATAGTAGTCAATGTCATTGAACCCTGCCCATACTATTGTAATATAACTGAGCTCAACCCACAGTGTCACTGGACACCACCCATTCTATTATAAATGTTACTGATCCATGCCCTTAGTATTGGCAATGTCACTGTGCCCCGTCAATAACATCACTGAATCCCAGCTATAGCATTACTGGTGCTGACTGTAGGCTACCTAGAGCACTGCCAAACTCAATGACATCATCATTGAATCCCCAACACGCCAGTGTCATTGAACATCACCCATGGCATTTCAAAAGCCCTTCACCTCCCCCCAGTCCCTGGCCAAATATTGCTGAAGTCACTGAATCCCCTCAACATCACTGCCAGTGTCACTGAATCATGTCTTCACCATTGTCAACTGATATTCCTTTTCATTCTAAAAGGCCTCAGTTATGCCTTAAAGTCTACACCCGAAATATTTATGATCATGGTGGCCCGATATAACTTTGGCGTGTGCTATGTTTTAAGGCACTTCAATTACCTAGAGAATTGACTACAAGATATTCACTTTTCAATTTCTTTTTTATGTGATGAGCCCTACAAACCCGGACTTTAATGGTAATTACATGAGTCAAATTTCAAATCCAGCTATGTAAATATATATTTTATTATGTCAGAATCTATTCACTGCGCGTAATATGCCAGATCCTGCATCTTGGGACCATCACCATCAAAAGAAGTCAAGTGCATCATTTTTAATTGGGCACACAATATTTGTAAATGTCATTTAAAAGGAAGTTGCGGTAAAGTTTGACTTTTTTCTTGTCTACCTAAGCCCATGTGGGTTTGAAGTGTATATATTTATTCAGTGAAAAGTGCTAAAGTGGTCCTACAATCATTGGGACCATGACTAGCTACAGAAGAACCCACCTACCCTATAGTAAAGTTTTCGTAACTTCTTCAAAACCACTGAAACTGCATTTTAGAGTCCGCTTCACAGTTATTAGAGAAGAAAGCCGGGGGTTTGGTATTCAATTGTAGTCTAATTCAGAGTCCACTGTTACTAGAAGATATATGGGGCTGGGGGGATTATTAAGGGATGCTAAATGTTATGCTACCCTCTAGGCTTTTATGAGGATAAGTAAATTGATGTGTTACTTTGCCCCACACAAGCCTTAGTAAATAGCTTCCATAATGTATACTACATATTTCTTATATTGTAAGTTATATATTTGGGACTCCAGCAGTCATTTGTTTAGCTAGGCATTATTTGATAGGGCTAAGTATTGGTGGTGTAGCGCTTACAATCAATATTTCTGATAATAGCCCGTGTGAAGGTGTGTTGTAGTCTTTAACAGAAAGCAAACAGCATATGTGATGGCTAGCTGGCATACTGACCATGACAATGGGGTACCATAATATTTTTGTCAGTACAGATATGTTGTGTCCAAAATATTGTTGACAAAATACCACCCAATGGCAGTTTTTAATCTACAACCAAAGGGATGATATTTTTGTCAACTCTATTTAAGACGCGATATTGAGTTTGGACAATATTTCTGTAAAAGTTATTTGGACATGTACCCGATAGTGAGTGACACCCAACTGTGTGTGGAGAGATAAGTTCACAATTCATCTGTCACTTGTTCAGGGAATAATAGATCTCTGTAAGGCTAATTTACAAAAAAGTTGTATATAGAGAGGCTGCAGATCATCTAGAGAATGCTCAGTGTAGCTATAGTACCAGAATATTGTGAATTTAATACAGCCGCAGACGCTGTAGGTAAGAGCGGTGGGACAGTGTGGCCAGATGAGGTGATATTTTGAGAGATGATCATGAGGAAAACTTAAATAAATAATTCATTTTCCCTTGTGGTCGTCTCTTAAACTCCCCCCTCATCTGGCCCCACCGCTCTTACCTGCAGCGGCCGCTGCTAATTTAATAACGTCGTGCAAAAATATTACAGACAAACTATCGACTACCAAAATTTCTCCCTCCTGCGGTGCTGGTGCCTGCGGCGGCGGCAGCTGCCATCCATGTGTTGTCACCCACGTTGCTTCCCAGGAACCCGAGAAGAAAAACAAGCGGCACACCTTAAGACTGCGCAATACTTTATTGTGCACAAAGACGACGCGTTTTGGCGTAAGCCTTTTTCAAGTGAGTTCATGCGCACAACCTCCCACAGAAATAGACATACAATTCATAGGCAGAGAAGAAATACTGTTTACATATTTCAATTGTTCCGGACTGCAATGACATTTATCTCAAGTGAGTTTTGAAACTGCAAAGGTACCATCGGTTGGCTATATATATGTAGTCAAAATTTAACAATTCGAAAGTTTTTTACTGTGACATCGTCAATTTTGTCAGGGTGCGCATATCAATTTTTTTTATATATATATATATATATAAGTGTGATATCTGTCCTTGCCTCATTGTCATTGTTATTATTGGTAATGTACTATACTCAATCAATGTGATGTTCGCACCCTGACAAAATGACCATGTCACAGTAAAAAAAACTTTCGAATTGTTAAATTTGGACTTTAAATATAGCCAAATGATGGTACCTTTGCAGTTTCAAAACTCACTTGAGATGAATTTCATTGTAGTCTGGAACAATTGAGTTATGTACACAGTATTTCTTCTCTGCCTGTGAATTGTATGTCAATTTCTGTGGGCTGTTACGCGCATGAACTCACTCGAAAAAGGCTTTCGCCGAAACGTGTCGTCTTTGAGCACCATAAAGTATTGTGCAGTTCTAAGGTGTGCCGCTTGTTTTTCTTCTTCGGTTCCTGGGTAGCAACGTGGGTGACAATCGATAGATATACATCTGGCATCACCAAAGTCTGGATATGTAAGTAGATGCTGCCCGAATGCTGCCCTCGCTCCGAATACCCTGAGCTATGACAAGTGGACAAAATGCCCCTGTAACATTGAAACTTACTTTATAGGAAATTACGAACTATGTCATAATGTCAAAAATCTGAGGAATTTCAGCTAAGAGAAAATGGCAAATATTTTTCACAATAAAACCAAAAAATATTGAACAAAATATGTGGTCTGATGTGTTGTGATTGGGAGCTTTGCCACCATCGACTAGAAAGGGGTTAACTTAAGTCAATGGTTTTTTCAAACCCACCTTATCCGGACTATGGTGCTTCATTATTAAATGGCAGTATATGTTCAGTTCGAAACATATTGAAGAATATTGAGTAGTTATCGTTGAGCTCTTAAAATGCGGTTAAAGATAGATTACTATGACTTAAACACAATGGTGGCGCTTTTATGGCTATGGGCATGCTTTTTCATTAGACTGATACATAAACATACCCCCATAATGCCATGGTTTTTGCAATCTCCATGGTGGCAAGATGTATTCCTATCGTCTCACAACGCGTTTTCTTCCTCTGCCAGCCGGTGTCTGTCCTGTACCTTCTTACTATGTATATCTGGGGGAGCAGCCACCCCTCTTTTTACTTATTCAATAACTACATCAGAGAGGGACATGCCAAGACATTTAGAACAAGGTCTGCTGCTCGCTGATTCACTGTGCCTCCTATGATAGTCAACTGAAGACCATGGGTTCGTGATTCTAAAAATGCAAATTATGGGTATATTGCTAGAGGGGTTATGGTTACTGCTGAGGTACAAACATTTTTGCAACATGACCAACATAAACAGAGGAGCACAACCCTCACTGGAGTCTTTGTTGATACAAAACACAAGATTGCTGTTTCCAATCCCAAAAGAAAGTCTGCATGGGTGGCAGAAGCAGTTTATGTAGCTTTTTGTAAGTCGCTTCGATAAAAAAAGGAATGCCTAAACATCTCAAAGCCATTCTGTATTCTTCATTATTGGATCTTTCATAGATTCACACGCTTTTGTTATTGCTCTTTCTCTACAGGGAGAGACGTCTGAGGATGGGGAATAATTCAAGGGTATGAATCTATAAAAGATAAGAAAGCTTCAGTTACAGGTAAGTAACTTTTGTTCTGTTTGGAAGTCCATCACATGCTTGAAACTTGTCAGTAAATGGATTCCGCGACAAAACAGATGGAAGTCACAAGTTAGACGAGTCCGATGAGGTGAAGGCGTGTAGCCAATCAGATCTGTAGGAATCCCAATCTGTGCGCAGATGGTGGAGTCGCTAACAAGAACAAAATGGATGCCAGCCAGTTTAACAATCCTTCGAGGCTCCACTCTGGGAAGTGGCATTTTAAATGCACTGTGTCCTTGGGAAGTATTTATTTGGTTCATCGAAGAATCTAAAAAGATTTCAAATAAAGTGCCTCTTGGCAGGCCTCTTCTGTGATAGGCAAGACAGGAGACCTCAGTGAAAACATGTCTCTCTCCTTCATCTCACAGGATATGTATCCATCCAATCAGCTGCGTCCCTGCGATAGGAATGCCTCAGACCTGAACAAGAAACGTATACAACAACGCATTCTTGCAAAATAACCCTTATCATTCCCTACTCATTGGTGGCAGAAAATAGCCGTAACTATCTGGGCAAAAATAACAAAGTTTCATGTTTTTGTGTAAAGGCTGCACCATAATTAATACGTATACGTGTGTCAGTGGTCCCACTCTAATGGGATGGCCAAGGGGCCTTTCACATATATTGCCTACTCCTATAGCAACATATATTGCATTCCTACTACCCCAACACAGGAAACATCTAAGAATGGTCTTAGTGTGGAACTCCACATATATGTTGTTTGGGTTTGGTATCCACATTAGTTTATAATATACGATCCACGTACCAGGCCATTAAACAGTGCGATTCAATGTTGAGTAATACGATCTGTCTATGTGTAGCTATGTAAGCCTGTGTTTCTGATGGTAGGGAAGATAGGTGGGGCACCAAAGTTAGTGTATGTCTTTCTGTAGCATAAGTATGTATTTGTATGGCCTGGACTAGTAACTCAAACTAGTCCTGGAAATATGCTTGACAGCAGCTCAATTGTACCAAGTGAAGTAGAAGCAAACTGCTTCTATTTCTGAAGTTTTGGAGGCCCAATATGAGAGAGAGAGAGAGAGAGAGAGAGAGAGAGAGAGAGAGACTTGTGCTCTTACCCTCACATACCTAGCACTCCTCTATTAACCCCAGGGTTGTGGAGCTCTGACTCCACTCATCATCACACACAGCCCCATAAATCAAGGGGAGACTGGACCTGCTGGAGGTCTGAGTTCCTATAACAAGTACACCATATTACTCCCTTCACCATTGTGCAGGAGGGGTGTCAACTGTATTAGTTAGGAGCCCCCTACAACAAGCACTCCTGCATTAATGCCCTCACTCACTTGCAGGGGAGGCGGGAGCAACTGTCTGAGCATCCTCCAGCAAGCACTCCTGCATCACTGCCTTCACTCCTGTGCCAGGGGAGGCATGTGCCAGAGAGGGTCTAACCTTCCTACAACAAGCATGCCTCATAACTCTTTTCACTATGTCAGGAGAGGTGTGAGGTGTAGGAGTGAAGGCAGTCAGGCATCACTGCCTTCACTCCTGTGCCACAAGAGGTGTGACCAGCAAGGGTGCTGATCTCTCCACAAGCACTCTAAATTCCCTGCCGTCACTCCTGTGCCAGGGGAGGTGTTAGCTGCTGGAGCTCTGAACGTCCTACAACAGGCACTCCTGTATCACTGCCTTCACTGCAGTGCCAGCAGGGGTGTGAGCTGCAGGAGGGCTGAGCTCCCCACAAGCACTCCTGCATCACTGCCTTTACTGTTGTGCCAGCAGAGGTGTGACCAGCAAGGGTGCTGAGCTCTCCACAAGCACTCTAAATTCCCTGCCGTCACTCCTGTGCCAGGGGAGGTGTTAGCTGCTGGAGCTCTGAACTTCCTACAACAGGCACTCCTGTATCACTGACTTCACTGCAGTGCCAGCAGAGGTGTGAGCTGCAGGAGGTCTGAGCTCCCCACAAGCACTCCTGCCTTCCCTACTGCGCCAGGAGAGGTGTGACCAGCAGGGGTTCCGAGCTTCCTATAATAAGCTCACCTGCATCACTTCTCTCACTCCTGTGCCAGGAGATGTGTGAGCTGCGGGAGGTCTGAGCTCCCCACAAGCACACCTGCATCACAGCCTTCACTCCTATGCCAGGAGCGGCGTGAGCTGCAGGAGGAAGAGCTCACTACAAGCACTCCTGCATCACTGCTTTCACACCTGTGCCAGGAGATGTGTGAGCTGCGGGAGGTCTGAGCTCCCCACAAGCACTCCTGCATCACAGCCTTCACTCCTATGCAAGGAGCAGTATGAGCTGCAGGAGGAAGAGCTCACTACAAGCACTCCTGCATCACTGCTTTCACTCCTGTGCCAGGAGATGTGTGACAAGCCGGGGTTCTGAACTTCCTAGAACAAGCACCCCTGCATCACAGCCTTCATTCCTTTGCCATAATCACTCCTGCATCATCACTGCTTTCACTCCTGTGCCCGCAGAGGTGTGACCAGCAGGGGTTCTGAGCTTTCTTATAACAAGCTCTCCTGCATCACTACCTTCACTGCTGTGCCAGGAGAAGTGTGAGCTGCAGGAGGTCTGAGTCACCGTAAGCACTCCTGCATCACTGCCTTTACTCCTGTGCCAGGAGAGGCGTGCCCTACAGGGGTACCTAGCTCCCCACAGCAAGCACTCCTGCATCACTGCCTTAAATCCTGTGCCAGGAGAGGTGTGACCAGCAGAGTTTCTGCGCTTCCCATAGCAAGCACTCCTGCATCAAAGCCTTCACTCCTATGCCAGGAGCAGTATGAGCTGCAGGAGGAAGAGCTCACTACAAGCACTCCTGCATCACTGCTTTCACACCTGTGCCCGCAGAGGTGTGACCAGCAGGGGTTCTGAGCTTCCTATAATAAGCTCACCTGCATCACTTCTCTCACTCCTGTGCCAGGAGATGTGTGAGCTGCGGGAGGTCTGAGCTCCCCACAAGCACACCTGCATCACAGCCTTCACTCCTATGCCAGGAGCGGCGTGAGCTGCAGGAGGAAGAGCTCACTACAAGCGCTCCTGCATCACAGCTTTCACTCCTGTGCCCGCAGAGGTGTGACCAGCAGGGGTTCTGAGCTTCCTATAACAAGCTCACCTGCATCACTTCTCTCACTCCTGTGCCAGGAGATGTGTGAGCTGCGGGAGGTCTGAGCTCCCCACAAGCACACCTGCATCACAGCCTTCACTCCTATGCCAGGAGCGGCGTGAGCTGCAGGAGGAAGAGCTCACTACAAGCGCTCCTGCATCACTGCTTTCACACCTGTGCCCGCAGAGGTGTGACCAGCAGGGGTTCTGAGCTTCCTATAATAAGCTCACCTGCATCACTTCTCTCACTCCTGTGCCAGGAGATGTGTGAGCTGCGGGAGGTCTGAGCTCCCCACAAGCACACCTGCATCACAGCCTTCACTCCTATGCCAGGAGCGGCGTGAGCTGCAGGAGGAAGAGCTCACTACAAGCACTCCTGCATCACAGCTTTCACTCCTGTGCCAGGAGATGTGTGAGCTGCGGGAGGTCTGAGCTCCCCACAAGCACACCTGCATCACAGCCTTCACTCCTATGCCAGGAGCGGCGTGAGCTGCAGGAGGAAGAGCTCACTACAAGCGCTCCTGCATCACAGCTTTCACTCCTGTGCCCGCAGAGGTGTGACCAGCAGGGGTTCTGAGCTTCCTATAACAAGCTCACCTGCATCACTTCTCTCACTCCTGTGCCAGGAGATGTGTGAGCTGCGGGAGGTCTGAGCTCCCCACAAGCACACCTGCATCACAGCCTTCACTCCTGTGCCAGGAGCGGCGTGAGCTGCAGGAGGAAGAGCTCACTACAAGCGCTCCTGCATCACTGCTTTCACTCCTATGCCAGGAGCGGCGTGAGCTGCAGGAGGAAGAGCTCACTACAAGCACCCCTGCATCACTTCTCTCACTCCTGTGCCAGGAGATGTGTGAGCTGCGGGAGGTCTGAGCTCCCCACAAACACACCTGCATCACAGCCTTCACTCCTATGCCAGGAGCAGTATGAGCTGCAGGAGGAAGAGGTCACTACAAGCACTCCTGCATCACTTCTCTCACTCCTGTGCCAGGAGATGTGTGAGCTGCGGGAGGTCTGAGCTCCCCACAAACACACCTGCATCACAGCCTTCACTCCTATGCCAGGAGCAGTATGAGCTGCGGAAGGTCTGAGCTCCCCACAAGCACACCTGCATCACAGCCTTCACTCCTATGCCAGGAGCGGTGTGAGCTGCAGGAGTTCCAGAGCTGCCCACAGAAAGCACTCCTGCATCACTGCCTTCACTCCTATGCCAGAAGCAGTATGAGCTGCAGGAGGCAGAGCTCACTATAAGCCCTCCTGCATCACTGCTTTCACTCCTGTGCCAGGAGATGTGTGAGGAGCAGGAGGTCTGAGCTCACCACAAGCACCCCTGCATCTCCGCCTTTACTCCTGTGCCAGGAAAGATGTGAGCTTCAGGAGGTTGTTTCATTTTTGCATGTCTTCATTACCAGCCTAGTGGTGTCCTGACTGAGGATATGCTGAGAGCCACAGGATGTGATGAGGTTGTCAGCCAGGTAGGCTGGGGTACCAGTCATAATGACTTGCTGACAGCTGGTTTTAAAGATGGTCCAGAATGCCAAGGGGAATGAGTGGAGGTCCATTAGTGTAGGCGTGATCTCATATTTCCCCAGGTGCTTGGCATAGCATGCTGCAGCATATGGGTGCCCTTAGGAGTGGCCATTGTGGAGTATGTGTGAAGCACAGCAATGAGGGGGCTGCGTGGAGCACAGCAACGAGGGGGCGGCGTGGGGCACAGCAATGAGCAGGCAGCATGGAGCACAGCAGTGGGGGCAAAGTGGAGCACAGCAATGAGGGGCTGCATGGAGCACCGCAATGAGTGGGCTGCGTGGAGCACAGCAATGAGTGGGCTGCGTGGAGCACCGCAATGGGGTGGCAGTATGTAGCCCCGCAATGAGGACGCAGCATGGAGCACAGCAATGAGGAGGACAACCTGGAGCACAGCATTCAGGTGGCTGAGTGGAGCAAAGCAATGAGGGAGACAACGTGGAGCACAGCAATGAGGGGGCTGAGTGGAGCACAGCAATGAGCGGGCTGCGTGGAGCACCACAATGGGGGTGGCAGTGTGCAACCCCGCAATGAGGAGGCAGCATGGAGCACAGCAATGAGGAGGACAACATGGAGCACAGCATTCAGGTGGCTGAGTGGAGCAAAGCAATGAGGGAGACAACGTGGAGCACAGCAATGAGGGGGCTACATGGAGCACAGAAATGAGGGGGGAGCGTGGAGTGCAGCAAAGAGGGGGTTGCATGGAGCACAGCAATGAGTGGGCTGCATGGAGCACAGCAATGAGTGGGCTGCGTGGTGCACCGCAATGGGGTGGCAGTGTGCAGCCCCGCAATGAGGAGGCATCATGGAGCACAGCAATGAGGAGGACAACGTGGAGCACAGCATTCAGGTGGCTGAGTGGAGCAAAGCAAAGAGG
Organism: Triturus cristatus; assembly: GCF_964204655.1. Classification (NCBI taxonomy): domain Eukaryota; kingdom Metazoa; phylum Chordata; class Amphibia; order Caudata; family Salamandridae; genus Triturus; species Triturus cristatus. The sequence goes on along the minus strand of NC_140583.1, from coordinate 105,851,138 downwards.
GAGACAACGTGGAGCACAGCAATGAGGGGGCTGCATGGAGCACAGAAATTAGGAGGGAGCATGGGGCACAGAAATGAGGGGGGAGCGTGGAGTGCAGCAAAGAGGGGGCTGCATGGAGTACTGCAATGAGGGAGCAGCGTGGAGCTCAGCAATGAGGAGGCTGCATGGAGCACATAAAGGAGGGGGCCACGTGGAGCACAGCAATGAGGGGGCTGCATGGAGCACCGCAATGAGGGGGCAGCATGGAGCACAGAAATGAAAGGGCCACGTGGAGCACAGCAATGAGGGGGCTGTGTGGAGCACAACGAGGGGACAGCATGGAGCCTGCAATGAGGCAGTTGCGTGGTGCACAGCAATGAGGGGGCTGCATGGAGCACAGCAATGAGGGGGAAGCGTGGAGCACAGCAGTGAGTGGGCTGCGTGGAGCTCAGCAATGAAGGGGACAACGTGGAGCACAGCATTGAGGAGGCTGCGTGAGCACAGCAATGAGGGGGACAACGTGGAGGAAAGCACTAAGGGGGGTGGGTGTGGATCACCGCGATGAAGGGGCTGCGTTGTGCACCGTAATGAGGGGTGTGCATGGTAAACCGCAATGAGCAGCCTGCGTGGAGCACCGCAATAGGGTGGCAGCGTGGAGCACTGCAATGAGGAGGACAATGTGGAGCACAGCAAGGAGGGGGCTGCGTGGTGCTCCGCAATGAGGGGGACAACGTAGAGCACAGCAATGAGGAGGCTGTGTGGAGCACAGCAATTTGGTATGAAGATATTTTGGTAGTCGATATTTTGTTAGTGAACCCCAAGGCTCATTATACCTTCCTTCAATCCAAAATGCATCACAACTGCACTTGCAAATTCCGCAACCAATGTTCTACTACATACTGTGGGCCTGATTATGATGCGGTTCGGACTGCAATCGATGGCATGTCGCATCTACTGCTGCGGTCTGACTGACGCATTACGATGAGTGCGGTGGGAGGCAGCAGTCGGAGGGACCGACTTACACAATCCGACGGGCTCATGGAGCCTGTTGGTCATTTGGAAAGGTCTCATAATCCCTTAAGGACGGTGTTTCAGCAGTCGGGATTATGATACCGGTTTCCAACAGCCTAATCATGTCAGTCTTTCCGACATGGAAAGGCTGTTGGAAAGCAACATTGGCGGCCCCCAGCAGGGGCCCGTTTCGCCCTGGCCCTCTGCATCAGGGCTTGGGTGGCACCTATGGTGCCATCCCGAACATCTCTGCACTGTGTGGCAGGCACATTGAGGTGCCTACCACACGGTGTAGAGATGTTCACATCTCTCGAAAGAAGCTTGTGCTGTGGGCAGTTTTCCACCCACCGCACAAGCTCCCATTGAGAAATAGGAGTTTCCGACTGCACCATGTGCTGTCGCATCCAAAGACTGCGGCCGGAACCACAGACCTGACGTTGGTCGGTTCCCAATTCGCAACAGTGTCAGTCGGAGGCAACTCCAACCAACATCGTAATGAGGGCCATAGTCACACACTGGCACAGACAGATGGGGTGAAGTGCCTCCAGTACACCTAACTCACCCTGTCACTACTGTGGGGCTGATTATTATCGGTAAGCCTCCAACCTTAGGTCAGAGGCTTTCCGCACCGAGATTGTCGGTTTCACTACCGACCACCTAATTACAATTTAGGGGGTCGGAAGTGAAACGGGTAGGTCATTCCGTCTGGATTCCGACGGGCTCAAGGAGTCCGTCGGCCAGTTGGAGACCGGCCCGTAATTCATATGAACTGCGTTTGATGCCGTCCGGATTATGATACACAGTTTCCGGCAGGCTTTCCATGCCAGGCTTTCTGACATGTAAAGCAAATTTGGAGGCCCCTATCAGGGTTCCTTCTGTTTTCGGCCTTCGGTTGAGGGCTGAGGGGGTACCACTGATCCCTGCACCGTGTGGCAGGCACCCTGAGGTGCCTGCCACGCGGTGCAGGGATAAACACAACCTCCCATTTCCCTATGGGAGCTTGTGCTAGGGCCGGTTTACAGCCATAGCACATGCTCCCATAGAGAAATGTGAATATGCGACTGCACCATGTGCGGGCGCATCATAATTAAGCAGTCGGGACCGCCGACCGGAGGTCGGTCGGTCAGATCCATATCCGCGATGGTGTGTCCACCCAACATCGTGGTGGCAAGGGGTCGATAGCACCCTCGAGCAATGTGTGAGTACAAGATAGCCAGCACCCGACCATGCAGATGAATTAGGAACAAATCTTGACAGAGGGTAATTATATATGCATGTACATGTAGAAATTCCTTATTGTATTGTTCTGTAATTATATTTATCTCTTACTACCCCTGACGAGGCGTAAAAGAGCTTGTCGATGAAGAGCATGCTAATCCAAGTCTGTTAGTTTGATTGGAAAGGATAATGGAGCTACAGAAGAGGGAAAGAGTCTAGAACGTGTTTATTGGGAGATCATAGAAGTACGAGGCGGTTTGGATGAGAAAAGCAGAGATGGAGGAGGGAAGAGTCTATAGAAATAGATTAGGGAGGTCCTCGCAGTAAAATGAGGTCTCAGATGAGTCTAAGGAGGGAGACATGAGGGAATAAAATGTTACCTTTATTCTGCATGAAGTGTTATGCTGGGTAGAGATGGAGCTCCCCCTAGCCTTGAGGGAATCCAGCGACCCCCAAAGTCATGTAAGATGTAGACAACACGTAGACAATACCACAATGGGGGTATGAAACATCATTTTTCTATAGCCACCCAGAGTCATTTCTTTTAAGCATACCCAGTGTAGAATAAAGGAGAAATCTTTTGGTTCTACCCTAAGATATCTTTAAAGCAGCTGGACCCCTGTTTCTATCCAGAGAAAGATCATTTATATTGAACTCCAAACAAAGGTTGTGTCCATCTGCTTGGTATTGTCTTACTCGGATGGAGAGAAGGCACCAATGATGAAGCATGCCGTTATCAGACCGTGAGTGAGGTGTCTCCTAATATTTTTTGATGTCTCTGATCAATAAGGAGAGCACTAAAGGGATTGCACCTCTGCATTAAATCCCACACACTCGTTTTTACAGCTGTGGTTGGTCTTATGGATAGCCGTCAGGTGTATAGAGAGCTGTGATGGAACTAAATGTTGGTTTTGCGGCAGAAAATGGCTTTGTAAATTGGGTCCTATTTTACTATCCCAAGTTCATGCTTTTATGTAAGAGACAGTGGAATACTGCAAAAGAGATGAAGAGAAAGAGAGACAGAGGGACCTATTTACAAGCTGGTTTGTGTTGCTCTTGCACGTAAACGTTAAGTCAGATTTATGAAGCCGCGCAAGGCCACTTTGCATGTCCCTGAGTGGCTCCATAACCCTGGAAAGGCATTCCATGGGCCTTGAATGGGTGTTCCCACATAACTCTCATGGTTTTTTAATGTATTCCCCGATTTACCAGAACTGGTAAACCTGGGAATGTGCCAAAAAGATACACCGTCCCAGGAGAGGTCTAACGAGGAGAAACATCTTTATTTTGCCTTGTTTCTTTCTATGTGTGCTGCTGCAGCACACATAGAAAGAGGAATATGCCTCTCAGAATTGAGTTTGTGCAGGAAGGTGTCCCTTCCTGCACAAAAGCAATCCTGCATGCAACGCAGGCACCCTTGCACCATGGTGCAAGGGTTCCTGCATTGGCGCTAGGCTACCAAAAGTGTGCCAGGGCAGAGGAAAAGGGAGGAATTCACCGCATTGCCTCAGTGCTTAATTTGTAAAATATGAAGTGCAGGTGCTCAAATTTCTTTAAGAGGCCACACCCACTTACCCGGCTCCACCCACTTCTTCCACTGGCTCCACCTACCTACTCCTTCGGCTTCACCCACATCCTCAACTGGCACTGCTGAAAGCCAGATGTAATAGTGTGAAATAATCTATCCTGCAACACCAGGTAGTGTACGGTAGTAGGTGGTGTTTTTCACCGTGCTGAAGGCGGGATAGTGGTGCGGATGCGCCATTGCTTTAATAATAGGGTTCCTCTTAAGTGGTTATGATAGGCAAAAGGGAACAGAGGGACTCCTGCTCTGACTGAGGCGCATTGTGCCGTGAGAGAGGGAGGGCTGAGTGAGTTGCATTTAGGGCTGGAAAGGCAGACCCTTCCTAAAAGCAGCCTCCCAATCACCAATGGAACAGGGTAACTAACCCCTTACAATCCAGTTGCTCCGCCCCTCTGTACATGTTCAAACCCGGTCACACATACTAGGGTTAGTTAGATAACACTTGGAACCGCATTACATTTCGGAAAATACATATGTTAACATGGTTTAATAGTTACGTTCAGTGTTATTTCTGTTTTTGTACCTGTTTGTCTACATTTATAGTTGTCTTTTTTAGATTCTAGCGCTCTGGGGCAGGCCGAGAGTTGCATGTGGTGGCGATATCTATAAAACACCACATAACACATTATTGGATAACTGCTCATAAAACTATGCTGCAGCCTTGTGAAGGCAAAGTTTAAATGAACTATGAGGAACTCAATTTGCAGATCTGAGATCCCTCACTTCACCGGCTACATTTATTTAATGGAATGCGACCATCCTTGGTTTTGCAGTTTGTTTTACACACAAACTCGAGCTGAAGGTTTTGGAGTGCCCAATGAGAACCAGATACATTACACAAGGAGACATTCATTTTTGGTAGGCACCGGCAGATTAAGTGATTTGCCCAGGATCACAGTATGTTCAGTTGACGCCATTTCATTTATGCATCGCTTAATACCTGCATTTATCTCTTTGCCTGTCTCCCTGCCTCAGCATCTTGTATCCGTGACGGTGGCACATGATTGCTTAAATCATGAGATATAATCTTATGAAGTTCCATTACTTCATGTATTGTTACGATTACGATATCGGTCGAAATCACTTTATTCGGTTATTGAAAACCATAAAAGCATGTTAAAAATACCCATCACTTAAAAAACGAATATTACACAAAATCAATCATAGTTAAAATACAATTCCATATCAAAATACACATACAAAATACTTCTATAAAAATTAAAACAGTGAGATATAGAATACATATTGAAGGGGGTAAAATCAATTAGTCTAAAAAAAGAGGAGACCTACACCCAATATGGAAAAGCTCTCTAAAAGATTCAAGCGATGTGATATAAAGTGCATATAGGATGAAAGAAAAACATTTCACAGTTGAGAGAAAAGGTATACATTTGAAAAAGTCAATTACATAGGCCCACTATTATTATTTTCTTTTTTTCCTTGCTCTGACTGCTGCTACTAAAAAGCTGACGATATTAAAAATTACCATTGGATATTAAAAATTTCCCAAGGGCTACTCAGCATCTGCAGATATGTTAGGGCCGGTCTAACCTGCAGGAAACCTTTGTCCTTTAAGATTTGGAAAAAAAAGCCTGCGAATAAGTAAATAATTGTCACAAAACAGGGCAAAGTGCAAGGTATTCTGCCTCGAAAAACTATTGCAAGAGCAGGGTCCCAGATCCTCTGTCTTACTCCAGCCCAGGGGTTCAGCCAATAAAAAATGTAAACAGATAAACCTCAATCTCGTCAGAAGAATGCAATGTTGAGGCTTAGTAACTATATCCAAATAGGGCTCTAATAAAAGAGGAGGATTTTAAGATCTGATGGGCACGGACAGTAGCTTTCAGTAGTTCCATGGCCTCTCTTTCTACGGACGCTACGCATAAAAATGAGGTCTTAGCCCACACCAGATCTTTTCTGCATATTATTTCTGGGTTATCAAATAATTCTAGGTGACCTAACAGCTTTGCTGTGCTTTTCAGGTGTCTCAGCCATGGGATACTGCTGTTCCTATCTAGTGCAATACAGTCTTGTATGATCTCTTGGTTTAACATTAATTCTGGATTAGACCAGATCGAGATCCATTTAAGAAGAGGGGACATTCTAATCAAATCAGCCACATAACCAATACCCACTTCTTGATGGATTATGTACGAAAGTATAGATTAGGGGTCCGAGAGCAAACTTCTTAAAAAAAAGAATTCCACTTTTTGGAGTTCTGTGTAATTTTTATAACCCCAAATTTCAGAACCGTAGTTCGCAATAGCAATGCTCTTAGCTTTATATATATTTAACATTGCCTGCACGGGCTTAGCACCCAGCCTCCGGGCACAATCGAGTACCTCACCTGTGGATCTTGCCATAGCATTTCTCTTCGCCCTCCTTTGCGGGACCCATTAGCACCTGTCATCAAATAAAACACCTAAATACGGGAATGTAGTGACCCTAGTTATTTCATTGCCGTCACAACAGTACGGTTTTTTTTTGGGGCTTCACTGCTATACTCATTGTGTGTGATTTGGAAAAATTTACATTTAGATCCAGTGAGCCCATGAAGTCGGCAAAGGAGATCAACAGGTGCTGGAGCCCCACCGCTGTGCGTGCCAATAGCGCGGCGTCATCAGCATAAAGTAAAGCAGGGATCAATCGATTCCCCACACAGGGAATGTCCTTGGCGGCTCCGCACAGGACCGAATCTAGGTTATTAATATAAAGGGTAAATAACAAAGGAGCCAGAATACAGCCCTGTCTGACTCCTCTTATAATATCTATCTTCTGCGTTAAATTACCCTTTTGATCGAACCTTACTGCTGCCGAAAGATCCCTATGCAGATCAGACAAGAAACACACGATGTTTTTATCCATACCCATTGCAAGCAACAAGTCCCAGAGCTTGGATCTATTCACTCGGTCAAACGCCGAGGATAGATCCATGAAAGTGAGGTGAAGTGTCCCTTCTTGGCTATTGTATATTTTCCCATGAAGAGATAGAGGTTAAGGCACTGATCCAAGGTGCCTCTGCCTTTCCTAAATTATGACATCATTACTTACTGACTTTTAATTATTCTGAGGCCTGCTGGGGTGCGTTAAAGCAAAGAAGGGACACTGATCACATTGATCAACTCAGGACACTGGACTTTTCAACTCCAAGGAGAGACAGGCTACTAACTCTTTGCAAGCAGTCATTGGTAATGCACTAGTGCTACTATGATTAATGATGGATCGGCCTGTTATGGTCGCTGAGGCAGGGACCCCCCAGGCAGTTTCTGGTTCTATGTGCCTCATCATGATAAGGCGGGCAGTCGTGGTGTCAAATTTAAAAACGTTTACACACTGTTCGGCTCACAGCACCAAAACCAACTCAATGACTGACCCAGTGGTGCTTTTTCCCCCACAAATGAGAAAAATGTCACCCATTTTTGTGGGAAAATGCATAATGTGACAACACTGAACACAGGTATGGATTTACCATGTGTGTGGTATCAACTCTTCACTGGGAGTCTGAAGACCATGTGAAGTGGGCTGATATCGCGTGTGACACACATTGCAACCATGTGAGTTGGCACTTGGCAGGCAGGGATGTCAATAGAACCAGACCAGAGAAATACGTGCCGTTGGTAAGCACTGGAAACCACCGGTGCAAATTAAGCACTGTAAAGGGGAGTTGCTCTAGGCTACTGGGTTAAATGGCATTTGGATTGTGCAAACTGTTCATGCCATTTAGTATGGGATGTGAGCTTAATGCCCAGATAATCTATGTCCAGAACCCTGTCAAGAGAATAACTATAATGGTGCAAGTTGTTTTTAAATGAAGGTTTAAAAGAGGTTTTTCCTCAGTAACTGATAATGAAGTTGGTGCATCACTCCTTGTTTTCAGTTAAGTAATCCACATATAACAATACATTTCTAAATCAAATCTCAGCGCTGGAAACAAGATCCTCTTTCAGCACTGAAAGATGTAGCAAAATTACCAGTAATTGTCAGCACAGGAAGCATTCTAACAACCCAACAGATGAAATTGCAAGAAAGTTGACAGACTGCTGTCCCCAGCTGCAGTGCGGTTTGTCACTCACTTTTGTGTGTTGCCACCTCCAGGATGCAGAACTGACATTTGCTGCATGAAACATAGGTTCAACAACAGTTTACATTGTGATGGGTAGCTTTATTTTAAATAGTGCACCTCACATTACGGGCACTATGTTTGTCTGCTTTCTTGGAGTCATGCGCACAGAGCAAGAAGCACCATGCTAAGAATAGTCAAATTGCCTGACAAGCACAGTGGAAACGTATGTGCTCGTCTAGAGCCTGACAGGAGGCCTGGCAGCCTGTCGGGTCAAGAGAGGATGTCGGCCACATTTAGTGGTCACTAGCCACCTGGTGGAGACCTCTAGGATAAGCGTATCCCCCACATAGGCAGATGCACCTTCAACACAGCTCGTGCCAGCCACAATGTTTTTTAGCCCACTCTGCATTTTGACCAAGTAGTGAAAGTTTGTGCTACTCCAAAGTTGGGCGAACTGCATGACGTTTGCATGAATTCCATATGCAAATAGCTTTGCTCTAACAGTCATACATGAAAGCCTGTCTCACCAATCAATAGGACCACTTTATAAGCTCTGAACATGTGGCAAGCAGATTAAACACTGAACTCTGCAAGGCAATTAACCTACTTAACTATTTTACAACATCCGAAAGATGCTGACAAGTAAGGTAAAGTGTGCTCGGAATGTACAACGAGTGAGACATTAGAACAGAAGTAACCATATATGGAACTCCTTCTTGGAGAACAGTAGCTTGACTATTTAGAAAAGTCCTAAAGTTTCTGTTTTCTCTGTATGCTTCCGCTGATGAACAAAATTAAAAAAGAATAAAAGTGCGATGTCAACTGTTCTCGTTTTATAAGTAGTCTTCTGACTGTACACACCCAATTGCCTATTCTTTCAAACGTTTGGAATAAACAAATATTTTTTCGACCTGCAAAGCAGACCACAACTATCAACTATTGTTCACCAAAGTAGAAAAGGGTCAGGAAATCCTTTAGGACAAAGTTGCCTGACAGTGTGTTTAGACTAAGGACATGCCTCAAACAATAAATGGTGGATTTAATTAGGAGGTTCCTTCGCTCGAATTAGAACAACGTGGACAAAGTGTGAAATACACTGCTACGGAATTCCAATGCACATCCGCACGCGCGAAGGAATGAAGGGGAACCACGTAAACTGCCTAGTCAAATAAAAATAATAAGCTGGTCAGACCTATGACGTGAACACATCTCGTTTTATAGCTGACCAAGGCGATGACCCCAATAGAATATCAAGTTACTTGTACTTTTTCGATACGGGCCGTAACACAAATGCTGCTGTGCAAAAGTGAAAAACTGGGCGTAAGTGCCATCCATGTTTTTTTTTTTAATTTCAATAGATTTTTATTATTATTTTGGTTTTTCCTCACAGCATATGACATTTAACATATAACATATCACATACATGTAACATATAACATGTACTCTGCATCGCTTGTTGTTACAGGGCAGCCCACATTGACTGTGTTAGTTGTGGTACAGTTTGCCTATTTTGGCTGCCCCCCCACCCACTGTCCTCGTATGGGTCAGAGAAAGCACAGAGAGGGACAGGGAAAAGGAACTAGAGCAGAGAGAGAAGAGATATCGCATATCGGGAGCCATTCATGGTTTTTAAAACATCAGATTGCGTAATGTGAACATGATGAAGATGAAAGACAGATTCCATTTGTGAGAAATAGCTAATTAATCGTGAGTGCGAACAGAATCCCAAAAGACAAAAATAACAGGAACAAAACAGAAACATGCCTCTTGATGCGTAGTGACTCTTCTTCAAAAACAATACTACACATAGAATATAAATTCAATGCCACAGAACCTGGTAGAGTTACAACGGGGTTCAGAAGGCTCCTTAACTAACATATGTGCAATTAAATGAAAAATATGAACTCATGCGTCTATAATTGTCATAGACAACTATGGGAAATAAGTGCCGGTGCTAAGCACTGGAAAGCACCGGCACAAATTAAGCACTGCATTGCCTTAAATCTGGACACATTGCTCTCTATATACTTCCGGGTTCCTTTTGCCTATCCACTTCCGTTTGGACTGTGAGACTAGGATGCTTGCTTTCATTGGAGTCGAGTCTCGGGAAGCATGTACACGTGTTTCGACAAGATTAATATAGAACACTGATTACTAGATACGTAATTGCGATGATTGGGAGGATTTTTTCCGTTTGGATGTGTACTGGCGTGGTAGACTGTAACCAGTAATTGGAATAGACTGTTTGATCGAACCGCAGCTCAAGTTTGTTTAGTGACAAGACTGTTAGTTGAACATCTGACTTTGCCATCCGCAGTTGTCGATTTTGCATACCCCATGGGGGTGGAAGTATGACCGTTTTGCTTTGGCCCTGAACAGTCAGAGATTAATGTTTTCTCTGATGAAACACGTGTCGGCTGGCTGTTTGGTTATTCTTGTGATGACCTATTAAAGAAACCAAAGAATCCTACGCTGGAGTGTTTCCATGTCAAATTTAAGACACACTAATATTGTGTAGTGTAATATTGTATGAGTGCACAGGATTACTGTCAGTTGTTTATGTGTGGGGATTTGCCTCCACAGATTGAGGGGTTTTAGGGTCTTCCCCTCCCTGTTAGCACCATACCTAATTGTTTCCTTTCTAATATAATATACGTGTATATAGGCTGAGCGCCATTTTCTTCCTGGTGACGAAAAAACCCCTTTTTGTATGCATTCCTTTTCTTTCCCTGTTACACAGTGCAGTGCAGCAAGGCCCCAGAGAGAGAAAGAACCTGCTGACGTTGATAACTAGATTCTATCTGTACTCCTAGGGGCAGATTTACTACTTCTGGCGGATCTCTGCTAATCAGCAGGGATGTGCCAGAAGAGTTGCGACGCATCTGCCCACCCGTACACCACCACTGATGCGCCGCGGCGCACCGTGGCGCACAGATGGGCAGATGCGTGTCGCATCCCCCCCGCGGAAAGGCGGTGCATTGCTGGAGTTGCGTCGGAAGCGCGACGCAGCTCCAGCAAGGCTCGGGGTGCCCCTATCCCTAACATGCTGCATCAATCCTTACGCCTGCTTCAAGCAGACGCAGGGTTTTGACGCAGCATGGCCGTCTTCGGAGGCGTTCCTGCGCTGGAACGCCCTCCCTATGCAGGAACGCCCACATGTGGCACAGGGCTTTACAACGTGACGCATCTGCCTAGATGCGTCACGTTGTAAATAGCCAGCAGCATGGCGCTGGCTTTGCGCCGCCGCTGCATCACAAAAGTGACGCAACGGCGGCACAAATCTGGCGTAAGGGCTTGTAAATTTGCCCCCTAGTATTTTATATTTATTAGATTAGATGTTCATGTCTAGAGCTAATGCTTCAAAGCAAAAGAAGTGAAAAAGTGGTGTGTGGGTAATTGAGTGGTAGTACTTAGCGAATAATTCATTTAGCTGAATAAGTGTAGTGAAAAAATGTGTTTTCCCATAGAGTCAATGGTAAAGCAGTGATGACAGTTTTATGGTTCAAAGTGGGATGTTTGCTTCAGAGAGAGAATTCTAAAGTCTTTACAAAGCCATGTAGTACGTTACCTCAGGATATTACATTGATATTCGAGCCGTGTATTGCCTTCAGCCCCATTGAATGAGGAAAATACACAAGGCCCTTGTTCTTGGCAGTGCACATGGCACAAATGCAAGTTAGGAACACTTGTTGAAAGCAAGGGCAAGGGAAATTCCAAAGCTCAAGGCACACAGAGTGCTGCACACCAGCGGAATACAAAATACATCAATTAAAAGGCAAACATAGGACCACTACAAGAACTCCATTGGCTTATGTCTAATTAGATGATAATTAGTTGTTTTCTGTAGTTCGCTACAGATAACAAGCGAGAGTTGCTAGTAACTACTGAAGCATTATTTCCACATTTGTTACTCTCACTCACATGTCTGTTCAATAAACTTTTACATCACACAATTTGTTCCTACACCTCAACAGGCGAGGCAGCATAAGCACAACCCCATGTTTTTTCAAGATTAAACACATTTTTGATGTGATTTTAGCATAACCCAACCATTTTCATAGGGCTCTAAGGAATATGTCCCTTTTCAACGAATGCGTTGTTCATGCATTCAATTACAACGCAGTTGTTATAACGACTGTGTTGTTTCTACGCAAACTATTACATCCCAGGTCATTTCAATGACTTGCTCTAGGGGGCGCACTGGACTTAGGAATATTATTATTTACTATTCCTACTACAGTTTGTGCAACAGCAGGGAAGGTGTTGGATTCTAAATACAACACCAGCACGCCCCCTATAGCAAGTCTTTGAAACGACTTGCGATGTAATGGTACGTGTGGTAACAACGCGGCCGTTGTAACGACTGCGTTGTATAGGAACCGTGTTGTGGAGACAGCATTGTAAACGCTGTTTCTCAGCTCTAAGACCTACATAATTGCTTATTGTTTTAATTACTTGCCAGTAATTCCATTACTCTGTCTCCATTCCCCTGGCTAATGATGTGAGTCCACAATCCCAAACAGGCTCTCTGTTCCCCTTTCTTCTCCTTCTAAAATGTTAGCAGCTCCTACATCTCATAGTAGTTTTATATAAGGGCCAGACACAACCAGAAGACATTCTGTTCAGTCCCCAAGCCTCAGGTTAGCCAACGCTGTGTCCAAACGAAAGGGGAGTGGGGATGATAAGAAGACTGGACTCAGAATAATCAGGTAGGAAATTTGCCTTATCTGCATGGTCACCCTGGATTTTTCGCCCTTGGCTGGACCCTATATTTTTGATGGCTTATAACTCCGTGCCCTTTTCCCTGTACACTTTACACCCGCTAAACAGTAGTCAAGTGCCCGTGCTCACCCTTTTATACATTGTTGAATTGGCCTAGTCCTAATTTAACTTATCTATAAGTATCTAGTATATGGTACAACTTGTAGCCACAGCCTGTCAGTTAAATGTCACTAGAGGACTGCAGTATCTATTATGCCATCCGCAACATGGGACCAGCTAGACAAATAATTAAACAACTATTTTTAATAGGTTTAAATCCAATTTAATTGTGAAGTAAGAGTTTTGTTAAATATTAAGGAAAAATAACCTTTAGAAAATTACCTTTTCCATGCCTGAAGTTCCCGGAGGCTAATTTGCATTGGCTCACCAGTTTTTCTCAGCCAGTAATTAGCCTTAAGTGTGTGTGAGTAGTTCTAAAATGCCTTTTAGGAGCAAACAATAGGTTGACATAAATGGGCAGAGATGGCTCCTCCAAACACTACAGAAGAGATGGGGTCGTAGCTGTGGTAATCGTTTCTGATGTCAATGTCAACTCCTTCTTGAGTGTCAAATCCTGCTTGACAAGTATGGTGGAATCACAACTAACACACAGGGCACACTTGAAAGTAGATAACCGGATGCCAAGCAGTTCCTCTGGATCCACTATCTGGTTAGTAAAGAGCTCTGCTTTTGACCTACCAGACCTCTGTCCTTAGGCTTACATATAATCCTTGGAGCACACTTGAAAGGGGAGAGAATTGGATACTAAAACATTCTTCTGGATCCACTGTCTGGTTGCTGAAGGACTCTGCTTTTGACCTACCAGACTTCAGTCTCTGAGTTATTATTGTGGGTACAGTGGCTGTCTCAAACTGGTTTTTTAGTGTAAGATGCGGGAGGATATAATGATTAACATAGCTAGCCATCAGAGCTGAATGTTAGTGTGACTGAAGACTTTGAACATATTAATGAAAGCACAAATTAGGTAGGTTTGGCCCCAAGAACATTTACCCCATTGGTTAGGGTGTAGCAAGGAGTCATACCCACCCACTAGCTAGTGCCAGGCATAAATGTGGCACCTCAGGCACCCCTTTTGAGAATACAGGGACATATTAATAAGCATGGAGCTAAAATTATCGCCGCTTTAGCGGCAGAAAACTGCTGCTAAAGCGGCGATAATGGGCTTGATAATATGCACTTGAGAATTCCAATAGAAGCCCATATTGTCACCAAAACATGGGCTTCTATTGGAATTCTCTGCGGCATAATATCAAGCCCATTATCGCCGCTTTAGTGGCAGTTTTCTGCCGCTAAAGCGGCGATAATTTTAACTCTGTTTCTTGATAATATGCCCCACAGTTCCTGTACCTACAGAAGAGGATTGGACGTGCTTTCTGTGACCTGAGAAGAGCTTTGAAGGACCGGACCTGCTCCCTCTTGTACGCAGGACATACAAGTGAACTACAAGGGTCATAAGGGTGACCTCCTGTTCAGGTTATGGTGATACAACAAGATACAAGAGCCCTTTTCCTGGAAGTACCCAATAGATCAATTTCAAATGGATCTAGACTGGACACTCTAGGCCTCTGCCTAACACCCTATGAGACTCTACGTGCCCCCCATGAAGTCCTAGATAGATGCTAACATGGTCCACCAAAGGATCCCTCAAAAACTAGGCCTTGGTGAATATGGGATCCATGGCTGACTGCTATCTGTGACTGGTCACAGCACTGAGGCAGGTTCTGATTTATTGATACTAGGGAATTTATAAAAACTGCTTAAAGAGAATGGAGCGTGACTTGAAAGACTAAGGCACACCCTTAGCATATGAGGTTCCACTGTGGGTATTCTACATGGCAAAGGCCCCCCTATCCTTGCTAATATGGCCCGTCCCTATAAACCCCCACGTCTGCTGCGCTCGGACCAAAAACACCTTCTGCAGTCAGCCAGAGTAAGAAAAGCTCGTTCTGGGGGTAGGCGTTTCTCGGTGCAGGTGGCGTCTCTTTGGAACTCTCTGCCCCTTAGAATTCGCTCAGAGCCCAAGATCCTACCATTTAGGAAACTTCTTAAGACCCACTTGTTTCCACAGTAGTGATTAGCTGAGTCTCCCCTTCTGGTCTGTTGCGCCGGGACGCCCCTGGGTAAGCTGAGCGCATTATAAATTTCATTCATTATGGGTATCAAGCCAAGAATGAGAGTGGAGACAGTGAACGAATCAATGGTACAAAGCATCCTGATGAATGAAGTTATATAATAATCAGAAAGTGATGAATTATAGATACCTTCCATTCCTTTCCTTCAATGTATACGGATCAGCACCAAGTAGATGAGGTAGGTGTGGTGTTGTGACAAATCTACAGTGGGGAGACCTTGTGTGCAGCTAGACTAGAATTTGTCAAGAAAGCAATTAGGTCGCTGCTGTAATGCCATGACAAGACATATAAAATATAAGCCTGTAATGATTGAGTTTCAGTGTACCTACAAGAGCTGGGTTTATTGAGAATCCTTTTAGATGGGTGTGGCTCTGTGCAGAATACAGTCATAGAATAGATAAAAACAATGAAAAGGGATTCACTTAAGAATGGTCGCCATATACACAACTCTGTGTGGACCCGGTTACTACCAAGGAGATTACAGGTAGGGTATAAGAAGTCCAGTGTGACAAATTGGGTTACTCGTTGAGGGGGGTCAAACCCTACTCAAGCAGCAACAACAATCCTTAACAGGTGGAGGCACAAGAAAACCCCAAACTGACCTGTGCTTAACTCTCTGGTAGCTTGAAACAGAGCAGTCAGGCTTAACTTGAAGGCAATTGGACGCTGCCCCCTATTTACAAGGGCAGCGTAAATAGGAGGCAGTGCCAAAATTAAGACCAGGGAAAACCTGGTTGTAAACAGGCGAAATGAGGAGAAATGCTTTATTTCTCCTCGTTTTTGCTGTTTCTATGTGTGCTGCATTGTGCAGCACACATAGAAACAGTAAAAGGGCAGAGGTGGCTTATGTACAGGAAGGTGACCCTTCTTGCACATAAACAATCTTTAAAAAAAATCATTCTGTAACTTCTATGTCTGCTGCATTAAGCAGCACACATAAAAGTTACAAAACACCATTTAAAGATTATTTATGAGAGGTGACCTTCCTTCACATAAACAATCTTTCCCTCAATGCAGACACTCTTTACTATGGTGCAATGGTGCCTCCGTTGGCGCTAGGCAGCTAAATTTAGCGCAGCGCAGGGGGAAAACGCAGGGCTTCCCCATATTGTCGGAAATATGGTGCAGCCCTGTGTTTCAGAAGTGGTGGAGCAAGGCGTTAAGCCAAGGAGGCTAACACCGCGCTCCGTCACTTCATTGTACATATGCACCTATGTGCAAAAATAATAGCTTGGTGGGTTTGTGTTAGGACTAGGAGTGGCCCTCGTGGTCATCTGTCGAAAATCCTCCCCCTCCCTGCCCCCCGCCCCACTGCTCCTACCTGCACGGGTCGCTGCTGGTTAGGACTGCAGGCCACTGGGCATTTCTAACATGGGAATTTGAGATCCCATCCCTGCAGTTCTGGGGGACATCTCTTGAATACGTACCAACATCAATGCCAGCGTGCCACATTGGTCTGCATGACCTGTGCAAGTACCAAACGGTGGCCAGCGGTAGTTGCACCACAGTATGCCAGGACTGGAGCAGGCAGACTATTGTACTCTATTGTAGTTGTATGTGCAAAAGAAACGGGATTGTATTTTAAAGGGCATTTCGTTAATGAAAGCATACAGAAAAAACTGATTTTAAAATATTCCTTGGGGTAAAAGTGGGGTTCATAGACGGGTGACTGTGAAAACCTGGAACAGATGGGGCACACTGTCAACAAATTCTACATTAATCTACAATATTCAAATTCAGAATTAATAAGCACACATTTAAATAAGGGATGTGCTAAAGAAACATGTAGAAAATCATTATATGAGCACTTAAGGCCACAAATAAGTACAAACATTTCTAACGTTTGAGTTTGAGTTTCTCCTTCCACATAATATACCAGGCTATACCCTCCAGCAGCATCACCAGGGACCCGGCGCCTGCGCTCAGCGGTGGGGCTCCAGATGTTTTCTTCCCTGCTTGGTCAGTGTGTTTCTGATGGCCCTTGTTCAATTTGTAACGCTGATTGCAAACTTATACTTTGACTGCACATTTACCCTACTGCCTCCCAAAAATAATATAAAGTGCATCATTATAATTTTATTGATTTTTTTTTTTATTAATGGAGCAACATCAAGTAGTTATAAAAGGTTGTAGATTCTCCTAGCTATTATTGAAAGGGAGCCCTGATTTTCTTACAAAGGAGGCAACTATGCAATTACTTTTTCTGCTTTTATTACACAGTGCATTCACAGAACCACTACATTTCCCACAATCCTGCATTCTCAATGAGGAAACATTAACATAAAAGACAAATAACAAAGCCTATAAATAGGCGTGGTCCCAAACAAGCTTCCTCTTTTTCATTGATGTGCCTAGATTGCATACCCTGGAGTAACCTAAATATAACAACAACAACAAAAGAAAGCAAAAGCCAGAGTCACTCATCCTTCCCTTGACTGCAGCCCTCAGTATAAAAGTCTGTATTGCAATGTGTATCCCTCTTCACTCCAGTCAGGCCTGGCCCCTCAGGCGGATGATTGATTGGTTCATACAGAACTGTAAACAATCGAAAAAGCTCATAAAACCAGGCCCCCTAGTGCAGGAAGGAAATATTCACATATATTGTTGCAGTTATTATCATCCTTTTTTTCATACTGTCAGGACTCTCCCTCAAGGTTAGCTTGGACAATCTGCAATTTTAGTACAAAAGAGAAGGCAAGTTTAAAGCACCCCCACCATGTTCATTGCATTTTGCTGAATAGGCTTACAATAAAAGGTTTTGAATGCAGAAACCTTTGACCAATCTGTTGATTTCAGAATATCTTTCAGGCCTTAGAAGCCAAAGCCCTTGCAATGAACCTGTGTCCACCCCCTTCTAAGCCAGTACCACCTTCACTCATCAACTCAAAGTAGAAGAGGAGACTGGTGCAACAGATGTTTGCAATGCTATAAGTAAATGCAGGGCTGTCGACCTTTTCCCCTCTGTAACCTGCGTCTACAGTTGTGACGGTGTAGGGGAAAGAAACTCAATAGAATTAGAATAATTGTTTGTACATCTTGTGAATGTAAAGTGCACCCCAAATGGTAAAACAACATACCGCATACATCCAAAAACCTTTCCTTCTAAAAGAGGGCAATGAGAACAGTGTCACCACCTTAGCTCTCAGGAACTTGAGTGACATCTTCTAATTGCCTACCCAAACCTGGGAGAGTTGTTTAACTAAAGTACCACCACACACCTTAGAATATCTAGGTTTAGTGGAATTCTCCTACCTGGTCCTTTTCAACAGTGCAGGCACCCTAGGATGCTCGCCCACCGGCTTACACTCTACTTTCTGATGCTCTTCTGAAATTGCAGATCTGTAGGTGCTAAACATACTGTAGGATATTTGCCCTGCTGACAAGGATCCCACAAAGTTTAGAACTCATGTGACAACCATACTATTGGGATCAGCGCCCCTTTCCACACACCAGCTATGCAGACATCTCAGTCTCTAGTTGTTCCATGTGCCCAAGATGCTCGGACATAGTGGGAAGCTGACTCTGAACAGGCCGACATTGCTGCAAATTTCCTGAGATGTTCCAGACCGCCAACACTAACTTGTCCTCCAGCATTAGATTGTGATAGTGTCCACCTGGATTCGTTAGGAACAGGGGAAATACTTGGATTATATTTAGACAATGCTCCAAAAACTCTGGAACAGATTGAAACCATGATTATGCGCTCCATAGGGGAGTGCGAATTGTCAGCCGAGCGAAATGTTTGCAAACCTGAAAAACACGCTTGCGACTCATGAGGATGATGGAAAAGCATAATGGTTTCCCACAGACCAATTCTGCAGAAAAGCATTCATAGCCAATACTTCATGATCTGGCCGCCAACTGTAGTATTTGCTCAAATGGGTTGGCAATCTGTACATGACAGATCTATTTTGTAGGGCTCTCACAAGTTTACTATGGCTTTGGTGATGCAAGAGTACAATTGTCCTACGCTGCTGCTGACCTTCGTGCTCTGGTTTTAGTAACTTGGTGAAACACCAAAGAGTGGAGAGACTGAAAGAAAAACACGCCGATGTCAAGGTTTGTGCCTGCCAAAGGAACTGCTGGTACTTCCTGTGGTTCTGGAATATACGCTCCATCAAGTTATCATCTTTTAAATCCAGACATACCGCCCAATCTCCAGGAAGCAGAATATCCATTAGACTGATCACTCTCGCCATCTTGAAACGCTGATATAGAACATACTCATTTACATTCCTCAAGTTTATTATTGGCCTGAATTTTTTGTTCTTTTTGACTGCAATCAAATACTTACCCTTCTGAGAAAACCTCATGGCAGTGGGCTGTGTGCTAAACAGGAGTAGCATAAAATTCTATCTGAAATCTCCAAAAAGTCTGACATATCCATCAATCACTTGCAATCATATCCCCAGCATGTGCAAATTGAACCATTCTGCCTCCTGCCTTGATACTGAGAGAGGAAACCATTCTTAACTTGCACTAACCTACCCCTTGTTTGAGTACTTATGGTGTAGAAGTGTTCTCACTTTCTTGTAGGAAGACAGTGAGCCTGGAGTATCTGAATTGCTGTCTGAGGTAATAGGAACTGTAAGCAGAATCATAGCAGGCAAAGTGACTCCAGAATATGCTAGCCCTGGGAGAGACCCTCCCAAAAATCATTTCTACACAAGAATAGTTCATGTCCTAAGACATGAAGATCGGCACATCCATCCAATTTCCATACTAGCTCATCCCCCAACCGGAATCCCAAATGAGTACTCACTGGATCCCCCAATTTTGGGAATATGGGTAAGAGTAGATGCTTACTTCTTTCACAGGATAACCCTGCGTTAACATTATCTGAAAAGCAAATCGCTGCCTGAGCCCAACCATGCTTCACATCTAAATCCAGGGCATCATTCGAAGTTTTCATTGCTCTACCAAGCACAGCATTTTGGCATATTGGCACCACATTCAGTACCTAGTCCTGGAATGAGGCCCATGCCTTATCTAATTCTTTTCTGGTCACCCCCTCCCCCGCTGCTAAGAAAAATCATAATCTTAAGATCTAGAACTGGTGCAATAGCTACCTTAAGAGATTACTGGCTAAGGGCATTTCACCCTCATTTTCATCCCTGTTTATGTTATGTAATGTAGTGTAATGTTATGTTATGTGTATTAGTAAAGCACTCTACCACCTGTGAGGGCATCCTGGTGCTGGGTTTGTGTGTGTGGCAAGTCCTCCATATGGTATGTTGGTTTATTGAAAAGCCAGGCCTTCAGCTTCTACCAGAATTCAAGAAGCGAGGAGGAGGCTCTGATGTCGAGTGGTTGTTAATTTAATGCTGTAGGAGCGGTGTGAGAGATTACCCGTCTACATGATCGGGTTCCGTAAATGCATGGGATGTGTGCGAGTAGGAGTCCTGTGGAGCTGAGGGTCTCGGTGGTTGATGGAAGGGGATGTGACTATTCAGGTAGGTGGGCCCCAAGCTGTGCAGTGCCTTTAATACGTGTGCGAGGAGTTTGAAACAAGAGTGTTTCTGTATCGGGAGCCATGGGTGCTCCCTGAGGTGTGGTCTGATGTGAGTTCTGTGTGGGAGGTTGAGGATGAGTCTGGCTGCTGAGTCCTGGAGGGTTTGTAGTCTTCTAGTGAGTTGCTTAGAGATCGCTACATCGGGGATGTCCCCATAGTCCAACTTCCTGGTGACTAGGACTTGGGTGACAGATTTGCTAGTGTTGCTTGGAAACTATTTGAAGATCTTCCTCAGAATTTCCAGTGTGTGGTAGCAGGATGCAGTGACAGCACTGATTTATGCAATCATGTCCAGTGTGTTGTTCCTAGGTACTTGGCATTTGTGCTGAAGGAGTTCTTGACAAAGATCACCACTTTAATCTTGGTCTTAAAAATGGACAGGATGACTGTTCTGAGAGGATGACTGTTGTGAAGACTTCAAATGTTAGATGAGCCCAGGCTAAAACATAGGGACTCCACCTGAGTCCATGATCACAACCACATACGTATCTCTTGGCTTCAACTTATTTGGACTATTAGTTGCTCCATCATCGTCATTGTACTAGATTTGTCATCTTGCGTTTCAAATGGCCTTTTACCTGCACCCCCTGGTGTACCCATGAGAGGGCCTTGCCCATTGGACCGTAAGTCATCCCTGTGCAGAACAGAACTGCAAACAAAGTTTTCACAACCATATTCCTGTGGAGAATTTATCTTTATATGCTTTACTTTCATTACTCCCTTGCCACCTTGCACACTTTCTTCCACCTGATGGGGAGGATTACTCACACCTAAATGTGGTAAAGAGCTTGATATGGTAATTGCAACAGAGTTATCATTATCAGTGGCCACATTTAAAAACAAAAAAGGGAGCCCACTCTATATATTGCATTGTATACTGTGTTAAGCGCTCGGGTATAAACATAGTTGCAGAGGTTGCATCTAAAACCTCCTACTCTTCAGCAAGAGACAGATGCAGCAGCCCCTTCCAGGTTGGAGAAAGGTAATTATGCAAGCCTTCAGGGAATTGAACCCTTACCAACCTTTTTATATACTTGTGCTAAGGATATCCATAAATATTATAGAGCTATAATAACAGCTGAATTTCTCTTCACAAAAAACCATCAACAATTCCATATATCAAACAAACATACGTCTCTAATAAAAGAACCCAACACTGCCTCCACTTCAGATAGAAGAGATATGCTACAAACCAACAAGTGGACAAACTTCTACATGAAAACTGCTGCCTCAGTAGCACAGCCTGTGTAGTAAAGAAACTAGGCCTGGGGGTGAATTCCGCTCCGTTCGCGGAGTTTGCAGAGTTTTCTCCAGGAAGCGCGAGCCGCGCTGACAAATTTACATGAAAGGCATCATGTGTTGCGGAAGAGCACGAGGCCATTCGAGTGACGTCAGATCTACTAAGAGGGTAGCCCACTGACTGTGACTATTCACAACCGCCCGTGACCGCCTATGTTAGAAATTCACGCTCGTGGACACTAGTTCACATTTTCTGGTGCCTCGTGAAAGAAAAGCTCAACCATACGACGATTGGCAGAATTTGGCCGGAACTCCGCATTAAGGAGTAACGCGGAGTGCCCAAAGTCCACCAATTCCACAGGCAGAAGAAGCATTCTGCCCACCCCTACAAATTATCAGTTTAAATAATGCTACTTCTGGAACAAAGGGATACAACAAAGCAACTCCAAGGCAGACTTGACTTTTTAACGTGCCTGCACAGATACAATGTATCCTGACCCAATAAAGAACACTAAGGCAGAAGCAAATTTGACTCGCTCTTCTAAAACAATACAAAGGGATAGATGTACGAAGATTAGGAATTCCCTATTTTTTTTTTATGTGAATCGTAATTAGTAAATTGCTAATCCCTAAAGTGTGAAACTCATTGAGTTTCATTCAGCGATTCATATTAGGTCACAAATAGACCTACCTACCTAATGAATATTAATAAGGTAGGTCGCAATTTGTGACACTGTGATTCGCTGCCATCACAGTGCTGGTGGCTTGCTAGGGTCTGCAGACCACTATTTCTATGATTGCTTTTAAATAAAGCAATATTTTAAAGAAAAGCATTTAGGGGCTGATTAGGAAGTCAGTCTGCCTGCTGTATTATGATGACGCAGGTGGAGGGATCATCCGTGGTGCTTCTGATGGACTCAAGGAGCCCGTTGGTGTGTTGGAAAATACCATAATCCTTTGAACTCGGTTCCGCCGTCAGGATTATGATGCAAAAAAACAGTTGATGGACAGTATGCAGAACAATGTCTTACATTCACCCCAGCACAGAGATCTGGGCCTAAATCCATCGTTTTTTTCCTCACCATGCTATTTCAGTTTGAATCCAGCCATAAGCAAATCAGTCTTGACCCTGTGCCTCCTGGGAACAGTCCAGCCCAAACTGCCAAGCCAGGACCTCCCTGGACTGGAAACAAGCATCCTAGGACAGGTTTCTGGGTTTCACCGCTCTTCAGCCAGGATAGCTTAATTCCAGTGGCAAGGAGAGCACGGGACCCACGTCTGGGCATACCCGTACCACTCGGGGTGACAAATGCAAAAAAAACAGTCGATGGACAGAATGCAGAACAATGTCTTACATTCACCCCAGCACAGAGATCTGGGTCTAAATCCATCGTTTTTTTGCTCACCATGCCATTCCAGTTTGTACCCAGCCAGATGCAAATCAGTCTTGACCCTGTGCCTCATGGGAACTGTCCAACCGGAACTGCCAAGCCAGGTCCTCCCTGGACTGGAAACAAGCAACCTAGGACCGGTTTCGAGGTTTCACCCCTCTTCAGCCAGGATAGCTTGATTCCAGGGGCATGGAGAGCATGGGACCCACGTCTGGCATACCCGCCCCACTCGGGGTGACAAATGCAAAAACAACAGTTGATGGACAGAATGCAGAACAATGTCTTACATTTGTTTCTTTTGCATTTGTCGCCCTAAGTGGGAAGGGTATGCCCAGATGTGGGTCACGTGCTCATTCACCACTGGATTCAAGCTAGCCTGGCTGAAGAAGGGTGATGCCCTGCAACCGGTCTCAGGATGCTTGTTTCCGGTCCAGGGAGGACCTGGCTTGGCAGTTCGGGCTGGACTGTTCCCACAAGGAACAGGGTCAAGACTGATTTGCATATGGCTGGGTCCAAACTGGGGTGGTGTGGTGAGCAAAAGAATGATGGATTTTACCCAGATCTTTGCGACTGGGGGCGAATGCTTGCATTGTCCAGCATTACGTCCATCAATTGTTTCTTTTGCATTTGTCGAGATTATGATAGCACTTTCTGACAGCCTTTTCATGTCTGGTTTTCCGACATGGAAAGGCTGTCGCAAAGTGTCTTTGGAAGCCTTGAGCAGGCCCCCTTTGCCCCTGGCCCTCCCCTATGTGGCCTGGGGGCTCCTATTGTGCCCCCCTAAACATCCCTGCACCGACATGGTGCAAGGATGTTTACAAACATCCATTTGTCAATGGAAGCTTGTGCTGCACTCCTTTTCCACTCGCCGCACAAGCTAACATTGACAAATAGATGTTTGCAATCGCCCTACTGGCGGTCGCATGGTAATACTTCGGTCAGAACTGCCGACCTAAGGTCGGGCAGTTCCAGACCCCTACAGGTGTCCCTTGGACCACTGCTTGCTCCTAAAATGTATTTTTTCAATCACTCTCACAGGGTTCCTTGTGGCCCCCTACCATTTGCCAATGGGGTATCACCAACTTTGAGTTGGCACATTTCAGTCGCAAAACCTTCGTACATACCAATGCGAATCTGCATTTGGAATCGACATGTTCAACACACCACTTCCAAATATTGATTTGCAAGCTCAAATTGTGATTCGATAACAGGTTACTGAATTGCAATTTGGGGGTTTGTACATTAAAAAATTCCTTTTTGCGTATGCAAAAGGCCAGATTCCACGAATCGGGTCCTCTGCGATCTCAATAAGGCTTTGTCCATGTGGGCCAAAGTATCTAAACCAAATGAAAGCCAAAATGACAGGACACAACTAAGCTCCACAGCAAGCATAAAGTTTAAACACAGAGTAGTAATGTAATAAATGAAAAGCACATGGATTCAACAGTAACTTAACTCGCAAACAGGAAGAAAATAAGTTGTTGTTTAGAGTCATGCCTACTTATAGTGTTGCTTGTATTTCTTTGATGTTATTGTTTTCTAGTTGAAGATGGAGGATTGTTGGAAATGTAGTGTTTCTTTTAGTATGCTGTAAATGAAGCACTAAAAGATCTGATATGTCAGTAAAATGTTACATTTTAGAGCAACTTCAGCAAGGCCTTCACTTATGAATTATGGGTATATTTGCTAGGAATAATTTAAGTTCATAAAGTGTTTGTCACAGTAGCAGGATTCTCGTACAGCCCTCGTCTAACATTTGCACTCACTTGTGCTTGCCCCAATGGCATCTATCAAGACAACAGCAAACTTTGCTGGCCCACCAGCGACATGTATTGATCCTGTTGTGCCCAGAGTCCCAGGGCATGTGTGAACCCTCAGGTGCACATTTATGAGGCTCTTTGTGCCAATCTTGAACCACGCAACACCACGCAACGTGGTTTAAGAATGAGGCGAATGATTGATGTAGTCATGCAAGGCCACCTTGCATGGCCGTGTGTGGCTTCATAAATTTTGAGTAATAAAACGCAGAACAAATTGCTGTATTGCAATACTCTGCGCCATGGTGGCGTTTCTGGAATTTGATGCACCCACAGATTTACAAGACTTGTAAACCTGGGAAGGCGCTTGAAGGGGGTCCTTCAATCAGAAATAGCTCGATTCCAGTGGCACAGTGAGCACGGGACCCACGTCTGGGCATACCTGTCGTATTTTGGACGTTAACTGCAACAACAACAACAATGTGAAGGACGGAATACTACCTGAGTAATTGCCAGTGGTTAGACTTATAGCAAGCATCCTCCCATCACCTTTGTGTGTTTGCTGTACTGCTCTAAGCAGCCAAGGGTCTGCCTAGACGTGGGTTCCAAGCTCACTGTTCCACTGCACCGAGCTACACCCGGCTGAAGAGCCCCATTCTGGATGAAATCGGTCTTGGGTTGCTTGTGTTCCAGTACAAGTTGGGTCTAGCTTGCCAGTTTGGACTGGACTGTTCCAATTGGAGCATTACATATAACCAGATCAAACCTCTGGTGACACGGTGGGCACAAGAAGGATGGGTTGGGATGGGTATTCTCTCAAATAAACACTCTCTCACCCACAGGCACGCACACAACATGCATTTAAACGATTTTCTTTACTTATGACAGGGAAAGGCCCACTACAGCTAATTGCACTTCATTTTCTTACTAATCATAAATAATATAATATTATTCACTACTATTGTAATAACTATATTTTCAGAAAGCAAGTTGAGGATAGCCCCCACCAACGCTCATAAAGGCAAGCTGCCCCTGTATCCCTGGCACTGAGTTTGCCCTTTTGAGGGTAGGGGATGCAAGGGGCCAGCCATGAATCACAGTCGCGACCCCTGGTGACCCCGAAATGATGCCCATGACCTCTCCTCAAGAGAGAAAGACTGGCTCACAAAAGGCTCCTTGCATGTTACGTGGAGACAGGGAGAGTGCCTCTGGGTGTCAAAAAGGTGTAGTTTCCATTCTTCCTCTGACTGCTGGGGCTGCAAGTGTGGCAGTGCTGCTAGTGCTCACTGCTGCTAGTGCTCACTGCTGCTATGCTCTTACTGCAGCCTTCCCCTGTCAGCTGCAAACATATCAGGAGAGATGAACCTCATGTTAATGGAGCCTCTCCCCATGTGTTTGCACATGGAGAACAACTGATCCGTTTCATCTCAGAGAGGAGCATCTGTGAGTATGCACTGAAGGGTAGCTGCTACCTCTGACTCCTCTACAACCCTGGCTCTTCCTCTAGTACTCATGGTTTCAGTGGTCCTGAAGAAAGCAGCAAGCATAGAAAGTCCTTCAGAAGCTCTACAGTTTACCTAGAAGCCCTACAGTTTCCACACTCTGTCTTTCCCTAGTGTCTCAGTAATAAATATGAGGTAGTAAAAGGTCTAAAGTTGGGGGTTTACTTTGCCAGTGGGGCATGGAGAGATAGGTGATAGAAAACCTTTATTTGTCCTCATTTTGAAACATATATGTGGACTGTCTGTGGCAGATGGCTACACTCATGGGTCACTTTCCGTGATGCGTGCACTGGTTTACATAGCATCATAGCCAGCTGAACAGGGCTATACTGGTTGTTATGCGCCCTCTTCAAGAGTTACATGCCAGAGATGGCATTTAACTGGCACAACCTGAGGTAGAAGACCTTTAAGGCTAGTAGAACATTCCAAACACAGAGGGTAGACAGTTCTAAATTATACAGAGAGGAACTAAGAAACATTGGCATGATGGGCAAGAGGAATTTCTGTCAGTTCATTTTTACTAGAAGTGATTCCTGTTCTGGATTAAACCCTGTGGAAGCCCCTAGGCAGTCAAAAGTTTAGGCCCCCCCCCTCGTAAATTATCTCCTAATACCCAATGAACCGGATTATGTTTACAAACTGACAACTGCCAGAAGATGAGCTTTTAAGAGACAAACTAATGTGAATCTGATGTCTTTGGTTTATGTACTTTAAGTTGTTAATGGGTATCCTACATTAATACAGTATTTTCTTTATAGAGTGGTTAATGTAAAGTTTTCGTTTCTTTGAGTTGATTCATTTTTTCCTATCTTTTGGAAACAATATTTAAAAAAGCTTGATTGTAATTTTCTTTCAATATCAAATCAATGTTATTTTCATCTGTTGTCGCGGACCCCTATAAGGAGTGGGTTCCATAGGCCTATTCATACTCTGCCTATTTGGTAATCCAGAACTGAGTGATTCCTTATATATGGTCTCTTGGGTGTTTTGTGAAGATTTATTAGGGGCATTTTGTAGTCTTTTTTGGATATATGCATGCATTTAATCTCTGAGCCATATGAGATTCTCTTGCGAGCTAAGTGGGACCGCTTGAAGCTAATTTGGTATGTCTTGGTGGATAGGCGAGGGTTTGATGAGACCTCTTCTGGGTCTCTTGGTGATATGCTGGTCTGAGTCAGTGGGTAAGTGAGTGAAACTGTTCGTGCCCACCACCATCCTGTTACAGCAGTCTACCATGTGAGGTAGGACTTCAGCTTCTTCTTGAAGTCCACCAAGGTATAGCATTGTCTGATATACACGATAAGAGACCTTTTCAGAGCAGTGCAGCATGAGATGAAATAGAGCAGCCATCATATGAGATTATATTTATGTACTATAAATGTTATCTGCGCGGGTCAAGGGGCATGGCTTGTCTGTGTTTTTTTTCACAGTGTAAGATGCACAATTGTTTTAAATGTTCAGTGATGCTGGGTAAGAATGGGAAGCCTTGTGGTACTCCATACCTTCCTGTTGTGAACTATGAGTGTTAAGGGCCCACTTTCACCTATTATATGTGGTTTGATGAAGTCATTTGGAGCTATTGTAGAGTGTCAGGTATGGCCCTCAAATGGTCTATAAGTGATCCAGTAGGATCTGGAGACGGATCTCAAATTTTTGGGCATTACCTGGCCCTGGGAATTCCCTCGTCTCTGGTGCAATACACTGGAGCGATTACTCCAAGACGTGTTCTGTTGAAGACTCGCTTTCCTCTACCCAAGACCTTTGGCTTTGGGCACTCTTTAGCCCATTTGTGTCCATCATAACACACTGGAGCACTTACTATGGAAACCTATCGACTTGCTATCAACGAGATTTTGTTAAGTCAAATTTTAAGCCCTGATGAAGTTCTCTGAGGAGAACGAAACGCGTTGGTTGAGCTGAAGTCATCATTATTGTCTAAAAATATTCTTTCAAAATAAAGACTTTACATACTATAAAATTGCCTTGGACTTCTTTTGCCTGGTGCACGTCCACTCGTAATCGAACCTGGGCAGAGCCACGTTTGCTGTTTCCCTGCAAGCTCAACAAAGCATGCCTTAATAACACATAAGCCTTAACCACTAATATGTGTGGTAAAGTCAGTGAGAGGTATAGATACTGGGATGGGCAGGCCCAGGGGCAGGAAGGATTGGGAGAAGATGCAGTGAGGTAAGTGAGGTTGGGGACAGGTTTTGGGGGCACAGAGGGTCGTTTTTTAGGGCTTTGCGGGATCTCGTAGTGTTTTTGGCTGAGGGGGGTCGGAGTAGTGTTTAGTGCTTGGTGGGGTTGGGGTAGTGTTTAGGGCTCAAGGGGGGGAGGTCGGGCAGTGTTTAGGGCTCAAAGGAGGGGCCGTGGTAGTGTTTAGGGCTCAGGTTGTGGTACTGTTTAGGACTGAGGATAGGCAGGGTAGTGTTTAGGGCTCTGGGGGGTTGGGAAAGTGCTTGGCACATTGTTAGAAATCGGGGACTCTAGTTGGCAATGGCTGGCCACTGTCCAAGTAGGGACCCTTCTTCCTAAGTCAGAGTAAGCAGCCTACACCCTTTGACAACCCCTGCTCAACCCTGTGGTAACGTAGCACGAGCAGCTAGGCTTATCTCAGAGGCAGTGTGTGAAGCATTTATGACCATACACAGTAATATAATGAGGAACACTACAAATGGACACCACTCAAGTAGTTATGAAAAATAGGTATTTTTATATAGACTTAATCACAAGACCAATAACAGTAAAAAATCCACAATACTATAAAAAATAATTACTTTAGAAATGCTGCAAGGAAAAATAGTTCAGGATGCACAAAATGATGTCTAGTTCAAGGCAGGGGTCTCTGCGACCCTTTTACTCACAAAGTATCTGGTTCCTGGAGCAAAGCAACAAAAATGTCGCTAAGGAGTTGTAGCGAGAAATTTCCTCACGCTAACCAGCGATGCGTTGAATCCTTACCGCAAGGGAGGATGATGTGCTGGGTTGCGGGCAGGACAAAGCGACAAACTTCCTCACGCTAAGCCGGTGATGCGATAAAATCCTTGCCGCGAAGGGAGGATGATGCACCAAGCCTGTTGCGTGTGCGATTCTGCTGCGTTGAAGAAAATGGCGCTCCGCGAGGGAGCGACGATCTGGATACGATGCGGGGAAAATGGCGAACGCTCGGCATCCGCGCTGCGATGAGCTTGATGCGATGATTTGGGGTTAGCGAGCGCTTTGGGGCCCGCTAACAAACAATGCGACAATCCTCGTATATCGGGCGTTTTCAGGCCCGCAGACAGGTGCTGCGACGATCTTCGGATAGCGGGCGTTTTCAGGCCCGCAGACAGGTGCTGCGACGATCTTCGGGGTTAGCGAGCACTCGGCGACAGCGGAGCGGCGATTTTCCTCACGCTCACCAGCTGTAGCGGCTCGCTAACGGGGGTTAGCGCCAATTTTCAGCGCTCTCTTCTCAACAGTAAACTAGAGGCCCTGGAACTCACAGGGGCCTCACCTGCCGATAAAAATCCTCGCTGGGAGGAAACAGGAGGCTGATGGTGGAGTCTGATGTGCCTGAGACTCCAGCAGGAGGCTAGCTCTCTTCTAGCCCTTGGGTAGTTACTGTAGTTAAAATAAAAGTTCAATCCAAGTTTCTTTCCTCTTCTCTTGAGTCCAGTAGTAACAACTGCAGGCCAGTCCCAGAAACAGCACACAAGCACAAGGACAGTCCTTCTCCTGCAGATTCCTGTAGTCACACGGACAGAGGTTCTTCTTCTTGTTGTCCAGGAGCAATACAAATTGTAGGGGTTTGTGCACAAATATTTATACCCCCAAAGTCTTTGTTCTTAGGGGTCCCAAGTCTCTGAACCCAGCCAGAACCAGTTCTGCCCAGCCCTGGAGCACTTTGTTGATCAGGCTGCATCCTTCCTTTCAGAAAGAGGGGGTCTGCCTCAGACGCACAGTGGGAGGTGGAGTCAGCATTCACCTTGCCAGGCACAGCCCTATTCAAGTGCAGGAGCTACCCCTCCCCTCACACCAAGGCAGGTCGCTCTATTCAACCCAGGTCTGACTCAGCCTGCCCTGTCCCTCCAAAATCAGACAGCCAATACACATAATAGCAGAGCAAACTGGAAGGCTTAGGCAAGAAAGTACCTATACTCTAAAAGTGGTAGTTTCAAACACAGAATATAAAAATAACCTTCACTAAAAGGTGTATTTTAATATTCTGAGCTCAGGCATACTAAATTCGTTTTTCTACCATGTTCTGTGGGTCAGTTAAGACTATAGAATGTAATAGCCCAGACCTCCCATTCTGGCCTATGGAGAACAGGTAGCCTTACAGTAGTGAAAATCGAAATTGGGTATAATTCACTACTAGGACATGCTACATACAACAGGGCATGTCCTACCTTACACATACAATGCGCCCTATCATAAGGGGGGCTTACAGGATGCCAAGGGAAGGTTTAGGGGCTGGGAAGTGGGTGCACTTCACAGCCAAGATGACAGTTCTGGACTGCACGCAGACACTGCAGTAGCAGGTCTGAGACGCACTTTACAAGCTGCTTCTGTGGGTGGCACAAACCAGTGCTGCAGGCCCACCAGCAGCATTCGGTTTACCAGCCCTGGGCACACACAGGCCACGCTACTAGGGACTAACAGTTAAACCAAAGAAGCCAATCATGGATGTACCAATTCATGTGTCATCTTTACAAAGGGAGCATTCGCGCTGTGGCACTGAATGGCAGTGGCACAGCACCCAGAGCATCTATAACCAGCAAAAACAGAGGAGACGCAGCGAAAAAAGGAAGGGAGACTCACGCCAATGGTGCCAGGTCTAACACACAACATCAGTTTGTAGCGCATGGAAGTGAAAGCCAGGACCAAAACACATTTTTTATAAAATTGGGCATTTATTACTTAAAGATTTTTGATAATGGTTTTACGCATCCTGCTCTTGCTTCTAGAGGTTCATAAGGAAGGTTGTAGGATTTTGAGGAAGACGATTTCTATGTTTTATGTACATTTTTCAATACAAATGTTACTTGAAAAACAAATAGAAAAGTGAGGTTTGTGCATTGTTTCTCAATCTTGCTTTTTGTCAGCCATATTGTGTTTCCAAAATTTTAACTCTGTTTTTGTATAAATGGTGTACATGTTTTAACCTGCCGCATGCTGCTGTGGCATTAATGACCTTGCCAAGCAGTGCCATGTTGGGTGTGGCCCAGGATTTTGAGCACCCTATGATAAAATCTCTGTCTCTCCGGAGACCTGATCCAGTGCTTTGGTTTGGTGTGTGGACATCACAGTCATATTTTATGTTTTATCAGTTTGAACACGCCCAGGTTCGCTGCCCCACCTCACCATACCTGTTCCTTACTCTGCATGGGTAGTATGTGCTTCAACAGGCAGGCGTGGGCACAGCATGCCAACACCCTGGAGCAAGCAGACAGAGCAGTGCAGACAAGTTTAAAAAAGGAAAGGGCGTGGTCTACTCTTCATCAGAAATTCACTCAACACCTGCAGGGATTACTGAATGGGCCAGGTGGTTACCCTATATTGCTTCTTCATTCCGCTTTAAAATATATGTACATATGTGATATTTCTTCAGCGTGAACCTAGCCAAAATGCCGCAGAGGGCTGGACATTGTCTAAGACAAGCATACAGAGAATGAATGGTAGGAAAGGTAACTTAATGGTGGACTATTAATGCGTATGTTATGTAGTGTTTTGAATCTTCAGCTCTGTTGAGGCCGTTCTGATGCATATGGGAATGTTGTTCCAGATCATTGGTGCATGGGTAGAAATATCCGCTGTCTTACTTTTCTTTTCTTTTTACACTTTTTTTGGGGGGTGAGATTTATATAGCACAAATTTGACCTGAAGGTTTTAGAGCGCTTTACATGAGCACCAGTTTCGTTACAGATGGATACATTCATTTTTAGGTCTCGTGAGCCAAAGGCTCTAAGAGACATTTTATATCTGGGCTTTTCAAAGTGCTGCCATGGCCTAAAGCTACAGTGCACGTGAACGTGCACGCGCGCAGCGCCATGTGTCTTTCCTTCGTAGCGATCGTGATCACTTTCACTTTCGCGGGCTCCTCTGTTGCTGGCATTCCCCCCTCCCCTCTCGTTTGTTTATTTTCTCTGGCTGCACGCATAGCCTGTTCCCACCTTCAATGAGCAATGGGTCGTTTTAAATTGCCCTGCCAAGCGCTCGCGCCACGCTCCGCCGGGCTTGTTTGTTTTCCTTTCACTGCCGTGTCACTTTCAGTGAAAGCCCCTCCCACTCCCTCCTCGTCAGCTTCATGTTTTTTTCCAGCGGCGGGCTTGTCTTGTGTTTTTTTACCCATTTCCCACGTCATTTGCCCCCGACTTGTATACGTGGGCAGAACTTCAGGTACTGACTGCCCCGTGCACGAGTGTCCGAAGACCTGATTACACCACTCATAGCGGATTGGCGCTTGCTTTCTGCTCTGCCCCACGTCTCTTCGTCACAATCATTTACTTTGTCCATCTTCACTCTTTCATGTCAAAATGATAATCAAGCTGCTTCCCTTCTGCAGACACGACAGGGTAAACCCAAATAGGCAGTGCTTTGAAAATACACAAAAACGCATGTCTTTGCAACCCAGACACTTTTGATATATGCACGGTCGAGCTGCTTTTCCACAAATGATAACCGTACAGGAACAGGGCTTTTGGAGTCTCACATTGCAATGTATTTTTTTTTATTTCATTCAGTATAAAGGATTGGATTTTGAAACTAAGAGCTGCGCAAAACGGTACTTGTGCGGTCTCCTTCTGAAAGACACACTTCAGTGCAGAGCACACGTCGTAATGACATCACTTTTTTTTCTCCATATATCATCAATTGGGTACCAAAATATCTCAACGTTACAATATTTTGAACAGGCATATTAAACCCAGAAATTACACCCCGCTCTTACCTACTGCCGTCGCGGGACAGCAAACGCAGGGACCACCATGGGCACCAAAAGATCTAGCTACGCCACTGGCTGGGATGTGAACTGGGTCAGAGGCAATTGACATGCACCCTCCATATGGAAGCGTCAAGGCCTGATGGAAAGAGGATTGCAGTGACTTCAAAGCATATCTGTTTTTGTCAGGCTGTCACCGGTCCTGTCCTACCAGACATTAGCCTTGCAAAATTGCCCCTTTTCTCTTCCCTCACGTGCCCTTCCTTCTGGAGTATGCCCGGCTAGTTCATCATACGATGAACAGCTTTAAAGTTCACTTTTTCCTCTGGCTACACAAGAGTACCCAAAAGTCAACATGCTTTTATTGTAACTTGGATTTGCAGGCTTCGTCATTGGGACCCGAGGCCCACCGGCCGCCGGGATGTTCTTCAGAGGGTAATTTTCATATTGTCTCTTGGAAAAACATCTGTCTCTCGAGGCTAATATGCAAAGGGCGGGTACCGATTGAGAGTAGACGCGGGTCTTGTTTGTAACTGTACCATTATGCAAAGCACTTCACGTGGCGCCACGCGCTTCTCTGTGCACCCTGGCCGGTCGCGTGCATGGGATGTGCGTCATCAGCTCTGAGTCCAGGTGTTTCTGTAGGGAACGGGCCGGGGGCAGGGAGGGGTGCTTGGCGCGCAGATTTTAAAAGATAGAAAGCCCTGATGTTGATTTATACCCCATGACAGAGTAGGTGACTAGAATGTTATGTTACAGAGATCTGTGCAGCGTTGCATTGCACTAATATGACCTCGCAGCGCTGCCCGAGATGAATCTCATTGAAAGTGCCTGTTGGTTGCAAGGGGTGTTTAAATACATTAATCGAACGAAAAGCAGAAGAAGTGACACCTGGGCACATCTACCCGCCCTTCATCACCACGAAATCCCACCTAGAGCTGTATTGGCAGTACGAATTCGCAAGACCTGACAGATAGTCAGCGGCTCAAAGATTCCCAACATCTATGATATATGTGTATTGCAGCCAGCTTTCGCCTGGTTACCCTGTAATTCTAGCGGCCCGGCCGCCGCCGGGGTCACAGGCTTGTTATCAGCTGTGTACTTCAGCACAAAACCCTCAGCGATCGGGGGGCGCGCGAGGCACTTCACAAGGCCACCCCCGCCATTCAGGTTGAGCTGAGGCCTTTAGCCAAATGTTTACTCGCGTGAGGAGGAGGCGCGAGGCTAGCGTAAGACGGGCTGATAATACAGGACAGAAGACTGGGGAGCGGGGTGTGCTAGGAGCATTAACCCCCTGCGCTGTAACCAGCATGCGGCATTTGTACACCTACCAGTGTGTCAGTGGGTGCACCGGGTGAGGCTGAGCCCCACACACACTCGGACCCCCTGCTCGCGCGGCTCAGAGGTGCACCTGGGCACAGGGTTTAGGGAAGACTCTTTGTACGGCACAGACCCCCTCGGAAGGGAGTGTGCATGAGGGGAGGCGAGGAGGGTGGGGCTGGCTCAATAAAAAGAATGGGTTTGCTTTTCTCATCACCACCCCAGCGAGGTATAAGCAGGCTCCCCACGGCCCTCATTGTCTATGCCCTTTGTGTACCCCTCGTGAGTTATGCTTAAGGAGTGCAGCGGGGCACGGAGGCGGGAAACCTGTCCTCTTCCGTGCGCTGTTCTGCATTTATCCTGACTATTTTTGACAACTTAGAAAAACAAGCATTTGCAATGCATTAGGTCTCGCATTTACGCGAGTTTGAGCTATTGACATTGCAAATAACAATGCCTATTGGCATTGTCATTTACAATGCCAATAGCTTTAACTCGTGTAATTGCGAGACCTATTGCATTGCAAATGCTTGTTTTAGGTGCTGGTAGCTTAAGTGATTTGTCCATAATCACAGGATGTTGAGAGTCCCTGCTGAGACTCGGACCCGATTCCCCAGCTTCGAGGTCGACCTCTCTAGCTGTTAATAATCTTGTGGTGTCCTGGCAGCAGGTATCCCAGAAACAACCAGAGATAATTACCTTGTCTGCAAGATCAGCATGGATATATTCATGTCTGCTGCCAGACTACTGTCGGGCATTCCCAAGTTTACATCATTAACTGCCTCCATTCACAAACGTCACTGGCAACAGGTAAAGCAGTGTATCAAGTTCAAGCCCCTCTGCACTGCCCATAAGGCAATCCATAGTACAGTTCCTTACCACCTTAAGTGTAACTTTAAATGGTACAAACCCAAAAGAACTTTGCGTTCACTGAGGGCTAATACCTGGTTGTTCCCAAAGTTAAGCGAGTTAACTGGGGAGGCAAAAGTTCCATCACCTGCACGGCCAAAGATTGGAATTTCCTGCTCTTCTACATTAGACCTCTCCTAACCTACTTGATTAGGGAAAAAGCTGAACACCAGGCTTTTTAATAACTAGGCCTGTCCGTTATGTGCTCCATATCAGAGCTCGCACCAGGACACGTTCGGGTAATTGAGTGCTCTATATATAAATTTAACATTAACATGTCTGCACATTCACCTCAAATCACATTTAGTTTTCTCTACAAATTTATTCTGGTTATCACAAAACATAAAAGGCGAGAACATGAAAATTTCACAGTAGCGAGACAATATTCCACTGGTACCAGGAAGATGGGCTAATTTCTAAGGGGCATATTTACAACGAGGCGCTAAAAAATTATCGCTGCTTTAGCGGCCGTTTTCGGCCGAAAAGCGGCAATAATTTTATCGCTATATTAGCAAGGCCACGCTAACGCGTGAAACCTTGCTTTAGCGTGGGGATTCTTTACGCCCAGCTTTGCATCTCTAATGAGATGCAAAGTGGGCGTTCCTGACCAGACATGATAGGAAAAATGTCGCTAAGCGACATTTCTCCTATCATCAAGCCCCACGCTATGAAGCATAGCGTCAGGAAAAGTAGCGATAACCCCTGTTATCGCTACTTTCCTAACACCTGCTTCAGGACTGACTTAGCCATGATATCCTATGGAAGGTGGATATCATGGCTAAGTTTGTGAGTCCCTATCAACTAGCTAACGTGAGATTATCGCTGGGTTTCCAGCGATAATCTCACATTAGCGCTATGATTTTTATCGCTAATGAGATAAGCGTTGCAAAGAGCACGCTATCTCAGCGATAAAAATCGGGCTAGCCGGCAATAATTATCCGAGTGCTAAGTGCGCTCAGCGATAATTATCGCCGGTTGTTGTTGATATGCCCCTAAGTTTCTAAACTGGATTGAAAGAGGGGAAGCTGTAAGTCATGTTCTTGAACATATATGACACTTGACTGGAAGAGAAGGAGTGCAGGGCAGTGGTGCCCTTCAAGACAGGAGGGGGGCTGATCTTTGCAGCCAGTGGGCAATTAAGCTCCACTGTCTCCAGGGCATCATAGGTGGGAAAGAATAGTACCCACTTTAGGAAGAAATATGCAGAATAATGTATTATACAACAGCCCTTTCTCATAAATTTGATGAAATAGTCATAAACCTTGGTAGGGTAATCTTGAAATATTCCAGTACTTTCACTTGCCCATCTTAAGGAAATTCTCAAAGAATAGTAGAAAATGAATACTTTTTTGCACATTTTATTTTAATAAAATGTGTAGGTGATATGGGCATTATAGAAAATGCAATTTTGTATGGCTTATCATTTACTAGAAAATGTATCTACACTTCTACATTTGACTTCTTTTATTTTTCTATCCTTTCACTTCAACGTAGATTCTCAAATATGTGTTATGACTGAGAATCTTATTGGAAGGGCATGGTAAAAACAAATAGACACATCTTGCAATTTTAGACGGTACATCAGAACTAGACTGGTAGTACAGGCTCCTATAGTAGTGCTGTCTCTCAGTTTATAGACACCTTTGCAGGTTTGGACAGGAAACGGAATGCAAAAACCTTACAAAGTGGGTTTTATGACAGAAGTATTAGCATTCAGGTCAGTAATTTTGTCTCCAAATATCATCTTGAGAGTTCACAAAAGTACTCACATTTTGCTATCATTTACATACTTTTCAATCTGAATATATAAACTCAAAGAAAAACATCATTTTTGGGAGAGAAATTACATTTTGGTCCTGAAATACAAACTTTTTTATTTGAGTATGTACAAGTTTGGTGTCCTAATATCAACTTATCATTTTCACCCCAATTATCACATGTCCTCCTGTCACGCATTGTGACTGACATTTCAATGTGTTACCGTCAGGCCAGGAACACCCACAATACGCCAAGAAATACCACCATTATCCTAGGACAAGCAGTATGCCAAGGGTGGGCTCAGAAAATGTATTTATTTATTATTTATTTATTTATTAATTAAGGAGTTTTATATAGCGCTGGCCATCCCGAGGGTATAGGAGCGCTTTACAACAATCTTACTGTGAGAATCAGACAATAAACAGTAGCAAACATATTGGTTCGGAAGTCTCAGTGCGCTATACATCATTAGTCCTGTAGTACCTTGTTGTGTGCTGGTGGTCTTGAGTTGCACCTCTTTCAGGGAGGTGGGTGGAGCTGTGGTCGGGGGAGGAGGAGGAGGAGGTAAAAATCTTATTGTCACAATGTCAGTGTGTTGCAATGTGCAGGCTTGTGCGCTTCGGCGGAGGCTATCGGTTCAAGAGGGGACGATTGAGGAAGAGATATTTTAGCTGTGTTTAGAATTTTATGAAGGAAGGGATCGTCCTGATGTGGGCTGGGATGGTGTTCCAGATTTTAGGCGCAATTCCAGCGAAGGCCCGGGCAGCGGTTTTTTGTTTGCGTGTTTTTAGGGGTATGAGTAGTAGAGTGTTGGGGCTCCTGAGGTTCCTTGTCTGACCGGCCTTTTGAGTTTGTAGGCCAGGTACTCAAGTTTCCCTGTGTGCAGGGCTTTGTGCATGAGGCATGCAGTTCTGAAGCTGGCACGCAATTCGACTGGGAGACATTTTAGTTCTGTGAGTGCGGGAGAGATATGTTCATATTTCTTGACTCCGGTGACCATTCTGGCTGCTGCATTGAGAGTTGTTTTGAAGGGAGCTAGGTGGGATTTAGCTGTCCCTATGAGGACTGCATTCCCGTAGTCAAGTCTAGACAGCACCAGTGCTTGAGTGGCTTGTTTGAGGTCTTTAGGCAGGATGAAGGGTTTCATTTTGTTGAGTAGCTTCAGGTTGAGGAAGTCGCTCTTTGCAGAGTTCTTAATTTGTTTGGATAAGTCCAGTTTTGGGTCTAGGGTGATTCCTAGTGACTTTACAGAGTCCGCTAGGGTGAGATTTCCGTTGAGAGCATCAATAGCTTTTAGCCATTCCGCGATTTGGGGGTTCTCTTCTTTGTTGGAAATGAGGAGGAATTCCGTTTTGTCTTGGTTAAATTTTAGGTGGTTTATAGATAGCCAGTGTTGGACTTCTCTTAGAGTGTCATTGAGTCTCTCTGAATGTCCTCAATGGAGGAAGTTTCAAGGTTGATCTGTGTGTCGTCCGCATATAGTTGGAAGGGGATGTTGGCTATTTTGAGTATGTCAGCGAGGGGTTCCATGTAGATGTTGAAAAGTTGCGGGGAGAGCACTGAGCCTTGGGGAACACCCCTGCAGACAGGGTGTAGGTCGGATGTGAAGTCTTTGATTTTTATTCTTCGGGTGCGGTTGTGTAGGAAGGAGGTGAACCAGTGTAGAACCACCTCATCTACACCTACCCTTTCTTGAAGAACCTTAATGAGTAGACTGTGGTAAACCGTGTTGAAGGCTGCCGATAGGTCTAGGAGAATGAGCAGACAGCATTGGTCTGTATCAAGTGACTTGTGGATATATCGTCTAAGACGTTAAGGATCGCGGTCTCAGTGCTGCAACCTTTTCTGAAGCCTGATTGGTGGGGATCTAGAACGTTGATGCTGTCCATGTGTTGAGTCAGTTGAATGAGAACGCACCTTTCTAGGATTTTGGATAGGAGAGGGAGGTTGAAGACGGGTCTGAAGTTGTTCAGATCATTGGTATCCAGGCCTGTTTTTTTCAGTAAAGGGGTTGACTTGGCCAACTTTGAGGCAGTCTGGTATGACTCTGGTTCGCAGGGAGCTGTTTATGATCTTGCACCAAATGCTAGGGATTACCGCCATGATGCCAGGGCCAGTATTATATCATGTATGGGCACCATCATGTCATAGATGCCCATAATACAAAAAGAATATGCCAAATCTTTGCCCAGCATAGCAGTTTGCCAGGGGTGGGCCCCATCACGCAAAAGATGTCCCCAAGAGGGCAATAATAAACACTGGCAAGAAAGGGCTAGTTGGTTTGCCAAATTATGGCCACCAAAATTTCACGGATGCCCTGACTATGGTTTGTTAGTTTCACTTGCCTTGATTCGTTGTCTTGAAAACATTCTATGTTTTTTGGCACCAGAATTCTCAAGAATAAAAGCTGCCCAGGCGGCTGCTGCTGAGGGTGCCCATGCCTTTCCCAGTACTCCTCAGCATCTTGGTGACGTGGAAGGACCTGATTACGAGAGCCACCGGACAAATAAGCATTGTTAAAGCTTATACGTCAGACTTTAATTTGGTAATGCATGGAAACACACATATAACATGAATGACTATGATATTATATTAAAGGTAGATTTATTGGGTATGCCAATTCACATTATTCTTCAACAAAAGAGGGATTCAGCTGGCTGTTTATACACAGTGCAGATGGCGTTTTGTACCCCTTCCCCCTAAGAACATCTGGGTAAGTTTGTAAATGACTTTGGTTATACAGATCTCATGGAAATAGGGAAGAAACCTGCTGGCTGGTAGCTCCTTGCCACTGAAAAAAAAGTATAACTGTGCAAATGGGCTGTAGCAGAGTCCTGACAAAAGCATTAACAAAAGCATTTAAAGATTGCTTTATGCTTTTAATGCTTTTAGTCATAAATTAATCCTCATGCATACAATGCAAACATGACATATTAGAAGGAATGTTAAACCTAACAGCCAATAGCATGTGATGAGTGAGAAATTCCCTTTTAGGCAGAGTCGATGCACACTCCAAGTATACATTTAAGAAATGGTATAAAAAGGGCCATTAGAAAGTTGAGCTGTCAAGCCAGACCTAAAAACGGAGGGCCTTATTTATGAAGGCCTTCCGCCGCCGTATTCATTGACGCTACGGTGGCGTAATCAATGTGCCATACTGCACACTATTTACATCTAGGCAGATGCGTCACTTTGTAAATGCCTGCGCAACATTATACCTGTGTCAGGTTATAATGTATGCAGAGTGGGCGTTCTCACGTTAAAAAAAAGACTTGTAGAAGTGGCGTAGTGGAATTGGTGAGATTTTACTGTGCTACTTCTACTACTTAAGTGGGTCAAATCCTTACGCCTGCTTTTAGCAGGTGTAAGGAGTGACGCAGGGCCTTTCACATGGGACTCGCCCCATGGAGTTGCGTCACGTTGCTGGAGTTGCGTTACGTTACAGACTCACTCCAGCGATGCTTCACTATTGTGCTTCCAGATACGTCAGGGTTCCTGATGCATCTGCTCAATCCTTGCGACGTGAAGCGCCATAGTGTAAATACAGCGCATGCATGGTGTCGCAAGATGAGCGCAATGAAAAGCGATGCATCACTTTCTTTCCCCAGCGGTCCAACCCTTTTCATAAATGAGGCCCTGACAGTCTTTTTTCTTCTGGTTGGTTATTCCTCCAGTAAACCACACGCCTGTTTCCAGGCAATTACGCAGTGGTGCTGGACAGGATAGGAAGTGACAACCAGTGGCAACAATTTTTTTATCAGCAGTTTTTGCAATTTTTTGTTGAATACTGGTGGAAAGTTACCTGGCACCAATGCCATATTTTATGGTGTCAGTTCAGAACCACGCAGCAATGGTGTCATTTATAAAATGAGATCCTGTATTGTTCATATTGGGTCACATGTGTTTGCGACCCGCAAATTGCTATTTTTAGCGACATGCAATTATTTGCGAGTCGCAAAATCTGATGTACACAGTGTTTCAGACACTGTTTGGGATTCTCAAATGGATCGCAAAGGGCCTACCTCATTAATATGAGCAATTAGCGACCCATTGTGAATGGCCGGCACTCACAGGGATGTAGGCAAGCAGACCACCATGTCTGTGACTGCTTTTTAAGTAAAGCGGTGTGTGTGTGTGTTTTTTAACGCAGCGCTTTTTCGTTAAAGGAAAACGGGATGCATTTCAAAAATAAAAATGAATGTTTTCGTTTAATTTTTTTACAGGGGGCCAGCAGTCTTTGGGACCACTGCCTGCTCTGAAAAAATGTTGGCGCCCCATTCACAAAGGGAACCCTTTTCCGTTTGCGAATGGCTTGCCACCAATTTGAAATTGATGGTAATCTGCAAATGTTTTGCGACCGCATTCCCGGTCGCAAAACATTCATAGATGCCAGACGCCCCTTCCT
This sequence comes from Triturus cristatus, assembly GCF_964204655.1. Taxonomy (NCBI): domain Eukaryota; kingdom Metazoa; phylum Chordata; class Amphibia; order Caudata; family Salamandridae; genus Triturus; species Triturus cristatus. The sequence goes on along the minus strand of NC_140583.1, from coordinate 105,809,653 downwards.
AATACCAACTCGCAAACCCTATCTTGTGAGTCAGCAATCGGTTACCGACTCACAAAATACGGTTGCTACATAGGAAAATGCATTTTACCAGTAAAATGTATCACACATCTGGCCTTTAGAGAGCTTTGGAAATTCCCAGACATCTTTCCATTTTAGCGGAAGTGTGATATATCGCTGGCTGCAAAAGACAAAAGTGCTGGGAAAGAGTCAGTCACATGGCAGGCTGATTGTGTGTCCAAGTGTTGCTGGCTGGCCAGCGTTTCACAGGCACTGGCTCACCAGAATACAACTGGATTTCCTAAGTGTTATTTTACCCCAGACTCAGGCTTGCAGTCAAACCATTGGATGGGAAGTTGACCCCACCCATGCTTAGGGTAGCTGGACTGTGGCCAATGAACTCACGTCCTACGCCAGCATCTAGCTCTGGCGAGCACACTGACTTCCTTCCAACTTGTGCCAGTCTCAGCCGGTGGCCTGGCGCAGAGATGCTCCCCTGAAACCTGTTTAGCCAAGCAGGTCTCCTGAATTCCTTCTTTTATTAATCTGTGCTGATCCTTCTGTCGCAATCCCGCACCTGCCCACGCCTGGATGTGAAATGGAAGCTTCTGGAACCCAGCCAGCGCGCTTCCAGCGCGTCATGAACGCACAAGGGCGCACCAAGGAGGCGGAGCCGGGATTGTCATCTTAATTACACCGCCAAGGGGATTATTTCGTAAAACTGCTTGAGCAATGCAATCTAACGAGGAGACTGACTTTTTGTAATTATACTTTTTATTCTGTTTCTGAACAAGAACTCCACACTCCCAGGGCTTTGCCATTCATTTAACAATAGAACCCCCTGGCGTTTATACAGAAACAAAAGCTCAAAAATTACAATAAATTAATTTGCCACGATTTTTTGTAGGGTAGAATAAGGAATGGAGGAAAATGTCTCATCCGGCACCCTGTCCCAAGGCATTTGTTACACTGCCCTTCATTTCTTGATGTCTAGCCATTGCAGGCCATCCGATGAATGGTCCTTTCTCGTAGCTTGGTTTCATGGTGGCCTCTCTCGCTTTCCTCATGAATATCTATGGGGCATATTAACAAGGCGGCGATATGAAATTATCGCCGCTTTTGCGTCCGATAATTTCATCGCCTTATCAGCAAAGACACGCTATCGTGTGTCTTGCTGACTTAGCGCCCGTTTGCAGCACGCCTCCGATCGCATCGCTAATAAGATGCAAAGGAGGCGTGCCTGACAAGATTCCCTTGGGAAAATATCGCAAAGGCAGCTTTGCGATATTAACAAGGGAGGGTAGCGATTTTTAAAATCGCGTTGTCTGCCTTGGTGCAGGAATTTAACGTCTGTTAAATTCCTGACTAAGGCATACCTAACATGGGGGGTGGATTTTGTGGTTAAGACCACAGGCCCTTTCATCTAGGATATCGCCGTTTTCCACCATGGAAAACGGCGATATCCCAACTATCTCTGGAATTTTTATCGCCTCGGCGATGCGCGTTGTTAATAACGCGCAAACCGGGCGATAAATTCCAGAGATATCCGGCGATAAATATGCAAGCGCTAAGCGCGGTTTGCGATATTTATCGCCGGCCCTTGTTAATATGCCCCCAAGTTTTTTGTTTATGTTACACACGAGTGGTCCAATGTAGCTCCTGGGTGACTGGATCAACAGCAGAATTTTAAGATCATTACTTACTATGTACATAAATTCCACTTAGATTAATTGGATGTAGCTTTAATGCTATGTGGTTATCCCGAACACCGAGCCAAGTTCCACATCTCCAGGACCCACACTGGATGCTGATTACACAATGGCCTACACCCAGGCACCTCCCACTTTCACATAAAATTTTGTTTAACATAAAATATGGTTGTTATTGTGCATATAAGGGATGTTGAATGCTGGTCCTGAGAGACTATCAAGGTACATTCTGGTGACTGTAGTACCCATTAGACCACATGGTGGTCCAGTAGTCTCAAGTGGTGTTTAAAAGCAGGATATGACACCGCAGTCACATGCCAAGGATTTGAAACTTACCTGTGATCAAGGCAGAATGGATGCCGAAACGCGTCGGGAATTGAAACATGCTGTCCTTACTATTATGCGGAAATAAAGCACCCTGGGGTAGATTTACAAGAAACTGACGCATCTGTATAGATGCGTCAGTTTTGCTGCACCTGCGTGAAAACCCTTGCGCCAACGTAGATGTGCTGTATTTACAATAGAGGGCACTATGGCCCAAGGACTGACAGATGAGTCCGAAATTCTGACAGATCAGTTGCCGGAAAAGTCACGCATTTCTGGAGTCGTGTCGCAAGTACGACGCAACTCCAGCAATGCGTGTTGCGGTCTATTCCCAATACACTGCATCACTCCTTACGCCTGCTTCAAGCAGGCGTATGGTTTTGACGTAGTGGCGTCCTAAAAGTCACGCAGTGAAATTTTGTAGATTTCACTGCGTCACTTTTACGAGGCTTTCCTGCGTGGGAACGTCTACCCTGCATACATTATACCTGACGCACATATAATGTGACACAGGGATTTACAACGTGACGCATCTCCCTAGATGCATCACGTTGTAAATTTGCCGCATATTTTATGCGACCGTTGCATCAAAAAAGTGACGCAATGGCAGCGCAATAGTGTCGCAAGGGGCTTGTAAATCTGCCTCCTTGTGTTTGAAGGGCTGTTGTGCGGCGTGCTCCTTTGAAGAGTTTGCAAAGGAGTTGGTGTTTGGATATATATATTACCTACTGGCGGTCGCCAGTAGGTAGTTGTACTTAGGACCTAGTTTCCATAGGAAAAGCGGTTTTTGTTTTCCTAATTACTTTGGCGCCGGATGACGAATCTTCGCGAAATTTTCAAAACTCGTGGGGCGCTCCAGTCAGCTCCTATCCTGAAAGCTTCAGGATGATTCAGTAAGCGGGGGCAGAGAAAAAAGGGGGTCCCAAAACGTGTTTTCTCCATTTTATTTTCCATAGGAAACTTTAGACACGGCTACAGCCCGTACTGCTGAACGGAATTACACCAAATTTGGCAAAAAGGTAGCCCTTGTTTCAGAAAGAACTCCTTTTGTTAAATGGTGTAAATCCATTGAGTAGTTCCTGAGAAATAAAAAAAAAAGAGGTCGAAAAATGAATTTCCCATAGGAAACTTTAGACACGGCTAAACTTGAACTGCTGAACGGAATTACACCAAATTTGGCAAAAAGGTAGTGCTTGGTTCAGAAAGCGCCCTTTTTTTTTAAATGGTGTAAATCCATTCAGTAGTTGTTGAGAAAATCAAGAAATAAAAGTTTCGATATCTAAAAGGCGCGGTGGATCCGCGGACCCTCCCGACCACGAGCTTTATTCTAATTGGCTGTCAACACTCCAAACCAGGAAGTGTTGGCAGCCATCTTGTGCCTTGGTTACAGAGGCACAAGAAAACAGGGAAACAAAGGTAATAAAAAAAGAAAAGGGGGCAGGGTAGAAACACCCAGACCCCCTAGGCCTGCTCAGGGGGTCCCACAAGGACCCTCAGGGCCAAAAAAAGCATTTTAAAAAAAAGGAATCTGCGAGATTCGCGCATCCAGCGCGAATTTCGGCCGAAAATGAAAAAAAACTAAATGCGGGCTCCCGCGCTTCGTTTTTATTTAACCCCCGGGTGGGCCAAGTCCCGGGGGCATGCGATAATGTAATTGTGGGGGCCCAGGGAGGCTCCAGCAACCCCAGGGACCGCTGGCTTCTTATTTTTAATGTGTGGGGGCCTCCAATGCTCCCCTAAGCCCCGGGGACCACCACCCACAGGGCTTTTATTAATTATTTTGTGGGGGGCACATGGCCCCCCTGCTGCCCCAGGGACCGCCAACCCCTGGGGCTTTTATTTAAAAAAATACACCTGTGTGGGGGGCTTGAGCCCCCCCCACACGCCCAGGGGTCTGCCACCTACCCGGGGTACTAACCCACGAGCCCCGGGGCCCACCACCTCCCCGGGGCTGTGCAATAGGTGGGAGTGGGGCCAGGCGGCCCCCCTCCTGGAGCCCTTCATGGTCCTGGGGGCCGCCACACCCCAGGGCCAGGTCCTGCAGTGTCCCGGGGTGCCCAGCCCCAGGACACTGCTGTTTGCAATGACAGGGCGGCAGCTGCTTGACTCCCACACTGTCATTGCAAACTGCTTTGCTTCATTGAAGCGAGAGCAGGGAAACCTGCTCTCGCTTCAATGAAGCAAAGCAGAATTGCTTTTCCACAAGGGGAGCTGCATGTCAGCAGCTCTCCATGTGGAAAAGCAATGCCTGCTCCCGCAGGATGCGGGGAGCCGGCGGGACCGTGTGGACATTGGGGCTCCCCCCACAGTCCCCAACGGTAGGGCCCCATCCAAGAGCGCACCAGGGAGTGCGTTTGTAGAGTGGTGGGCAAAGAGGGCGTGGCCTGGTATGAGTACTTACCAGTGCTGCTGTGTGGGACTGACTGGAGGTAATAGTTTGGAAAGTTGGCCCCCAAGGATGTCATTGGAGGACAACTACCCCTCTTGTTACCTCCAGTAAGTCCCACACGGTGGGATTGCTAAAACGTCTTTGGAGGCCATGGCCCCCTTTCTCTACCACTCTGCAAACGTACCTCGTGGCAGACTACGGGATGGGGGATGAAGTCTAATATAGTCCTGAGGGAGTTTGGGGGCCAAGAATCCCTCCTGGTACCTCCTGTAAGTCCTACGCAGCAGAATTCCTGAGCGTTGGTTGGATGCCCAGCACCATTTCGCCACCACTCTGCAAACGTGACTACTAGTTAAAGTAGCATATTTCTGCACCTCCGACTTAGAGGTAGTTTCAATCCTCCTGCCCTATTATGTACTAGGGCCTTACAGAGGAGGTCATGCTAATCACAGGGGTACCCCAACGCATAGTGTTCCCGAGTGTATGTAGGTGTTTTCACTGTATTCTAAGTGTCTTTTAGCATAGCACTGGCTCTAGGCCTGGTTAGTCAGAGTCAGTTACCACCAGTACCCGTCTGAAAAATTTGTGGGCACTGGATGATTTTGCAACAATCCCTCTTTCTGCTCCTCTGTTGGTTCTTTCTGCACACGTCTTGCTTCTTCCTGCACTTTGCTTTGTCTTTGTGGACTTCTGTTGCTTCTTTCTGCATTTATTTTGCTTCTTTCTGTGCGTTGTTTCTTCTTTCTTCACATGTCCTACCTCTGTAGGCATAGTGAGAAACTAGCATTTAAAAAACCTTTGAAATTCACTGAAAAAACCATAGGTTTCAGGCACATTATAGTTAGGAATTAGCATTTAAAAAACCTTAGAATTTCACTGTAAAAACTATAGGTTTTGGGGAAAGTTATAGTTAGTTGGACATTTCACTCGTACAAAACCTGAGAAATTCCCCCGTTGTAATTAGTTCAGCTAACTATAAATCGCGCCCCCACAATGCACTGCTGATGATGTCACATACTCATGACCTGGTCAGTGACATCACTGATGATATCACTGATGACATCTCAAATTCGGTGAATATATATATATATATGTCTGGTTTTATATATATATATATATATATATATATATGTATATATATATATTCACTGAAAAAACCATAGGTTTCACACATGTTATAGTTAGCTGGAGATTTCACTCGTACAAAACCATTAAAATTCCCCCGTTATAGTTAGTTCAGCTAACTATAACTCCCGCGCCCGCAATCCACTGCTGATGACGTCACATATTACATCACTCATGACATGGTCAGTGACATCACTCATGACATCACTGATGACATCTAAAATGACATCACTGATGACATCACTGATGACATCATCCATTGAGTATGTGTTTCTGAACAGTTTTAATATGTTTAATATATATAGGGAAAGGCCTGTTGAAGAATAAGTGGGTGTACAAGTGTGTAAATGGATGATTTTCTGTGGTGCGTAACTGACTCTATAAGTGAGTCATTAGATGTATCTTACTGCAGACTAGTGACTAAACTGTGTAAATGTCTGTATGTGTCTGTATGTTGGTGTATAAGGGGCTGCATGGTTTTGTGAATAGCTATATGAGTGTCTATATGAGTTATTGATTGCTTGTCTGAGTATCTGTATGGGTTCCTGAGTGTTTGTGTGGGTAGGGTGTGTGTTACTCTGTGACTAGATGTGTGAGTGGGTGATTCAGTGGGTGCATGGTTTTAAGAGTGCATCTGTGATGAACTGTATGGTTGAGTTAGTGTATGTATGGGTGTATTAGGGATTGAATGTATATGTCAGTGGTACATTTGTGACTAACTACATATGTGAAAGGCAGTATATATGCGTGTAAGAGTATATAAGTGGGTAGATGTGAGAGTGTGTGATTGTGAGAGTGACTGTATGGATGAGTGTGTGCTTGTATCAATGATTCTATAAGAGCGTAAGAATGTGGTACTATTTTTATGAGTAAGTGAACTTGAGTGTGTATAACCGCATAGGTGAATAAATGGGAGTGTGATTATTTGCATGACTGACTAGGTGTGAGAGTACCTCAGTGGATGATTGGTGGTGTGTGAGTGTCTATATAGGTGTATAAATGCATATGATAGTCTTGTATGGAGTGACTGTAAGTATGAGTGACTGTACAGGTGAATGAGTGGAGGTGTATGTAGACCTAAGAGTTAATAAGTGGGTATGTAGTTATTGGTATTGGAGTATGTATGGTTTTGAGAATGGAACTCTGAAATTTTGAGTCGGTGTATCAAAGGTTATATTAGGGTGTGAGAAGATGTGGTAATCACATGGATGACGTCATCAGTGATGTCATCAGTGATGTCATGAGTGATGTCACTGACCATGTCATGAGTGATGTAATATGTGACGTCATCAGCAGTGGATTGCGGGCGCGCGAGTTATAGTTAGCTGAACTAACTATAACGGGGGAATTTCAATGGTTTTGTACGAGTGAAATGTCCAGCTAACTATAACATGTGTGAAACCTATGGTTTTTTCAGTGAATTTTCAAGGTTTTTTAAATGCTAATTCCTAACTATAACGTGTGTGAATCCTAAGGTTTTTTCAGTGAATTTCAAGTTTTTTTAAATGCTAATTTATGTATGTATTATTATATTTTTTATATATTTATTTTACAATAAAATACCTATATATATAGTTATAGATTGACTGTATCCTGTAATATGGAATGGCTCAGCTCTTTTTTTTTTAATTTGGGTAAAGCTGAACAGCATAGTTAATATCTTCCATAAACTTATAAACAGTTTTTTTCTTTTTTCTTTTTTTTTTAGGGTTTTTCACGGTGCGCGCACGGTGCACGCACCGTCTCCGTATGCGCATGCGTGCGTGCTTCGTGCGTGCTCCGTGTGCGCATGCGTGCGTGCTCCGTGCGCGCATGCGTATGTTCTCCGTGCGTGCTCCGTGCGCGCACCGTGCGCGCACGGCAAGTCATGTGATTACGAAACAACACTTTTCATTGGTTCATACTAGTTTCAGTTCCAGAATATTCAAACACCACACCCACTCCCCTCATTATTTCTTCTTATTTCCTGGGAGAAGGAGCTGGACAGCTTTTCCACTACGTGAGAATGGCAGAACAACAATCTTCTACAGAGAATGAAGAGGAGACCTTTGAGCCACCAAGCCAGAGGAAACAAAAGAACTAATTCATATGGAAGTTCTTTACTTTTCCAGAGGGGCAGAAGAAGGTGAATACCCCAAAAGTCACCTGCACTGTTTGTGGAGTTGTCCTATCTAGAGGAGATCCAACAAAAAATACTCCTTTAGTATTTATACTATGCTGAGGCACTTCCAAAAAGTGCATCCTGTGGCTTATGCTCATGAATCTACAAGAGCCACTAGAGACAACCCTCGAGCACATCATCTGCGGTCACAGATTCACCTGCTTCAAGACCTCTGGATATCCACCCTCTGTTCCAGAAGGTTCATATTCGGTGCAGTGTGTGCAATGTTGTTCTCTGTTATGGTGAGAGCAGCACATGCTCCACCCCATAATTTTTTTCCATTTTTTTTGTTCCTGTTGAACAGTTTTTCATTCCCTGTTTTTTTTTGCTGCTCTAAAAAAAACAAAAAAAATAAAAAATTGTTAAAAAAAAATAAAAAAATACAAAACCAAAAAGAGAAAAAAAACAGTTCTTTTCAGAACTCACTTCACTTCTCCAAGAAGAGCTATATTCCTAATATACTGTGTTGTAATTTTATTGAATGAATGTGTAGTGTATACATGAATGATTGAAATGATTGAAATGACTGAGTGAAGAGGAGGAAAGGACTGACAGAATGAGTGAGAAAAGGAAAGTATAATCAGTCATGAAAGGGAAGTGAAAGACTGACTGCAACAAAAGGACTAAGGGTAGAGGATACAGGTAAGAAGAGTGAATGAGTAAGGGAATGGCAGTGAGTAATGGAGAGAGAGGGAGGGGGGAGTGAGAAAAGGGGAGTAAGGGACGGAGATAGGAAAAGTTAGTAACAGATGAAGCGGATGAAGTACAGCAGGGTAAAGGGATTGATAGTAAGAGAAGTGGAGTGATGGTGAGATAACAGGTATGAGGATTAAAAAAGGGGGTAAGAGAAAGTGAGAGATGGGGAGTGAGGGGATGGAGGGATTTAGGAAACTGGAGTGAGAGAAAGGGAGTCAGGATTTCAATGAGCAAAGCAGAGTGAGGGAGAGTGAAGGAAAGAATTTGAAAAGGTGAAGGGGTGTGAGATACAGGTAGGAGGAAGTGAAGTAGGAGAATAGGAGTGACTATGAGTAAAGGATAGTGACAGTTAGGGAAGGTGAGGGAAGGAGAATGACGGAGAAGGTTACAAAATTAACATGGATGGAAAATGAGTGATGGAGAGAGGAGGAGTGGTAGAAACAGAGGGGCAGATTTATAACAAACTAACGCAGCACGGCGCAGCAAGTAATTTTGCTGCGCCGTGCTGCGTTAGTTTCGAAGCACAGAGATGCGACATATTTACAAGAGTATATCGCATCTCTATGCTTCCCCTGCGCTGGCGCACAAACTGCAGCCATGCGCCGGCGCAGGCTCCCTTGCACCATGCTGCAAGGATGCCTGCATGGAGGGGAGATTGTTCTTCTGCAGGAAGGGACACCTTCCTGCACAAAAACAATCACAAGAGGCTTTTTCCTCTTTCAATGCGTGCTGTAGCATGCAGCACGCACTGAAAGAGGAAAAAACGAGGAGCCTCGCTACGCCACCTCTAGGGTGGCGTAGCATTCACACGCATCTCCAGAGTTACAATTTCTCGTAAATCTGGAGATGTGTCTAGTTCTATGGGTGTTGCGTGGGAACACCCACAACAACACCCATTGAACGCCCCTTCAACGCACAGTGCTGCGTGGGAAGTGGCTGTATTTACAAGGAGAGGAAAAGTCACGCAGGGTGGCTTTTCCTCTCCTTGTAAATATGGAGGAGCCCCCTGCGCCACCAGTACGTCATGAAAGGTGACGTAGTGGTGGCGCAGGGGGCTTGTAAATCTGCCCCAGAGATGTTAAGGAAATTAAGGGTAAGACAGACAAAGGGACAGAGACAGAAACAGAGACAGTGAGCAAGGAACTGAGAAGGAGTAAGGCAGTTAGAATGACTGAGACATATGGAGACAGGGAGAGAAACTTGGTTAAAAAAATAGTGATGGAGGCAGTAAACCTAGGGGAGTAGTAGAGAAGGAGTGAGGGAGTTACGAAAGAGCAGTAAAGGAAGAAGAGAGAGAGAAGGGGAATGAGAAAAGCAGAGTGAGGAGAAGTGAACAAAAGGGAGCATGAAAGTGAAGAGGTGAGAAATACAGATATTTTAAACTTACCTGACCAACAAAATAACTTAATTAGAAATAAATGTTTTTTTTTAATTGCAAGAAAAAAGGATTCAATTTCCTAAATTTTCTTTCTCGATCTGAAAAAAAAGAAAAAAAGTAGTAATATTTAACAATACATTTTAGAATACAGTACACATATTTTCATATTTAACAAAGTACTTTTTTGCCCATTTTTTGCTATTTTCAGAATATATTGAATTTCACTGAAAATAGTGATATCAATTGCATTCATCACTTAACAGCGGGCAAAAAAATAAACAATCTGAAAGATTGTTTAAAAAAGCCCTGAATCTATCCTCAGTAAAACATACCTTGATAGAAATGTAACATATATATTAAAAATATCTTCAAAGAACAATAACTATTTGCAATAAATAACCTCTGTAAATCTTGTTGCTTAAGCACATACACCAAAATATTATCTGTCAAAGAAGTCCACAATAGAAACATTTACCTTTCCATGAGGCCAAATGGTAATTTTTAAACCCTTTTTAGGTGAAATATCCAATGGTAATCCTATAAAATCGAAATAATGGTTTCTTCAGATGCTGCAATTTGTATCTAAAATTTTGGAAAAATTAAGTAGGAATTCTGCAGGCAAAGATTCACATTACCTATACTTCCTAATGACTTTTTCGTGTCTTCATGTGTAAGAGTATTAAATACTGGTTGTCCTTTAACTGGAGTGAGCTGCAGTAGATCCCCCAAAACTATAACATGTTTTCCTCCAAATAACACGTCATAGTCTGTCTTTAGAATTTGCTGCATTCTTAAATGCACAAAGGCAAGCATCAAAATAATGGTTTCTTCAGATGCTGCAATTTGTATCTAAAATTTTGGTTTTAGAAAAATTAAGTAGGAATTTGGTAATTCTGCAGGCAAACGTTGCTTGAAAATCAATTGAGAATTATTGCACTGTGTCCAGCCTTTTTCACATTTTAGATAAACTGTGTAATGACCAGAAGTTATAGAAGGTCCATCATGGAAAATTATTGCAACTGCAACAAAAGTCTTTCCTGATATTGATATTGATTTCCTCTAAACTTCTTTATTAAAGTGTCCAATTTTGTTCCATCAGCTCTACAACATTGCATCATTAAAATTATATACTGTCCATATTTCTTTAAAAATAACGTTGATAACATTTCTGATTTACATTGAGAACATTCCGTGTTGTGATTTGCATCTTTAACTAATTTACTAAAAGTCACTGATTTACTCTCTGGTAATGTTAAATGTATGAACCTTTCAGAATCAACATTAGTGCTGCATGTGTTCATACAGTTTTCACAACAATGTTCCCATTTATAAGAGAGACCAAACATATTTTCTATTTCTACACCTTCATCTTCCAGTACCATAAGCATATACATTAAGAATTCCTGTGCATCTTGCTGGACATTTTCAGTAAACTGTGTACATCCAGAACATACATCTAAAAGATTTCTAACATCAGAAGCACTTTCTATTTTAGTTTTATCATTACTCAGCTTCTAATAAAGGAAACTCAGCAGAGAACAAAATCTTTTTTCATGATTTAGTATTATCTGCTCTTGCAAACTTTCAAGATAAAATACAACATTCAGCACTACATTAGCGTAGCAGTTGTTACCAGAGCTATTTTTAAAATGACAACCAACAACGTCTTCAACATTGTCCTTTTTCTTTTTGCTTGCAATCACGTCACTCTCCTTTTGTTTTCTCTTCTGTACATCCTCATTACAGATATTCTCAATTCTCCTTTTCCGACAAACAACACGTTTTTCAAACACAGGATACTGACCTAAATGAGGAGCATAGCTTCTTCTTAATCTATTATACTCCTTTACACAATTTGCATCAGCACTACCTTTTGAGTCATCAAAGTCTATCATGAATAAACCAGATCATTTTTTCACTCGTGACAAAGCAACATATGCCATACCTTCTTCAAACACACTAGATCCAATGTTTACAAAAGCACTATCTACAGTTAATCCTTGAGATTTGTGAATAGTTACAGCATATGCTAGAGAAAATGGAAACTGCTTCCTACGTACATATAAGTCTTTCACAAGCAAAAAACGAACTGAACAACGACTAATGTCTTTAACCTCTTCAATCTAAAGATTTTATTATTAAAAATTCAATTCCATCTTTTTTCTGGTAGTTAACAAAACCCACTACTTTACCCATAGCTCCATTCACTAAACCTTTTTCTACATTCAAATTACGTCTTAAAATTACTCGACAGTTCATACATACATAAAGATTGTTTTCTAAACCAGCTGTTTTCGATATGTTTTACTCTAGAGAATCCAATTTAGTTTTCAATTTGCCTGTCAATGTAATAGTTATTCCTTCATGCTGTATTTTATCCACGGCTTCCATTTTCATAATCTCTTCATTTTCCAATTTCAAAAGTTGTTCATTGAATATAGAGCATTTATGTAGTGTTGGCATTAAGCAGATTACAGTATTTTTTTCTGCAATTTTCTTGTATTTTTTCTCTGGAACTATTTGTTCTGTTGGAAACAAATTACATAGCAATCGACTCTGCAAAGCTTTTCTGCCATTTTCTGTGAGTAGTCCAATTCTGATATCTTTGAGAATACTTGCATAATCATCATCATTTGCTTGCCGCATATTGGTAATGAGTTCTTTGTACTCAAAGTATGACCAAAGATTCACATTACCTATACTTCCTAACGACTTTTTCGTGTCTTCATGTGTAAGAGTATTAAATACTGGTTGTCCTTTAACTGGAGTGAGCTGCAGTAGATCCCCAAAAACTATAACATGTTTTCCTCCAAATAACACGTCATAGTCTGTCTTTAGAATTTGCTGCATTCTTAAATGCACAAAGGCAAGCATCGAAATAATGGTTTCTTCAGATGCTGCAATTTGTATCTAAAATTTTGGTTTTAGAAAAATTAAGTAGCAATTTGGTAATTCTGCAGGCAAACGTTGCTTGAAAATCAATTGAGAATCACTACACAGTGTCCAGCCTTTTTCACATTTTAGATAAAGTGTGTAATGACCAGAAGTTATAGAAGGTCCATCATGGAAAATTATTGCAACTGCAACAAAAGTCTTTCCTGATATTGATATTGATTTCCTCTAAACTTCTTTATTAAAGTGTCCAATTTTGTTCCATCAGCTCTACAACATTGCATCATTAAAATTATATACTGTCCATATTTCTTTAAAAATAACGTTGATAACATTTCTGATTTACATTGAGAACATTCCGTGTTGTGATTTGCATCTTTAACTAATTTACTAAAAGTCACTGATTTACTCTCTGGTAATGTTAAATGTATGAACCTTTCAGAATCAACATTAGTGCTGCATGTGTTCATACAGTTTTCACAACAATGTTCCCATTTATAAGAGAGACCAAACATATTTTCTATTTCTACCCCTTCATCTTCCAGTACCATAAGCATATACATTAAGAATTCCTGTGCATCTTGCTGGACATTTTCAGTAAACTGTGTACATCCAGAACATACATCTAAAAGATTTCTAACATCAGAAGCACTTTCTATTTTAGTTTTATCATTACTCAGCTTCTAATAAAGGAAACTCAGCAGAGAACAAAATCTTTTTTCATGATTTAGTATTATCTGCTCTTGCAAACTTTCAAGATAAAATACAACATTCAGCACTACATTAGCGTAGCAGTTGTTACCAGAGCTATTTTTAAAATGACAACCAACAACGTCTTCAACATTGTCCTTTTTCTTTTTGCTTGCAATCACGTCACTCTCCTTTTGTTTTCTCTTCTGTACATCCTCATTACAGATATTCTCAATTCTCCTTTTCCGACAAACAACACGTTTTTCAAACACAGGATACTGACCTAAATGAGGAGCATAGCTTCTTCTTAATCTATTATACTCCTTTACACAATTTGCATCAGCACTAACTTTTGAGTCATCAAAGTCTATCATGAATAAACCAGATCATTTTTTCACTCGTGACAAAGCAACATATGCCATACCTTCTTCAAACACACTAGATCCAATGTTTACAAAAGCACTATCTACAGTTAATCCTTGAGATTTGTGAATAGTTACAGCATATGCTAGAGAAAATGGAAACTGCTTCCTACGTACATATAAGTCTTTCACAAGCAAAAAACGAACTGAACAACGACTAATGTCTTTAACCTCTTCAATCTAAAGATTTTATTATTAAAAATTCAATTCCATCTTTTTTCTGGTAGTTAACAAAACCCACTACTTTACCCATAGCTCCATTCACTAAACCTTTTTCTACATTCAAATTACGTCTTAAAATTACTCGACAGTTCATACATACATAAAGATTGTTTTCTAAACCAGTTGTTTTCGATATGTTTTACTCTAGAGAATCCAATTTAGTTTTCAATTTGCCTGTCAATGTAATAGTTATTCCTTCATGCTGTATTTTATCCACGGCTTCCATTTTCATAATCTCTTCATTTTCCAATTTCAAAAGTTGTTCATTGAATATAGAGCATTTATGTAGTGTTGGCATTAAGCAGATTACAGTATTTTTTTTTGCAATTTTCTTGTATATTTTCTCTGGAACTATTTGTTCTGTTGGAAACAAATTACATAGCAATCGACTCTGCAAAGCTTTTCTGCCATTTTCTGTGAGTAGTCTAATTCTGATATCTTTGAGAATACTTGCATAATCATCATCATTTGCTTGCCGCATATTGGTAATGAGTTCTTTGTACTCAAAGTATGACCAAAGATTCACATTACCTATACTTCCTAACGACTTTTTCGTGTCTTCATGTGTAAGAGTATTAAATACTGGTTGTCCTTTAACTGGAGTGAGCTGCAGTAGATCCCCAAAAACTATAACATGTTTTCCTCCAAATAACACGTCATAGTCTGTCTTTAGAATTTGCTGCATTCTTAAATGCACAAAGGCAAGCATCGAAATAATGGTTTCTTCAGATGCTGCAATTTGTATCTAAAATTTTGGTTTTAGAAAAATTAAGTAGCAATTTGGTAATTCTGCAGGCAAACGTTGCTTGAAAATCAATTGAGAATCACTACACAGCGTCCAGCCTTTTTCACATTTTAGATAAACTATGTAATGACCAGAAGTTATAGAAGGTCCATCATGGAAAATTATTGCAACTGCAACAAAAGTCTTTCCTGATATTGATATTGATTTCCTCTAAACTTCTTTATTAAAGCGTCCAATTTTGTTCCATCAGCTCTACAACATTGCATCATTAAAATTATATACTGTCCATATTTCTTTAAAAATAACGTTGATAACATTTCTGATTTACATTGAGAACATTCCGTGTTGTGATTTGCATCTTTAACTAATTTACTAAAAGTCACTGATTTACTCTCTGGTAATGTTAAATGTATGAACCTTTCAGAATCAACATTAGTGCTGCATGTGTTCATACAGTTTTCACAACAATGTTCCCATTTATAAGAGAGACCAAACATATTTTCTATTTCTACCCCTTCATCTTCCAGTACCATAAGCATATACATTAAGAATTCCTGTGCATCTTGCTGGACATTTTCAGTAAACTGTGTACATCCAGAACATACATCTAAAAGATTTCTAACATCAGAAGCACTTTCTATTTTAGTTTTATCATTACTCAGCTTCTAATAAAGGAAACTCAGCAGAGAACAAAATCTTTTTTCATGATTTAGTATTATCTGCTCTTGCAAACTTTCAAGATAAAATACAACATTCAGCACTACATTAGCGTAGCAGTTGTTACCAGAGCTATTTTTAAAATGACAACCAACAACGTCTTCAACATTGTCCTTTTTCTTTTTGCTTGTAATCACGTCACTCTCCTTTTGTTTTCTCTTCTGTACATCCTCATTACAGATATTCTCAATTCTCCTTTTCCGACAAACAACACGTTTTTCAAACACAGGATACTGACCTAAATGAGGAGCATAGCTTCTTCTTAATCTATTATACTCCTTTACACAATTTGCATCAGCACTAACTTTTGAGTCATCAAAGTCTATCATGAATAAACCAGATAATTTTTTCACTCGTGACAAAGCAACATATGCCATACCTTCTTCAAACACACTAGATCCAATGTTTACAAAAGCACTATCTACAGTTAATCCTTGAGATTTGTGAATAGTTACAGCATATGCTAGAGAAAATGGAAACTGCTTCCTACGTACATATAAGTCTTTCACAAGCAAAAAACGAACTGAACAACGACTAATGTCTTTAACCTCTTCAATCTAAAGATTTTATTATTAAAAATTCAATTCCATCTTTTTTCTGGTAGTTAACAAAACCCACTACTTTACCCATAGCTCCATTCACTAAACCTTTTTCTACATTCAAATTACGTCTTAAAATTACTCGACAGTTCATACATACATAAAGATTGTTTTCTAAACCAGCTGTTTTCGATATGTTTTACTCTAGAGAATCCAATTTAGTTTTCAATTTGCCTGTCAATGTAATAGTTATTCCTTCATGCTGTATTTTATCCACGGCTTCCATTTTCATAATCTCTTCATTTTCCAATTTCAAAAGTTGTTCATTGAATATAGAGCATTTATGTAGTGTTGGCATTAAGCAGATTACAGTATTTTTTTTTGCAATTTTCTTGTATATTTTCTCTGGAACTATTTGTTCTGTTGGAAACAAATTACATAGCAATCGACTCTGCAAAGCTTTTCTGCCATTTTCTGTGAGTAGTCTAATTCTGATATCTTTGAGAATACTTGCATAATCATCATCATTTGCTTGCCGCATATTGGTAATGAGTTCTTTGTACTCAAAGTATGACCAAAGATTCACATTACCTATACTTCCTAACGACTTTTTCGTGTCTTCATGTGTAAGAGTATTAAATACTGGTTGTCCTTTAACTGGAGTGAGCTGCAGTAGATCCCCAAAAACTATAACATGTTTTCCTCCAAATAACACGTCATAGTCTGTCTTTAGAATTTGCTGCATTCTTAAATGCACAAAGGCAAGCATCGAAATAATGGTTTCTTCAGATGCTGCAATTTGTATCTAAAATTTTGGTTTTAGAAAAATTAAGTAGCAATTTGGTAATTCTGCAGGCAAACGTTGCTTGAAAATCAATTGAGAATCACTACACAGCGTCCAGCCTTTTTCACATTTTAGATAAACTATGTAATGACCAGAAGTTATAGAAGGTCCATCATGGAAAATTATTGCAACTGCAACAAAAGTCTTTCCTGATATTGATATTGATTTCCTCTAAACTTCTTTATTAAAGCGTCCAATTTTGTTCCATCAGCTCTACAACATTGCATCATTAAAATTATATACTGTCCATATTTCTTTAAAAATAACGTTGATAACATTTCTGATTTACATTGAGAACATTCCGTGTTGTGATTTGCATCTTTAACTAATTTACTAAAAGTCACTGATTTACTCTCTGGTAATGTTAAATGTATGAACCTTTCAGAATCAACATTAGTGCTGCATGTGTTCATACAGTTTTCACAACAATGTTCCCATTTATAAGAGAGACCAAACATATTTTCTATTTCTACCCCTTCATCTTCCAGTACCATAAGCATATACATTAAGAATTCCTGTGCATCTTGCTGGACATTTTCAGTAAACTGTGTACATCCAGAACATACATCTAAAAGATTTCTAACATCAGAAGCACTTTCTATTTTAGTTTTATCATTACTCAGCTTCTAATAAAGGAAACTCAGCAGAGAACAAAATCTTTTTTCATGATTTAGTATTATCTGCTCTTGCAAACTTTCAAGATAAAATACAACAT
The DNA here is from genome assembly GCF_964204655.1 of Triturus cristatus. Lineage (NCBI taxonomy): Eukaryota > Metazoa > Chordata > Amphibia > Caudata > Salamandridae > Triturus > Triturus cristatus. The sequence continues at coordinate 105,792,088 of NC_140583.1, read as the reverse complement.
TCAGCACTACATTAGCGTAGCAGTTGTTACCAGAGCTATTTTTAAAATGACAACCAACAACGTCTTCAACATTGTCCTTTTTCTTTTTGCTTGCAATCACGTCACTCTCCTTTTGTTTTCTCTTCTGTACATCCTCATTACAGATATTCTCAATTCTCCTTTTCCGACAAACAACACGTTTTTCAAACACAGGATACTGACCTAAATGAGGAGCATAGCTTCTTCTTAATCTATTATACTCCTTTACACAATTTGCATCAGCACTAACTTTTGAGTCATCAAAGTCTATCATGAATAAACCAGATCATTTTTTCACTCGTGACAAAGCAACATATGCCATACCTTCTTCAAACACACTAGATCCAATGTTTACAAAAGCACTATCTACAGTTAATCCTTGAGATTTGTGAATAGTTACAGCATATGCTAGAGAAAATGGAAACTGCTTCCTACGTACATATAAGTCTTTCACAAGCAAAAAACGAACTGAACAACGACTAATGTCTTTAACCTCTTCAATCTAAAGATTTTATTATTAAAAATTCAATTCCATCTTTTTTCTGGTAGTTAACAAAACCCACTACTTTACCCATAGCTCCATTCACTAAACCTTTTTCTACATTCAAATTACGTCTTAAAATTACTCGACAGTTCATACATACATAAAGATTGTTTTCTAAACCAGTTGTTTTCGATATGTTTTACTCTAGAGAATCCAATTTAGTTTTCAATTTGCCTGTCAATGTAATAGTTATTCCTTCATGCTGTATTTTATCCACGGCTTCCATTTTCATAATCTCTTCATTTTCCAATTTCAAAAGTTGTTCATTGAATATAGAGCATTTATGTAGTGTTGGCATTAAGCAGATTACAGTATTTTTTTTTGCAATTTTCTTGTATATTTTCTCTGGAACTATTTGTTCTGTTGGAAACAAATTACATAGCAATCGACTCTGCAAAGCTTTTCTGCCATTTTCTGTGAGTAGTCTAATTCTGATATCTTTGAGAATACTTGCATAATCATCATCATTTGCTTGCCGCATATTGGTAATGAGTTCTTTGTACTCAAAGTATGACCAAAGATTCACATTACCTATACTTCCTAACGACTTTTTCGTGTCTTCATGTGTAAGAGTATTAAATACTGGTTGTCCTTTAACTGGAGTGAGCTGCAGTAGATCCCCAAAAACTATAACATGTTTTCCTCCAAATAACACGTCATAGTCTGTCTTTAGAATTTGCTGCATTCTTAAATGCACAAAGGCAAGCATCGAAATAATGGTTTCTTCAGATGCTGCAATTTGTATCTAAAATTTTGGTTTTAGAAAAATTAAGTAGCAATTTGGTAATTCTGCAGGCAAACGTTGCTTGAAAATCAATTGAGAATCACTACACAGCGTCCAGCCTTTTTCACATTTTAGATAAACTATGTAATGACCAGAAGTTATAGAAGGTCCATCATGGAAAATTATTGCAACTGCAACAAAAGTCTTTCCTGATATTGATATTGATTTCCTCTAAACTTCTTTATTAAAGCGTCCAATTTTGTTCCATCAGCTCTACAACATTGCATCATTAAAATTATATACTGTCCATATTTCTTTAAAAATAACGTTGATAACATTTCTGATTTACATTGAGAACATTCCGTGTTGTGATTTGCATCTTTAACTAATTTACTAAAAGTCACTGATTTACTCTCTGGTAATGTTAAATGTATGAACCTTTCAGAATCAACATTAGTGCTGCATGTGTTCATACAGTTTTCACAACAATGTTCCCATTTATAAGAGAGACCAAACATATTTTCTATTTCTACCCCTTCATCTTCCAGTACCATAAGCATATACATTAAGAATTCCTGTGCATCTTGCTGGACATTTTCAGTAAACTGTGTACATCCAGAACATACATCTAAAAGATTTCTAACATCAGAAGCACTTTCTATTTTAGTTTTATCATTACTCAGCTTCTAATAAAGGAAACTCAGCAGAGAACAAAATCTTTTTTCATGATTTAGTATTATCTGCTCTTGCAAACTTTCAAGATAAAATACAACATTCAGCACTACATTAGCGTAGCAGTTGTTACCAGAGCTATTTTTAAAATGACAACCAACAACGTCTTCAACATTGTCCTTTTTCTTTTTGCTTGTAATCACGTCACTCTCCTTTTGTTTTCTCTTCTGTACATCCTCATTACAGATATTCTCAATTCTCCTTTTCCGACAAACAACACGTTTTTCAAACACAGGATACTGACCTAAATGAGGAGCATAGCTTCTTCTTAATCTATTATACTCCTTTACACAATTTGCATCAGCACTAACTTTTGAGTCATCAAAGTCTATCATGAATAAACCAGATAATTTTTTCACTCGTGACAAAGCAACATATGCCATACCTTCTTCAAACACACTAGATCCAATGTTTACAAAAGCACTATCTACAGTTAATCCTTGAGATTTGTGAATAGTTACAGCATATGCTAGAGAAAATGGAAACTGCTTCCTACGTACATATAAGTCTTTCACAAGCAAAAAACGAACTGAACAACGACTAATGTCTTTAACCTCTTCAATCTAAAGATTTTATTATTAAAAATTCAATTCCATCTTTTTTCTGGTAGTTAACAAAACCCACTACTTTACCCATAGCTCCATTCACTAAACCTTTTTCTACATTCAAATTACGTCTTAAAATTACTCGACAGTTCATACATACATAAAGATTGTTTTCTAAACCAGCTGTTTTCGATATGTTTTACTCTAGAGAATCCAATTTAGTTTTCAATTTGCCTGTCAATGTAATAGTTATTCCTTCATGCTGTATTTTATCCACGGCTTCCATTTTCATAATCTCTTCATTTTCCAATTTCAAAAGTTGTTCATTGAATATAGAGCATTTATGTAGTGTTGGCATTAAGCAGATTACAGTATTTTTTTTTGCAATTTTCTTGTATATTTTCTCTGGAACTATTTGTTCTGTTGGAAACAAATTACATAGCAATCGACTCTGCAAAGCTTTTCTGCCATTTTCTGTGAGTAGTCTAATTCTGATATCTTTGAGAATACTTGCATAATCATCATCATTTGCTTGCCGCATATTGGTAATGAGTTCTTTGTACTCAAAGTATGACCAAAGATTCACATTACCTATACTTCCTAACGACTTTTTCGTGTCTTCATGTGTAAGAGTATTAAATACTGGTTGTCCTTTAACTGGAGTGAGCTGCAGTAGATCCCCAAAAACTATAACATGTTTTCCTCCAAATAACACGTCATAGTCTGTCTTTAGAATTTGCTGCATTCTTAAATGCACAAAGGCAAGCATCGAAATAATGGTTTCTTCAGATGCTGCAATTTGTATCTAAAATTTTGGTTTTAGAAAAATTAAGTAGCAATTTGGTAATTCTGCAGGCAAACGTTGCTTGAAAATCAATTGAGAATCACTACACAGCGTCCAGCCTTTTTCACATTTTAGATAAACTATGTAATGACCAGAAGTTATAGAAGGTCCATCATGGAAAATTATTGCAACTGCAACAAAAGTCTTTCCTGATATTGATATTGATTTCCTCTAAACTTCTTTATTAAAGCGTCCAATTTTGTTCCATCAGCTCTACAACATTGCATCATTAAAATTATATACTGTCCATATTTCTTTAAAAATAACGTTGATAACATTTCTGATTTACATTGAGAACATTCCGTGTTGTGATTTGCATCTTTAACTAATTTACTAAAAGTCACTGATTTACTCTCTGGTAATGTTAAATGTATGAACCTTTCAGAATCAACATTAGTGCTGCATGTGTTCATACAGTTTTCACAACAATGTTCCCATTTATAAGAGAGACCAAACATATTTTCTATTTCTACCCCTTCATCTTCCAGTACCATAAGCATATACATTAAGAATTCCTGTGCATCTTGCTGGACATTTTCAGTAAACTGTGTACATCCAGAACATACATCTAAAAGATTTCTAACATCAGAAGCACTTTCTATTTTAGTTTTATCATTACTCAGCTTCTAATAAAGGAAACTCAGCAGAGAACAAAATCTTTTTTCATGATTTAGTATTATCTGCTCTTGCAAACTTTCAAGATAAAATACAACATTCAGCACTACATTAGCGTAGCAGTTGTTACCAGAGCTATTTTTAAAATGACAACCAACAACGTCTTCAACATTGTCCTTTTTCTTTTTGCTTGTAATCACGTCACTCTCCTTTTGTTTTCTCTTCTGTACATCCTCATTACAGATATTCTCAATTCTCCTTTTCCGACAAACAACACGTTTTTCAAACACAGGATACTGACCTAAATGAGGAGCATAGCTTCTTCTTAATCTATTATACTCCTTTACACAATTTGCATCAGCACTAACTTTTGAGTCATCAAAGTCTATCATGAATAAACCAGATAATTTTTTCACTCGTGACAAAGCAACATATGCCATACCTTCTTCAAACACACTAGATCCAATGTTTACAAAAGCACTATCTACAGTTAATCCTTGAGATTTGTGAATAGTTACAGCATATGCTAGAGAAAATGGAAACTGCTTCCTACGTACATATAAGTCTTTCACAAGCAAAAAACGAACTGAACAACGACTAATGTCTTTAACCTCTTCAATCTAAAGATTTTATTATTAAAAATTCAATTCCATCTTTTTTCTGGTAGTTAACAAAACCCACTACTTTACCCATAGCTCCATTCACTAAACCTTTTTCTACATTCAAATTACGTCTTAAAATTACTCGACAGTTCATACATACATAAAGATTGTTTTCTAAACCAGCTGTTTTCGATATGTTTTACTCTAGAGAATCCAATTTAGTTTTCAATTTGCCTGTCAATGTAATAGTTATTCCTTCATGCTGTATTTTATCCACGGCTTCCATTTTCATAATCTCTTCATTTTCCAATTTCAAAAGTTGTTCATTGAATATAGAGCATTTATGTAGTGTTGGCATTAAGCAGATTACAGTATTTTTTTCTGCAATTTTCTTGTATATTTTCTCTGGAACTATTTGTTGTTCTGTTGGAAACAAATTACATAGCAATCGACTCTGCAAAGCTTTTCTGCCATTTTCTGTGAGTAGTCCAATTCTGATATCTTTGAGAATACTTGCATAATCATCATCATTTGCTTGCCGCATATTGGTAATGAGTTCTTTGTACTCAAAGTATGACCAAAGATTCACATTACCTATACTTCCTAACGACTTTTTCGTGTCTTCATGTGTAAGAGTATTAAATACTGGTTGTCCTTTAACTGGAGTGAGCTGCAGTAGATCCCCAAAAACTATAACATGTTTTCCTCCAAATAACACGTCATAGTCTGTCTTTAGAATTTGCTGCATTCTTAAATGCACAAAAGCAAGCATTAAGTTTGATACCATGCTTACCTCATCATAATGAGAACTTTCATTTTCTTCAACACTCTTGAAACTTCAAAACATGCTTCTCCTGTAAGCTTGTGGTATTCTATTTTGTTCTCATGCTCTACTGGTAACATTAGCAAACGATAAGGTAATTCCTTTTATGTTATATGCTGCTAACCCAGTTGGAGCAGTAACAACACAAGACAAAGTTGAATCAGTTTTTTTCTGTAGGTAGCTTCTAATTACTTTAATTAAGAAACTTTTTCCAGTTCCAGCTCGTCCACTCACAAACATTCTGATTGGTTCAAATGATGTGCATGAGCACTCTTTATTTTCATGTAGTAATCCATGATCAATTTGTTTTGTGACTTCTTCATAAATTTGTTGTTGTTCATCATTCAGTTGTTGTTCCAAATTTGGTAAGTCTATTAAATCTTCCTGAGCTTGATTCATAGCTGTTTCCACTTCAGTCATGGCTATTGCAGCATCATTTTCTACGATTGGTTGTCCTAGGGGATCTTGACTGAGCGTACCAGAACTTTGACTGTCTTGAGAACTGTCTCTAGCTACTTCAGCTGCAATTGTAGCTTCTTGTTCAATTTCTTCATTTAACATTTGTACATAATTTGAGAAAGTACTGCATTCTATGTTATCTTTGCATGCATTAAAGGAATCTTCATAGCTCTGAAAATCTCCAAGTAATTCATCCTCTGAACGCCATGGTTTAAACAGCTGTAAAAGTGCTAAGTAGTAAAATTCTTTTTTGTCAGTAGTGTCGCAACTCAGCTTCCTGTGATTAATCAAACTTCCTTTTGTTTGTTTCACCAAACATCCTTCCTCACCAATGACTTTATATTTTCCATTGTTGATGTCTTCTGTGGCATTCCGTTTATAAATGTAGTTCTGCAGCACTTCATAGAGACACATGTTCTCAAGATGATGACTTCTGTTTGGGTAAAATGTGTCCAACATATTTGTTTTCAAAATGTCTGTACTTTCAGGTTCGTTCTCTGCTAAACATTCAATTTCTCGAATAGATTTCAGTACCCGATTTCGCATTCCTGCAAGGCCTAAACTTACCCAAATTATTCTTCTGGATTTGGAGTACAGACTTGCAGATGATAACCTATCTGAGCATTCGTATGACCCAATTTCTCAATGCGATAACATCTTTAAACTGAAACTGTATAGCTTTTTACTGACAGTCTTCTCGTGAGAAATCTCTTCCCACATTTCTTTCAATTCCGTTTTCTCAGATTTAGTGATGTAAGATGTGACATACCGAGCAACAGCAATAGAATTGTCAGCTACATACTGAATATCCATGTTAGCATTCCACATGGATAAAATGACTGGGTTGTAGTCATTTATATATTTTGACTCTTCTTTTCTTCTTAGGTTGTAGGTATTTTTCGGAGATTTTCTTGTAAGGGTATGTCACACAGCTGACATAAAACTGTTTACTCTTCCTTTTGAAAGAACAGGTCGTGGAAATCCAAATCGACATTTTGTGTAGAATTTATCTTTACTCTTGTACTTTCGTCGACAGTATTTTCCACACCGATGACTTTGGAAACGTAAAACTTGCTCTTTTAAGTTTTTTTCTTCTGTGCTTTTAGGTATAGCACATGTTGCATATTCTTCAATGAAAGATAAAACTGCATCATCAGAATCTGTTCCAAATTTTGGGGCATCCTTGATCCAGAACAGCATATGAATATGAGGAGCACCTCTTGCTTGGTACTCTTTTCTCCAAAAGAAATCCACAACTTCTCCAAGAGGTGGATTTTTTTTATTGCAGATGAAGGACATCATAGCCTCAAATCTATGATTGAAATATCTGCAAACATTAACCGGATCCAATGAGCACAATTCTCCTGCTGTCTTGTATTGGATGTTTTCAATATTTGAATTTGCCTCTCGAAGAAAATCTAGTAAATCATCCCAAGCGTACTCAGCACAGCTTAGGGTAAGGAACCATGTAGGAGTTCCTAAATTCCGTAACATACATTTCAATTCTCCATGGCGTCGGTACCAATATTCATTAGTTCCACGCTGACAAGCTATCAGATTAATCAATTGAGATTCCAAATGATCATCTCGCTGTTGCACTTTGTTCATAAAATCCTTTGCAGACACATTATGTAGATGTACTCCACTTTTTAAAATGTGATTTACTGTATAAGATAGTGCAGACAAGTCACTTTCAAATAAAAGATGGAACAAATAAGGAATACTTTGATGAAATCTTGGATCTTCTCAATATAATCTTGTAGTCCGATACTCAGAAGCAGGAATCTGTACTGGACGTTCATCATATCGTCCACCTTTTCCTGTAGGAAACAGCTGGCGAAAACAACGAGCTTCCAAGCTCTCCTCCCATACACTCACGGGAGTTCCTTTTGCTTTTTTCATCTGAAACAAATCAATAGTGTTTCCCATAACTTCTTTAGAATGAAGAGGATGTATGCTGAAATGTTCATTTATTTCTTCTTCTTTTGACTTATCCACTTTTTTAATTTGCCCAGTTGGTATTCCTGTGTCTGCTAGTAAAACTTCTTCATCTTAATCCATATAAATTGATTCATAGTACTTATTATTTATTTTCAAATATAAATTTGCTCTTTGTACTTTTCGTACATCTACTAGCTCCTGCCAAATTTTCTTATTCTTCGTAGGTACACCATTAACTAGAATAACTAATGGTTCAGTTTCCAAACTATCTGCATCAATTGTTTCAATATGTTTTTTCAAATCTAATGGCAAATAGACAACTCTTCCTTTTAAACCTCTTTGTAAATCTGAAGGAGGTAATCTACCTGTTTTGGGCTCCATACGAACTATAGTCTGAAACGGATGGATACATTGAATGAGTATTTAAATCACTAAGTTCTGCAGGAATATCAACCAATTCTAAATTATAATGTACAGCTCTAGCTGGCATTTTATTTTCTTCTAACTTGTTATAACAGTATTTACAAATACGCTGATCTTCACCCAAATCAAAACAATTTTCCAGAAACAAATATGTAGCAAAATCCTTCCACTCATAATTATTTTCTTTTTCACTTTTTTTATAGAGATCAACATTCCTTGTTTGAGTTTTATAATGGCTTCTCCGGCAACAAATACAAGTAATATTTGGTCTTTCATTAGAGATGATAGTAAATTTTGTCATTTGATCTTCAAAATTTTTACTAACAGTGAGTTCCACATTCTCTTCCACATTTTCCTCAATAACTGTGTCAATTCCTGAACTTTCTTGCTCTGGACCAAAGTAACAAAACTGAATATCATAAATAACCTTCTCTACATCTGATACAGATCCACGGAACAGAGCACTATTCAACTCATTTAACTTTAGTGCTGGACTTTTAGCAAAATACAATCTTCTCACAAACTTTCTCATTTCAGTATGATGTACTGCCAGCATCCTAAAATGGCGAAAAACACTTTGACAAACTTTCCTAGAAAGACAAGCCAGAGAATGTCCTTGCAAACCAGTATTCTTTCTCACTCTGCATGGATCTAGTCTTTGAAGCACCTTAATCTTCTGTTTAACACTTTTTTTTTACTATATTCTCTTAGAAAGACACGTAATTTATCAATAGATTCTTGTCGTACAGTACAAATACTACTACAATTCCAAGTGTACACTGGGGCTTTAGGACGTTTCCCCATAATCTCATCAGCTAACACTTCTTCCTCATTTCTTGTTACCATTTTCTCCTTTTCCATTACAAAACCATCTTTAACTTCATAAGCTCGACCACTGGTGTCAACTGCATGCAGCAAACTATTACTTTGAAGATAACTCTCTTCATTAAAACATGGTTCAGTACTTGAACTATGCTTCCATTCTCCTGAGAACACTTTACAAAAGTTATTTTTTTTTACTACTCTTTTCCTTTTCCTTTTTGACTTCATTACATTGACTATTTTATCTAATGTTCGGATCCTGTTCAAAATTGAAATGAATAGTTTTCTTTTTAATTCCAAAGCCTTTGCAACAATTGATTCAATATGTTTCTTTTTCTTATAAAATTTTGCTTTCTTCCTATAGTTTTTCAGATCCTTTAGCAAATTGAACATCACTCTTCTCTGAAACATTTTTCTACGAATGTTTTGAAATTCTGTTTTTCTTTTTAAGTCATTCTTTCTTGCTTCTGACTGTACATTAGCATTTAGTATATTCTTTCTATTGTCTTGTTGTTTTCTACTGGAAACACTATTTGCAGTGGATATATTTTTTACATTTTTTCTATGTTTGAAGATATTTTAAAAAAAATCCTTAGTCTGCTTACCAGAAGACTTTTTCTTTTTTCCAACATGAGGTTCTTCAACTAATTTGTGTTGTCCAGTTGTCTTCAAATATAGATGTTTTTGCTGTTCTTTTCTCTTTCTTGATTTTATAGGCATGTTTAATTTATTTCAGTGTTGTTCACCAATACCTAAAAGAAACTAAAAAAAAATACCTTTATGTAATTTAAATATATTACTATATTTATTTGAGCTTTTCAAATCCTATCACATGAGCTGCCCCTTTCCTACGAGTGCAAGTCTTACAGAACAAGAGCAACACAAATTAAATCTCTGACAACAATTCCTGTGTGCATTCTAGGCAGAAAATGATATTTGATTGGCAATTTCAAAGCACATTTACTACTGTGGTAGAGCAAGTGATAATTACTGTAACAGCCTGACACATTTTCCTTATAGTTTAGAGAGGCAGAAGAGAGCACATGTCCTAACAGCTACTTGAGACCATGAGCATGTGGAACCTGGGTGAGTGATTAGACTAGAGCAAAGGTAATGAGCCTTGGTGACGTTGAATGTGCTAGCGTTACACACTGCTATCTGAAATACTACACAGTGCTGAATAGTAAGCATAGGAGTGCAGGACAAGCAGCTGCCTGTGTGCTAAGAGTGTGTTTCTGGAGACTGTGTATTGTCAGGTGCAAGAGAGATCTGCATGGACGCTTGCACAACTGCATGAAGACTGCAGAGATGTATGTAAGAGTACATGTGTGGTAAGGGTTAATTGGAGTTTTGAACATGTAGGAACTACCTCACCCATTGCAGGAGTGGAAGGAAAATCTACCATGTTGATTTCAAATGTGTTAGCATTTACCTCTCATTTGTGAGATATTGATTTGTGCTGAATACTAACCATCACAGTTGAAGAAAACAAGCTGCCACTTTCCTACGAGTGCAAGTCTTACAGAACAAGAGCAACACAAATTAAATCTCTGACAACAATTCCTGTGTGCAGATAGACTCATGGTGTGATTCTAGGCAGAAAACGATATTTGATTGGCAATTTCAAAGCACATTTACTACTGTGGTAGAGGAAGTGATAATTACTGTAACAGCCTGACATATTTTCCTTATAGTTTAGAGAGGCAGAAAAGAGCACATGTCCTAACAGCTACTTGAGACCATTAGCATGTGGAACCTTGGTGAGTGATTAGACTAGAGCAAAGGAAATGAGCCTTGGTGACGTTGAATGTGTTAGCGTTACACACTGCTATCTGAAATACCACACAGTGCTGAATAGTAAGCATGGGAGTGCAGCAGAAGCACCTGGCTGTGTGCTAAGAGTGTGTTTCTGGAGACTGTGTATTGTCAGGTGCAAGAGAGATCTGCGTGGACGCTTGCACAACTGCATGAAATGTATGTAAGAGTACATGTGTTGTAAGGGTTAATTGGAGTTTTTAACATGTAGGAACTACCTCACCCATTGCAGGAGTGGAAGGAAAATCTACCATGTTGATTTCAAATGCGTTAGCATTTGCCTCTCATTTGTGAGATAGTGATTTGTGCTGAATGCTAACCATCACAGTTCAAGAAAACAAGCTGCCCCTTTCCTGCAAGTGCAAGTCTTACAGAACAACAGCAACACAAATTAAATCTCTGACAACAATTCCTGTGTGCAGACAGACTCATGGTGTGATTCTAGGCAGAAAACGATATTTGATTGACAATTTCAAAGCACATTTACTACTGTGGTAGAGCAAGTGATAATTACTGTAACAGCCTGACACATTTTCCTTATAGTTTAGAGAGGCAGAAAAGAGCACATGTCCTAACAGCTACTTGAGACCATGAGCATGTGGAAACTGGGTGAGTGATTAGACTAGAGCAAAGGAAATGAGCCTTGGTGACGTTGAATGTGTTAGCGTTACACACTGCTATCTGAAATACCACACAGTGCTGAATAGTAAGCATGGTAGTGCAGGAAAATCAGCTGCCTTTGTGCTAACAGTGTGCTTCTGGAGACTGTGTATTGTCAGGTGCAAGAGAGATCTGCATGGACGCTTGCACAACTGCCTGAAGACTGCAGAGATGTATGTAAGAGTACATACGTGGTAAGGGTTAATTGGAGTTTTGAACATGTAGGATCTACCCCACCCATTGCAGGAGTGGAAGGAAAATCTAACCATGTTGATTTCAAATGTGTTGGCATTTGCCTCTCATTTGTGAGATAGTGATTTGTGCTGAATGCTAACCATCACAGTTCAAGAAAACAAGCTGCCCCTCTCCTGCGAGTGCAAGTCTTACAGAACAAGAGCAACACGAATTAAATCTCTGACAACAATTCCTGTGTGCACACAGACTCATGGTGTGATTCTAGGCAGAAAACGATATTTGATTGGCAATTTCAAAGCACATTTACTACTGTGGTAGAGCAAGTGATAATTACTGTAACAGCCTGACACATTTTCCTTATAGTTTAGAGAGGCAGAAAAGAGCACATGTCCTAACAGCTACTTGAGACCATGAGAATGTGGAACCTGGGTGAGTGGTTAGACTAGAGCAAAGGAAATGAGCCTTGGTGACGTTGAATGTGTTAGCATTACACACTGCTATCTGAAATACCACACATTGCTGAATAGTAAGCATGGGAGTGCAGGAAAATCAGCTGCCTGTCTGCTAAGAGTGTGCTTCTGGAGACTGTGTATTGTCAGGTGCAAGAGAGATCTGCATGGACGCTTGCACAACTGCATGGAGACTGCAGAGATGTATGTAAGAGTACATGTGTGGTAAGGGTTAATTGGAGTTTTGAACATGTAGGAACTACCTCACCCATTGCAGGAGTGGAAGGAAAATCTACCATGTTGATTTCAAATGTGTTAGCATTTGCCTCTCATTTGTGAGATATTGATTTGTGCTGAATACTAACCATCACAGTTGAAGAAAACAAGCTGCCACTTTCCTACGAGTGCAAGTCTTACAGAACAAGAGCAACACAAATTAAATCTCTGACAACAATTCCTGTGTGCACACAGACTCATGGTGTGATTCTAGGCAGAAAACGATATTTGATTGGCAATTTCAAAGCACATTTACTACTGTGATAGAGAAAGTTATAATTACTGTAACAGCCTGACACATTTTCCTTATAGTTTAGAGAGGCAGAAAAGAGCACATGTCCTAACAGCTACTTGAGAACATGAGCATGTGGAACCTGGGTGAGTGATTAGACTAGAGCAAAGGAAATGAGCCTTGGTGACGTTGAATGTGTTAGCGTTACACACTTCTATCTGAAATACCACACAGTGCTGAATAGTAAGCATGGGAGTGCAGGAAAATCAGCTGCCTGTGTGCTAAGAGTGTGCTTCTGGAGAATGTGTATTGTCAGGTGCAAGAGAGATCTGCATGGACGCTTGCACAACTGCATGAAGACTGCAAAGATGTATGTAAGAGTACATGTGTGGTAAGGGTTAATTGGAGTTTTGAACATGTAGGAACTACCTCACCCATTGCAGGAGTGGAAGGAAAATCTACCATGTTGATTTCAAATGTGTTAGCATTTGCCTCTCATTTGTGAGATAGTGATTTGTGCTGAATGCTAACCATCACAGTTCAAGAAAACAAGCTGCCCCTTTCCTGCGAGTGCAAGTCTTACAGAACGGGAGCAACACGAATTAAATCTCTGACAACAATTCCTGTGTGCACACAGACTCATGATGTGATTCTAGGCACAAAACAGTATTCCTGAGTGATACCAGTACACCTTAACTTATGGTGAAGACATACTCCATAATATCTTACAAGTTCAAGGCAGTTAAATATCTTCCAAAACATAAAATGTAAAACACAACTTTAAAAGAACAAACACATTTCTATTATTTATATCAAAATGCACCACATACATCCCCTCTCAAATTCATAACTCACCTTTAAAAGTAGTTAGTTGAGAAAGAAATGTGGCACTCACACAGCAGATTATCAGAGCCAGAATCTCTGAGCTGTACACCATCTCACCAGAACCAGTAAATGGCAAACTGTCCCTCTCGTTTTTCACACATATACATGTTAACTTCAAATCACATTGCTTCCCACATTTTTTCAAATGGAAACACACATTTCTATTGGTTGCAAATTTCAACCCTTTCTAAATGATTCCTACCCCCAACATGACTTCTGCCTGCTACCATAGCAACAGATCATGGTACACTGGTGTGAGCAGAGAGGTCAGAAGTTCAGCACACAATGTTTCTAATCCAACGAGCAAGAGTGCTTGACTTTTCAAACCTAACAGCAAATCCAAAGTAATGTTCTGTGGGAACACATTTTTCTGAACCAATACAAAACATGCTTTTAAAAATGTAAACATACAGCCTAGTTTTTAGTGTAGAATGGTGTGAAACAGCCAATGAGTTCTTTTTATTAAAAAAAGTATGTAAGCCTCCATTTTACAACTATCTTTCTTTTCTTATTGCCATTCTACTGAAAGACACCTTCAGAGTGCATCCAGATCTCCTTGAAAGATGTTCACAGTGTGGATTGTAGGTCATAGCTATGTCTTCTGGAGTGAAAAGTATGTAGAAAAAAGAGGTATTGTGAAAGACCTTGCTTTGCCAAATGTAGACATTAAATGGATTGGTCAGAGAGGGTTAAAGTGGCACCAATTAATGCCTTTGGTGAAATCCTTTCTACATCTCCCACAGCCTAACCTTATAATTGTGCACTGTGGTGGAAATAACCTAGGCACTTTAACTGGGGTAGGTCTGGAAAAGCTTGTTAAGGACACCTTTGTGCAATTGATGTCACTTTTTCCACAAACTACCTTTGTATATTCTAATATATGCCAAAGGCAAAAGTGGAACTGGTCCAACCAATATTGTCCGCAGATTGAGAAAGCAAGAAAGCACGTCAATAAGTCTGTTTCTGCTTTCCTCAGAGACTATGGTATGGGTTCTATATACCACAACAACTTGCGTTACAACATGCAAGGCATTTATAGAGGAGACGGTGTACATTTCACAGATGAAGGGAACAGAGTCTTCCTCTTGAACTTTAGACTGTGCATTGGTACTTACTTGTAGGTACCAAAAAACACTCAATGAACACAACGGCTCTTTTTAGAGCCAACCAACATCTAAACTCTTACACTTGATTTTTAATTCTATTTTTTTTACAAATTTTTTACCGCCGAGCGCGCACCGTGCGCGCACCCCGTGAATATTTGAAAAAAAATACGTTTTTTTCACCCTTCTGGATCCTTCAGAGACCCCCTGACAAAGGCTAGAGGGTCAGGAACTCTCTACCCTGCCCCCTTTTCACGTTCTCCATCTTTCTTTTAAATGAAAACACACATTTCGATTGGTTGCAAATTTCAACCCTTTCCAAATGATTCCTACCCCCAACATGACTTCTGCCTGCTAGCATAGCAACAGATCATGGAACACAGGTGTGAGCAGAGAGGTCATAAGTTCAGCACACAATGTTTCTAATCCAAAGAGCAAGATTGCTTGACTTTTCAAACCTAACAGCAAATCCAAAGTAATGTTCTGTGGGAACACATTTTTCTGAACCAATACAAAACATGCTTTTAAAAATGTAAACATACAGCCTAGTTTTTAGTGTTGAATGGTCTGAAACAGCCAATGAGTTCTTTTTATTAAAAAAAAGTATGTAAGCCTCCATTTTACAACTATCTTTCTTTTCATATTGCCATTCTACTGAAAGACACCTTCTGAGTGCATCCAGGTCTCCTCCTCACTCCCTGAAGTAGTCTGCTGTTCTGCCATTTTCAAGTAAAATTGATACCTGTTCAGCTCCTTTTCCCAGGAAATAAGAAGAAATAGTGAGGGGAGTGGCAAGGCATTTATAGAGGAGACGGTGTACATTTCACAGATGAAGGGAACAGAGTCTTCCTCTTGAACTAAAGACTCTGCATCGGTACTTACTTATAGGTACCAAAAAACACTCAATGAACACAACGGCTCTTTTTAGAGCCAACCAACATCTAAACACTTAAACTTGATTTTTAATTCTATTTATTTTATGAATTTTTTGCCGCCGTGCGCGCACCGTGCGCGCACCCCGCGATTTTTTGAAAAAAAATAAATGTTTTTTTCAGCCTTCGGGGTCCTTCAGGGACCCCCTGACAAAGGTTAGGGGGTCAGGAACTCTCTACCCTGCCCCCTTTTCACGTTCTCCACCTTTGTTTTTCACTGCCACACACAAAATGGCATCCGACACTTCCTGATTTCGACCGATTCGAATGTTGACTGACATCTAACCACCAATCAGAATTACGCTCGCGCACGGCACCGTGCGCGCACTGTGCACGCACGGTGCGTGCACGGTACGCGCCTATAGATATTTATGTACTTTTAACTGCAATTTTCTCAGAAACTACTGAACAGATTGACACCATATATGCAAAAGGCACATCCCTGACCTCAGGACTACCTCTTTGCCAAATTTCAACTAATTCTGTTCAGCCGTTCGGGCTGTACCTTCGACTAAAGGTCCTATGGGAAAATGCATGGGGAAAAGGCGTTTTGGGACCCCCCTTTTTTCTCAGCCCCCGCTTGACGAATCACCCCGAGACTTTCAGGGTGGGAGCTGAGCGGAGCGCTCCATTAGTTTTAAAAATTTCACGAAGATTCGTCAACCGGCGCCAAAGTTATTCAAAATAGAATTTTCTGATTTCCTATGGGAACTCGGTCCTAACTATAACTATCTACTGGCGACCGCCAGTAGATAATATACATACATACATATATATATATGTACAATCTATATATACCATCCACAAGTCATGTACCTCTCCTATTACTTATTCACTGTATGCTTGTCTTTGACCATGTACAGCTCTCCTTTGTCGGTTATCTAAGTTCATGATATACAAATATAAGTTGCAAACATACGTATGGATGGATACAACACGGTGCACAATGCACTTGTCTAGAATGTTTAGTATATACTGATATGTATTACACTGTGCACACTGATCTCTATGCTGGAGAAAATGTTGTCTGCCCCGTGAGCTACCCCAAGAGGCATGTCTGTGGTATGCTATAAAAAAACACACTAACATATATAGAATGAAAAATTATAGTTCTGATTTAATATTCGGCTGTCCAGCCAGGCATTAAAAAGTAATAAATAATAATAATTCCATATTTGTAAAGCGCAAACTTATCACTCCTAAGGGTGTACAGGCGCTGGGGGCCGTAGGGGAGATTAAGTGATCTATTGCCTAGAGTCACATGATGCTGAGCTGGGCTGCCGCCAGCGCCGGGGATCAAACCATGAGCCATGCTCCGGAGTCAGACAGTCAGCCCGCTGCGCCATACCTATCCCTTAAAGTGGAGGCTTCATTTTTACTCTTTCCATATTAATAAAAGATGATAGATGAATGCTTTTCTATGTAATATGTTTGTGGAAAAAGGGTGCATAAGTGAGTTTATATACCAATCTTCAAATTAGGCCATGTAGGCATGGCAAAATATTCATAAAATTCCTCCCAGAGCTGGCCAGTCCCACTACCAAAATAACTGATTCTCCAAAGTGTAGTTTGTATTATGAGTGCTAAAGGCCACCTGGCATGCTTCTGGCCAAGACTAGATTTCTCATAAAGCAGACTAGATAACACCCTCCAGTCACTTTGAGCTTAATGGTTTTTATTCTTGTTGAAAGCAAGTTCCAGAAAGGGCTTAATTTGCTATTTACTATAGGTAACATTTAGGTTAACCCCCACTAGTAGTCATAGTCTCAGGAGTCTCAGGAGTCCCACTCCAACTCTCTATTAAAGTCAAAAGTGTTCCTGCACTGAAGCGCTATCTGGCAAGCACGTTCATCCGGGGCCAACTGGCCTGAAATCAATCTTACCCACGCCAGCAGAATCAGTGTGACCGGAGTCTCTGAGAGTGCCCTCTCCATAAGCGCTGCAGCGGCTGTCTCCAGGAAGTCTTTTACATGCAGTCCATATGGGTTGATGTGGGTTGGATCGGCTGCAGTACTCTTCATGGTGGCCCCACCTGGCAAACCGACTTAACAACACACACAGGCTGCAGCTCACTAAGCACAGCAGGACTCTTCACAGCGTCCCCACCTGTCATACAGGGTTGCCAATTTTACCTGCACATGAGCAATGACCTGCTCTGTGCAACAACGATCATGGATCACTTCATTTCAGCCCTCCTCTTGCATACGAGTTTTGCCGACTTCCTATGCACACGTGCAACTATTTGATCGGTGCAGCAACAGCCTGCTCACACCTCACTACAGGGATCCCCTCACCAGGATTCACCTCTGGACCTCTCTCCCTCCAACTCTCCTCTTCCTCACAGGGCACACAGGTCTAGGCAAGCAGGAAACTGCTGATTCTCCGGGCTCCAAGGCAGGTAGTCTTGAATTCTATGGGCGATATCCAGCTAGGAGACAAGCAGGCCTTGGCCTCCAGTCCGGGTCAGAGGCAGGAGTCTGGCAGAGCTTCTCTTGCTTGCAGAGCGTGACTGGCTGCTTGACAGTTGACCATATTTTAGGTCTCAAGCTCCCCTTCTTATAATCCTTTTCCAGAAAACAAATGTGATTTTATAGTCTGAGTCTTCACAGTTTATGTTGGGGGGTGTGCTTTCTTTTGAGGGGCCCACACCTGTTCTCTCTTCCTCCTGAAAGCAGTGTGTCACAGCAGGTGCGACTCCAAATCTTATAGGCCCACAATACAGGCCATGGGCATGACTAGAGTTCATGCATGGATGTCAGCCACAGTGGTATGTGTATCAAAAGTTTACTGCAAGGCTGCAGCCCTACTCTTTGATTCTATTATCAGCCCCATCTCCTTCCTGAGATGTGCACAGGGCGATTCCTTATGACCTCTCTCTGAATCAAAGAGCACCCTCTCTCCCTCCTCCAGAGTGTCCCACTCAGCTCACAGGAATGCAGCAATACACAAATCTGTCTCAGGGGAAATTCCTCTACCTCATGCTTTACCATACAGACCTGGGTCTCTCAAACTGGAAAGCATAGTCTGCTATGTATGGTACCATTCATAGACACACATACACACAATACATGCATTTAATACACATGCACTGCACAGCAATGCATACTTCATTTACTGTACCACTCACAGGCTCACCTACACCCTGCACATGCATATCACACACACGCACTGCACAGTACTGCATTATCCCTATATTGTGCTATTCACAGGCACACACACACCCAGCACATGTAAATCACACATGCCCTGCCCAGAACTACACACCAAACCAATGTAGGCCAAGTGTGAGTTAAGCATACAGCAGTGGAAATATAAGTGAATTTGACCGTAGGCCTCAATCCAGTGACATAGGCAAAAAGGACCTGTTCACTGCTACGGATTACTACACTGTATGGTACCACCCCCGCAATGCTTAACTCAGGGTTTACGTCAGTAGACTTTCACCACTATGAGGGTAGGGCTTTTGAGCACCCCTCTTGCTCCAGCAAGAGCACAATCCATAAGACAGGCCTACGTCATGGTGCACATGCATGATCAGTGTTTGCCTATGATAATAGAAAACTGCATTAGGGATCCAGACATCAGCATAGTTGGAACACTTGAGGCAGAGGTGCACGTCCATCACCGTGCAAAGTACGTTTCTGTCGCAACAATGTTGAGAAGAAGCAGGCAATATTGCTCCTGATGCGAGCCTTACCGTTGAAAGTCAGGGATGTAAATGGAAGAAACAAGAGAACGCTTGATTTGCCAAAGAATAAGGATCAATCAATCCCAGCTACTGACTAAGGTAATACAGTTCAACAGATCTTAATGGCCCGACTTCAGGGTTAATAGCTCATTATCTAAGAAAGGAGTGTGCAACCTTCTATCAAAGAATGCTCACCTCTGATCACAGAAGGCAGAAATATGATATAGCAAGGGCATGTTTCTCTTTACTAAAGGCGTACCTACTTTTTCAGTATTCCAACCAAAATACAACAAAAAATGGTACTTTAGTTTGATCACCAGGAGGTCAAGGGTTTACATTAGAAGTGTAAATGGCACACTCCAGAAAACTGCTAAGTGTATGATTGGAGTCACTGCAGAACAGAGATGTGCAAAAAACATATGTAAGGTAGGTGCTAATGCACAAGGATCTGTGGGTAGAAGCATTTGATCAACATTTTTAATTCTCTGTTTTAAATATAGTACCCATATCTTGTTCCACTGCTACTGATTCCGAATGTAGAGTCGTATCTTTGATGTCACTGAAATGACCTTTGACAGTGATCTAGGTACATCTAATATCTATAGTGGCTGAACACATCGCTCAGGTTGGATGATAAAGTAGGCTAGGCAAGCTCTCATAATACACTTTCGATCCAGGTAGACCACCAAACTCCTCTATCTCTTGCTGCCTTCATCAACGACCACATACAAGGAGAACATTAAGACCAGCAGTAGAAGTGTGTAAATGCGAATTAGATAAGAGTGGAGACAGAAACACTGGATACCACCCCTCTTGCTCCTTAATCTGCTGGCCGGTGCTGTCTACAGATCGAAGTGGGTATCTAAAGGCAACAACTCTCTGTCTCCTGATATACATTTTGCTATTCCTAAAACCAAAGCATGAAAAGAGATGAGTGCCTTTACATATGTTAATGCTTAAAGCCTATTTGTAAGATATTTATCTCACGCTTTACAACCATGCACTCTCAGATGAAGATGAGCATAGATTTTACTTGCCTCTTGGCCAACTGGAAAAATAAGTAATAGGCATTAATATACTGTGGTTCCTATCATTAGCCATTTGTATATCGCTTGTTAAGAACCCTTACACTTCATCATATGTACATAACATGCATAAACATTATCTTAGCATGGAAATTCTTCTTGTTTATTTGCAGACTCAAACACTAACTTTAAACTCAGCAATTCCTAAAGACATTTAGTAATGGATATAGTCAAATGTTCAAAGTAGTTCAAAGTTTGTTTCTGAACACAACTTTGTTTTTAGAATATTCCTTATATTCTCAAACTGTCATCGAACAAACTCAAAAGGGAAGAAACTGTTCTTTGCATCACGAAATGTTGATTCCAAACAGTGAGGTTGTAGCTGCAGAAAATTGAAGCACGATTAGATGGCCTCCACTGCCTCCAAACAAGGTAAGAGTTCAACGACTGCTGGTAAATGGTAAAATGTAGTATATCACTGGAGTGCCATTTCTCAGACTTTATATTCTCCACAGAGAACACTCCACGAATACTGCCTTCTCTGAAAAGAAGTAGAAGCAGGTTTAGAATACTGTGCGGCTATGCCTGCTTAGCCATACGCGGTAAGCCATTCCTCCGTACACCAAGGAATAACCTAGCACTGAGGGACAAAAAAAAAAACAATGAATACCACAACCTCTGAAAAACGTCCCAGACTATCTGGGTCACTAATTTTTTGTTTTATCTGGAAGAAATTCCTGGTCTCTGAGTTTGTATCATAAAAACAAAAAACTTTGGAAAAGTTGGGTGACTGGCTCTTCAAGACTGACAGCAGCCATCCTCCAAACATTTTGTATATTGAAATGAACCTCCATGACAGCAGTTGCTTTCAATGCACAGGGAAGGCTGCTGGGCCACTGGGCATCTCTAAATTAGATGAGCGAGAGTTTATCAGGTGATGTCCTTTGCCATCCTGATGGACGGAGTACAGTTTGTTAATCCTAAATCAGGACCATGGGTTGCCATGCTATCTTCAATCTGAACCTGCAAGTCCAAAAAACCTGGCAGCACTTTTTACAATAGTTAATCATTTGAAAGATTGTCCATTAATTATAATTTCATCAGGTATTGAAGAAGAAATGAAGAATGAACTTGTATAGCAAATGTTGCTTCAATTATGACCGATAATTTTACACTACATATTAGTGTGGTATTTGAAGTATTTGTTCAAAGCAGTAATCACATTTACAATACAGCCAACATGTCTTTCACAGCAGAACTCTGCTTACTCAAGGCTAAATATCAAAAGAATTATGAAAATATATAATTAGTTATAGCCTTGTTAAGGTAACTATAGATAGACTGAAACTACATATAGAGGAGACTGTGTTGTCAAATTAGTAGTGAATAACCTTTCTTAAATTCAGTTCAATGTTAGAATATCAGCTAGAAGAGTTTCCTCATGACATCATTGCAGGCTAATGAGAACTTTAGTAGGTAGGTGACTCCAAGTTTTTCAGTTGGTTTGGTACTGCGCACCAAGGAGGAAAACAACACCTGATACTCAACTTCTTTACTACCCCCATGTATTCTGACTTTAATCTGTCGCTTTCTATTGCATGCAGACCATAAACCAAGAACACACAATATAGCATAGCTACACACAACTTTATAAATCTTTAAGGATAGTTCTCTTTCTGCATGCTTGAGTAGTTTCCTGGGTTGGGAAAATTCTCCGGATATCTGCATTTTAACTGAAAATCTCAGGTTTGAATCCTAGCATGGAAAACTCTGTCTTTTATTGTTCTATGGCTCACAAAAATACCTAGGTTGTATCATTTTGAGTGGAGCAACAACAGTTTTAAGGCCAAACTCTAGATGTTGGGAAGACCAGCAATGCATATTAATCTTCAGGTTATGAACAACATTGATTTGAAAATTCCTCGCAGGTCCATCATGGGCATCTACTATTTAAAAAAATTTTGTTTGAAAGATTTTAATTAAATTTGTAAGAGTAAAATGTACTTGTTGTTGTAGAAGTATCACAACATTGACATATTGAATTACAATAAACTCTTTCTTTTACAATTTGTAAATAACAGCTTCAAAATATACTTGCAATACATAATAAGAAAAGAAAGAAGAAAAGTAAGAAACAAGAAAGATGAAACAAAGAGGAAATAAGAAGACAAAAAGTCAAAACTATGTAGTTTTATAATAAAAACAAGATACAATAGATGCAATAAACATATTTCAACTATTAGAAATAGTATTTTAACAGTGTGGCTATTGTTAGATTAATAGGAATAAAAGTAATAAAAATATTAACAGCCTGGAGGTACTATGGAGCTCTAAGAGCTTCTTCATCATTCATAGGAACAGGAGATACATTCACATTTCATGTCCGTTCAGGGAGTCAAACAACAATAAGAATTTCAGCAGAATCAGAGATACTAAGGTATGTTCTGTCAATTGCTTGATTACAACTAATTACATTCCACTACAGCTTAAAATTAAACTTTAGAAACATCATCTAGCTTGTAGCTTCTTATTGAACTGCTAAATCAATGAGAACGTAATGTCTGGTAAACTATGCCACACATCAACAAAACTTCTTCTTAAAATAAATCTGCAATAAGAAAATTGTACGTTTGTATTGAATATACAATTGTTTCTTCAGAATCATTAAACATTCATAAAATAAGTTTGAAAAATTCACCTATGAATTGTTTACATAACAACCATAAATTAGATGAGGTTGAAACAATCTTATGAAGAGTGCAGGAAGTGATAATATGACTATTAAGTGAAAAAAGGTTTGCTTTGTGCTTGGTTTCCTAGAAGCAGCTGGGCAGTCTCTCAAAATACCATTCTATTTTTTTTACCATAGAATATTTAAGTCTGTCTCCCAATACAATTCATATTAGTTTTGTGGGTGGCAATATTGTTGCAATCAAAGAAAGATCATCTGTAGGCAGGTAGCGTAGATTTTATGATTGGATTTAGTAGAAGATAAAAGTCTCTGTTACAGGTTAAAAATGTGATGTAGATGTAACATCCTGCTCAGCCTGTTCACTCCAACTAATCTCTCATAAATACATAAACATTTTAACTCTATGACATCACTCTCACTACAATCGATCTCTCAGGCATACATGGACATTCTAACTCTATGATATCACAGACACACTGACTGAACAGCAGGTAGCAGAAAACTAAGGAGAGAATGTATTATGCCTAATTCAAG
The DNA here is from genome assembly GCF_964204655.1 of Triturus cristatus. NCBI lineage: Eukaryota > Metazoa > Chordata > Amphibia > Caudata > Salamandridae > Triturus > Triturus cristatus. Next base: position 105,768,510 of record NC_140583.1, on the reverse strand, counting down.
ATATAACAAATATATATTCCTGAAGTTCTGAACAGTGATAAATTATGCCCGTTGTCCAAATTACCAAATAGACTCGATTACATTTAAACTTAATCTATAGCTATGCCCCACTGCAGGTTTTTGTTTATCATATAGTGTTGAGACCGAACAAGGCAATGTATAACTGCTTTGTAAGTGGGAGAAGTTAAAATATGTATTCCATTGCACAATTTGATGAAGCTGTTTATCATCTATTAATTTCTATGTTTGCCCTAAATATTACTTTGCTGTTAAGTTTAACTATTTTTATACGAATAAGAGAAAGGAAACAGTGGTTCCTTTTGAGATATGCTATTGCAAACTATAGGATATACATTTCTCCATGTTTTCACCAATATGGAGAGAATAAGAAGAAGGATTATGAGTCATATATACACATTTTTTAAATGAAAAAGGGACATCTTAAAGTGTAAAGTCCCAAACCCTTCCTTCCCCTAAAGAAAAAAATACCTTAAATAAACCTTATGTTATCTGAATTTAAATTAACCTTCCAGGACCTTATCATGTCCACCTGGAGTAGTCCGGAAGCCCTCTATGGCTTTTGTTTTCTTTTTACCCTTCAACTAATTAGGCGTGAGCGTTGGCCATCATCAAATAACATTTTTATTTTATAAAGAATCTCAGAAGCCCTTAGATTTGTAAATTTGTTAAACTCAAACATAGCTTCATTAAAATCATTTACTTAGCTTCATTAAAGCTATTTCGAGAATTGTGAGATTTTGAGGAGTAGTATATATATGTTCTAACTTTCTAATATGATGTATTAACTCTTTAGGTTTTTCTAAGACAATCTCGTTTTGTTCAATGAAAATAATAATTTGCGCAGCAGAGGCTTTACAAGGGTCCCAATTACTTTGAATAGAAGTGCCCTACGACAGGTTTCATTTTAAAAATTAATTTGTAAAGCCTCAAAAATGTCAGATCATTCAATAAATCAGTATTTCGTTTCCATGTGTTATTTTCAGTCTTATGCAGATGAATATCTAAATTGGATGTTATCAGTGTTATAAGTGAGAACTTTCCCTGAGCGGAGATTCACTTAGTAATATAATATTCAAGGTGGAGGGATAGGCCCTCTCAGACTTAGGATACTATGTCTCCTCCCAAAAAGGTCGATACAGTCATTCTACCTTCCATGTCAGTAGATTGGGGATTCACATCCAATCTACCCATCATAAAGGGCAGAAAGCCCACAAGACTCCAGGTATGTTTGTATCATGCAACAAAATAGGATGTGTTCTGGCCTGCCCTGGCTTTGGAGCATACTCTATCCCTAAAAGGCATAAAATCTTACTACTCCTCATGGGTTAGACAGGGGAATTTACCTCCAATCTGCCCTCCCAGGAGAGAGGGGTAAATGCACATAAAAAGACACCAGGGTTACAGTTTTTAAATACAATAAATGGGGTTTTGGGCCACTCGTCCTGGCATCGGCTCATATCAGAAACAACACTAAACACTCAACAGTCTTTCTGCCTCTCTTGGAGGAGATTGAATGATTTATATCCAATCTTCCCTTCCGAGGAAGGTAAAAGAAAGAGAATTAAATCAGGGGCTACATTACAGAGAGTCACACAGGGTTGCAATAGGCATCTATGCCTGCTACTTGTCACCGCAGGTATTTGGTATTGTAGACGAGGCTCCAAGTACTTGCGAAGCCCATCCTACAATATGTTTTAACCTGGAACATTTTGCACTGATGCAATCATAAGGGGCATTTCCTTATTTTTACAGTGAAGCTAGGATCCTTGAAAATCAGGTAACTTTTTGCTTGTTGTGCCTCTGGTGTATTACAGATGGAACCATCGCTGAGTTAACGGCACTTGATCGCAGCCAAAGTTAAGATACGTTTATTGCCCCATTCACAAGCTGGTGTTAACAGCCCACAGCACCAGTTTACCCGCGATAGCAGCCACAAAAAATATTGCCACGGATGACCCCTGCAACTATCGCTAATGAGATGCAGAGTAGGTGTTCCCATGCCCAAAGTCAGGACAACACCACTCCACAACATTCACAACGACCAGACAGAACTGCAATAAGAACACGAAACAGGCGATAAGGCAGGCTAGCAGCAGGAAAATAACACCTGCTCCGACCTGGTGCTAAGTCGGACCACAGCCTGCACCACAAAAGGGAGACCAGCCCACAGCCCCATTGGAAGGGCAACAGATGCACCCGGGAAACTGAACATGCAGCCCGGAGGGCCGAAAGGGAAACAACACACGCCGCAACCACCCCTAGGATCCCCCGGCCCCCCGAACAAAGAAATGCCACATCAGCTACACCCAATCATGTACAAAATTATTGGCATGATGTCGCAGATTCACAACTGGTGACATGCATGTGTCGTCACAAAAATGAGCATCAATCATTTCCGTAGCAACAAATCAAACTTTATTGAAATGAACACAGAAATGAAATGAAGACACATTGTGGCTCCCCTCGGGCCAATCCGTAGGTCACAGCCTGCAAGACAAAAATCATGATGAGCAGGTGTGTCCTGCGCACATCAAAGGACAGAGAGAGAGCGCAGGAGAGATAGAGGAAGAGAGTGAGAGAGAGAGAGTGAAAGAGAAAGAGGAAGAGAGTGGGAGAGAGAGAGAGAGAGAGAGCGAGAGAGAGAGAAGAAGAGCGGGGGAGAGAGAGAGAGAGGAATACAAAGAGAGAGAAGAAAAAGAGAGGGGGAGAGAGAGCGAGGAAGAGAGGGAGAGAGAGAGAGAAAAGAAGAGAAGTAGAGAGAGAGAGAGAGAAGAAGAGAAGGAGAGAGAGAGGGAGAGGAAGAGAGGGGAGAGAGAGAAAGAGAAGAAGAGAGGGGGAGAGAGAGTGAGAGGAAGAGAGAGAGAGAAGAAGAGAGGGGGAGAGAGAGAGAGAGGAAGAGGGAGAGAGAGAGAGTGAGAGCGTCGCCCCTGTGTACCCAGCCCACACTGCTCACCTGCTGCCACCGGTGTGTTTCCAACCACTTTTCGGCATGTAGTGCAGTCCATTAGATCACACATCTGAGACAGACCCGTTATCTGACACAGAGTCCAGATACATATTTGACACAGTACACACAATCGCACAAGACAACATCGCCAGCCCGCCCATGCACACCCAGACAGAGGCACCCCAGCCCCTCTCGCCGCCCGTCGGAGCATGCCCGCCCATGAACACCCAGGCGGCACTGCTCACCTTCCACCACCGGTGTGGAGACAGGAGGTCCCACCACATGCCGCTGCAGGCCACAAGCCCTGGTCTCGCAGACATGGCACACTCCACACCATTCCACCCTGCTCCGCAGGCCACCAGGTCTTACATCTGGTGCTGGGTCTTGATCACTCCATGGCAGAGGACATACCAGGGAACCCGGCCTCATCACAGGCTGCACACCCGCTCAGCCCAATAGGTGCCACCAACTCTGTGATCCTGGAAGTGACGCCACACGGCAGTAGGCCTGCGCTGCCCGCTGGCTCTGGCCTACACTGCAGTCCAGCAGGGAAAACAAAACCTGATCTGTCCGGACTGCCGGGACGGGTCATCATCGCAGGCTGCACAACCCCTCAGCAACTTAAGGTGCCACTGACTCATTGCACCCAAAGTCACCGTCTTGTGGCAGGGTGTCTGTGCAGGCCGCAATGCTCCAGGTGCCACTAACCCTGTGCAAGCCCAGTCAGCGCCATGTGGTGGCAGGGCTGTGGCGGCTGCAAGACCTCGAGTGCCACTAACCCTGTGCGCAACAACTCATGGGCCCTTTATGATTGAGAACCGTAGAGAGTCCATCATCCAGTCACCACCGGCAGAGGGAAATGTGACGTCTTTGGCCCCTTATGTTGGCGGAGTCACATGGCCTGTGACTCCTGTGCCAGATGGGTGTGGTGTGTGTGCAAACCTGCCATCAGGGAGTGGCCGTGACATGCTGACAACTAGACCAGTGACCTGCACACCACCAGCAAGTACGCCTTTGACGGGTAGCAATGCGGCCCCTCCTCGGAGCGTAAGAGGAGTGGTCTGGCCTGCCGTACGCTGGACCTGCGCAGTGCTTGCAACAATGACACGTGGGATCTGGGCGTGGTTCAGTCCATGTCCGTACATGGAAGTGACTGATGCGTGTGTCCCTGTTGTAGTGTTCATGGGACCCGATACACAATATGCTATGTAGCACCCTCTGAATGGTATCCCACAGAATGTGCATCACTGACGCATGGGTCATCACTGTCCCTACATTCACCCACACATTCATACATGGATGATGAACGACATAACACAGTAGTGCGTTACTGGATGTTTATTGCACATCCAGTGCAGTCCTGCAGCTGGAGCGGTACAGGGCAATGCCAAGCACACTACACAATATGGGCCCGTGGCGGGCCAGCCAGAGTCCATCCGGGGATGACAAGTACTGCAGAAGAGGTAGGGTACAGTCCGCAGTGTGGTCGCCATGTCATTGGTCATCAAACAGGATATGGCAGTGCATGTCGCTGTCCAAGTTAAGTGCATCGGAGTGTATCGGGGGTCAGTGGTAGGTCATGGAGCCATGTGCGGCACCAAGCATGAACAGGCCAGGTGGCGCAAATGAATGCCAGTGCCTCCTGATCACGAACCCATCCAAGTCTTCGTCCCTGGATGTGTGATCTGCCCCACCTGTGGGTGTTGCAGTACCGGCTGGGGCAGTCTGTGCTACTGACACATCAGGGGCCGGAGGAGGGTTGTCTGCCGCACTGTGTGGGGTAGTGATACATCAGGTGCCGGAGTGGATATGCCTGCCGCACTGTGGGGCACTGATACACCAGGGGCCGGAGATGTGGATGGTGTGGGGTCAGCAGCATACATCAGTGCCACGCCTTGTGGTAGCAATACTATGATGATGGTTTGCAGGGCATGGTAGAACCCAGCTACATTTCGCTGATGGACAGCGGTGGCTACCATCCTTTCCGCCTCCATCTGCACCATGTCTCCATGAGCCTCCGCAGGTGTGCCAGCTCATGGCCTCTATCGCTGGAGCCCCTCTGAGCGGACAGGCGTTCTTGTCTCCACGTCAGGACTCCAGTGATGTCAGTCAGGGCTCGTTGGGGGCCATGGAGCAGGACTAGACACCCATGGATGGCGTCCAGTTTGGTAGCCATAAGGTTGAACGCCACCCGCACCTGCTCAGCCGTCTCCCTCTGGGCCTCCAGAACACAGCGTTAGAAGGCCATGTGTTGTTCCTGGGGGTCTTGGGAGACTGGCGGGTCATGGGTGCCTCCTGCTGGGTGGTGTGTGGGGTCTCGTTGATGCAGCAGGTTAGCCCTGTTCCTGGAGGTGAGTCGCAGATGATGTCAATGATGTCTAGGAGGGCTTGGGTGTCAATGCTGGGGTTGTCCTCCTCGTCATCAGTGAAGAGTGGCTGGGACTGCTCTGCAGGGGGTGTTGACTGTGGCCTTGCAATGTGAAGAGGAGATGGTGTATTGCAATGTGTCCACATGTATGTAGCCGCATGGTACATGTTGACATTCAGACAGCATGGCATTGTACATTGTGACAGTCTGTGGATCTGGGCGATGACCCAGAGTCATTGAGGGAGTGCACTGTGCTGTGCTTGATTGTGCATGTGTGCCATCGTGGCCATCTCCACCCGATCACTCACCCTGTTGCGGTTGTGTTGTGTCCTGTTGAGCAGCGTCCGGTCCCCTGACTCCGGCCACAGTATCCACACTGATGACTGTCGACACCAGCTCCTCCATGTTATCCAGCTCGAGCTGTGGCGCTGGGCCCCCACCTCCAGTCTGCATTACTGCCATCTGGTTGGCTGTGAGTTTCTCCTTGGTCTTCCGCTTGATGTCATTCCATCGCCTCTTGACATCGTCCATTGTCCTCTTGTGCTCTCCGATGGCATTTACCTTGTCCACGATGTCCTGCCATATTCCAGTTTTGGTTCCCAATGACACGTTGTAGGTGACGAACAGTTGTTGATGGTGTTTCATCACCTCCGTGACTATGTTGCTGTTTGCCTGCGGACTGAACTTTGTCTTCCTCTTCTTCTTGTCCTTGCCCTTTCCTGTCCCCGAGGTCCAGGGCTGGTCGTCCGGGTTGCTTGTGGGGTTGCGCTTGTCCTCTGTGCCTGCTCGGGCTGCCTCCATGGTGCTTGGGTGTTGGTCAGTTTGTGTTTGGGTGTTTTTTTCTACTTTTATGGAGATTTTCCCCGCTGGACAGGAGTGTGTTGTAGGCCTGGTGCTGCTTATCGCTGATTTCCTCATAGCGCTTTGCCCCATTGCAGGTTTTTTGGTGTTGTGGTTTGTGTTTTTATATCCATCGAGGTGGTTGTGTCGTGGACATTGTCCGCGGTTTCGGCAGATTATCGCATGGTACCGCCTTGTTGTGAATTTCATGTTGACGCAGGTTATTTTCCTGCGATGGGCTGCGATGTTGAGAGTTGCGTTAAGCTACTCGTGCGGTTGTTATCACACGTTCTTCAGAATATACTCCCATGTTTCGCATATTTATTTGACAGAAAACCTATGAACCTGCCAGCCAATGACCAAAGGTTTACCACCTATTATTTCCACCTTTCTCCTAATTGAAAGACTGTTTCCAATGCATGTGTGGGCCATATGCACGTCATTAGAATTGAAAGGAGAAGACCTGATTGACACAACATTGACTACACATGGCCCACGTTTTGACCAGCTATAGGCCCACCAATGCAAGTTGGGTACCTTTTTTATTGAGGAAAGTCTAGAAATGCTGAGTGGTACGTATTTCGTAGATCCTCACAGATTCTGGAACTTTCCCTCACAGAAATATGGGGAAAATCTGTGATTTTAGCTTTAACATTTAAAGGGCATCTAGATTTTACACTTGTCTTGGGTTATAGGATTTCCTTTATGCCAACCTAGCCAACACCAGATGCTGAAGGTACCAACATCACCAGAATGAGTGAATTTAAGAAGGAAAACTCCTAATGTTTCTTTGATGAATTTTGGATGTTTTCTGTTGTAGGTGACACACAGGTGGGAACTGTTTTTATGAAGAAAGGTGTGAAAACACAGAATAGTAAAACATTAGTTAATATCTATTGAATTTCTATCCATTTCTGACTTTCACATGTAAGCTAATACACAAGACAGAATACACATTGAAAACGCCCTCTGACTCACAAGGCTTAATGAGTAAACCCGGATTCAGAGCTGCACTGATATCAACTGTCCCCAAACTTATCTTGGGTATAGTTCAGAAATGAAAACATTTCATCCACACTCATTTTTAATTTATTCGATTTTGCCATATGAATTGTTGCATGATGGTTGATATCTCCTGGGCAAATATTTCGGACAAATAGTAAACACTGAATGTCATGGCGACCAGAAGAGTCTGAGAGGCATGGCAGCATATTGCTTTTGTAGATCAACCAACAGAACAAAAAAGTTAAAATGAAAGTATTTTCTTCAATTTCTATTTTGTTCACACTTACATTCATTAGATTTTAATTTCAACAGATTTTCCCCCACATGCATCATAATAGCCAATAGCGAATCCTTAATTGCGATTTATAAGGAATCGCAATTAAAGATTCGCTATTGGCTATGTATGTAGGAATCGCAAATAAATAAGCGATTCCTACAAATTCCTTAATTGCGACTCGCAAATTGTGAGTCGCAATTAAGGAATTGCTTCCCATTCGTTACTATGGGTCTAAAGGCCCATAGGAATGAATGGTAATTGAATGAGCAATTTGCGAGTACCCAACAGGTACTCCCAAATTCTGCATGCAATTTCAAGGGTGATATGGTGCCAATATGACACCCTGTAGCACCCCGTGCTAAGTGAACCAATCTTGCGCACACACATGCCCTTGGGTGTGTATAACCTTGAACTTTGAAAAAGGCACTTTAGTGCAGATTTCAAAGTTTTCGCTAATTACCATCAAGTTTCATTTGACGGTAATTAGCGTCCCCTAATATTGAAATCGCTATTTTAAATATCATCATGCATTGCATTTGAGGCATCGCAATTTGCGAATTCTTTAAATGCAATCGTAATTTAAGTAATTACAAATTTGCGATGACTTAAATTGCGATTAATGTATTTGGGTTGATGCATCCTAAATTCAAAAATACCGGTCGCAAAGGTGCAGATTCTGCGAATCTGCCCGTTTGCGACCGGTTTTTAGTTTGATGCATGGGACCCATTGTCTTTAGGAAAAAGATGAGTGATCTACAAAAATGACCTCTTGCTGGATTCAGCATTTGGCCCACTTTCAGTAATGTATAGGTTTTCTGGTTCACGGATGTGTTTCACATCTGTTTCCGCCACAAATTACAAGTAGGTAGAAACCACAAAAATATTAAAAATAAACTACCATTATAAAAATCGAAAAACTGCATTAAACAAACAATTATACCTGTTCCTGAAAACTGTTAAGGGGTGACATTAGCATAACAAACCTTTTATTTATCATATTATTTCAAAAAATGCACATTTTCTTGCACAAAATGTTTCCATGTTTTTGCAAAAAAATTGATATTGAATGAAAAGCTAAATGTTGCTACATTTTCCCTGTTCTCTCCAGGGGCCGTATTACACATTATCGCTGTTTGCGACCAGAGCACCTTTCAAAAGGTGCGCCAGGCGCAAACAGTGATAATGTGCCTCATTATAGTGTATGCGCTGCTCCCAGGGCAGCCGCAACCTCGCGCTGCCCCCAGGAAAACACAGAGAAGCCGCTCTGTGTTTTCACAGTACAGGCATATCCCGCCTGCACTTTCAAAGGGGTTTAGAGATCCCCTTGCAGGGGGTTGCAGTCAGTGACTGCACTCACCTGCAAGGGGATGTCTGGGGGGTCATGGGACCCCCTTTATCCCCTGCAGAGGGCTGGTGTCAAGTGTCGCACTGTCAGTGAGCCTCTTGAGGGTTTTTTTTTACTCTGCGTCCACGTCTGTAATATGGCGTGGGTGCAGAGTCAAAGAATTTCCCTCATTTGCATAGGGCACGCCCCTAAGTAAATGAGGGAACACCCTCTGAAGGTAGTGGTGGTGCTTTAAGTGCTCCAGTGCTATTGGTATTATAGAAGGGTACTCACAAGCATCTGCCCCCCCTTCTATATTACCAAAGTGTTGCGTCCCGGGGCACCATCTGTAATATGGCCCCAGGTGTACTCACAAAACCTGGGTACCATAGAATTTCCAACACATAGGAAAAAAGGACACAACTGTGACCTGGGAACCTTTTGTAGTGAAAGGCCTAATCATGAACTGCACAGACATCAAAAATGGCTCAGCACTGGGAGGGTAAAGCAGCAGCAGTGGTGGCTCTTCCATGGAAGCGTTAAGGCTCTGCCCCGCCACGCCTTCAGAAGCATTAAACCATGCAGACGCTTGTAGGAACTTTTAAGACACTGCACTGTTAGGGGGAGATCTATGTTGGAGTTGCACCACTTTTACGCCGCCGTTGCGTCACTTTTGTGACGCAACGGCGGCGTAAACCCTGCGCCATGTTGCGCCCTATTTACACCGTGACGCATCTATGGAGATGCGTCACGGTGTAAAGCCTGCACCACATGAAACCTGCGTCAGGTTTCATGTGGGCGTTTCCACGCAGGGGGGGCGTTCCATCGCAGGAACGCCCCTGAAAAGTGACTCAGTGAAATCTATAAGATTTCACTGAGTCACTTTCCCAACGCTGATGCGTCAAAACCGTGCGCCTGTTTCAAGAAGGCGTGACGCACCATGTTAGGTATGGGGTAGGCTGGAACAGTGCTGAAGTTGCGTCGCGCTTGCGACACAACTTCAGCACTGTGCCAACCTTACGCCGGCAGATACGTCACGCATCTGCTTGTCCTTGCGCCACGATGCACCGCATTGTAAATGCGGCGCATCTGCGGTGGCGCAAGGGCAAACTTGCGTGACGCATCTTCCCTGGCGCATCCCTGCTGATTTGCAGGGATGCGCCAGGGAACATAAATCTGCTCCTATCTGTTTAATGTGAATGCAGCAACTGCTTCTGAGCCAGCTCCAATCTTGTTCAGTCTTCCGAGCCCTATAGAAATGCAGCATGGGGGAAGCATTGCAAAACCACAGAATTTTGAAACCCCTCTGGGTTCAAAATCCACTACCGCTGACGTTCTAGAGGGAGAACCATGATCCGAGGCCTACTTTTCATTCTACTCTTCTCCATTGCAACACAGGCAGTGGTAGGGTCAGCTTCACTGGTCCCACCCCAGCCTTTGAAAAGATAGGAAAGGGTGAAGTCAGAGGCGATATTGTCTAATCGCACCACTTCATGTCTTTCCAAAGGCTGGGGTGGGACCCTCATACCTGAACCCAGGCTATGACTTCATGGAAATGGGCGGTGTGGAAATCAGTGCCAGTGTTGTACCTTTTCTACTTTGGAGAACTAGACTAGTGACAACACTGTAGAGGCAGGCTGGGGCATTTGTTTTAAATACCTGCTGGTGTCTTCGAGAGAACTGGAATCTCGTGCATGGAAGGTGTCAGTATACTGGCTGGAAACAATGCTTGCAGAGGGGAATTTTATTGTGCTGCTGCACCCCTGCGGATACATTTACTAATATTTCATGCAACACGGCGCATCAAAGGAACTTGCCTTCTTGTACAAAAACAATTCTTAGAGTCATATTACTCTTTCTGTCTGGGCTGCAGAATGCAAGCAGTAGAGGTAGTAACGAGGAGAAAAAAACATATTTCTCCTCATTACAACGTTGTTGGGTAGACACACCATTATGGTACAAACCCAGGTTTAGAAAGCTTTGTAAACCTTGGTTTGCACCAAAATTCAGCAGTGGATGCATGAAAACACCCATACACCTACCCCACGCCATGTAATGCAAGCAGTGCTATGGGCATCTTGGTTACTTTGTATTTACTAAACCACGCAAAGTGGAATTGCTTGGCTTAGTTAATTTCAGAGAGGATTGTGCATCGGGGCGGTGCCACATAAAGTGGTGCAACCCAGTTACAATTTCCTAGTAAAACTGGGACTTGGTGTTTATCTCCTGCAGAGCCTGTCAATATATTTTATCGAACTCACTACCTGCACTGAGCCAAGTTCTAAACTCATAAGCTGCTATGATTGTGAGACCTTTGCTCTGGGCGAACAAAACAAAAACAAGGAGATGATGGACGGAGCGCTGAAACTGTTCAGACGCACCCCACAGCCACAGATCTGGGTTGAATCCATCATTGTTCTTTAGCTCGCTTCACCACCCCAGTTCAGACCCAGCCATATGCACATCAGTCTTGACTGGGAACAGTCCAGCCGGAACTGCCACGTCGGGTGTTCCGTGGACCGGAAACGAGCATCCTGGAACCGGTTTCTCTGGGTCCAGGGGAGTAGGTCCATACTTGGCAGTATCTGTGGTTAATGCTGGTATTAACATTGGTGGTTCTGGAAGAATGTTTCACTTTATCTGCAAGTGAAAACGTTTCTCAACAAAGACGACAATAGTGCGGCAGTCAAGACTTACTCCACGAGGTGGTAAAGAAACTGAAACATACTCAGACGTTTAATATCAGCCTCATTTATAAAAAGTCTGGTTTTGAGGAAGTGTTTATGGTATGAAGCTACAACATTTCGCCCTATGACTCATAGTCATCCCTGGAAAGTTAGCTACCCTAGCTAAGGAAGTGCGCCTGGTTATTTTTTAAATACATGTGGGGCCAACATTATAGCCAAGTCAGGCAGCGCAGCAAGTCACCTTGCTACGCTGCACTGCATGACAGGGAAAGGACAGGAATGTGCCATATTTAAGTCAATAAGGTGCGTTCTGCCATTATCCCCTGCTCTGCCTTCCGTTTGGCTGCTGAGCACCAATGCAGGCTTCCTTGCTCCATGGTGCACGGGTGCCTGCTTCTATGGAGGGCAGTTTTTGTGCAGCAAGGGGCACTTTCCTGCACAAAAACAATCCCTCGTTATTTCTCCTCGTCACGCCTCACTTGGGGAGGTGTCGTTTTTTGAGCACATTCCCAGTCTACCACTTCTGGTAAATCTGGGTCTGCATCAAAATCCATGGATGCTGCATGGGAAAGCCCATGCAACACCCATGGGCATGCCTCCCTGGCCACGATTTGTGCTGTGTCACATTATTCGAGATTTATGAAGCCACTCAGGGCCACCTTGTGTGGCTTCATAAATCTCATTTTTAATTAGCATCACTCATGCACCACTTTGCGTGGTGCAAGAGTGACGCAAAGGGGCTTGAAAATATGCCCCTTGGTGTCCATAAATGTGTGAGGACAGATTTGTGAATTGGGCTACTGATCAACAAATTTTGCATTCATTCTGAATATTTTGTGTTAATTTATAAGATATATATTAGTACAATATGCGTTTTCCACCTGCTGTGCATTAATTTAAAAAAAAATCGAAATTAGATTGAATCGCTTTTTTTTAAATGGAACGTGACTATAAAGGCCGTGGGCAAGACCTCAGCCCGACATGAGTGTATTTCACAATCCTTATTACAAGAAAATTCATTCATTTTCACATGAGAAGGTCGCATCAGGAAACTAGGCATGACAAGTTGAAAACGTAATATTGCAAAATGAAAAAAAAACATTTGTATGAAGGGACTCACAAAATGTCCTACAGTCCTAGAGGCTTCATGCCAGGGAGCCCTATCCTGTAAACTAAAGGGAAGTAAATCAAGCGTGGGTTTCCACAAGACTTCGTCTTCTGTGACGGGTCTGTTGTTAGACCTAACTTTTAGATTCCACATCCTGAATGTAGAAATGCTGGGGCATATTTACAAGCCCCTATCGCCACAGGAATGTCACTTTTGTCTACGTTCCTATGGCGATAAGAGGTTTGCCTTATTTACAAGGCAGCTTTAAGCCACTTATCTTGGCTTAATGCTACCTTGTAAATTAGGCACCCTTTAAAGCTATACTTAGCGTGAAAGGGGTGGACAAGGGACGTAGCTGTGGGCGTTCCACCGTAATACTCATTGATTTTGACGGTGCCCCATATTTACAAGTGTGGTATAAATAGGAAGCAGCGTCAATATTAAGACCAGGGAAAACCTAGTCTGAACATGGCAAAAGGAGGAGAAATGCTTTATCCTTCCTTGTTTTTGCTGTTTCTAAGTGTGCTGCATTGTGCAGCACACTTAGACACAGCAAATTGCCAAGAATGATTGATTATTTGCAAGAAGGGACACCTTCCTGCACTTAAACAAATGACGACTTGCAACTTATATGTGTGCTGCACAATGCAGCACACATAGAAACTACATATCGCCATTCTGGATTGCTTAGGTGCCGAAACGGACACCTTCCTGCACATAAACAATCATTCCCTCAACACAGGCACCCTTGCATGTGGTAATGAAGGTTTTCATAGCTGAAAGGGATTGACTTGCCCGCCTATTTTGTTAGCGTATAAAAGTACTGAAATTGCTTTGATTTCTTCAACTGAAGTTGTGTTTTAGATTGACTCGAGGTGCGAGGTCCTTTTCCCATGATCTGAACAGTGATCCTGCCTACATATAAAGGGTACGCCTTCTCATTCAATACTTGCCAGTGATTCCAAAGCTTGAAAGGAGGTCTTCACTGTGAATTATGTTTTTGTGATTCACTGTGTTAAATCTTTCACAATGACAAAGGTGTTCTAAGAGCAGTAATCAGCATACTTGAAAAGCTTACAGCTTCTTGAATTTTCCAGCAGGAGTCCTATTATTTAAAATAAAGGAGACTTCATTCATCATCAAAAAGGTCAGAGCATCATCTGAATTCTTCTTACAGTACGCCCAAAGAACAGTGGCGTAGCAAAGGGGGGAGGTCCGCTCCTGGCTCCATGAGTTTTGGGGGCGGCGCCCCCCACTCTTACCTGCGGCCGTCGCAGAATTCAATAGCGCCCCAGCAACCCCCCCCCCACTCTTACATGAGACCTCCAAGGGCGGCAAAAGCAGGGACTTCCACGGGCGGCACAAGGTCAACCTATGCCACTGTTAAAAAAATACATTCTATTGAATGATCTTTGCAAAAAAACATTCTACGAACACTAGACTCTATAAGGAACTGCCACTCACACCCTTGCAGCCTGATGCAAAAAACCATTCTACGAACACTAGACTGCATAAGGAACTGCCACTCACACCCTTGCAGCCTGATGCAAAAAACCATTCTACGAACACTAGACTGCATAAGGAACTGCCACTCACACCCTTGCAGCCTGATGCAAAAAACCATTCTACGAACACTAGACTGCATAAGGAACTGCCACTCACACCCTTGCAGCCTGATGCAAAAAACCATTCTACGAACACTAGACTGCATAAGGAACTGCCACTCACACCCTTGCAGCCTGATGCAAAAAACCATTCTACGAACACTAGACTGCATAAGGAACTGCCACTCACACCCTTGCCGCCTGATCCTTGAAGTACCCAGTTCTTGAATACAAAATAGGCAAAATAGGCTTCGGCCTTTGGGCCTCACTCCTTCCGACAACAGTTCAAAATAATATTGATTGGATCTTGAAATAAAATTACAATCAAGGTTTATTAGATATTATTTCCAAAAGATAGAAAAAAGGAATCAACTCAAAGAAATAAAAACTTTACATTAAAGACTCTATAGAGAAAATATTGTTCTAATGCAATGTATCCATTAAGAACTTAAAGTACATAAACCAGAGACATCAGATTCACACAAGAGTTTGTCTCTTAAAAGCTCATCTTCTGGCAGCTGTCGGTTTGTAAACATTGGGTATTAGGAGATAATTTGCGACGGAGACCCCGAAATATCGACTGCCCAGGGGCCTCCACAGGGCTTAATCCCACACTGGAAATAAGTATCTATCAATGAATCCTCTGTGTGAAAATAACCATCATAAGCATATAACCTTGTCAGTAAAAAGTTAAAAACACTATCCCGCATTGTACTTTATTATTTTTCTTTCTTGTTAAACCTGCTTTATAACTCTTTACCCCCAACCAAAACACACGTCTCAAACATTGACAGCCATATCGGCAGTCTCAGGCAAACAATGAATAATGCCATGCACAGCAAAACAAATGCTACAAGTATTTGGTACACATATTACAAAATCATGTAATTGAAAAACATAAAATGGGTGACGTTTAATATGATCCCACATTGCCATCTCAGGATTAAAAAGACATTTATAAACCACTCGGCCTTCGGCCTCATGGGTTATGATAACAACAGAACCCATCGATGGTAATATAGGCCCATATTACACAGGTGCACATTTTGTGTTCTCTCTCTCTCTCTCAGAGACTCTCAGCCTCTCTCTCTCTCTCTCTCTCAGATACTCTCAGACTCTCTCTTTCTCTCTCTCTCTCATCTCTCTCTCTCTCTCTCTCTCAATTTCTCTCTCTCAGAGACTCTCAGACTCTCTCTCTCTCTCTATCTCTCAGATACTATCAGACTCTCTCTCTCTCTCTCTTTCTCTCTCTCTCTCTCTCTCTCGCTCGCTGTCTCTCTATAACTCACACATGCGGGTGTGTGGATGTGTATATATGAATAATATAAGTTAATGTATGATTAGTGGACCAGGTATCCCAGGCCTCTAAAACTGATGCAATACTCTAAGACCTAAATGTACCTGCAACGATCAGCTGTGTCTGGCCACTGATAAATGTAGAAGGACAAGTAAGCGGGAGTCTCTTTTTTCCAATCAGTGATGTAAATCATTCACTATCCTCAAATTTCTTGTTTTTAGGCTGAAAGTAGGATGGAAGCCATCTTGACAATCTGCTAACAAGTGTTCTTTATTGATGATGTTGTTCAGCTGGTTTTTGATGGACATTTCTATGTGTTTACCGTTTTTGACAGAATTGTGACTCCCATTGGCATCACGGGGCCCATCTTTGACATATGGCAGACTTTCTTGAGATACTTATGCCTGTCCCTGGTTGAATGGAGGCCATGGAACGATTGTGGCAATATCTATACTTGATATATCATGGTCATGTTCAACATTAATGCAGCTTTTGCTGGCAGAATGCTGTCCTCCTGTGAAACATGCCGGCCAATCTTTACATGTCTGTCACTCTTTCTGGCCTAATGTTGTTGATCCTTAACATATTCTTCTCACTGTTGACATATGTGTGACGGTGCATGACATAAGGTTTACACCAATGTAATAGTTTTCATCCTTGACATATTGTGGGCTTTCTTGACATAGTCCTAGCTGTGCCTGGAATAATGGTGACCATTTTGACTTATTGTGAGCATTCATGACACGCCTGTGACTGCCATATTCAGGGCATACTTGACATAATGGTGGCATAATGGTGGTGGAAATCTATGCCATTTCTGATGCTAAACAAGTATAACTAGCAGAATATATCAACCTGTGGCAGTAATATCTAATAGTAATTGATGAAAATGAAAGAAGATGCTGGTGTTTTTACCAAAAATTAACAACTTTAATTTCAAGCTAAAAATAGTGTTACCTTCATGAAAAAGACTAGCTTTTATTCAGTAGAATTGAGCTTATGTATCCAGAATGAAAAGTATAGATTTGAGAGGAAAACAAATGTATTTTTAGAGAAAGCCAAGTTGATGTTTTAGCGGCAAAGTCATTGTTTACCCAGAATATGTTTAAACGGGGGGCTGCTCTGTTATGGCAGAGGAACGTCTCCCCACTGCTGGAATCACCAGGCGCTTGCAAAATAAAATCATAATAAAGCAGTTAATAAAACTTCTTCATTATAATTTTATTTTACCTGGAGCAGCAGCTGAGTCTTGAGGGTGGGACCAACAGCAGCAGAAGGAATAGCGGGCTCAGGGCACTGCCAGTGTGCATGTCAGTTTGGCCGACATGCGCACTTGGATATCTCCAGGCTGTTACTTGGGGATATCAGCAGGGCTCAGGAGCACAGGCTCCCAGTCCATCCTGGACAATGGAACCAGCCCACTCCGCCCAATCCCTTCCCTTCTCTCATGCTGGGTGTGAGAAAGTGCCATCTTTCTTGCATGGTATGCCCCCACTTTTTGCTAAATTGCTGAATGTACTTTGACTGAGTGTACCCTGGACTCCTGCCAATCAGGTGCCCAGGGCCTATGTTCCTTCCTTAAAACACACAAACTCCAAATTGGCAAACCCTGGCCACATGTCAGCCCCTAGTAAATGGTACCATAGGTACCCAGGGCCTTGTGACCAGGGAAGGCCCCTAAGGGCTGCAGCACTCATTGTGCCACCCTTAGGGGCCCTGTACCCTTACACACACACACTTCCTTTGCAGGCTGAGTGTCTGGGTGCAGGACAAATGAAGAGTCGACATGGCACACATCTCTGTGTGCCATGCCCAACACCCACACTGCCAAGGCATATGTCAGTCACCCCTCTGGCTGGGTGCCTTATGCCCATGGTGTGGGCACAGGAGCAGGAGCCCTGTGCCCCTACAGTACCCAGGTCCATTCCCGGGCACTGTAAGTGCAGTGCTGCCATTTAAGAGTACATGGTGCTGAGAGCTCGTCAAACACGAGCTCCACAGCACCATAATGGCAACACTAAAGACTGGGAAGTTTGGTATCAAACTTCTCAGCACATTAAACCCACACTGATGCCAGTGTGAGATTTAATGTACCAAGCACCCCAGAGGGCATCTTAGAGATGCCCCCTTACAACTAACCTACAATCCACGTCTGCTCTGAGGCTGCCCAGGCTGCCACACAGCAGACACGTTGCTGGACCCCTGGGTGGGAGAGCCCCTGCTCTCCCGGGCCTGCAACAATGCACATCCTGGGTGAGGTGAGAAATCTCCTCCCCCAGGATGAGCAAAGGGAAGCTTCAAAGGCCTGCCGCCTCTAGGAGTTTCCCCAGGCCACTGCAACCCCCCACTCTGGCGGGAAGCTTGGCCGGAAACCCCATACAAGGACAGGGGATGTGCCAGCCTGCCCACCCCACCCCACAGGTGGGGGGAGGCGAGGTGAAGCACATCTCCGGGCTCTTGCCATCCTGAAGATGGGGGGCCCTACCCTATCAGGATTAGGCTACTGCCCCTCCTCCCACAGGAGAGGGGCAGGATAGGGGGTGTACCCACCCCAGGACAAGGACCCATTGGTCCCTGACCTTCACCTACCTGTAACGCCCCTAAATCTAGTATTTAGGGGCACCCTGAACCTTCCTTCCCCAGTTTCCAGATCCTAAAACTACAAGAAGAGAAAGAACAACAAAGACCTGCCCTGCAGCTGCTAAAAAGAGGAGGAGACACCAACTGCTTTGGCCCCAGCCCTACCGGCCTGTCGACTCTCGAACCTGCACCAGCGCGGCATCTCTCGTGGCCAGCAACCTCGCCAACCCCGGAGGACCTGACTACCTTTTGGCTCTAAGCCCCTGGGACTCCCATGAGTAGAGGCTCTACTCAGAAACCTATTTCTAACCCCCGGCAGCAGCCCGGAACCGCGAACCCAGCACACTCTGCACCAGCCAAGCCTGGCCAGTGCCGGAGTGGACAAAGACCCTGAGGACAACCCCACGGCGACTGTGACCCCGAGTCCGGCACCCAAGGACCCCCCTCGACATTCCTGAAGGAGCCTGCAGCCTCGGAACCAGGTGCCCCCCCAGCCGCGATCAACAGAGGGTAAGATTCCCGACACCAAAAGGCACCCCTGCACGCGGCGCCCTGCCGCCCCCTGTGCCCAATCCCAGGGTACCCACCTAACCTACAACTAGCCAACTTACCTCTTGAAGTGGTGGTGGCACCTGAAGCATCCTCGTCCCCGAGCTTGCAGCCCTTTTCCAAACCGGAACATTTCCATTGATTTCCATTGAGCGCCCGACAGCTCAAAAGCACCCTGCAGCCAGCCGCCCGTGTGGCCCTGGCAGTGCACTCTCTACACTAATCTACTTCCCCACTTGCCCTGAGTAAGTGACCAGGAGCCCAGCTCCCACAGCCGCGTGGCTTGCCAGACAGCAGCCACCAACCAAGGCCCCCCTATCCCTCATAGGATAACATTGGGCCTAACTCTCTCTGCACCCGGCCGTCGTGACAACGCTGAGGGTGAACCAACTGTACCTACCTGACACTGGGGGACCCCTGAGTCTATACCCAGAATTTCAACTCTGCCAGTCGAGTACTTACCCTTAAAACCGCTAACTTCATTTTCCTCATAGGGTAACATTGACTGGCTTTTTCTTGAAAAATCTTCTAAGTGTGAACTTTTCAAAACTGCAAATATTCACCAAAAATCCGCCGAGTGACAAAAACGAATTTACTCACCTGCTCCTAGGTGAACTCCCAGTGCTGGATCTTGGTGCCCAGCCCTGACTCTGAAAAGCGTCCACAACTATACTTACCTCTAACTCATTTTTCTTCCATAGGAAACCATTGTCTGCTTTTCTGTGAAATTTCTTCTAAGTGTCGATTTCTGCAATCTTGAAATATTCTTTTAAAATCGTACAATTTCTGCAAACGTAATTACTTACCTGTTTTTGATAAGGACCCCAGTCCTGGGTCTAGGTACCCAGTCCTGGATTACTAAAGTAACGATAAAGTACTCTACCTGCAATTTGAATTTCTTGCCATAGAGATCCATTGAATGTTTTCTTTGAAATATTCTCTAAGTGCTAACTTTTGAAATAGCTAAATATTATTTAAAAATCATTACAGTTATTAAGTCGACTTTCATCACTTGATTCTGAATACTGACCCCGGGCTGGATCTAGGACCCAGACCTGGAATTCCAAAAGTAATCTGAAAAGTAATTTATGACAGACAACCTGAATTTACCATTGAGCTCAATGCATTGTTATGTTTAGGAAATAGGATTGTTTACTGCAACCAACTGTGACTGTTTACAAAAATTCATTGCTTATTGCAAAAGTATTTATGTTTAACCTCTCATTCTGAGAAAGTATATTTTTATTCCCTTTGTGGTTCTAAAAATAAAACAAGTATATATTTTATATATATACCCCATTGGCCTAGAGTTCAGTTATTGAGTGTGTGAGACCATTTGCTGACTGAGTGTGTACAACAAATGCTTTACACTGTCCTCTGGTACTGCCTTACTGCTCGACCAAGCTACCACTTTAGAGAGTAAGGTCATACCTAACTTTAACCTCTATCAGCCCCTGGGGGACTGTGGACTCTGTGCACCCTGTACCTATTAGGGAACAGTATATACAGAGCCACTTTCTCACATTGGTGGATCAGCGGTGGGATACAAACTTGCATTTGTTGGACTACTTGGTTACCATCTGATCACACGACAGAACTCTTAAAAAATTGCCTTTAGAATTCTGATTGGTCTTTCCAAAATTACTAAAAGTCTTGCTAGGGCCTTGCTTAAGTCCCATTAGAATTTAGAACAATAAAAGTCACTATAGTCAGGGTAGAGGGTTAGAACTGTCAGGTTAGAATGTCTCAAACAAACCCAGCTATTAGTGATAATAATAACATGGACCTGGTGGAGGAGCTCGACCTCACACCTTACTTACACTTGTCTTTCAAGGAATTGAGGTCCTTATGTAAACTTAAAAAATTACAAATGGGTCTGCATCCAACCAAACTAGGGCTCCAGGAGCTCTTGGCTGAGTATGCTAAGGACCACCCATCTGAACATGGTGATGGCCAGTCATATGAGGAAAGGGAAGCAGAAGAGGTTGGCAACAACCCCCCTGGGCTATTCCCTAGGGAGGAGAGGGCACCCATACCCTCCCTCTCAAGAATTAGCATCTGGGAACCTAGAGACTACACAGGTGGCTCTGGTCCCAGAGAGGACACTGGGGAACCCCCAGTTAAGAGGACAGCCTTGTGAGGCTGGCCAAAAGAGTAGAGCTAGAGTCCAGGTTCCTGGCTCTAGAAAAAGAAAGGAGAGAGATGGGTTTAGCACCCATCAATGCTGGCAGCAATAATAAAAACAAGGATAGGGAGGAAACTTCTGAACCTAAAATCCCCAAAGGGATTGTCCCCAAGTTTGAGGAAGGTGATGACATCACCAAATGGTTCACAGCCTTTGAAAGGGCTTGTGAAATAAGAAGAGTAAAGGAACCTCTCTGGGGGCACTCCTGTGGGAACTTGTAATGACTGGACGGAGACAGAAGTGTAGAACAGCAAGACTTTATTCCACGAACTCCCACGGGCACGAAACCTTACCTGTGGCTAACCACAACACCCGTTATCACCAACTGTCATTAACACTACGTCATCGCATTCAGCGCGAGACGCTGAATGTACGCCTCGCGCTCAGGCAGCGCGAGGCAGGTCAAGCCACTACATATCTCCTTTTCTTAGAGAACAGAGAAAAAGAGAAAGCAGCGAAGGGGAGAGCAAGAGACAAGGAAAGAAGAAAGAAAGAACAAACGAGAGAGAGAAAGAGAGAGAAAGAGAGCGAGAGAGAGAGAGAGAGAGAGAGAGAGAGAGAGAGAGAGAGCGAAAAAGAAAGCAAGTGCAGGAGAAACACAACAGTGGCATAAAGAAGCACAGAAAATCATTGGCGGTACATAACAGGAATATTAACTGTTCTGGTACTCCTCCTGACAGCGGCGTGGCTGGGAGAAGAACTCTGGACATCAAGTTTACCTTGAGAGATCCTATGAGAGACCTCACTTTTCAACATGGGACACTTGACGTCATTGAGCACATTTTTAACTTTCACCACCTTGTTACTATTCCACCAGTCTTTTCCATTGACTCGAACCGCATTTCCACACACTTTATCCACTACCACCATTTCCCCATACTTAGCTTCTCCTTTTCTTACAAAACCAGGTTTCTTAATTCTGATCCTGTCTCCCACCGCAAATTCTCTGATCTTAACACGCTTCCTTTCATCAAAGTACTCTTTTTGTTTGACCTGGACCTCAGCAGACTTGGACCTCACTTTCTCATCCATTTCTTGGGGAGTAGAATTGGATTTATTCCATTTAGACATCCAAGCCGGTCTAAACTCGGTACATGGTTTCCTACCTCTCAGTAGTTCAAAGGGGGACACACCAGTGGAAGAATGAGGAGTGGTTCTATAAAACCACAACATTGTCCTGACACTTTGGGGAACAGCTTTGTGGTGGGCAAGAGCCCACTTGACACAATCACCTATGACTCTATTAAGTCTCTCTACCAAGCCATTAGTTTGAGGATGATAGAGAGAACTTCGGTGATGAGTAATGGCAGATTCTCTAAGAAACTCTTGTACTTCAGATGATACAAATGTACTCCGTTGTCTGATATTAAAGTTTGGGGGAACCCTTCTCTCATAAATGTTTCCCTTAAGAAGTCGATGATTTCTTGGGAATCGACCTTAGAGACAAACTTGGCCTCGGGCCACTTTGTGTAATAGTCCACCATGACAATAGCAAATCTGCATTGTTGGGGTAAACTGTGAAAGGGTCCTAGAACATCTATGCCAAGTTTTTCCCAGGGTCCACCCGGGAGGGGAATTGGTGTAAGAGGGGGACTACTAGTGTGAAGACTTTTGTCACTAGACGAACAAACAGTGCACTCTTGCACCATTTCCTCAATATCTCTATCCATTTTAGGCCACCAAAAGTACTCTCTTACTCTACGCTTGGTTAATGTGGCACCTAGGTGCCCATCATGTGCTTTGGTCAGAAGAGTAGATCTGATGTCCACCGGTGGAACAAGTTTTTCTAACCTGAAAACTAGACCATCCTCAATCGAAAGTTCATCACACACCTTGACATAGGGTTGCAAATTAACATCAACATTCCTTTCCCTGGGCCACCCTTGGGAAATATATTTCATCAGTTTTTTTGAAACTTCATCACCAGCCAACGCCTCCCTCCATTTTTGCTGATCAATAGTACAAACGTTATTAAGTTCAACACTTGCTATAATATAATCCTCCTTATCATCAGAACAACATTCATCAATACCTTGTATGTCCTGACTGGTGTTAGCAGGTAAACGTGACAGTGCATCCGCTCTTACATTTTTTCCCCCAGCAATATGTACAATATCAAAGTTGAATTGTAAGAGTTTGGAAGCTAGGCGTGCGATGCGGGGAGTGGCCCCGCGGCTGTTGGTACACCCTAAAATCGCAACCAATGGTTTGTGGTCCGTTTGAAGAATAAATTTTTGTCCCCACAAATAATTTTTAAATTTTTCAATGCCCCACCAAAACGCTAGAAGCTCCTTCTCAATGACAGAATAGTGAGTCTCTGCTTCTCTTAGTACTCTGGATGCAAACCCTACAGTGTGTTCCTTTTGGTCAACAATCTGTGTCAAAACAGCGCCCAGTCCATAACTGCTAGCATCAACAGTCAAGGTACACTGGACCCCTTGTACAAATGGCTTCAAGGCCTTGACAGTGCTAAGTTGCTCCTTGATCCAATCGAAGGCGGTTTTGCATTCATCATCCCACACAAATTCACTTCTGTCTTGGAGCAGCTTGGAAATGGGACGAATCTTTGTAGCATAGTCTTGAATAAAGCGGGTATAAAATTCTGTGAGACCTAACAGTGATTTGACTCCTGCTTTGTCTTTGGGAGCGGAGGCATCAACAATGGCTTGAACCAAACTCGGTTTGGGCGTGACTCCTTCACTTGATATCGTGTGACCCAGATAATCCATCTTGTCTTTAGAGAATTCACACTTTTCCCTTTTTAGGACCACCCCATGTTCCTGGAATATAGACAAGATCTTGTTCAGCACTATGTCGTGTTCTTGTTGGTCTTTTGCGAACAGCAGAATGTCATCTTGGAATATGGCCACGTTTTTTATCCCCTTCAGTAAATTGACCATAACTCTCTGAAAGACAGAGGCTGCTGAGGCCAACCCAAAAGGCATTCGACAAAATTGGAACAAACCTGCAGGAGAGTTGAACGCAGTGAAATGGCGTGAATCCTTGTCCAGTTCAATTTGGTGATATGCCGAGGCCAGATCTAATTTGGTGAAGACCTTGGCACCTTCGACTACACCCAGCATTTCTGATATATTCGGTAGAGGATGCGAATCCACCCAGATGACCTTGTTTAGATTGCGCAAATCAATGCAGATTCTGAGATCATTATTTTTCTTCCTTGCCACGACCAATGCTGAAGACCAATCAGATGATTCTATGGGTTCTATAACCCCTCTTTTTTGCATGGACAAAAGTTCTTTTTCCAAGTCTTCTCTGATGCTGAAAGGGATACTCCTTATTTTGTGTTTTACCGGTTCCGCATCACTCTTTATCTTGATCTTGTGTTTGAATCCTTTGATTTTCCCCAATTCGCCTGAAAACACTCTAGGATATTTATTGAGTAGTTCCTCGACATGTGTTTGGTCCCGAACAACCAGAATCTGTTCCTTTGCTCCAGGGCACAGCATCATACTGAACAAACCTTGGTGGAACCATCCCAATATGTCTAATCCATTGACAGCGACGTATACTTTTCCATAAATATGTCTGTTCTTGAAAATCAAGATGTCCTCAAAGTACCCCATCAGTTCTATACTTCTCCCTTCATAGGATACAGGTTCACGGTCAGGCGGTTGCAGAGGTCTGTTACCCCATTTTTTCCTGAACAAAGATTCACTGATCATTGTGATCCTTGCACCAGAGTCTACAAGCAGTCTCAAACTTTCTTCACCTACTCCAATGATGGCATAGGGATCTATACAGTCACCAGGGTTACCACTTCTTATGTTCCCTTCGCTGACAACTACAACCATGTCCTTGAGTTCACAAAGAGTGTCGTCACTGTCACTACCACTTGCATCCATGGCACATGCTACCTGTTCTTTCTTATATTTTTGGCTTTGGCATACTTTGTCAAAATGTCCCAATTTCCCACATTTGCGACAGGTTGCATTTCTCGCAGGACACGGTCTACCACTTTTCACATGGGAGGGATATCCACATCTGTAACAGATATCAGTCCTTTTGAAAAAATTACTTGGCTGATAATCTTTTTTCCTCTCATACTTTTTAAAACGGACAGGGGTAACAACTTCAACACTTTTACTTTCCAGTTCCTTTATTGAAGATTGTGACGTTTCAATACTTTTCGCTATGCGAATAGATTCATCCAGGGAGGGATTTTCCAAAGATAAGAGCTTTTGTCTTATGGTTTTGTCCAGACATTTTCCTATGAACTGGTCACGAATCAATTGTTCACTGAAATTTTCAAAATCACATTCTGCCACCAACTTCCTCAAAGCAGTAATGTATGTGTCTACATCTTCCTCGGTTTTCTGTACTCTTTTAAAGAATTTATGCCTAGACACCACCACACTGGGTTGCTTATCAAATCTGACTTTTAATTTCTTCACTGTGTCTTTGTATTCATCCGCATCTTCTTCTTCTTCACCCACTACATCAGGTAAATGTTTAAGGGTTTCTCTCCCTTCAAACCCCAGAGAATGAAGTAGTAAAAACTTTTTCCTTTCTGCCCTGAACCTATGTGCTCCTATTGCACCCAGGTAATTTTCAAACGCATCGAACCACTTTCTCCAAGGCACAGGAGGTTCGCCAGGTGTGTCCAGGAAAGGAGGTGGAGGAAGAATAGACTGCATCATGTAAAGTTTTCTTCAAAAGTGCGAATGAGGAAATATATATATATTTATTGTTCCTACTTATAAGTGGTTAACGGTGGCAATCCCAAGGGTGTACGAAATTACATCAAAGCCAGTATTCTTGATGAGCCACAGCGTTTGAAACAGCCTCTATTACTCCAACAAGAGAGACTGCGAGAGGAATTATGTGTTTTATCCTTTTTTTTTTTTCAAGATCGTGCCCACGTCATGTCCTATTTGCCAAGTGCAGAGTGAGTAACCCTTTTTTCCTTAATGTGTTTTTCTTCACACTTGTAGATACTGCCAAGAACACACCAGTCCAATTTTTTCCAAGCCTCAGCAATATTCGATGATAAGCCTTGCGCAGCAGACCATATGCACTGAAAGTGACATAAACGAGGCTGCCTCTTTAAGAGCTGGGCGGGGAAGATCGTGTGTCAGAAGGCAGAAAGGGAGGGACAAACAGCGGAGTCTGCGCGCCTAACGCCTGTCGTCACAAGTTTCCTCACCTCAGGCTTATCCGAATCGATCACCAGGAGACATCAGGAAACAGACGCTCGCCTTTCCGTGTAAGGCTGTGGCAGTGGATCAGTACCGACCATCACGTGAGGGATGCGCAG
Organism: Triturus cristatus; assembly: GCF_964204655.1. NCBI lineage: Eukaryota > Metazoa > Chordata > Amphibia > Caudata > Salamandridae > Triturus > Triturus cristatus. The sequence continues at coordinate 105,742,443 of NC_140583.1, read as the reverse complement.
GGCGTCCGATACTTCAGGTACCTTTGACCGTAGTCTTCTGTGGGTTCTGTGGGAGTCGTACTCGTCGCCACTTTCTCATGTAATGACTGGACGGAGACAGAAGTGTAGAACAGCAAGACTTTATTCCACGAACTCCCACGGGCACGAAACCTTGCCTGTGGCTAACCACAACACCCGTTATCACCAACTGTCATTAACACTACGTCATTGCATTCAGCGCGAGACGCTGAATGTACGCCTCGCGCTCAGGCAGCGCGAGGCAGGTCAAGCCACTACAGAACTGTTCTCTGGTAACTGCAGAGACAGGCTTCTGACCCTTTCTGGGCCAGAGGCAGGATCCTATGACCTCATGAAGAAAGCTCTGATTGAGGGATTTGGGTTCACCACTGAGGAGTATAGAATTAGATTCAGGGGGGCTCACAAAACCCAGACCCAGTCCTGGATTCATTTTGTAGATTTCTCAGTTAAGACACTGGATGGTTGGTTAGCTGGACATGGTGTGCAGGATTTTGCTGGATTGTACAATTTATTCATGAAGGAACACATATTAAGTAACTGCACAAATGAAAAGTTGCATCAGCATTTGGTAGACCTGGGTCTAATTTCACCCCAGGAATTGGGAAAAAAGGCAGACCACTGGGTTAGGACTAGGGTGACTAGGACGTCCACTGGGAGTGACCAAAACAAAGGGGTCCCAAAGCCTCCCCAGAAGAAAGAGAGTGAACCCCTTGTGGGTAAAAGTAAGGAGTCCCAGGTAGCCCCCCAAAAACCTGACCAGGAGGGTGGGCCCAAAGACACCTCACACACTAAACCAGGGTACCAAGGTAAGAATTGGGATCCCAACAGAATATGGTGTTTCCACTGTCAGAAGTCTGGACACCACACCCAGGACTCTAGTTGTCCTAAAAACAAGGGGGCATATCAACAAGGGCTTTATCTCTGCTTTTTTGGCTTTAAAAGCCAAAAAAGCAGAGATAAAACTAACGCCCTATCAACAACAGGGTGCTAACATACAAATTTGCATGTTAGCACCCTTTTACTCTACGCTTCCACTTGCATCTCTAATGAGATGCAAAGGGGGCGTTCCAGAGTAAAATAATAGGAGAAATTTCGCTAAGCGACATTTCTCCTATTATCAAGAATGTCGCTAACCCTGTTAGAGACAAAAAAAGCAGCGCTAACCGCGGTTAACGCTGCTTTTTTACGTCTGCTATTTTTCTGACTTAGCCATGATATCCTATGGAAGGAGGATATCATGGCTAAGTTTGCCTGTCCCTATCAACAAGGTAACGTGAGATTATCGCTGGGTTTCCAGCGATAATCTCACGTTAGCCTGTTAGCGTGTAGATTTTTATCGCTATTGAGATAAGTGTTGCTAATAGCACGCTATCTCAGCGATAAAAATTCATGCTAGCCGGCGATAATTATCCTAGCGCTAAGAGCGCTGAGCGATAATTATCGCCGGTTGTTGTTGATATGCCCCAAGATCCCTAGTACAGCTCCAGGGGTGACTAGTGTAGCCCCAGGGGTTGCCAGTGTAGCTTGGGAGGGAGGGTCCTCAGATGAGGAAGTCCTTCTAGATTTCAACTGGGGAATGGGCTCAAGAAGCAAGCTGGAGATCCCAGAGGGGAGTAGACACTTCCACCACCTACTGGTGAATGGAATCCCAGCCACTGCCCTGAGAGATACCTGTGCCAGTCACACTGTGGTACATGACAGGTTGGTATTCCCACACCAGTATATCCCAGGGGAAACCAGAAGGGTAAGGACTGTCCCAGGGGGAGTCACTGTTAGGCCTGTGGCTATAGTGCCCCTAGCCACAGCTGGGTCACTTAGATGGAAAAAAGTGATAGTCAGTAAAAACCTCCCCCTAGATTGTCTCTTGGGAAATGACCACTTAGATGTGGAACTGAGCCAAAGAGAGGTCCTGGCCCAATGCCAGGCCTCGCCCAAAGAACATGTGGGGGCTCAACCTGCAGTCAGTGCAGCTGAGTCCCAAAATAGTGAGAAGAAACAGGGTAGGAAAGGTGGGCAACTGTGAGCCACAGTTCCAGAGAGCCAGGGAGATTCTGACCCAGTGAGGGAAGACTCAAACAATGGCACTGGTACAGCCCCCCCTAACCAACAACAAGACCTGACTAGTCAGGCAACTGTCCAGTCTGAGTTAGTGGCTCCTCAGATGGCAGAACAAAGGGTGGAGAAAGGGTGCTCCCTACAAAGAGTAGTGACCCCCCACCCTCAAATAGACCAACAGCCAGGACCCAAAGAGACCTATAAGATAGCCCCCTCACTTGCCAGTCAGGAGCTAAAGGTGTGGTTCTGGGCACTGACAGCTGTCAGCAGCCTCTGCTGGGTGCTAGCCTTCATGGCAGCCCTATCCTTGGCATGGTGGCCTAACCCCCTGCCAAATAGCAAGTCAGGCCCCCTGACCTTATTGGTCATGGTGGGGTTGCTCAAGTTGTGGGTAACCTCTGTGGGTAAGCTGGGCCTAGCCCTGGCTAAATTAGAATTTGCAGAGGTATGCACCTCAAAACCCAAAATAGAAAGATGGGACAAGGACACTAAAAGACAAGGAGAGGAGCCTTGGGAGTTAGGTCCTGAAACTAATAAGACAGGTGAGGTATTCAAGATATTACGATATGATTAGCGCAGTATATCTAATGATAGTTTACCTCGTTATGGTGTATTAAACGGCTCGAGATCCCCGATTATGTTTAGTACGACAAAAAGGGCCGAGAAACCGAACCGCCTCCATCTTGGATTGCGGCTCTCTCTCTCACTTGGGAGTCACGTGGGCTTTTCCGCACACCCTCTGCTTTCCCCTTTCCTTGCATTTAATTAGGAGACAGGCTGAGTTGCTGAGAAGCAAGGTCACATCTGCTAAAAGGGAGTATCAGGCAAATTCCTCTAGGCCTGGGATGAGAAGGGAGTTACCCTTTCGACCTTCTCTGTAAAGATAGTAACCCTTTGTATGTATAACCGAAACTAGAAATAGGCATGAGCTCATTAGGGGCGCCAGGACTAACTGGTACTTTTCCACATATATGGTTTTGTATGCTGTACTGATAATGTATAAAAGTGTGTTACTGTCAAGGAGCCAGCAGTCTTCCTCGGCACACCTGATGGGTGAGGATCGACGAGGCTCCTCTATATAGAGTTCTGTGGTGGCTAATAAACGTTTGAACCTTCCACGTTGCCAACTGCTCCTTCTTACCTAATATTGCGGGCCAATGGTAAGTGTGGCCCTTGGAATAATTATTTTGGACACAACAGTTGGCGACCACGAAGGGACCCCGTGAAAGGGTCTCCCCCCCCCGTATTCGGGTGGTGGGGTTGGGGGCGTCCTGACCGGTTGGCGGGAGAGGAGCCTGAGGATTTCTCCCACCCTGCACGACTTTTCGGTACGTCCCCTGCTGCTAGTTACCCTTCACCGGGGTCCTACGGGCTTAACCCAGAAACTGGATCGATTTGGTCGGGAGGAGTTGGCAGCGGAGAACGAACATTCGTATCTGGGTGCACCCGGTGAGTATTGATTTGATTTTGACGCACGCGTTGTACACGGTGCATTATTGGTTTAGGCACGCGTCGAAGACGGTGTGCTATTTGATTGATTTGAGAGCATTCGTTGGGAACGATGCGTTTTTTGATTTTGAACACGGATTGCATTTGTTTGAAGCTCGCGCTGGACAGCGGTGCATTGATTTGAAGACACGCACCGGAGGGTGGTGTCTTGCTTGATCGAGGTTAGCATTACCGTGGTTTGACTCGAAGTACGTACAGGTTGTATTTGATTTGAGTAAAAACGGCGCGCCGAAGGATTATAAAACAGATTGTGCGTGGAAGGACCCGCGACCTAGACTGGGTAGCCACAGGGCATACTCCTGACGGGGCGAGTCCTCGTTTGGGGCTGGCCTTAGTGGTGAGCCAGGAGGGTGGCCGGAATCCCGCGTACAGTCTGGTGTTTGGACTGTGAACCAGAGTCGACGGGCTTGGTTCTCTGATACTGATTGTATGTTGTGTATGATTCATGTTGACTGTTGTTTATGTATACATGTCTGAAAACTAACCATAAAAAATGTCTTGTTTTAGTAAATTGAATTGTTTTGGCTGCTGTTGTTGAACAAGTGACTCCAGACTAGCTGAGAGCCAACCTGCCCCGCCGGAGGGCAGTCCTAGCCATTTTATGTATGTCAAACATGGGATCTCTCAGTTGTTGTTTTGCACTCTGTGGCATAAGTATACCAAGGGCAATGAGGAGTTACGCTGGCCCAAAACGGGCTCATTTGATGAAAAGAAAATTGCGTTCCTACAGGAACAGCTGTTTTCTAGGCGAAGTAGGCAGGCCATGTTTGACGCCCTCATTGCATGGCAGAAGGAGGCCAAACAACGGCGAATAAGGGAAGAGAAAGTAGCCAGAGCCAAGGCAGGACAGAATGTTACTCAGAAAGCTATGGCCTATGACCGAGACAGAGTAGAAAGGGGATTGGATTGCATGAATCGTGAATTTCGACTAAAGGTGGATAAGAGCTATGTGACCCGCCCGAATGCAGAAGATGAGATAGAGGATTAAACTGGACACCAGACCACCACCCCCTTATGTGCCACAGAGGATATATCCGGAGGTATCAGGGGCCTCGGCCCCGGCTCCAAATATGTCCCTGGGGGCCTCGTCTTCGGCTCCCCCGGCCACCACTACCCCTCCCTCCCTGCCGAACCTCTCCCGGTTACCGACATCTGTGTCTGAAGTTATGGCCATACTGCCTAATTTATTGACGACAGCTGCAGCCGGGACCCCTCAGCTGTCGCTGGGGTCAATGCCTTCCCCTTCTGTTCTACCCTCCTCCTCCGCCAGTACCACGCCGGTAACAGCTGCAACTACTCCGCTACGTCCGGCCAGTCTAACTGAGGGTAGGAAGTTGTTCACTCGTTCGGCCTTGGGAACGGAAGAAAGGGAAACTATTGCTACACAAGCATCCCAGTGGATGCGACATCCCATTTATACGCTGGCCGATATTTGGAGTACTATGAGAGACTATGAACCGGTGATGCAACAGCATGCTCTGGAGCATATGGCCAACCGTCTTATTTCTGTGTGGGAACAGGTACATCAGGAAGGGAAGGCTCCAGCTATACTATATGATATTCTTGATCAGGTCCATAAATCTCAGTTGACACCGGAGGAGGTGTATGGGAAGGTACAGACTTTGGTCTCTTATAGAGCTCGTTTGCAGTCTACCACTCCCGCCGGATTCTCCCAGTTCCCTATGCGGGAAGTGCACCCTATCTTCCAACCAGAAGTTGCCGCAGTAGTAGATGCCCACGGCGTCGTTACCCATCCCGGGGTAGACGCCCGGTTCCAGGAACAATGGGTCTATACCCCCTGGAAGCGGAGTGAGGTACTATCCCTAAAAAGCCAGTTGCCAGATCCTAGAAAGAACCCCACCGCATATTACAAGGAACTGACCGAGGCCGCCTCGTCAGCGGTAATGACGTTGGCAGATATTGAATTATTCTTTGCCTTATTAGTACCGGTGGCCATTTGACGCCAGGTACATGACCAGGACCATGTTACGGAATTTGGTGGGACATGGGGTCAACTGAGAAACTGGGATAGAGATCGTAAACCAGGGAACAAGCCCCGACCTGAGATACTGGCCTTGCCTGAGAGAATAATAACTTATATGCATTCACTGATCCCACCCAGGAAAGTAGATTGGGACAAGCTGACGGCCTGTAAGCAAAAGAAGGACGAGAGTGTCTCTGATTTTTTCACGAGGTTTGAGGGAGTGTTCATTGACTTCAGCGGACAGGACTTGGCAATGGAAGGGGGTGTACGTTTATTTGTCAATAGATTCGTAACCAATTTGCTACCTGAGGTATCGGCTCGGTTACAGGCAGCTGAGAGTACCTGGACGACCACCACGCCCTCCACGATACTGAGCATGGCTCAGTATTATGAGCATCGGGAGAATGAGAGCAAGGATAAGACGGAAAGAAAGTCAAAAGAGTTGAAAACACGAGTGTTACTACAGCAAGTGGAGAGGGGTAGAGGAAGAGGACGAGGGTTGCAGAATTTCGCTTCAAGAGGGGCGGGACCGACGCAAACAGCTGGGCGAACAGATTTGGGCATAAATCAATGTGCTTTCTGTAAAGAGGAGGGGCATTGGAGAGCGCAGTGTCCGTTACTATATGAACAGAATACGGCTTCAAGGGGTCGCGGACGGGGAAGGATGAGTGGGCATCGTGGTGGACACATGAGACAAGAACAGGCAGCCCGAGGTGAGAACAGTCAGAATTATTTCGACCAAAACCAGGGTAAACAGTACTACAATGATGGACGTGTAACGGACGAAGACGCCGGGTATACTCAAGCATAGGACAGCCAAGGGCAGAGTAAGGGGCATGTGTCAATCCCGATAGATCAAGCTGGACCTTATGTCCATGCACGATTGTTGGATGCATCAGGTAAGTTTTTGGTTGACACAGGGGCTATGAACAGTTCTGTTTCACGTGCCCTGGTCCCGGGGGCCGCTCTGTCTGGCCAGACTAATGTGTCCGTGGGGTTCTCTGGAACTCCGGTGGTGAGCCCCATTTCTAAGCCACTTTCCCTTACTCTGGGACCGGTTACGATAGAATCGCCTTTCCTCCTCACCTCCCAGTGTGGGGAAAATCTCCTGGGTATGGATATATTGAAAAGATTGCATGCCCGCATCTATTGCTCCCCTGATGGAGTTTATCTGACCATCCGGAATACCTCTATCCCCTCCGTTCAATGTTTTTCGAAAACGGACTCACTACCTCCTGAGCTTGCACAACTCCCAAAGGATCTTTGGGCCCTGCGGGACACTGACGTAGGATTCCTACAAATTCCCCCGGTGTCCATCACCCTGAAACAGAATGCCAAATTACCGAAGATCCCACAGTATAAAATAGCCCCCGCAGGGGAGCGCGCTTTACTGGCCATTATTTCTGACTTGATTAGAACAGGGGTGGTGGAGGAAACGGCTTCTAATGTCTGTAACAGTCCCATTCTTCCGATTCTTAAACGAGCCCCCGTACCCCAATCCCCTGATTATGCTGATACCTACCGATTTGTGATTGATTTGCGAGAGATTAACAGGATTGTGGTACCCCAATATCCGGTGGTACCAGACATTAATTCCATTTTGACCATGATTCCTCCCACTGCAACATTTTTCTCGGTGATTGATTTGAAGAATGCCTTCTTTAGTATTCCCATACATCCAGATAGCAGACATTTGTTCGGTTTCTCATTGGGGGGCCGCAGCTTTAGATTCTGCCGCGCCCCCCAGGGGTATACCGAAAGCCCTAGTATCTACAGCCAAGCCCTAAAAAGAGTATTGGATTCTTTACAATTGCCGCCAGGTAATGTCCTATTGCAGTATGTTGACGACCTCCTTGTGGCCTCTGATACAGAACAGGGTTGCCGCGATGCTACGGTTACCCTGCTACGGCATTTGGCCACTCATGGTAACAAGGTGTCGCTCTCTAAATTTCAATATTGTCGACCGGAGGTGACCTATCTCGGTCATCTCCTGTCGAAGGAGGGAAGACGGTTGACTCCTGAGCGCATCGCAACCATAACTAACATGCCTGTTCCTCGCACGCAACGTGATGTCCGCGCTTTGCTTGGTATAACCTCCTACTGTCGCCAATGGATTGCTAACTATTCTCTCTTGACTAAACCTTTCTTGTATCTAACTACGAAGGATGTGCATGAACCTTTACCTTGGACTGATGAATGCCAGACTGCCTTTTCTGCTCTGAAAACTGCTCTTTGCTCTGCTCCTGTGCTTGGCACCCCTGACTACCGGAAACCTTTTGTGCTCTATGTGCATGAGGTGGACGGTTGTTCTCTTTCAGTGTTGACACAGGACTTTGGTGGTAAGCAAAGGCCTTGTGCATATTTCTCGGCGGTTTTGGATAATGTCGCCAGAGCACTTCCCAGTTGTCTGAGGGCTGCAGCGGCAGTGGCTGTAGCGATCAGACAATCGGAAGGGCTAGTCCTGAATACGGATCTGACAGTGATGGTGCCTCATGCTTTGGACGTATTATTGAACAGGACACAGACGCAGCACTTAACTAGTGCGCGTCTTACAGGGTACGAATTGAACCTGTTTGCACCTCATATAACGATCAAACGATGTGTTAACTTGAACCCTGCCACGCTGTTGCCCCTCCCTTCAGGGGATGGTGGACAAGACATACATGATTGTATTTTTAGAACTGAAGAAGAAACCAAGGGCCGGATAGATCTAACTGACACCCCACTATCTGATGCCCAAGGAGAATTGTATGTTGATGGGTCCTGTTTTAGATTACCGGATGGTACGACAGCTGCGGCTTATGCGATCACTACCCTGCAAACGGTAGTCGAGGCAGCCAAGATACCATACCGGTCGGCCCAGGCGGACGAATTGGTTGCATTATTCAGGGCCTGCGAGTTGGGGAAAGGCTTGAAGCTAAATGTCTACACCGATAGCCAATATGCGTTCGGTGTAGCACATAGCTTCGGGAGGTTATGGGCGGAAAGAGGATTCTTGACATCTCATGGCGAAAAGATAAAGAATGGGCCATTAGTTGACCGATTGCTGGCTGCATTAACGTTGCCTAAAACCCTGGCCATAGTGAAATGTAGTGCACACAAGGTTGTAGTGGATGATGTGGGGAGGGGAAATTCCTTTGCAGATAGGATCGCCAAGGAAACAGCCCAGTTTGACACCATTTCCATGCTTGTAGTGACAAAAATGATAGAGGCAGGGGTTTTTAACAACACCATAGACAGTGTGAAAGAGCTACAAAAGGAGGTGACCCCGGAAGAACTGGCATACTGGCAAGAACAGGTGGGGAGGCTTGATGAGAATGGATGTTGGACTGACTTGTCAGAGAGGTGTAGATGGTTACTACCAAACGCATTCGTAAATGCAGTAGTAACTATGGCGCACGGACCTTCACATGTAGGGGTTCAGGGCATCTGTGCCACATTGGATCCTGTCTGGTATAATGTTAATATCCATAAGACAGCTAGGAACCTGGTTCAGCATTGCATGATTTGTCTCCAGCATAATCCTGGGGTTAGCATTCCCGTCTTGGCGGGTAGTTTTGCGCCGCCCACCCTGCCTTTTGAAGTACTTCAATTGGATTACATACAGCTAGAACGAGTTAACAATCAGAAATACGTGCTGGTGGTGATCTGTACTTTTAGTAAATGGGTGGAGGCGTATCCCACAAAGGAAAATACTGCCCTGGCAACCGCGAAAGCTCTGGTAAAGGAGTTTTTCCCTCGATATGGGTTGCCAAGGGTGATTTGGAGTGACAACGGGACACATTTCAATGCTGACTTGGTTAAGCATGTATGCAAGGGTTTGTCCATTCAGCAGAAGTTTCACGCAGCTCGACATCCTCAATCAGCGGGTCTAGTTGAGAAATATAATGGGATTCTGAAATTGAAACTGGCTAAACTTCAGGACACGACAGGATTAAAATGGCCTGATCTCCTGCCCCTGGCCCTGTTGTCCGTAAGAACTACTCCCCATTCCCGGAGCGGTATCTCCCCTTATGAGGTAATTTTTGGTAGACCTGCCAACGTGTGGGGAGTACCCCGGCCCAAATCCTTCAGGGACATCGACCATCCTATGTTAACTGATTATTTGTATGCTTTGACTAAAGATCTCCATTCCATTCATCAACAGATATCTGCCGTACTGCAGCCCCTGCCGGAGGGACCCGGACACAGCGTGGAACCTGGACAGTGGGTCTTGGTTCGGAACTATCAACGAAAATCGAGTTTGGATCCGCGCTGGTCCCGACCGTACCAGGTGCTCCTGGCAACACGAACGGCGGTGAAAGTTGAGGGTAAGCAGCGCTGGATCCATATCTCCCATCTTAAGCGAGTCCCTCTCCCATTGCCAAGGGAGCAGCTTGACCAGGAGGAAGGCCTGCCAAACCAGGGCGAACCCAGCACTAGGAAACGACTTTCCCTGGACACCCGCAGAGAAGTTGACGGGCGAGGGGAGAGTGCTGTGAGCCTGCAAGACCCTTTTTGCGACCACTCAATTGCTCCGAGTGAGGCGTCTGGTCAGGAGCCCAGCTCCTCGTCTGACCCCATTGTGCCTGCTTTGTTTGTGAATCCTGACACCCCTGGTCGGGATCGATATCACCTGCGGCCCCGGAAATAGGGAATCCCAGGTCTAGCCTTGGCAAGTGAAGTTGGAAGCCTCGGCAAAGACCTGAGGATTGGTAGAACACTGGACTGAACTCGTTGAGAGCATGGAACTTTCAGTAAAGCTCTGTTCAGAACGAAGGTAGAGACATTGGTTGGACTGGTGGGGGCCCAGGTGGAGTTTCCTATCAACAAGGGTTGCGTCAAATGCGACCCCAACGCGAGAAGTTTTTCTTTTTTTTCTTTTTCTGAACAATAGAAGTCTGCCTGTGAGGCTCTATACGGACACAGGAAAGAAGCACCCTCCGGCAGGTGGGACTGCTCGTAGCCCTTTTTCCGAGATTATATTGGACTTTTAGTGAGAAAATGTACCCTTTTGCTCGTTTTGTCCCTGAAGAAGGACGGCCCATAGTACCTCGTACCATTCCCCCGCATTTGCCTATGTTCTCCTCATGGAGTTTGCGTGTTAAAATTGTTTTCATTTTTATATTGATTGTATCCTTTGTGCTATGCTTAGGTCTGTTTATATATCTAGAGTTTCGCCATCCTGTGCACACCTTGATAGTGTCTACCCCTGCTCCTAAGGAACATAATTTCCAGACTTTTGCCCCCCATAAGGAGAGACACCGACAGACATATGTACATAATGCTTTCATTGAGATGCTACACCAGACTCATAGTTCCACAAATGTTACTGATTGTTGGGTCTGTGGTCTTCTCCCGTCAGTGATGCATAAGCAAGATTTGTTCATATCAATGCCCTTGTCTTATTTAGGTAGTTGCGAAGCCTGGTTTAAAATGTTATCCATGCTATATGAACACTACGCTATAGATGAACGTCGATTCTCAGAGAAGGATTACGCCTTGATTTTAGCCTATATAGAGACACACCAATGTTTTACTCCTAATGCTGAGGGGACGGATGGTACCCTTGATCCTACCGCCTGTATGAACGTATACACTGATCATGAGAATGATACCTGGTTGAGGGATGAAGTGTTGGATTTCATGACCTTTAATTTTACTGAGTATTTCAAGTATTTCCAGGAGCGAAATGTCTCAGATGAGAAAATCATTCCGGTCCCGGTATTGAATACGTCCTCCTCCTTCTGCGTGCAGGGTACTGGACATCTATCCGTAGGTTATAGTAGATGTAATTACACTTATAAACTACAGACTTTCAGTAGTCCCCCAACACTCACCCCTCCCAATGTTTATTTCGTGTGCGGTGAAAATGCATACACTTGGCTACCCAGGGGATGGGCAGGCCGATGTTACTTATCTTTTCTTTACCCACCGGTCTACATAGCTCCTTCCGATTATCACAAATCTCATTCCTTAAAGCGGAGGAGCCTAAAAGCTGAAGCCGCCAGTAATGATGCCACTGACCAGACTGACACTCCAGCCCAACACTTCGTTGATATCATAAAAGGGGCATTGCCCATATGGGGACCCATCCTCAACAGTAAAGAAGTTAGGAGGCTATCTAGAGTAGTGGAAGGGGTGGTCAATACTACTGCAGGAATATTAACTAATATCACAGTGGAGCTCCAGGCGACCCGGCTTGTGACCCTCCAAAATCGTCTTGTTTTAGATGTTATTCTAGCTGAGGAGCTTGTAGAGTCATCGGCAGCTCCTGTTGTGTATATATACCTGACTCCGCCCCTTCTGTCCATTTAGCCATTCAGAAACTACATCGGCTAGCTTCAGAAATTCACACCGAGACTGGTACTTGGTCCTTGTCTGGGTGGTTTTGGGATTTGGTGACCACCTGGGGATGGAAGTTATTTATGATTCTTTTAGGAATAGTGGGGTTCATTTTCACCTGCTGTCTTTGTCTACAGTGCGGGCCTGCTTGCTGTGCATACTGTGCCGCTCAAGTTCGCCGATCCATCCCTAGGCCCGAGCCCGTCCAAACCAGAATAGAAACCCAGCGGGCTCAGAAGGAGACGCAAGACTTAATGCAGATTGATGAGGGTATTTTCGAAGACTGACCCCGTTATTAGCTATGCTGCGCTAAAAGGGCCGTTCTGAGGTATTCAAGATATTACGATATGATTAGCGCAGTATATCTAATGATAGTTTACCTCGTTATGGTGTATTAAACAGCTCGAGATCCCCGATTATGTTTAGTACGACAAAAAGGGCCGAGAAACCGAACCGCCTCCATCTTGGATTGCGGCTCTCTCTCTCACTTGGGAGTCACGTGGTCTTTTCCGCACACCCTCTGCTTTCCCCTTTCCTTGCATTTAATTAGGAGACAGGCTGAGTTGCTGAGAAGCAAGGTCACACCTGCTAAAAGGGAGTATCAGGCAAATTCCTCTAGGCCTGGGACGAGAAGGGAGTTACCCTTTCAACCTTCTCTGTAAAGATAGTAACCCTTTGTATGTATAACCGAAACTAGAAATAGGCATGAGCTCATTAGGGGCGCCAGGACTAACTGGTACTTTTCCACATATATGGTTTTGTATGCTGTACTGATAATGTATAAAAGTGTGTTACTGTCAAGGAGCCAGCAGTCTTCCTCGGCGCACCTGATGGGTGAGGATCGACGAGGCTCCTCTATATAGAGTTCTGTGGTGGCTAATAAACGTTTGAACCTTCCACGTTGCCAACTGCTCCTTCTTACCTAATATTGCGGGCCAATGGTAAGTGTGGCCCTTGGAATAATTATTTTGGACACAACACAGGCCAGCTTCCCAAAGGGACTGCCCATGCCATTGCAGATGGACTTTCCAGGTTCCTCCACTTAGACAATGAAGACTCCATAGGACAAGGTTAGTCTCATCACCTTTCGTTTGGGGGGGGGGGTTGTGTGAGAAAGTGCCATCTTTCTTGCATGGTATGCCCCCACTTTTTGCTAAATTGCTGAAAGTACTTTGACTGAGTGTACCCTGGACTCCTGCCAATCAGGTGCCCAGGGCCTATGTTCCTTCCTTAAAACACACAAACTCCAAATTGGCAAACCCTGGCCACATGTCAGCCCCTAGTAAATGGTACCCTAGGTACCCAGGGCCTTGTGACCAGGGAAGGCCCCTAAGGGCTGCAGCACTCATTGTGCCACCCTTAGGGGCCCTGTACCCTTACACACACACACTTCCTTTGCAGGCTGAGTGTCTGGGTGCAGGACAAATGAAGAGTCGACATGGCACACATCTCTGTGTGCCATGCCCAACACCCACACTGCCAAGGCATATGTCAGTCACCCCTCTGGCTGGGTGCCTTATGCCCATGGTGTGGTCACAGGAGCAGGAGCCCTGTGCCCCTACAGTACCCAGGTCCATTCCCGGGCACTGTAAGTGCAGTGCTGCCATTTAAGAGTACATGGTGCTGAGAGCTCGTCAAACACGAGCTCCAAAGCACCATAATGGCAACACTAAAGACTGGGAAGTTTGGTATCAAACTTCTCAGCACATTAAACCCACACTGATGCCAGTGTGAGATTTAATGTACCAAGCACCCCAGAGGGCATCTTAGAGATGCCCCCTTACAACTAACCTACAATCCACGTCTGCTCTGAGGCTGCCCAGGCTGCCACACAGCAGACAAGTTGCTGGACCCCTGGGTGGGAGAGCCCCTGCTCTCCCGGGCCTGCAACAATGCACATCCTGGGTGAGGTGAGAAATCTCCTCCCCCAGGATGAGCAAAGGGAAGCTTCAAAGGCCTGCCGCCTCTAGGAGTTTCCCCAGGCCACTGCAACCCCCCACTCTGGCGGGAAGCTTGGCCGGAAACCCCATACAAGGACAGGGGATGTGCCAGCCTGCCCACCCCACCATTCAGGTGGGGGGAGGCGAGGTGAAGCACATCTCCGGGCTCTCGCCATCTTGAAGATGGGGGGCCCTACCCTATCAGGATTAGGCTACTGCCCCCCCTCCCACAGGAGAGGGGCAGGATAGGGGGTGTACCCACCCCAGGACAAGGACCCATTGGTCCCTGACCTTCACCTACCTGTAACACCCCTAAATCTAGTATTTAGGGGCACCCTGAACCTTCCTTCCCCAGTTTCCAGATCCTAAAACTACAAGAAGAGCAAGAAGAACAAAGACCTGCCCTGCAGCTGCTAAAAAGAGGAGGAGACACCAACTGCTTTGGCCCCAGCCCTACCGGCCTGTCGACTCTCGAACCTGCACCAGCGCGGCATCTCTCGTGGCCAGCAACCTCGCCAACCCCGGAGGACCTGACTACCTTTTGGATCTAAGCCCCTGGGACTCCCATGAGTAGAGGCTCTACTCAGAAACCTATTTCTAACCCCCGGCAGCAGCCCGGAACCGCGAACCCAGCGCACTCTGCACCAGCCAAGCCTGGCCAGTGCCGGAGTGGACAAAGACCCTGAGGACGACCCCACGGCGACTGTGACCCCGAGTCCGGCACCCAAGGACCCCCCTCGACATTCCTGAAGGAGCCTGCAGCCTCGGAACCAGGTGCCCCCCCCAGCCGCGATCAACAGAGGGTAAGATTCCCGACACCAAAAGGCACCCCTGCACGCGGCGCCCTGCCGCCCCCTGTGCCCAATCCCGGGGTACCCACCTAACCTACAACTACCCAACTTACCTCTCGAAGTGGTGGTGGCACCTGAAGCATCCTCGTCCCCGAGCTTGCAGCCCTTTTCCAAACCGGAACATTTCCACTGATTTCCATTGAGCGCCCGACGGCTCAAAAGCACCCTGCAGCCAGCCGCCCGTGTGGCCCTGGCAGTGCACTCTCTACACTAATCTACTTCCCCACTTGCCCTGAGTAAGTGACCAGGAGCCCAGCTCCCAGAGCCGCGTGGCTTGCCAGACAGCAGCCACCAACCAAGGCCCCCCTATCCCTCATAGGATAACATTGGGCCTAACTCTCTCTGCACCCGGCCGTCCTGACACCGCTGAGGGTGAACCAACTGTACCTACCTGACACTGGGGGACCCCTGAGTCTATACCCAGAATTTCAACTCTGCCAGTCGAGTACTTACCCTTAAAACCGCTAACTTCATTTTCCTCATAGGGTAACATTGACTGGCTT
Organism: Triturus cristatus; assembly: GCF_964204655.1. NCBI lineage: Eukaryota > Metazoa > Chordata > Amphibia > Caudata > Salamandridae > Triturus > Triturus cristatus. Next base: position 105,727,259 of record NC_140583.1, on the reverse strand, counting down.
TTTCTTGAAAAATCTTCTAAGTGTGAACTTTTCAAAACTGCAAATATTCACCAAAAATCAACCGAGTGACAAAAACGAATTTACTCACCTGCTCCTAGGTGAACTCCCAGTGCTGGATCTTGGTGCCCAGCCCTGACTCTGAAAAGCATCCACAACTATACTTACCTCTAACTCATTTTTCTTCCATAGGAAACCATTGTCTGCTTTTCTGTGAAATTTCTTCTAAGTGTCGATTTCTGCAATCTTGAAATATTCTTTTAAAATCGTACAATTTCTGCAAACGTAATTACTTAGCTGTTTTTGATAAGGACCCCAGTCCTGGGTCTAGGTACCCAGTCCTGGATTACTAAAGTAACGATAAAGTACTCTACCTGCAATTTGAATTTCTTGCCATAGAGATCCATTGAATGTTTTCTTTGAAATATTCTCTAAGTGCTAACTTTTGAAATAGCTAAATATTATTTAAAAATCATTACAGTTATTAAGTCGACTTTCATCACTTGATTCTGAATACTGACCCCGGGCTGGATCTAGGACCCAGACCTGGAATTCCAAAAGTAATCTGAAAAGTAATTTATGACAGATAACCTGAATTTACCATTGAGCTCAATGCATTGTTATGTTTAGGAAATAGGATTGTTTACTGCAACCAACTGTGACTGTTTACAAAAATTCATTGCTTATTGCAAAAGTATTTATGTTTAACCTCTCATTCTGAGAAAGTATATTTTTATTCCCTTTGTGGTTCTAAAAATAAAACAAGTATATATTTTATATATATACCCCATTGGCCTAGAGTTCAGTTATTGAGTGTGTGAGACCATTTGCTGACTGAGTGTGTACAACAAATGCTTTACACTGTCCTCTGGTACTGCCTTACTGCTCGACCAAGCTACCACTTTAGAGAGTAAGGTCATACCTAACTTTAACCTCTATCAGCCCCTGGGGGACTGTGGACTCTGTGCACCCTGTACCAATTAGGGAACAGTATATACAGAGCCACTTTCTCACACTGGGTAAAAGCAAACAATGAATAATGCCATGCTCAGCAAAACAAAAGCTCCAAGTATTTGGTACATATATTAAAAAATCATGTAATTGAAAAATATAAAATGGGTGACGTTTAATATGATTCTACATTGCCATCTCAGGATTAAAAAGACATTTATAAACCACTCGGCCTTCGGCCTCATGGGTTATGATAACAACAGAGCCCATCGATGGTAATATAGGCCCATATTACACAGGTGCACATTTTGTGATCTCTCTCTCTCTCCTCACACATGCGGGTGTGTGGATGCGTATATATGAATAATACAAGTTATGGTATGATTAGTGGACCAGGTATCCCAGGCCTCTAAAACTAATGAAATTTTCTAAGACCTAAATGTATCTGCAACGATCAGCTGTGTCTAAGGCCACTGATAAATGTAGAAGGACAAGTAAGCGGGAGTCTCTTTTTCCAATTAGTGATGTAAATCATTCACTATCCTCAAATTTCGTGTTTTTAGGCTGAAAGTAGGATGGAAGCCATCTTGACAATCTGCTAACAAGTGTTCTTGCTAAAAGCAGCATAAGAACAGCGTCTGGATTGGCGCAATGGAGTCTGGGAGCCTGATTGAGCATCGTCGGATCTGAAGAGGTGCCGAAGCGGCAGACGTCAGGCTAGAGGTTCGTTGTTATTTTATTTTATTAATTTCCCCGTGCTGACCCACCGATTTCCCCTGTTAGAGGCCACCACAATATTTAAACTGATGATAGAAAGATAATCAATGACACGCCTGGCATTCGCAGATTTTAGTCCTTTGGTACAAGAGAACACTTACCTCCAAGACTGTTATTTCACGAGAGGCGTGGTTCCTTTCAATATTCAGGTTGATAAAGTAGCTGTTTATGGTATCACTACTGCTGTCTGAGGCATGGACCTTTGAAATCAGAGTAACCTGCCTGTTATAAGATCCTGTGCAGTGTCTGAAAGCTGACTAGTAGCGCTGCTAAATATGTCTAGTTCTACTGTGCAGAGCCTACACGCCTTTTAATCTTTTCACCTCAACCTTCCTTTTGTGTTTGAAAAGCTTTATTAGCAAATTTTGTTACAACAAAAAGGACATCAGCAATATACAAAAAAGAGAGAAATTCAAATACAGCAATATAACAAAGAAATTTAGCTGATATCGAAAAGAAAAGAGTAAAAGCAATTTCTGTTTTATGTTTTTATAAGGGAAAGCAAGACAAAAAGGGGAGGGAAGGGAAACAAAAGAGCAGAAGGGGGAGGAGAGGGGATATTGATGCTATGGAATAAGAAATAAAACAGAGAGAGAATCTATTAGATTAAATACTGTAAGTGAGTAAATGTAAATTGTCTGAAGAATAAATGAATAACTTAGAATAAAATGGTAAATAATAAAGAACAGAGATAAAAACATTCAAGGCGGTTTCTGATGTTAAATGAGAAGTATTCTGTAAAACAATTCGGTCAAGATTCTGGGTTAAAGGCAACCAGAAGAGGTCCCTATTCATGTGGGGTTTGCAAAAGGAGGCAAAGGCAACATCCAATCTATGAAAGTGACAGAGGGTATTCCACCAGTGTTGTATCGAAAGTTTTGTGAGGGCTTTCTAGTTAAAGGAGATTTGTTGAAAGGCCAAAGCAAGCATTAGGTCAAGAAGACCATGTTCATGTAGAGGAAGATCCAAAGAATCAGAAAGGCTTCCAGCAAAGAGGAGGTGTATAGAATAAGGAAAGGAAATAGTAAACAACTGAGAAATGTAAGACCAGACCTTTTCCCAAAATTGAGAGACTGAGGGACAGAAAAAGAAAAGATGAAGGAGGTCAGCATTAGGAGAACCACAAGTCCAACAGTTAGAATCAGCAGAGGAAAAAAAGCGTGCCCGAGAAACAGGGGTGAGATAAAGTCTGTGATAAAGGAAGAACATAGATTGGGTAAGAGAAGCAGAGCGAGATATTTTTAAAGATCTAGACCAAAGTCTATCCCAAAAAATGACAGACCATTCACATCCAAGATCCGATTCCCAAGAAAGTTCCAATTTGGATTTAGCGCGGTCGGGATTGGGAGCCGACATTTTTTTGTTTAAAAGGGAGCCTTTGGGGAGAGTGAAAAGAATTTTAAGAAGAGGATTTTGGGGATCAGATGAAGATGAAAGGGGAAGGGAATAGAATGTATCAAGGATAATTGCCATAAGAGTGGTAAACTTCTGTAAAAAGGAACGAGGATAATGAAACAAGGATTGAAACTGGGGAAAGGAGCAAGGTGAGATTCCATCAAAAAGCTGATTGACCCATAATATACCCCGTAATCTCCATGTATTCCAGAAAATGGGTCTATAGAAGGATAAGTGAGTTGTGCCAAATAAGAGAGTTTAGAAAAGATTCACGGGAAATGGTAGTGGGTTGAACCAATGATTTCAAAATGGAACAAGAATGTCTAAATAGGGGTAGGGAAGTATGAGAAGTGTTAGCGGAAAAACGCAAAACTTCTGTGAAGGAAAAGGGTAGTAATAAAATGTGTTCAATGTCAAGCCAAAGAGGAGTAAAGGTGGAGGAATCAGATCAAAGCCATCTTGAGGCATGACGCAAGGAGAAGTACTTATGATAAAGACAAAAATCCGGGAAATTCAGACCGCCATTTGGTTTTGGTTTCCAAAGAGAGTTAAAGGCAATTCTGGATTTTTTATTCTTCCAGAGAAATCTAGAGAGGCACGAGTCAATACGTTTAAAGTAAATAGAGGGGATGTTAACAGGGAGCATGGAGAGAATATAAACTAAAATCGGGGCAATCATCATCCTAATCGAATCCAACCGGCCCCACTAAGAGAGAAAAAGAGGGTTCCAAGATGTAAATGATTTCTCAATGCGAGATAAATCAGCAGACATGTTTAATTTAATGGAAGAGGTTATGGAGTTGGAAAACCATATGCCCAGATATTTAATTTTTGATTTGTTCCAGGAAAATCCAGTAGAAGAGAAGAAATGTGGAAGACAACATTTCGTGAGAGGGAGAATTTCAGTCTGGTCAGAATTGATCTTGTAACCGGAAACTTGCGAAAAGGAATCAAATTCAAGAAGTAAAGAAGGGATAGAGGTTTCAGGAGCAGATATAAATGAAAGGATATCATCGGCATACGCAGAAAGTTTCAATTGATGATCGCCATAAGGGAAACCAGAAATAGAATCATTATTACGGATAGAAGTCAGAAAGGGTTCAAGGGCTAGAACGAAGAGAAGAGGAGATAAGGGACAACCTTGACGAACTCCACGTTGAAGAGAAAAAGAAGATGGGACACGACCATTAATTAAGACCGAAGCTTTAGGAGCAGAGTATAACAAGGATATAAATTTAGGGCCGAAACCATGCCAGCGCAACGAGGAAAACAAAAAGGGCCAATCTACTCTATCAAAAGCTTTTTCTGCCTCAACAGAGATAGCAGCCAAAGGAATAGAGAGAGAGGAGACTTTATTTAAGACGTTGAGAAAAAGACGAGAGTTATCGGAAGTGAGTCTACCCTTAATAAAACCACATTGCTCTTTACCAATAATATGGGGTATAAAAGAATCTAAACGTAGAGCAAGCAATTTAGCAACTAATTTATAGTCAACGTTAACTAAGGAGATCGGGCGATAATTTTTACAAAATTGGGGATCACACCCATCTTTAGGAATAAGACAGATAATCGCATCTTTAAAGGTGCCCTTTGCCTTACCAGCTAAATAAAATGAGTTGAAAAGTGTTAAAAGTTTGGGGAGTAACAAATCAGAAAAGTGTAAGTAGAATTCAACAGAAAAACCATCTGGTCCGGGTGTTTTCCCTTTAGTAAGGGTATGTAGAGCCTTGGAAAGTTCATTAAGGGAAAGATCATTTTCAAGGTCAAGAAAATTAAGATGAGAGAAAGAGGGAGAGGGAAGTCTATCAAGGTATGATTGGATGAGAGAAGGAGAGTGAGGAGATTCTCATGTGTATAGAAAAAAGTTTAAATTCCTCAAGGATTTCTTGATCCTTATGTAGAAGAGAGTTGTCAGAGGAATATATCGAATCAATAAGTGCACGTTCTTTACGTATTTTAAGGTAATTTGCTAGAAGTTTCCCTGCCTTATTACGACCGCCATAATAACGACCACTGCTACGGAGGAGAATCGAAGATGCATTGTCAGAAAAGGTTTTATTAAACTCAAGTTTGGCCCAAATCAATTCTGGTGAAATAGAGTGAGGTGAGGTTGTATAGAATTCATGTTCCAAAAGTTTAATTTGGGCAATACAGTTTTCCGTTGTTGAAGAAAGCGTTTCTTTTTCTTAGAGACAAAGTGAATAATGAAACCACGTGCAGTAGCTTTAAAAGAATCCCAGATAATATGGGGAGAGATGTTAGAATCACAATCAAGAAAAAATAATTCACTAACAAAGGAATGAAAAGAGGAGGAAAATAACGGGTCTGTTCAAAGGCAATTGTTGAAGTGCCAACGGGAAGACTTCGGATGTGGAGGGAGTAAATTAAGGTCTGTTACAATTGGAGCGTGGTCGGAGATAACTATAGGTTCAATAGAAGAGGAGAGTAGGTTTTGAGATAACGATTGAGAAAGAAAGATGTAGTCTAGACGAGAAAAGGAAGCATGAGGAGGAGAGAAGAAAGAATAGTCAAGAGTATCAGGATGAGAAAGTCGCCAAGAGTCAATGAGATGTATTTGGGAAATAGTGTCAAGAAAGGACTTATGGGACTTATTTGGAATAAAGCGTACTGTTGACTTGCGATCCAAAAAGGGATCTACAATTTGATTGCAGTCACCACCCAGAATAAACAAATCATCACGAAATTGAATACATTTTTGTGTTATCAAAGGCCAGAAAGAATAATCAGGTTGAGTAGGACCATAGATATTAAAAACGGTTAAAGGAACAGAATTAATTAACAGTTTAGCTAATACCCATCTACCTTCTGTGTCATTTTCTTGCGATATGACTTTACACTTCAATTTTTTATGACAAAGTATAACAACACTGTTTTTTTTATTCGTAGATGGAGAGAATAAAACCGTACCCACCCAGCTTCTTTTTAGCTTAAGGGATTCAGCTTCTATAAGATGAGTTTCCTGTAAAAGGACTATATCAGGACTGTAAGAAGCAAGGTGAGAAAGGATTCTCTGTCTTTTAATAGGACTGATAAAATCCTTAACATTCCAAGATATTACTCTGAATATAAAAAAAACATTAAAAGTTCAGAAAAAACAGAGTTCTCAATAAGAAGAGCATCAACAAGAACGACAATAAAGAACGGATAAAAAGAATATAGGAGAAAGAGGAGAAAAGAGAGGGAGGAGAGGGGGCAGGAGTAGGAACAGTTAAAAGAAAGGAGAGAAGGGGAAGGGGAAGAAAAAGGGAAAGCAAGTAGAGACAGTACATATCCAATAAGGATACTGATAAGAACATACCTGAGGGGAACAAGGGAAAATATACAACGGGGCAAGGACGCACATGACAAGACGGACCGCCCGAACCTTAGACACCTGGATCGCATCAGGACGGGGAAGGAAAGGATACGAACCATATGGAGTAGTATGATATAGAGAAACCTGTATGGAGATATGAAAGAAAGAAATAACATTGAAATGATACAAAGAAAGTAAATTAAACACCAGACAAAAGCAGAAGGAGAAACATGAATAACAAGAATTACTTATGTAATAATGAATGCATAACTGTAGAAGAAATGAACCACAGGTAAATAAAACAGTCTTAGGACAGTAGAAATAACAACTGAGAGCAAACCATGTTTTGGCGGAGAAGACGCCTAGAAGATTAGAACGTGAAAAGAATAGGAGTATCCACCATTGGGAGAACCATTCGTGTCCATGGTAGATGCAGAGTGCGATTGAATAAACTTCTTCAATTCCTAAGACTCTTGAAATGAACGGGTCTGATTTTGATAAGTCACCTTAAAAATTAAGCGGTGAAAAAGCACATATCGAGCACCAAGAGACCGTAGAGGGGCTCTAAGGTTAAGGAATTCCTTCCTTCTAGTTGCTGTAGCATTAGAAACATCTTGAGAAATGTATACCCTCTGACCAAGCCAGGAGATCCGACGTTTGGCTCTAGCTGCAGTGAGAATTGAAAGCAGGTCAGTAAATATCAAAAAAAGAATAATGACTCCTCTTGGCTTGACCTGAGACGTACAGCTTGAAGTGTGCGGACCCAATCTGTGAGCTCTCTGGATACTGAGAGATGTAGAGGAAGGCATGTCTAGGAGCTTCGGCAAGAAGGAGGAAAAAAAGGAGACAGGATCATCACCCTCTAAAGATTCAGGAAGTCCGTAAACGCGAAGATTATTCCTTCTATTCCTGTTTTCCAAATCCTCTTTGTGATGACAAAGGTCACAAACCTCTTTCTCTAAGGAAGATAGTCTCTGAGAATTGTCCTGTACCACAGTGAATTGCTGCTCCACCAAGGAAACTCTATTCTCTATTGCTGACCATTTCTCCTCCAAAAGTTGCATTTTGCTGTTAGTCTCCTCTACAAAAGGGCGTAGAGCTCTAATTTCTTCCAGCAGAAGATCCAAGGAGATAGGAGACGATGGTTTGTCGGGAGACGGAGGATCCTGTTTGAGACGCTTGGAAGAAGTTCATGGTGCTGATGATTTGGCAGAGGTGGGTTGAGATGCAGCAGAACGATTAGAGGAAACACCTGCCATTGTCACCGCAATATGTGGTGAGGGTGGTACTAGAGAAGAAGTTGACGTTGACAAAGAGGAAGACTCTTAGGTATAAAAACAAATTGCGGTTTGCGCAGTCTGACCATATATATAAAATACAGATAGGCAAAACATAAAAACTTATAGAAGGACCGCAACTTACGAGACCGCACAACAAGAAAAATATAGAGAAGTCTCTTGAGGTGACCAAAAACTGCGCGGAGGAGATACTACTCCAACAGAAATACAATTGAGAAAGTCCCAAGAAGCATCCGAAGGAGAACCACCAATGAAAAAATTATGAAAGTCAGTCATACATCAGAAATTGGTGAGATTCAAACATGAAAAACAACGTTGAGAAGGCGTTTATGCTGAAAATAAAATTGTCTTCTGGAGAGGAGATGCCGCCATGGGATGAGATGTTGTTTAGGTGGCGCAGAAATGGCTCAGTGAAATTTATGAGCTGCAGGAGTGAGTTCATAGGAATGACAAACAAAGAAGGGCATGAAAATCCCTCACATTTCCTGGTATAGTTCTCAGTTTTGTTGGTTTAAATAGTATTACATGTTGCAGCATGTAGGAATGATAGAAAAAGCAATGTGGCATATTTGAAAATTAGTCTAATAGAAAAAAAAAAGCTCACACAGTTCATTTAGAGCAACACACATCTCACTACAGCGATGTGTTGCTCCTTAAAAATACATGCCAGATTAAAATATAAGTAAACGCTGGCGCCATCAATCTGTGTGCATTCTTCAAATTCCATGAGCGCGGCAACAAAAATGGAGCACTCGCTGAGGAGAGCACTTCGGCGGCCATAAGAGGCGAAGGAAAGCGCGCCTCACAAAGAAAAAGCGCTCACCATATGCGCTGCGTCTTCCAGCTTCTAGGGAATGCAGCGTCCGATGACAAGAAGCGGAGAAACACGCACTCACGGGATATAAGAGGTTCCGGTGAGGCGGAGTCCCCGGTTAGGCAACCATGTTGTGTGGTGCCGAAGCCACGCCCCTCACCTCAACCTTCCTAAATAGATTTTCAGCTATACCAAACTGACCATCTACCTGGAATAAACAGGATTAAAAAACATATTGAATATACAATTCAAGAAAGACGTTATATACTCTGTAGGAGTGATGGACCATGTCAAATTGCCTATATAGTTTATGCGACGTGCGTGTGATGCCTATAGCTCTTCTCTCTATCTCTCTTCAAAGTGTGTTGTTAAATTCAAACTTTTTGTTCTAGTTGGAGTGTGCTTTGAAAACGTATAAAGTCGGGAAGTTTGTTCTCCACAAATATTGTGAAGTGTTTCCCAATCCTTCTCTTGCTACAGAACCTTTGCAAATGTAGTAAGGTTTAATTAAACATTCTTGAAAATATTTTGCAACACTATTTTTTTCAGAAAAAAAGTAACGCCTTTTGTTGGGGAACTCTTGCGCAAAGATGTTCTGCAAAACGATTTGAGCGATTTTCTTTTACCTGCAGGCAAAGGTTTACAAAGCTGACAAAAATGTCACAAATCTGGTGAAATGCGAATATTTTCAACTTTACAAAGCATCACAGGATAATATTGAAGTTTTGTTTTACTACTAAAACGTACCCAGTCTTTTCTCATATCCATTGTGTTCCACAAGCACATTAATGAATATGTGATCACTTTCTCTTCTGATTATAAAACATGCACTATAATGAGCATCAGTTGGTTTTCATGGGAAAGAGAATGTTTGGCGACTGTCAAGCGTGTTTGGGTGTGAAATAGTGGTCGTTGCCGGGTACCGATCACTGGTTTATTTCACCCTCCTGAGCAGGTGTGATGCACCATGACAGATCGTGTGAGAAGTGTGGGGCAAAGTGATATTTTTTGCAACTAGGGGAAAAGGACAGAGTCTACCTATGATTTCTGGCTACTTGGGCAGATATTAGGAGAGGCATTAAACACCCCAACAAAGTGAGGGACATTTGCAGCGTGTGATTAGATGTGAATAGTGTGGGGAATTTACATTGCTCTGAATATTGTTATGTTATGTTATAAAAGGTTTTATAACGCGCTCAATTCCTCGAGAGTATCCTGGCGCGAGCAGTTATCGGAGAACCTGAGAGACGGGGAGTTTGAGTAAGTTAATTAAAAAGAAAGGTTTTAAGTTGTTTCTTAAAAGGGCCAAGCTCCTGAATGCTCCGAATAGTCAGCGGGAGCGAATTCCAAAGCGACACTGTTTTGACTGAAATGGACTGACCTCCCAGCCGAGATCTGCGAAAACGAGGTATGATCATCAAGCGTTGGGAGGCTGAACGTAAGGCTCGATTGGGAACATAAAAGCTGAACCTCTTCCTAATATACGCAGGACCCAGACCATGCAGTGCTCTATGGGCCACCATAAGAGCTTTAAATTGCACTCTTTGCGCCACAGGAAACCAATGCAGATCACGCAGATGCTTTCTCACATTGGACCTTCTAGAGATGTTGAAAAGAAGTCTAACGGTGAGGAGCTTTTCCCTGCCATGGGTGTTTTCTTTCACAAGTTGCCACTACCATGGATAGAATGAGGTTCAGGCCCTGCATTTTATGGTATAATTCAATCTCCTTTGCCCCACCTACACATTTATTTTTGTTTCTGCTCCTTTCTACTTGAAACTAATTCTTACTCTCAGAATCTTCACCCATAGAAACCATACAGACTTTGCCCGTCTCCAAATTTAGAGATTATTGTTCTGCCATGTCCTGCTGTTTCCTTTTAATACCCCCTAAGGCCCTCATTACAGTTGGACTCTTAATTCTGTTAGGGCTAGTGACAGCAGTGACAGCAGAATGTTACACTCACCAAAACATCTGGGTGAGATTCCTATCCAAAATGAGGAATTACCTGGGGATTCACACCAGCAATTGCCAATTTAACCGGTAATTCCTCATTTCTTAGTGAAACCTCAGAGTCCAACACGTAATGGACTCTGCTTTCCTCACTCTCAGAGTAACAGGTACCCCCAGTTTTGGTTATTCCAGGAGTGGGCAAACTCAGACCCATTTCCTCGACCACACACATTGAAACCCGAACACATTGAATAATGCAGCTCCCCTCCCCCATGGTATATGTGTATTTTACAAACCTAAATTAACATAACTAAACAAAACATTACATGGACAGGCCGTATGAAGGGCTTCCACTGTCATAGACAGTGGGACGAGCTTGCACTGCAGAGATAGACAGTGTGAAGAGCTTGCATAGCCATGGACAGATTGCGTGAGGAGCCTGCACTGTGATATAGTGAGGCAGCAGCTTGCACTGCAGGGATAGACTCTGTGAGAAGCTTGAAACGTCATGGACAGATTGCATGATTGTGTGAGGAGCCTGCACTACCAAAGAGAGTGGAAGGAGCTTGCACTGCCATGGATAGACAGTGTGAAGAGCTTGCATAGCCATAGGCAGATTGTATGATTGTGTGAGAAGCCTGCAGTGCCATAGAGAGTGGAAGGAGTTTGCACTGCAAGGGAAGACAATGGGAGCAGCGCGTAGAGCCAAGGACAGATTGTATGAGGAGACTGCTCTGCCGCTGAAATTGGTAGGAACTTGCATTGCATAGATAGACAGTGTGGACAGTTGGAGAAGCTAGCAAAGCCATGTACAGATTGTGTGAGGAGCCTGCACTGGGAAAGAGTGAAGAAGCATGTTGCACTGCAGGGATAGACAGTGTGAGAATCCTGCATAGCCATGAACAGATTGCATGATTGTGGGAGGAAACTGCACTGCCATGGAGAGTGGGAGGGGTCTGCACTGCAAGGATAGACAGTGTGAGGAGCTTATATAGCCATGGACAGATTGTGTGAGGAGCCTGCACTGCAATAGAGAGCGGAAGGAGCTTGCACTGCATGAATATACAGTGCGAGGAGCTTATATAGCCATGGACAGATTGTATGAGGCGCCTGCACTGCCATAGAGTGGTAGGAACTTGCACTGCATGGATATACAATGTGGAGAGTTGGAGGCTCTCGCATAGCCATGTACGGATTGTGTGAGGAGCCTGCACTGCTAAAGAGCGAGGAAGCAGCATGCACTGCGGGGATAGACAGAGTGAGAAGCTTGTATTGCCATGGACAAATTGTATGATTGTGTGAGGAACCTGCATTGCTACAGAGAGTTGTAGGAGCTTGCACTGCAGGGATAGACACTGCAGGAAGCTTGTATAGCCATGTACAGATTGTGTGAGGAGCCTGCGCTGTCATAGAGAGCGGAAGGAGCTTGCACCGCATGGATATACAGTGGGAGAAGCCTGCATAGCCGTTAACAGATTGCATGATTGTGTGAGGAAACTGCATTGCCATGGAGAGTGGAAGGAGTCTGCACCGCAAGGATAGACAGTGTGAGGAGCTTGTATAGCCATGGACAGATTCTGTGAGGATCCTGCACTGCAATAGAGAGTGGAAGGAGCTTGCACTTCAAGGATAAACAGTGTGAGCAGTGTGTATAGCTGTGGATTGATTGAGTGAGGAGCCTGCACTTACTTAGAGAGAGGAGGGAGCTTGCACTGCATAGATAGACAGTGTGAGAAGCTTGCATAGATACGGACAGATTGTGTGAGGTGCCTGCACTGCCATAGAGAGCGGAAGGAGCTTGCACTGCATGGATAGACAGTATGAAAAGCTTGCATAGGCACAGATTGTGTGAGGTACCTGCACTGCCATAGAGAGTGGTAAGAGCTTGCACTGCATGGATAGACAATGTGGAGAGGTTGAGGAGCTCTAATAGCCATGTACGGATTGTGCAAGGAGCCTGCACTACAAAAGAGGGAGGACGCAGCATGCACTGCGGGAATAGACAGAGTGAGAAGCTTGTATTGCCATGGACAAATTGTATGATTGTGTGAGTAACCTGCATTGCACAGAGAGTTGTAGGAGCTTTCACCGCAGGGGCAGACACTGCAGGAAGCTTGTATAGCCATGAACAGATTGCACAAGTGTGTGAGGAGCCTGCACTGCCATAGAGAGTGGAGGGAGCTTGAACTGCATGGATGGACAGTGTGAGAAGCTTGCATATCTACGGACAGATTGTGTGAGGAGCCTGCACTGCCATAGAGAGCAGTAGGAGATTGCACTGCATGGATAGACAGTGTGAGAAGCTTGCATAGCTACAGACAGATTGTGGGAGGAGCCTGCACTGCCATAGAGGGCGGAAGGAGATTGCACTTCAAGGCTAGATATTGTGAGCAGCATGTATAGTCATGAACAGATTGTGTGAGGAGCCTGCACTGCAATAAAGAGCAGAAGGAGCTTGCACTGCATGGATAGAAAGTGTGATAAGCTTGCATATCCACAGACAGATTGTGTGAGGCGCCTGCACTGCCATAGAGTGTGGTAGGAGCTTGCACTGCATGGATAGACAATGTGGAGAGTTGGAAGAGCTTGCATAGCCATGTGCAGATTGTGTGAGAAGGCTGCACTGCAAAAGATCGAGGAAGCATCATGCACTGCGGGGATAGACATAGTGAGAAGATTATATTGCCATGGACAAATAGTATGATTGTGTGAGGAACCTGCATTGCTACAGAGAGTGGTAGGAGCTTGCACTGCAGGCATAGACAGTGTAAGAAGCTTGTATAGCCATGAACAGATTGTATGATCGTGTGAGGAGCCTGCACTGCCAAAGAGAGTGGAAGGAGCTTGCACTGCAAGGATAAACAGTGTGAGCAGCGCGCATCGCCATGGACAGATTGTGTTAGGAGCCTGCACTGCCATAGAGAGCCGAAGCAGTATGCACTGCAGGGATAGACAGCATTAGATGCTTGTATAGCCATGGACAGATTGTGTGAGGAGCTTTCACTGCCACAGAGAGTGGAAGGAGCTTGCAATGCAAGGAGGGACAGTGTGAGCAGTGAGTATAGCCATGGACAGATTGTGTGACGAGCCTGCACTGCCATAGAGATTGGTAGGAACTTGCACTGCAGGGATAGACAGTGTGAAGAGTTTGAATAGCCATGGACAGATTATATGATTGTGTGAGGGGTCTGCACTGCCATAAAGTAGGAGGAAGCAGCTTGCACTGAATGGATAGACAGTGCGAGGAGTTTGCATAGCCATGGACCGATTGTGTGAGGAGTTTGCACTGCAATAGAGAGTGAAAGGACCTTGCACTGCAGGTAAGGACAGTGGGAGGAGCTTGCATAGCCATGTATGGATTCTGTGAGTATCCTGCAGTGACTTCCCCCGGACTTAGGCGCCCACACTCTGTCGCAACTTGTTAGCCTAGAAAAAAATAAGGGCCAGATGTATAGAACTTAGGTATCGCGAGTTCCTAATTGTGATTCTGTGTGAATCACTATTAGAAAATCGCAATTCCTAAAGTACAAAAATGTAAAAATTAGTAATAACGATTCCTAGGGGGGGCGTCATAGTAGACCTACCGCCTTAGCGCCTCAGTGCTTCTCTGGGAGTGGTAGCGCACTCTAGAAGTACAATATGACTGAGGTAGGTCACAATTTGTGCCCCATTAGGAAATTCTGCCATCACAGCTGCGATGTTTAAATGCAACCGATTATGTTAACCACAGCGTGCTCTTAAAAATATGTGTTCCACATTCACATATGCGAATGGTTACCACGACCCTTAAGGTGTCTGCAAAAATAAATGTTTTGCAACCATAATTTGGTCACAAACATTCATACATAGCACTGCAGTTTGCATATTTGGTAGGGACGTCGAAGCACACTGAATCGCTAAACACAAATTGTGATTCGGTAACACGGCACTGTACATATGGAGAACATGTTCCGGTTCTGACCCAAAACATGGTTTTTTTTGTAGATATGTCTTTAAGTCACCAATGCGTTCTGCTGGAAAAGTATGCACTGCTAGGGGCTGTATTCGCACCATTTAATGACCAACACCATAGTAGCTCATCCAGTTGGTAAAAATGGCGAGAATCCTATATATCTTTATTAAATCAATAATTCATATATTTCGATATATGTCACCACAGCGAGAAACGTGAGAAAAGTACCCATCCGACACACATATTGTTCACAGCTTACAACTCCGATTTTAAAACCAGTAAAAAAAAAATCAGATTCCATACTCTTTACTTTAAATCAAATACATCGTCTATTAAAAAGTAATCAAGCTATTATGCAGATAATATGACTGGAGTTTGTATTTTCAGGCTTGCGCCTGCTGCCGTCCACTAGGCACTAGATAAACGCTGGTGTAAAGCAGGGGCATTATGGGAGAATGAATGTAACGTGTGTCAAGAGGTTGTTTATGTTTCACAAGGCGCTGAGAGCTGAAACGTGTACTCAGACTCTCAGTTGTGCGGTGCATGCGGCAGCAGGAATAAAACGTGGCTTTAATCATGCTCAGGTTGGAGCACAGAGGCCTGCATTCAATGGCACGGTCGTGAGGAAGGCGTCAGGGTTAAAACAAGCTCTCCAGTGATGGAAGGAACAGCGGCCCCAAAGAGTCTGAGAGGGATACAGTCACCTTGGAGTCTGGGAGGGGCCGGAAGTAGGGTCCAGGGGGTTCGGGAGGAGAAGGCGTGAATGGTTGCAGGAATTTACAAAACTGTGGACGAGGCATGGAAGGCGAGTGTGAGGCTGAGATAAGAGGCGCGGAGGGAAAGGAACTACGGCCTTCATACCGAGTGGCTTGAAGCGGTATCCCTCAGAGGTGTTTCCAACTCCAGCCCTTTTCACCTGGCCCAGGTTTACCGGGTCATCTGGTAATCCTGGGTGTGGAGACACCACTTCCACAGCCATGTGCGGTGCTGTGGGAAGGTGCAATGGCCAGGCTCCTCCGCCCTAGAGCTCTGCTCTTACCAGCTCTGCCCTCCCCACACCTTAGAACAAAACTCACCTCCTCAGCCCTTCCAGCACCACACCACTGCCAGCCAAATAGACCACGCAAGCATTTACCACCTCCTTCAAGCAGGTGGCAAATAGATGCAGAATTTGGACCTGTTATATTTCCCTAAATGGGGAAGACAGGCGGAATAGGACTTAGTATTGTGGGATTCAAGAGTTATTGCCTACCATGAGGGCTATTACTTGTTTCCTCTGCATTTCGGTGTGAATGTATGCATGTATGTGGCATTTATATAATGGGTGCCGAGCCAGAAGACAGTGGGGAACAGTACAGTCTCAAAGATGCAGTCAAGAAGTGATTGAAGAGGTAGATGTGTCTGGAACTGTTAGTGCCTCGTAGACTCTGAAGTGGTCTGTCTGCATCTCGCTCCTAAAGTGGAGGAGGGTTGGAGCATTCCTGATGGAAACCAGGTCCTGGGTCCATCGGTGAAGAAGGGCTGTTTTTTATTACACGGTTCTCTTTCTTCACCTGATGGTATTTTGGTTGCAGGTGTGCTGAGAGCCTCTGGAGATGGTGAGCGTCTAAGCAAGGTAGGGGTGGCTGCTGGTTTCAAAGGCCTTGTAAATGATTCTGCTGGTTTTCAAGACCAGTGCAGGCGGCAAGGAGAGTCAGAAAGGCCCCACTAGGGTGGGGGTGTTAGAAATGTGGATTCGGCTTGGCTATCAATTTGGCCGATTTTACTAACGGTACTAAGGGCCAGATGTATCAAAGGGTTTTACCCATTCTGTGTGTATGGGAAATCTGTTCATACATATGGCCCTACGCATTTTAATGAAAATAATTTTTAATTTGCACGCCATTAGTTCATGCCTTACTTTATTGTATGAAAGGGGAGCCTCCTCAAATAATGGCAGTCTTTATAAAATTGTACCTTAAAATGGAGCGGCCATTGACTACAAAGGAATTGATGAACATTTTGTTATATACGCATCTTTAGATCTTCTACCTTAAAGCGGAGAGGGTATTGAAGGCAAAGCGATTGATGAACATTATGTAATGTCGGCATCTTCGCAAATAGTGTGTGTCAGTCAATTTGAACATTTTAGCTTGCAACTGGCTGTAGACATAGATAACTCGTCAAGTTGATATTAGTATGGAGTGACTTAACCTCAAATCCACATGTATCCTAAAGAGACACTACATGATCGCATTTTAGAAAGGGGGGAACAGGATAGGTAGCGTAATTTTTAATTCCTTACAAGACTAAAGGTGACTTGCACGAATGTGACTGCATCGTATTATGTAGAAGAATGAATTTTAATGATTCGATAAAATGATTATAAAAGACTAGGTGAATATAATCATCCTAATATGCCAGTATTAGTATTTTAGATGTCTATTAGCGATCCAAAAAAATTCGCCTTACAAAAGAAACAATACTTTCACATGCTTTCTAATGATCCAGTTGTGTAAAATATCATGGTTTTTATTAACTGGTTGGCTAGGGTATGCACCTAAGCCAGGCAGGACCCACCACTCTAGACGGGGTAAGTAAGTTACACACCTAAGATTACCCCTGCTCACCCTCTTGGTAGCTTGGCACAGAGTAGTAAGACTTATTCCAGAGGCAATGGGTAAAAACACACACACATGCACGCACACACACACACACACACAGTGAAAACACTACAAAATGACTCCACATCAGTTTAGGAAAAAAGCCAATATTTATCCGAATAAAACACGACAAAAATCCTACATACACAAATTGAGATATCACTGTTGCAAGATTAAATCAAGTATAGCTTTTAGAAATCAAAAATGGCTCCAACTGTGACTATTTTGTTTGCAGTTGATGCCTCTGCAAAATCTCTGTCACCCTAAGCATTTCCATCCAACATTGGTATAGGAGAGTAGGGTCAGAGTGTTATCTGAACTCTACAAAGTCTTTTCTCATTCATTGGCCCCTCTCAGATAGACCATGGTACACTAGACTGTCTCCCAGACCCTGTGGTAAAATTAGTTTAACTCTGTCCACATCCAAACTCTAGGGCCAGAACAGGGAAGATGCCAGGATACGTGTGATTGAGGGAACACTCAATCATGTCCCCCCTTTAGGACACCAGCACAGGAAGTGGACAAGCACCAAGCCTGGTTCTAGGACATCTAGGCCGATGACTGATCCGCTATCAGCCCTGGAGACAGTGCTCACCTAAGATAAACCCTAGGGTTCTGACACTTGTCCAACTCACAGACAAAACTGGCAGTACTAGCGGTGACACGTATGTCTTGCCAACTTACTCTTCTCCTACTGATCCTTAGAGCTGTCGCAAAACTAAGCACATAATCATTCCAAAGCAGGTATCTGACAGTGGTTCAGTGTGAGCTCAGTGTCCAACTGGTGGAATCCTCAGGTCCTGTCTGGCCAATGAGGGGGCTTTCCTAGTAGATCTTTCCTAAGGTGCATCTTATGAGATGTAGAGCACCGGCCTCACTAGAGGCAACATCTCACTCCAAAGTTGGGGTCTCTGACTTTCACAAAACATTCTGGCGCAGGCAGACGCACGTCACTCCTACTGTCACTCATTCACATAAGGAGGTTGCCGCCAGTGCCCGCCGAAGCAGCCCGTCAGACAACCGTCTGCTGTTGGATATTTGCCAGTTATCCCACCAGAGGCCATGCACATCATTGCCACATAAAGTATAAAAATAAAACCTGCACACAGATCACATTCACCATTATAAAGAATCCATAGACCCTGGTGACCTACTCACTGCATGCATTTATGCACTTAGGGCCATATTTATGACCCGGTCGCCACGCTCTTGCACCACGCAACATGGCACAAGAGCGATACAGACCTTAAATCACATTTGAGTGGCTATGAGTGGCTCTAAAAGTGTGAAGTAACGCAACGCAGTACAAATTGCTGTGCTGCATTACTCTGCTCTGGGTAGGTTTTCCGCGGGTGTTGTGTGGGTGTTTCCACCCAACTCCTATGGTTTTTTAAGCATTCCTAGATTTACAGGACCTTGTAAACCAGGGAATGCTCCAAAAGATACACCTCCCCAGCGGAGGCGTAACAAGGAGAACTATCTTTATTTCTCTTAATTTTACCTCTTCTAAGTGTGCTGCTTTCTGCAGCACTCATAGAAAGACGATAAAGCCTCTCAGGATTCTTTTTGTGCAGGAAAGTTCCGCTTCTTGCACAAAAACAATCACACCTACAACACAGGCAACCTTGCACCACGATGCAAGAGGGCCTGCAATGGTGCCAGGCTGCCAAAATGGTGTCAGCGCAAGAGAAAATAAACAGGAATTGGATAAATACTGCGCATTCTTGCCCTTTCCCTAGGACCAGTGCAGCGATAGTAGGTGACTTGCTGCACTGCCCTGCACCGCCAAACTCATAAATATGCCCCCACAGGTTGCAATGTAGAGGCGTGGGTGGGGTGGGTCGTACACCAACATTACCGCAGCTCTCCATGAGTGCGAATTTGTTGAGTTTGCACCTCAATTCAAAGCAAAAAGGTCCAGTTGTAAGGCTGTGGATTGCTAGGTGACCAGGTTAATCGTACATGCCTGTAGGGCCTGTGCTTCATTTGTAAAGAAACAACACATAAGGGCCGGTTCCCAAAGATTATATTAGGAGCCCCCCTGCTGGTGCTGTTCAATGCCGGGGCCGCCATATTCCAAGGCTGCCATCAGATTCCACCACATGCCTCTTCCTTCTACCACCTATATTTCCTGTCTCTTTATTTCACTCACTTGCAGTTATTGTCATCTCAGCTTTCTCTTTCTTACTGTTTCCCTTTCTCTGCCTTCTCTCTTTTCTGCCTTTCTATTTCTTGCTCTGGGTCAAAGTCTGATGATGAAAATCAAGCCCTGGTCCCCAAAAGTGAGTGCCTGTCCCCTCCACCAGCACAAATTAAGCACTGCTGTAGGCATATTAAAATAGGCTCTCTTTCACAAAGAATAGTACACCCACATAAAAAGTGGATTCCACCTACAACTGCCAGTGAGTGTTTAGCTCACCAATAATGGTGACCTTGGATGTTCAGATATGCAATGAAAGATGCTGTGTGGCCAATGATTTGGCATAGAGCACTTTTCTTTACTGTTGGTGCTCTGAGTGATGAGCTGCACAACAGAGGCTTTGCTGCAAGGTACGACATCACACGGCAATGCTGCTTTGCACTTCTTGAACACCCTCCCATGTCTGCTTCATCATCCCATGAGCACCTTCAGACATGACCACACCTGCTCCACGCGCGCGGTTTACTATTCGGCCAGCTGCGTATGAGCCCTGGGTGTAGAAGAGGTACCAGAAATCAGTTTTTCACCCAAGTCCAGAAAAGTGCCCTCGGCCTGCACATGACCAGCAGTTCATGCAGTTGCCATGCAAAGCAGCCTGGAACCCTCTTCATCCCCTGTAGCGGGTAACTGTAGGTTTAGGAGAAAGAGGAGGAGGGAAGATGGAAGGAAAGATGGGCAGTGTGCTGAAACATCTGCTCATGAGGCTTGAACTCTACAGGCAAATCCAGGGGTAAGGGGTGGAAACCGGCATGACAATCGCACTTTATAGATTGAACCCAAATTGAAAGCAGGGTTACATGCTGTGAGACGTGGGAGCTTCTACGGCTAGTGCTATAGATACTTGGAGGTATAGGAACTGGTATGATAATGAAGTTCTACATGTTGAAAGTGAAGAGACATTCGCAGAGTGAGGGGTCACCTGGCATAATGTGCAGGCACGGCATTGCTGCGAATCAGTGATCACCCTTGCAAAGCTAGTCTTTTAAACAGTATTATGCATCTCTAAGCAATACCTTAGGCAGTATCCCATATTAAGCATCACATCTTAAGTGCTACCTAAAGCACTTGGACATCAACCTTGTAAAGTTGCCAGACCCTAGACTACTCCCTTGATTCTAGGTTGCCTAAAAAGCCTACAGTTTTACCAAACCTTCTAAAGGTCTTAGGCCATGAGCCAGGACTCCAAATTTAGGCCATTGGTACCACTCAGGGGACAGGTTCTAAAATGATTTTTTAGCAAGGTATGCATGCCCAGAGCTGGAAAATATGTGACAGCAATTCATCACTCTTTGCCTTGTGTCTAATATTATTGGATTAGCAACCATAGCCGAAAAAATAATGGTTTTCATATTTTTTGATGAATAACATGTACATTTATCATAATATGTGAGGACATAAATCTAATTCCCCAGATTGGATGAATTCAATATTTAAAAAGAATTACAATTATTAATTGTAATAATAACAATACAGTCCTTACAATAATAAAGAAGAAACTTCATTGTATTCCTCATATATTGATATAGATTATACATAATTTTCACTTACAATTTCAAATTATAATAGTTATTACATATTACATTTATTTATTTAGTTATCCATTTATAGAGCGCCTGGTTCCACCGCCGGTGTTTCCCCGTGCTAGTTGCTGAAAAATAGCAGACAGTAGGGGTTGAGAGTCAGGCAGATTCAACACTCCGCCCCTAGGCCTGTAACAGGAGGTTTCGGGATTGGCAATATATGTCATGAGTGAACATAAACACAATTTTATCATTCACATTCGTCGTCATCATCTTCTTCTTCTGAATAGGTATCATCATTCTTTGTGTCTGTTGGATCTTCACAGGCGGGAAGTCTGCGGGATGTCAGTGCACTTGAGGTCATGTAGACAACAGACACATGTTGGCAGTTTTCAGCTCCTAATGCAGTTCAAAGCTAGTAGATCTTACACAGCCTGAGGTGCTGGCTGCCCCTCGATACAGTCCACTTCTATTTGCTATACTCCTACGTGTTTTTTCAACTTCCACCACCTCCCAATTGGACTCGGTATCATTCAGAAGACATCTCTTGCTAGTAGCGTCTTGATAATTCACACGTTCGGCATGTTTCTTCAGACAGTCTCTGTAAGGTGGAAGTTGATGACTGTCCAGCTCACCCTTCTTTGCGCAGAATAGGTGCTATCTGAAGTCATTCACGTGATGAACCGAAGATTTTGGTGCATATTACAAGCACAGGATTTTCTCCAATTTGTCCATTAGTTCTTCAGAGAGATCCCATTCGTCTCCGAGCTGAGAGAATGTTCCCTGTGTGTATCTGATGGCAGACAGGATTTTGAATTCACTTACTTTTCCTTTTCCCACAAACGTGCGTACTGTGTCACATCCAGTAAACGTATGATGACCTATTATAGCTCGACAGACATTTTCACCAAGAGTTGATGCTATTTTCCAAATGTCAAGGACTCGCATGCATATTTTAGTACCATATTTCAGACACAATTTAGCTATGATTCTGTCATGGCATCCCAAACACATAATAAACACATCGGTGTCATCTGAGCTCATCATTACTGCCTCATGACCCTCATTGGCAGCGTGTGCAGCAGGCATCAAAAAGCAACCATCTGCTTTTTTGGGTGTTCTGTTGAGATCGGGCACTTCGTGCCTCCCTTCAGATGTGATTTTCTAGCATTGAGCTTCATTGTGCACAAACAGTGTTTTTTTCTTAAGTTTTACAAAATACTCTGACTTCCTCCGTTCGATAACAAGAAAGATGATGAGAGTTGTTTTATTCCGTATGTGGCTTAGGAATTTTCTGCACTGTCGGACAATTTGGGAAGGTGAGATGCCCTGTAACTGGTGCCCAGAGTTTTTCCCCTCTGATTGCCCTTTCACTATTCAAAATAGTAATCTCATTTTACGTATCAAACACATCTGTTCTTTGACTCCTATTTCTTTCCCGCAAAGCCATGGACAAGTTTAATTCTTCTCCTTTTACTCTATTAGCAAGAATCATACCAACTGAATTTACACGTATTTCCTCAGCAGGGGTAATGTTTTTCTGCAAGCATGTTGCTAAAAGAGGTTTGTTTGCTTTTCGCAACCGACCGTCCGGAGTTGGTAAAGCCCATCCTAAGGGTTGAGAGAGTCAAAGTCAAAGACAGCTTTATTCAATTGCTATTTCATACAATCATAAAAGCACATATATAAAACGTACATATTAATTCAAACAAGTATTATAAAATGAATATCCTGTACATAAGTCACTATTCAGTGGATTGTTCATACAGTAAAAAGATCTCTAAGAACAAATACGTTATCACATGAAATAGCAGTAAGAGCTTAATTCATCCAATTTTAACAATTTATCAATAATACATATATGCCCTTTGTGTCTATATGACCTTTAAACTTCAATTACCAATTACCACACTTTTCCTGAGGTCGACGATTTTCTTTAGGAACATGGCTATCTTCCAGGTACTATGTACGTTATCCAAAAATTGCAAGGCAATGAATGCTGGACGACATTGTCTAATCTCTAAACTCTTTAGGATTGGAACAATCCACACGTTCCTCAATTCTCTATAAAATTTACAAAAGAAAAACACGTGTATGTGATGTGTGTCACATGGACACAGTTGCAATTCTCGGGCCCAGTCATTCATTATCAGAAAACTAACAATTGTGTGAAAGATCCCTAGCCTAAATCTTGTCAATAAAAACCTATCGTAGCCCCCAGGAACAACTGTTAAGTATGGCTGAATGTTAAAAGTAGTTCAAATTAACTGATTCTGCTGTACGCTAGGCTTTAAAATCTCAGATGATAATCTTATTGTGTCCAAAAGTTGGAGACCCTCTTTTTTTAGATCCTTTCTCCTAACAATATGTAAGGTGCTTGGGTCGGTGAAGTATTCAGAGTATCTGAGGTCCTCCATGAAGTTACGAACATACCTTACCGAAGGAATCTTTGAACCCCTTCCAATTTCAGACTATCCATCAAGATATCTCTGTTTAGCTGGGTCTCTGTTTTTGTCCATACTCTATGCCACAAGAGGATGGGCTCTAATTTTATAAGGTCTGAAATGTGTGGCAGGCCCAATTCTGCATGACAAACATACGAGGGTGTACTGGTCGGGACAGACAAGCTATATCTCAGAAATGTATTTTTTACAGTTTGCAACGAATACGTGTCAGCAAAGCCCCAAACACCTGCTCCATACATAGCTGTGGAGACGCTTTTGGCTTTATATATCTTAATAAGCTCCACAAGGGGACGCCTGCCCAATTTTCTTGAAAGATTTACAAGGGCAGTAATAGTCCTTAAAAATGATAGGTTTTTTTACTGATACGGCTTGAGTTCATAAATCTTTTCGATCAAAGAGTATTCCCATATATGAGAATCTCTTTGTTGGCTCTAACTTTTGTCCGTCCACAAAAATGTCCTTGCATCTATGGCTTCCACGACCACATCTCATTATGAAAGTCTATGATGTGTTAACCCTAAGGCCAAGACCCTTCATAAAATTAGAGAAGTTATCTAACACCCTCTGAAAACCTACTTGCGTGCGTGACACCAGTTATTTGTGGATCAGGAGGTAGTTTACTTTTATCCGTGGTGATCAGGTAATCATATTTTCTATTGAACCCTAGCTACCCAAGGACTAAACAAAGAGAATCTTGGTTAACAGAACTAACTAAGGGTTTCTTTAAATGTGGACATTGTGGCATGTGTAGACATGCGAAAGATAAAACCAAGCACTTTACAGATAAGAATGGTAAAGTCTACAACACAATGATGAATATTAGCTGCTATACTAAATATGTTGTTTTTATTATTACTTGAAAATGTGGTAAAATATATGTGGGTAGCACAATTAGGGCTTTGAAAGATCGTGTAAGTGAACATATGAGAGCAGTGAAATATAATGACATGAGATATCCCATTGCAGAGCATGTATATAATTGTGTTGCACAATGCCCAACAAAAACCTTTCAGTTCTTTGGTATAGAACATGTTAAACTGGACTCGCGAGGAGGAAACAGGGAACTAAAGTTGCGGAGGCATGAGGCAAGGTGGATCATGCGCTTGCGGCCCGTGGAAGATGCTCTCAATTATGACCAGGAGCTTCAATACTTTTTAGGGGACTAATTTGGAGAGATATATAGGATCCTCTAGCTGTTATGATTATGCATTTACGGTATACTATAGAATAAATTAGCATATAAATGTTTGATAATTGAAGAGTTTGCTGATTGTAGGATAGAGGTATGAAGTACGTCTGGGTAGAATTAGTGAAATACTTACTACATAACCTTTATGTCTAAATGGTACTTATAATTTAGAAAAAGGTAAGAATTGGTGCCTAAAGATGGCTTTTCTGTCTATACTTGATTTGCTTGGTTACTGAGTAAACGTGATTGTCATATGGTATTGATTTTTACTGATAGTACAAATATTCAAAAGATAATGTAGGGATCATTTTATTTTATTTGCCTTTTTTGTTTATTCATAAGTTTTACTGTTTATTTAATTTGTCATATGACGTTACTCTTTCAAGATGGCGCTGAACAAAACGGATTATCGGGAATAAAACAGTGTCATACATGGTAGTTGTCACTGTCATTATTACGTATATGACGTACGGAGATTATAATTCCCATGCTATGTCCGGGTAATCCTGGTATACATTGATTGTGTGAAGAAAGAATTCTAAATAATATAAAATAGTCAGCTTTCTATCGTTACAAGATGGCGCCCATTTAGAACGCTGGCATAGGGAGATAAAATACGCATGCCTCATGTCGTAGGCATCGTCACTGTCTATGATTTATATTGGAAGCACTGGCAATAACGTACTGCCGCTGCTACACCTGTAATCGGGTGTTTAGAACTTAGAAGGTACGTACAGACTCTATGAGTTTCAATGAATTTTATAGCAATGGGCGTATATTCGATTCGCCTGACTGAGAAACTGTTATCGTATTTATCTGCAGATCCCCGTACGTCAGGGACGTGTGAGTCATAATTCATGATATTACGCTGTGCGAATAAATATTAGCAGTATTTGGAATATTCCGTGGCGATATACAATTTGAAATTGATTAAGAACAGTCGAGGTAAGAGATCTGTACTATAGCTACACATGGTGGAGAAGTGTGGCTCAATGGTTAGAGCGGCAGACCCTGATGCAGAGGTCTGGCCCGGACCACGGTTCAATTCCTGCCTTGGCGGGTCTTGGGCTCAATTTCCCCGGACCCGATAATTCTTGCCTCGGTGCCTATTCTAATCATTGGTCCCACTCTGCAACTCTGGGCAATAGCTTGCTTAATCTCCACAACGGCCCCAAAAGCGCTAGGATGCCTGGCTTCACCTTGGGGGTGCCCAGGAGTGGGCACTTCACAGGGAAAGGCCAGGAAGGGTTCCACAGCGGTATGTGCACAGCGCCTGAAAGACCCTTTCGGGGGAGTGCGGAGCGCTATATAAATGCACTACATTTACATGGTTTTACAATACATTGCAAAAAGACAATCAGCGATATTAAGGATTGATTATATTATATATACTCTTTGCAGAGGATATCTTCATTTGAAACGTGGAGTAACATTATAGTTGGAATTCATGCACGAATACGGGAGGTATGTTGATTCGGTTTGGAAATATGAGGTGACTGGTGCGTATTGAGAAACCTTGCCCCATGTACTCCATAACTCATCCTGTTGCTATCTATCTTATTTCAGATACATGACCTAATTAAAGTCTAAGGTACTGAGGGGCATATCAACAAGGGCTTTATCTCTGCTTTTTTGGCTTTAAAAGCCAAAAAAGGAGAGATAAAACTAGCGCCCTATCAACAACAGGGTGCTAACATGCAAATTTGCATGTTAGCACCCATTTATTTTACGCTTCCCCTTGCATCTCTAATGAGATGCAAAGGGGGCGTTCCAGAGTAAAATAATAGGAGAAATGTCGCTAAGCGACATTTCTCCTATTATCAAGACTGTCGCTCACCCTGTTAGAGACAAAAAAAGCAGCGCTAACCGCAGTTAACGCTGCTTTTTTACGTCTGGTATTTTTCAGACTTAGCCATGATATCCTATGGAAGGAGGATATCATGGCTAAGTTTGCCTGTCCTTATCAACAAGGTAACGTGAGATTATCGCTGGGTTTACAGCAATAATCTCACGTTAGCCTGTTAGCGTGAGGATTTTTATCGCTATTGAGATAAGCGTTGCTAATAGCACGCTATCTCAGCGATAAAAATTCACGCTAGCCGGCGATAATTATCCTAGCGCTAAGTGCGCTTAGAGATAATTATCGCCGGTTGTTGTTGATATGCCCCCGAGTAATTAATTATCTGTGTGTCTGGCGCGCATAAGATACTAATGGTGGCATGATAACAATTCAAATTATTGGAGTGGCAATCACTATAGGCATAAGATATGATGTACACACATTAATTTTAGGGACACCTTATTATATTTTTGTTGTTAACCGAATAGGAACCATAGGTTAATAGAACTTGTGCATGTATGTACACCGAGCACTGGAAATTGTTATGTTGTAAGCACAATATGTAGTCCTCATGCATAAGGTTTTCTTTGGGCTCACCGTAAGCTGTCAATTTAATTCTTTTATATTTGCTGGTACTACAATTATGGTTATTTGCTACTTCCAGCCCTGAGGAAGTCGCACGGTTGATTACCATGGCGACAAAACGCGTTGGGGGGTGGAAGACTCTGAAATAAAAGAAGTCTAAAAGATCAGGAGCCCAATTGAATTTTGTGTTATCTCAATAATTTGTATACTATATATGGATATTGAGTGTGTGAATCAGCACAATTTGTGATTTATCAGTCTCTTTTGGGAAAGTGGGTGTTTTTCCCATTGTTTGATGCACCACAGTATTTTTAGCTTGAATAGAAATATTTGTGTAACTTTGTAGGAGCGCCTTATTCCGTCACACCCACCCTAAGCTATAAATGAGGTCAAGATATTAACCGGGGGAGCTGAATCACTTAGGCAAATCTCAAAAACCGATTTACAATTCCCAAGCACTTTTTTTGTAATCAAGAGAGGGTCCACCAGTGACCAACGCAATGTATATCCATTAGTTTTATCCAATACAATATAAGCTAAGGCCGGATCAAACTTATCATGCCTAGCAGGTTTACTTATCGATAATGATATAGAAAAACATAATGGAAAGTGGTCGCTAAGAGAATTGCCCATCAACAGTGAAAGAGCGAAGTCTAGAAGTGTGGTTATTTGACAAAAATACATAGTCTATGGTACTACATAGACCTCTCCATTAAAGGTGAAGCCCATAGGAGCCGGACGATC
The DNA here is from genome assembly GCF_964204655.1 of Triturus cristatus. Taxonomy (NCBI): domain Eukaryota; kingdom Metazoa; phylum Chordata; class Amphibia; order Caudata; family Salamandridae; genus Triturus; species Triturus cristatus. The sequence goes on along the minus strand of NC_140583.1, from coordinate 105,699,621 downwards.
GCATGACTCGTTCCCAAAACCTAGGTCAAGACTATAGACCATTTCATTGTACAAGTCCCCCAGGGCAGAGTGACAAAAATCGGTATTACCAGTCCCCTCTTCATATGTAAAACCACACTGTTTTCCATCCACGTTTGGACCCAACGGACAATTAAAATCTCCTTCCATAATGACCATTGCATACAGTTTTCAATTCATTAATCAATATTGTTACTACCAATCCCAGTTTTTCGGGGGGAATATTATTGTAAAAATTTGCCATTAGGATACGTTGCCTTTTATCCAAATCAATTACAATTAACTGGTAGTTGATCTCCTCCAGGTACATCTCTATCTTTTTCATGTTCAGTGTATTTGAAATGTAGGTACAAAGCCCTCCCTTAGCCTTTCCACTAAATACCTCAACTGCTGAAGTATGGAATGTCTTGTACCCATTAATGTGAATTGCGTGTTTTGTCCATGTTTCCTGCAGGCATAGTACATCATGAGCTTCTATAAAATTACACCTTATAGAATTACTTAACTTTGAACGCAAACCTGCGATGTTCCACGATACAAAGTTATAAATGGCTTCATCCCTCGTACCAGGTGGAATAGATGACGCCTCTGCGGTTGTGCGGTTGATGATAAACCACCCACATTAGTGAGTACCTCAACAGGAGTTGTGAAATTGAGGACCTCTTGAATCTCACCTGGAGACATATTACTACAATCACCTCAGTTCCCCCCTTGCTCTCTTTGATCCTCGGTAGCTACTTGGGTACCTATGGCTAGTTGAAATATTTCAGGGATCGGTTCGTCTCTATGGGGTCTAAGATCTCGTCGTTTTTTGGGGTCAAACTTGAGTTTCAAGGAAGAGTCTCTTGGATAAGTCACACAATTGCCCAGTCAATCTACACATTCAAGTGAGTTGAAACTTTTATAGCGATTTCTACATGTAATCACATCGCTATATTGCCTAATCTCTGAGAACATTTGTCCCCCCCTCGTTAGCCACAGATCTCTAAGTGGAAGCACATCTCTATACTGCATAGTCTATGGGAATGTTTCCCTCCCCCCTCGATTGACCAAGATCTCTGGGGGAATTGATAAAAATATCCCAGCAGGAGGATATTTATCACCTGCACCATAATGTAACTATTTCCGGCCCTCTCCAGGATTAATTGCACAAAGCTTGGCGACTTAAATGTTAGAACCACAGAATCACCAGTTAGGGACTTGGATGATTTACCAACCCACCCCACTCTCCGGGCCATTTTAAACTCCGAAAAGAGCCTGTCTTTAATTCCAGTCCTCAAGCTCACTAAATGTAAGCATTTGTTCCGCAAAGTTGACCAGTGTTCAAAGACATTGGGTAATAAGAGTGGAACATTTGACAGGACAACTACATAGGGTGTTACTTATGGGGAAAGATAAAAATTCAAATCTGGGGTGGTAACAGCCCCCTCACTAATTTTCAGAGAGATCTGTGTTGTAAGATGTCTCAAGCCTTCACCCAATTTATGCCTCCCGTTAACAGCTGAAGGCCCAGTTAAAGATTTGGAAGCTGTTAATCTATACTGGTGTCCCAGTCGGGATGACGTGGGAGATGTCACACTTTGCTGTGTGGGATTAATCCTAACTGGGTCTATAACTCTGTTGTCCGGTGTAGTAGGACAATGACCATTATTAGACTCCATATTAATTATAGTGCCCCACTCTCATTCCTAATTTCACTCAAAGATACTGTACCAGTACCCCTACCTGAGGGTACATCCAGGCGGGGTATGGGGATGTTAATGATAGACTCCTCTAGCTAAGCAAGTCTGTCTTCGATTTCGGATAATTTATGGGATAAAGGATCCAACAGGGTTACAACTATTGACTCTAACCTTTTCCATTGTTCCTCCTCCTTGTTGTGACCTAAAAAGATCCCATTCACTCTAGTCACAGTCGCTGCGCTATGTCCCTCCCTAGAGACATTTTCAGTGGCGTTAACTTTTCTCCTGGTTAACTTTGGTGACTGTTGCATGTTTTTCAATGTTCCCCGACCCTTCCTTTTCTTGGGCGGCAGTTCATAGCTATCACCGTGGCATCCTTTTGACTTTGGCCACTAGTGGTAACATTTGGCCCGCTTAACCTTCTTTGCCGCTCCGTGGACGTATTTATTTCAAGATTCTCTCCTATAGCCTGCGACTAATTGCTTTGGGAGAATATAACTTCAATATCATCCTGCTGATTATGAGGCCCTACCTGTACACTGGAAATCTGGGGGTACTGTGGGTCCATCGACAACCTACGCTCTGTGAGCTCTATCATGTATTAGTGCAGACTCTGCCCTCAACAAGAAGGCATCTAATGTCCCCACTACCCGTACACCATAATATACGTTTACTCATTTTAACTGGCCCTCTTAATTTAAAATCTTAAGTGTCCACACTGTACCTTCAGCAAATTACAATCTTCTAGTCCTTTTTATAATGTTAATAATGTGGCCCAGCCTGGTCTCTTCCGGCCTCTGACGGGCGTGGACGGGCCCGCCCTTGGCTCGGGTTGCGCCCGGGCGTGGGCCGGGCAGGCCCACGCGCGTCCTGTGTTGCGGGAGCCCTGGCCTCCTTAAATGCGCCCCCTGGCACGTCTGCTGACGAGTGCGGCGTACGCACCAGTTGTGCTGCTGGAAAGTGTAGTCCTCACCACTCGTGTCACCTGTGGAAGGGCTTGAAGCAGGAGTGGCGTAGGCTGCAACAAAGTCCGACTCCAGGCAGTGACAGGCATTCTGGCAGGTAAATAAAAAAGAGCTCACGTGCTGCGGGAGCCCTGGCCTCCTTTAATGCGCCTTCTGGCGCGTCTGCTGACGAGTGCGGCGTACGTGCCGCTTGCGCTGCTGGGAAGTGTAGTCCTTACCCCTCACCCTTTGTGTCACCGGTGGAAGGGCTTGAAGCAGGAGTGGCGTAGGCTGCAACAAAGTCTGGCTCCAGGCAGTGACGGGCGTTCTGACAGGTAAATACAAAAGAGCTCCCCTAAGGGTTGAGAGAGTACATCCACCATGTGAAGGTTCCAATTCTGCGCTGTCACAGTGATTCAACCAAATAGTGGTTGGTCTACTTTCATGATGATTGTCCTGCCACCGCTGTTCACTGCCTTCTTTTTGCACATGTTAGTGAAGGTTGTTAGTTTGTTCATTTTTATTGGGTCATTAAACTTCTTAATAGGTGGATTATTCTCAAGTCGCTCAAGTTTGAAGTTTGTATAGCACTGTTCACCTATTTCATGCGCCTTCATTTTGTCAGATACTATGTCTTGCGATGCCTTTTTTGCTGTGTAGAGACTAATGGTATCATGTGGCCCAGCAAATAGGTTTATTCAGCTTTGAACCAGACTAACAGCTCTTGGAACAGTATATTCAGCTTTTTCAATATATGACTTCTGTAGATCTGTGTGTGTAAGATCTCAATTATTGCCACATGCCATTTCCCTTATCTGATCCAAAAATGTGCTTTTTTGTTCAGCCTTCATATAACATATTTTCACAACACCTGCCTTGAGGTTGTAACTTGTTGTACCACCCGGAGCCTGTGTGTCTTTGTTGACCCTTACCTCTATAGCTCAATGGACTGGAATTCCTCCAAACGGATCAATATGTGACAGTTGAACAGAAAGGCATCTGTTGATGGCGTTGTGGTGTATCGCTGGATGTTTCACTCTAAGTAATGTCATTTAGGCATAGTGTAGAGGAAGATATCTAGAGTCATACGCAAAACACCAAGGATCATAGAGAGCATGGCTGTAAGATGTAAATGTCAGTTTCCTTCTCGAGCAGCACACATCAGAGCCAGCAAGACATTTTCAACAATATCCACATACGACATCGAAAATGCAGAGATCTCCACTGTCATGTTGAAGATGTTCCAGGAATACATCCCAAAGCTGTTTTACTTCTCTGTTGGCCTAGGTCTTTTGCAAAGCCATTAATATTCTCAATGAATAAGTAGACTACCTGAATGCTCATTTGTAATTCTTCTCCACCCAGTGGATGAGTTCCAACCAAGTCAGTCTCAACATAGCTTCATAGACGCACTTATGTACTCAAACTGCACGATTGTACATGCGACCTTCTAGTACTGATGATATTGATCCTTCTGCTATCTTTTTTGCTTCAATGCAAAGGCCACAAAAGCCAGCATCTTGAAAGAGCTTTCTAAAAATGGACATGATATTGCAAATGGTGTGAAAGATGCCCATTCGAAGAATGATTCTGTTGTACGTTGCTTTATGTTTCCACAAATTCTCAGTTGTTTTTGTGTAGAGAGATTGATCCATGACCACTACAATATTCGCCAAAAGCATTGATTTCCATATCAGCTCTAACTGTTTTCCATTTTTAGAAACAGTTGTCAATTCAGTTGCAGTGGCATTAACAGTGGTTAAGTAGCCAAGGGAATCTTGTGATACAGTAACTAGGTCTCTAGTACTGATTTTAGATCCTGTACAACTTGGTATTATCTGTGTGAGGCTCACTTCTTGTCTTGTAACAAACCAGATTACGTTTTTATTTTGTAAAATCTTAAATTGGGCAACACATTCCGGCATGACTTCAGTACTTGTCATCAATGGCTGAGGCCTAACTCGTTCCCCAGAAACATACATTAACAATTCTTCAGTATATGCGGTGGTCAATGGTCTTTGCTTTTGTCCCTTAGTGCCTGTGAGAGGAACTTTAAAAGGTTGGGGTGCAAACATCTTGGGCTGAACAGCTATACCATTGACTCGATGAGCTGCCCCCTTACCAATATGAGTCTCTTCCAGCCAATCAATGTTAACTCATACAATGTTAGTGAAGACATGAGGCTTTATGCCAGCTGGAAGAACAATTTGCTCATTTAAGGTAGCAGCAAGGTTCTGAAGACATAAGGCAGTAACATTTTCTACCAGTTGTGATTATGAAGTCCCATGACAAAGTCTGTTTGGAGTGCAAATGATTTGAACATTACCTGTCAGCGTTTTTACAGCGTATGGGAAAAACAATTGCTTGGGGGGTTTCTGTTGGCCATTTGTCACTGCATATTATAATGTCCTGACTGAATGATTGCATAAGTAAGGCAACCCTTTTGCACCGCTTTGTGTGTTCTGGCTCTCCAGTCAGAGGTCATAAAAGGAACAGTTTAAGGTAATCAGGCACTTTGAATGGATCTTTATCAATGTCTGATGGATGGTATGGCCATGGTGTTGATGTCAAGTTTGTTTTAATCATTGTTCTTATGTGCAATGACGTTTGATCTTGTTCATGTCTGTTGCCTTAACCCTTAAATCTAATAATTCTCTTATCAAACTATGGTTTTCTCTTATAACGTCCTGTAGCACGACACTATCAGGTTGGTCCAATAATTTTCCTTGTTTGTCTGGGAATATGAGGAGGCTGTCACCGAACTTGGACTCCAATTTTCTTCTAATATGCTTCTTGGTTGATTTGTTTATCCCCTGTATTCCTCTGCGTGCCATAAGGGTTTCAGGCCTTTCAGTGAGAGTCGTCTCACGTATTACCTCTTTGTTAGGAATAACCACAGTTCTACTGTATTGAGATAGTTCATCATATGCTTCATCTCTCATATTTTTATAGTGATCATCGTTTTGATGCGAGATGCATGATCTTCCTCCTTTGCTTTCACGCTCTTATAGTTCCTATAACAAGGTGCATGATCGTGGGCTTCAGCAGCTACTACGTCCCTACTACAAGCTGCTAAGATCTTTTAGTCACAATTAATGGTTGAACACTCAGAAGTCTTTTATCAGCTTTAAGTTCCGTGGTATTGATTCACTTCTCACATTTTGATGTTCCTTTGCATTGTTTTATCATTCCACAAAATATACATTCTTCAGCATACACGTTTGACTTTAATGATGTTCTTCTGTTTAAGCGTTTACTCATACATTCACTCGTTCCAGCATCATCACTTGCTCCAGCCAGCTTTTTACTTAATATTCAGCAAATCTCTTTTCATCGTAAACAGGCTCCTGCCCTTCCTGTGGTAAAATACTTAGGGAACTGCTTTGCTTTCCACATTGCCCAAATGTCTAATAATGGAATGTGCTTCCTCCCTTGAGCTGCCTCTAACAAAGTTTTCCTGCAGTAGTCCTGTGGGTTTTTCAGCGTAACTCCATGTTGGACATTTGACAATACATGAATTGTTCACTGAGGATCAGAGGGGCGGGATGTGCTTGTTTCAATCTTCTTCATGATGCTGAACGCTCATTCAACACTAGCTCTGGAAAAAGATTAGTGTTCTTAATATGATAATAATTACTATTATAATGATTATCAATTTTTATAATCATATTTACTATAATTGTAATTGTTAATAATAAAGATCAAAATCATAAAAACTATGAAAACATTTCCATTTACTTCAAGGCATCTTGGGAGTGGAGTGGTAGCACACAAAAGGCAAAGAGTTAGGCTCACATATTTTTCATCTCTAGGTGTCAATACCTTGCCAATAAATCATATGAGATTAGGTCTAGGCTCAAGGCCTTTCTGGAGCACTCATCTGCAAGGAAATAAATCGAGAAAAACTTCTAGGACAATTTACAAATGCTTATTAACAATATTTAAAATAAATATGTATTTGAAACAACAATCACTCAAAAAATTAGTTGAAAGAGTAGCACATTTTATCTAACAGTTAAAGTTTAATCAAAGACCACTTTGATTTGAATATGGAATTTGAATATAGAATTTTCAGCAAAGTTGTATACGCAATACAATCCTGGTTTATAAGGATAAAATCTACGCAAGATAAATTCTATTGTATATATTGTTTGGTTGGGCTTTCTTTTTCATATGACATAATGGAAACCAGATACCACATTTCTAAATTTAGCAGGCCGCCCCACATCCACCACTGAAAGTGAACCACAGAATTCAGAGCACTGTATGACTCAGACAGGAGCGGGTTTTGTTACCCACAGTTTTATTGTATCAAAATGAGACAGAAACAGAACACGATGTACTCTGAAAAGCAACAAAGGTCTGTTTCCAAATAACATTTGTATTAAAGTATTAACGCTTGTCCCAGCAAGAAGGCAACTGAATGCGGTGTTAGGGAGCAGGAGACAATGCAGGGGCACTTCACTGTCTGTGCTACACAAAGGAAATTTTGCGCTATAGATTTGAGAAGATGCTGAAAATCAGAACAAACTGAGGGGCATATTAGCAAGGGCTGGCGATATAATTATCGTCGCTTTAGCGTCCGTTTTTGGGTGAAAAGCGGCGATGATTATATCGCAATATCATCAAGGACACGCTAGCGCGTGTTCCCTTGATGTAGAGCCCGTTTTTTCACAGCCTCGCATCGCTAATGAGGTGCAAAGAAGGCGTGGCTGTGAAAACAACACATGAACATATCGCGAAGGCAGCTTCGCGATATTAACAAGGAGGTGCAGCGATAAAAAAAATCGCGCTACCTCAGCCTTAACTCAGGAATTTAACACCTGTTAAATTCCTGACTAACCATTAAAGATAATGGGGTAACCCAGTAACCCTCAGAACCTGGGCATTTGTGATAAAGGCAAAAAATGGTTCTGTTGGGAATAGGTAAGCTTAGTTACACATGCAATAAATGCTAAATCTCATTCAGTAAACATTCATTCATGGAGCAAAAAAGGGGGGAGTATACACACATGAACAAAAGAATTCAGAAATTAAATTAGTTTTTACTTTATAATCAGTGTCCGGAAATTTTTCAAAAAGCTGTGCATTTACAGGTTTAATGAGTCTATGTAAGCACTGAATGTTCTATGTTGTATTTGTATTATGGTTGGTCAGACCTGTAAATGCACAGCTTTTTGAAAAATTTCCGGACACTGATTATAAAGTAAAAACTAATTTAATTTCTGAATTCTTTTGTTCATGTGTGTATACTCCCCCCTTTTTTGCTCCATGAATGAATGTTTACTGAATGAAATTCCTGACTAAGGCATACTTTTAATGGGATATGGATTATGCTGGGTCCTATCAGCAATGTTATCGCTGTTTTCAATGGAACATCGCTGGAAAACCAGCGATGTTCCATTGAAAACACCGCTATCACTGAAATATTATCGCCATAGCGCTATGCGTTGTAAATATAGCGTTATCATGTCGATAATATTCAGCGATAGCTGGCGATAATTTTTCTATCGCTATGAACGGCCAGCGATAATTATCGCTGGCCGTTGATAATATGCCCCTGATTTGTCAATGCAAGTGTAGAAGAGGGGGAGCAGTCTGGTGTTGAGGTGCGCGGAGGTCCATATTGTGGGAGCGAAGGCAGTACAGGCCTTTTCAGAAGCACCTATACTTGGCCAAGCACATGAGAGCACTGACCTTCATCGTTTTTGAGCAGGGCCTATCTGTTTACAGTGGTCGAGTACGGAGCTGCGTAATTTAGAATCCACAGCCTGCATATACTGTATTCATATGTTACGATATAATTCATATAATCAACTTGTGCCTTAATTCATTAACTTGTGTGTTTTACCCTTATTATCATAGATACACATTGCTATGCACATTCAGAAATCCCATGTAGTTTTATTGGAATGAATAAATCACCCGCGTATTTCCACTTATATGATATTAATGTTATAATGATGACAGCTTGCCTTTTTTGTTAATAATGTTATAATGGACATCCATTTTGACTCTCAAGCTAACTCAGCTTGACATTAGGCCGTAGCCGAGTGTTACACATTTTGAGACTGTCAGTATGCTGTTTATTTATTTATTTGCAGGTGCATTTTCAAGTTCCTTGTTAGCTAGAGAAAGACTCATTATTTTGTACTAGATTGATAGTGATACATGAAGACTAACGCTGGCAGCAGATGCAGAGAAATGACGATTAGAGGAGTCTCCTGTACCCGGCGTATCAGGAAGATGCTAGGCTCAAGGACAAACAGATGTGTGACAAATTGTGTTGGGATGGGACTTTGGGAGATTACTGACTCCCGACAAATAGCGACTCCCGACAAACGCCACCATGGGGCTGGCTCTGGACTGCGCAAGCTATACATGGGTGTTCTGGTACCTTTGATCGTGCTTTCAATTAGTCTTCCACAATAGTGAGGGCAGAGACCCTTCCCTGACTTGGAAGAGAGCAGATCTCTCTTACTTTCTGATCTCCCCGAATGTGGAGCTTCATTCCTGACACGCTTTTCATTCTTCTGAACTTCCACTGAGGTTCATGTGAAGCTGACACCTTTTATTCTTTAGAAATCCCCTTCACATTTCATTACTTTAACTAGCTAGGGTTGTTTTTTATGGACACTCAGTATGGGTACTTTTCATTCTTTGCATATGGATTACTTCTTAATACTTAAATTCATAGTCTGTGAGCGCCTTAACATTTTTCTGTAATTATATATTCAATTCATTATTTCCAATTTTGCTGACTGTGATGAACTAAAGGTTTGAAGATAAAACTGTATGGTTGCACATCATCCTCTCTGTCATTATTGTGGAATTGTATTGGTTTACTTAAAAAGTCAATGAATTCTGAATGCTAGCTCTCCCTCAGTGCTTCAAGTCGACTACCAAAGGTCCATATGACCAGTGAAGCATTTTGTTTGAGGGCAATACCAAGAGATTGAGGTTTGAAGATGACTGCTCCATCAAGTACATGATACATCATACATTGCAGTGAACCTGGACCCCAGGAAGGTGCCTCAGGACGATGCTAGGATGCATAAAATATTATTCTGCTTTTACTGGGGTGAACCACAGATTTTGGAGCCACCCTGAGAATCCTAACAATAGATATTGATCAAGGAGTCAGGTCCAGGATGGAATTGCACAACCCGTGTATGGGCATGGTCGTATTGCTGCAAGGATATCCAGCTTAGTTCAATGAAAGGCTCATTCATGCAGACTTTTCTGGATAATGACCAACTACACACCTTGAAGATATATTTGTGGTCAAGGTACATAAATGTGTGGAGTCAGGTATACAAATTCTATACTTACTTTTCTTTAGATCAGTTTCAATATTTTCCCTCGATGTTTCCATATTAAGATATTTTGTCTTCGATATTCACGAGGCACACCACATAAGCGGCTTGTTAGATCAGTTACTACAGAGATCAGTGATCATGCTGGTCCTTTTTGATCTTTCAGATGCTTTCAGCACAGTAGGTCACAGCATTCTCCTCTCCTGCCTCCAATCTGTGTCCAGTGCCTTAGACCAGAACTCATCTGTTCTAAATCCTTCCTCTCTGCCCGCAGCCAGAGAGCAAGACAAGGTGAGGTATCTTCTTCAGCCAGACCAGCCACCCTCAGAGCACCTCAACACTTTCCCAACCCCACTTTGACTACTATGCCCATGTCAAAAAACAGGAATATGCATCTTAGGAGACAAGTACCAACTCACAGTCATCCCATCACAGCAGAAGCCTTTGACACCTCTATGCGCCAAAATCACATTAAACCCAATGAGTGAAAAGTTTTGCCCTAGGTCAACCCAACTCCTGAAAAAATATAATTGTGCAGCTCCACTCTGCCCTGCTAAGCAAAACAGCGACCACAGGAACCAACGTGAGATGCCTCAGTGTCATGTGGACTTCAGCTTAAAAATAACAAATGGCAGCAGAATTAAATACAGCCATCTTTCATATGAAATGCCTAAATAGAGCTTGCCATATATACCAAAGAAAGCCACACCTTGGTAGTCAATGCCAAGTACCCACATACCAAAATAAAATATTGCAAAAATCGTTAAACACACCAGATGATTTGTGTTTAAAATAAAAACATGCGAACCTCCAGCAAGTCAACTAAAAAGACTCTAGTGGCTCACGGTCTACACAATAATCACAATCAAGTTTCCTATATCTAAGATACCAGTGTTGTGAAGGATCCATTCAAAAATGTCTTCAAGACTCAATCAAAGGCTACCAGCCCACCCATGCACTGCCAGAAGTAACTCACTCATTGGAACTTGCTCATCAAACCCCAAACTAGAATCAAAAGCAGGGGTGACAGACACTTTGCAGTAATGGCACCCAATCTCTGGAAAAATCCACCCATCGAGGTTTGGAACCCGCCCACCCTCATGCTCTTCAGTGGAAACTTTAAACTCACCTCTACAATGCCAACAGCAGACCACAAAACAACAAAACGCATTGGGAAAGCAAATAGTTTTTGGTTCTAAAAGGCCGAGTTATTGTCTTTGATAATGCTTTTTTCATAGCTTTCACATGCAAGCACATGTGTCATGATGCATGTGAGTGTTTGCGCAGCAATTTTATAATGGCCTAATTGTTGAAGAAAACCCAATGCCAGATGCCCACAGATGTGCATTCATGCAGCGTGACACACACCCACATTTTGTTCTTTTTATGTTTCACCTGCACAGTGCTTGCCCCGTGCATGCAAAATGTCTTTAACTTACTATTACTTACCATTGGTAGGCTCTGACGTCACTCTCGTTTCCTTCCTTCTAATTAGTCAGTTGCCTCCTTGCTTCAGCTTCCACTTGGGGTTTCGCCATGTGTCCCTACTATGGTGCATGGACCAAGTACAGTTTACTGTCTGCAGCCAGTGTTCTTTCATTGGCCGCAGGCTCCTGCAGGTACTCTTTTCTATAAACGTTTGGACATGCACTCTTGCTCTTGAACAGTGCATACCTGTAGTTAGTCTCCTGCCCCCTCCCTATTTTCTCCCTGCAGCTCCCTAGTGTTGCTCCCCCGTTGCTTTCCCCTGCCCTCCTCCCACTGTCCGTTCTTTTCTTAGTCCCCACCCTCCTCCAGCTGTGCATAGTTTCTTAACATCCCTCCCCCCAGTGTCTGTTGTTTCTTAACTACTATGCCTTTCTCCTGCTGCCCGTCGTTAATCCCCCCCACCCCCAAGCTGTTTTTACGTGGCTTAAAGCATAAACAGTGGTATGACAGGTCAACGCTGGCCGCAACATAGCACTTTTTTTATTCTTGTTTCATAGGCTGGTCAGCTTCATAACTAGAAGGAGTATCTCTTTAGGTCCCTTACACGTGAGAAATTTGCAACTAAATAAATGTACCCTGCCAGTCCACTGTGAGCCTGATTGTGTTTTGCGAACAAGATGTGGTGGGTAAAGTTCTGCAAGGACCATGGCAGTGACTAGGGTCTGTGGGTTCCCTGGCTCAGCACCCACACTGAGCTGTGGGGCGCGCCAGCTCTTCTGCTTCACATATCCCCAGTTGTGTTCAAACCCATTGACTCGTGGATTTGGTACACTAGTTCAGTTGTCAAAATAATTAGTGTCGGACTCTTATCAGGAGGAAGCTTATACCAGCTCATTTCTCCTGTTAGTGCCGCCTAAAACAGAACCTACTACTAGCCGTGAAAGTGGGGAGAGGATGTGGTGTAATGGCCAGAGCGCCAACTTCGGAGCTGGGGAATTTAGTGGCATATCATCAAGGACCGGCGATAATTATCGCTAAGCGCACTTAGTGCTAGGATAATTATTGCCGGGTAATGTGGAATTTTATCGCTGAGATAGCGTGCTATTAGCAACGCTTATCTCAAAAGCGATAAAATTACAAGCGCTAACTGCCAAATGTGAGATTATCGCTGGAAATCCAGCGATAATCTCACGAAGTTTGGCGATAGCTTGATGATAGGGCAAGGCATACTTAGCTATGATATCCACCTTACATAGGATATCATGGCTAAGTCAGTCTTGAAGCAGGCGTAAGGAAAGTAGTGATAACAGAGGTTATCGCTACTTTGCTTGTCGCTCTGCAGGTTAGCGTGCCCATTGATAATTGGAGAAATGTCACTTAGCGACATTTCTCCAGTTATGTCAGGGCAGGACCGCCCACTTTGCATCTCATTGGAGATGCAAAGTTGGACGTTCAGAATACAGGCGCTAATGCAAGGTTTACACGCGATAGCGTGATCTTGCTGATTAGGCGATAAAATTATCGCCACTTTTCGTCCGAAAATGGACGCAAAAGCGGCAATAATATTTTATCGCCTCGTTGATGATATGCCCCTAAATTCGAGTCACGGCTCAAAATCCTGTGATTCTGGGCAAATCACTTAACATCCTTGTAAACTAATGTGTCCTTAACTGGTACTCATGAAAAACGCCGGTGTTGATGAATAAGTGCCGGTGGTGAGCACTGGCAACCACTGGCTCAAATTAAGCACTGATTTGGAATGACACTCAATTGCAAATGGTGACACAGAATGCTCTCCCAACACGCACCTCCATTTTACTTTTCTTTTTTTTATCACAAACACTGGCCACATACACAGGAGATTTTCGTACCACCTGCTTGAAATCTAAGATCTGCTTTTAAAAGAAACCCACCCAGCAATCTCATGGATCATTACACACACTCTTTTGAGCTTCATTTTTCTGTAGCGCACACTACCTGTCAATAAGTATGAAGTGATCCTCACTTTTTTCGTCCCCATAATGCTTGCAAAAATGTAGTGTCTTCTACCTTATATGTCACTAGGCAAACCCCTTGTAGTTTCATACTTTTTGTTGCTTTGTCCTGAGTGTAAGACATGTCATGCTCATTATTGAATATGTTTACCTGCTGCTACCTAATCTCTTTGTTCTGGACAGACAAACTACCCTTTGCCCACTGAGCTTCAACCCCAGGGACCTGGACTTCCAAGCTGTAAGCCCTTTAATTAGCTAGAAAGTAGGTGCAGGGTTGTCCTTAGCAATGGAGATAGGTTTTCAACTTGGTTAAAGTAAAGGTGATAAGAGTACTTCCAGAAAGCTCTAAATGGATTTTCAAACCCATAGTCCCTGGAGCTGAGGATCCGGGTTCACGTCTCAGCCTCGGCTGAACATCCTGTGATTCTGGGCACATCCCTGTATCTCCCCCGTGCCCATGGACAGTGCCTGTATACCCTCACGAGTGATGTACTTAGCGTACTTAGCGTGAAAGGGGAAGGTAAAGGGTTTTGCCGTGGGCGTTCCACTGCAACACCCATTGATTTTGATGCTGCCCCCTATTTACAAGGGCAGCGTAAATAGGAGGCAGCACCAACATTAAGACCAGGGGAAACCTAGGGGGATAGTCACAAGGAAGTGGCGGAGAGAGGCGTTAGCCTTCTTGGCTTAACGCCTCTTTGACGCCACTTCGGAAACGCAAGCCTGCACAATATTCACAAGAATGTGGTGCAGCCTTTCATTTCCCCTGCGATGGCGCTAAGTTCAACAACTGAGCGTAAATGCAGGCACCCTTGCAGAGTGCAAGGATGTCTGTGTGCAGGGAAGTATTGTTTATGTGTAGGAAGGTATCCCTTCCTGCACAAAAACAACCCTAAATGCAATTCTCTCACTTTCAAGTGTGCTGCTTTATGCAGCACACATGAAAGTGAAAGAATGGCATTTTCAAAAAAGGTTTGTTTATGTACAGGAAGGGACACCTACCTCTACATACACAAACCATGGCAATTTTCTTTTTCCATGTGTGCTGCACAAGGCAGCCCACATAAAAAAAAGCAAAAACGAGGAGAAATAAAGCATTTCTCCTTGTTTCGCCTGTTTAAGAACAGGTGTTTCCAGGTCTTAATTTTGGCGCTGCCTCCTATTTACGATGCCCTTGAGAATAGGGGGCAGGGTCAAAATCAATGGATGCTGTGGTGGAACGCCCACCGCAACACCCACTGCACGCCCTTTTCACGATAAATGTGAAAGGGTGCCTTATTCACAAGGCAGAGTTAAGCCACGTTAAGTGTCTTAACACTGCCTTGTGAATAAGAGGAGGCCCGTATGGCCAAGACAACATCACTGAATGTGGCATTGTGGTGGCGATAGGGACTTGTGAATATGCACCCTGGTGTTAAACAGGTGAAAGGAGGGGAAATGCTTTATTTCTCCTCGTTTTTGCTGTTACCATGTGTGCTGTGTTGTGCAGCACACATAGAAACAGCAAAACGCCAATGATTGTTTATGTGCAGGAAGGTGACACTTCCTGCACATAAACAATCTTTAAAGCAAATGACATTTTGTAACTTCTATGTGTGCTGCATTAAGCAGCAAACATAAAAGTGACAAAACGCCAATTAAAGACTGTTTATGTGCAGGAAGGGGCACCGTCCTGCAGATAAACAATCTTCCACCCAACGCAGACACCCTTGCATTATGGTGCAAGGGTGCATGCGGTGGCGCTAGGCAGCGAAAGTTAGAACCAGCGTAGGGAGAACGGCTGCAGCTCTGTGTTTCAGAAGTGGCGGAGTGTGGCGTTAAGCCAAGGAGGCTAAAGCCACGCTGCGCCTCTTTGTTGTAAATATGCCTCTGAGTTTTTTAATGAAAATGGATAAACATAAAAAGGGAGAATATCACGTTTTAATAAGTCCTAACTAGGGCGGGTGTGTGCACCACGGAGATGTGTTTCATGCAATGAGGAATGAATGACCACCAATGAAAATCAATGAATCACACAACATTTTTTTACATTTCGCCAACCACGGCCCATGCAGGTAAGAGCAGTGAGGCTGGGTTGGGGGGTGGGATACGACAGATGACCACGAGGGAAAAATAAATTATTAAATAATTTACCCTTGTCATCGTCTGTCAAAACCCCCCCCACATCTCTTACCTGCACGGGTTGCTACTGAATATTTAGCTGACTGTTGATGTATTTCCCAGGGTACATGGAAGTGGTCATTACACATAGAGAGGTCTACAGAGGACATCTGACTTATGACACACACTATTATATTTTTAATATTTTATTATCCTACATTATTATATTATAATTATATTATTGTTACATATTATTATAATTATTATATATTATTATATATTAGTTTACTATTCTATTATATTATTATCATACACACACTTCTAGGGCAGAAAAACAACCACCTCTCATTCAGAAAGCAACTGATGAAATCTTTTCATTCATTGACTCACTTCAGGAAACTGCTTAAAAACTGGCTTTTCTCTAAAAAACACTAAAATAGGTTTCAACTCGGCTCAGACAATGTACTAGCATCAAGACACCAAGGGGGATATTCACAAGGGCTTATCTCCGATTTATCCCGACCTTAACGCATCAAAAGTGGGAATAGACCTATCACCCCATTCACAAGCAGGTGCAAACTGCAGACATCGCCAGTATTCCCGCGATAACTGCCCCAAAATTCATCACCACAGCGGACACCACCAACTAACCCTAATGAGATGCAGTGTAGGCGTTTCCGTGCAAAAACACACGAAAAAACCACAACACCACTTTCACAATGAACTGCCAGATCTGCGAAGCGAACCAAAAACAGGCGATAAGCCGCGGTAGCCGCAGATATTTAAAACCTGCCTCAAGCAGGTGTAAAGTCGGACGACTACCTGCAGCAGGCAACGGAGCCCAGCACACAGTCACACCCGAATAACAAACAATGCCATGGAGCTACTCATCATGCAGCTCGGAGCCCCAACAGGCCCACAACACCCACCGCCACTACCCACAGGACCGCCACCACACCCAGGACCCGGACCCATCCCCCCCGGACCACCACAGAGGCAGCGCAGAGTAAGACAGTGGACCTTCCGAAATCACACCACTCTCACATACCTAGCGCCCGAGAAAGTCATTGCCCACTACAGGCTCAAAAGGGCAACCAGCCTCCAAATCATGACCCACATCGCCCACAGGCTGACGGTCCCAACACAGCAGAGAACCAACATCCCTCCACAGACAAAGCTGCTTTTGCATGTGCTGCCGCTGTTGGCCTCTGGTACCTTCCAACCAACAACTGCCAAAGTCGGAGGGGTCTCACAGCCAGCCCTATCAAAGTTCATCACACCTGTCCTGGATGCCATCCTCAGCTTCATACCCCAGTACCTTCACTTCCCCAACACTGCACAGAAACAGCTGGAGACAAAGCAAGGCTTCTACGCCATAGCCGTGTTAGGGGCAATCGACTGCACACATGTCCCACTTGTGCCCCCTGCGGATACTGCACACCACTACCGCAACAGAAAGCCTCAGCATTCCATCAATGTGCAGGCAATAGCTGACCACCGGGGACTCTTCATCAATGTCGTCGCCAGCTACCCAAGCAGTGTGCATGATTCTTTTATCTTCTGACAGTCCATCATCAACCAGCGCTTCCAGGATGTTCACATATGGAATGAGACTGCTTGTTTGTAAGTGCCAAATCAACGAATCACACACCCCAAAGCCACCAACACACAACGCACAACTGTGGGAATGCACACATGACCAAACCACATACAACATGTCAAACTACACGACCACCTACCAGACACGACAACACCACTCCATGGTCATCCTGGGCTACCCCTGCACCCAATACAGACATTGCATGGCACCACAGACACACAGCAGCTGAACGTTTGGAGATGCGGAATGCAGCCATGTGTGAGGATGCAAGTGACCCATGAGTGCGAATGTACACAACGAGAAGTGAGGCATGGATGTGCAGGACAGACATGGGAATGCAAACAACTAATATGTCCATGCAGACCACAACTGCTGGTGACTGGAGAGTAGTGAGCAGTGGACGCAACCATGCCACCCCAGGCCGTGGGACAAATAGCGGAAGTGTCGCACGCTGCATCTCCCCCTGTGTGCGTGAGCGTAGTGGGTTGGCCCTGAGTACACCAGGGCTGCGCAGGGGTGTGGTGATAAACCCCGTTGTGCAGGGCGTGGTCCACTCACGGGTAGGCCAACGTACTGACAGTGCGGCGCCGTGCGGCCTGCCACGAGGCCGACGCCGTGAGCAGCAGGGCCTGCGACCCTGTGCGCCTGCTACACCCCAGGATGCTGATGCACAGACCAGGCATGCCCGCCCCAGTGTACCAGTGCCGCACTGCTCACCTGCCGACACCGGCTTGTGTCAAAGAGGGCCCAACACGTGCTGGTGCAAGCACCAAGCCCCAGTCCCGTCACCTCTGCAGCCTCCGCAGACCATCGCTGGTCCACACCACTCCTTACTAATTTACATGCTCCACCAGCGTCCTCTTCGGCCCAGTAGGTCCCACATGTGGAACAGTGTCTGGAGTCCTGAATGGCAGTGACCCCAAGTCCGTGGCAGTGGCCACAGCACAAGACTCCCTTCGATCAGTGAGGCATAATTCCATATTGTAGGCCTGCGACACGTGGTGCCACTAACCCTGTGCACCATAAGTGATCATCATTCTCCTGCGGAACATCGTTGGTGTCTGAGCCTGTGGCCTGGGGGTTTTCATTAGCAACGGACAGGTGTCTGGCCTGGCTCTGTGGCATTCATATCCGCCATGTTGCCAGACACAGCTAGCATGTGCCCTCTGCATCATGCCCTGGGGGTAGGCCTCCCATTCTCCCTCGTAACACTCCGCGGAAGGCACCCATGTCACATGTGAGGCCCTGCTCTGCCCTCATGACCCTACCCCAGTCTCCTGCAGGTCAGCGTCCCATGGCGGTGGGCCAGTGTTGGCCGCTGTGCATCGGGGGCCACTAACCCTGTGCGACTCGAGTCATTCCCCCTTGATGTACTGACATTGCATTTCTGAGTGCCTGATGACTGTAGGAGTTGTTGCTAGCACCTGCTACTCCCTGAGGGCTGGCTTACACTCACCCCACACACAGCACAGGCGTCACTGTATTGGTGGGCCTGCCATCACATCCTCCCGAACCAAGTATTGACTCTTTTCTCCCTGCACTGTCACAGGTGATCAAGGATATGCATTCTGCCCTTGGATGATGACACCCCTCCAAGACCCGGACACACCCGCCCAGAGGCAGTACAATGTGGCCCACATACGCATCAGGGGCTTCGTTGAAATGACATATGGCGTGTTGAAGTCACGTTTCAGGTGCCTGGACGGCACAGGTGGAAAGCTCCTGTACAACCCGGACATCGTGTGCAAGATGATCGTTGCATGTTGTGTGTTGCACATCTATGTTGGCACCAATGCCTCATGGATGCCAGTTGCAGAGGTACCGGTCGATGATGGTGACGATGGGGCAGGTGGCCCACATCCCACTACAGATGCGGCAGGAATGGCCTGTAGGAACTCCATCATTGACACTTACGTCTCGTGAGCACGTCACATTGTGGCCGTCTATGGCAATCATGGGACAATAGAGGATGTCCAATTGCACTGCAAGTGTGATTGAAACATATTTGCAGGTTACAGGTTCTACTTGTACATTGTCATGTTTCATTTTCCTGCAGTTTCCGATGTGATTTGCCATGATGTGCACATATGCGGATCCAGTTGTGTCCTGTTTTCTGTTCTGGAGAGGTTGCTGTTTGTACCGGGATGTTGTCAATGTCGAGGTGCACTTCTGCTTATGTGCGTGTGCTGCACGGTGGGCGAGTCGCTCCTGCCGCTCTGATTTGTCTGCCACTGGTCTCTTACATGCGGTGTGCCTGTCGGTTCTGTTCTTTCACGACGCTTGGATCTTGTGGTGTACATGTTGTCCTCTGCAGTCGGTCAGGGTGCATCAGTGATACTCCGCTGTTGATGTATTTTTTTCGGTGTCATTTTCTGTACACTGTTCTTGTGCTTTTTCCTGCACTATGCGTGAGTATTGCTGCCCTCGCGCTGCTTGTCACTGTTTTCTTATCGCGCTTTGGCCCAGCCCAGGTTTTTTGGCATTGGGGTTTGTGTTTTTATCTCCGTCGAGGTGGTTGTATCGTTGGCATTGGCCGCGGTTTCGGCAAACTATCGCATGAGGCCGCATAGTTGTGAATTCCACGTTGACACGGGGTTATTTTCCCACGATAGGCTGCGATGTTGAGAGTTGCGTTAAGCTAGTCTTGCGGTAGTTATCACACATTCTTGTGAATATACCCCCAAGTGCATTTGCACACTTTGTAAAATTTTTCATTTCATTTCATTTATTGGCTTTGTCACACTTTTTTAGTCATGTTGCACATCTCACATCACCTAAAGACCTGTATACAAAGGCAAGTGTCATCTATTCAAGCTAAATCTGCCTAGGCTTGCATCCTACGTGACCTCTGAAAATAGAGTGTGGTCATGCATTCATTCACTAATGAATTGATTCATTGAAACATCTTTCAAAGACGTCAAACGTGAATTATAGATTTATGAATTCAGCCACATGGGAGTTCAAAAAACACGCTGTGTGTTGGGCTTTGCTTTTGGGAAAAAACGTTCCGAGATTTCATTAAACAACTGTGAGGAAAAAAATTTCAAAACGATCGTGGAAACATAAACCTAGCACTTTTTTTTTAAACGCTTAGATTATTTGAAATAAAGGTGCATAGAGTTGGGCAACATCTCTTTCGTTTACTTTAAAAATGAAAAAACATAACAATGTTAAATACAAGCGTGGTATAAAAGTTCTGCAATAAGTTTTTTTTGAGACAAAAAAAAGTATGACTTGTTTAATGTGAAATTTGTGCTGCGAAAGAAAGTTTTTTCGGGATATTAACCAGTGACCCTTTCTATTTCCAAGAAATGTGGCCTCCTGGCAAACTGCAAAATCCACACATTTTACAACTTCAAGAAGTTATTTTTACTTATTTTGTTGCAAAAAACATGAACATTGATTTGCAGCAGTCTTTTCTCATATACACAACCATTTCCAGCAGCTTGTCAAAGGTGATATGGACTACAAAGGAATGCGAATATGTCATGGCTTGGTGAGAAGTGCCCATATTACACCCTACTACAGCCACCTCTTTAAGGAAGGTAGGTTTACACATACACCGACAAAGGGCGAGAGCCCAGTAGATTGTTCTGAGAAAGTTGCAGAATATTAAGTCGAGGTAAATCTTCAATGTCCAAAGAAGATGTTCTCTGAGGAATGCAGCTGGTCTGACTAATTACCATCAGTTTGATGGGATGCCAGCATCCATCCGAGCATCTGACGTGACACACTCATTTGCAATGCAAATGAGCGCATAACGAGGCAGGAGACGCACAGCAGAATTTATTTCTGGAAAAAGAATCAATATATGCAGGTGTTGTTCTTTTTATTCACAAAGAGCTTTTTCTACAGAACCTTTTTTAATTAGAATGGGCTTTAGCTTGGCTTAGCAATTGGCAGGAGAGTGTGTATTTCCTTCGATAAATAACATTGATTCAGGGGAGAGCTCAAGCGTCTTGAAATGATGTGTGGCTGATGTGGTTGGATGAATGAGTCTCCCGAAAGTACACTCCCAGCCTGTCAGCAGGTGCTAGGTGAGGTTGTATGACAGAAGCACGCATGGCTAAACCACGCGTTCCTCAGCAACACGGTTGCAACAAAGACTGTGTGTTAAACACACACTTCTTCACAAATTTCATGATTGCTAAAAGGATATGTGTAGTAAAATGCCACTACCTGGCCACCCCACCCTAAATCCTAAAATCCTCCCCCTACATCGGCTCCTTAGCCCCAAACTCCGCCCGCCATTAAAACTACCATGCCCCCCCCCCTCTCGCCTGAGGCTTATTGCTTTGCCCCCAACTAAAAAACACCTGGACCCCAGCATCTCCGCCATGGGCCCTTAAACTGACCTCCACCCTGGCCTTAAATCTAACCCTTCCCCTCCCTGCCCTGAGTCCTAAAACCCTACCTCTTGCCAAAAACGACCTGGACCCGCCCTCCACCCTGCAACCTAAAACTGACCCCTTCCCCTGAAAACTGCCCCTCCTCCTTCCCTGAGCCCTAAAACCCAGCCCTTAAAACTACACTGATCCCCCGCCAAGTCCTAAAACCCTGCCCCTTCCAAAAAAACTACCACAACCCCCCCTCCCTCAGCCCTAAAAATACCCCCAAAATCCGGCCTCAGCCCCACTTACCTGTCCGTGTCCAGGGCTACCTGTCTTGACACTTCCTGTTCCTCTCCCCACCCACCCATCCAGACATCTATATGCCTTAACCACGCATTTCCGTATTTCAGGCAGATGCATGGTACCGGCAAGCGTTGTTCGGCTTGCAAGGAAACAGCACATGTGGCTCAGCCCGCATTGGTCAAAGAGGAACAGTTTGCTTTGGTGATTACAAGACAGGGGAAAGCGCTCGCGAGAGCTATGCAAGCAAATAATGAACTAATATAACTGTAGTCCTCTTTTGAAGCATGTATGAGTGGTGTAGTTAGTTGACAACACATTACTTGGGTCTCCCGTAATCTATATCACAAGACAATAAACGATGGTATAACCCGCTTCCACATGTCTTTCCATGTTCAATAGTATGTGTTGGGTTTTATTAGCGTAAGGCCATAGAGTTTAAAAGTAAGTTGGACTGGCCATTACTGGTTCCAGACCACAATTTAGCATGACTGTTCTAAAGGAGAAAGAGTTAATGGCTGGAGATGTTTGGATGGAATATGTCTAGCAGAGGCAGAAAGCTGTCATTCTTTAAAGGGAGGGAGTTACAGTATAGCCAGCCAATGAGGTGGATTTCCTCTGGGTGGAAAACGATGGAGGCCTGTCTGAGCCTAGCTAGAATCTTTCCATGCTGTGGAGGCATCAACAGGTACCAGATTGCAAAGTCAATAGGCCGTTTGGTGTCCTGAGTTGATGGTATACAGTCAGCCTAGGATGGTACAGTTCAACATACAAAATGAGAACTGGGGGTCAGTAATAAGAGCACATGGAGAGATATACAGAGATTGAAGGATAGTTAGAATCCCACTCAGGCATTCAGAGCAGAGCAAGGATTACCATCAAATTGCTACTCATGGTAGAGCTAAGGTATCAAGCTCTGATGATCAATGTTATCATTTGGTCATCCGCCAAGAGTAGAAGGTCAGTCCCTTGATCATAGGGATTGCCTCTATGGCAAGCTCTTATGCTCATGAACAATGCCTTGCCAGAGCCGTTCAGACATCAAAAGCAGAGAATGTGTTTGTGTGCATATTTAAAGAAATCTAATGTGATGCAGTGCAGCGAAAAAAGAAATAATTAAAAAGATTGTGTGGAGAGACTAGTTGCTCTAGATAATATAACCCGCCTCACACCTAGTAAAAATGATGCAGAACAAATAATGCAGTAATCCCAAGTAGCTGCTATTAAAGAATCATAGCAGTGATCCCTAGTAACTGCTAACAATGGGTCTACATGTTTCAGCCTACCGGGGAATTCCCCACAGCTTTCTTCAGGACCTATAGTTTTCTAGCTACTACATGTACAAGAACTCTCTATTCATGTGAACAATTTAGATGAGAGTAAAAGGGTTAATTAAACAATACAACCTCACTTTGGTGCTAAACCTCCAATCACAGGGTGCAATCATCACCCTTCGTTATCAAGGATCAAACCTCACCTCCCTGGAACCTGTCTCAGGTTTAATGAGGGCCCACTCTGTCCGTCGTTACCTCTTCACGGTGCTGAGTCAGGGGGAGAGGCCAGTTCCAGGAGATTGTGGGGAGGAGGAGAAACATGTGATCACAACAGAGTCTGTGGAAGAACCTGCATTGCAAAGTGACTATAAGATAAGGCCAGAGGAAGTATGAAGGGAGAGGATATAGCTCAGTGGAGTGTCTGCTCACGTGGAACAATTCTATACGCTCAATGGAAATGTGAGGATGGCAATGATTCAATCTTGATAATGTGATAGAATGCCAACCTAGGCTTGCATAATGTTTCTTTACATTATAGAAGTCTAGGGCATTGCTTGTCTAAGGAGAAAGAACTCCTCAGAACCTCATATCCATAAAAAGAATGGAGTAAATACCTTCGGTAGGGAATGATCAAAATTTGAGGAAATGTCATACGGAGTCTAGAATCTTGAAATGTATATTTGGAATGGTCTTGACTTAGTTTGCTGCAGTAGTTGAGCCTCTTATCACCTTCTGCATACTTTGCAGTATTATGTTTTACAGAAAAACACTTGATCTCTGGGCTGTGAATTTGTTAGGAAAAACACGGCATTCAGAAAAAAGAGATTATCTTGGAACCCCCTCTTTGTTCCCCATTGGATGTATGGATGTATACAATATTTGAGTAATGCAAACCTAGATAAAAGTCAGTGGGACGCTGGCTTTAAATCTATGAGAGAGACTGCTGCTACCAACCACACTTCCCTGTAAATCCAAATATAAGTGTATATAAATATGACCATCCTTGAACACAGACCTACCTGCTGCAGGTCTGTGATTTAAATAATGCCATGAGGCTCCATCAAAAGGTTTATTAGTGTGGCTGTGCATTCTGACAGCTTCTAAAGAGCATTGTGTAAAAGTTCACACAGTAGGAGCATGGAAGGCCAAGTCCCTGCCTGGCATCACATCTTGTGGTTGATTTCCTATAACTCAGCTGATCACAGATGGCAGGTAACTTGCGCTCGTTTTCAGGGATGATATTCACATCAACTTTAAATTGTGCAACCAGACTGTAAGAAGTGCATTGTTACTGATCCTTCACTCCTTTCCAAAAGTGAGATGAAACGGTTCCAGGACAGTTCTTTGTTCCCAAAACAATATTTTAATCAATGTTGGAAATAGGTCATGCTTGCACATTTTTATGGAATCTTTCCAGGTAACCGTCAGGCTGCGCTCTTCCTATTCATCACTACAAATACCTTTTACTCTAAAATAGGATGATGCAGTTGAAGTGACTGCTCAGAGTTTACTCTGGGAAGGACAGTTTGAGAATTATGACTTTAAACCTAAGTCACAGTGCATGTGATTTTCATTAGGCCTGGGCAGAATTTGGGGAGTTCGGCTTCAAGGAATGCTACGAGTGGCGGAGTGTGTTGGGTCATGCCGTTCACATTGATTTTCAGCGCAGGGTGTTTGTCCAATGCTTTAAAATCAGCGCACACATCACCATTCTCAACACTAGAGGGCGCTGCTTCTTTCTGCCACTACAGTAGATGTTCTACTCGAGTGGCAGCGTGCTCAACACGAACGGAAGTTTTCTGAATGCGAGCGATAGTGGCCGTCTGGCGACTGCCCACGCTGAGTAATCTCACCAGGAGGTTGTCTGGAGTAAGATTTTCCTAGCTTACACTCGCCAACTAATGAGGAAAAAACTCGGAGTGCTATGCGGAGTGCAGAGTGGGAAAATCTCTGCAAACTCCGCAAGTGAAGCAGAATTTCACACCCAGGCCTAATTCTCATGCAGGGAGGAGTCGCATCACTAACTCCAAATCTTCAGCAATTATTTGGGGGCTACCTGGGTAGATGTTTAGGTATACTAGCTTACAATGATGTTCCACTGATTGGTGATATTTCCATTGTGTGATTTGATCTGAGTCAAATACTTCTCCAGATGTTATCCTTTTTTACCTAGGTACTTGGCAATCTATGCTACCATGTGCCTGTAACTAAAACAAAATAGGGTAACCCAATCTCCACTCAGGAGATGGGTGTATAATATGAACAACAAGAAACCCCTGAAGCAATTATTTTTAATGATATGAACATGCAAATTAGATGTGTGGGCAGTCACTAGCTTTTGAATATCACAATTGCAGATGGTGGACTTTGGCGCCACTGCTGTCTGGTATGATTGTTGCCATGATTTGTTTCTGAAGCTGGGGACTGACCGCGCGTTTAATTCGTATATTAACTGCAGTATCTATAGCAAACTCAATCGTATGAAATTAGATCTACAGATTTATAGTGCATCGCATTGGACTTGTAGGCTTTGTCTACATGGAAGTCTGTATCGAGAAGATGGTCCTTCTACACAAAAATATAGTCCGGGAGATGGTCTCATGGATGTTTACTGTTTAGAGACTGAAAGCCACAATTTACAGACATCAAATCATATAAACTAGAACTATTTGTATTACAATACTTTGCATTCTTAATCTTAAAAGTTCTGTTGTTAGGCTGAGTTGTATTCACTACATAGGACCGTTTGTGTATTCTTATATATCAGATACTTGTAAGTCTTATACATATGTGACCTTTCATTTATTTGTTTGTTCTTCCTTGTCTTATTTAGAATGTTTTCCTGCTATTATTAAAACCTTTGATTTTTTTTCATACAGAAGCACAGAATACTCACCTACCTTTTCCTATGCTCTCAAAAGATTCTTTCTACATAAATAACCTTCATCAATTGTGTTGGCTTCAGTGGATCCTAATTGAGCAATCTAAAAGTTATAACAAAAATGATTTTAAAATAATTCTTTCAGGGGTTTGTTCTTGTTCACACTATGTAACTATAAGTAGTCCTAATTCAATGTATCCAGATGACACGGCAGTAGGTGACGGATACATATATTGCTGGCTTCCTACTAGTTGATTGCACCTGCCCTTCTCCATCCCTGCCGAGAAGGGATCCCGTCTAGTGGCCATGGATCTGCGACCCAATGTCTTCACTGAAAACTAAGCAATGGTTATCTTACGGAGTCTACAAGCCCTTGAACTCTATAGTGAATAAATGACAATTGCTGACATTAATCTATTCCTCTGTTGATGCTTGGAGTGTAATATCAAAAACAACTGCATCAATGTGATTAATCATTAAATCTATTCAATATAAAATGTCATGAATGCAGCCAAAGTTTATTAGTGTATATTAACATCATGAGAAACTAGCATGCCAGGCAGAAAATATTGAAACAGCTGTCCTCCAAAGGATTCTGGCAGATTTTTCTTTCTTTCCTTTTCTTATATACATCACATACATACAGTATTATATCACACTGTTCTTTCCATTCCTTCATTCCAGAATAGTTCTGATTTGTTTATATATCTTTTCCTGTCCTGTTTGTATATGAGCTTTCCGTCCTCTTTATTAGGAGGTTCCATAAGCAAAACCAATAGGCCTTGGGAAAGGGAAAGAGAGTGAGGAACCCCATTCACCCACATCAAGTGTGCAATAACAAATACATTAAGCAAGCTAATAGGTCTCACCTTTGTGACCCAGAGGTTTTGTGTATCCTTTTTGTATCATTGCGTTTGGAACAATAAACATCTGGTATTTCAGTGCCAATAGACCCAAGACATCTGCGTTTTACAAATACTCATGTTATGTTATGTTTTGTGTACTTTTAAAGAATGCATTTAATCTGGGAGAGTTTCCTGGAGCTGATGAGAGCATGACGGAGGCCTATTTGAAAAGCCAAATTAGAAACATGAAGTGAGGGTGGAGAGGAGAGAGCTTTAGAGAGTAGAAAAAGACCTGCACTCTCATGGAGTGCCTAACCAAATTTAAAGTTCTAGAAAACTGAACAGTGGAGGTAGAGATGATAAAGAGGCTATGCTGCAAGGGGAGAAACACACATGATGAATAAGCTGAGACAAAGAAAGTGAGTGAATAAGAAGTAGACAAATAAGAGTGAAATAAATCCCACCACTTGTTAGCAATGGGCAGGCCCATAAGACATGCATGCTGTTGGTGAGCTCACAAAGGGTCATTTACAACCAGACAGCTTGAGCTGTATGCTCAACCGAAGAAAAGAGTCATTTTCAGTATGCCACAGAAGGATACAACTCATTCAGTAACCCAGTATTTGTAAAGCACAAACAATTACCCCCAAGGATGTCAAGGCGCTGGGAGCCGTCAGGAAGATTAAGGGCGCTATTGCCCAGAGTCACATGGTGGTGGGCTATCCTGCTGCCGGTGATCGAACTGTGAACCCCCATGTTCAGTGTCAGCCGCCCTGGCCGCTGCGCCACACCTCTTCTATTCAGTCAGAATACTATGTGACGAACTGTGACTGGATTGAATAAAGACAAGATTACGGATGAAGCCATCA
Organism: Triturus cristatus; assembly: GCF_964204655.1. NCBI lineage: Eukaryota > Metazoa > Chordata > Amphibia > Caudata > Salamandridae > Triturus > Triturus cristatus. The sequence goes on along the minus strand of NC_140583.1, from coordinate 105,672,039 downwards.
ATCAAGAGTAGACAATTGAGATAGACATCAAAGTCATCCAGTCATGATCAAAGCGCAGACCTACAGTCCACTCACTGTATATGTTATGTTTTGTAAAGAGTAGTTTCTGTCTACTAGCTAGGCCCTACATGACGATGATTTGTCATTCCTGCCTTCCTCTAGCCCTACAAACGATGGTTTGTCATGCCTGTATTCTTTTAGTTTGCTTCTCCACCTGCCTACATGTCAACGCAAATGTTTATATTTCAACCCCCTTACTAGTGGATTACCTGCCTCGGAAAGAGAAAGTCAAGGTTTGACAGTCCTGTTTTCTGCCAGTCTGCTTCTCCCTCTGAGCATTGGGATTCTCTACTCTTTAGGGCTTTTGAGTAATGCCCCTTCTGTGCAGATGCTAAGAAAAAGATTATTGGAGATCTTTGAACTTCTGTTATCTCCTGATTAAAAATTGGTTTTCCAGTACCTCTTTCTCATTCTACCTTTCTTAAGTATTTGTTTTTCTCCACCCTCCTTCCACCTCCTTGGTGAAATGGTGATATTACCTGATGAGTTATATAAAAACCGTCTTGTTTGACTCACTTTTTTATTAATTTCATAACTCTTTTTCTGGGTTTCCAAGAGAGGGTCATGGTTTCTGAGAGAGCTCTCTGAGGAATTTGAAGGTACAGTTTAGGAAACTAACTGACCAGATGACCATGACCTTGAGGCGTCTTCTCCCTTTCAGAACCTTTGAAGAGGTGTGGTGCAGCGGCCAGGCCAACTGTGTCAGGATCCTCTGTCCGATTCCTCCGGGTCGTGCTGATGCTCAAAGGGGGTCCATCTCTGAACTACCCCAAGTCTGGAATAGAGACATGCACGCAGACTGTTGCAGTAATTGAGCGGGGGAAAGAAAGGGTAGGAACTGCGGGGAGGGAGATCTGTGAAGGAGACAAGAAAACAACGTGAGACCTCTCCTGTCTATTCTTCCTCACAACTGTCACTTATCACTATACAGCCTGCTCCTCTATGCTACAACCCATACCTGAAACAAAGAAAAATGTAGCGTGGACATCAGAAGAGAGCAGAGGGCGATGGCACATTCAGAATACCTTCTATGTGAAAGAGAAAACAACAGAGAGCACAGTTTTAGGGAAGGCTTCTTGTTCCCCTCTTAGCCCTCGCTATACTTTAGTCGTAATGAGTGAAAGAACACCTACCAAGGGCATTTGTCCCATGCACTGTGATGCCAGGTCACACCCCCTCTAAACGACCTCTCTCCTGAAGGAACTACAAAGAAAGAAAGAACAACCAAAAGACACGAGTCAGAGCGTTTCTCTGGACCCTGGACCAACGAAGCTCGATTTCTTAACCTATTAGTGCAAAGCGTCCAGGAATGTTAACAGTCACAAGGCTCCCAGCATTTCACCAGCAATGTTTTAGGTTTCGTAAAGGAAGGTCAAACAGCAAGAAAACTCGGCCTGATATTGGCCCATACAAGGTCTCGGAGCTTCACACAAGACTATGCCAAAAGTAAGGTTTCAAATACTCCTGTGGTATTATTGGTCATAGTCTGGATTTATCCCGGGTGCCTCGTTTTCCCTGCATGAAACCGGATGAGTCTCTCGGTTTCGCCAACAGGGAAAGAGCGATCCCAAGTGCCGCAATAGGCACCTAAGCTCCCCTGAAAGAGACCGCGAGTTCCGCGTGTCTCGTCCAACAGATGAGTCCTTGGAAAGCACGGTGTACTCACCACCGTTCAGTTGCAGCAAAGGGCGTTTCGAAGGTATGTGCGCGAGCACTCTTACCGCCTGTCTTAACTAGTAGTTTTGCCAGAGGAATCCACTTCAGTGATCCCGGTTGAATAATCGGCGGCGCTTCCAGGCTGCCGCCGCTCTTATTCCTTTTCCGGCGTAACGTCCGAGTCACGTGTTGCATGACTCGCATTGCATGCCGGTATGTGTAGTTCTGGTGCGGGTGTCATCATACGGGTCCGCGCAGGGAGGGCAGGCAGTGTGTACCGGCTTACGATCCTGACAAACTGACTCTGGTATCCGGGGGCTCACAGTTCGATCCCCGGTGCCGCCTTGACACCTTCCGGCAATTATTCGCGCTTTACAAATACTGGACATTTACATTTACATGTAATTTCCATAGAGCCCTTCAGCAAGCTTTTTTCTTCTCAGTCCTCCCTGCAAGCATTGCGGCTGATTGTGGGTCACCATAACCCTTTCAGGACTCTGTGGTCCTCCCAAAGATGTCTTCTGAGCTCCCTGAGACTTGCTTTCAGGCGGTGCTGTGCTGCCTGTGGGGTCTAGCCACGTATTCATGCGCATGGTGCAGGACCCACAGTCAGACTTCGCCCACCCTTTTCAAACCTGCAGGGACTCAGGTCTCAGTTGTCGGAAGAAATAACTTTCTCCGTGCTGCCATGTAGGAGTAGCACAGGTCAGAACATCGCAGTTCTGACACGTGCGGGAGCCATCTTGGATCATATGTAGCTTCCCAATCCAAGATGGTGTCCAATAATTACATATATTTATACACGGGTAAACATAATGGTGGACCAATTCTTCCTCGACCTGTTCAAAATGCTCTAATGTTCATTTAGGCTGTTTGCACTGTAGAAAAACACCAATAAAATAAATATTAACAGGTGAACGCCTGTCATGAACAAGATAAAAGATTATATTTTCCTTAAACCTTGAAGCCAAGAGCTTTCGCAATAAAACACACAACACTAAATTAGGAGGAATTAATAGTTCACGTTCAAATGTAAAAAGCAAGCAAGCTCCCTTGTCAGACAGATGACTTTATAGCTTTAGAGTGCATCATCTGTTTCCAATGCTAAATGGGGGAAGCACAGTTTGTCATGTGTTGTGTTGCGCCTGTGACACAACAGGCGCATAACGTGGAGGTCATGTGACCTCAAGTTAATAAAGGTGGTCGCGCACGTACGTAAGCCAGTAGGGCTACGACGGCGAGACCAGTGAATAACGTAACCTGGCTCCAGTGTGATTATTGGGCTACCGCGTCTTATACACGAGACCTGCATCCTCCTGTTGCCAAGCGCATGTCGCCTCAGGCAACACAACAACTGCGACGAGGGTGGGCATGCCCTTGTGAGTCGTCGAACGATAGTGTGGCGGACGCGAGCACTGTCAACCGACTCGCGGCGCTCGTGCCCCAGCACGTGTGATGCTGCCGCCCGTTCGCGGCGTGGTCTCCAGGGCGCCTCCTCATCGGCGCAGAGTGAGGAACCGTTGGCGTGACCCCCCGAGGTGAGGAGCGGTGGCGCTGCCCCTCCCCGTTCAGCGCGCTGCTGCATGCAAGGCCCTGGCCTCCTGGCCACGTGGTCTAGACCCGCTACGGTGCTGCCCAGCCTCCACAGGAAGATTGTGAGGTCCTCCACGAGTGGTCAGGCATACATAACTGGGGCAGAACCACTTAAAAGAGCTGGAAGGAGCCTCACCACATGGCCAACTGAAGGGGAGCCACCAAATGCATGGGGGTGTGACTCTCCACAAAGTGCCCAAGCCCCTGACCCTCAAAGAAGAGAAGAGTAACCAGCTGCAGCCCATTTGAGTGCTGGGAGTCTGTGTATTAAACCACAGATAAAACAACAAACATTGGCAAAAGCAACAGCCATCAAGCACAAGTCCAACAAGCAGTGTCAAAAGCAAGTCACTAACACAATCACACGGCCAAAGAAAGAAAAATCAAATCCAGGAGAGGCTATAAGTTTGTGTGGGAGGCCCGGGCAACAAAGTAATCACCGTCCAAGGTGGCGAACATGGCTACGATACTCCCTATAGAGGCATTCATTGTGGAGGGATCGCCCTCATCGTTGGTGCCCAAGTGGAAAGACTGGGTGGATCGCCTACTCATATTCTTCGAGGCCACCAAGGTCCACAAGGACCAGAAAAGAGCAATGCTGTTGCATCTGGGGGACAAGGACATCCATAACATCGCCAAAACGCTGGTGGAAGCAACGCCCAAGAGCCACCACACACTGATAAATGCCCTCAACGGATATTTTGAACCCATGGCCAATCAAGATTACGAAAGATTCATATTTCAGCAAGTGCGCCAGCTCCCAGAAGAATCGTTGGACACGTACCATGCCAGACTCAAAAATCTAGGGTCCACATGCGGATTCCCGGATGAGAGAGAAGAAATTTGGGGACAGATAATCCAAGGTTGCGCATCTACCAAGCTCTGGGAAAGGATATTGGAGGAACCCTAGGGCGGACCGAAGAATTGTCGAAAGCGCGGGCAGCACACATGGAGGCAGCCTTCCAAGTGCCTGTGAAATCCGAACCGGTGAACGCTGTAACGTCCAAACCCCCGACAAGGAACCCGGGACATCCACAGCAGGAGAACCCAAAGCTTGCGGATACTGCAGAGGTTCACCCCATCCGGCAGCAGAGTGCCCCACCAAAGGCAAGAGATGCTCAGGGTGCGGAAGGTTCAACTACTTCGAGAAAGTCTGCAGGTCCAAGAGATACCGCAAACCCCGCTAAGTGGTAAATGCCCTGCCCGAGGGAGAAAGAGGACCCAGTGATATGGATGATGACGAGGAGGAAGAGCGGGGGGTGCACAAAGTCCACATGTTCGGCACCACAACAAGGAAGACGCGACGGTTGCCCCAGTGCAGCGTTCGATTGGGGTCCCAAGAGGTCATGGCGGTAGTCGACACCGGGGCTACCATCAACATCATGGCGTCGACCCTACACCGCACCATGAATCCCATGCCAGTCCTCTACCCCTCGACCATCACAGTGTTCGCATACGGTCAAGATACACCACTGAAGATACGAGGCCGATTCTGAACGTCCATATCACCTGGCACCCAATCCATCACCACTAACGTCTATGTCACTGTAGACGGGTAGGGGCTGCTCTTGGGGTGCAGAGCCGCTGAAGACCTGGGCGTGGTGACATTCGCCTTCGGAGTACACCAGGAGTCCATACAACATCTCCTGTCTGAATTCTCGGAAGTATTCCAGGGAATTGGGAGGTTCAAGGGGAAGGAGTTACACCTCCACATTGACCCCACCGTCCAACCAGTGGCCCTACGGCACCGGCGGATAGCTTTCCACCTGCGTCCCCTGGTCGAGGAAGAGCTCAAGAAGCTGGAGGCCGCTGGTATAATTGAAAAAGTGACGGGCCCCAAACCGTGGGTGTCCCCAATCGTCGTCACCCGAAAACCCAAACAGCCAGGCGCGGTGAGGATCTGTGTCGACATGAGGCTCCCCAATGTCGCCATCAAGAGGGAACGCCACATCACCCCCACAATAGACGATCTGATTGGGGAAATGGCCGGAGCCTGCTGGTTTTTCCAAGTTAGACCTGAGATCCGGATATCATCAGTTGGTGCTAGATGAGGCGTCTCGCAACATTACAACGTTTTCGACACATGTGGGGCTCCAGAGATATACCCGGTTAAGTTTCGGAGTGTCCAGCACGGCGGAAGTATTCCAGAACATTATACAAGAACTCATCGCAGACATCCCTGGCGTCATTAATGTCAGTGATGACATCATGATACATGCAAAAACAATTCCTGAACATAACACTCGCCTTACCCAAGTGCTTCGCCGATTGCGTGAGGCAGGCCTCACCCTGCACCGTGGAAAATGTGAGTTTCTACAGAGAAAGCGACAATTCTTCAGATTCACGTTCTCCGCGGAAGGAGTCAACCCCGACCCCGAAAAGATCAGAGACATAAAAGATGCCGTCGCCCCCACAAACGTCACCGAGGTCCGCAGCTTCCTCGGTATGTTAAATTATTGAGGGAGGTTCATCCGGGATCTGGCCAACTTGACCCTACCCTTGAGAGAGCTTACCAATGACTCCACCCCCTGGATGTGGGGTCCGGATCAAGCCAAGGCATTCGCAGAAATCAAAGAGGCCCTCTCCGAAGTCACCACACTCGCCTTCTTTGACCCCAGAAAACTAACACTGGTTGCGGTGGATGCTGGCCCCATGGGCTTAGGGGCCGTGCTGTTGCAGAGACGGACCCCAGAGGAGGACTGGACCCGGTGGCCTTTGCCAGCCGAGCCCTAACCGAGACGGAGCAACGATACTCCCAAATCGAGAAGAAAGCCATTGCCATTCATTGGGGGTGCCGCCACTTTCATCTGTACATATATGGAAAACCCTTCGTGGTAGCAACGGACCACAAGCCACTGGTAGCGCTATTCTCAGGGACATCCACCAAACATCCGCCTTGGATCGAGAAGTGGATGCTACAGCTCCAGAATTATAACTGCAAAGTGGATTATCAACCCGGCTCTCGGAATCCGGCGGACTACCTGTCTCGACATCCCCGGGCGGCCACGGTCCAAGAAATGGAGGACGCGGCCGACACGGAAGAATATGTTCGGTGCGTCACCGCGCGCTCCTGCCCACTACCTCTCTCCATGGAGAGCCTCCGTGAAGCCACCAGCACAGACGAATGCCTACAGCGAGCCAGAGTGGCTCTACAAAGCGACAACTGGCACAAGGCCAAGTAGGAATGGAGAGGTCTGACAGCCCATCCGCAGCGGGTCATGGTCAGCTTACATCACATCAGAGACGAGCTGACTGAAGATGACACGGGGTGCCTCCTAAGGGGACACAGGCTGGTAATCCCGACGTCGCTGACCGAACAGGTTGTCCGTCTGGCACACATCGGGCACCAGGGCATGGTCAAGACGAAGTCCAGACTCCGAACCAAGGTTTGGGTCCCGCTAATGGACGAACTTGTAGAAGCCACCGTCCGGTCATGGGCGGCCTGCCAAGTGACGGGGGAAACATCACGACCTGCGCCGATCATGGCCGAACCTCGGCCGACAACTCCGTGGTCTCGCGTCAGCTTAGACTTTGGCAGCCTTCCTGACGGATGTCACACATTGGTGGCTATTGATGACCACTCTAAGTACCCCGAAGTCGAGATAATATCCATGCCCAGCGCTACGGAGGTAATACCCAAGCTGGAGAAAATCATGGCCACCCATGGCCTCATACAGGAGCTGAGGACAGACAATGGACCCCCCTTCCAAGGGCAAGACTTTGCCTTGTATTTGAAATCGCTCAGCATCCATCACCGAAGAATCACACCCCAGTGGCCGCAAGCAAACGGCGAGGCGGAGAGGTTCATGCGGACTTTAAATAAAGTAATCAGAATTGCGCATGACAAGGGACAGTCCATCGAGATGGCCATCTTTACCTTTTTAAGGAGTTATTGTCAAACACCCCACACTACTACTGGAGTAGCCCCGGCTCCTCTTCTCATGGGGCGAGTGGTCACGGACTCGATTGCCCATCACCCCAGGTGGCAGCCGGAGACCCTGGATGACATCCAAATCGATGCACGGCGCCACAAGGCCCATTCACAGGTCAGTCAACGGCGAAGGGCCCAAGTGCCACATCTACGCAGAGGTGATGTGGTGTTACTCAAGAACCGAATCACCAGCGGCAAGTTCAGGCTGACATATGAAAAGGACCCGTGGACTGTAGTCATTGTCAAAGGAACACAAATCATTGCCACGCGAGGGAGAGAAACCATGACCCGGAACGTGTCGCACTTCAAGAGGTACCAACCCGAGTGATCAGGGCCGTCACCAGTTCGGGGTGAAGACGCCTCCCAGAGAGCATCCGTGGCAGGGTCCAGCTCTGGCAGGGTGTCAGACGCATCAGTTATAGAAGACATCTGGGAACCAACGAGTCCCGCGTCAAGCCCGGGCAGAGTTGCCGCAGAGACAGCGCTGAATGACAGTGACCACCGTCCGGAAACCCAGCATGGCGAAGAAGCCCCGAATACCAGTGGCCGTGACTCCCAGAGCAGGGGACTATCTCAGCATCAACCGCGGGGCAACCCAGCACCCTCCTGCTGCCTGAAGGACTACTTTACGTAAGACCGTTTTATGTTATCTTTGCTGAGCATTGTTGTGTAGCAATTCGCACAAGGTCGCTCAGAACACTGTTGACTGGTTGGTTTCAATGTTTGTTGGGGAGGAATGTTGTGTTGCGCCTGTGACGCAACAGGCGCATAACGTGGAGGTCATGTGACCTCAAGTTAATAAAGGTGGTCGCGCACGTACGTAAGCCAGTAGGGCTACGACGGCAAGACCAGTGAATAACGTAACCTGGCTCCAGCGTGATTATTGGGCTACCGCGTCTTATACACGAGACCTGCATCCTCCTGTTGCCGAGAGCGTGTCGCCTCAGGCAACACAACAGTCATGGCACTTCTTTCGGGGGTAAGCACACCCCAAGAATTGATGCACAAATCCTTGTGCATCTTTCTTTGAGACTCAGATTGTCTTGTAAAAAATTGGTGATCTCGGGGGAATTCTGCGCCTCAAAACGTAAAAAAAGCCTTGTAAAAGAAGGTTAGCGTAGCTATTTGTACTCGCAAGCGTCCACAGGATAATGTAATGTTATTGGGGGAGCAGGACTACGATGGGCAGTGCCGTTTTCCTATAAAATCTGAATAGCAAAAAAGCTCGTAGTTCGTAGGCCGGATTGGAGTGCAGATTCCCAGTTCTGCTTATGTAGACGAACACAGAAGGTATCACAGGAAGTAGTCCTTTAACTATGTTAATACAAGCCCTACAGTTTACTATCTCACCATTGTAGTTAATTTACAGGTTGAATACAGGCATCACTACCCATAACACGTAGATTTTTTCTGTGGTGACACAGGCATAAATGACACTGTAGACTCTGCATAGGAATAAATAAAGTGCTCATAAGCTTCAATGTTTGCTAAACAAGTGAAAAAAAAGTGACGATGCGGAAATGTCCCTGATAATGTTACCACAGCTGAAGGCAGAGACTGAGGGACGGTGAAGAGAAATGCTTTGGCTGTGGAACAGGATCCCGCTTGGCAGGGTCACAATGAGTTTTCATGCACAAGGGAGCTTTGAAGATCCAAGTTTCGCTGATGTGAATCGGCTTCATTGATTCAGGTCTGGCTCTGGCAGCCATTGAGATTTTTCACCTTCAGCCGCGCGCTCCTTGACAAAGGTCGCGCGCTGAGAGCAAAACAAGAATTTCTTGTAGTAAAGAAGGATTTGTGTTGTGCGCTTCCAAAATCCCACCGTGAGCTTCCCAGATAGCGTAGCTGACTGGTTTGCTAACAACATCTTAGGGACATTCGGAAAGCCTCGCTGGGAATGCATTCTGCCCATTGTTTACCATTGACTCTGTGGTTTGTAACTCACATTTGCTTGCTTTCTATTTGTTGGCGCTATTTGTTTTAGTCTGGCAAGCTTGAGTTCGTCTCTTTCCATGCCCGAACCTCATTTACTGTATTCTTCCACCAGTGCTGGATTTCTGTAAACAGGCTTTTAAATCTTGTTCTTATCACATTTGCTGTGCATTTAAAGACAGGGGGGGGCTTATTTACTGGCCCTATGCGCCACCCGTGCGTCACTTTTCCCATGTTCAAAATGACGCAAAAGTGTCGCAATGGGCTTGGGTTTTACTTTTCTTTCTCTGACTTCAAAATGTGAGGATTTATGTGACAATCATGCAGGCTCATGGGGGAGTGCTGGAGGAAGGTTGTACAAAGTTATCTTTTTTTGTAGCACACAACAAAAATAAACGACTATAAATGAATAGTGCAGCTATTTTCAGAATATATCAGAATATATCTTAATTAGAAAAGCACAAATTAGGCACTTTTTTGGGTAATTCTGAGGTGTGGTGTATATAAATATTTTAATACCATCAAAACAAAGCAATGCACTTGGTGATGATTCCCACACAATATCGTTTGTTAGCTGAATACTTTTATTAGTAAAACTATATGTATGAGCAAATGGTGATTCCTCTGTCAAACAAAGTGTATGGTGCTGCTTTAAGGGGTAGTATGTCCCTTGGTAGCTGGGTAACTATATGTCCCTAGTGGGTATATGTTCTGGTCAACATGTTTTGTGCTTTAGTGGTTTCAGAGGGAGATTCAGGACCAAGTAAGAAAGATCTCCGAAAAGAGATCCTTCGGGGGACCCATAGGGCATTGCAGCGCCGGCCTGAAGAGGAGCAAAAGCCCAATGATGAAGCATGAGATCCTTCGGAGTGTGTGAAGACATCAAGATGAGGACACACTGCCCCCCACAATTAGAGTAGCACAAAACAAGGGTACCTCTAACTTCCCCTCTTTCTCTCTCTACTTAGGAACGGTGAATCCCTTTTGGTATAAGTTTAACTACAGGAGCATAGGTCACAGAACCTTTTGAATAGCTTCTAGAGTCCCCCTCTTTTGATAAATAGAATTTACTTTGCTGCCTGCTGCAAAAACCTGGTGGTCTTACAAGACAGCTGGATATTATGGAAAGTTATTACTGTGGGGCAGCAGGCCCTGATTTAAATCACCCTCAATGCGGGGCGTAACAGTTTCCATCTAAAGGGGTAGAAGGAAGGGAGACATACACACAAGATGAAGTAGAATTTCTTGGTTATGGCTGCATAGCCAGCATTGCATATCTGGCCAAGACTGTTTCCATGATGGAACTAGATCCTTCGATGGAAATACCCCCAGGCGAACTAATAGTAGAGCATGTTGGATGGTAGCTGTAATAGAGTTGTGAAACATGGTTATGGCGACCATGAAGTATAAGAAAATGAAACTGCCCATGCATGCCTTTTCTGGACAAACAGCTTTATCGTTGATCCAGGAATGTTGTTTTGTGGCTTTATTAATAGTTTTTTTGAAAGCAGCAAAGTGCAATTTAGAGTTTCAGTCGTTATCCAGTTTTGAATTTTGCATGGGCAGCTGTAGCTCTGTCGGCCAGGCGGTTTTAAGTAGCTGCCTGTTCATTTCCAATAAGCGCATGGCGGCCAGTGAAGCATGAGGGGCTGCTCGGAGCTTCCAACATAATTTAAGTATATCTCACTCCTGGCCGGGCCTTGAAGAAACAGGCCGAACTCCAGTCTCACTAGAGATTGAGATGTCTATTGTGGCAGAAAGAAGAGTCTTTTGAAGAGTGATGACCGGAGCTGGTTGAGAGTAGTATCATCTTTTCCCTTCAGCAGCTCAGAGCCGTATGTTAATGATGGAAGACATTTTGCTCTGATGAGCCGTAAGAGGTAATCTTGCGATATATAACTGATTTGTTTTGCAGCAATTTGAATGTGAACAGTAACTTGTTTGCAGTGGCTCTTCTGAGTGTTCAGTGCTCTTTAAATGATAGTCGAGCATCAAATAAGACACCTAGATATTTATAGGTTTTAACCAGCTCCAAAGTTTTGTCAAGGGCTCTCCACCTGAACTTTGGATGACTGTTCCTTGAAGTAGCTGAGAAGCAGACCAGTTTTTTTCTGTTGTGGTTTAGTCCTAACCCCCACGTTTGGGTCTATTGTACCAGTTGGCTGATTAGACACTGGAGGCAGATCGGGATTTGACTCAACAGGGCAATGTCATCTGCGTATTGCAGGCTTCTTAAGGATTTGTCAGCTAGTTTGGGGGGGCACTATAATCTGCAAGACTGCACTCTCCGCCACTAACCTACTCCGCAAGACTTCATTCTCCGCCACTAAACTCAACACCACTCTACTCTATGCCACTGCTCTCTGCACCACTCTTCTCAACTCTACTCTGCACTGCTCTACTGTGCGCCACTGCAGTCAATGTCACTCTACTCTGCAAACTGCACTCTACGCCATTGCACTCAACACCACTCTAATCTGCAAGACTGCACTCTAGACTACTATATGCTATGCCACTCTACGCCATTGCACTCCGCATCTTGCAACACTCTCCTCTGCAACACTATACTCTGCAACATTCTACTATCAAGCTCCTGGATTTCCGCTCGGGTAATTAGTGCGCTATACAAATCATAATTAATATCTCTGGAAACCACATGTCTAAAAGAGACCCAAGCACTAGACGTTGTCACCCTACTCATGAGGGACATTCGTTTAGTGCAAAGCAAGGGGCATCAGCTATTGCATGAGAGCTAAAAAGGAGGAAACTGAAAAAGCCCTCAGCTCCTATGAGAAAGAAAGTTTAGAGAGAGCAGGCCATTCCTCAGAAGACACCGAAGAGGGTGAGGATGAGGCCCAAGCCCAAATTAATTATTAAGGGGAAGTAGTTGAAAACCTCAACTCTCCACCCTTCCCCAGACCCCCTATACCAGTGCGAAGTGGCAGGAGTCACTATAGTAGACCCCCCAAATGTTAATGTGATAGGAACCCTTGATGATTAGCTTGACCTACTCTCCTGGAGGAGAAATAACTTGAGGAGAGGAGACTAGCCCTTGAGGAAAGAAGGGTTAAGATGGGCTTGAGGCCTTACGATGGTGGTGGCAATACCCATAAAAAGTGAGAGAGGAATCTTTTGACTCTAAAACACTAAAGGAATTGTCCCCAAGTATTGTGATGGTGATGACATTGATAAGTAGTTTGCAGTGTTTGAGAGGGCCTGTAAAATGAGGAGGATAGCACACCAGCACTGGGGCTCTCTTCTTTAGGGAGTTATTCTCAGTAAAGGGCAGAGATAGGAGGTGACCCTTAATGAGGAGGTAGATGAGTCCTATCCGCAAATGAAGAAGACCTTGATGAAGGATTTGGACTCACTACTGAGGAATACAGATTGACATTTAGGGACACCCATAAAAGTCAAAATCAGACATGAGTGGACTTTGTAGAGTCTTCAGTCAAGGCACTGGAGGGATGGATACAAGGCAATGAGGTGAACACTTATGATGTGCTGTATAGTTTGATTCTGAAAGAGCACATTTTAACAAATTGTACCTCACACAAGTTACACCGGCATCTGGTAGATTCAGAACTTTCTAGCCCCTGAGAGTTGGGAAATAAAGCTGATGAGTGGGTAAGGACAAGAGTACCCCAAGAAAACCCAGGTGACCGACTCCAGGAAGGGGCGGTTAGGCCCACAAATAGCAAGGGAGGGTGGTACTAAGCCCACCAAAGAGACTTCCTCAGGACCCCATAACCCTAAAAAGGAAGAGAGCAACACCCACCTCTGGGAAGCAGAGACAGGAGGACCTAGGGCTAAAAAACACCTCTTGGCCAACAGGCTGTGCTTTGATTGCCAACAGGCAGGGCACAACAGAGGGGAAGCAGCCTGCCCCAAAGGTGGTCAGCACTGGGCAGTCCAGTGTAGCCATTGGGGAGGATACCTCAAATGAGGAGGTCCTCTTGGTTTTCAACTGGGGGAAAGGTCCAGATGGTAAGCTGGTGATCACCGACACATGTGCCAGTCGCAGTAGTTGACAGGTTGGCGTCCCCAGATCAGTATGTGCCAGGGGGAACAAGAAGGGTAAGGGTAGTCCCAGGAGAGGTCACAGTCAGGATCCCCTTAGCTGGCATGGACTGGTAGTCAGTCCTGTCCTCCCCCTATATTGTATCCTAGGCAATGAACTCCCAGTGGTTCGTCTGATTCCAGAAGGGTCGGCTGCACAGGGTGCCACGTAACCCAACGATTCCAGGGATCCTGTCTCTATAGTTAGGAGACTTAAGCCACAACAGAAAGGAAAAAAGCATAAGAAAAAGAAAAGGAAAGCCACTCTTAAATAGAGATCCAGTAAGCCAAGTGCATTCTACCACAGTAAGGGAGACACCCAAAGTTGGCACTGGTAAGGCCTCTTCTGACCCCAAATAAGCCCAGAGCAGTCAGGCAACTGTTCAGAATCAGGGTGCCTCCACTGAATGGACAGAAGGGAGACTGGAAGTAGTGTGACTAACACAAGAAGTGGTAGCCCCCGTCATTAAAAAAACAGCAAGGAAGGTTCCAAGAACCCACAGTTGCCCCTAAGGTAGCTCATTCACCTGTCAGTAGAGAGCTCAGGGTGTGGGTGTGGGTTTGGATATCGGCATCACCCAACAGTAGTATCTGCTGGGTGATGCCCTCCATGGCAGCATTATACTTGTCATGGGAGGCAGATCCCATAGCAAAAAGTAAGTTAGGCCCCTTGTCCTGTCTGGTTATGGTGGGGTTCCTCAAGTGTTGGTTGACCTCGGAAATCGACCCCTTAACTCGACACGGCATAAAGAAGGCATTCCACAATACCTATGACCCACGTCAGCAACGACCTCGCTTGTGTGTTTTTACATCTTGTTTTCAGCAGCACCGTGTAAAGCTGTAAAAGCAGCTCCCCCACGGCTACGGTTCAGCACTAGGGACAGCCAGGGCAACTCTGCACCCGGGCCCCATGAGCAAGATAAAATAGAACTGACAGTTGTGCCTCGGTACTGGGACTCCATAACCTTTTCCCTGCTAAGGTAGACCGCAATTCAACCTGAAAGTGACCCATTTTTAGGAGTGGTTTCTCCCATTGACCACAATGTCAAGTTTATTTTCACTCTATTATTTTGCACTGATTTTATATAGCTTCACAAATCTATAACACAGGTTCTATGTATGCTATTCTGTTTGTTTTGGTCTCCAAATTAAGATACAAATTCACTCTATGTTTCTAAATTGGTGTCAGATTTCTGCTGAGTCGTGTCAATTACTAATCATCTATGTGGGTACTCTGAAATTCTTAACACAAGTTCCTATAGTGAAGCCCGACTACTCCTTGTCTCTTTACCAGGACTGAGCTAAGGATTTATTAGTGTAAATCCAAGGACGATCTTTGCGGATCGTGAACTTTGGGGATCATGACAGTCTTACATGGTGAGGGATAACCCCTGCACCATATATATTATATATATATTATCTACTGGCGGTCGCCAGTAGATAGTTATAGTTAGGACCGTGCTTCCATAGGAAATCCGCAACATTCTATTTGGAATAACTTTGGCGCCGGTTGACGAATCCTCCCAAAATTTTCAAAATAGGTGGGGCGCTCCGCTCCTACCCTGAAAGTCTCGGGGTGATTCGTCTAGCGGGGGCCGAGAAAAAAGGGGGGTCCCAAAACGCGTTTTCCCCATGCATTTTTCCATAGGACCTTTAGTCGAAGGTACAGCCCGAACGGCTGAACAGAATTACTTGAAATTTGGCAGAGAGGAAGTCCTCAGGTCAGGGAAGTGCCTTTTTCAGGCGTCAATCTGTTCAGTAGTTCCCGAGAAAATTAAAAGTAAAATCATATACATATGTGGGCGGAGCCTAACCACACATCTCATCCTGAGGTCTGATTGGCTGTCAGCACTTCATCCAAAAAGTGTTGGCAGCCATCTTGGGACCAATATACATGATAGCACCTCATTAAAAAGCATTGCAGTTAATAGAAGGTTTTAAGACTTTAGTTACATTATAAATCATTTGTTGATGGTACCATACTCATTTTAGGAATTGTGGTATGTTCTAAGGTGATTTCACCATGTGAAAAAGCCTTCTGCTGGGATATCATGATTGAGA
This sequence comes from Triturus cristatus, assembly GCF_964204655.1. NCBI lineage: Eukaryota > Metazoa > Chordata > Amphibia > Caudata > Salamandridae > Triturus > Triturus cristatus. The sequence continues at coordinate 105,656,747 of NC_140583.1, read as the reverse complement.
GAAAAATATTTTCTCATGCTTTTCCCACAGAGGTTTGGAAGGTGATCTATAAGCTAAACTGAGAGCTTATTTTCTGTAAATTCACATTATCTTTCTCAGTCATGTGAGAATGAAGTCTGACATTCTCAGTAAAACATGTACATCCAACAAGGGCAGAGACTGTCAGTTGAGTCCTTTGTGTTCTACTGCAGCTTCCCAGAGTGTTCAAAAGAACAACTAGAGCGCTAACAGTCCTACTTATGATAAACGTATGGCACACCTGAAGCCATCTTGCTTGGATTAAAGTGGTAACTCTTAAAACATTTAATTTAAAAAGGAACAAAATGAGGGGGTTAATTTTTCCATAAAAAGTATGATTAGTGCTGCAGAAAGAAAAATTAGGGCACATTTTGAGTGACTTCTCAAATCCTCTTCTATTTCATTAAAAAATTCTGACATGCAGACTGAAACATGCACTTTCAATACCAGCAGCAGTTTTCCCTGGTGAGCAGTAGCTTTACTACAGTGATCTAATGAGCAAAAAGAGTGCTAACATTCTGAATTTATGGCAAATGTGTGACACATCTGAATGCCTTCTTGATGGAATCAAAGTAAAAAACTGAAAGTATTTCCTACTGAGGAGACTGCAGTAAATGAGGAAATTAGGAAACTTCATAACAAATAAGTCTCCCAAGATGGCCACCAGAGACAAAAGAGCCCAAATGTAGCCCAAATATCACCCAGATGTAGCCCAAGTATAGCCCAAAGACAGAATGTCCCAGAGTGTTCTTAAAAACAACTAGAGCGCTTACTGTCTTCATTATGACAAAAGTATGGCACACCTGAAGCCATCTTGATTGGAATAAACTGTTAACACTTAAAACATTTAATTTAAAAAGGAACACAATGAGGGGGTTCATTTTGCCATAGAAATTATGATTAATGCTGAAGAAAGAAAATGAGGGCTCATTTTGAGTGACTTCTCAAATCCTCTTCTATTTCATTAAAAAATTCTGAAATGCAGACTAAAACATGCACTTTTAATACCAGGAGCAGACTTCCATGGTGAACAGTAGTTTTACTACAGTGATCTAATGAGCAACTAGAGTGCTAACATTCAGAATTTATGGCAAATGTGTGACATATCTGAATACCTTCATGATGGAATCAAAGTAAAAAACTGAAAGCATTTCCTACTGAGGAGTCTGCAGTACATGAGGAAATTAGGAAACTTCATAACAAATAAATCTCCCAAGATGGCCACCGGAGATAAAAGAGCCCAAATGTAGCCCAAAATCACCCAGATGTAACCCAAATATAGCCCAATGACAGAAGTGTGCAAAACACTTATTAGTTTGTGTTTTTGCAGTTTTATATAGTGCAGACTTGTCAGGTATTGGAGTGCTTTACATGAGCATTGGTTACATCACACAAGAACAAATTCATTTTGGTTGTAGACATGGGGAGACTAAGTGATTTGACCAGAATCACAGAATGTCGAGCTGAAGCAGAAACTCCAACCTGGTTCCCCAGTTGCAAAGTCTGCAGTTCTGGAAGTAACACCACATCCTCTCCCCTAAGTACAACATTTAATCAAGTGGTCAACTGGATAAAAAAACATAAAGGTAACAAATAATTTAAAAGTGCTTTGTCGCTATTTGAAAACTCAGAAAATATGTCCTTATTTTAGTCTTTTAGAGCACTAACCATAATTTTGATGCCAATAAGACCCTCTCATATATGTAATTTCTAAAGGAAATGCTCTAGGTATTACAGTTTTGATTACATCAAGATGACGTCAGGCGTTCCACACTTTTGTAATAAATATAGAATGTTAGCAATCTAGTTGTTCATTAGGATACTGTTGAGAGGCACAGGCCAGGGGCACGGACTCTGAAAATTGAAGGCAGGTAGGATGCTGCAAAGGCAACAATTTAACTACACTGAGCAGGCAGGAAGGGCCGTGGCAGCACAACAGACTATGGAGGGCAGTGGAAAGGGGGGCAGGGGCAACAAACCAACAATACAGGACTTGCAAGAGAGGCTCTGGCAATGTAATAGACCATTGTGGGCAGAAGGAATAGGCAATGGTAGTACAACCATACATGCCAACAGACCCGATTCAGCCAGGAAACGTCCAATGTTTTTAAGCTCAAATGGGCTTTATTTGATCTGTCTCCTGTCTACTATCTCCTCTTTTTCAATGTAACTCAAAGGGGAAAATCAATACCCCAGTTTTTTTTCAAACTCTCCCTCTTACCAAGTTCAAAATGTTTGCAAGTATGGTACATTGGATCATGGAAGGAAATGGGGTAGGGACATGGACTTGGATAACAGAGGACAGGAGGGACATGGAGAGGTGCACCAAACTGACCCTGCAGGGCAGGCATCAGGGTTTGCAGCAGCACAATACACCACACAGGGCATGCGGGACAGGAGTGCAGCACAACAATCCATAGAAAGCAAGAGGGAGGGGACAGGACCATGCACATGGACAACAGAGAACAGAGGGGCAAGAGGCAATGGTAGCTAGCTGACCATAATGGACAGACAGGAGAGAAAGCTGCAGCATAACAAACCATAAAGGGCAGGAGGGACGGATCAGGGGCATTACAATGGAACAGACAAGCCAGGAGGGAGGGAGTAGGGGTCTGCACATGTAAACAGAGGGCTGGGGGAAAGAGGGCAGGGCAGGAGCAGCAAGATAGCCATGGAGGTCAGGCAGGATGGGCACTAGAAGCAAGACACACCATGAAGAGCAACAGTGAGACTGTGATGGCATACACACAGACCATGTAGGGAAGGTGGGAGGGGTTCAGGGGCAGCTAACCTACCACACAGGGAAGGTGGGAGGGGCCATGGCAGCACAGAAGACCATGCATGGCAAGTGGGAGGGTTAGTGGCAGCACAATGGCTATGATGGGCAAGAAGGAGGGTGCAGGGGCATGCACAACGGACGATGGAGGATAGAAGGGAGGGTCAGGACCTGTGCACAAACAAGAAAGTTCAGGGGAAGGGGCCTCACAACAGACCGCACGGGGCAGGCAGGAGGAGCAGTTGCAGCACAACAGACCAGGGAGGGCAGAAAGGTGTGGCAGTACAATGGACCATGTAGGACAGGAGGAAGAGGATAGGGGCATGGCATGTGGACAGGCAGGGTGGAGGTGGCAGGGACAGGTTACAGTCATCTGACAATGCTAGGCAGGTGGGAGGGGAGTGGCAGCTCAACAGAACACTCAGAGTAGATAGGAGTGGCAGGTCCATGGAACATGGTGGGCAAAAAGGATGGAGCAGGGGCATGCACAAAGACATCGGAGGGCAGGGGGAAGGAGAATAGGGGCAGCAAGCTAAGCACAGAGTTTAAGTAGGCAGTCAATGATGGGGCATAGAATTGGGCAATGGAGGGCAGGAGGAGTGGACTGGTACATCATACTAAATTGAGGGCAGTGGCAGCACATCAGACCATGCATGGCAGGAGGGAGGAGGCTAGTCCATGGATTCACTCAACAGAGGATAGGGAGGAGGGGGATGGGGCAGCAAGCTAACTGTTCAGAGAAGGCGGGTATTAGGAACTTTATTGTTTTTAAAATGTGTGTCTGTGCGAACTACTTAAAATATGAACAAGTATGCAGCATAATCTCACTTTTATTCAGGAAGAAGAGGACGTTTGTGACTGTGACTCCGGGCTCACTTGGCAGAAACACCCCCTGACCCTCCACCCCCTATCGCAAAATGTAATGCCCGTGAAAAGGGTAGGTGAACACAGTCCTGAGAGCATGATTGAAAATGAAAACTAGATATAGTGTATGGTATAAACTATGCACAAAAAAGTGTGATATAAGATGAACCGGGCGTGAAATATAATATGCAATACATTGTGCGCAATGACAGATTCATTGGAGAGCGCGAGATAGCACAGGCACTAGCGCGTGCTATGCGATATGCGCCTTGGAGTGTAATATGCACAGGGCAGTGTTGTGTAACCTAACTAGTCTCTAAAGTTGTAATATAAAATATGTGCTGGGGAGTGTAATGTTGCATATGCACTGTGACAAAGATATGGATCTCAGATTGTAATATGTATGGCATAGCACTGTGCGTTATAACATAGGAATCGAGGAAGGCACGTTAGATGGGGCAATATAACCCGTGCGAAGACAAGTGTGGCATGACATATTCACGGGGTGGTGTTACAGTGCACATGGGCTAGAGAGTGTCATCAGTGATGTCATGAGTGATGTCACTGACCATGTCATGAGTGATGTAATATGTGACGTCATCAGCAGTGCATTGCGGGCGCGTGAGGTATAGTTAGCTGAACTAACTATAACGGGGGAATTTCAATGGTTTTGTACAAGTGAAAAGTCCAGCTAACTATAACACCCCTGAAACCTATGGTTTTTTCAGTGAATTTCTGAGGTTTTTTAAATGCTAATTCCTAACTATAACGTGCCTGAAACCTATGGTTTTTTCTGTGAATATATATATATATATATATTATCTACTGGCGGTCGTCAGTAGATAGTTATAGTTAGGACCGTGTTTCCATAGGAAATCCGCAACATTCTATTTGGAATAACTTTGGCGCCGGTTGACGAATCCTCGCAAAATTTTCAAAATAGGTGGGGCGCTCCGTTCCGCTCCTACCCGGAAAGTCTCGGGGTGATTCGTCAAGTGGGGGCCGAGAAAAAAGGGGGGGTCCCAAAACGTGTTTTCCCCATGCATTTTTCCATAGGGACCTTTAGTCCAAGGTACAGCCCGAACGGCTGAACAGAATTACTTGAAATTTGGCAGAGAGGTAGTCCTCAGGTCAGGGAAGTGCCTTTTGCAGGTCTGGTGTCAATCTGTTCAGTAGTTCCTGAGAAAATCAAAAGTAAAATCATATATATATGTGGGCGGAGCCTAACCACACATCTCATCCTGAGATCTGATTGGCTGTCAGCACTTCATCCAAGAAGTGTTGGCAGCCATCTTGGGACCAATATACATGATAGCACCTCATTAAAAAGCATTGCAGTTAATAGAAGGTTTTTATACTTACTTACATTCTAAATCATTTGTTGATGGTACCATACTCATTTTAGGAATTGTGGTATGTTCTAAGGTGATTTCACCATGTGAAAAAGCCTTCTGCTGGGATATCATGATTGAGAGAAAAATATTTTCTCATGCTTTTCCCACAGAGGTTTGGATGGTGATCTATAAGCTAAACTGAGAGCATACTTTCTGTAAATTCACATTATCTTTCTCAGTCATGTGAGAATGAAGTCTGACATTCTCAGTAAAACATGTACATCCAACAAGGGCAGAGACTGTCAGTTGATTCCTTTGTGTTCTACTGCAGCTTCCCAGAGTGTTCCAAAGAACAACTAGAGCGCTAACAGTCCTACTTATGATAAACGTATGGCACACCTGAAGCCATCTTGCTTGGATTAAAGTGGTAACTTTTAAAACATTTAATTTAAAAAGGAACAAAATGAGGGGGTTCATTTTTCCATAAAAAGTATGATTAGTGCCGCAGAAAGAAAAATTAGGGTACATTTTGAGTGACTTCTCAAATCCTCTTCTATTTCATTAAAAAATTCTGACATGCAGACTGAAACATGCACTTTCAATACCAGCAGCAGTTTTCCCTGGTGAGCAGTAGCTTTACTACAGTGATCTAATGAGCACATAGAGTGCTAACATTCTGAATTTATGGCAAATGTGGGACACATCTGAATGCCTTCTTGATGGAATCAAAGTAAAAAACTGAAAGTATTTCCTACTGAGGAGACTGCAGTAAATGAGGAAATTAGGAAACTTCATAACAAGTAAGTCTCCCAAGATGGCCACCAGAGACAAAAGAGCCCAAATGTAGCCCAAATATTACCCAGATTTAGCCCAAGTATAGCCCAATGACAGAATGTCCCAGAGTGTTCTTAAAAACAACTAGAGCGCTTACTGTCTTCATTATGACAAAAGTATGGCACACCTGAAGCCATCTTGATTGGAATAAACTGGTAACACTTAAAACATTTAATTTAAAAAGGAACACAGTGAGGGGGTTAATTTTGCCATAGAAATTATGATTAATGCTGAAGAAAGAAAATGAGGGCACATTTTGAGTGACTTCTCAAATCCTCTTCTATTTCATTAAAAAATTCTGTCATGCAGACTGAAACATGCACTTTTAATACCAGGAGCAGACTTCCATGGTGAACAGTAGTTTTACTACAGTGATCTAATGAGCAACTAGAGTGCTCATATTCAGAATTTATGGCAAATGTGTGACATATCTGAATACCTTCATGATGGAATCAAAGTAAAAAACTGAAAGCATTTCCTACTGAGGAGACTGCAGTACATGAGGAAATTAGGAAACTTCATAACAAATAAATCTCCCAAGATGGCCACCGGAGATAAAAGAGCCCAAATGTAGCCCAAAATCACCCAGATGTAGCCCAAATATAGCCCAATGACAGAAGTTTGCAAAACACTTATTATTTTGTGTTTTTGCAGTTTTATATAGTGCAGACTTGTCAGGTATTGGAGTGCTTTACATGAGCATTGGTTACATCACACAAGAACAAATTCATTTTGGTTATAGACATGGGGAGACTAAGTGATTTGACCAGAATCACAGAATGTCGAGCTGAAGCAGAAACTCCAACCTGGTTCCCCAGTTGCAAAGTCTGCAGTTCTGGAAGTAACACCACATCCTCTCCCCTAAGTGCAACATTTAATCAAGTGGTCAACTGGATAAAAAAACATAAAGGTAACAAATAATTTAAAAGTGCTTTGTCGCTATTTGAAAACTCAGAAAATATGTCCTTATTTTAGTCTTTTAGAGCACTAACCATCATTTTGATGCCAATAAGACCCTCTCATATATGTAATTTCTAAAGGAAATGCTCTAGGTATTACAGTTTTGATTACATCAAGATGACGTCAGGCGTTCCACACTTTTGTAATAAATATAGAATGTTAGCAATCTAGTTGTTCATTAGGATACTGTTGAGAGGCAGAGGCCAGGGGCACGGACTCTGAAAATTGAAGGCAGGTAGGATGGTGCAAAGGCAACAATTTAACCACACTGAGCAGGCAGGAAGGGCCGTGGCAGCACAACAGACTATGGAGGGCAGTGGAAAGGGGGGCAGGGGCAACAAACCAACAATACAGGACTTGCAAGAGAGGCTCTGGCAATGTAATAGACCATTGTGGGCAGAAGGAAGAGGCAATGGTAGTACAACCATACATGCCAACAGACCTGATTCAGCCAGGAAACGTCCAATGTTTTTAAGCTCAAATGGGCTTTATTTGATCTGTCTCCTGTCTACAATCTCCTCTTTTTCAATGTAACTCAAAGGGGAAAATCAATATCCCAGTTTTTTTTCAAACTCTCCCTCTTACCAAGTTCAAAATGTTTGCAAGTATGGTACATTGGATCATGGAAGGAAATGGGGTAGGGACATGGACTTGGATAACAGAGGACAGGAGGGACATGGAGAGGTGCACCAAACTATCCCTGCAGGGCAGGCATCAGGGTTTGCAGCAGCACAATACACCACACAGGGCATGCGGGACAGGAGTGCAGCACAACAATCCATAGAAAGCAAGAGGGAGGGGACAGGACCATGCACATGGACAACAGAGAACAGAGGGGCAAGAGGCAATGGTAGCTAGCTGACCATAATGGACAGACAGGAGAGAAAGCTGCAGCATAACAGACCATAAAGGGCAGGAGGGACGGATCAGGGGCATTACAATGGAACAGACAAGCCAGGAGGGAGGGAGCAGGGGTCTGCACATGTAAACAGAGGGCTGGGGGAAAGGGGGCAGGGCAGGAGCAGCAAGATAGCCATGGAGGTCAGGCAGGATGGGCACTAGAAGCAAGACACACCATGAAGAGCAACAGTGAGACTGTGATGGCATACACACAGACCATGTAGGGAAGGTGGGAGGGGTTCAGGGGCAGCTAACCGACCACACAGGGAAGGTGGGAGGGGCCATGGCAGCACAGAAGACCATGCATGGCAAGTGGGAGGGTTAGTGGCAGCACAATGGCTATGATGGGCAAGAAGGAGGGTGCAGGGGCATGCACAAAGGACGATGGAGGATAGAAGGGAGGGTCAGGACCTGTGCACAGACAAGAAAGTTCAGGGGAAGGGGCCTCACAACAGACCGCACGGGGCAGGCAGGAGGAGCAGTTGCAGCACAACAGACCAGGGAGGGCAGAAGGATGTGGCAGTACAATGGACCATGTGGACAGGAGGAAGAGGATAGGGGCATGGCATGTGGACAGGCAGGGTGGAGGTGGCAGGGACAGGTTACAGTCATCTGACAATGCTAGGCAGGTGGGAGGGGAGTGGCAGCTCAACAGAACACTCAGAGTAGATAGGAGTGGCAGGTCCATGGAACATGGTGGGCAAAAAGGATGGAGCTAGGGCATGCACAAAGACATCGGAGGGCAGGGGAAAGGAGAATAGGGGCAGCAAGCTAAGCACAGAGTTTAAGCAGGAGGTCAATGATGGGACATAGAATTGGGCAATGGAGGGCAGGAGGAGTGGACTGGTACATCATACTAAATTGAGGGCAGTGGCAGCACATCAGACCATGCATGGCAGGAGGGAGGATGCTAGTCCATGGATTCACACAACAGAGGATAGGGAGGAGGGGGATGGGGCAGCAAGCTAACTGTTCAGAGAAGGCGGGTATTAGGAACTTTATTGTTTTTAAAACGTGTGTCTGTGCGAACTACTTAAAATATGAACAAGTATGTAGCATAATCTCACTTTTATTCAGGAAGAAGAGGACGTTTGTGACTGTGACTCCGGGCTCACTTGGCAGAAACACCCCCTGACCCTCCACCCCTATTGCAAAATGTAATGCCCGTGAAAAGGGTAGGTGAACACAGTGTTATATAGAACATAGTCCTGAGAGCACGATTGAAAATGAAAACTAGATATAGTGTATGGTATAAACTATGCACAAAAAAGTGTGATATAAGATGAACCGGGCGTGAAATATAATATGCAATACATTGTGCGCAATGACAGATTCATTGGAGAGCGCGAGATAGCACAGGCACTAGCGCGTGCTATGCGATATGCGACTTGGAGTGTAATATGCACAGGGCAGTGTTGTGTAACCTAACTAGTCTCTAAAGTTGTAATATAAAATATGTGCTGGGGAGTGTAACGTTGCATATGCACTGTGACAAAGATATGGATCCCAGATTGTAATATGTATGGCATAGCACTGTGCGTTATAACATAGGCATCGAGGAAGGCACGTTAGATGGGGCAATATAACCCGTGCGAAGACAAATGTGGCATGACATATTCACGGGGTGGTGTTACAGTGCACATGGGCTAGAGAGTGTCATAGCATATGCACTAGCTAGTGGAATACAACACAGAGGTGTGTGGCACTCAGCAGGCAATGGTGGGTGTAACACAGCACTGAGCTCTGCCAGGAGCGCGTTGTGACTCTCAAGTGATGTTCGTCCCCTTTCCAGAGAGTAAAATAAAAAGTATTACACATCCGGCAGTGGATGTGTGTTTTATTAATCGTGAGGGGGGTTTCTTGCATAGTTTTGGTCGAATTTTTGTTGAATCCCCTTTGAATGGCTTGGTGTGCATGTGTATTAAATGTGCCCGTCAATACCTACCCATGTTTGTATAAATAAACGACAAGGGTGTCTACCGGGATTAGGCACGGTAGGGCATTAGACATGTCAGAGCTTCACTAGTGGTGTAAATACATTCCACGTGGATTCATTGTATGCATAGTCGCCTTTTAATGAATATCACGCAAATCGTCATGGTGATAGGTACGTACGGTTTGTCCAGCATGTCCTAGGTGTGTCTATAAATATATATATTTTAAAAATAATATAAAACAGTGTCCGGCCCTGGGGATTGGGGTCAAAAAAATATAATTAGGAGACAGATCCTGGGGGATGGGGTCATCTGGGCCAATAAATTAGAATAAGAAGGGGAACCACACAGCCCCCCTTCTTAAAAAATTAAAATAAATAAAGACTGGCATCGTGCCGGAGGCGACGCCCCCTCCTTGCAGCACCCTGCAAACGCACCCCCTGGCGAGTTGTAAGTTGGGGAATTAATTCCTCTTCAATACTGAGGGTCCCTGAGGGCCAACTATCCCAACAGGCATCTCCAGTATGCGCCAGCGAGCTGCGCTGCAGACAGGTGTTCTGAGGCCAAGCCCCTTTTTACACCTCTCTGCAACGCAGCTCTGTGGCGCTTACTGGAGGTACCTAGTGGTCTAGTTTGACTCTAGGGACCCTTAGGATTCAAGGGGACTTAATCTCTCAACTTAGAACAGCCACAGGGCGCGTTTACACAGTGGTGAAGGGAGGGGACGGGTCCTGAGGTGACGTGTGCAAACGCACTATGGCACGTTTTAAATTGGGGATATAATTTCCCTTCAATACTGAGGGCCCCTGGGGGCTAACTAGCCCACCAAGTGCTTCCAGTAAGCGCCACTCAGCTGCATTGCAGAGAGGTGGTCCAGGCCGTGCCACTTTTTACACCTCTCTGCAACGCAGCTCTGTGGCACTTACTGGAGGTACCTAGTGGGTTAGTTGGACCCTAGGGACCCTCAGGATTCAAATGAACTTAATCTCCCAACTAAAAACGGACACAGGGTGTGTTTACACAGTGGTGAAGGGAGGGGACGGGGCCTGAGTTAACGTGTGCAAAAACGCCCTGTGGCCTGTTTTAAGAGGTAGTTTTAATCCCCCTGCCCTATTATATACTAGGGGCTTACAGAGGAGGTCATGCTGATCACAGGGGGACCCCAAAGCATAATGTTCCCTAGTGTATGTAGGTGTTTTCACGGTATTCTAAGTGTCTTTTAACATAGCACTGGCTCTAGAACTGGTTAGTCAGACTCAGTTACCACCAGTATCCGTCTGAAAAAGTTGAGGGTACAGGATGATTTTGCAACAAGGCTTCTTTCTGCTCTTCTTTTTGTTCTTTCTGCACGTTATCCTTCTTCCTGCACTTTTCTTCGTCTTTGAGGACTTCTGTTGCTTCTTTCTGCACTTCTTTTTTTTCCTTTCTGTGCATTTTTTCTTCTTTCTTCATATGTCCTATCTCTGTAGGCATAGTTAGAAATTAGCATTTAAAAAACCTTTGAAATTCACAGAAAAAACCATAGGTTTCAGGCACGTTATAGTTAGGAATTAGCATTTAAAAAACCTCAGAAATTCACTGAAAAAACCATAGGTTTCAGGGGTGTTATAGTTAGCTGGACTTTTCACTTGTACAAAACCATTGAAATTCCCCCGTTATAGTTAGTTCAGCTAACTATAACTCGCGCGCCCGCAATGCACTGCTGATGACGTCACATATTACATCCCTCATGACATGGTCAGTGACATCACTCATGATATCACTGATGACATCTCAAATGACATCACTGATGACATCACTGATGACATCATCCTTGTGATAGAGTGGCAGACCTCCTCTCACCCTAATATAACCTTTGATACACACATTCAAAAATAGAGACTACAATTTTCAAAACAATGGACATACCAATACCAGTTACAACAACCTCTTCAGTAATTCTAAGATCCACATACACATCCACTCATTCACCAACAGTCCTATACAGTCACTCATACATGTACTCACTCATCATATGTACCCATACACCTATACATCCTGTTACACAACGCCACTCATCCATAGAGTTACTCACACACATAGTCACTGATGCTAATAAAGAATCAAACATACATTTACTTGCATATACAGTTATACACACACCACCACACTTACTTCTACGGAAACTTACACATACTTAGTCTTTTAAACAATCACTTATAGAAACACATACTTATTCATACAGGAACGCTTCCAATCTCTCACTCTCACATATACTCACTTATATACACCAATAGTCACATATACTAGTTTAAAACATATGTAGTTACTCATAAAGACACTATTGAGACAGTCATTCACGCACTAACACACCCATACACACACTCATCCACCCATACAGTCCTGCACACATGCTGTCTTCAACACATACAAACAGTGAGTCACTCATTCATGCAACTATGCTACGTAATACCCACCACCGAACCATGCAGACACTCAGACTGATACTCAAAAAACCAACTAATAACCTATATAGACACCCATGTAGCTACTCACCAACCCATGCAGCCACTTATACACTATGGGCCCGATTCACAGAACTAACTTAAGACAAAATCCTAAACTTACTACCATTTTGGTATTCACAGAAGGCACTTACTCATTTTGGTATTCACAGAAGACACTTACTTATTTCGGTATTCACAGAAGTTAGGAGTCCTAACTTTAGGACTCCTAAATGCCTTCTGTGAATACCGAAAGTCTTAAAATTAGGATTTTTCTCAGTTTAGTAGTAGTATAGTTAGGACTCCTAACTTTAGGACTCCTAAATGCCTTCTGTGAGTACCGAAAGTCTTAAAATAAGGATTTTTCTCAATTTAGTAGTAGTAAAGTTAGGACTCCTAACTTTAGGACTCCTAAATGCCTTCTGTGAATACCGAAAGCCTTAAAATTAGGATTTTTTGCAGTTTAGTAGTAGTAAAGTTAGGAGTCCTAACTTTAGGACTCCTAAACTGAGAAAAATCCTAATTTTAAGACTTTCGGTATTCACAGAAGGCATTTAGGAGTCCTAAAGTTAGGACTCCTAACTTCTGTGAATACCGAAGTGAGTAAGTGTCTTCTGTGAATACCAAAATAAGTAAGTGCCTTCTGTGAATACCAAAATGGTAGTAAGTTTAGGATTTTGTCTTAAGTTACTTCTGTGAATCGGGCCCAAAGTGAGAGACTGATACAGATATTTACATATTTAAACATTACTCACTAAGCCATGTATTCACCATGATACACTTAATCAGTCAGTTACATAATCAATTTTTCAAAAATAAATCATCCATTTAGACACTTATATACCCATTTATTCTTCCATCGACCTTGAGATATACATATATACAACATATTGAATTTTCAGAAAAACACACATTCACTGGATGATGTCATCAGTGATGTCATCAGTGATGTCAATTGAGATGTCATCAGTGATGTCATAAGTGACGTCACTGACCATGTCATGAGTGATGTAATATGTGACGTCATCAGCAGTGCATTGCGGGCGCGCGAGTTATAGTTAGCTGAACTAACTATAACGGGGGAATTTCAATGGTTTTGTACAAGTGAAAAGTCCAGCTAACTATAACACCCCTGAAACCTATGGTTTTTTCAGTGATATATATATATATATATATTCAGTGAAAAAACCATAGGTTTCACACACGTTATAGTTAGGAATTAGCATTTAAAAAACCTTAGAAATTCAGTGAAAAAACCATAGGTTTCACACATGTTATAGTTAGCTGGACATTTTACTCGTAAAAAACCAATGAAATTGCCCCGTTATAGTTAGTTCAGCTAACTATAACTCGCGCGCCCGCAATGCACTGCTGATGACGTCACATATTACATCACTCATGACATGGTCAGTGACATCACTCATGACATCACTGATGACATCTCAAATGACATCACTGATGACATCACTGATGACATCATCCAGTGAATGTGTGTTATTCTGAAAATTACATATGTTTTATATATGTATATCTCAAGGTCGATGGAAGAATAAATGGGTATATAAGTGTCTAAATGGATGATTTGTTTTTGAAAAATTGATTGTGTAACTGACTGATTAAGTGTATCTCTCACTTTGTGTATAAGTGGCTGCATGGGTTGGTGAGTAGCTACATGGGTGTCTATATAGGTTATTAGTTGTTTTTTTGAGTATCAGTCTGAGTGTCTGTATGGTACGGTGGGGGGTATTACGTAGTGCATAGATGCATGAATGAGTGACTCACTGTTTGTATGTGTTGAAGACAGCATGTGTGCAGGACTGTATGGGTGGATGAGTGTGTGTATGGGTGTGTTAGTGAGTGAATGACTGTCTCAATAGTGTCTTCAGGAGTAACTACATATGTTTTAAACTAGTATATGTGAGTATTGGTGTATATATGTGAGTATATATGAGAGGGAGAGATTGAAAGAGTTCCTGTATGAATAAGTATGTGTATCTATAAGTGATTGTTTAAAAGACTAAGTATGTGTTAGTTTCCGTAGAAGTAAGTATGGTGGTGTGTGTATTACTGTATATGCAAGTAAATGTATGTTTTATTCTTTATTAGCATGAGTGACTATGTGTGTGAGTAACTCTATGGATGAGTGGCATTGTGTAACAGGATGTATAGATGTATGAGTACATATGATGAGTGAGTACATGTATGAGTGACTGTATAGGACTGTTGGTGAATGAGTGGATGAGTATGTGGATCTTAGAATTACTGAAGAGGTTGTTGTAACTGGTATTGGTATGTCCATTGTTTTGAAATTTTTAGTCTCTATTTTTGAATGTGTGTATCAAAGCTTATATTAAGGTGAGAGGAGGTCTGCCACTCTATCACAAGGATGATGTCATCAGTGATGTCATCAGTGATGTCATTTGAGATGTCATCAGTGATGTCATGAGTGATGTCACTGACCATGTCATGAGTGATGTAATATGTGACGTCATCAGCAGTGCATTGCGGGCGCGCGAGTTATAGTTAGCTGAACTAACTATAACGGGGCAATTTCATTGGTTTTTTACGAGTAAAATGTCCAGCTAACTATAACATGTGTGAAACCTATGGTTTTTTCACTGAATTTCTAAGGTTTTTTAAATGCTAATTCCTAACTATAACGTGTGTGAAACCTATGGTTTTTTCACTGAATTTCTAAGGTTTTTTAAATGCTAATTCCTAACTATAACGTGTGTGAAACCTATGGTTTTTTCAGTGAATTTCTAAGGTTTTTTAAATGCTAATTCCTAACTATAACGTGTGTGAAACCCATGTTTTTTTCAGTGAATTTGCAAGGTTTTTTAAATGCTATTTTTTGTTTTTTTTCTTCATTTTTTTCAAACATATTTTTAATTTAATTTTTTACCTTTTATAAAGACTATGTTTTTTTTTTATATTTATTAAATATTTATTTTATATAAATTTTTTAAAATAAAGAAGTGACATTTATTTCCAGATTTTTTTTTTTTTTTTTTTTTTTTTATAGTACGCGTACCGTAAGCTCACGGTAAGCGTACGGTTTACGCACCGTCCGTAATCTATCTACGCTGCTTGCGTATAGTTACGTACTTTGCGTAGCGCGCGTACTGCGCGTGGGACGCGTGCGCGCTTACGCAACACGCGCACGTTACACGGAAGTGCCGGAAATGACTGTTATGCGCATGCGCGCAAGCGCGTGTCTTTTTTACGCGCACGCGTACTTTTTGCCGTAAGCGTACCGTAAGCGTACCGTAAGCGTACGGTAGGTCATGTGATCTTGAAACACAACTTTTGATTGGTTGAAACTACTTTCAGTTCTAGAACTCTCCTACACCACACCCATTCCCCTCATTTCTGCTTGTGATCCCTTGGGAGAAGGAGCTGGTTTGTCTTTGGGATACGATGGCAGAACAGCAGAGCTATTCTGAGAGTGAGGCTAGCACCAGCAGCACTGTCTTGAGGCAGAGAGCGAGGAAAGTAAAACCTTCTTATGTTTGGGATTATTTTACTTTTCCAGAAGGCCAGCAAAAGGTGAATGCACCCTTAGTTACTTGCAAGCTGTGTCAGCGTGTACTTTCTAGAGGTAATCCTGACAGGAAGTATTCCTTTGGGAATCACACCATGATGAGGCACCTCAAGGATGTACACAAAAGGACACATGCTCAACTTTTTGGAGGTAACTCTTCAGAAAGACGAGCCAGTACATCCACAGCAGCTCAGCCTGGACCATCACCTGCAGAGCTTACTCCTTCTTCTGCAGCTCAGGTGAGCCCTTCATCTGTGGGGGGAGAATCTCCTTTTGCTGGCCCTCTGGAAATGAACCCTCGATTTCGGAAGGTTGATATTCATTGCACATTTTGTAAAGCTCTAATTTGTTATAGGGAGACCAGTGTTTCCCTAGTGAATAACAAAATAGATCAGCACATTTGTAGCTTTGAATGATTTTCCCATGGTTCCTTTCCTCTGTCCCTGCATGAACACAACGGTTCTTTTAAGAGCCAACCTTATCTTTCATCTTTTTTTTACATTTTTTTTAAAAAACTTTTTTTTTTTTTTTTTACCGTACGCGTACGGTAAGCGTACCTTTTTTTTTATTTTTTAAAAAAAACACTAAAAATCATTTTTCACATTACAAGGTCCTTGAAAGACTACAATTATTACTATTGACTTACCATACTCACTGAAAAAAATATTTATTCATTTGTTTTTTTAAAAAATAGTTTTTAAAATGGTTGTAGTTTACGAAAATTTTCTATATCGATCTGAAAAAAAAGAAAAAAGTATTAATATCTTTAAACCATTTTCACCAGAGCAAGACGCAATACATTTCTGCCTATAATTCTTCTATGCACACAGAGTCATGTTTTCACATAAGTGCCAAAACGAAATTTCTTTGCCAATTTGAAAGCACACTTACTGCTCTTTTTTTTTTGGGCCAAGTGAAAATCTCTTTTTACACTTTGAAATCACTTTTACAGACTGACACATTCTGAAACCTTTTTTTTAAATTTATTTAAATGCACATGTCCAAGCTGTTTTTTTTTCAGACCACCACCGTGTGTATTCTCTGTGACTGCCTACACTCCAGCAGGGGCAACCAGCCTTAGTGATGCTGAATGTATTTGCATTACAGACTTAAACCTGAAAACCCCACTCGCTTCTAATTACTGTGCATGACTATACATGGCAAGCACATGGGTGTGTGCTAAGCCTCTGCTTCTTCCCCCAAAAATTCGCTCCTCTTTTCCATCTACTGCAACTGTGAAATCACCAGAGCAAGACGCAATAAATTTCTGCCTATAATTCTTCTATGCACACAGAGTCATGTGTTCACATTAGTGCCAAAACGAAATTTCTTTGCCAATTTGAAAGCACACTTACTGCTCTTTTTTTTTTGGGCCAAGTGAAAATCTCTTTTTACACTTTGAAATCACTTTTACAGACTGACACATTCTGAAACCTTTTTTTTAAATTTATTTAAATGCACATGTCCAAGCTGTTTTTTTTTCAGACCACCACCGTGTGTATTCTCTGTGACTGCCTACACTCCAGCAGGGGCAACCAGCCTTAGTGATGCTGAATGTATTTGCATTACAGACTTAAACCTGAAAACCCCACTCGCTTCTAATTACTGTGCATGACTATACATGGCAAGCACATGGGTGTGTGCTAAGCCTCTGCTTCTTCCCCCAAAAATTCGCTCCTCTTTTCCATCTACTGCAACTGTGAAATCACCAGAGCAAGACGCAATAAATTTCTGCCTATAATTCTTCTATGCACACAGAGTCATGTGTTCACATTAGTGCCAAAACGAAATTTCTTTGCCAATTTGAAAGCACACTTACTGCTCTTTTTTTTTTGGGCCAAGTGAAAATCTCTTTTTACACTTTGAAATCACTTTTACAGACTGACACATTCTGAAACCTTTTTTTTAAATTTATTTAAATGCACATGTCCAAGCTGTTTTTTTTTCAGACCACCACCGTGTGTATTCTCTGTGACTGCCTACACTCCAGCAGGGGCAACCAGCCTTAGTGATGCTGAATGTATTTGCATTACAGACTTAAACCTGAAAACCCCACTCGCTTCTAATTACTGTGCATGACTATACATGGCAAGCACATGGGTGTGTGCTAAGCCTCTGCTTCTTCCCCCAAAAATTCGCTCCTCTTTTCCATCTACTGCAACTGTGAAATCACCAGAGCAAGACGCAATAAATTTCTGCCTATAATTCTTCTATGCACACAGAGTCATGTTTTCACATTAGTGCCAAAACGAAATTTCTTTGCCAATTTGAAAGCACACTTACTGCTCTTTTTTTTTTGGGCCAAGTGAAAATCTCTTTTTACACTTTGAAATCACTTTTACAGACTGACACATTCTGAAACCTTTTTTTTAAATTTATTTAAATGCACATGTCCAAGCTGTTTTTTTTTCAGACCACCACCGTGTGTATTCTCTGTGACTGCCTACACTCCAGCAGGAGCAACCAGCCTTAGTGATGCTGAATGTATTTGCATTACAGACTTAAACCTGAAAACCCCACTCGCTTCTAATTACTGTGCATGACTATACATGGCAAGCACATGGGTGTGTGCTAAGCCTCTGCTTCTTCCCCCAAAAATTCGCTCCTCTTTTCCTTCTACTGCAACTGTGAAATCACCAGAGCAAGACGCAATAAATTTCTGCCTATAATTCTTCTATGCACACAGAGTCATGTTTTCACATTAGTGCCAAAACGAAATTTCCTTGCCAATTTGAAAGCACACTTACTGCTCTTTTTTTTTTGGGCCAAGTAAAAATCTCTTTTTACACTTTGAAATCACTTTTACAGACTGACACATTCTGAAACCTTTTTTTAAATTTATTTAAATGCACATGTCCAAGCTGTTTTTTTTTTCAGACCACCACCGTGTGTATTCTCTGTGACTGCCTACACTCCAGCAGGGGCAACCAGCCTTAGTGATGCTGAATGTATTTGCATTACAGACTTAAACCTGAAAACCCCACTCGCTTCTAATTACTGTGCATGACTATACATGGCAAGCACATGGGTGTGTGCTAAGCCTCTGCTTCTTCCCCCAAAAATTCGCTCCTCTTTTCCATCTACTGCAACTGTGAAATCACCAGAGCAAGACGCAATACATTTCTGCCTATAATTCTTCTATGCACACAGAGTCATGTTTTCACATAAGTGCCAAAACGAAATTTCTTTGCCAATTTGAAAGCACACTTACTGCTCTTTTTTTTTCGGGCCAAGTGAAAATCTCTTTTTACACTTTGAAATCACTTTTACAGACTGACACATTCTGAAACCTTTTTTTTAAATTTATTTAAATGCACATGTCCAAGCTGTTTTTTTTTCAGACCACCACCGTGTGTATTCTCTGTGACTGCCTACACTCCAGCAGGGGCAACCAGCCTTAGTGATGCTGAATGTATTTGCATTACAGACTTAAACCTGAAAACCCCACTCGCTTCTAATTACTGTGCATGACTATACATGGCAAGCACATGGGTGTGTGCTAAGCCTCTGCTTCTTCCCCCAAAAATTCGCTCCTCTTTTCCATCTACTGCAACTGTGAAATCACCAGAGCAAGACGCAATACATTTCTGCCTATAATTCTTCTATGCACACAGAGTCATGTTTTCACATAAGTGCCAAAACGAAATTTCTTTGCCAATTTGAAAGCACACTTACTGCTCTTTTTTTTTCGGGCCAAGTGAAAATCTCTTTTTACACTTTGAAATCACTTTTACAGACTGACACATTCTGAAACCTTTTTTTTAAATTTATTTAAATGCACATGTCCAAGCTGTTTTTTTTTCAGACCACCACCGTGTGTATTCTCTGTGACTGCCTACACTCCAGCAGGGGCAACCAGCCTTAGTGATGCTGAATGTATTTGCATTACAGACTTAAACCTGAAAACCCCACTCGCTTCTAATTACTGTGCATGACTATACATGGCAAGCACATGGGTGTGTGCTAAGCCTCTGCTTCTTCCCCCAAAAATTCGCTCCTCTTTTCCATCTACTGCAACTGTGAAATCACCAGAGCAAGACGCAATACATTTCTGCCTATAATTCTTCTATGCACACAGAGTCATGTTTTCACATAAGTGCCAAAACGAAATTTCTTTGCCAATTTGAAAGCACACTTACTGCTCTTTTTTTTTTGGGCCAAGTGAAAATCTCTTTTTACACTTTGAAATCACTTTTACAGACTGACACATTCTGAAACCTTTTTTTTAAATTTATTTAAATGCACATGTCCAAGCTGTTTTTTTTTCAGACCACCACCGTGTGTATTCTCTGTGACTGCCTACACTCCAGCAGGAGCAACCAGCCTTAGTGATGCTGAATGTATTTGCATTACAGACTTAAACCTGAAAACCCCACTCGCTTCTAATTACTGTGCATGACTATACATGGCAAGCACATGGGTGTGTGCTAAGCCTCTGCTTCTTCCCCCAAAAATTCGCTCCTCTTTTCCTTCTACTGCAACTGTGAAATCACCAGAGCAAGACGCAATAAATTTCTGCCTATAATTCTTCTATGCACACAGAGTCATGTTTTCACATTAGTGCCAAAACGAAATTTCTTTGCCAATTTGAAAGCACACTTACTGCTCTTTTTTTTTCGGGCCAAGTGAAAATCTCTTTTTACACTTTGAAATCACTTTTACAGACTGACACATTCTGAAACCTTTTTTTAAATTTATTTAAATGCACATGTCCAAGCTGTTTTTTTTTTCAGACCACCACCGTGTGTATTCTCTGTGACTGCCTACACTCCAGCAGGGGCAACCAGCCTTAGTGATGCTGAATGTATTTGCATTACAGACTTAAACCTGAAAACCCCACTCGCTTCTAATTACTGTGCATGACTATACATGGCAAGCACATGGGTGTGTGCTAAGCCTCTGCTTCTTCCCCCAAAAATTCGCTCCTCTTTTCCATCTACTGCAACTGTGAAATCACCAGAGCAAGACGCAATACATTTCTGCCTATAATTCTTCTATGCACACAGAGTCATGTGTTCACATTAGTGCCAAAACGAAATTTCTTTGCCAATTTGAAAGCACACTTACTGCTCTTTTTTTTTTGGGCCAAGTGAAAATCTCTTTTTACACTTTGAAATCACTTTTACAGACTGACACATTCTGAAACCTTTTTTTTAAATTTATTTAAATGCACATGTCCAAGCTGTTTTTTTTTCAGACCACCACCGTGTGTATTCTCTGTGACTGCCTACACTCCAGCAGGGGCAACCAGCCTTAGTGATGCTGAATGTATTTGCATTACAGACTTAAACCTGAAAACCCCACTCGCTTCTAATTACTGTGCATGACTATACATGGCAAGCACATGGGTGTGTGCTAAGCCTCTGCTTCTTCCCCCAAAAATTCGCTCCTCTTTTCCATCTACTGCAACTGTGAAATCACCAGAGCAAGACGCAATACATTTCTGCCTATAATTCTTCTATGCACACAGAGTCATGTTTTCACATAAGTGCCAAAACGAAATTTCTTTGCCAATTTGAAAGCACACTTACTGCTCTTTTTTTTTTGGGCCAAGTGAAAATCTCTTTTACAGACTGACACATTATGAATCCACCATGTGTAACTACAACAAAAACAATTCCCATTTCTATTATTCATTTCTTAAGTTACCACATACATCCCCTCTCAAACTGTAAACTCACCTTTAAATTTAGTTAGTTGTGAAAGAAATGTGTCACTCAAACAGCAGATTATCAGAGCCAGGATCTCTGTTCTGTACACCTCTCTTCTCTCAGCAGAACCAGATAATGGCAAACTTTCCCTCTATTTTTCCACACATATACATGTAAGTTTCAAATCTCAGTGCTTCCCCCTTTTTTTCAAATGTAATGACACATTTCTATTGGTTGAAAACCAACCCTTTTCCAAAAGTACCCTGCCCCCAACTTGACTTCTGCCTAGTACCCTTCCCCCAACTTGACTTCTGCCTGCTACCATAGCAACAGCTCATGGAACACTGCTGTGTGCAGTTAGGTCAGAAGTTCGACACACAATGTTTCAATTCCACAGAGCAAGAGTGCTTGACTTTTCAATCCTAACTGCAAATCCATAGTACTGTTCTTTGGTTACACATTTTTTTGTACCAATACAAAACATGCTTCTATTAATTTTCACATACAGCCTAGTTTTTATTCTAGAATGGTATGAAACAGCCAATCAGTTCTTTTTGTTTTGTAAAAAATATGTATGCCTCCATTTCCAAACTGTCTTTATTTTCATATTGCCATTCTACTGAAAGACACCTCCTGAGTGCATCCAGTTCTCCTTTGAAGATGTTCACAGTGTGGATTGTAGGGCACAGCTATGTCTTCTGGAGTGAAAAGTTTGCAGAGAAAACAGATATGGTGAGAGACCTTGCTTTGCCAAATGTAGACATTAAATGGATTGGTCAGAGAGGGTTAAAGTGGCACCAATTGATGCCATTGGTGAAATCCTTCATGCAAATCCAACACCCTGACCTCATAATAGTGCACTGTGGTGGCAATGACCTAGGCACTTTGACTGGGGTAGGTCTGGAAATGCTTATGAAGGACACCTTTGCACAACTGTTTACACTTTTCCCTAAAACTGCCTTTGTGTTTTCCAACATATGCCAAAGGCAAAAATGGAACTGGTCCAATCATTTCTGTCCACAGATTGACAAAGCAAGAAAGCACGTCAACAAATCTGTTTCTGCTTTCCTCCGTGACTATGGTATGGGTGCCATTTACCACAACAACTTGCGTTACGACATGCAAGACATTTATAGAGGAGATGGTGTGCACTTCAATGATGAAGGGAACAGAGTCTTCCTCTTGAACCTTAGACTCTGCATCGGTACTTACTTGTAAGTACCACTAAAAAAATGACTCCATAAACACAACAGCTCTTTTTAGAGCTCCCTAATTTCTAAACTCTTAAATCTGATTTTCATTTATTTATTTTTATTTTTTTTACCGTACGCTTACCGTGAGCTTACCGTACGCGTACCCCGTGATTTTTTTTAAAATCAATAAATGTTTTTTTTGTACTTTTCTGTCCTTCTTTGACCCCCTTACAATTGTTAGGGGGTCTGTAACTCTCCTCATTGCCCCCTTTCTTTGTTTTCACTCTTTTTTTTCAGAGTGAAATACACAAAATGGCGGCCGCCGCTTCCTGGTTTCGGCCGATTCGAATGTTTACTAAGATCTAAGAGCCAATCAGAATCGCGCTCGCGCACGCCACCGTACGCTTACCGTAAGCGTACGGTAAGCGTACCGTAAGCTGGCTCAGATATATATATTGATTTAAAGGCTATTTTCTCAGAATCTACTGAACAGATTTACACCAAACCTACAAAAGGCACTTCCTTGACCTAGGGACTACCTCTCTGCCAAATTTCTAGTAATTCTGTTCAGCCGTTCGGGCTGTAGGTCGTTCTAAAGGTCCTATGGAAAAATGCATGGGAAAAACGCGTTTTGGGACCCCCCTTTTATCTCAGCCCCCGCTTGACGGATCCCCCCGAGACTTTCAGGGTAGGAGCGGAGCGTAGCGCCCCACCTATTTTGAGAAATTCGCGAGGATTCGTCGACCGGCGCCAAAGTTATTCAAAATAGAATGTTGAGGTTTTCCTATGGAAACGTGGTCCTAACTATAACTACCTACTGGCGACCGCCAGTAGGTAATATATATATATATATATATATATATATATATATATATACATAGACTTATATTATATATACTCTCCTTGCTTGTGAAGACATGCATGGTAAAGGCTAGTGTTATAAAGGCAATACGTGGTAAGATATTGAATGGTAAAGGATGTGTGGTAAATGCATTTGTGGCTGCTGTACAAGCTTGATAAATGGATACAAAAAATACTAACGAAGATACGAGATATAAAAAGTGAGCCATAACTATACTTGTGCTAATCATGATTGGAAAATAAGGTGTACTTCTTTGTAACCCCTGCCAAAGGCTTCCCACACTAGTATTAAGCTAGCCCGCAAGCAATCGGTACCCAACTGTAAAGCTGAAATCTGAAATTTCAACTTTGTAGTTGGAAGT
The DNA here is from genome assembly GCF_964204655.1 of Triturus cristatus. Taxonomy (NCBI): domain Eukaryota; kingdom Metazoa; phylum Chordata; class Amphibia; order Caudata; family Salamandridae; genus Triturus; species Triturus cristatus. The sequence continues at coordinate 105,633,033 of NC_140583.1, read as the reverse complement.
CGATTACTTGCCCAGACTATTGGCTTCTTAACCCTCAAATGACCTTTGGCGGGCAACGGACTGCAGCATCCCTCGACATGGTGGGTTAAATGGAACTCTGGCAGAGGTGATGTCGCCTTCTGAAAACATTTCGACATGTACATTGCCACCTCATTTCTCGAACTGGCTTTTATATATCTCCACAAATTTCCATTCACCCCTTCACTTCTTAATTAGTAGTATACTTAAATATTATTTCTAGAGAATTTGTTTGGTTTAGCCACGAAACATTTCATATGCTATGATTAAATAACGTGACTGTAAACTGCATTGGGGTCACTTGATATCACTTTTATCAAAACGTTTATATGTGGCTGAAAGTTTCCTTCATCCTTGTAACGTAGCCCGGTTTATTAATATCTGCTTTACATGACTTTCCAGAAGACAAAACAAACGCTGTTGGGCTGATTGAACCCACCATCTGGCCCATCGCTTCCCCTCTGAAGGTATTTAATGGTATAGTATAGAACCGGAAATAAAATCTGAGGTTTTAGGCTAGCAAACAAGATGCAGCACTAGATATAATGCAATCATAAAGCAATTTTAGAATAATAAAAAAAGACTTATCCAAACACTGAAAGCATTGCAGTTACAGCCTGAACAGTAAGCAATACAACAAGGGGCAGATTTACAATAACTGGCGCATCCCTGCATATCAGCAGGGATGCGCCAGTTATTGTGCGCCCCAGCTACGCCACCTTGGATGCGCCGCATTTATAATGCGGCACACCATGGGGCAAAAACGGCACAGATGCATGACGCATCTGTGCCGTAAAAGTGGCGCATTGCTGGAGTTGCGTCGCAAGCGCGACGCAGCTCCAGCAATGCTTTGGGGGGACCTATCTTCACAATGCTGCGTCAATCCTTACGCCTGCTTCAAGCAGGCGCAGGGTTTTGACGCAGCATGGGCTAAAAAGTGACTGAGTGAAATCTTGTAGATTTCACTCAGCCACTTTTAGGAGGCGTTCCTGCGACGGAACGCCCCCCCCCTGCACAGGTACGCCTACTGCTGGCGCAGGGCTTTACAACGTGACGCATCTCCCAGATGCGTCACGTTGTAAATACCCCGCAGCATGGCGCAGGATTTGCGCCGCCGATGCGTCACAAAAGTGACGCAACGGCGGCGTAAATGAGGCGCAAGGGCCTCATAAATCTGCCCCCAAGTATTTAAAAAAACAGAAATAGGACATAGAGAAAACAAATAGTGGCTACAATTTCCCAAAAACCGTACAGAAGCAACAACTACAAAGGAAATGCCACAATGTGGGGACTTTTCCAGTAAACTGCACTTATTTTATTGTGAATAAAAAGTTTATCCTTTCGAATAAATCTCTAACAGTATGATTGTATTTGTTATCCAAATTCAAATGTAGAATCGAATCTTGGAAATCTTGGTAACGTCGAACTCTTTTACTGTCGCGGAGTAAGAATAATTGTGGGTTTCAAGGAGCAAAAGCAATTTTGACATCTTTGAGACGAGCAGCACGTTTTCATGATGCAAGATTTCAGGAATCAATACATTATCCTTATGTCTCTGGGGGTTGTAGAACAACATGCTGCTTATCAAAGACAGCAACTGCAACTTTGAGACCAGATAAAAGTTGGGCTTGATACCTAATTCATCAAAGAGACCTTGTACATCACACTGATCGACCTATCGCTAACTTCACATGCGGTGGGATGATTATTGGAAAAGTAAATGTGTTGTGTGCTAACAATAGCGCATCTGCAAGAAGGTGCATTTCTCTGCAAGTTTCAACCCAAGTTCCACCCAAGATGCGGCAGAGAGCCTATGCTTGGTTCCAATCATTTTTTTTTATAGTATTGATGTTTGTGCTGATTCCATCTAGCTACCTTGGTGATTCTGTGCCATTGCAAACCCTAGGATTCTGTGCATTGGCAACCCAAGGATCATGTGGCATTGGCAACCCAAGGATCGTGTGCCAGTGCTAACCCAAATATTCTGTGAATTGTCAACCCAAGGACTCTATATCCATACCAACCCAAAGATTATGTGCCATTACCAACCCAATGATACTGTGGCTATACCAACCCAAGGATTCTGTGTCCATACCTACCAAAAGATTCTGTTCCTTTGGCAACCCAAGGTACCTGTGCCGCTGCCAACCCAAATATTCTGTGCATTGTCAACCCAAAGATTCTGTGCCAACCCAATGATTATGTGTCTATATCAACCCAAGGATTCTGTGTCTTTACCAACCCAAAGATTCTTTGCCATTGCCAACCCAAGGATTCTGTGTCCTTCCAACCCAAAGATTCGGTGCCATTGCAACCCCAGGATTCTGTGTCCTTACCAACCCAAAGATTCTGTGCCATTCCCAACCCAAGGATTCTGTGGCTTTTCTGGATGAAGGAGCATGCAGTGGCACCACGTGACAATAGTGGCACCACTGTGTGTTACATAGTCATGGGTAACTCTGCACCCAACAAAAGCAACATGACCAAACCTGCCTTGGAAATGGGGTGCACTGGGGTTTATGCTGTGAACGGCAGATTATTTTTTCTGGTGGATGGTTGGCAAGCCTCACATCTTCCAGGATGGACTCTAGACATAGTAGATAAGGAATGAGCAGTTCCTGGGGGTGCTGTCTAAGACAGGGGGAAGGAGGGGAGGGGGAAGTACAGGTCTTTCTTCGAAATGCCCTCACACACCCCAAGGGATGTCATGCTTCATCATATGGGCATTTGCCCCTCGTCTGGCCGGCGCTGCAATGCCTGACGGGCTCCCGAAACCGGGGATCTTCATCGGGGATCTTTTGAAGAAGCCGTATGGGTGCGTGTGGGTGTGAGGGCAGGGTGGTGCACTAGGGGTGAGATGAATAAAAAAGGTTATAAGAGCAGTCCTACCAATTTCAGTTTTAATTAATGAGGTAGCTCCAACCTTATTAAAATTGTGAAGAAGCCCTGTATAGGAAATGATGTTCCCTAAGGGCTAATCTTAAGTGAGTGTGGTCAACATGTTTCGTGCCCCATCTGCCCCAGAAGGGGTCAATGGCACTTCGTCAGGACCAATTAAGTGAGAATTAAGTGCACCGCCGTATCGCACTAGTTGCTGATTACGGCAGGAGGAAGTTGATGGAGAACTGGTACTGGGATGTACCAAGACCTGTGGGAAAGGGGACAAGGTGAAAAAAGGAAGGGGAATAAAACCAGCGGTTAAACCTGCCAAGAAAACATTATGTACAGGTGCTGTGGTGAGAGGCACATTTGTGATTTTTTTGAGGGAACTTCAAGTGACTAAAAAGTCTCCAACCCAGCTACGGAGTGATGGTAGACTAGGTCGATGAGTCATGAAGGAACCGGTGCTCGGTAGTCAGGAGTGGTAAAATGACAAGTGACCAGCATGATAAGCGATCGTATGTGGTTTGGTGAGGGAGACAAAATCGACTAATCATGACGTGCATCAATTATGAGCGTCTAATTAGTCAACATGATAGAACGTCTAAACAAACCAATACAATCGACCGGGACCTGCAGGATAATAAGGTTTAAAAATTGTATTTGGGTGGCTAAAACACATATGACAAAAACCCCGACTGTGGTACAATAACAATAGTAGTAAACTAACGATAGACCATGCAAGATAAGAAAACTACTGTCAAACAGGTAACGGGCATTTGTTAAGAAAAGAAAACTACTGTCAAACAGGTAACGGGCATTTGTTAAAGACTCACCCCCAATGGCCTAATTCCGGCTGACGGGGAGGTACAGAGCACTATAGTTGCTCCGGAGTCTAAGAGGATGGCAAGAGAAAAACATGAAAGGTCCTGTTACAGTAATCTGTTGACAAATCGGCGTACAAGGAAGGCTTACCGTTGTCGATCAAAACCCCGTTTAGTACTCACAGCGGTAGACAAGCAACTTTGCCGGTGTCCTACCCTCGCTCTGGGCCCCGTGAAGAGACTCTTTCGTAGGCGTGCTTAAATAGCGCTGTGCGGTGAGCGTACCTGAACGTGGCGGCCATCTTGGAATGGGCTCTCAGAACAATTCCAATCAGGATCACTTTCCGGAAGTTCTGGTTTTTTCGCCGTAATATCGCGGCAGCCATATTGGAGCGGATTAGGTAGTATAGGAGTTCAAAGGTGTGATCTATGTAATGGAAGGCTGCCCATCATTAGTATTCCTGTATGTTCGTGAATCATACCCAGACTTAGTATTATGAGGTGCATAATGTTAGCGAGGGAAAAAAATTGATGAACGAGCAGAGTTTCTCAGAAGTGCTCATAAAGGTTAGAGTGCCTGAAAAGTCCACCTCGGAGTATGTTACTCAAGATTGGACCATACATCGAGGGCATGTAATTATTATCAGTTCAGCTTAAAATGTGTGGTAATTCAAGCCCAGAGGGGTGGTGTCATACCAGTTAAAGGGAGTTGTACCATAGATTGATTAGAGGTGACGTGATACCAGTTCAACCCTGATGTTTCTAATTATTGTTTAGTTCTGCCCAGGGTATGTCATCATTTAAACCCCTGAGGTGAGACCCCAACTTAAACACCCAGCATTGTTCTTTCCTAAACAGGGCTTCTTTTGTAATGTTGGGGAAGGCCTCTAGAATAGTCCAGTTTAAATCATTGGGCGTATGATTGTTTTCTGCAAAATGTGAACACATTTTAGTATTTATTTTTTTGCAACGTACGTTGCTTCTGTGTTCAATTAATCTGGTTTTGGCTTGGCGTGTGGTCATCCCAATGTATTGTAGGGGGCAGGGACACGTGATCAAATAGATACAATTACGAGTGTTGCAATTAGTGTGTCTTTTCTGGGTCCCACTCCAGTTGCTAGTAAGTTGAACTGTTTTTGAAGCTCGGGTTAAAGGACATGCCACACATTGACCGCAAGGGTAATGACCACTAACCGGAGGTAGATTCCATAAGGTGGTGGGAACCGCAGGGTCTGTCTTTTTTGGTCTGGTGTTGATAAGGAGATCCTTAAGGTTTGACGTGCGTCTGAAGGCAAATCTCGGTTTTGGTATGGACAAATCACCTGAGTCCAGGATACGCCAATGTTTATTAATGACCCTTTTTAACATGTTGGATTCTGTGGTAAAAGTAGTCACACATGTGATCAGATCTAATTCAGGTTTGGTTTTTGATTCCAAGAGGGTAGATCTGTGGGTGTTGCGTGCTCGTTTCTGTGCATTGTTAATGATACGGGTAGGGTATTGTCTCTGAGCTAGATTCATACTAAGTTCAGATGCTTGTCTTTTATAGTTTTCTATTTGGCTGTAGTTCCTGCGGATGCGCAGGAACTACCCGTAAGGAAGATTATCCTTAAGTGCTTTTGGATGGAAACTATTGTATTGTAAGGGACAGTGGCTGTCAGTGGGCTTTTTGTATGTGATTGTTTCCAAATAGCCCATCCGGTTGATAATGGTTAGGTCAAGGAATGGTAGTTCCTGTGTGGAACAGTTAGCGGTGAATTTTAAAAAGGGATTGAGATCATTGATCCATGACATGAAATTTGGAATATCATCCATGTTTCCCTTCCAAAAGATTAAAATGTCATCGATGTAACGCTTCCATAGGAGAACGTTACTCGAAAAAGGGTTGGTGTCCGTGAGCACATACCTTGCCTCAAAGTCCGACATATAGAGACATGCCAGACTTGGGGCAAATGTACTGCCCATCGAAGTACCTTGGGTTTGATGGAACATCAGTTCCTCAAATTGAAAAACGTTTTCGGTGAGAGCGATACTGGCACACTCCATGACGAAACTCACGGGGGTAGGTGAGTCCCAGTTCGTATTGAGTAAGATCGTCTCAACCACCTCAAGAGTATTAAGCTGAGGGATGTTGGTATAGAGGGCCTCAACATCCAGTGTAAGAAGTACATCTGGATGTGGGCCCTCCAAATTGGTAAGTTCAATCAATTTCAGGACATCTCTGGTGTCTTGTAAGAATGTAGGGGTGGTACGTACTAATGGTCGTAAAAAATGATCGCAAAATTTAGAAAGTGGTTCCAAAAGGGACCCTATGCCAGACACAATTGGTCTTCCAGGGGGGGGGAGATACCCCTTTGTGGATTTTTGGCAGTGTATAAAAGTAGGGTATTCTTGGCTTAGTGTTCACTAGAAATTCAGCTTCATTTTTAGAAATCCATCCTTGGTTCCTTGCTGCTGTGACCATGGAGTTTATTTTGGTAGACAGGCGGGGCGTAGGGTCAATAGTAAGTGGTGTATAGTAGTTGGTATTTTGTAATTGGCGTAGACATTCCATCCGGTAGTCTGTGCTCGCCATGGACTCTAGACATGCCATACTGCTCTGGCTTCTGGGATCAGCCCTGGTGCCTTCTTGTGTAGTGTTACAGGCATCTGCAAAGCTTATCTCGAGCTCTGTCACTTCATATCCTCTGGTACTGATGCAGAGAGCTCTACACTGCCATCCTTTGGATCCAAGCATTATCTATTCTAGGCTGTAGCGTGTTGATCTCTGTACTGTCGTCCTCTGGATCAAGGCATTCTCTACTCTAGGCTCTAGTGTGGAGAGCTCTACAGTACCATCCTCTGGATCCAAGCATTCTCCACTCTAGGCTTTACATGGAGATCTCTACACTGCCATCCTCTGGAACCAAGCATTATTTGCCCTATGCTCTAGCGTGGAGATCTCTGTGTTGTCGTCCCCTGGATACAGGCATTGTCTATTCCAGGCTCTACATGGATTAATCTAGGTTGCTGTCTTCTGGATCAAGGCTTTGGCTACTCCAGGCTCTAGTGTGGAGATCTCTACAATACCGTCCTGTGGATCCAGGCATTGTCTACTCGGGGCTCTACATGGATATCTCTACACCGCCACCCTCTGGATCCAAGTATTGTCTTCTGTAGGTTCTATCATGGAGATCTTTGTACTGCCGTCCCCTGGATACAGGAAATCTCTACTCTAGGCTCTAGTGTTGTCTCTACAGTACCGTCCTGTGGAGCCAAGCATTGTCTACTCTAGGAGCTACATGGAGTTCTCTACACTACTGTGAGAAGTTGGCCTGGTATATGCTGTCCACTAGTTATAGTGGGCACCTTGCACCAGTCCAAACAGCCATTATTGATGATTAGGTTAAAGACAACCTTTATCCTCGTGGTAGCTATGGAGAGCAGCCTTCAGGCTAAGTCTTGAAGGAGTGTAAAGCAGCTTGGTTTACCAGATTATAACCTCTTGAATTAGCAAATGAAAGGAGAACCACATAAGGTATATATAAAATATATGTATTTATTTCTAAACACTCTCTACTAATCTCTTTATGAGATTAGAGCACAAGATACACAATATTAAAGCACTAGAACAACAGTAAATAGCACAATATACAATGGGCCCCAGGGGGAGACCAAACGATATATTAAGAAAGTGGTATAAGAACCACAACTTGACTAGACCCAGTACCTAGAGCACGTATAATCGCTGGGATCCCAAGGAACCACCCAAGGTAGTGACATAGGGGACCCACGGGGGACGCGTGCAGTGTGAGAACACAGCCGCAAGGTCTGTACAATCCTATGGGAAAGTCGCAGTTGTACTTTTAAAGATTAAGGGGGCATATTAACAAGGAACATGGAAAATTAACGCTAAGGGCGCTTAGCGTTAAGTTATCGCTGGTAATGCAGCGATAAAACTACTATCCTTGTTGATAGCCCATGGTGAATTTAGCCATGTAATCCACCTCCCATTGGATTACATGGCTAAATCTGAAAATTAGCAGTTGTAAAAAAGCAGCGTTAACCATGGTTAACGCTGCTTTTTTTGTCTCTAACAGGGTTAGCGTGAAGCTTGATGATAGGAGAAATGTTGCTTAGCGACAATTCTCCTATTATTTTGCTCTGGAATGCCCACTTTGCATCTCATTAGAGAAGCAAAGGGAAGCCCTTGTTAATATGCCCCAAGGACACTTAGGAGAGGACTTGGCGCAAACCCTTGGAGAATTAGAAGGTTCCAAGGCCAGCACCCATGTGAGCACCGGAGTACTCGTGTTACCTAACCCAGGGAAGCCGGGTGCATAGGTGTCCAATGAAGTGTTGCTGCAATGTGCTGCTGCCGTCAAGAGGAAAAGTGTCTGGTGTGATCCAAGCCTGTATCGAAGATTTGAAGAACCTGAAAGCAGAGGGGACAGAGTCTGGGTCACTTCAGGGTAACCAGGGGCACGGTAGACCAATGCCCACCAATGTCAGGTGTTTCAGGTGCGAAGAGGTGAAGCTTGACTCCACTGCCACGGGGACCAGGAGACATCGATGATGACCACAGTCCACAGGCAAGCTGTTTCATAAAGGATGTCGAGTGCTGGGGGGGGTCGGTGTCCGAATTGGAGACCAACAAGCCTTGGCAACGGCAACCCACGCAGTGAGAGTAAAAAGGCTTCAGTGTGGACCAGCAGGGTCTTGTAGACTCCCCAAGCAATGGAGAGTCAGGGCACATCTGGAGAAACCAGGTAAGCCCATTGAAAGTTAAAGTACCCTTCTCAGGGACCCACAAGTCAACGGGCAAGGGATCGCAATGGGATCTCAAAATGAATCACTAAATACAAGCCCACGGGACACTCGAGGAGTGCAGGCCAGTAATCTTCAGTGAAATCACTGCTCGGGGTCTGAACTACAAGTAGCCCAAAGCACAGCCTCAGGGATCGCCAAAAAGCATATGCTGCTGCAAATATGCATGGTGTCCAGGGGTTTGGGTTGCACGGTCGCCACAAGGGCTTTGGATCTCAGGTTTGCTGAGTGCACGGATCGGCCTCGGGGAAGCTTGGAAACCCACCTCCTGTGTTGCAAAATCTTCGGAGTCCTTCAGGAGCTGCGTAGTTGCAAACTGGACAGATGCGTCTTTGGTGCCTGCCTTGCAGGAGAGTAACTCCTTTATTCCAAGGGAGATTCTTCGGTCATCCAACGTCGTGTAGATAGTTGAAGTTCTGGGATTCTGTAGCAGAGTTTCGTCCAGGTAAATCTAAAGTCCTGTAGCCAGGGATCCCTACTTTATACCCGAGGAAGAGGTGGGACAAACTCTGGGGACACACCTATGGGAGGGTCAGGACAGCGTGGTGGCTGCACCCATGTCCTTCGTCCAGTTTCTTGCCAGAGCAGGGGCTGGTAGCCCCTGCAACCGGTTTCATCTGGACTATGCACAGGTACACCAAATGTGCCCCTAGTGCAGACATCAAAGTACTCTTGGAGTGCACCCACCCAGCCACAATACACTAAAGCCTATCTGGGAGGTGGTCACACCTCCCTGTGACAGGAAACTTATGGTCCAGCCTCCCCTGCCGGAGTTTTGTCCAGCAGCAGGAGGGCAGACTCAGATCAGTGGCTGGCAGCATCCATTTTGTGATGACAGGGTTCTGTGAAGCTGGTACCGGGTGTACCATAGTGGCAGGGAGGTATGATTCCAAGGTGTTTGACCCCAAACATGACATGTTTCCATGCAGCCATTCTAAAGTTAGCATTTACCGCAAGGTTATAATGCACTTAAGAGTATATGGTATGGCTGCATTGTGAGATGGACTGAGCCACGCCCTATTTACAACACTAAGTTAGCATAACCGAGATCATAGTTAACAAGCAAGCTTGTTGTTTCTGCTGCGCTGCACACGACACTGTTGTTATGTGTTATTCATTTTGTAAAATGCTGACTCGTCTTTGCCCTACAGAATAACAAACGGTTGTTATACATTCTTAACCGTGAAATGTGCCCTTGGTCTGTACATCATGCAAAGAACGCGTCTGGGTCACTAGAAGGTACAGAGTGTTAGACATATCATGCATACAGCTGCCAATGTTTGAAGTACGAGCGTCTTTAATATTGCAGAGCAGTTAGGTTTTACATTCATTCGAACAAGAAGAGCTGATGTATGCTGTGAGAGCTGATCCTTTGATGTGATTCTACTAAGCTGATCTATACGGTATGGGGTCCCCCCTGTTAGCCTAAGAGACCTTCTAATAGTCTAATAATAATAATGTATTAGATTATAGTGAAAGGAGTGTGGCCGTATACCACTGTCATTAATAGTATGATTGCTCCTTTCATTCTATATGGTATTGTAATAATGCTCATGATTCTGATCTGTATCGTTAGTCTGCTAGTGTTAGCCAAAGTACTGCATCTTAGGACGCGAGGTTTATAAAATAAACTCTTTAAACTTTACCGTGTCTGTATTATTCAGTTGTGGACTAATAAATAAGTACGAACAGGTATTTCAGATTCCCACCACTCCTGAGAAATATCTAAGTCGCTTGTTCTGGTTTGTCTATACATTGGGACCACCTAGCTAGATCTAGGTTAACGAATGAGATACTAAGCTAGTCGGATAAGGGGTTCTGGGTTCTGAGGAGGATTTTCTGGTACACCACAATTCTCTGAGGTCCTGGTCTCCTGCGCATATTTCTGTGCAAAAGCAGAATCCCTGCAACATGGCGCACCTAACGTTTGGTCTTAACGTCTGAGACGCTTTAGTAGTGCTGATTTTAGTCCACAACAACCCTCGCTCTCGTTTCCGGAAAACTTGGGTGACGGTTTAACCTACCTGGGTTTAGACTAAAGGTTCTATCAAGCTTGAAAATTAAAAAAGTTATAATTTTTGAGCCCAAGTGCTACTGAGTAGATCGTTGTTATTCTTTTAGGAGTCCTTATGGCGGTTAATATTCCCGCTCATAGTCGGGTTCCTCTGCGCACTCATCTGAGGGCGTATGGGGTACCTGATGACGGGATGTCCGTAGTCTTTGTGGTCAGTGCTGATACCACCTACCCGTATGAGTTGTTTTACTCATGGGTGACCTTTGCGGAGGTGGATGCAGACGATAATTTGTTCCACGAATATACAGCCTCGGCTGTACCTGCGACTTATGCCCCATATCGGACTCTGGAAATTCCTATTACTGCCTGGCAGCATACAATTTGGTTTAATAGCGCCCTCCCCCAGGAGGTCGTACCGGCGAGAATGGGCCCGTTATCAATTGCGGGAGCTACATGGCCGGTACTGGCCGGATATACTCCTCACCCACGCTACCTGACGGTGGGAGTGGGTGATTTATGTACACTACACACAGCCCTGATTACGGTCCATAGGGCTTTAGTGCAGTATGTGTCACGCACAGTTCAGGTGGGTACACCTGCGGTTGCTGGACACGGGGCGGATCACCATCACGCGGTGGTGATAAGCCCTGTTATGGTTAACGCGGTTGTCGGCAAGCGCCCCCTCAGTAAGGATGAATTTCCTTACTGGCTTGCAGAAAAATTTGATCAATTAGAAGCCGTGTTTCCAAACACTACACCTGTGGATAAACACAGGATACTCACCATTACTTTTCCCAAAGACCTGGTCCCTGAGCTTGTTGATTGTGACAATTGGGGCAAGATCTTTGCTGCGACATATTCGAAGTGCTACGGCACTCCGTCTATGGCTGTACTACCCTCCGTTATCAAGAAAGTTCAAGAAAGTCATGGTGCGGAGGCAGCTATTGAGTTGGGAATGAGGCTTGTCGACAGTTTCGATGTAGTTTGTTCCATGGTAATGGGCAACCTCAAAGGTGATGCCATGCAGTTCCAAGTAGGCAATATGCTGGAGCTTCTGGCTGACGAAGACAAGCCTCGGCAATTCGCAAAAATTATTGTGAAAGCCTACAGGATGGTTGGACGTAGTGCCTTAGGTGTAAAGCCCACCATCAAAATTCCAGATGTAGTACAACAAACTAAGGTGAGTTCGTCTACAAAAGACGAAAAGCCCAACTTTCCTAAACAAAGTTGGTGAGCCAAAAAACAAGAGAAGCAGAAACAGGTTTCTCGTCCTGCCTCACCAGTTCAGTCGTATAGTGAACGCACTTATGATTTGAGCGATCGTACTCGTATTAAGTCACCTGATAGGTTTCAGGTTTCTGAACAACGCTCTCCTCGTTCTTCACAGGAAACATCAACTTCGCACTCTGGTGGTGGAGAACGTGGAAGAGGAAGGGGCACTCAGGGTCGTGACCAGCCCCGCCAGACTGACGGTAAAGGCAAGCAGGAAGACGCTGCCAGACCACGTCCACCGTTTCAGAAAAAGAAAGTTGCTGCTATCTCAGCGAGATATGCCTCAGATGGTCAGGACACAGCTTCGGAACCTGACATGGGCACTAACGCTGCTAGACAGCGCGGCGGAAGTTACAGTAGTGCGGGAAGCATTGCGTCCATTTCTGGAGGCCACAGCAACTGACATTTATGTGACAGTCGAAACTGCTGATACTCGTGTAACCCCCCCAGAACGATTATTTGAAATAGTCCTTAATATTGAGGGTGACATACAACGCAAAATTAAAGCGGTTTTTTGAGATAATCTTACCACCACATATGATATTCTTTTGGCGGAGAAAGATTGGCCTCCGGCTTTCATTTTAGACGCTCCTAAGGGAGAGGAAGTTATACTTCCTTCCTTTGGGCACGCGGTGCCCACGGAGGAGTCTACTAGGTTGGCCGGGGAGTGGGCGCAGGTGCTTGCGCCTGCGTTATATCGTAATCAGGTTGGCTGGGACAAATGTTCTCCCAATCATGAGATTCCATTGCGATCCGATCCCCAGCCTCAACCCCAATATCTCATGCGTCGCAAGGCTAGACCTCACGTCGCGTCAATCCTTGAGCAATTTGAATATCAAGGAGTAATTGAGACATGTGTGTCACCCATGAATAATCCTTTATTCACTGTAACGAAGCCTGACGGATCGTACCGCCTAGTTTTGGATTACCGGCATTTAAACTCACATTGCCGGACGTGTGCGGTACAGAATATTCATAGTTCGGCTCTCGTAGATAGTCTTGTGAGAAAACGTTTCAAAACTACGCTCGACTTATCCAATGGCTTTTATTGCCATAATCTGTCCCCTCTTAGTTATGAGTGGACAGCATTTACCTCGGGTGGTAAACAAAAATTGTTCAAGAGGCTCCCGATGGGCTATAAGAACAGCCCTGGAGTTTTTGCCGCTCGCGTGGTCTCTCTCTTAGAGATGGTAGACCTGGAAGCGTACTCGTATGTCGACGATATCTATCTGACAGAAGACGAGTTGCTTCCACACCTTGCTCGTGTGGATAACATAGTGACTATGTTTGCGGACTTCGGTTACAAGTTTAACTTTAAGAAGTCGCACATTGCTGAATTTACAGTGTTGTTCTTGGGGTACGAACTCAATAAAGAAGGTCGAGGCTTGGCACCGCAGTTCCTTGAGAAATGCGCAAACCTTCGTATCCCTACGACACTGAAAAAACTTCAATCCTTGCTGGGTTTTCTGAATTTCGGTCGATCCTACATTCCTGATTATGCCCAGCGTATCAAGACCCTTTATGCCTTGATACAACCAACTTATACCAGATCTTGCTGGCTGCCAGAGCACTCGTTGGCATTATATACTTTGCAAACTGATCTTCTTACAGCTAAATATCTAAAAAATCGTGACAACCACACCAACCTGGTCATTAGAATTGTTCCAGGCGCGGAAGGTTTCACGTACTTAACGTTCAATGAGGGTGACACAGTCCCCATTGCTTACAAATCTCATCTGTACACTTCGGCTGAGCTGCGATTTTCCACTGTTGAAAAAGTCTTGACAGCAGTTCAGATGGCGATCCTGAAAGAACGAGCACTATCACAAGGAAAACGCATACTGGTGGTAACACCGTTTCCTGCTCTTGAAGCAGTCACTAAGGCTAGTGTACCAAATTCTAAGGCTTTGCATCCCAGGTGGATACAATGGGCGACCTCCTTAGCTTCGCCTGACGTCGAATACATCTTTGACGCAGCGTTGCAGACTCAAGAGAGTTTGGAGTATGAATTCGTTCATCCAGCTCCACAGTCATAGCGCCCTATCGAGGAATACCATTGTGTCATATACACTGACGGGTCGGCGCAACCCGCAACTGGATCAAGGCACGCTTATTCAGCGGCTTGCGCAATTGTTGTCGGTACTTTCGTGAATGGAGAGTTCAAATCTGATGCAGTGCATACGCAGTCATTGGGTGATTGTACCGCGCAACTGGCGGAGCTACGTGCTCTGGTGCTTGCACTTGAGTTTGCTGATCACCGAGTCACTACTCTTATAGTGAGTGACTCTTACTACTGTGTTCAATCTTACAACGACAATATACTTTTTTGGATTATGAATGGTTTTCGTGACTCCAAAGGTTGCTCAGTAAAGCATAAGACAATTTGGGCTCGAGTGTCAGAACTCAAAGGGAGTTTGCCACTTGTGGATGTAATTCACACTCTTGATCACCAACGAGTTGGTGTCCATGCTGTCGGTAACAGTTTGGCTGACGAGGCAGCTAAAACAGCAGTGGCAACATATTTAGTAGCAGCAGTTACAAGATCAAAATCAAAGATAGATGCAGACATCTTAGCAGCTATTGCGGCATCAGAGACAGGGAAAAACTTCCCTAGAGGTTTCCCTTCTCGATACCATTATCATTTAAGTCCTGATAACGTCCCGTTAGTGAGGATTAACGACGTTGGTGATAGATTGATTCCCAACGCGGACTGCAGACCAAATCTGATAACAGCTGCTCACGAAGGTGTTGCGTCTGCGCACGCTGGAGTGTCAGCGACTGTCTCTCTTTTGCAGCAACGTTACTGGTGGTACGGTTTGTATAAACAAGCGCGGGCCTATGTACTTGATTGTGACATTTGCCAGCAGATCAAACCTTCTTCTGTTGCGCGTCCACCTCTAACGCAGCTGCATATATCTAATCAACCACTAGCGTGTGTTTATTTAGATCACTGCGGTCCTTTTACCTCTGATACTGCGTACAAGTACATCTTGGTTGCAGTGGATTCGTGCACACGTTTTCTGTGGGTGTGGCCACAAAGGAGTGCTGATGCCAGGACTGTCATCAAAGCATTGCATGTCTTTATAGGGAGTTTTGCGTGTGGTACCCTTCACTCTGATCAGGGCCCGGCGTTCGCCTCTAAGGCTTACAAAGAGGCTATGAGAAGTTTGGGGGTCCAAGTCAAATTTTCGTCTCCATACCGGTCTGAGGGCAATAGTGTTGTGGAACGGATGAACCGTGACCTAAAGCAATCGTTGACAGCCAAGGTGTTAGGTATAGTCCGGAACTGGCTTGCCCACTTGTATGACGTCCAACGTGCACTTAATAATCTCCCTAGAAGGTCTCTGGGTGGGAGGACCCCTTACATGATGCTCTTTGGAGTGAGGATGTTTGTTCCGGACCTTGATGGTCTAGACATGGCGGCGGCTGCCGCCCCTTTTGACCTCGATGACCACTGTGCTGTATTGCAGAATCTACAAGAAGCAAGAGACACTCTGGCAAAAGAACACGTGCCCTCTGCATCAGAAGAAGCGCTCCTGATTCCGGTGGTCGGCTGGCTGCCTCGAGTTGGTGATCTGGTCCGTGAGAAGGTGGAGAACAAGAAGGAGTTTGGCCCCTCTTATCGTGCACCAGTCCCAGTGCTTGGAGTATTGGGTACACGTACAGTTGTTTTACCACCACTTCCTGGTCGCAAAGAAAAAAGGTACATTTCAATTGAAAATGTCAAGCTACACAGGGTGGCCGATTCTCCATAGTATGACACCTTCGGTTTCCTGCCCTTCGATGCTGAGAAACTCTGTTGTGGTGCCACCCTCTGTCATCGTGCCTGAAGTTTCCATTGAGATGATTACAGTTACTGATCTGCCGCCTAATGCTGGTGGTTTGTCTGCTGATCCTGAATATGCTTATCCTACAGAAGTCGCTTTGCCCCTTTTAAATACAACAACACTTGCCCAGTCCCAGTCTTCCTTTGAAACTGAATCATTGACTTCCACTGTCCCTTCCAAAATCTCTATATTTTTTGCCTGGTTCAAGAGACATTTTTTGGTTGCACCTTGGACTTACATCTGGTTGGTGCTGATTTGTATTTTTTTATTCATGACAATTGGCTTTGTGGTAGTGTTTTTTAGACTTATCAATGGACACTACCTGAATGAACGTTCTACAATTCAATTAATTGATGGAACTTTGGCCCCCCATTCCTCATCACACATCATGAAAAGAGACCAGACGTTTGTGAACATCACCGCCTGGCCTGTACGTGATGGGATTGCTTGGGATGCGGTGAACTTTCAAATTCATGGTCCCACCGAAGTTATTAATGTGCCAACTGTTTTTCGTGTTTCTGTGGGTGATGTAGTTAAACAAAACATCCGCTCAGATGATTGGGATGTACAAGCAATAGAAGCACTGTTTTCTGATTTAAAATATTATGCTGCATTTGATGCTGAAGATCTGTATTTAAATACTGCAAACTATGAGGAGCAGTATTGTTTTCAACATTATGGCACACATTTCCTACACAGAGCAAATACTTTCAGAAATTTTGTTAATTACACCCAATGGGAACATTGTCCTGTCCCTATGCCTGGCAGCTCGGCCACTTTATTGAAAAATTCACATATTTTTCGGATTTTAGTGTGTCAAACCCTGAGTCTTTTTACTTTAAGGTGGCGGGAGAACCCTCTTCTAAAGTCAGACTGACACACACAAAATTATTATATTCCAAATCCTTTATGGAGGAATTGGCTGTTGGAGGTTATGACGTATGGAAAGCTACTATCGATCTTAAATCGGTTTGGGGAACTAAACCGTGGCAGGTACAAGGAACAGAAGCTTTACATCGTGCCTGTCTTATCCCTAACCATATTTTATTTTTACATTCATCTATTTTTCAGACAACCTGTTTTGGATTGGCTATATCTAAAAAATTAATTTCCCCCTCGATCCCTGATCTGGGCGCTTATCCTGGTTGGGAAAATCACTCAGATCTGTCCCTTACTGGGTTGCAGTCGCTTGTTTCCAATGGCACCTTCAATATTTCAACATTGAATCCTGAGGGTTGGCTAGTATGGCAAACAAGCTCAGATTCCTGTCAACGTCGGTTTCTGGATTTGACCCCGGGGTATACACAACTTAGGGTTGACCCTCGTTTCACATCTTCACACACGGTGACTACCTACTCTGTAGGTAAGTTATGTCAGTCATGGCTGCAACATTCCACCTTAACTTCAGTTAAACTTCATTTGTCACGTTTAAATGAAAAAATAGATTTGAATGATTTCATTAAGGGTCCTGTTAATGGTAGATCTAAACGATGGGCTTATGCTATTTACAATGAAGTTTGGAAGTTGTCGCAAATTGAGGCTGCTTCTAGACTACGTGCTATTGACCAGGCCAATATGGAAAAAGTATTGGCTGTGATAGATAATAGTATTAATACGTTGTCTCCAAGAATTTATACATTAGATAATATCGTTTCTTCTGTTGTAGACATTGTGCAAGATGATGTATCTGTTTTGTATCATGGTCAAAATCAATTGCGTTCAATTATGCAGTTTGCATGGACATTGCAAACGTTAAAGGCAGGGAAAGTCCCTTGGGATTACATGAATATTTCATCGTTGTTCCTTCCATTTAATTTGACTGTCAAGCAGCAGTTCATGTCCATGAAAGATGCTACTTATGCATTGCTGCACATTGAAAAATTAGAACCTTTACCTTTTCTATAGCTGAGTTAAATTCAGCCGTGTGGTTAGTACACGGATTAATAACTTTACTGTTTAGTTTGTTCAAGTTTAGTTTGTGTATGAAACATTATGCTATCGGCAGATACGAACAACTTGGTGATGCGTTTCTGCATGAAGTTTGGTCACTTCCGTTCACTTACAGATGCGTAAGGGATGGCAAGGAGGTTTACTTAAAAGGTGAAGAATGCACTTCCGCTCCTGATCACTCTGTTGTTTGCAGACATATACAATTACATGGCGCTTGCAATATAAACGCTCCTAATTTAGCTTGTGTCTTAAAGGGGATTCCAATGCCAGTTATAACGTCTTCTTTTAAGCTGCTTGCCAACGGTAGTTATTTGCTTTTAAATAGTGAAGCTTGCTGTGGGATGCTATTGGGTATTCCTTACATAGTGACTGTTACACAAAAAGTAGTTTGCTGTAATAACGTCCTTTTCCCACCCCCGCAAGGCCGACTCGATATATCCATCTGGCCAGCGATTCCAACCTTGAACGCGGAGTTCAATAGGATGAGCAGAATAAGGGCTCTTTTGTCTAAAAAGGAGGTTGTGTTAACTTCATCCCGTGAAACATTTCTTCTTAATGTTGCAAACACACACACTGAGGTACAAGCTCTTTTAAATACTGACCTCCCCCTCCATTTTGGAACTTTGATTCAAATTATCTTTAATGCTTCGTCTACGACTGGCCTTGTTCATTTTTTTAAAATTGTGGGCTTCGGCCTCGTGAAATCTTTCCAGACTGTTTTTGGTGTGATCCCCGCATTTTTACATTCTTTTTTTTCGAGTGTCTTCGGAGGGTTCCCCTTGCTCCTCGCTTTGGTGGCTGGGATCCTTTTGTTGATTTGCGCTCTTCGCTATGGCTGCACACCGGGGGCTGCAAGACAGAATGCTGCGCTTGCTCCATCTTCGTAGCCGGATGCTTGATTTCTATGGCACCTTACCACTGGCGGTATTAAGCGTCAAGTATGGATTGTCTTTCCGGTTTCCCTTTTTTACGTGTGTGCAACCTGTTTTTCATTGCCTAGATTGTCCCTTCCAATGGGCTCTGGACTTGTGCCTGTCAAACTTGGCGTCGCCTGACCCGGATTTTGATGAACTAATGTGTCCCTTAGTGGCTCATGAATTCGACTGTTCTGGTGTCGCGTTTATGGCTTTGGGTGCGGCACACGGAGTCCGTGGAAATTGGGATATCGGAGAGGCAGCTATTGATTTCCTTGAAAGGAGTTATATTGAGGAGACTGACACTTGTCCTATCATGGTGCTGGATGCTCCGATAATTGACGAACATGTTTGTTCCTTTCACTTGCTCAACTGGATGGCTGATACTTTTGCGGGACGCTCCAATGATTTCCTCTTGGAAGCAGTCGCAACTTACGGTGCATATACCTTCATGGATTGACTGATTAACATTGTCAATGCAGCTTGCATCCAGAATTGTTAAATTTCTACAAAAAGTTTGCTTACCTTTTCTCACGAAATTTTTTCATTTTTTTTAACGAACATTTTTTTATTATCGGACTTTACATTTATCTTGTATGTCCTTGAGTCCGTTCTAAGTCACTTGAACTCTGCGTTCTTGATAAATGTATCCCTATTGGTTAGTGCTCCGATCATGGGTGGGTGTGAGATGGACTGAGCCACGCCCTATTTACAACACTAAGTTAGCATAACCGAGATCATAGTTAACAAGCAAGCTTGTTGTTTCTGCTGCGCTGCACACGACACTGTTGTTATGTGTTATTCATTTTGTAAAATGCTGACTCGTCTTTGCCCTACAGAATAACAAACGGTTGTTATACAATCTTAACCGTGAAATGTGCCCTTGGTCTGTACATCATGCAAAGAACGCGTCTGGGTCACTAGAAGGTACAGAGTGTTGTGTTTAGATTGATCGTAGACACTTGTTAGACATATCATGCATACAGCTGCCAATGTTTGAAGGACGAGCGTCTTTAATATTGCAGAGCAGTTTGGTTTTACATTCATTCGAACAAGAAGAGCTGATGTATGCTGTGAGAGCTGATCCTTTGATGTGATTCTACTAAGCTGATCTATACGGTATGGGGTCCCCCCTGTTAGCCTAAGAGACCTTCTAATAGTCTAATAATAATAATGTATTAGATTATAGTGAAAGGAGTGTGGCCGTATACCACTGTCATTAATAGTATGATTGCTCCTTTCATTCTATATGGTATTGTAATAATGCTCATGATTCTGATCTGTATCGTTAGTGTGCTAGTGTTAGCCTAAGTACTGCATCTTAGGACGCGAGGTTTATAAAATAAACTCTTTAAACTTTACCGTGTCTGTATTATTCAGTTGTGGACTAATAAATAAGTACGAACAGGTATTTCAGATTCCCACCACTCCTGAGAAATATCTAAGTCGCTTGTTCTGGTTTGTCTATACATTGGGACCACCTAGCTAGATCTAGGTTAACGAATGAGATACTAAGCTAGTCGGATAAGGGGTTCTGGGTTCTGAGGAGGATTTTCTGGTACACCACAATTCTCTGAGGTCCTGGTCTCCTGCGCATAGTTCTGTGCAAAAGCAGAATCCCTGCAACAGCATCACAAACAACCCCAGAATAGAGGTTCCGAAGGCTGCAGAGGGGCTCTGCTCATGCATGGGCACCCTCTCACATAAAACCCAGCACCCTGCCTTCAGGATTGATAAGGCCTGCTATAGGGGTGACTGATAGGTTTATTTGTGCAGTGATATGGATAGATATAGTGAGCCTATATCTAAGTAAGGGGTGCATGCACCACCTTACACAGACTGCTGTAGCAGACCTGTGGTGTCATTTTGCATGGTTTCCCAGGGGTGGCATAATACATGCTGCAGCCCCTGAGAGGCCTCTGGGGTACCTATGCCCTGGGTATAGGGGATACCATATACTAGGGACTTATAAGGGTACCCCAGAATCCAATCTGTGGTGTACCTAACATACATGTAATCAATTTAGAGAGGAAGCTGCTAGGCTGGGGTCCTGGATAGCCGGGCCCCAGCCAGACTAAAGTCGACAAACAGTGAAACATCAGCAAAAAGTGGGGGTAACTATAAGAAGCAGATCCTACTCTCCTACAACTGCTATCCTCTGGATCTAACCATTGTCTGCTCTAGGTTCTAGCATGGAGATCTCTGTACTGCCATCCACTTGATACAGGCATTCTCTACTGTAGGCTCTAGTGTGGAGGTCTCTGCAGAACCGTCATGTTGAGCCAGACATTGTCTACTCTAGACTCTACATGGAGATCTCTACACTGCCACCCTCTGGATCCAAGCATTGTCTATTCTAGGCTCTAACATGGATATCTCTACAGTACCATCCTCTGGATCCAAGCATTGCCTGCATCTTTGTCTAGATCTCTACAGTACCGTCCTGTGAATTCAAGCATTGTCTGCTCTAGGTCCTAGCATGGAGATCTCTGTACTGCCATCCACTTGATACAGGCATTCTCTACTATAGGCTCTAGTGTGGAGGTCTCTGCATAACCGTCATGTTCATCCAGACATTGTCTACTCTAGACTCTGCATGGAGATCTCTACACTGCCACCCTCTGGATCCAAGCATTGTCTATTCTAGGCTCTAACATGGAGATCTCTACAGTACCATCCTCTGTATCCAAGCACTGTCTACATCTTTGTCTAGATCTCTACAGTACCGTCCTGTGGATCCAAGCATTGTCTGCTCTAGGTTCTAGCATGGAGATCTCTGTACTGCTGTCCACTTGATACAGGCATTCTCTACTATAGGCTCTAGTGTGGAGTTCTCTGCAGTACCATCATGTTGATCCAGACATTGTCTACTCTATGCTGTAATGTACAGATCCCTATACCACTATCCTCTGGATCTAGGTATTGTTTACTCTAAAATCTAATGTGGAGCTCTATGAGTTGCCATCCTCTAAATCCAGGCATTTTCTACTCTAGGTTATAACGTGGCGCTCTATGTACTGCCGTCCTCTGGAGATAGGTATTCTCTACTATATGCTCTATTGAGGAGATCTCTAACGTACCATCCTGTGTATCCAGGCATTGTCTACTCTGTGCTCTAACGTGGAAGTCCCTACACCACCATCCTCTGGATCTGGGCATTGTCTACTCTAAGCTCTAGTGTGGAGATCTATGCGCTGCCATCCACTCCACTAGATCCAGGCATTGTCTCGTCTATGCTCTGGTGTGCAGATCTCTGTACTGCTGTCCTCTGGACACAGGAATTCTCAAATCTATACCCTAGTATGGATAGCTCTACAGTACCGTCCTGTGGATCCAGGCATTGTCTACTCTGGGCTCTACATGGATATCTCTACACTGTTACCCTCTGTATCCAATTATTGTCTTCTCTAGGTTCTAGCATGGAGATCTATGTACTGCCTGGTTTCTCTACTCTAGGCTCTAGTGTGGTCTCTACAGTACCGTCCTGTGAAGCCAGGCAATGTCTACTCCAGGCTTGACAAGGAGATCTCTACACTACCATCCTCTGATCCAAGCATTGTCTGCTCTAGGTTCTACCATGGAGATCTCTGTACTGCCATCCACTTGATACAGGCATTCTCTACTATAGGCTCTCGTGTGGAGGTCTCTGCAGTACCGTCATGTTGATCCAGACATTGTCTACTCTAGACTCTACATGGAGATCTCTACACTGCCACCCTCTGGATCCAAGCATTGTCTATTCTAGGCTCTAACATGGATATCTCTACAGTAACATCCTCTGGATCCAAGCATTGTCTACATCTTTGTCTAGATCTCTACAGTACCGTCCTATGGATCCAGGCATTGTCTACTCTTATCTCTAGTGGTGTGGAGAGCTATTTGTTGCCTTTCTCTAAATCCAGCCATTGTCTACTCTAGGCTCAACATGGAGATCTCTGTTCTGCCATCTTCTGGATCAAGGTATTCTCAACTCTAGACTCTAGTATGGATATCTCTACACTATTGTCCTATGGATTGAAGCATTGTCTACTTTGGGCTCTACATGGAGATCGCTACAGTGCCATCCTCTGGATCCAAGCATTGTCTACATCTTTGTCTAGAGCTCTACAGTACCGTCCTGTGGATCCAGGCATTATCTGCTCTGGGCTCTACATGAAGATCTCTACACTGCCATTCTCTGGATCCAAGCACTGTCTGTTCTAGGCTCTAACATGGAGATCTCTACAGTACCGTCCTTTGGATCCAGGCATTACTTAATCTATGCTTTAATTTGGAGACTTCTACACTATCATCCACTGGATCTAGGCATTGTCTACTCTAAGCTCTAGAGTGTAGGTATATTCGCTGCCGTCCTGTGGAGCCAGCATTGTCTACTCTAGCCTCTAACATGGAGATATCTACAATAACGTCCTCTGGATCCAAGTATTGTCTGCTCTTGTCTCTAGCTGGTAGTTCTCTGTGCTGCCGTCTCTGGATACAGGCATTCTCTACTATAGCCTCCAGTGTGTAGATCTCTACAGTACCGTCCTGTGGATGCAAGCATTACCTACAGGGCCGGACTGGGAACCAAAACTGGCCCTGGCAAACTGCACGACCGGCCCCTCTGGAGGGGTGGGGGGGAGCGGCAGAGCCGTTTTCGGACGATTTTGTTACAGGGGGCCGATATTGCTGACCTCGGTAACAGAAACAACCCCCCAGGGGCTGAAAACCAGCCCCCGCCCTAGTGGCCCACCGGGGAAACGCCCGGTGTCTGCTACGGCCAGTTCGGCCCTGATTGTCTACTCTAAGCTCTAGTTTGGAGATCTGAATACAGGCATTGCCTACTCTAAGCTCCAGTGTGGCGATCTATGTGCTGCCATCCTCTGTATTCAGGCATTGTCTATTGTAGGCTCTCCGCCAGTCACAGATCTGGGTTGAATCCATCATCGTTCTTTAGCTCACTTTGCCACCCTCGTTCAGACACAGTTATATGCACTCAGTTTTGACCGTGTGCCTCATGGGAACAGTCCAGCCCGAACTGCGAAGGCATGTCTTTTCTGGAACGGCTGTGTCTAAACTGGGGTGGCGAAGTGGGCTAAAGAACGATAATGGATTCAACCCAGATCTGTGACTGGGGGTGGGTGGCTGAAAAGTTTCAGCGCTCTGTCCATCATCTCCTTGTGATTGCTTTGTTTGCCCTAAGTTGGCAGGGTATGCCCAGATGTGGGTCCCTTGCTCACTTTGCCACTGGATTCAAGTTAGACTGGCTGATGAGGGCTGTTAGCCCAAAACCGGTCCCTGGATCTGGTCCAGGGAAGACATGGTTTGGCAGTTCGGGCTGGACTGTTCCCATGAGGAACAGGGTCATGACTGATTTGCATATAGCTGTGTCTGAACTGGGGTGGCAAACTGAGCTAAAGAACATTGATGGATTCAACCCAGATCTGTGACTGGGGGTGAATGTCTGAAAAGTTTCATCGCTCCGTCCATCATCTCCTTGTGTGTCCTCTAGATTCAGGCATTGTCTACTCCAGGCTCTAGTGTGGAGATCTTTGCAGTGCCTTCCTCTGAATAAAGGCATAGTCTACTTCAGGCTCTAGTGTGATGATCTCTGTGCTGCTGAATCCAGGATGCAGGCATGGTCTACTCTAGGATCTAGCATGGAGTTCTCTACACTAACGCCCTCTGGTTCCAGGCATTGTCTACTCTAGGATCTAGCATGGAGTTCTCTACACTAACGCCCTCTGGTTCCAGGCATTGTCTACTCTAGGATCTAGCATGGAGTTCTCTACACTAATGCCCTCTGGTTCCAGGCATTGTCTACTCTAAGCTCATGTACTTCTGAAATAGCCTGGTCGCCACAAGGAGATATTTTGAGGCCCAGAAGCCACGTGTGGAAAAACAGACTATACTTGAACCGACCTTTACAGGTTACCCACCACAAACCTGCAATGCTTTGTCCGTCAAGCTTTGACAGGAAACATCCTTTGTAATTTAGACGTTCGCTTAAAACACGGTTTCTTTATCAATATCTCTGGTAACACCGGAGAATGCTTTGGCTTTTAACATAATACTCTAAACAATGGTAATAGTGTTGATAAATATGGAGGATGGGGCGGTAGCCACACAGAGCTATGAACAATACAATACACTTTTGTTTGCAAGCAGGAATCTAACAGCAGAGGCCAAATGGAAATTGGCACAATCGTTGATTATAGGTGTATGCGATGTTGTGTAATATTTTATTTCTGAAGCACATGTACACAAAGCTTTGTGACACTGTTGGCATAACATTTCAATAAAATACCTTCCAATGAGTGTTTTTGCCTGAGAACCCAATTATGTATTATTGTTGCAGTGTGAGTTTTTTATGATTCGAAGTAAAACTTTCTGCTGTCCCCATCCTGCTACACAAAGAAGCTACAGTCCTACACTGGTCTACTATTACTGTGTGCATACCAAAAGCTGTGCTACACTGTGCGTAAGAACCATAACAGCATCACACTTTTCTTGTGAAGACAGATTCAAAGAGTGGCAAAGTGATGAACAGTTTTTCATTGCAGATTTAACAATGTGCCCATCAGATACTCCTTCCAATGTCCTACATGGACTTACAACGAGAGGTCTAGTTGTAACCACGTGTCCAACCACAATCTTTCTACCTTACAGTACGTACAGCTGAAGGTCTAGCCAGTGCTTGTGTAAAACTGTGCCCATTATAGATACTTCTACCTTACACTGTCCTGATGCATACATGGATGCACAGCTGAAGGTATAGCCTTACCCATATAACACCAATCTTTCTACCTTACACTGTCCTAGTATATACATGCACATATAGCTTGAGGTCTAATATGTTCCTATGTAAAACTGAGCCCATTATTGCAATTTCTACCTTACACTGTCCAGATGCATACACGGACACTCAGCTGGAGGTCTAGTCTGACCCATGTAACACTGTGCCCAACACCGATCTTTCTACCTTACATTGTCCTAGTATATACACGTACGCACAGCTGGAGGTCTAGTCTGTGCCTATGTAAAACGACCCCCATTATTGGGACGTCTACCTTACACTGTCCGGATACATACACTGACGCACAGCTGGAGGTCTTGCCTGACCCATGTAACACTGTGCCAAACACCAATCTTTTTACCTTACACTGTCCTAGTATATACATGTACGTATAGCTGGAGGTTTAGTATGTACCTATGTAAAACTGCACCCATTATTGGGAATTCTACTTTACACTATCCAGATGCATATGTGGATGTCCAGCTGAAGGTCTAGTCTGACGCATGTAACACTGTGCCCAACACCGATCTTTCTACCTTACACAGTCGTACTATATGCATGTACGTGCAGCTGGAGGTCTATCTGTGCCTGTGTAAAACTGCCCCATTATTCGGGATTCTACCTTACACTATCCAGATGCATACATGGACACACAGCTGGAGGTCTAGTCTGTGCCTGTGTACAACTGTATCCATTATAGTTACTTCTACCTTACACTGTCCATCTGCATAAATGGACGCACAGCTGACAGTCTAGTCTGACCCATGTAACCCTGTGCCCAACACCGAACTTTCTACCTTACACTGTCCTAGTATATAGAAGTACATATAGCTGGAGGTCTAGTATGTACCTATGTAAAACTACCCCCATTATTGGGAATTCTACCTTACACTATTCAGATGCATACATGGACGCACAGCTGGAGGTCTCGTCTGACCCATGTAACACTGTGCCCAACACCGATCTTTCTACCTTACATTGTCCTAGTTTATACATGTACGTACAGCTGGAGGTCTAGTCTGTGCCTGTGTACAACTGTGCCCATTATAGATACTTCTACCTTACACTATCCAGAGGCATACATGGACACACAGCTGGAGGTCTAGCCTGACTGATGTAACACTGAGCCAATCAAAGGTACTTCTACCTTATACTATCCTAGTACTTACATGGATACACAGTTGGAAGTCTAGGCTGTACCCATGCCCATGCTCATCACAGATCTTTCTACCTTACACTGCCCTGATGCATAAATGGACGTGCAGTTGTTGGTCTAGTCTGATGCATGTAACACTATCCTCATCATCTATTCTCCTACTGATCAGCCTCACTAGTTCTGGAATATTTGGGTCTTGTTGAATTGAGAGAGATGGGAAGCCCACAGGTCAATAGATTGAAGCATAGCTTGAACTACCTGTTAAAGATGTGAGCAGCCAATAAGCTTGGCTGTGTGGTGTATCCCTTCTGTTGAAAGTTCAGATCATGTGTGGCCATCCATGAATGGGGGGAGGGAGGGGCCCGACAAAGCCAGCAGACATCCCCCTGCGGGCAGGTGCAGTTACTCAATTTACCCACCTGCACAGGGGTCTCTGCCCCAGGTGCACTATGACCTGCACTATGAACTACAGAACAGCTGCTTGGAAGAGCCGCTCTGCCTTTCACTAATGCGCTGCCGACAAGAAAGCAGCGAGTCTGTTGCTGCCGTAAGAGCAGCGTGTTGTATGTAACAGCATGCACTGTTCCTGTTTCTGCCTGGCACACCTATTTAAATGAGCGCAGCGGTGCAAAACAAGCACAGGGTGCCCTTCGTGTCAGGAGGAAGGATAGTAAACAAGGAATAAGTATGACTGAGCACTTTTATAAACAAAGATCAAACACCACCCGCGTTGGGCCACTCTTGGTAAAGCCCTGATGGAAGCAGTATGGATGGTCCCTGGGTGCTGTCTTTCTTCTGAATTGAAGAGATCCATTGGAATCATTGTGAGTCGTCACATTCTGGTGTCAGTATAATCTTTTTTCAATTCCACACCTGAATCGACTCTTCCAATCCTTACCTGGTAATCGGAGTGCGACAAGTTATTGTCCATGCCGGCGCTTACGTTTATAACGTTGATTGTCTGATACTGTATACATTTGTTGAACATTACTGGAATTAGTAGGTGGTGCCCGGTTTCAAACTGTTATTTGGAGCTTCCCATGTTTTGTTTTTGGCACGGCCAATGTATTTGCTGCTGTGTGCCTACTAGAGGGCCTGCTGGTCTGCGTGCCATGCCGTCCGTTATGGATCTACCGGTTACCTTAATGAGGTCTGCTTACATGGTTAATCATAACTGATTGATTCTGATGTACACTCCTCAAGTCTTTACTTGCTTGTGGCTTTTACTTATGACTATAATTTAACTCATAATACAGACAAGCATTATTTCAATTGTATGCTCTTTTGAGATAGGTGGAACACGTTCTATGCCTATCACGACTTTCCAGATCTGCATCTGAACTGATCATGCATTCATCAATAGTATCCTCTCATGTACCTATGTATTTACCAAAGTGCATAGCCAGTTCGTCTCAACTTCAGGCAAGCGAACCTTTTCAAATGCCAGGACTAGCACTGCATCTTTTGTCTGTTGATTGTATTTTAGTAGTATGAAGAGGTGTTGAGTGCCCTCTTTGGAGGATGATCCTAACCAATGCAATTCAAAATTTGCAGTAAAAAAGGGGTGGTAGCCCTCTAACCTATGTATGAAGGAGTTTTCCAAGGAGTAAACAATCCAGCGGATATTTGTTTTTTAATGATGCTCCTAGCGGGAGCGAAACAAGTCGGCTGGGATTGTCAGAATTGCTTATGCCTAATTAGAGGAATCTCTTTATTCTGAATGCAATTGATCAAAACTCCCACGTGCAGTACTCTCAACGAACCTTGAAAACTCCTTTGTGAGAGTTTTGCTAACCTTTCCCTATCACGAATTAAAATAATAATATAAGTTAATATTAGGCATGGACGGGGTTCATGGAGTTTTGCAAGCGTCGGAGGGCATTAGGTTGCGCCGTTCGTGCTGATTTTAAGCACTGGGTGTTTGTCCGGCCCTGGGAAATCAGCATGAACCGCACCATGCTCAGCACTAGAGGGCGCTGCTTCTTTCTGCCGCTCAAGTATATTTTCTACTTGAGCGCCAGCATCCTCAACAGGAATGGATGGTTTCGCTACGCGAGCGGCACAGCCATCCGCGACCACTCACTGGAGGTGGTCTAATATGGGATTTTTCTCACTCGTGCACGGCAACTCAATGTTGCCGAGTGCGAGCAAGGAAGAAACTGCTCCACAAAACTCTGTGTGCTCCGTGGAGTGCAGAATGCGGAAAACTATACAAACTCCGCAAATGGAGTGGCGTTCCCTGCCCATGCCTAGTTAATATTTCTGCTAGATTTTCAAAACTTGAGATTATCCAGATAAAGACGAATATCCGCACGTTTGATTTTCGTGAGGGCTGGGTCATGTTGTTTGGTATTGAAATAGTATTCTGCTCTGATTATTTAATGCAAACACTTATTTGGCTATATTCTTGTTTTTAAATCCCATCTCAGTTGGCACAGTCTAATTTGTCACTGTATTCCATGCATTGCGATAATTGTTTAGATGTTCACGTCTTATTTTTCACCATAATTCTCTATATTTTTTGTGAGTCGTAGACTTTCTGGCATGTAATATTTGCTATTTTTATCTGAGCACTTTCTCACAGACATTCTTGAATTATAAGTGTTATCCTATATGGCTACCTAAGTTACAGTGTTCAAATATTGTTGAGCTTAACATTACTGTACTCTTACATGTACGTCTTGTAGTGTTTCTGTATTGCCATATCCTACATGATCAAAGATAAAAGTATGCATTGGTTTCAACCTGTGTGGTGACTGTTGCTTCCAACACAAAGAAGTCTCTATGGTTGTTGGGGCATTCTGCTGACAATAAGGGCAAAATCAGGTACTGTTGGGATGAATTTCACCTAGTGAGAGTTCTGTCATACATGTCATCGGTGACCACCTTAGCTGGGAGTCTGAAATGTAGAGCTAAAAGATATCTCATTGAGCCCACTTCCACTTTAACCCTTCAAATAGATCAGGGTTCGCCAAAGTCGGTCCTGGAGGGACAGATCCATGCCAGATTTTTAAGATAACTACATTTATCTAAATAGGGATATACAAAAAACCAGGCATGGATCTCTCTTATCTGTCTACCCCATGTGTGTTTGGCTAATGTAAAAAGCTCAATCACAGTCAATGTTGACTGGATGTGGTCACGACTCTCCTGTTTTTGATATCTTCTCCAAGAACTCGAACTCTGTTTAGTTTTGTTACTTTATTCTTTGTAATCTCCAGCTTTACAGTTGCCACCTGGCTGGCATTATTAGATGCAAAACACTAATTAACAAACCCATTCCAGTAATATATGAAGACACATTTATTGATATGTACATTAAAGTTACAACATTTAGTGAAATATTGTATTCACATATTTTTCACCGATTATTCCAGTCATATATAAGAATTTTGAGTTTTATACATGAGTTACACAAAAATTCATTTCACATAGTAAGAAAACATTAACACATTCTTCTAGAATAAAACCAAACTTCTGTAAGGATGAGAAACGCTAAAATGGGAGGTTACATAAAAAGGCCTTTTCTATTACAAGAAACAAGGAAGAACCTGAAAAGACGATTTCTTTTTTCAACTTTTTGTGATTATTTCAAGTCTTTAGTACAAATGTGCTACACATATTTCACCTCATCTTTCATATTAAATATATAGACTTAAGGAAACGGTAAGTTTGAGGTTTAGTATTGCAAAAGCACAAGGTTAATTCTTCACATTATAAAATAAATTCACAGTGTGCTAAAAGGATCATATTTCAGGAATGGAGACACTTTGCTAGATTTGTGTGTGCTTAGTTCCCACTGTATAAGAAAGTACTGTGTCCTTTCCAAGTTGATGGGATTTCAGACTACTGTGCTTTGTCAATTGCAGGATTTTTGATTTGTTTTTTTGTGCAAGAAAGTGCCAAACTAATCAATTAATTCTGGTTTGTGCTTCATTTTGAAACTCTGATACATTGGCCGTGGTGTCTTCATATTCGTTTTAGTTTGAAATATCGACCTGACTCTCAAAATAGAAGAAGTCCAGCAATCTAGATACACTGAGATATTTTCTCTGCACAGTCAATAGATGTATGAGAGAAAAGGATCAATCTTTGAATTGCCAATGATATCACCAGGAATTACTAATGAGAACACCAACCAACTCCCTCTGTGGGATTTCGTCAATCATTTACAAAGTAACACACATGCAATGTTTCCTCTGCTGTATTCATTTTAATACTTTTCTAGGTATTGCTTTTGGGTGGTAGAACTTGTGCTTCGCTTTTATGCCTTTAGTAGGGGTGTTCGTTTGCACCCTCCAAGCGCACTGGAAGCCGAGTACTGTGGGAAGAAAGTCCACCAGACACTGTGCTCTTAGAATGCAGGGGGAGTGGAACAGGCACCAAACCCTGACCTTTTACAAGGAAGTAGAACTTCTGAAACTCAACTCAAACTTGAGTTCGTACTTATTTACTCCACTGTACATGGCATCCATTCAATTGAGTGAACTGATTTTCAAGATACTTACTCATTATTTTCAGTAGAAGTAGCAGTTAATAACAGTGAATGTTACATTAGCACTTGAAGAAGTTTTGATTGCAGCATTCCATGTACTTGTAGTAGTATCAGTTATAGTTGTAACAGCAGTAGCCATAGCAGTAGAGGCAGCCATGGCTCCAGCAGTAGTGTGCCTGCCACCACCAGCACTTTGTGCATTGTTACTTCTCCATGAATAGTGGCCCCAATGGTAAACATAACAGAAGTTCTGTTAGCAGAGATAGCATCAATAGTAGTTGAGGAAGAGGTGTGGTGCAGCGGTTAATCCCTGGTACCAGCAGCATGTTAGCCCAGCACCATGTGACTCTGGGCAATTGCTCGCCTGTTTCTTCCGGACAGCCCCCAGCGCCCTGACACCCTCGGGTAATTGTTCGCGCTTTACAAATGCTGGTATCATTATTATTATATCAGTAACTAGAAAAAAAGCAATTTAATAAAATTGTTTTTTTAAGACCCACTTCCAGCGGCGGCTCCTCAGCTATGGCAGAGGAGCATCGCACCCCCTTCAAGCAGTAAAGAACCATGGTTAATTCTCATTTTATTTTGTGTGCTGTAGTCTTGGGGGCCGGGCCAGGGGAAAAACAGGCAGCCACGAAGAGTGGTATGGACTGTTATTGGTGTGCATGGCAGTATGGCCGGCCGTCTTAGGCCGGGAAACCGGCATGCGCACTTTGCTGGTTCTCACGCAGGCTGCATTACAGCCGGGGTGGAGAACATGTCAAAGCTCCCAGTCCCTGGCTGATCGCCAAACCACGACGCTCATTCCAATCACAACACTGCAGTAGTGATTGGCTTCCAGCCGGAGCAGAGCAAAGACAAGGAGGGACAACAAGATGAGCTGCGGCAACAAGGAGGTAAGTTTATTTTTACATTGTTACTACCCCCCCTGCCTTTTCACCCCAGATCCATACCAGCTGCTACTGCCTACTTCTGTAAAGATACTTTTCAGGCGAAGAGACGCAGATGGGATTTACTCGATGAGTTTGGTAGTACATATCTTTTTGACTAAACTAGCATAGATCCAGCTTAAGGTAGTAACGGTTTAAAGAGTGCTTGGGTTGTATGTGCTGTAAGAAGAGTGCTTTAAAGTATGTGCTTTCTTATGTGTGCGTTCATGTAAATGCCATTCTATCCTGCAAATGCAATTAGGAGTGTTTGTCTTTTTAACTTAGGAGAGTGCAAGAAAATGAGGTGCACAGTGGTTAGAAGATGGCTAAAATAATTACCCTTTCCCTAACATCGGTGTGCTATTTGACAGTAGCACCATTTCTTTACAACTCAAGCCTTCCCAGCTCACATGTAAAGTTTGCATTTTCGCTTGTGCCACCGTTTCCTTAAATCTTATATACTTGTTGGTCAGAAGCAGTCCGGGACTCGCAATTACATTCACAGCGAGGACCAAGACGGGAGAATCACTTCCAGAAAAGAAACTCATTGGAGCACCACAAACAGTGCTGCTGGGAGATTTGCAAACATAATTTACCATATTTACATGTTGGCTGCATATGTAGTGTCCCTGGAATAGAATTGTTTGAAGGAGATATTCAATAAAACGCGTCAACGTACAATAAATTGTACACCTATGTATCTATATTCACAAATATCACCAAAACATTGTTTTTTTTTATGACAATGGTCAAAGCTACTACTAAACTTGAATGCACAGCAAAAGACATCGAAAGAACACCATTTCACTGAAATTACACATTAATAGCTACATTATCTATATACCAAGTGCAGAGAGGCACTTTTTCTTCATGCGTACACAAAGTGTCGACATTTTATTCAGAAATCCATGCTTCTATACCTATCAATACTTCTTAGAAATTTTCACTAGGATGTTCCGCTCCATTTAAGAGATTACCAGGCACAACTGCTTAGCAGGTAGCAGTGATGGAAAATCAGCTACAAATTGCTAATCTTAGATGAACGATTACTGGCTCTGTTTATTGGTTTACCAAAGATTGACTTACACTTTCCCATAGTACACTGTCAAACACTGCACATGACTATAGGAGGAGAAGGAAAGAAGCTCACAGGAAAATAGTCTATCATTCCCACTCGAACTTTAAAAGATGCTCAGAAAGTTTTGAAAGTCTATTCTTTGTCTAGGTAGTTGTCGCACCAAATAGGTAGGAGTTACTATTAATACAGCATGAGAGAATGAGCCTCGGAATTGATCTAATCCCTTAGATAGCGTAAAGAGTAAGCATAGACTTAGCTGTTCATCACTTTATGGTCAAAAGTGTTTGACCAAATTCATTGAACAAATCATCCCTTGAAACTGTAAGAGATACAAAAGAATGCTGTATAATAACATGAGACAATTATATGTCATAATTTGAAATTATAATCAATGTAGCTTTGTGAGAGGCACCACCATTTTGAAAAAGAGCCAGATGAATTGTTCAGGGAAGGACATCAATTATTAACCAATTTGTATCCATAATCAATTCCCATTGTCTAATAATGACTGCCAAAATTAGTGCTTCTCTGAGTATATTTGTCTTCATGATTCCTCCAAAGGAGAACTGACCATATCCTAAAAGGATATTGTTCTTAGTTCTAATCCTATGTAATGACTGTAGAGATTCTGTGCCGCTGCACAATTATAATTTTTGTTCTACAGATGGTACAATAGTTGTTGAAACCAGATTTCCACTCCCCATACTGTTCCTTCACTGCTACTTGCTGCAATACCATGCTCTGCGTGTCTATGATTGTGATCAAAGTAGATTTTCTCATTTTACATTTTCATCCCGGCAGGTAATCTCCCAGATGGAACAAACTGTAAAAAAATAAAAAAAAATAAACAAAAACATTTTTTCTGTTCAAAAATATACTGCTTGCTTCCATACAAGCTGTGAAAAAGGCAGGAAGGCATATTTCAATCAAACTCCCTAGTGGTCCCATACTTGTCTTTTTTTAGCTTGGTCCAGTTTTATGAAGGCAATAGTACAAATATTGTCCTGGACAATCCAGGCTCAAAGTCGACAAAGAAAAAGAGAGTTCGCTAATCCTCTGGGGACAGAGGATTTAACAGATCAGTTAGCATAACAGAAGATGTCTGTACGGATTCATAGCAAACTCCTGCATTTAAGAACATTTGTAAAATTACACCACAATTAGTAATAACACTTGCGAGTGTACTTGTGCGCTTCCCTTAATGCGCGACTGAGGTCACGTACCTTGACTGGTCAAATGGCAATTGACCTCAACTACTCAAACATCATATAGCAAGTCTTTCTGCATGTCCATCAAGGATCGATTACAGAACTTGTTTCCTCTCGCCACCATTGTGCCATAGAAAATAGGGTTAGAGAATAAGGTTGGTCTGCAAATTACAGATACTGAGCAGTTCAGTTCAAGCTACACTGTAGTTGTTCCGGATATTGGAAAACGGGTACAAATGCATACAAACTGCATCAAAAAGCTACGATTAATTACACAAACTATATGGCATAGGTTATAGCACCTATGCATAATTTCTTATCATGCGCTCTAATAAGAACAGTTCACATTATTGTATTAACCTGATATGTATACAGTACATTATTTATTAAACAGCAAAACTGGGCAGTGATAAGCTACACACAGGATGCTTGTTACTCAATGCCACACACTGTAAGATATGGCTACTTAGGAATGTCAGACAAGTCACAAATGTTTGCTAAACTCTTAGCCCATACAATATAAAAGAAGACATTTGTAAACACATGTTCAGAATTCACATTGTAATATTAGAACAACTAATGCAAAACATACATGACAAAATCACTACTGATTGTAGGTCAGGGGAGAGTTGGAGTGGATTTAAAAAAAATATTTTTAATCAATTTAGATATATTAAAAATGAATGGCCACAGATTTGATTTAGGCGTTTTTCCATGTGAAAAGATTAATAGTTGTCTGTCTTGTCGAAGCCCAAGATAATAATGGCAGTTAAAGCTGTAACTTCATGATAATAATTTTAGAAGATATCTTGATTGTTCTGGAAAATAATTAGACTCACAGTAGCAATCATGGAAGATGAACCCACTCTTACTACAGCTTGAAATCTGGTACAGAGAAAGCACTTGTCATGTGAGAGCATATTACTTGAGGTTAAGGACAGAAAGGAAAAGAAGGATCATACCTAACTATTGTTGTTATTAGATACAAATTAAACAATAATTCCTAATTGTACTAAAAATAAGTTTTCTTGTAGTACAGACTTGAAGGAGTGGTACCAAAAACTCCCCACTCTACTACATTAACCCATAACTTCCTCTCTGAGTAAAATATAAAGCTTATTTGAGTTTACAAGGACTTCCCTTCATTTTATTTTTACTCTGCCTTGCAATCTAGGCATTTGTAAACATCACTTATAAGCCATTCCCTAACACAAAACAACACAGAGATCTCCTAAAAGAAATAGGAAGTTTAAAGAGTTTGTATGAAAATACAATAAGCAGAGATTTGACTACAAAGACATTGTTTCCAAGATATGGTCTCTCTCTCATCTATTTGGTCCTGTAAATAACAGCCCAGAAGAGAAATTGGTCTATTTGACAGAGAGTGACATATGGAATGTGAGCTAAAAAATGTTAGCCGTTGTATAACAATTGTAGACTTCATTTGTAAAAAAATGTTGGGCTGCCATCTATACATTTATTCTAATACCTCAAATATAAACTGGGGATGAAAGTGCCAAGATCTGAAGTGTGTGAAGGATTTATATTGTATAGCATTTGGTTTGGCTGTTCACCAACTCTTTCTCGTCAGAACATTGACTGGAGATGCTGCTGGAGGAGCAATACAAGAGAACACTGAAGCTTGCATAAAATCTGCCATGAAGACATTGTGGACGGCATGTTCACCTGTGTCCAAAACCTACTGTTTACTGAAGAAATCTAGATTTGTTGATTTTTCATAGTTGAACGTCAACCAGGAAAATTGTCAACAGTATCATACATGTAGCTAAATGATGTATTAACTGTAAAAGTTGCAGGTTCAAATTCCAGAATGTTTACTCAGCATTTCATTCTTTGTAGGGCAATAACATGAACCATATATTGAGAATACAGTCCTTTGCAAAGTGCAATTTGAGAAACAAGTTGTTTGTAATCCCTACAAGATATAAAAACATATGCAGCTTGTTCTGCAAAGTTTATGTCAGTAAGCAGACAAAGTACAGTTTTTATCTTAGTCTGAAACATGATATCACAAACATAGCATACATGCCCTGTGTTTAGTCAATAGTCATCAATGATTGACATTGTTTCCTTATATTTGATGTGCCAATGTCTGGGGTATTTCTGAACTCTGTTCATGAAGATTGAATAAATAAATAGGATCTCATGTTTTAATTAAAAGAGAAACACTAGATATTAGGTTGCAGGTCCCAAAAAAGATCCTGACACCTTTCTTGAGAGGTTGTCTAGACTTGCTGGGCTTGCAATCTTGATTTTTGAATATTTTCAGGAATAGTGTTAATGCCTGAAATACAAAGAGTGTAAACACACATTTGAGATTCAATGAAACTCTATATGACTACAAACTTTGTTAATATAAAGTCATTCGAGTTGACTGCAAACATTGTTGACATAAGGCCATTGTAGCTGAGGTGGTAAAACATTTTGATGACATTCAAATTTCTAGATGAGTAATTGATATTCCATATATTAGGTATGCAAGGACTTATACTGGCTCCAGTGTAAGAAAGACTGGTTCATACTGTGATTCAAGACTAGACTTTTGTAGATATTTGTCAAACTAATAAGTCTCAAGGGTGTACTCAGGGAGTTCAGTAGAAGCATGAATCCCTGCCCTAGGCCACCGTTTTATACAACAGACCCATACACTGGATTAGCCAGGCATTGTGCTCAATAACTTATTGCATATAATATTTGGCACATACAGTATTTTGAGCAGCATCAATAGCCAGTAGGCAGTGCACCAATTGATCAACTCATTGTACCTTTCTGTCCAAATCTCTCAGGCCGCCAATATTCAGCAATCAATACATTAATGTTATGCTTGTGTGTGAAGAGAGAAGGAAAGAGATGCTATTTTTCTAAGAACCACAATACATGTCTTGACCCATATGTTCTTCAGAGGGATAATCCAAGTTTACTTACATATAATGGGGAAGAAGGACTTAGTAAGTGGATAGAATTGACCAAGTCAATAACTCCAATTGATTAAATAAAGTTTAAGAAGAAAGATTGTGTTTTTAAAGAGTTATGATTCCTGGAATTCCTGACATCAGACCTAAAAGAACAAAATCTGCAGTCAAAGAAAAACTCAATATATCATATGAGTCATAGTGAACTCCTGTATCTTCCTTCGACACCGGCGTGATTAATGGTAAACTATGTGCTTGACCTGAATAAGGAAAAGCTTAGGGGGAACACTTGTAGAGAAAACAACAAAGAAAAGGCCAAAGATGGGCAAACAACTCTGCCTTCAGAGCAGAAAGTGACTATGCAGACAAAGTGAGTCTGGTAGACCTCAATTTCCACGTTTTACGGTGGGTTGGAGTTTGTTTCTGTAATCACTTGGTAGGAATTCTCAACCAACTAACAGCGTTAGTGGATAAAAGCTGAAGAAGACTGTAGTCCGAATGTATCAATACGCCCAGCGATCTCAATGGAGAGCAGCCAGACAGGAGGAAAAGGGGAGGGGCATTGTGCTGCAAGGTAGTTTCTTCAGCATTCAGTGTCTTAGAAACTGACGGAGGTTGTTTGTTCCTAAACAGGAAATATGAAGAAGCAGTGGCGTAGGACATATGTTTGACTAGATTGATTTTCCTAACATCTACAGAAGCAGTAGCCATGGCAATGTTTATTTTATCTTAGCGGTCTCATTATGTGCTAGAGGGCGCAGATCAGATGGCAATGCCCTGGCTGTTGTTCCAAACACTTGTCTTTTAACACTGAAAACTGAGTCATCAGGAGGACACATTATCTGAAAAGGAAGACAGGCTTTGTCATCTGTAACTGTATTCCAATTTCTTTCTTGGTGTACTGCCACTTTTATCCCAGACAGAGATGACGTATTAACTGTGCCAATCACTGCCATTGTGTCTGAATACTACCTTGTTATTTCTATGGAAAATACCACACAGGTGCCACTCATACCCCACAAGGACATGCTGCACATCCATGACCACCCGTTAGATTCCAATAAGACAAATTAGGCTTGGCACATCATACAATGATGAGCTTTTCTAAATCCCAAGCAGAGGTTCAAATACCTCTGCTGAGACACAATGTTGATGAGAACAAATAAAGATTCAAGTAGTTTCAAGGACAAGTAACCATGTGTCATTTGCAGGTGGGAAGAGTCTATCCGAGAATGCTAAATCACGGATGAAATCCTTTCATTCGTGACCATGAAAGTAGTAATACATTAAGGAAGCCCTGAATTTATGGGCTGTCGTTAAACAAGTGCAAGACATCATGGTCGGAAGCTACAGAGCTCAAATGTTACAAAGGTCTCCTATGGATTTTTGCCTGCTATATCTTGAGCTCATGTAGAACTAACATTTGTCAACTCTAGAACAATCTGTTGAACCATCATGCTTAAACACTTTGGTTTGGAATGCTATGCAGTATCTCTTGAAACTCCCTGAGAATCTTGAAAAAAGCTACTGAATGTGTGGTATGGGTGCTTCCCTGACTGCTCCAGAAAGCACCTGCTTTTGAGTGTGGAAGACCTCTATAACACAGAGAGAGGAAGCAGCAAGAAAAAACAAAGAAAACAAGAGCATACATATGAAATGTAAGATATCAGTCGCAATCCTGGCTTTTATCATCCTAGTGGACTGTCAGAGGTAAAACCTCTATGTGACAGATGGACTGTTTCTGCGGTCTTCACTGACAATTCCGCCCAGGTTAAATATGTGTTCTAAATAGTAATAAAAAGCCAACCCTAGTGTTGATACCTTTCTAAATCTTAATTTAGCGATTCCAAGCTCATAAGGGTATTCTGAGGAGAGCTCTGAAAAACACACGATTTGAAAAGTCATGCATGATGCTTTTCCAACACTCTGCTGTCAGCTGGCTCAACTTTGAAGGGAGAGGAGGTTAATATGACATTTTTGTTCAAAAATATATACAGTGCCTAGTTTGTGATCAAAAGGCCTTGGTGTGCTGATTGCTATCACAATATTCAGTTAGAAGAAGAAAACTGAAGATGTGAAACAATCACATCTTCAGTTTTCACCTCAAGAATTCAATTGTATGACTAATGTCAGCTGTGAGGGAATTCCAGAGGGTGCCAGCATGCATTCAAAACAGAAGATCTGTGTTTTTTAGGATAAAGATATCTGGAGCTCTCAGAGCTCTGCTGATGATAAATGTTTAGAAATTGTAAACTGTTCTTGTGAGTTTAGCTTCAACTACGGTACCGGAAGTTACTTTATTCTTTGAACCTCTAACTGCAATCATTACTGTGTTAACCAGGTTTGCAATCTAGTACAAGGTTAAGACTTTTCTAATTATGAAACAAATATACCACAAAAGAATAATAGACATATGAAGTAATGTATGAATATGTTTCAAAAGTATCTGTTATAGAAAAATTTCCTTGTTTAGGAACTGATGGCACTATTGCCACAAAACAGCATAAAAATAGGAGTTTCTTTAGTTGTCTGTATGTATATTTAAAATCCATAACAAAAGTTTAAAGTGCTCTTGAAAGGATAGCCTGAGAAAGCATGAAGGTTTTATCTGATACAGGATTTAGATTTTTTCTTGTGCTAATATCAGGATGGGACAATTTTAAAATACCTAAAGAAGCCAAATCTTACAGAAGAAACACAAAACCTCTTCTTTATAATCCCAGATAAGAATGACAATAGAAGTTAAACTTTCTTTAATTCCGTATCTCTGAAGCATAAACGAGGATTGATTTCCTGAAATGTGCTTGACTCCCATCAAGAAAAATACTTGTAATAAATTTGTTGAGAGTCAGTGTTCGATAAGGCTTAAAATTACTATATTGTTCAAGGTGAGGCTTTCCAGCATAAGCCATGGAGCGCTGGACCCCTGCCACATTTTAAGGGTAACAACTCACTAGATAAATTATGTCTATTTAGACAATTTATATGTACATTTATCTTATTTGGGTATCCTTAAAATTTGCTGTGCTTAATGGGCTGTTCAACAGGCAGTTCAGGGAAGAGATTGTGGGGTTCTCCTGAGGGTTGCCATAATTCAAAGCATATTGTAAAATTATGGGTGATATGTATTTATTAATCTGAACCTCTCATTCATTCCAAAACATGGGACCTTTAAAAAACATAACATCTGCAATAAATAGCAAAGCTACACATTATGACAACACATTAGCCGACTAAATTGAGCTATAGGCTTCTTATAGGTAATGTGGAACACTGTCATGAGCATATGATATACTGTAAGTTTTAGAACCCTGAGTGTCTGAAAAGAGCCAGACGGCCATTCTGAAGATCCTTTTGTACACAAAGCATGCGCAGCCTACATTCTCTCTGTCCTGGAGGTCTCTCGCTTTCTATTTGCACACACTGAGAACTGTTCTGCCGGGCTTCCTTTCGTTGTCTTCGCCAATGCAATGTTTAAAAGAGGGAGTGGCTTTAAAAATCCTTCCACTTAAAGTTTCTTTATGCCAACGATGATGAAACAAGTTCAGCGCAAATCATCCTGTTGAAGTATATTCTCCGCAGACAAATTTTGAGTATAAAATTTCCATTTTTTTGACCCCTCCTGCATGAACTTCACAACCATTGAACACATTCAACATTTAGTTATTTTAAATTCTACACATGGCATCTGCGAGGCATTATGGCGTGTAAGAAGCACAAAGGCCAGCATAAGAACAGGGCTGAATATTTGCCTGACCAGGTGAAATTTCTTTTTTTCTTTTTAAACATTGTTCTACTCTAAAGGTTCCAACAAATAACTAAGAAATACAGAGGAATGAACATTGCAATTCTAAATTTAGAGGTTTTGTCGCAGACAGCCATGATAATTGGCTCAAGCCCCCTCTCTCGTTGACAAAAGGAGCAATATCCTCCTAAACAGATGGGGGCGCTGTGACATTGCATCTCTTCACCACCAACCAGGACTACACTAATACAAGATTACATACCATACAGACTTCAGTGACTCACCATGGCGTAACGTCATGCTACTTGGCAAAGGTACATTAAAATAAAACTCTCCTCCAGATCTCCACAGTTGGGCTGGCCAAACAAAGATACAGTTTTGTGTATTGTGAACACAACAGGCTTGTGTTTGATCGATTAATTATCATTCGCTTTGCAGGCGTGGTTGGTTGTTGGGCGGGACATTGGACTCTATACGTCTTTCGTTTCCACGACTTCCAGAGGTTCTTCCTCGATGGCATTGTAGTCAGCGGCTTTGCCGTTGTTTGCCAGAGTGACCTGAAATTAATCCTCGTTAACCGTGGACTCTTGAAAACCTAAGGCACTTTTTCTTTATACTAAGGTCAAAGGTCATGTGGAGGAGCATCACTGCTAACCTGCCTTGTCATAGAGCTGCATTCTGTTCCACAGGCGCACTGTGAAACTAAAATTCAGGATATGACAACTTTATCACATATAATTAACAATATTATGAAATCTAAATGTTTAACTGAGATAAACATTGATCAATCTGTTTTGTTTAGGTTGTTTGTCATGCTTAATTGTTTTAATTATAATTCGACATTTGAAAGAGCCGAAAAGCAAGAAATTGGTGATGACTACTCCACACAGTATTTGAAAAGTATTTATAAATGCAGCTATTTCTAGTCATGCCCTGAAATAAGGTCAGTTTCAATCTGGCCAAGCCCTTCACAGCTCTTGTCTTTTTTCCAGCCACATTTTCAAACAATGATGTTGACGTTATTCAGGATGTTTTGGACCCGACTATTTTATTCTGTTAAAGTTAGGTTCAGGAGAACCAAAGCTGCACCTCTAAACTTGAGGCAATCTGGGAAAGTCTTACAATGGTCCCCTTAAGCAGACACCAGGGCAAGAATGGGCAGCTCCAGTGCTTATTTGTGGCTCTTGCTCCAATTGTAACCACTTTGTGTGGCACCCAAAGGGATCTGCATACTATCGCCTTATTATACTTTGGTCGCTGCTCACTAGCGTAACAAATCTTGAGGTGGCCCTCCTGTAAACTACATGGATTGTCCCCCCTCCGTACTCATTCAGGAGCTCTCAGGCCAGACTATCTGCTGAGGGAGCACCCTGGTGCTCGGGGACCCCGACGCACTGCGGAGTTGCCACTGTTGCTGCTCCATATGTGGATTTGTTTGTCACATAAGGGAGGAGATGTATGGGAATTTTTTTAAAGATAGGTACCAAACAATAACACTTACTGGTGAAAATATAGATTCATGCTGTTCAGTGGCCTGCAATGAGAAGAAACTTGTGGGATTATTTGGGAGAGAAGTTGCATCAAAGCCTCACATGGAGCACTCATTTCTTAGACCCATCAGAAACAATAGCATGTTTGTGTTTTCTTTTTTGTTGGGCAACTGGTTAGGTGGACACACAGAAGGATGGTGGGAAACATGGTGTTACTCCATGTGGACAGCAAAGAAGTGGTGACCATGGTGAAAAGAGAAATAACACAGAATAACTTCTGTGGCATCTTAGGTGGAATATGCAGCGAACCTAATATTCTGGCAGTTTGTAGGAAAAGGAGTTTGGGTTGTGAGTCATTATCAGGTGAAATAGACCACAGGATGTCTACAGGATTGGTTAATCTGAAGAAAAAATCACGGTCA
This sequence comes from Triturus cristatus, assembly GCF_964204655.1. Classification (NCBI taxonomy): domain Eukaryota; kingdom Metazoa; phylum Chordata; class Amphibia; order Caudata; family Salamandridae; genus Triturus; species Triturus cristatus. The sequence continues at coordinate 105,590,297 of NC_140583.1, read as the reverse complement.
AGCTAAAGGCCAGTCATGAATAAGTTATTGTTGAAACATTTTTTACTCAAGTACTAAGGAAAGCTTGTTCAGTGCTATCTGTATGTTACTGGTTTTCTGGCGTGATCGTAGAAGCAATGGTAACAGGGAGGTGTGTGTTTAGAGGCTTGTTAAAAATTACAGGTCACAAAAAATTGCGCGTCAGGCAAGTGTTGCGCTGCAGTGACTCAGCAGACCATTTCCTATAAGTGCAGATTTCTGCAGTAGAGAGATTGTGCACCGGGGCAGTACGGATGATGATTCGCCAGACACTGGGCATGTTGCAAAAGCTTTTCAGTGAAATTGGGAGGGAGCCAAAGGATTATCGAACACATTTATTTAGGAGTGGCTATAATAACTGATCATACAGTTAATGAGGTTAGTGAAGCCAGGCAAAAGCTGGTACTGTCCCTTAAAGATAATCATATCTGTGACTAAGATTCCTCCCAAAGAAATTATATTTCCTTGATAAGTCAAATTTACAATTTTTTGTTAATAAGTAGTCTGTAATTGTAAGCTGCAGCATAATTTATTAATTTCTTACCAGTGGTGCACAAAGAGCTACATTCATGCTTCCACTTTTTGTTTTTAATTTCTTTTCAATAAAGGAAACTAAGGAACAATTTGTTTATTTCATGAATGTCTCTATTTTTCTGACTTGCTGTATCTTCTGCACACAGGTCAGACAGCAGACAAGTTGTCCCATCCACAGTGTGTTATGTAGATTTTGGGCGTGATCATAATTCCTCTTTTAGGAGTTTAGCTCCAATCTACGCATAATTTGGTTGGTTTCTCCCGCTTACCCAGTATCGATGAGTGCTGTGATTGAGCCGATAAACTTTCGAACTGGAGATAGAAGCAAGATAATACTGTGAATTCTTGCCCAAAGACTGGTCGATCTCCTTGCATCAATGTCTAAACTGTGTCCTTCACCTGGATAGGCAATCCAGCTGGCCACACTACCAGTTGCAAACTCTTGAAACCTCAACATTGCAGGTCTGGAAAACGTCAAACTTCCATTGGACGTTATTTCAGTCCGACTAGCATGCGAACCACTTACATGAGGATCATTGTTTGGATAAGCGAAAAAATTGTAAGTTGAAGCATTGTCTTGTAGGAAGAAGGCATGTCATAAATGCATGATGGCAACACGGGTCAACCTATGGCTTATGTCTCCACTCCCGATGGGCACTGAAAGTAGCACGTCAAGACAAGAGCTGGTTAGTCCGGGCTGGCTCAGGAGGAACTCGACCTTTCTAGACAATGAGGAAGCAAACCTGGTATGTCTATTTCTAATGATGGATCAATTCTCTCCTATCTTACCTTACATGCTTGCATCCGTGGACTTCATATGAAAGTTAAAGACAGGACTGGTATTCCACATGATGGATTGACTGCATGTATGAAAGCATGGGACATGAAACATGACATGATGCACCAATGATTCAATACTGTTCCACTTGCCTTTCCAGAGATCTGGAAGGTCTATGCATGCAATACCGGCCACATGCAACACAGGTGAAACTTGCATTTAAATTCACAGGCAAGGTAGTGTTAAGTGTTAGGAGAAGAAAACAATACTAAAAAGAGCATGCATAAACAGCCACTAGACCCCATCATAAGAACAGAATACAGTACTTCAAAGCCAGGCGACTTTGCAAAACTAGCAGCTATGCAGAAACTGTGTGGGAAGGTAGCGGGGGGATTGTGCTCATCATAAACCGACCTAAAAGCTTACAACTCGTTTTTCTTACAATAAAGTTAATCGCACACTGATATTATAAAATATCATGGCAATAGTCAACTATTGCTATTGGAAAAACAAGGATACCCTATTCAGGTAGCCAGACACACACAAGAGACCAAATGCTTACTTTCTGACCACTTTTTCTACTGTTTATAAAATTCAGGATAATAGCCCTAATACGGATCTTGGGAGTTTCCGGCATACAAATTGCTCCAACACTTGATACATATAGCAACACTGATGTACAAATTAGTTATAAAGTGATGACCAGAATATTTAAAGTAAATAACTACTCGAATGCCATGTTCTCCAGGGCACAAACTTTTCCTTTATTAATATTCAAAACATTTTGAAATGGATAAATCCCCATAATTGAGCACAAAGTACTTTAGGCACGATTTATAAAGGTAAACTGAGAAAAAAGTCTAACTTTACGACTTTCGGTATTCACAGAGGGCATTTAAGAACTTTTGTCTCAGTTAAACTTAAGTTTTGGTCTTGAGTTTCCCTGAGACCAAAAGTCCATAGACTAGATGCCCTTTGTGAATACCGAAAGTCGTAAAGTTAGACATTCATCTCAGTTTACCTATGTGAATCGGGCCCAAAATATGGGCATTAAGCTAAAAGCAACTTACTAGTTTTTACTTGACAGATGCTCCTACTAAATATAAAGGAAATACATTTTTGTAGGGAGTGAATATATGCTGTGAAAAGTGCTTGATGGAAAGAAGTGAAAACTCAAGTGTGTTAGCTTTAAACTCTGCTAGGTGGCTGGACAGTGGAGGAGGGGAATAAAGCAACATGAGAATTCGGGCTGAGCCTCATATTTGAATAATTTTATTTACTTAGTTTGCATGTATCATTTAAAATATTTTTGTGTATATATACTAGAAAATGAAACCTTATGTGGTTTAGTTACAGGTTTTATGAAACATTAATGTATTTTTAATGTGCCTTGTTAGCTTCCTTTGCTTGGATTCAGGACTGACTTATTAATATGGCTGTAGAAGATCTGGTAGTCTTTTTTCTCTTTCCGTGATGTGAATGTATATACCAAACAGTGCTGGTGGATATCAAATGCTGGAGCAACTTAGATGCCAAAAAACCTACCCGGTAGGATGCTAGTCTTCAGCTAAATTTGCAGGAATAATTACAGATTTAAGTTTTGCTTATAAAAAATTTAACCACAAAACAGATTATATACATGTTGCGGAACAAGTGTGTCAGTGGTCGATGACGAAGTGGCAAACGAAGAGTGTCCTTTGTACTCTTACTTCACTGCATCACAGGTTCTCGTTCAATGCATTTGGCCTTTCTCATGGTGTGAAGATGAGCATCGATACCTCTTACACCTGGACATTTTGCAGAAATATCGATGCCCAGATAAGACTACACTGATTTGTTTCAGTCTTCTAAACATTTCCTTAAAATGTCACAGAACAGGTCATGGCAAATGCCAGTGCCACGTTTTACTTTAGGTGTGAGCAGCAGTGAGCAGGAGTTTAGTCCAAAATTCTACAAAGCTCAGTTTTTATGTCCGGGGTTCATAGAGACTGCCGTCATGGACATAATTTAAAAATTAAAAATAAAATATAAAATGCAGAGCATGCAGATGTAAAAAAGAAGTCCATGCAAGTGCTAGATACAAGTCTCTATATCCATAAAGGTCAACGGTACCTTGCACTCATCCACCACCACCGAGTTGTGAGCAGCGTACACACACTGGTTGGAGTTGTTCTCCCGGTGGTTTTTCATGTCATCGTACACAGACTGAGTCTTGGTCATTTCGATGTCTTGCTGTGCGTGTTGAGCATCGATCTCTTCCAACTCCGCTCTGGAGAGGTGGTAAACAATGCCGGCACCAAACGAGTCTCCAACCACGTTCACGGAAGTCCTCATTCGGTCTCTGCACAGAATAATTGGCATATAAATTAATTCCCAAAACATTAAATAATATTTAAGTTGGACTGATGGAAGATTGAAGGGCCATTAGTCAATTCCCTCAATTTCTAAAAAAAAAAATCTATGGACCATGCATTAGTGTGAAAGGGCTGCTCTCATTCCAGCCTCATCCTAGCACAGACTGTAACAATATAAAAATTGGACTACAATAACAACAAATACATAAGGCAGTATCTCCACAACTGATGCAATGCACATCTAGATCAAGACATGTCTGAGATATTCCTTACCACTTTGCGGATGATCTGTTTTTCTCCATTGTACGGCCTCTTGACCGGCAAGTGACAACCTAAACTGTTGATGGTGCAATCTTTACTGAACACACTGTCCTAACCTGGTTTAAATCAAGCCCAATCAACTGGATCTCTCGCTCAACCCCTTCTGAAATGTCCAGAACCTCTCCTTCCCCATGTCTGATCCTCTTAACCAATTACATTCCCCGCTTCTTCAAGGCATTTGAATACAGAATGCCGTCTTACAAAAAAATGGGACCCATCTTTACTTTTGAATCCCTACAAAGAACCGTTTATAGACACTTGACAAGACCACCATAAATATTCCTTATATTAAAAGGTTCTTAAAAAGAAATAGTGTCTGCTAATAGTACAGTGGGTTCTAGCACTTAGGGCCGTATTAAGACTATGGCGGCCCGTGGGATCGCTAAAGCGCCGTCCTCCAGACTAGGTTGTAAGGCCTAATCTGGCAGGCAAAGTGACTGTAGCTTTGGCGATTGCGTGGCAGCCCGCTGTGAGACCGCCAAACTTGTTATAAGTCCCTAAGGGGCATATCATCAAGGGGAAGAGATAAAATGATCGTCGCTTTAGCGTCCGTTTTCTAGCAAAAAGCGGCGATAATTTTATCGCACTATCAGCAAGAACACGCTAGTGCGTGTTTCTATGCCTCTGCGCCCGTTTTCCTAACGCCCAGCTTTGCATCTTTACTGATATGCAAAGTGGGCGTTCCTCACCAAAATAACGTGGGAAATGTCGCTAACAGACATTTCTCCTATCAGCAAGCTGCACGCTACCCTTCACAGCGATGAGAAATGTAGTGCTAACCGCGCCTAACGCAGGTTTCATTATGCCTGCTTGTAACCTGCCTAAACCATTTTAGCCTATGGGTGGTGGATTATAGGGCTGAGGCCATCCAGCCCTATCAACAAGGTATCGCCTGTCGCCGTGCGATTATCGCTGGATTTCCAGCGATAATCGCACTTTTTAGCAACTATCGCTGGATTATATATCGCATCGGAGATAAGCGTTGCTGATAGCAAGCTATCTCGGCGATATTATCCAGCGATAGCCGGTGATAATTATCCTTGCGCTAAGCGCGCTTAGCGATAATCATCGCCGGCTGTTGCTGATATGCCCCTAAGTTGGCAAACAAACAGGTGACAGAAGGAACCACCCAATATCTTCACTAAGGGCAACTTGGCCAAAAGATGATGGGGGACCTGAGGTGGAGGAGACCTGGGAGGAATGAATATGATACTGCAAGCAAGCCTCCAGAGGGATGTATACAGTGTTCTCTACCATGCTGATGGATCTGCATCTGCCGGTGTAGGTGGAGGGTCTACGTATCCGGTATGCCATCTGCATTAGGAGAAATATATAATCCAAGCAGTGCATAATGCATCTGTGCTCTACTTAGGTACCCTATAACCATTAGGAACTGTGAAATAAAAGCAATATTGTTTTCTCTAGTAGGATGGAGAGTATGGTTATCATAAACCAGAAGTTATAACTATACATATTATTGCAATGAGGCCCAGCATGTTGACTCCAACCCAGTAATCTAGGCCCGGTAGTGCTCCATTGAGGCTCATGAAGGTGGAATCACTACAGTGATGCAACCTCCTTCGCTTTTTGTAATTTGGCCAGGTTCACGCTATACAAACGCCACATACATACACATATACATACATACGTGCATACAAGAGGCTGGGGAAGACTTTGCTCTTGAGGTGCACTTGATGTGACAGAAAAAATGAAAACGTATTTACGCAGTGGTTTTTAGCCATGGTGTGGCAGCCCAAGAGACAGAACAGCAGAAGTTGAAGGCATAGAGGTACATAGATGGGGAGACTGAAAAACACAGAATGAATGGCAGATAATTCATGAAGTGTCTCTGATTCATGCAGGAATCCAAGAGCAACACGCAAAGTGTGAAGAGTAATGTGAATAGCACCGCCAAAGAATGTTCTGGGTAAATGAGCAGTTTGGTAGTGTCTGGGGTCTGTAGATTCTTTCTTGGGAGGATGAACTGTCAGTCCTCATTGGTGAGAGATGTGGATGCCTTTTTGGATGCTCACTGGCACAACAAATTGGCGTCCATTCTTACTCTCAGGAAGTTCTACAAATCAATGTTAGCTTGGTGTACAGGGGAGCATGCACGGCTGCACACATTTGAAGAAGTATCTTGAAGACTCTGAGTTTTCAGCAGATATGTCTGCCAAGGTGGCCATAGTATTAGAGCCTCTGGGGTACTGTCCTCAATGGCAGTTCTCCAAGCTTCTGGATGGAAGACACAAGGTAGTCGGTCAGGCTACCTCTTGCAAAACGTGTGAGTCCCTGATTGATGGACTTCCAGTATTTATAGCCAATCACAATTCTTTTGGGGGGTTGGAGGTGCAGGCTTCTTTGATCAATGATATGGGAATACACCTCAAAGAGTGCTTTTCTCTAAGTGAAATGTTCTGGAGATATCTGATGTTGCCAGGTGACCATAAGATATTATCAGACAATCAGTGATGGTCACCATATCCTTCTTCTTATCCGTGGTCTATCTTTGAGACAAATACCTTGCGGATGGGTCTCAGCCAGACTAGGCGGTCTGGTTAAAAATCCATTCTGGTGAGCATCTGTTTTTCATGCTTCCTGGAAGTAGCCCAGATCTGCACCGGAGGTCGTGTGATCCCAATTGTGTGTATCCCATCTCAGTCTTCGCCATACAAGGAGGAGTGAGATCTTGGCTCCCCGCAGTCTTCTTAGAGCCGCACAGGCCTCTTTAATGGAACACGTTCATATAAAATGACAGCAAGGGTGAAGACCACAGAGTCATGCATGTTGCCTCTGTGTTGCAACAATTGATTTTACTTTGATTCTAGCTTGTCTTGTCTCGCCCGTCCTTATTTGGCTGTCTTTGAAGTTTCATTAGGATTGTTTTACTGTTTTATCTCACACTTTTTTGATTCTGTTCCTCCCTTGTCACCAGAAGTGTCTTTTATGCAATCAATGCACTGGGAAGGACTTCCCTATGTTACCCCTCAGTTAATATCCAACATATTTTGTCACATAAAACCTTGTTTTACAACCATACCTACACCGAGATTCACCCTAATCCTCTACTTAACAAAATTTATTAAAAATGTTAAGTCTCCCTATTTTCTTGGTTTTGTGTGATATTTTCGTAATTAATTACTTAATGCAGTATTATTTGTCTATTAGTCTCAGTTTGCAAAAACCTGCTTTCCTAAACTTGAAATTGGGTGGGCAATACATTTGATGATTTTTCACCACCTCATGTCTTTTTTTAGGTGGTTTGTATTTCAAGGTTTAGTACCGCTGGAATAATTTGGGGGATTAATCATCAGTAACCCACTTTTGTCAATAAACTGGATGTAATAAGGGGAGGAGTACAGTAGCTAAAGGTTATAGTAAAGGAGAGTGTTATTCACCCCTTTCTCTCCTGCTTTTTTCTCTCATCTTTTTTCTTATTCTCACTAAACCACGTCAGCGGGGGTTAGCTAAGCATCGGTTTCGAAGTGACTGTTAACACTGTTGTACAAACTACGATTGGCTAACCTTGTGACAGAAATGCTAATGTCTTGTCTATAAACTTAATAAAATACTTTGAAATCAAAAAATAAATTAAATGTAAGGGTTATGTTTAAACATAAAATAAGGTGGTATAATGACCCCTTCCTGTTAATTAAGAAAATAAAAAAAAAAGAGCATCAATTGATGGTAATGAATGGAGCTAGATTAAAGTGATAAAATGGTAAGAGATGAAGGTGAATGTAATTAGGGGGCTATAGGGGCACAGAGGGTCTACCCTATTAAAAGAGAAAAAATGAAAAACAACCAACAACTTATTAACTGAAATAAACATTTCTGAAAATGGTCCCTCAAAGGTAATGAAAACGTGCAATTAAAAACTAAGGACTCCGACAGAGGCACTCCGATTTTAATCACCCGACATTAATCGCAAAGTGCTTAATAAACCCAGGTAGGCTACCACGAACTCAATATTCGTAGGATAATGACCTTGTTAGAACAACACTTTGCTTACAAGAATAACAGGAAGCTCAAGATAAATAATAATGACAAAGAGTTAGAATAACAGAAAGAAAGAATGAAGAACACATTAAATGCAGACTTTAAGTTTAAATATAAAATAAGGGGGTAGGACGGGACAGAAGACTGTCTCTGACACCCTTCTGATGGAACGTTAATTGACAAATTCATGTTTCATAAGATTTTTTTAGAAGTCCTATTTTTTAAGTCAAAGACACCTAACCTTCCTTTAACATTTGCTCTTTAACCCTTACACCATTTATTTTTGCCTTTGATTTGAAATATGTGTCTCTTTCTTATTTTTATTGTATTAATCAGCAAGAGGCCAGAGAAATTTCAGTAAAAAACACAAGTTTTCTACATGAAGCACTTCTATATAATTCACCATAGATTAATGTCCAATTTATTGATAAACCCGAAATCAATACATGAAACCGGGCAGGTTTATTTCACCTTAATTGTCCTATTCACCTTCGTTCTCTTCGAGTTTAGGGTGGTTAGTCCTCATTTTGGTCTTGGTTACCTTAGAATGAAATATGGTAGGTTATCAAAGAGAAAACTGACATGGTGTGACTTTTATCCCCATGGTTAAGGCAGAGAGATTTAACCAGACTTTCGTTGTGACCCTGAGCCAACAGAGGCTTAGCAGCACTGGAAAGCTGCGCTCTCAACTGTACCGTCTGAGAACCACTGTGGCTTTATGAATCCACTGGGCGCTGACCCTGCAGGGAAACAGCCTTTACATCGCGCCCCTGAGCATGCTGTGCCATAACAATGCGGTCTGTACCACAAACGCGTCTTTCTAACGCATTCCTTTACCTAGCAAGTAATTACAATTACTTGCCTTAAAGAAAGCATTGTTGAACTGATGTTGAACTTTAAGTCCAACACTTTCCCTCCTGCTGCGCAGACTGGAGTAGGAATAGTAAGTTATATTATTCCAAAGTCCAGCGCTTTCCCTAAGGACAGTCGTTCTAAAGACTTGCGTGGTATAGGAATGGGTTGTAAAGATGCATTCGTGGTTCAGACCACGTTAAGACAGGCGTGGTAAATGCCTGTGTGGTTACAACATACAACTGGCGCTGCATTGCAGGAACGCAGTTAATGTGTTCCTTCTGTGAGGCAGCCAGTGCAAGTGGGGCATGCACCTTATGTGCAAAGGATCAAAATTATAAATGACACTCAAGTCTACATTGAAAACAGACAGTCCACCGTGAACTACTTCTTTCTGGTATTAACATTCGATGGCTGGCTGCTCATTAACTGACACTAATAAAAACTGAGAAGGATAATTGGTGAAAATATGCAGATATTTTAAAGGGTAGATGAGAATATGCGCAAGTGTTTTATTGGAACGTGGCATCGTCTGCTCTACATATGATTGGCGTGGACAACATTTAGGGGTCTCCTGTGGTCGCAGCTGTGACCCCTGACTTGCTCCATGCGACCCCTGACACTGTATTTGGGACCCCTGGCCTCAGAGGTAGCAACAAAGGGACAGCTCGTCTTTATGGACATCGGATGGGACTGCAATCTCCTACTTTTTGACAATGTTTTTATTACACTAATAGTAGAATAATAATAATGTATTAATCATTACTAGTGTAATAAAAAATGGAGTTCAATTATGATCCTTCCTGGCTGCAAAGGTAAGTAAAAAATACTTTTAAATGCTAGTTGTGTGCATGCGTGTTTTTATGTGAGAGAGTCTCTGTATGTGTGAGTGAACGTAAAGGTCAAGCGAAGTGGGATGACACTTGCGCTACTTCTGGCTTTTTGGTGAATTGACGTTCATGGTGGTTGGTCCCTTTCTGCAGTGGTATAGTGTACCAAAAAAGGACGGCAATACAATTGTGACAACCTGCCAAAGGCTAAGGTTCCTTCAGACCAGCCACTCATCACCTTTTTATTCTGTGAACTGCCCTGTGTCTGACGGCCATGCTAAACTGTGGGTGCTGTAGCTCCCTGTACCATAGGCCTCAAGCTGCCGCTATCTGATGTGGCACAGTAAGGCAGAGCCGGCCTGGGGATGCATGTGTTCCACTTTCAACAATGAGTTACTGAGCAGTTTGAGCTGGACTTTCAGGATTGCAGAAGAAACTAGGCTATTCTGTGTATGGTTTGTTGCTGTCTAAAGTTGCACTCTGAGCCAAAGAATCCTGGAACAGGCTGGTGGTAGCTCCCTTCACAGCACAGAGATCCCCCCCAGAATAGGATTGGTGGTCTCCTGTTTGCTGAAAGACACCCTATGTTTGTAGATATGAAGCCTTGTTGATACACAGTTCATGCTTTAAATAGGGCTCTTTAGTTTAGGAATATAGGGCTGTGCCCACATTCGGGACGTCTACGTTTACAACTCAAGTTCTATGCCATCTAAAATATACCATCTATTTTATAGATCTATAAAGTTCCACTAAACATGTCTTGAAGGAGTTGGCAAAGCTGGCTGGTGCTCAAGACTGGCTCCCACCAGCATGGCACACACTGATGGTACTTCTGTATGAGAATGGTGAATGGCCTCCGCTGAACCCATGCCTCAATGATAGGGGGGTCAACACTTTCACCAGAGGACCTGAATTTCCCAGTATGGATTCGGCTCTTCAATTCTATATTTAGATGCTTGGTGACCAGGGTGGACATCCCTGCCATTGAAGTTGCTATGCTGATGTCCATTCAGGCACGTCCTGCACGGCATCTGCTGGACGTCCCTCTAAAAACAGACAGTAGTAGATTGATAAACGGAATCACCGTGGGACATTACCTCTATTAACTGTCAACATCACACAGCCCTGGCACTGAATACTGAATAAAACAGAGCTTTTTGTTCCCATTGTTCTTTCTTCTCGCTCTCCGGATCTTGCACAAACGCATGAAGTCTGGAAATGTGTCAACACAGTGATATTTCCGCCAGCTTCACATAGAGGAGGTTCCAGATACCGGTTACTTCCAGCCCTGGATGGCATCCAGCGTTTGACACAAGGTGCACAGTTTGTGCCACCTCTACTTGGCAACCTGTGGACTTTTGGATCCTCTCACTCAGAGCTACACCATCGCCTACCCATTCTCTTCTTTCCAAGTTTCATTCTTCATCTGATTTAGTCACAGGTGTTCCTGGAGTATACGGTCTCCCACCTTTTATTTATTGTATGTTGAAGCATTTATAAAGCGCACTGCCACCCAACGGGTATCCTGGTGACCTTCTCAGGTTTTCACACTGTGTAGAACCTCCAGGTCTGCAGTACTAGTCTCCAAGAGACAGCTTGTTTCTCAGCAGTGTGCAAGAGTCCAAGAATCACTTGTGTGTTCGTCTCTACTTACATCATCACAGCATCGATCAGTGGTTTAGTACTGTATATGTAATGGAGATTCAACGTGTGAAATATAGATTTTATACACTTGTACCCTCATTCTGAGTTGGCCAGATTTTTGATGGGATGGCACCGTGTTGGAATTAACAATTCCGACCCGTTAGCTTCCTGCTAAAATTCCATTATGAAATACTTAGTCTGGCATGGGAAATTACCACGCGGAGATTCAATTTCTGGGTCCTTTTCCACCAGATATCGCTGATTTGGGAATATTTTCACTGCGATTCACCACCTACTATGAGCAAGTGTTAAATCTAAGGAGGGGGACATGGCAGGTCACGGGCAAAGGTGACAGGTAGAAAGGATGCCAGGGGGCACAGCAGACTCCAGTAATGCAGGTGAAGCGTAACACACTCCCCCCCTGCTGTCCTGCAGGGTGTCGGGTAGGGGCCAGGATGTACCTCCTCTCACAGCTCATGATCCAAGAAGTTTTACCTGGTGCATATAAACACCTGTTAAAACAAACCTGGTCTGGTGTGCTCACACCTGGCTTTCCAGGATATGGATATGGGAACAAAGGGTAACTCAGAGGTTGGCATAGCAATTTCCTACCAGGGATTCTGCTCCGAGGGACTCATAATCAAGCGCTCAGTATTGTCCCTTAAGAGTAGATAGTCTACACATAAATGACTGAAGTCGGGAAAAGTAGTCAAAAGGAAAGTGGATAGCCCAACCCAACTAACCGCTGACGGCTTCCTGTGTGGGATTTCCCTGGAGCAGCCAATCATGAATGGCAAATAGTGTCCTACTGTGGTCACCGGTGGCAGAATGAGAGTGCAGTGGGTGGGGAGGTGGAGGTTGCGGGTAGCAGGTTGCCACAATATGGGGGAAGAGATGGGTGGGAATGTGAGATCTGTGTGGTGATGGGGTTGAGGCACAAGGTGAGAAAACAAGCAGAGAGCTGGGAATGACTGCCAAGTAGCACCAGTCCCCCACTGCTGATCTTAGCCCCTTGTGGCAGCAGGACATGTTTAACCACAGCAGGGAGCTGGCTCTGCCTCTTTTTTCATATTAAATTTCCCAAGTTGATTTGTGAAGATACGTGTCCACAAACATCAAAACTTGAATTCCTATTTCTGTATTAAAATCTGCACTTACCACCATTTCACTCTCTTAAGTGCTGTTAGTATACCAGCGTGTGTTGTAGCTTGTGTGTCTGCTGCTATGTATCTGGACATATTGAGCCTCAAACCCACCACTCATGCACTACCTTTGGAACCTCACCACCACATGAAGCCTCTAAGATTAATACAAATAAAGGCCTACGGTGCTTATAAAGCTCCATATAGGTGATCACAAAATGATCTTGGACAGCACTGGGCAACTACACTAGTGTAGTGGAGGCTTCTGGTTTGCCTTGCACAGTTTGCTGCATAAGTGGAAGATACACACACCTATGAAGCCCTCCATGACCGAGGACCTGCCCACATCGACCACTGACTGAACTTCCACCAACCCTCTAGTCACCTGTGCTCCTCTTCACTCGCTCTCGCAGACACCCCCACATCCGTCGGAGCCACGTCGTGGTTGCTTCTTCTCCTACATCGCAGCCAAGACCTAGAACGACCTTCCCCTCCAGCTCCGTACAGCCCCCACGCTGGCAGACTTCAGGAAAAGACTTAAGACCTGGTTCTTCAACAGAGGCACAGATCCCAGATGCCCCGAGTTGCAACAGTATTCTGCTTTAGAACTGCTGACTGATACATAATGGTATCAACTCTGAATTGGAAGTAGGAAGGCACGTTAAAACAAACTCAGGGAGATATGACTAGCGATGAAGTGTCTGCTTTAGGGACTTACAGACCAGCGTTCTTATCCTGGCTCCTAGCAGCCCCTGGGCCTGCCCCGCCATGCCTATGTGGTCTGATCCCCTGCTTTCATAAACCTACAAACAGAGCCCCCACTCACATCTACCACTGGCATAGAGCAGGTGGTAAATGTGAGCATTGTGTGCAGAATAGTCTGGAATAATGGAAAACCTGTATTTTATGATCGACAAGACTATTCCTATTCTGGGGACTGATCTCCTGCCAAATGAAGGAGAGATGAGAATGAGGGAATAGGGGTCTAGACTTGATTGGGGCCCAAACAGAGCTCTGACTCCAGACAGAATCTTCAAGTATGTACGCGCCGTGCCTTGAGATCCCGCCCACTTGCAGCCCCAGGCAACACCTAGCGACAGTCTACGCACTCGTAGCAGTATGTTATAATTGTCCAAATGTTCATTGCTGCTTCCACATGTAAACACATATCTAAGAAATTATACTTACAGGAACCAGTCAACGGCGACAAGCAAACTGATGTCTTGAGTAGGGAGGCCCACTGCGGTGAGGATGAGCAGCATGGTGACCAGGCCAGCACTGGGGATGCTGGCCGCGCCAACGCTGGCAAGGGTCGCGGTCAAGCTGCAAAAACAAGGACATCAGAGAGGCATCAGCTCCAACAATCAAGGCCAATGTCCTGTAAACAGCATAGGGTAAAGCACATGTATGGATCTGTAGAGTGTTACTCGAGTGCTACAGGGTCAGTACATTGGAATCTTGTTTCCTTGTCTTGACCTAAAATGCCACCTGTCAACAGTAGGAGGGCTGAACATGTCCTGGTTTTAGGCTGTTCTGAAAGGAGGAGCCATTGTACTGATACTCAGGGTCAAGCAAGGTCATTAGTAGAGGCAGTAAAAAAGCTCGGAAAAATATGAATCTGCAGAAATAAATACTTTAACAATTTTACAGGGAAAAAGGTAAGATCTGATATGTATTCTAAAAACCTGATGAAACAAGGCAACCATGTATACAATTGTTACTTAATTTAATGACAAACATATTAAAAACTACAAATTTAACTCACCGTACATCTTTCATAGTTTCTGCATCTTTATAGAGCAAACAAAATAAAGTAAGTGAGGTCGCCAAACTTTCTGCAAATTCAGATGCCTCACCTCACCGTTTGTGCCAATAATGGTACACATGTATTTGGAAAATTGAGTCACAGTTTTATAAGTTATCTTAGAATGGGTGATCCTGGCTGAGCAACATTCATTGTAAGACTCATTATGTAGATGCCCCCTACTCCACCGAGCCTTCATCCCTGCTGAGATGCACCCCAACAACAGAACAGCTCAGTCGGTTTCCAGCATTGCTGCTGACTTCTGCTGGTGGCTGCCACCAACTCTCTTTGTTTGGTTCTTCTATTTTCGTCAGTCATGAGATTCTGCTTCCTCTTCAATCTGTTCAAAAGGCAGCACTTAGAAACAGCAAAACTACTCTTCTAAAAGCTATGTAGAGAGTTCTGGATATAAAGATGTGGTACCATCCTGGAAACAAGTCACCCAAGGCACCAAAAGTAACAACTGATCCAGAGCTAACGGTGTAACGACCACAAATACCCAGGATGATCTGAAGTCCTAATCGAAGCCTTGAAATCAATAACCACTATAATCCAGGGTAATAGGCGCCTCTAAATGTGAAATGATGCCAGTCACTCTACTGCAGTACCTACCAATGAGATAGCACATCAGAAGCAGAACTGTTTTCTAAAACCCTACTCACACACCCTTTAAATAGTTGCCTAGAAGCAAATAACGAGAGACTATTAAATTAAAATCAACAGGCAAAAATGAAGTCCACATTGGTCTGGGAACTTAGAGTAGGGCAGCGAGCCCCTACCAAAGTACTGCACAAATGGCCACATTTATTAAGATTTGGCGCAACGCAGCAAGACAACTTGCTGCGCTGCGTCAAATGTAGAGAGCAGAAATGAGTGATAATTACTGACATATGGCACATTTCTACTCTCTCTCTTTGTGTTGGCGCACATGCAGCTGACAAGCTCCAACGCAGGTGCCCCTGTGCCATGGTGCAGCGGTGCCTGTGTTACTGGTAGGACCTTCCCGAGGATGTCCAAGTAGAGAGAGTTTCCATAGTCCGTTATTGATGCAATTCAAGTTGTAACTCTGAGATCTAGAATTCCTGCTTCATTTCTGGAAAATGTTCATTGTGGAGCCTTAGACAAGAGAAGCAGAAGCTGTTACAACATTCTCCTGGAGCAGAGTTAGATCTGAATCTCTGGTTCGAGGAGTGGGAAAGACCCCCATTTCATCTGATAAAAGAAGGTAACCAAAAATTACTGGGGCCGCTTGTCACCATGAGCCCACTTTTAAATGTTAGTGTCAGCTCAACAACAATATTATACTCTATTTAGAAATTATGCGCAGAACATCATGTTATAGAATATACCTCATTTTTAGGTCTCGCCTGACCCAGCGCATGCGCTGGTCTGGTGAGACTTATTGAGAGGGCTCCAAAAAGTGCTACCAGGCCAGCCTAGAGCTACAGGGCATGTGCGCGGGCGCCCGCTTTACCGCGATTACTTTCACTTTTGCGGCCGCACGGCCGCTTTGATGTTTGATCGCGATCACTTTCACTTTCGGGGCCAATTGGCATAGCCAATAGGTCTCGCTTTTGGGATGCATGGCTAAACACTTATAAGGTCCCAAAGGCGAGACCTATTGGCTATGCCAATGCTTGTTAGGTGTTGCTACTCAATGCCAGGCCAACCTGATCACTTCAATTTTGGACACTTAACCCCTGTTCCATTTGTTTTGCGTGGTCTCCAATGACCGAGGCAGTAGCCCTAGAAATATACGCGGCAGCCGAATCATCCTTGTTCATGGACCCAGATCTCAAGGGCTTCTTCACTTAAATCTGAAACCAGGTAAACTTGTCGTGAACCATCAGCACGTACTTTGACAGTAGCACATTCTTTTCTTAACTCCTCTGCCTTTCTGCAGCTTGTCGCTTCTATTTCAGAACCAGGTATTTCCTCATTATCGGAGGTAGCTCGATCTTGGTCCTTACCATCCAGTGCATTGCTGACAGAGCAGAGTCTGCTTGTCTTGAACATCAAGTGGGCAACTTTATCTCTGCTTTCAAGCAATGCAACAACAAAATACTTTGATTAATACATGTTCTCCCCCAATCAACAAAAAGCACACCAGAGAAAGCCTAGGGTGAACCTGATTCTGATAAGCGCCATAGAGGAAAGCCCTGACACAATGTCTTGAGCCATCCGTGAACATCAATGTTACAAATCAGCATATTTACATCTAAATCTTCTGGTGCGTGCTAACCCGCATACCAACACATTAGTCTCAGAACAGATATTATTACTTTTTTGATCTAGTAATCTATTGGTGTATCTGCAGTCTTAGGACTCATATCCTCTACCCTCCAAGCTCTATCAAGATTTAATGCCAGCCTTTCTCCCTCTTGGTCTAGGATCATTCATGAATCCCTCTTACAGGGAAAGTTTTCGGACTGCCTAAAAGTTGGGCATGTTTCTCCCATTCCTAAAAAGCCCAACGCGGACCTATCTGAACCAAACAATTTGTCGAACTATCACCAGCAGTATGACTCTTGCTAAAGTGCTTGAAAAATGTGTACATTCGCAGCTCTGCAAACACATTGAGAAATATCAACTCCTGGATCCTCATCAATCAGGATTCAGAGCAGGGCACAGCACTGAAACGGCACTAACTCACATTGTAGATGACGCCGTGAGAGCCCTTGACCAAAATGTCCCTTGACTCCTGCTCCTTCTAGACTTGTCCTCAGCCTTCGATACCATAAAACATGAAAACCTGATTGATCTCCTACAACATAGGATGGGATTTTCGGGCCCGGTCCTAAACTGGTTTGCCTCCTTCCTTCACAACCGCACGCAAAGGGTCAAAGTAAATCATGCCCTCGCTGCCAATGCCACTGTCCTGATTGGAGTGCCCCAAGATTCTACGCTACCACCCACTCTCTTTAACCTGTTTATGGAGCCTCTTGCGGTCATTCTGAACAGAGTGAACATTCAATACCACATGTATGCAGATGATACGCAATTGTACCTGAAGATCTCCTCGCAAGAGGACATAAAAACTTTAAATGCTGCACTTGCCCAAACTCAACAATGGTTAGCTCAGAACCATCTCCTACTAAATACGCTCAAAACCGAATTTCTTTTGATCACCCCACATAATCACTCTGCTCCTACCCTTGACTGGATTAAACAACTAACTGCTCTGAACTGTACACCTTATATTGTAGACTCTGCCAAATCTTTAGGTATCAGCTTGGATAAACACCTAAATATGCAAGCACACATCAGTGCTCCTACTAGGGTTGTCAATTTCCAATTCAACACACTGAAGAAAATCAAACCATTCCTACCCCCGAAGATCTCAGGCCGGCGGTTCAATCTTGGATAATCGCTAGACTAGAATATGGGCAGGTGACCCTAGCAGGACTTCTCAAAGCTAGCTTGGCCCCACTCAGAGCTACCTTGAATGCATCAGCCAGACTTTTAACGAGTTTGAGGAAATTTGATCACATTTCACCCGACTTCCTGCAGCTAAATTGGTTATCCGTTGAAGCGAGAAACCGACTCAAGATAGCTTGTCTGATGCATAAAGCCATTCACCACACCCCATACTACCTTGCAAATAAACTTGAGCTATCGGGCTGTAGCCGGAACCTCAGAAGTACATCTACCCTTCTTTAGAAACCTCCGAGATTAAAAAAAAAATCAGACAACCGTGCGTTCACTGGTCTTGCTCCGAGAATCTGGAATTCCCTACCATCCAAGATCAAATCCAATCCATCCACGACCTCCTTCAAAAAACTAGTCAAAAGGCTACTAGTGAAAGAATGTTAACACATTGATCATGCTCGTGTGTTTTGTCAAGAACAAAAACCTTGAATTATTTTCACTGATATTCCATTATATGCGTTTGCCCACTTCTTGTTCAAGTCCTAGATTGCTCCTTTATCTGCATTGGACTGTTTTGATTCTGTTAGTTCCTTCTTTCTGCTTAAATTCTTTGTGGCACATCGCACATCTTGGGTCGTTTCTATTGTATGATGTTTTACTAGGAGCGCTCTATGGCACCTCTGAAACACAATACTCTTTAATTTTGAATGTTTTCCCACAGATTGTAACTTAATTTACCTGGTTTATGGTTTATATACTTGCTGGTGCTAACTCTGTACAGCGCTCTGATACTCATTTGGGTCTTGTTCGCGCTCTATAAAACTTTTCAAATAAATAAAAAATAAATTTCAATATTATGGCCTTTCTCTGACTTTGGGTGGAAAGTTTTGCGATGGCCAGGAAATTCTCACCCATTTCTTTCTTTCAAACATGGTTTGGGAAAGGAATGTCAAGTGCAGGGCATAATTCAGGCCCCTGCAGTAGAGGGGGTCCCCAACCCTTCAAGGGATCCCCATCCTTTCTGCCAATGTATAGCTATGAGATATGGGACACTCAGGAGCCCCTCATCAGATTCTGCAGGGGTGGGCATCATTTGGTTTTATGCCGCTGGTCAAGTGATCTGATTAAATATTTGGTGCTATCCTTTGTGTACTTCTGGACTTCTTTACAGCTTACCACTAAACAGCTAGGTCTGTCTGGTGAGGGAATCTTCCTAAATGGGGCCCAGGGCTCTCTACAGTCATAATCAGTGAGTTTTACCAGGGCAGCCATGAATGGCTAGCCTCGCCAGCCTATTACAGGCGAGCCACAGCAGTGTTGTATCGCTGACTCCCCTTCTTTACACTTCACATGGAGTGAGAGTTTGCTAGGACGACAATGTTCCCTCCAAAACTGCTTCTAAAGCCGCGACCGCACTCTTCTTTGCTGATAATATCCTTAATTGTAGCGATGGTAGCTGCATGCCTTATATACCTTGGCAAATTTTTTAACTACAAACCAACACGCTAAAAGCATTGCAAAAACTCAAACTCTATAGCGTTACAGTGCAGTCGTATGTTAACCAAACAAAAGATATAGGTACTTAGGAATGTTGATGATGACAAATCATTGTAGGTGGAAAAAGTAAATGGTTGTCAATGGCCTTTTGAAATTCGATGAAATTTAATAAATTGGTGAGTGCATGGATGCACCATGGCCAATGAGAGGCATAGCCTCGAGTGAGCTGTGATGGACCGCCGCCAACATTATTAAGTAGTACATCACGCTCAGTAAATCAATATAGATAGTTTATGCCATGATATTTTTTGATGTAAATTTATTTAATTTTTTTTTAAACCAAAGCCATGATGCAAAGTTTTACAATTTGTGTAGTAATGCAAAATCACACTGAAAGGTCACTGAGAACTAATAGGAGTCGTCTCCCTGTATAAAGAAGGGATCACAGTAACTAGTATCATTCTCTCTAACGTAATTACTCATAGTTACTGAAAAATTACTCTGAATTATGTGTAATTATGTGAGAAGCGTTATCTAGTATTTAGCGCTATTTTCTTAGTGCAAAATGCACCCACGTGTCCAAAATGGACCCGAAGATACAATTTGTGCAAAAAAAAATAGCACTAAATAATTTAGGTCAGCTGGCACTCGCTTCTCTTAGGGCCACATGCATCAACGAGAAAACTGCTCGCAAAGGGGCAGATTAGCAGAATCTGCCCCTTTGCGACCGGTATTTTTGCATTTGGGATGCATCATCCCAAATACAAAAATCGCTATTTAAGGAATCTCTAAATAGCGATTCTTTAAATTGCGATTGCATTTAAGGAATCCCAAATTGAGATTCCTTAAATGCAATGCATGAAAGTTTAAAAATTCGCGATTTCGCTAATAGGGGGAGCAAATTACCATGAAGTTCAACTTCATGGTAATTTGCTAAAACTTTGAAAAATGCACTTTTGTGCATTTTTCAAAGTTCCATTTTACACACACACATGCCCTTGGGGCATGTGTGTGTGCAAGATGTATTCATATGCAGATTTCAGGGGTGCAACAGGGTGTCTTTTTGACGCCCTGGCACCCTTGAAATAGCATGAGCAATTTGCGATTCTCTAATTGGGATTAGCAAATTGAGAAAGTCCTCCCATTCATTCCTATGGGCCTCTAGGCCCATAGGAATCAATGGGGAGGTATTCCTTAATTGCGACTCGCAATTTGCGAGTAGCAATTAAAGAATGTTTAGAAATCGCTATTTTGTAAGCGATTTCTACATGCATAGCCTTTTGCTATTCCTTATTAGCGAATTCTTATTTTTCGCTATGAAGGAATCGCAAATGGCATTGTTGATGCATGTGCCAGTTAGTTCATTGTTCCTGTGCACCTGCGGTAGGATTTTTGACCCATAATTCTCTTAATTACACAAACTGACATAATCATGTAAATTCACATCAAGAGAAAAATGCATAATTACTGAAATGACTTCGATTACTCTGGCGTAATTATAATTTCGCCCAGGTCTACTGTAAAGTGACTGTCGTGTGCAATCTGTAATGCAGTGTAAAGTTTTTTTTTTATGCCAATATGATGCTGTGATAGTAAAATAGAATTTGTTGTTTTTCAATGTACAAATAAATGTGTGAATGTGCACTTATAACTACAGAGGACACACTATCTTTTTAAATATATAGCATTATTTTGTGACAGTCTGTATCAACAATCCTATTCTCTTTATGAAATTAGAATGGATTCATCTGTGTCTACTTAAAATTTAAAGAGAAAATTCTTGTCACACCTGACTGTCACAATCTGTCCACCATCCAGCACGATGCCATTCATCTGAGCGATAAAAATGGCTGCCACGGCTTCGTAGAGAGCGGTCCCGTCCATGTTGATGGTGGCGCCAACTGGAAGCACGAACCTCGTCACACGCTTGTCGATGTGAAGGTTTTCTTCAAGGCATCGGAAGGTCACTGGCAGAGTTCCAGCACTGCAATATGGGAGAAGAAATACTTTACTGTTACACACAGACCCAATCAATTCAGTGTAATTGCAGTGCACGCCACTGATATTATGGGTTTTGTAGGATCAATAAAAAGGGGATGGGTTACTCCCTCTCTGCCAGCCAATAGGTCGAAACTACACCAAAATAAAAATACATTTCCCTTTACTGCCATGGGGGAAGGCTGCAATTTCAAGCTCTGCACTCCGGAGTATCCGGGTGGACCAATGCAGATCCGGTTCCCCACCCATTTATTTTTAATTATATATGTTCCTAGGGCGTTCATTGGACTTTCAGCCCCTTGGGGTGGGTCGACGAGGGGACATGACAAAAAAACTGTGCAAAGTCCCCAATCTGCCTACTCCAGTGAGGGACAAACAGATTGACTTATGCTCCAGTGTCGAGAAGGGCCGGCAACCATCCATTCCTTTTTCAAAATATATAGTACCTGTTTTTAAATAAATTTATATATATATAAATATATATATATATATATGTGTATATATATAATATGTATATATATATATATATATCCATATGCAAGTTTGACGAGAAGGGAGCCCAGCCTAGCAGGTCGGGGCTTGTAGGCGACGTCACCGCCAATACACACCAGAAGACTTCCACGCAGCTTACAGCGAGAAAACAAGCCCTCCAGTCGGATATCGGGTAAATGTATTTATTTCTCCAACAGGCAAAGCATTACCGGTTTCGACCCTCACGTGGGTCTTCATCATATGCAAATACGAGGGGCCGTCACATCAAGGTTTAAATACACTTGAGGGTCGAAACCGGTAATGCTTTGCCTGTTGGAGAAATAAATACATTTACCCGATGTCCGACTGGAGGGCTTGTTTTCTCGCTGTAAGCTGCGTGGAAGTCTTCTGGTATATATATATATATATATATTTACTTATTTTTTTTGTAAATACTGCGTTCATTACATCAAGTATAAGTACCCACATGTATATTTACAGGAATTATGGTCAAAATATCACTGATATTTTTAACCCCTCCCCTGCTCATGACGGAGCCATTCCGTCATAAGCCACGGTTGCCGTGTGCTCATGACGGAGTGGTTCCGTCATGCCGCGGCCGTTGGCGGCCGCTCCGCCCACGCGGCGCAAATTCCCCACCTGTGCGGGCGATTAGCGCCGTGACGGAACCACTCCGTCATGAGCACAGCTCAACCGTGGCTCATGACGAGCACAGCGCCACAGCGCTGCCCCCCCCCAACCCCCCAGCGGAATTCCCGCCGCAGCGAAGGGGTTAATAACACATCTCGTGCGTATACACAGGTTCATTACTCGTAAGAACGAGTTGCTCGCACAGTATAATATAACTATATATCTATATCACAGCCCCGCTGAGTGGGCAGATTGGAAGATGGGGGCAGAAGGACTGTGAAGGGGTCACGTGGATTGAGGGCAACCAGATGGCAGACAGGCCGGTCCGCACATTTTGTTTTTATTTTACTAGTGTGTTTTTTCTGCCCTCGCTGATACTTAGAATGGAATCTACGGTAATGCAGACAGCTATTGCAGCAATCTAACTTGCAGAGGACGGGATCATGGAACTGAGCTTTCTTCGTTTGGTGTGGTCTGGGGACGCATTTTGCAACGTTGTGCATCTGGCAGCAGTGGCAGTCTATAAGAAGAAGTATTCTGAGCTCTTGGTTGGGTTGAGTCCTACACTAAGGTTTCTAGCTGAAAATGTATGTGAGTGTTTGTAAGAAATACAGAATGAAATGTTAGATGCATCATTTCTGATTTGGCAGAAAAATACTTTGTTTTTGCCTTTTGCAAAGAAAAGCATAAAATATAGAAGATTTCGAAGAACAAGATTATGCCTCTAAAATGTGCGGTGTGGGGAGGGAGAGAGAGAGAGAGAGAAAAAGACCCTGCAACTGAATTCTTGGGATATCAATTGGCAAATGGGTAGGATTTGAGAGTGAAGAGCACAATGACAAGGAGAAAAATCAATATATCTCACCTATGCAGGAGCTATTGGCTTTGTCAATGTTTTTGCTAGCCATATTGTCAATGTATAGAAACTAGGGCCTCTGCCTATCTCAGATTACATGAATGCTCATCCAGAAAACCAAATAAAACGCCCAATCAAGTGGTTTAAGATCACTTTCATCAAAATTGTTTGGTAATAAGCCAAAATTGCGGCCCTCTGGCTTTATAGAAGAAAACCCTGGGAGGCCTTAAGAAGTCCTTACGCTTTTTCAGACATTGAGAACTGTATGAGGGAAGACGAGTTTTGGAAGGCCTGGGGTGACGGAAACTGCAACCCTGTTATCGGTTTTTGCACAAGCATAGATCTATCTTACTGTGGTGCCACTGGGCTCTCAAGACCCGTGTCCGTGTGCTACGCTGTCATGCCCAGCACCCAGAACTGGTGAACGAGGCACGTTTAAAGGGGTCACTGAGTATCCGCAAGCCTGTGCGCTACCCTTATGGTATTTGTTTTAGACTTAGAGGGTCAAAGAACAATCCTGTTCTGTGCTAAGTAGTTTTTCATAGACCACTGTAAAATACCTTGCAAAAAGTTAGGACGCTAGACTGTTACCCAAAGTAAAGTTTACGGACACAAATTACTGTGAGAAAAAGTGCAGAAGAAAACTATGCCTGAATATTTCTAAATAACAGCTTTGCCTATGATCAGAAATATTCAGCTACAATGCAACATGTCAGTTTGATTTCCCAAACGTAGGATGTTGATGAGTGGCATAAAAAGAGGATTTTATGGTTGGTTTATTGATATATGCAACGTAGCGGAGGGGAGCGAGGGCCGTGTGCAAGCGAAGATGTAGGATTGGACTGGGAGGTGACTGGATGCAAGAAATGATAGGGGAATGAAGGGACACGGTCTGCAAACACATGCACTCTAATGGAGTGCTACAACAGAAAGAAAATAAGTACATCCAGAAGCGTGCAACTAGTAGAAGTTCACAGGCCATGGATAGGAAGCTGTACTTGGTCCGTGCTCTACCAGAGTGACAAACACACAAATAGAAAGTGAAACCAGTATTCACCGACCAATGAGAAACAAGATAATGAGAGTGCTGTTGTAGCCAACCAATAGCAAGAAATGAGCAGACACAGATATAATTACATGAGAACCGCTGTTGTTGATAATGCTTTTGACGGCACTGGTTCTTGTTGAGTAGGGTTGCCTTTGTATTTTGATAGTTTTCAGATGTAGGATGGCATATGAGTAGAAAACCTGATCAAAAGTGGTGCGAGAGTGAAAGATTTACACATCTGGATAAGATCTAACATCACAGTAAGCAAGTGTTTAGAAGTCAACGAGAAGAAAGAAATTAATGAAAGAGGTCCTAGTGGGTTAGACTGTTGAAATAAAGGTTGAATTCTCCTAGAGTGATGAGATGATGGAGTTTTTGGGAGACAGGTAGTCAGATCTTTTCTTTCGTGTATGATTTAGGGTTGAAAACCTGACAAAAGATTAGGGAATTGTGTAGAGAAGGTGATAAATACATGGGTTTCTTACCAGCGATCAGCCAAGATATAGAACTATATGGTTGATAGAGCGGAATGAGGCAGGCAGAGAGTGGACCATGGGATGGGATGTTTGATCCAACGCTTTAAAGTGACTCAGGAGTCCTTGGACTGCAGTCCCATCATGTTGTTTATCTCATCTGAGACTTTATAAAGAGGGATAAACTTTAAGCGAATAAATCCAAGCCAAGCCCTGCCCCAAAAGGCACAGTTGCATCTGGACCTCTAGGCCATATTTCCTCTGAAAGAGATGCCATTCAATCCTAGACCCAGAGAGACATCACAGGCAGACAGTACGACTGTTAGAAGGGCAGGGCTTGTCACAAGTTTCCAATTGATGAAAATGTGATTCTTATAATATGATTCGGATTAAAACCCTGGAGGAGACGGACGTCAGTCGCTTCCTCTCAGGATTGGTCACACCCACCATGTCACATAGAATTAAGACTTCTGATGCCTGGTCCTTTGATGTGTTCTCGCTTGGTCGCTAGATGCCAGAAGGAGGGAATGTTCATGTTTTCACATCTGGTTGCCATAGTTTCGCACATACGCTTCATGCCATGTTCGCCGCAAAGGCTTTTTTCAATTGAGTGCACATTTTGAGATGATTCTCGGATTTCCGTGGCATGAAGCCTGCGGTGTTAGTGTTCTCAAACCGAGGGAAACTATTTATATATGTATATATATCCTTTTCATCTATCACTTATCCTTCATTCTCCCAGTGCTATTCTGGTTTTTTCTTTTTTTCCACAGAAGATTCACTACTGTCTCTTTTGCCAACTGTACTTTATATAATTGTGCTAAACTAGAGCTTAAAAATCAGTTGTGTCAGCACATACACCCAGAGAAAATTCCATACAAAGTAAAAATGTTCCTGACTCTCCCCTTACATTTTGTGTAGAAAATTCCTCTTCATCCCTTTTTGGACAACTTTGGTAAATTATATTACATTTGTGCAAAATATAAGCCAAAAAATAGGTATTTTCAAATTGGTACAATTCAGTATTTTACCCAATTATTGACACATTTGTTCCTTTTGATTGTATTAAACGAGCAGTAGGTATGGCGCAGAGGGGATAATCACAGAGGTAAAATCCTTAAATTAGTAGGAAGATTAGGGGGAGAGGTCCTGGTTGGCATTGAGTGGCCTGTGTAAGAAGGATCAGCGATGCACGTGAGATAGAATAAGTACAAATCAGGCAAAAGTGAGAGCCGCGAGAGGGGTCTTCGAGGCACACTGTGCACTAAACACTGACACTGTAAACTGAAGATAACAAAGCTGGTACAAGTAGCATATTTACAAGTCAGAGACGGTTCTGGCACCTTCCCAATATATTGTTTTCTCCACTATTTACACTTTCCTTTGCGTCATATCAACTCCTAAGAAGCCTAGAGTGCATATTACGCAAAAAAAAATAATCTGGGTTCATGGCGTAGCACAGGTGCCCTGATCCCTACTGCAAACAGTGAAAATGACCCCATCCCCCCAGCTAAAAGTGATGCATAATGGCACCCTAGAATGCTGGTCCTGGTGCCACTGCACCTGGTGTACTGCTGATAGCCACACCCGTATATGGGTTATTCCAAATTCCCTGGAAAAAAACAAGCATATCAGCAACAACCGGCGATAATTATCGCTAAGCGCACTTAGCGCTAGGATAATTATCGCCGGCTAGCGTGGATTTTTATCGCTGAGATAGCGTGCTATTAGCAACGCTTATCTCAAAAGCGATAAAAATCCTCACGCTATCTGCCTAACGTGAGATTATCGCTGGAAACCCAGCGATAATCTCACATAGTGTGGCGTTAGCTTGCTGATAGGGCCCCACAAACTTAGCCATGATATCCACCTTCCATAGAATATCATGGCTAAGTCAGTCCTGAAGCAGGCGTAAGGAAAGTAGCGATAACAGGAGTTATTGCTACTTTTCCTGCCGCTATGCTTCATAGCGTGGGGCTTGATGATAGGAGAAATGTCGCTTAGCGACATTTCTCCTGTCATGTTAGGTCAGGAACGCCCACTTTGCATCTCATTAGAGATGCAAAGCTGGGCGTTAGGAATTCCTATGCTAAATCAAGTTTTCACACGTTAGCGTGAGCTTGCTAATTAGGCGATATCGCCTCGCCTTGCTGATATGCCCCATAGTAGAGTAAAATTGGGTAAATGGCGTAAATTGAAAGCTCTACTGGTGGTTTTCTTGTGTTTGTCTTTCTCTTTGTTATTTACATTCTTGGTCCTCTCCTTGGTTTCTATTAACTTGCTCAAACCCTGTCTGTTATGCAATCGCCCCCCTCTATATTGTTCCCTTGCTCTGGTCCTGTTCCTCTCGATTTTCATTCTTACTATCCTTTCCTTCGGCCTCTCTTCACTCCTGTGCCATCTTCATCTCTCTTCTTACTTCCCTTAACCACCCCTAGGAGCCTCCTTCACTGAAAACCAAACTCTTGCTTTATCTATAGGCAAGCCGCCCACCATGCCTATGTTAGATGTTCACTATCAGCATGGTCTGACTTGTCTGTTTTAAAACCATTTTTTTCTATGGATTATTTTTAAGGCGCTGCAGGTAGAAAATAGGCCCAGCCCAACCCCAGAAAAGAAACAGGTCCTGCCAGCAGTGAAACTGGACCCATGTTGGCATATACGTGGCAAAGGTTTTCCCTGATCCCAGCCCTGAGCTCTAAAACCAAACCCCAGCACTACCCCTACTGTTCTTTAAAAAAGAAAAAAACCTCAGCCATGAGCCCTAAATCTGGACCCCTGGCACAACTTCCCCTGGCCTGCTGCTCTCTAACAAAACCAGGCCCCAGTCCTGAGCCTTAAAACAGGACTCCTAAAGAAACCCCCATAGCATTGAGTGGCCTGTGTAAGAAGGATCAGCGATGCACGTGAGATAGAATGAGTACAAATCAGGCATAAGTCAGAGCTGCGAGAGGGGTCTTCGAGGCACACTGTGCACAAAGGCTTTTTTCAATTGAGTGCACATTTTGAGATGATTCTCGGATTTCCATGGCATGAAGCCTGCGGTGTTAGTGTTCTCAAACCGAGGGAAACTATTTATTTATGTATATATATCCTTTTCATCTATCACTTATCCTTCATTCTCCCAGTGCTATTCTGGTTTTTTCTTTTTTTCCATAGAAGATTCACTACTGTCTCGTTTGCCAACTGTAGTTTATATAATTGTGCTAAACTAGAGCTTAAAAATCAGTTGTGTCAGCACATACGCCCAGAGAATTTTCCATACAAAGTAAAAATGTAGTAGCATAACTCAATATTTACTAGCCAAACGATAAAGAGGAGTAGCTCGTTTTGTAACAGTCTGCGGCAAATATATTGCATTTTTGCAACAGGGGAGTTTGTGGATTGAGACTGCCACACTGCATAGTGGAATTTTACTACAGGAGGCCTTTCTGCTGCCTGACCCACCCCACCACGGCAGCCCAATATGAAAGAGCCTGGGGCATTCCAGGCATTCACATCACATTGGCTAATCCAAGACCAATTATACTGCGTAAAACACCCCACGCATTCTAGTCAGTCTCTCTGGTTCCGCTGGAGGGTGCGCAGAATGGAAGAATTCCAGACTCTCCCCTTACATTTTGTGTAGAAAATTCCTCTTCATCCCTTTTTGGACAACTTTAGTAAATTATATTACATTTGTGCAAAATATAAGCCAAAAAATAGGCATTTTCAAATTTGTAGAATTTAGTATTTTACACAATTATTAACACATTTGTTTCTTTTGATTGTATTAAACGAGCAGTAGGTATGGCGCAGAGGGGATAATCACAGAGGTAAAATCCTTACATTAGTAGGAAGATTAGGGGGAGAGGTCCTGGTTGGCATTGAGTGGCCTGTGTAAGAAGGATAGGCGATGCACTTGAGATAGAATAAGTACAAATCAGGCAAAAGTGAGAGCCGCGAGAGGGGTCTTCGAGGCACACTGTGCACTAAACACTGAGGTGCAGATTTACAAGCCCCTTGCGCCAAAGTGGAGCAAGGCGCTTGTAAATAAGCCCCTGACATTGTAAACTGCCCTCGGTCTTACTCCAAAGAACTGCCCTCGGATCAAAAACTCTAAGTAAAATAGGAATTGAAGATAACAAAGCTGGTACAAGTAGCAGATGTTACAAGTCAGAGAAGGTTCTGGCACCTTCCCAAGATATTGTTTTCTCCACTATTTACACTTTCCTTTGCGTCATATCAACTCCTAAGAAGCCTAGAGTGCGTATTACGCAAAAAAAAAAAATCTGGGTTCATGGCGTAGCACAGGTGCCCTGATCCCTACTGCAAACAGTGAAAATGACCCCATCCCCCCAGCTAAAAGTGATGCATAATGGCACCCTAGAATGCTGGTCCTGGTGCCACTGCACCTGGTGTACTGCTGATAGCCACACCCGTGTATGGGTTATTCCAACTTCCCTGGAAAAAAACAAGCATATCAGCAACAACCGGCGATAATTATCGCTAAGCGCACTTAGCGCTAGGATAATTATCGCCGGCTAGCGTGGATTTTTATCGCTGAGATAGCGTGCTATTAGCAACGTTTATGTCAAAAGCGATAAAAATCCTCACGCTAACTGCCTAACGTGAGATTATCGCTGGAAACCCAGCGATAATCTCACATAGTGTGGCGTTAACTTGCTGATAGGGACTCACAAACTTAGCCATGATATCCACCTTCCATAGGATATCATGGCTAAGTCAGTCCTGAAGCAGGCGTAAGGAAAGTAGCGATAACAGGAGTTATCGCTATGCTTCATAGCGTGGGGCTTGATGATAGGAGAAATGTCGCTCAGCGACATTTCTCCTGTCATGTCAGGTCAGGAACGCCCACTTTGCATCTCATTAGAGATGCAAAGCTGGGCGTTAGGAATTCCTACGCTAAATCAAGTTTTCACACGTTAGCGTGAGCTTGCTAATTAGGCAATATCGCCTCGCCTTGCTGATATGCCCCATAGTAGAGTAAAATTGGGTAAATGGCGTAAATTGAAAGCTCTACTGGTGGTTTTCTTGTGTTTGTCTTTCTCTTTGTTATTTACATTCTTGGTCCTCTCCTTGGTTTCTATTAACTTGCTCAAACCCTGTCTGTTACGCAATCGCCCCCCTCTATATTGTTCCCTTGCTCTGGTCCTGTTCCTCTCGATTTTCGTTATTACTATCCTTTCCTTCGGCCTCTCTTCACTCCTGTGCCATCTTCATCTCTCTTAGTACTCCCCTTAACCACCCCTAGGGGCCTCCTTCACTGAAAACCAAAATCTTGCTTTATCAATAGGCAAGCCGCCCACCATGCCTATGTTAGATGTTCACTATCAGCATGGTCTGACTTGTCCGTTTTAAAACCATTTTTTTCTATGGATTATTTTTAAAGCGCTGCAGGTAGGAATAGGCCCAGCCCAACCCCAGCAAAAAACAGGTCCTGCCAGCAGTGAAACTGGACCCATGTTGGCATATACGTGGCAAAGGTTTTCCCTGATCCCAGCGCTGAGCTCTAAAACCAAACCCCAGCACTACCCCTACTGGCCTCAGTTCTTTAAAAAAAAAAAGCCATGAGCCCTATATCTGGACCCCTGGCACAACTTCCCCTAGCCTGCTGCTCTCGAACAAAACCAGGCCCCAGTCCTGAGCCTTAAAACAGGACTCCTAAAGAAACCCCCATAGCTACCTGCCCTTATAAAGAAACCAGTCCTAGCCCAAAGCCCTAAAGCAGGACTCTGGAGCATCCCCCACCTCCAGCCCAAAGCCCTGAAGCAGGACTTGGCCCTGAAACCCCTCTGCCCCACGCCCTCCTCTGCAATTCCCCGTACCTCACGATAAAGCAGCTCTTCAAGGTTGGCATGTGGGTAAGTAGTTTTTTCGCTAAAGAGGAAGGAGAAGGGTCTCTTCGTTTCCCTAACAACGCTGATTGACGTACTTATGCCTTTACCACTGTTACCACGCATATGCCCTTACTACCAGTACCACACATATGCCCTTACCGCCAGTACCACACATATGCCCTTATCATTCATACCTTTACAAATAATAAAGGAATATGTGTTGTAAAATAACACTTGGTAGCGTATATGCGTGGTAACGGTACACAAGTTGTAACGACCGCGTGGTAAAGGCTATGCATGGTAACAGATGCGTTGTAATGGCTGTGTCCTCCAGGGCGCATCTTCTGATCTATCTTAATGTTAGAATATCGAAAACAACAATATCAAAGTGCCAGAATATTGTGTCAAGATATTGTCTACAACATTAGTGAGTTTACATACTTTGAATATAAACTACCAAAATATTGTGTTAAAAATATTGTGGAAGAGACTATCATGAAAAAAGGCAAGCATATAGGCCAGTGTGGGTCTTGGCAGCTCTGAGCACCGGAGGGCGTCCGGGTAGATTACCGATCCCCGGCCAGTAGGCTCGCTAGACTAACGCGGTCAGCAGAAGCGCTTATAGTGGAGTAGCGGAATCCGTTCATGGGATAAAACAAAATTGCACTAGTGAAAAGTGCAAAAGTAGCTCGTATTACAGACAGGGAAGAATAGTGCACATTACTGTGAAATCGCAACAAAACCTCTAGGATTATATTCAAATTGAAAATTGTTACAGGTGCATGAGTAACTAGAACTAATGAGTGGCACAAAGCTAAACACAATACTATACCTTTTTTTTAGATGAGTGCAAAAACATGTATCGAACTTTAAGAGGGGTACATCAAAACAATAAGATCGGAAATGGAAGAGAGACAAATGTGATGGAAATTAGCTGCCGAACGGACACTTAGCAATGAAACGAATAGTAACCATGAGGGAGATATACATGGGCAATATAATAAAACACTGACTCAATTGATCAAAGAATTGGAGAAAGCAAGAAGCATAGAGTCAAAACAATAGTGGGAATCACATCGTTTTCCAAATACCTGGAATTTGGAAGAATACCTAGAGGCCTCCACATTATGGTATTACTCACCTATGAGGACATGGGTAATGATCTCACAAAGGAATAATGTATGAATACTTGGGATTGCTCTATGAAACTCGTAAATATGTTCATAAAACAAGCAAAACATAAAATAGAACAACAAACTGAAAAGATAGAACTGTTAACAAATGAAATAGAAAAGGTCAAGGACAACACAGAAATAAGAGCTATTGTCGAAAATAGAAACTCACTCCTCGATAATGATAATGAAGTAATGAAGAGGAAAGCCAGGACATTTACCCAAGACAAACTAGACTATAAATATGAGAGAATATACACTTTTGCCAAGAAGTATGATGATTGAGAATGAAGGAGAAAATGGGCAAGTCCCAAGGTGATGCAGGCAGCGAAATAGAATATAGCTCGGAAGCTGGATCCAGTGCTGATGAGGGAGGATTCTCACAAGGAGCTATGTCTACTGTGCTTGATGACACATGAAGGAGTAAGAGGCAGAGCACAAAGAACCAGACAGAGGAAATGTAGGGTAAGATGGGTTAAATAAAAACAGAGAAGACCAGAAGGAGGAAATAAGAACCATGTTGGGAGTGGATATTACTCATCACAAAATCATTGGTTCACATCTCCTCTGTTCATTTAACTAAGAATCAGGACAGAGTATTGAATCTTGGTTTGACATACGGGCCCTTATCTGCCCCGGACTTTTCTAGCACTTGGATTGAGATCTACAGATTTGCTAGAAACCTCAAACGATATAAGAATTTTGAGATGAAACCAAAGAAATCCATTTAAGCATCACGTCTTCCTAGAAAATTATCGAACTTTAAAATTCATGATACCCCAGAATTGATGGAAATTCATGATTTAGCTTAATCACCAGAAACATCAGATACAACAGTGTCTCAAATTTTAGATCTAAATGGTATGAGGTTCGGTACAAGTATGCCCGCACGAAGTGGATGCAATTCAAAGAGCATTTTTTGCCCAAATTGCCAGTAGGCAATAAAATTTACCAATTTTACGAATTAGTAGTGGAGGATTTGAACAATCTGAAAACAAAATGTTCAACGAAAAGAAATAAATACAATTTGAAATAAAGAGATTGGAATGATATTGCAGTGCTCAAAAGGGATAATCCATCAACAATTAAACCTTCTAATAAGGGGGGACACTGTGTTGATGGATAAGACAACCCATCTCACGGAAGCAAAATGGCAGTATGAAAATACTAACCATTACAAGCATCTATCAAAGAATTCTATACAGCAATTATAAACTGAATACCACTTGATGTTGAAAGCAATAGATGTATTGGACAGGGATGAATACCAATACTTTCAGACCACACATCCTAAAATGGCAACAATATATTTCCTCCCAAAAATACATAAGGACATAAAAGCACCTCCTGGGAGACCTATAGTAAGTTCAATAGGGTCACTTCTTGAGTACACCTCAAGGTACCTGAACTTATTTTCACAGTCATATTAATGAGTCTGACATCATACTTTAAAAACTCTACTGAATCTTTAAAGAAAATCAATGGAATTTCTTCAGGGTCTAAATACATAATGGTCACTCTTGATGTAGTATCACTGTATACATCTATCAATCACAAGAATGGGTTGGCTGCATGGCACTACTTTTTAAGAGATAGACCTACTGCACCTTTGGAGCATACTGAAATGATGCTGGAAATGCTCAAATATTGTTTATACACAATGTGTTCACTGTTAAAAAAATGATTTATGTACAACAACAGGGCGCAGCCATGAGCACCTCCTTCGCCCCCACCTACACAAATATTTTCATGGGGTGGGGGGAGAAGGAGGTGACCTGAGCAGAGGAAAAAAGAACCTAACATGAGGAAGGTCATGCTCTGGACTCGCTTTATAGACAAGCTCTTCTTGTTATGGAGAAGGTGA
The DNA here is from genome assembly GCF_964204655.1 of Triturus cristatus. Classification (NCBI taxonomy): domain Eukaryota; kingdom Metazoa; phylum Chordata; class Amphibia; order Caudata; family Salamandridae; genus Triturus; species Triturus cristatus. The sequence goes on along the minus strand of NC_140583.1, from coordinate 105,556,782 downwards.
GAAATTTGAATTGGAAAACTTTATTTCATGGTTGAATACTATCATTGGCCTGGGAAAAATGGTGTGGCCAGACACTACAACATATCCCAGAAAAGTTTTCTCCTTTGCATCATGGTGCATGCAATCCAAATGTGTGCTCCCCTCACTGTTGACTGTAGTATCTACAGTCAAATTGTGGAATGCCTGATTGGTTGAATGAAAAGGAGCTAACTTTTCTGGGATATGTTGCAGTGTCTGGCCACACCCTTTTCCCTACCCAAATTGATTTTCATGACCTCCTGTACCATTTATTGCACGTTCCTAATGTTCCTTTTTGTAAAAATTGCATTCCGGCCCATTAATTACACTTCATCCAGGCCACGCCAGAGATTTCGTCTCGACTGTGGATGTAAAGATACGACTCATAAATGACCTCTCTAACTAACAAAAATTTGTATTTGTAAAAAAAATTTTTTTTAATTTAAATAACTTTCCACCCTATTCCCATACAATCCGGAGTAGCAACTAAAATACAAATTAGTAATTACATTACACAAAATATAACATATATTATAAATTACAAAACACACCTAAGTAATTAAAATACAAATTCCTCAATTAAACAATTTACATACTTAACCATCAATTAAATATTTAGGTATACAAATATCGATATTTTTATAATTTATTTATTTTCCACTCTATTTCCTTATAAACCCAGCAACCCACTGCTAAATTAAAAATTACTAAACACATTTTTTTTTAAATTCACAGGATAAATTACAAACTGCACAACAAAAATAAAACAATTTCATTAATAAAGGAAATTAATAAAATGAATATAACTATAATATTAAATTAATTAAAAAACTATTAGGGGCCGATTCCGATCCTGTATTTTTTTTTCCCGTCCGACTCGTATCGGTACATTTTTCCATACAAATCGTACATGTCCCGTCCGACCCGTGAAGTACGATTCGTACGGGAAAAATACAACTTTTCCTGATCCGATTTGTACGGATCGGCCCGATCCTTACAAATCGGATCAGGAAAAGTTGTACCAGACGGACCTGGACACTTTTCCATACAAATTGTAAAAACGCAGTTCAACCGTACTAGTACGATCCGGACTGGCTTTCCGATTTACGATTTGTACGGAAAACGTCCCGTACAGGGGGAATGCCATTACCCGCTACGAAGCGAACTTTGTACGACTCATATCCCGGGAAAAGTTGTTCCTGGGGTGCAAGTCGTACAGGGGTACGAGTCGTACGGGGCATTTTTTTTTTATCAGGCCAGGACAGAGAGGCCATGTTAATTGTGGCTATCGCATTACTCTCCTGCCCCGGTGTAGCAGTTTAAAGCAGGGGTGGTTGATTTTTTGGGGTCATCCATAACAAATTGTAAACGAGTAGAAAGTGAGTGATAGATATTTTGCAGTTCGAGGTTCAGAGTCACATCATAGACAACTCATTCTTTAATCTTGTTGTATATTTTATGTCATCCAGGAGCCCTCTGTGAAAAACATCCTCATAATTCACTGTTACCCATCGCTAATTCTATTTCCTGTTATTGTTGTTGCCAGGTAGTATTGCTGTGACTCTGCCTGCTGGGTATCCGAAGGCTGGGATGCCCGCAGTTCCATGTAAGACAGCCCCGCAGCTAAGGCACGCCATAGAATCTCTTCTGCTCCATCAACCCTGGGCTTGTTCTTCTCTTTATCGGAGGTTCATTCAGAACCAGAGAAGATGGGACATTCCGCCAGCAAGGCAGCCCTTGTCGGCTCCAGCAGCGCGAGTCAAGAAATAGTTTGAAAGTGAAGCTGAAGTCATGGTTTGTAACTCTATCGTGTCAATGTTATTGTAAGAAAAAAAGAATTATACAAAACAAGAACCAGTAAGAGGGGAGAAGCTTGAACAGCCCCAAGACCATGTGTACAAGTGCACCTACATCAAGCCAGTATCTGTGGTTTACACCCCAGAAAAAGAACAAACACTCAATGCTGGTACGTAAACTTTCACTATGACCTCACACGTTTGTTTTCTCATCTTCAATTAATGCGAAGTCTCGGAACAGAGTCATATGTGTTAGTAGTTCAGTTAAAATCAGAAACAGAGATTGTTCAATGCACTCCGATGATAGCTCGAAACAGCTCATCCCTGTCAGATGCGACCCCTGTGGCAGCTCAACTTATTCATCCATGGAAGCTGTTATTTTCTAAGTTTTCCTTTAAATATGAACTGTACAATACTGGAAAATGCTAAATAAAAACAATAATGTGCTTCCTTTCGTTGCATTGTTTGTGTCACTAGTTGCAGCTCCAGAGCCGGGTATGTATATCCTCTGCTCCAGAACTGCTCTGGGTTGCTGCATAAATGAGTTCATTTCGGGCCCTTTTTTGCACTTTTCTCACACTAAAAGTTCAGTAAAAAGATTTGACCAAACGGCTTCTAAATTAAAATTCTGAAATCTCAGCATTACCTGGATGCTGTGCCCAAAGCCGTGATCCAGGCCTGGAAGATTCCAACGAAGAAAGTGAAGGGGTTCTTCCGGGTGATGGCGAAATAAATCAATGGCAGGAAAATGGCCCCATGGATGATCAGGCCCACGATCACGGTTACCATGTACATCCCCAGTTGCCTAGCAACCACCTCCAGGTCGTTGATGGCAATGATTTTGCCGCAAATGAGACAGGCAATACCCAGAGGAGAGTACCTGAAAAGCAACAAGCACCAGGCGTTATTAAAAATACATCGATCCGGGATGCCCGGGGCAGAAATGCAATCACACAAAATGGCTGGGGAAATCTTTTTTGCTGTAAATTATTTATAGAGGGTACAAAAAACACTCTTAGCCTTCATATTCAAGTAAATCACATAAGTCATACCTGACATCACAAAATCAAATTATTTTCAGAATAAGAATGTGCCAGATCAATAACAAAGTCTGAACACGTCCATTGCAATAGTCTCTATCGTGAGCATGTTAGGCAGACTCAAAAGGGAAGTATGTGACTTGTAGAACCTGGGTGGGTGAGTAACTTCCACCAAGTGCAACCTGTTCTGATTCACCCATGTCTAAACTTCGTAATGGTACACCAATTTATGGGATTTTACTGAACAGATGAACCAATGGCTGAAAAACTACAATCATTTTTTAGCATCCTGGAAGAAGTTGAACAGCCAATAATAATTGACCTAAATTCCCTTTCAAAGCAAAACTACAGCTGGCAGTAAACCCCCTCCTCGTGCTCTGAATGCGCTCACTTTTGAAACTGGATCAGAAATTGGCATACTAACTTTCTGCAAAAAAGAAAGAAAGAATAAAAAAGATAAGCTAAAAAAACGACTATTCATATCTGTTGACAGCCATCTCTGCAGACAAGCCCAGACTCTAGGGGTATTCCGAGCGTGTACTGTATAATGCTCTGATACCCCGACACTGATATCAAACGTTACTATTTTTACACTCTTTGGCCATCCTGCCCTGAGTTATGCCAGCCTGTTTTACATTTTTGGTTGTACAGTGCTCTAAATCCCGACTGAAGTGAGTGTGTGCTAAATAAAGCGCTATGGGTTCGATTATGAGCAGGTCAGTTAAAATAATAATTAACAACGCATAGCGCTATGGCGATAATTTCCCAGCGATAGCGATGTTTTTCATGGAACATCGCTGGTTTCCCAGCGATGTTCCATGGAAAACGGCGGTAACCTTGCTGATACGACCCTGTGGTCGTATCAGCATAACCCACCCCCAATGGTAAGTATAGCTAAGTCTGCCTTTTAGCAGACGCTAGTTTTTGGAGAAAACAGCTGTTATCTCCAAAAACTAACGTCTGCTAAAATGCGTGGGCAGCCTTGTAAATATCGCGATGTGTACATCAGCGATATTTACAAGGTTGTACTGCCCAGTGACACCCACTTTGCATCTCATTAGAGATGCAAAGGGAGGCGTCGGGTAAAAGGGTGCTAACATGCGCTAATGCATATTATCACCCTCTTGTAAATAGGGCGATATTTTTATCTCCGCTTTTTTACAAATGCCATATCTCGCTTTTTTGGCTTTAAAAGGCAAAAAAGCTGAGATATGGTCCTTGTAAATATGCCCTATGGTATTTAGCCTATCATGGTGCGTTAAAAACCAAAACCTGCATTTTATTCCCCAGAAACTCGTAATAAGCGCTATTTAAATAATTAGTATACCACGTGGTATCCTTGCCTATCACGTGTGATACACAGCACCTCTACTCGTAATCACGCCTTCTGTATTTATAATTAAATAAGCAGAACACATATAGCCGTGCTGATAACTGAGCAGCTGCGTCCTCCATTGTCGTTAAAAGGTCTTAAAACAACACAGTTCATACTCTTTAAGCGTCGCACTTCCTGCTAGCGCTACAAATGGGGATTTCAAACTGCTTTATACGCGCTGCAAGGCATACCGGTGTCAGGGTTGCCCAGCTTCCCAGACACTACAGGCCTCATTTATGAGAAGTGACGCCTTGCTGCGTGAAAGCAGCGATGCGTCACTTCTCAGTGCGCCCTCCTTGCGACACCAATGATGCGTCATATTTATAATATGACGCATCATGTCGCAAGGAAGGACAGATACGTCAGTATAACTGACGTATCTGTCGGAGCAAAAAGTGACGCTTTGCTGGAGTTGTGTCGGAAGCACGACGCAACTCCAGCAATGTTCCTTTCACATGGGGCAAGCCCCATGTGAAAGGGCCTGCTCACTCTTACACCTGCCATGAGGCACGCGTAAGGTTTTGACGCATTGGCGTCCTAGTAGTGGTGCAGCAAAATCTCATAGATTTCGCTGCGCCACTCCTACGACCCTTTCTTGCGGGGGTACGCCCACCCAGCATACATTATACCTGGCACAGGTATAATGTAGTGCAGGGGTTTATGTAGTGACGCATCTACCTAGATGCGTCACTTCGTAAATATGGCGCGACACGGTGCATGTTTTACGCCACTGGTGCGTCACAAAAAGTGATGCACCGGTGGCGCAAAAGTGACGCAGGGTTCATAAATGAGCCCCTACATTCATATGTAGTGGCTGTAATGATTAGTGCCAGACAACACCAGCATCACTGAAGCACTGGTCAACAGAAAGCCTTTAGAGCCAAAAGCCAAGTGCCAACCACCAAAAAACAGGCTGTGTCCAGTAATAACATTCTAAAACAGTAACCTCTGCCTCTTTAAGAGAGGACGGAAATAAATGCCTTTCTGAAAAGCCTTCTGTGGCCAGTTAAATAAAAGATATTGTAATTCATGGATGGAGCTATAAAAACAGGGTACTCACTGGCTCTTCCAAACATAAATGCAGCTTTTAGTGGCAAGATAGGCCTCTCGCCGTCTCCCCACTCTTAAACAGCAAGCACAAGCTAGAATACAACTAACATACTGTGGTGCTGGAGCTAATGTGTGACCTGGAGTTGCAGGGGTCCTAAAGCCCCTGGTGTTTCCTGAACGAGTGTGTGCGGCAGAGTAAAAGGGTTTGAGTCTGCCGTGTGTGTTTGTGGGAGGGCAGGAGGGGGTGAGATGGCAGTCCCAGTCATTGTCGTGATAATGTGTTGAATGATGCATTGTCTCACAATATTCTTACAAATTTGGATCAATTGTGTCACGTGTTATTCAGAGAACGAGTAGTTAAAGGAACCCATTAACAAACCAAAGAGATGTAGCCATGACTGCACACAAGGATGTAATGAGTGTGTATTCATTTTTTTTCTCACCCTACTTTGAAGCTTGACTGACACCCCCTTGCACAATTAAAAGGAATGAATGAACTTGATGTTTATTAATATGTGTGCACATTAAAAATGAGCTGTTTGTTTACATTAGTGGCCTCTCCTTGGATCTTTCTTTCATCCCATATAGGATTCGACCACAAGTGTCAAAAGTTTGTGTCAAACGCCACTCTTTCAGCCTCATAATGTATACTTAAACATATACTACAAAGGAATGTGCAGTGGTCTGCTAAAAGTAGCTCTCTGGGCTCTCACACACGACCATTGACTTTGAGTTAAAGCCTCCATCATGCTCCATTTTTGAACTGCCTCCAGCTGTGGGGTGCTGCCGCACCAGTCGCACCCCTCGTTCCAGTGTCCCTGCTTACAGAGCTGTGAAAGGGTTGGGTTGGGTAGCACAGCTACTGCAGCAGCAATATTAATCAGTGTCAAACATCTGTCACCTTCCTAACACACATGCCTGCTGCTACCCATTCCAAAAACAGTTTTTTCAAGTCTGTGCACCGCTGTCCTTGCCCAGGCACCAACATACCTGTGGGGGTTTTTTTTTTTTGGAAGTGGCCGCTACAGCAGCAGACAACCGTTAGGTTAACACGTGACCAATTTAAATCGGGGTGAGTTGCATTGCCCTGTTTCAGCTTCGTTTTCTTTCATTGACTTACCCTATAAATGATCTAGTCGACCTTTTTTCATTATTCATCCATTTCTCATATTACAGCATTGAAGAGCATTCTAGAAAGAATTCTCTAAGATCATTTCCATCCGCCCCAGGTACTCTCCCCGGAGTGGAGGACCCATGACAAGTGAGGGGGGCAAGGATAATGGCTCTCGAATGCTCAATAAAGCTAGTAGCGCACGCCCGCTGTGAGTAAAAATGGATTTTTAATACGTTTTTAGATTAAAGAAGGACAGATTATGTAAACCCTAAGCATTGCTGGTTTTCCCAGATGTCTCTATCCCAAAGCACATTAGCTAAATATGTTTTGGAGTTATCCAGATGTTGAACCTTACTGGGAGGTGGGATAGGAGCAGGTGAAAGGAATTACAGAGAAAAAAATAAGTTATACCCTTGAGGGCGTCATGCAAGGCGCAGACAAGAGCTTAAAATGGGTTCGAAAATAGACTCGTTGATTTGGCATGGCTTGTTGCCAAGGGGCATAGAGTCAAGTCTTTGAATTGGTCCAGCTTCCTCCTCTCAGATGTTGGATGAGAGAATTGTTGAAATGGACATTGGAAGGTGACACTTTGACTGCAGTCGAGAGACAGACCACGAGGCGGAAGACATGACCAGGTGGGATGAGATGGCCATCTCTTTGAAAGCTAAAACAGATGATGGATAGCCAGGAGAAGATGGTGATCGCAATAGAATAATAATGGAGGTACCTGGTATGGAGCGAATGTCTCTGCTCGTGGTGGTATATGGACAGGCAGTGTAAAAAAGACCCCCACCTGAGGGAACCTTCCTGACAGTGTCACTGCTTCACTGGAGTCCCTGACATGAGAGGGGCACAATTATAAGTAATTCCACTGTCAATGAGATATTTGTGTTTGTGATTAACGTGCTATCCCAATTAAGATGTGAAAATAATGTTTCTTATCTGCACCAACATTATTTGTGTAAAGAATACGGCCGTGCACTGCAGAAGCTGTCTTTGTGGCGGGATAGGAAAATGCAAACACAAAGATATTTTAAAAAAAAGAAACATTAGTGTGGGTGAGTACTTTACGAGGAGCTTAACAGCAGTAGGAATTGCTCACGCTCTGATTGGCTTGGAGCATTATGACGTCACTGGCTTCCAGTTTGTGACAGCAGACACTTATTGTTAGTCAGTACCCTCTTTCTAAGTCAAATGGGTGGTCAGCAGAGAATCAACATCCCAATAATTGTTCTACTTTCTAATGCATTTATCCACCCAATGACTTGGTGCTGTGAGATCTTGTTTCCAGAGATCAAAGGGCATAATAAGCCGTGCTTAATTTAAGCCGATGGTTTCGGGTGTTCAGCACCGGCACTTAATTGTCAGCACTGGCGCTTGTGACAGTCATCTACAAGCTGGCGCTGTCTTGCTAATTTAGAGAAGACAACAACAAAAATGAATTATTGATTCAATATACATTTAACCCTGGGCGTAGTACGACACTACGCTCGCGGAGCGTGCGTTGTTTGCGCTACTACGCACTATGCGAATTGCATGTAGCAGAGTACAAAAACGCTTAGCGGGCATTTTTTGCTTGCTCGCGGTCCTCAACGTCAAGTTGGCGACCGCGAGCGAGCAAAATCAACATCCCGGCGAGACTTTTTCCTTGTTCGTGATCAGCAACATCAAGTTACCGATCGCAAGTGTGGAAAATAAAACTCCCAGCGAGATTCTCAACGCGGGGAGGTCAGGCTTCTCGCTGCAAGTGGTCACGTATGCTTGCGACCGCTCGCGATGAGAAACTACCAGTCTGCGTTGAGAAAGCTGCTGCTCGACTACAAATCTACTCGAGCGGCAGAAAACGACCGCTTGCACAGTGCAAGGTGCCGTTTGCAATGATTGCACAGTGCGGACAAGCATCCGGCACTGTGCAATCAGTGCGAACAGCAATTCCCTACCGCACTACGCAGTTCACGTAGCGACACGTAGCGTGCGTAGGTTGAAGTGCACTTCGCGTAGCTACGCATAGAGCTACTATGCAAACTACGCCCAGGGATATATACATTGAAAATGACTATTATCTGCCGCCCAAGCCATTCTTATAGGTTGGGGGCCTGAAATAGTCTGCACTGTCACACTTGTAGGAGCGTGATGGTTAATAGTTTCATTGTTACTACCAGTGACAGCAATGTGTGGTGCAAGCTGCAATGGTCTCCTGGCGAGAGCCCTGGCACTTATTTTTTTTACAATTTAGGCACTGATCATAAGTCACTTACACAATATGGTGCTGACAGCGAGGGTGGCCCTGTTGCTTTAGGCCATGCATTGCAGCTCAGTGGGTTCCTGTTCATTTATGAACCACCCACTGAGAACAGAACTCATTCATTAGTGGCAGAGACCAACTGAGGTCACTGTCGCTTCCCTTTTGGGCATGGCTGGCTTCCATGAGCAGTTAACGAAAGATGCCACTCCAGCAGTGTTCTTTGTTCCACCTGAGAGACCTTCCACAGAGACATTGTTCTCACGAGCGGAGGCGCTGGTGAAAGACACAAGTGTTCACTTTGGAGTCATTGAAATAGTACTGGTCTGAAGCCAGATGGATAACACAAGGTTTGCCCATGGAAACTACAGACTATGGTGGGAGACTGGGGGCTCCAGATCACTCTCTGATTGGACACAGAGGAGGGTGTCTATGGGGCAGACAGGAATGGATTTAGACTCTTGCTCCTACACCTTGGAACCAGCCACATTCGGTATAAAATGTTCCCTCCAATAGAACACACAAGGTGCACTGATGGCTATGATGAATGTATTATGGCAGAGTCATATTTTTGTAGCACTTCATACTACTAACAGTGCCGCAGAGCACATTTCAGCAGATGAGTTACACGCTACTCTGTAGCGTGTACTTGCCACGGGTGTGTGTAGGTAGTGAGGTGCGTGTCAATATTTAGACTTTTTTAAAGCATTTTTACTCATATTAACTTCTAAGGGTTTGGATCTGACAAAGCCCTTCCAGATCTGACACCGAGCATCGTATTATACAATGCTGTGCGTTTTCATTGTTAGTGCAGGGTGCACCTTTCAAAAGGTGCTGCCAGCGCTAACATGGAGGGTGTGCCGTATTCGATTAAATGCACTGCACCCAGGACTGCTGCAAACTCGTGCTGCCCACAGGGCAACACATTCAAGTGAAATGCAGCCACTCCGTGTTTCACTCTGCAGGCGGCATCCGCCTGCACTTTTAAAAGGAGTGGGAGATTCCCTTGCAAGAGGGTGCAGTGAGTGACAGCACCCGCCTCCAAGGGAATTTCTAGGGTGTCCCTTCACCCCTTCTAGAGGGCTGCCATCAGGAGGTGCACTGACAGCTTGTTTCCCTTTTCACCCATGTCTAAAATACGGCACAGACACAGAGCCAAAGAGATTCCCTCGTTTGCATGGGCCACGCCTCAATGCAAATGAGGGACACCCTCTTATATTATATGATCGCTAGAGCTATCTGTCTGACAGAAGGAGCTGCACAAGTGTCTGTGGCCCCCTTCTGTAATTCCAAAGTGCCCCAGGGGCTCGCAAATTGGGCGCAAATGCCCGTTGCGTTCGTTGGGCACTTGGTAAAATACAGCCATAGATCTCTGAGCACTACTGATTCTATCTCTGGTCTCTAGAGATCTTAGGGGCATATCAACAAGGGCTTTATCTCTGCTTTTTTGGCTTTAAAAGCCAAAAAAGCAGAGATAAAACTAGCGCCCTATCAACAACAGGGTGCTAACACGCAAATTTGCATGTTAGCACCCTTTTACTCTACGCTTCCCCTTGCATCTCTAATGAGATGCAAAGGGGGCGTTCCACAGTAAAATAATAGGAGAAATGTCGCTAAGCGACATTTCTCCTATTATCAAGAATGTCGCTAACCCTGTTAGAGACAAAAAAAGCAGCGCTAACCGCGGTTAACGCTGTTTTTTACGTCTGCTAATTTTCAGACTTAGCCATGATATCCTATGAAAGGAGGATATCATGGCTAAGTTTACCTGTCCCTATCAACAAGGTAACGTGTGATTATCGCTGGGTTTCCCGCGATAATCTCACGTTAGCCTGTTAGCGTGTAGATTTTTATCGCTATTGAGATAAGCGTTGCTAATAGCACGCTATCTCAGCGATAAAAATTCACGCTAGCCGGCGATAATTATCCTCACGCTAAGAGCGCTGAGCGATAATTATCGCCGGTTGTTGTTGATATGCCCCCTAGTTTGTAGTTGACCCCAGTGGTACACACATTGCTACACAAGCTTCTGTACTTCAACCGAATCAAGTGCCTTTCATGGCGTGAGTAGTTTGTTAGTGACCAAGGGATCTACAGTCGGCATTCTACTGTTGCAGAAAGATGCCTGCCCACTGCCTAAGTGATTCCCCTGCCACCATAATTCCTCCCTCCAACCAGTTTATATCTTAGTTGTAGCTATTCTGTAGTATAAGAATTTTAAAATATGCCTGAAAAAAAGAATGTAAATTAAAACTGAGTCGAAATCTAGCTGCTATATGGCATTGCATGTGTAGGCACTACCAGTGGTGTTGCAATCATGGTATGGGACGGGTCTTGCCACAACATTTGAAAGTGCCCCCCCCCTTTCTTCTCCCATGCCACACTCCTCTGGGCGTTGAACATGATTAACTTCTTACCACATGATCATGGTCACCAGCTTCATGACGATCTCATTCAGAATGTTGAAGAAGTCGACCATCAGCCTCGCCTGCTCGCCCATCTTGCCCATGGAGATGCCAAACGCGATGAAGAAGCCAATCAGACCTGCAGATGGGTTACAGCATCATACAGATGTCAAAGTGATGCTAAATATATGGGAAGTACACAGCACCTAGAGGCAGCATCAATATGGTTGCATATTTGACAGCGAATTATGGGGATGTTTTACACTTCTGGGTTCTGAGCGACATCAAATAGATGAGAGCCAGGCTCGAGATGTCTATGATTCCACTCAGAACCCACAGGTGAAAAACATCCCGTAATTCACTTTTTTACCATCTACAATTTTATTTATGTGCAGTCCCCAAAATCATCTATCCCCTGCTTTTAACTGTTACGCAGGGGCAGAGCAGTAATGAGGGGAGTAACACATAATATCACCTCTCCTACCCAACCCAAAATGGGAAATAAATACCTTACCGGCCACCCTTAACCAGTGCTTAATTTAAGCTGGTGGTTTCTGGTCCTCAGCACCGGTAATTAATTGTCAACACCGACACTTATAACAGCTGCCACAAGGTGTCTCTGTTTGTATAAGTTAGAGATGAGCAGAACAGCAAATGTCTATTAAGTCAGCATATGTAAAACAAACTATTACCTGCGGCTCATGCTATTTTTATAGCTTTTGGGGCCTGGAATAGTGTGAATTGTCATACTTGTAGCTGTGTGCTGGTTAGTACTTGTGCGGGTCCTGTCATTGGCAGCGCTGACAGAGGCAATGGGTGGGGCAAGCTGCGGAGGCCTCCGGACTAGAGCCCTGGAACGTATTGTTTACAAATTAAACACTGTAAATTAACCCCTTCCCCGCTCATGACGGAACCACTCCGTCATGAGCCACGGTTGCGCTGTGCTCATGACGGAGTGGTTCCGTCATGCTACGGACGTTGGCGGCCGCTCCGCCCACGCGGCGCTAATTCCCCGCCTGTGCGGGCGATTAGCCCAGTGGGCGGAGACGTGACAGAACCACTCCGTCATGAGCACAGCTCAACCGTGGCTCGTGACGGAGCGGTTCCGTCACGAGCACAGCGCCACCGCGCTGCCCCCAAACCCCACCCAGCGCCGCAGCGGAATTCCTGCCACGGCGAAGGGGTTAAACACTAAACACTGCCCTTAACCAACCCCACCTCCTTCCTCCTCCCTTCTGCTGCTTTACTTTCTGTCAAAGAGAATGTAAAAACAGCAAGGTGATGGTTGAAATGTTCAAATGAATCCGAGCAATCCGGCAATTGCTTGGAGCCGCCTCCCAGTCCATCGTCATTCGTCCAGCATTCCACCCCAGCTTGGACCCAGCCATATGCAAATCAGCCTTGACCCTGTCCCTCATGAGAACAGCCCATCATGAACTGCCAGGCCAGGTCCTCCCCGAACCAGAACATAAGTAACCTAGGACCAGATTAGCCCTAGTTAGGGCTCTTTAGGTATAGCTTGGTTCGGGGGCACTGTGAGTACCGGACCCACGTCTGGGCACACCCAGCGCACCCAGGGCATCAAATGCAAAAACAACAAGGTGATGGATGGAATGATTGAATTAATCTCAGCCACTGGCCTCATTCAGGCCGCATCCAAATCCATACACCATTGAGTGCGTTTGCACTTTTTATTGGTCCAGGCCAAGGTGTGTCAATCATCCAGAACCACAGGCGTTGACTGGGCATCAAAGCGCTTTAGATGACAAAAAGCAACTGGAAACTCTTTTGTGTACTAAAGTGAGACGTATGTATTAGAGATGCATTCGCTAAAAAAAATCCATGTTTTGATTCACAGAGTTGCAATTCCTAAAATTTTCGACTGCCAATTGCACTTTAGACAATGGAAAATCTGTGCCTTGGGTGATGTCCCACTACAGTAAAATAGTGTTTGAGGCGAGAAAGAGGGATGTATATGGGAAGTTACACTTACAAATGCCAGACACATTCACAAACCAGTAGGTTTTTGTGTATTCAGAAACATTTGTCATTTAGTTTCCCAGGCTGGGAACAGATCTGTCAATGGTAGAAGAAAGTGCCTTTCTGAGGGAGTTAAGGGAAAGGAGCGTTCTCATAGGACAGGATGCTGCTGGCAAAGGTATTTGGATATAGATAACAATATGTTCCCTACAGAGAAAATATACTTTTAAAAATAATACATGGGTTAGTCCACTTAGCATCTATTATTTTTATAGGTTTTTTTTTACCCATTGGGAAAATGCAAATTAATTAATTTTGTGCGCCAGGATTCACTGGTGATCTACAACAGTGGTAGATTTCAAGGAGGACACCTGGGATTCTGTGTAAACATCCCAAAAGTTAGAAGTCCTCTGCAAACACATGAAACCCTACAGGAGTAGGCTTCTGAGATTAAAATGAACTAAATAAGGAGTTTCAATACTTGTGTACCTGACGTCATTTAAAAGTCAAGGGAGTCGGTGGCCTGCAGTTCTGTACTGCATTTAAAACTTAAGAATCATTCCAGGAGGCTGCAGGGCCTGTTCTAGAGTGGCTCCGAGCATGCTTGATGAGAGCATCCTTACATAGCCCCCAGGCGCTGCAGTGCTGGGGGAGCACCGGTACCCCACCGGCACTGACGTCTGTGCATGTAAAGCACCAGGGAATGCAGCTGCTCCACTGGACTCCAGTCCAGACGCCACTCTGACTGCCTAAGCCGAGCTCTTTACAAATGAGTGGGTTGCTAGGTGGGTGTGTCCCCTCGGGTGGCTCCCCGTTGGTCCCCTCTCTATCAAAAATACAATGTGGGGCATTTATTGCACGCTAGCATCCCCTTATGGCGCGTGTGCTGGCATCCTACGGCAGCGTCACTCTGACTGCCCAATGAACGCACGTGGCATTACCCTTTCTGCGCGAGCCTTGGTAACCCTCCCCAATGTTATCCTACAGAGAGGACCTCGCGCGCAGCTTTAGCTCTCTGCCTTTCCGTGTTTTCATTAAACACACGCCTGAAGTATTTTTAATAAAAGACCAGGATCTCAGATCGTTATTACATGTGGGCAGACGTACAAAAGAGAACACGGAGGAGGGGAGGGAGCAAAGCAGAACGGTGAGGGGAGAAAGAATGAATGAAAGAGAGAAGGCAGGAGGCAGAAAGAAAGAAGGGCGTTAAAAAAGGGGAAGGGAATATATGATAAAGGAAAGATGCAAAAAAACAAAGGGAAGAAGGAATACGTAAAGAGGAAACAAAGGGGAAAATTACAAAGACAAAAGAGGATATAGAAGTGAGTAAATGGAACGAAGTAACAAGAATAATGAAAGAAAATGAAGAAAGGGAAAATAACATTGACAAAAAACGTGGGAGCAAGGAAAGAGGTAAGAGATTGTAGGACTGTGAAAAGAGGTGGGAAGGCAGAAATAAAGGTGAAAGGGCAGATAGACCGCAGAAAAGGGAGGACATTGCTTAATGTGAGCGGGAGGTGTCCGGTGCTCGGCACTGGCACTTGATTGTCAACACTGGCGCTTGTAACAGTCTGCCACAAGGTGGCGCTGTCTGGCTCATTTACAGATGACCACAACAACAGGTAATTATTCATTCAACATACATTAAAAAAGACAGTTCCCTACAGCCCAAGCCACTCTTCTAGCTTTGGGGGCCTGAAATAGTCAAAACTGTCCCACTTGTAGGAGTGTGATGATTAGTCGTTGTGTCATTACTATGATGGGTAACAGTTGTGTTTTTACTATCGTTGGGGCACCGTGTGGTGCACGCTGCAGTGGCGTCCCGACGAGAGCCCTGGCACTTATTTTTTTTACAAATTTAGCAGATGATCATTTAAATATTTTTTACCAATATTAAGAAAAAAAAAAGCAAAGTGACATTGTAGAGTAAAAGTCACTGGTTTCTAATTTACGAATGACACTGGAAGGCACTGGTGCTTGAATCCTGAGCAGGCCTCTACGAATGACACTGGAAGGCACTGGTGCTTGGATCCTGAGCAGGCCTCTACTAATGACTCTGGAAGGCACTGGTGCCTGGATCCTGAGCAGGCCTCTATGAATGACACCGGAAGGCACTGGTGCTTGAATCCTGAGCAGGCCTCTACGAATGACACTGGAAGGCACTGGTGCTCGGATCCTGAGCCGGCCTCTACGAATGACACCGGAAGGCACTGGTGCTCGGATCCTGAGCCGGCCTCTATGAATGACACCGGAAGGCACTGGTGCTCGGATCCTGAGCCGGCCTCTACGAATGACACCGGAAGGCACTGGTGCTCGGATCCTGTGCAGGCCTCTACGAATGACACTGGAAGGCACTGGTGCTTGAATCCTGAGCAGGCCTCTACGAATGACATCGGAAGGCACTGGTGCTTGGATCCTGAGCAGGCCTCTATGAATGACACCGGAAGGCACTGGTGCTCGGATCCTGAGCCGGCCTCTACGAATGACACCGGAAGGCACTGGTGCTCGGATCCTGTGCAGGCCTCTACGAATGACACTGGAAGGCACTGGTGCTTGAATCCTGAGCAGGACTCTACGAATGACATCGGAAGGCACTGGTGCTCGGATCCTGAGCAGGCCTCTACGAATGACACTGGAAGGCACTGGTGCTTGGATCCTGAGCAGGCCTCTACGAATGACATAGGAAGGCACTGGTGCTTGGATCCTGAGCAGGCCTCTACGAATGACACCGGAAGGCACTGGTGCTTGGATCCTGAGCTGGCCTCTACGAATGACACTGGAAGGCACTGGTGCTTGAATCCTGAGCAGGCCTCTACGAATGACACTGGAAGGCACTGGTGCTTGGTTCCTGAGCAGGCCTCTACGAATGACACTGGAAGGCACTGGAGCTTGGATCCTGAGCAGGCCTCTACGAATGACACTGGAAGGCACTGGTGCTTGGTTCCTGAGCAGGCCTCTACGAATGACACTGGAAGGCACTGGTGCTTGGTTCCTGAGCAGGCCTCTACGAATGACACTGGAAGGCACTGGTGCTTGGATCCTGTGCAGGCCTCTACAAATGACACTGGAAGGCACTGGTGCTTGGATCCTGAGCCGTCCTCTACGCATGACACTGGAAGGCACTGGTGCTCGGATCCTGTGCAGGCCTCTACGAATGACACTGGAAGGCACTGATGCTTGAATCCTGACCCGGCCTCTACGAATGACACTGGAAGGCACTGGTGCTTGGATCCTAAGCCGGCCTCTACGAATGACACCGGAAGGCACTGGTGCTTGGTTCCTGAGCAGGCCTCTACGAATGACACTGGAAGGCAATGGTGCTTGGATCCTGAGCAGGCCTCTACGAATGACACTGGAAGGCACTGGTGCTTCGATCCTGAGCAGGCCTCTACGAATGACACCGGAAGGCACTGGTGCCCGGATCCTGAGCCGGTCTCTACGAATGACACCGGAAGGCACTGGTGCTTCGATCCTGAGCAAGCCTCTACTAATGACACTGGAAGGCACTGGTGCTTGGATTCTGTGCAGGCCTCTACGAATGACACCGGAGGGCACTGGCGCTCGGATCCTGAGCAGGCCTCTACGAATGACACTGGAAGGCACTGGTGCTCGGATCCTGAGCAGGCCTCTACGAATGACACTGGAAGGCACTGGTGCTTCGATCCTGAGCAGGCCTCTACGAATGACACCGGAAGGCACTGGTGCCCGGATCCTGAGCCGGTCTCTACGAATGACACCGGAAGGCACTGGTGCTTCGATCCTGAGCAAGCCTCTACTAATGACACTGGAAGGCACTGGTGCTTGGATTCTGTGCAGGCCTCTATGAATGACACCGGAAGGCACTGGTGCTCGGACCCTGTGCAGGCCTCTACGAATGACACAGGAAGGCACTGGTGCTTGGATACTGAGCCAGCCTCTACGAATGACACCGGAAGGCACTGGTGCTCGGATCCTGAGCCGGCCTCTACGAATGACACCGGAAGGCACTGGTGCTTGGATCCTGAGCAGGCCTCTACGAATGACACTGGAAGGCACTGGTGCTCGGATCCTGAGCAGGCCTCTACGAATGACACTGGAAGGCACTGGTGCTCGGATCCTGAGCAGGCCTCTACGAATGACACTGGAAGGCACTGGTGCTTCGATCCTGAACAGGCCTCTACGAATGACACCGGAAGGCACTGGTGCTTGGATCCTGAGCTGGCCTCTACGAATGACACTGGAAGGCACTGGTGCTTGGATCCTGAGCTGGCCTCTATGAATGACACTGGAAGGCACTGGTGCTTGAATCCTGAGCCGGCCTCTACGAATGACACCGGAAGGCACTGGTGCTTGGATCCTGAGCAGGCCTCTACGAATGACACTGGAAGGCACTGGTGCTCGGATCCTGAGCCGGTCTCTACGAATGACACCGGAAGGCACTGGTGCTTCGATCCTGAGCAAGCCTCTACTAATGACACTGGAAGGCACTGGTGCTTGGATTCTGTGCAGGCCTCTATGAATGACACCGGAAGGCACTGGTGCTCGGATCCTGTGCAGGCCTCTACGAATGACACCGGAAGGCACTGGTGCTTGGATCCTGAGCCAGCCTCTATGAATGACACCGGAAGGCACTGGTGCTTGGATCCTGAGCAGGCCTCTACGAATGACACTGGAAGGCACTGGTGCTTGAATCCTGAGCCGGCCTCGACGAATGACACCGGAAGGCACTGGTGCTTGGATCCTGAGCAGGCCTCTACGAATGACACTGGAAGCCACTGGTGCTCGGATCCTGAGCAGGCCTCTACGAATGACACTGGAAGGCACTGGTGCTTCGATCCTGAACAGGCCTCTACGAATGACACCGGAAGGCACTGGTGCTTGGATCCTGAGCTGGCCTCTACGAATGACACTGGAAGGCACTGCTGCTTGGATCCTGAGCTGGCCTCTATGAATGACACTGGAAGGCACTGGTGCTTGAATCCTGAGCCGGCCTCTACGAATGACACTGGAAGGCACTGGTGCTTGGATCCTGAGCAGGCCTCTACGAATGACACTGGAAGGCACTGGTGCTCGGATCCTAGGCAGGCCTCTACGAATGACACTAGAAGGCACTGGTGCTTCGATCCTGAGCAGGCCTCTACGAATGACACCAGAAGGCACTGGTGCCCGGATCCTGAGCTGATCTCTACGAATGACACCGGAAGGCACTGGTGCTTCGATCCTGAGCACGCCTCTACTAATGACTCTGGAAGGCACTGGTGCCTGGATCCTGAGCAGGCCTCTACGAATGACACCGGAAGGCACTGGTGCTTGGATCCTGAGCAGGCCTCTACGAATGACACTGGAAGGCACTGGGGCTTGGATCCTGAGCCGGCCTCTACGAATGACATCGGAAGGCACTGGTGCTTTGATCCTGAGCAGGCCTCTACGAATGACACTGGAAGGCACTGGTGCCTGGATCCTGAGCAGGCCTCTACAAATGACATCGGAAGGCACTGGTGCTTGGATCCTGAGCAGGCCTTTAAGAATGACACCGGAAGGCACTGGTGCTTGGATCCTGTGCAGGCCTCTAAGAATGACACTAGAAGGCACTGGTGCTTGGATCCTGAGCAGGCCTCTACGAATGACACTGGAAGGCACTGGTGCCTGGATCCTGAGCAGGCCTCTACAAATGACATCGGAAGGCACTGGTGCTTGGATCCTGAGCAGGCCTCTAAGAATGACACCGGAAGGCACTGGTGCTTGGATCCTGAGCCGGCCTCTACGAATGACACTGGAAGGCACTGGTGCTTGGATCCTGAGCCGGCCTCTATGAATGACACCGGAAGGCACTGGCGCTCGGATCCTGAGCAGGCCTCTACGAATGACACCGGAAGGCACTGGTGCTCGGATCCTGAGCAGGCCTCTACGAATGATACCGGAAGGCACTGTTGCCTGGATCCTGAGCAGGACTCTACAAATTACACCGGAAGGCACTGGTGCTCGGATCCTGAGCAGGCCTCTACGAATGACACCGGAAGGCACTGGTGCTCGGATCCTGAGCAGGCCTCTACGAATGACCCTGGAAGGGACTTGTGCTTGGATCCTGAGCAGGCCTCTACGAATGACAACGGAAGGCACTGGTGCTTGGATCCTGTGCAGGCCTCTACGAATGACACTGGAAGGCACTGGTGCTTGGATCCTGAGCAGGCCTCTACGAATGACCCTGGAAGGGACTTGTGCTTGGATCCTGAGCAGGCCTTTAAGAATGACACCGGAAGGCACTGGTGCTTGGATCCTGTGCAGGCCTCTAAGAATGACACTAGAAGGCACTGGTGCTTGGATCCTGAGCAGGCCTCTACGAATGACACTGGAAGGCACTGGTGCCTGGATCCTGAGCAGGCCTCTACAAATGACATCGGAAGGCACTGGTGCTTGGATCCTGAGCAGGCCTCTAAGAATGACACCGGAAGGCACTGGTGCTTGGATCCTGAGCCGGCCTCTACGAATGACACTGGAAGGCACTGGTGCTTGGATCCTGAGCCGGCCTCTATGAATGACACCGGAAGGCACTGGCGCTCGGATCCTGAGCAGGCCTCTACGAATGACACCGGAAGGCACTGGTGCTCGGATCCTGAGCAGGCCTCTACGAATGATACCGGAAGGCACTGTTGCCTGGATCCTGAGCAGGACTCTACAAATTACACCGGAAGGCACTGGTGCTCGGATCCTGAGCAGGCCTCTACGAATGACACCGGAAGGCACTGGTGCTCGGATCCTGAGCAGGCCTCTACGAATGACCCTGGAAGGGACTTGTGCTTGGATCCTGAGCAGGCCTCTACGAATGACAACGGAAGGCACTGGTGCTTGGATCCTGTGCAGGCCTCTACGAATGACACTGGAAGGCACTGGTGCTTGGATCCTGAGCAGGCCTCTACGAATGACACCGGAAGGCACTGGAGCTCGGATCCTGAGCAGGCCTCTACGAATGACACTGGAAGACACTGCTGCTTGGATCCTGAGCTGGCCTCTATGAATGACACTGGAAGGCACTGGTGCTTGGATCCTGAGCCGGCCTCTACGAATGACACCGGAAGGCACTGCTGCTTGGATCCTGAGCAGGCCTCTACGAATGACACTGGAAGGCACTGGTGCTTCGATCCTGAGCAGGCCTCTACGAATGACACCGGAAGGCACTGGTGCTTGGTTCCTGAGCAGGCCTCTACGAATGACACTGGAAGGCACTGGTGCTTGGATCCTGAGCAGGCTTCTACGAATGACACTGGAAGGCACTGGTGCTTGGATCCTGAGCTTGCCTCTACGAATGACACTGGAAGGCACTGGTGCTTGGATCCTGAGCAGGCCTCTACGAATGACACCGGAAGGCACTGGTGCTCAGAGCCTGTGCCGGCCTCTACGAATGACACCGGAAGGCACTGGTGCTTGAATCCTGAGCAGGCCTCTACGAATGACACCGGAAGGCACTGGTGCTCGGATCCTGAGCCGGCCTCTACGAATGACACCGGAAGGCACTGGTGCTCGGATCCTGTGCAGGCCTCTACGAATGACACTGGAAGGCACTGGTGCTTGGATCCTGAGCCGGCCTCTACGAATGACACTGGAAGGCACTGGTGCTCGGATCCTGAGCCGGCCTCTACGAATGACACCGGAAGGCACTGGTGCTCGGATCCTGTGCAGGCCTCTACGAATGACACTGGAAGGCACTGCTGCTTGGATCCTGAGCCGGCCTCTATGAATGACACCGGAAGGCACTGGTGCTCGGATCCTGAGCCGGCCTCTACGAATGACACCGGAAGGCACTGGTGCTCGGATCCTGTGCAGGCTTCTACGAATGACACTGGAAGGCACTGGTGCTTGAATCCTGAGCAGGCCTCTACGAATGACATCGGAAGGCACTGGTGCTTGGATCCTGAGCAGGCCTCTACGAATGACACCGGAAGGCACTGGTGCTCGTATCCTGAGCCGGCCTCTACGAATGACACCGGAAGGCACTGGTGCTCGGATCCTGTGCAGGCCTCTACGAATGACACTGGAAGGCACTGGTGCTTGAATCCTGAGCAGGCCTCTACGAATGACATCGGAAGGCACTGGTGCTTGGATGCTGAGCAGGCCTCTACGAATGACACCGGAAGGCACTGGTGCTTGGATCCTGAGCTGGCCTCTACGAATGACACTGGAAGGCACTGGTGCTTGAATCCTGAGCAGGCCTCTACGAATGACACTGGAAGGCACTGGTGCTTGGTTCCTGAGCAGGCCTCTACGAATGACACTGGAAGGCACTGGAGCTTGGATCCTGAGCAGGCCTCTACGAATGACACTGGAAGGCACTGGTGCTTGGTTCCTGAGCAGGCCTCTACGAATGACACTGGAAGGTACTGGTGCTTGGTTCCTGAGCAGGCCTCTACGAATGACACTGGAAGGCACTGGTGCTCGGATCCTGAGCCGGTCTCTACGAATGACACCGGAAGGCACTGGTGCTCGGATCCTGAGCAAGCCTCTACTAATGACACTGGAAGGCACTGGTGCTTGGATTCTGTGCAGGCCTCTATGAATGACACCGGAAGGCACTGGTGCTCGGATCCTGTGCAGGCCTCTACGAATGACACCGGAAGGCACTGGTGCTTGGATCCTGAGCCAGCCTCTATGAATGACACCGGAAGGCACTGGTGCTTGGATCCTGAGCAGGCCTCTACGAATGACACTGGAAGGCACTGGTGCTTGAATCCTGAGCCGGCCTCTACGAATGACACCGGAAGGCACTGGTGCTTGGATCCTGAGCTGGCCTCTACGAATGACACTGGAAGACACTGGTGCTCGGATCCTGAGCAGGCCTCTACGAATGACACTGGAAGGCACTGGTGCTTCGATCCTGAACAGGCCTCTACGAATGACACCGGAAGGCACTGGTGCTTGGATCCTGAGCTGGCCTCTACGAATGACACTGGAAGGCACTGCTGCTTGGATCCTGAGCTGGCCTCTATGAATGACACTGGAAGGCACTGGTGCTTGAATCCTGAGCCGGCCTCTACGAATGACACCGGAAGGCACTGGTGCTCGGATCCTGAGCAGGCCTCTGCGAATGACACTGGAAGGCACTGGTGCTCGGATCCTAGGCAGGCCTCTACGAATGACACTGGAAGGCACTGGTGCTTCGATCCTGAGCAGGCCTCTACGAATGACACCGGAAGGCACTGGTGCCCGGATCCTGAGCTGGTCTCTACGAATGACACCGGAAGGCACTGGTGCTTCGATCCTGAGCAAGCCTCTACTAATGACTCTGGAAGGCACTGGTGCCTGGATCCTGAGCAGGCCTCTACGAATGACACCGGAAGGCACTGGTGCTTGGATCCTGAGCAGGCCTCTACGAATGACACTGGAAGGCACTGGGGCTTGGATCCTGAGCCGGCCTCTACGAATGACATCAGAAGGCACTGGTGCTTGGATCCTGAGCAGGCCTCTACGAATGACACTGGAAGGCACTGGTGCCTGGATCCTGAGCAGGCCTCTAAAAATGACATCGGAAGGCACTGGTGCTTGGATCCTGAGCAGGCCTCTACGAATGACACCGGAAGGCACTGGTGCTTGGATCCTGAGCAGGCCTCTAAGAATGACACCGGAAGGCACTGGTGCTTGGATCCTGTGCAGGCCTCTACGAATGACACTGGAAGCCACTGGTGCTTGGATCCTGAGCAGGCCTCTACGAATGACACTGGAAGGCACTGGTGCCTGGATCCTGAGCAGGCCTCTACAAATGACATCGGAAGGCACTGGTGCTTGGATCCTGAGCAGGCCTCTACGAATGACACCGGAAGGCACTGGTGCTTGGATCCTGAGCAGGCCTCTAAGAATGACACCGGAAGGCACTGGTGCTTGGATCCTGTGCAGGCCTCTACGAATGACACTGGAAGGCACTGGTGCTCGGATCCTGAGCCGGCCTCTATGAATGACACCGGAAGGCACTGGTGCTCGGATCCTGAGCAGGCCTCTAGGAATGACACTGGAAGGCACTGGTGCTTCGATCCTGAGCAGGCTTCTACGAATGGCACTGGAAGGCACTGGTGCTCGGATCCTGAGCAGGCCTCTACGAATGACGCTGGAAGGCACTGGTGCTTGGATCCTGAGCCGGCCTCTATGAATGACACCGGAAGGCACTGGCGCTCGGATCCTGAGCAGGCCTCTACGAATGACACCGGAAGGCACTGGTGCTCGGATCCTGAGCACGCCTCTACGAATGACACCGGAAGGCACTGGTGCTCGGATCCTGAGCAGGCCTCTACGAATGACCCTGGAAGGGACTGGTGCTCGGATCCTGAGCAGGCCTGTATGAATGACACTGGAAGGCACTGGTGCTTGGATCCTGAGCAGGCCTCTACGAATGACAGCGGAAGGCACTGGTGCTTGGATCCTGAGCTGGCCTCTACAAATGACACCGGAAGGCACTGGTGCTTGGATCCTGAGCAGGCCTCTACGAATGACACTGGAAGGCACTGGTGCTTGGATCCTGAGCAGGCCTCTACGAATGACACTGGAAGGCACTGGTGCTCGGTTCCTGAGCAGGCCTCTACCAATGACACTGGAAGGAACTGGTGCTTGAATCCTGAGCAGGCCTCTACGAATGACACTGGAAGGCAATGAGCAGGCCTCTACGAATGACACCGGAAGGTACTTGTGCTTGGATCCTGAGCAGGCCTCTACGAATGACACCGGAAGGCACTGGTGCTTGGATCCTGTGCAGGCCTCTACGAATGACACTGGAAGGCACTGGTGCTTGGATCCTGAGCAGGCCTCTACAAATGACACCGGAAGGCACTGGAGCTCGGATCCTGAGCAGGCCTCTACGAATGACACTGGAAGGCACTGCTGCTTGGATCCTGAGCTGGCCTCTATGAATGACACTGGAAGGCACTGGTGCTTGGATCCTGAGCCGGCCTCTACGAATGACACCGGAAGGCACTGCTGCTTGGATCCCGAGCAGGCCTCTACGAATGACACTGGAAGGCACTGGTGCTTCGATCCTGAGCAGGCCTCTACGAATGACACCGGAAGGCAATGGTGCTTGGTTCCTGAGCAGGCCTCTACGAATGACACTGGACGGCACTGGTGCTTGGATCCTGTGCAGGCCTCTACGAATGACACCGGAAGGCACTGGTGCTTCGATCCTGAACAGGCCTCTATGAATGACACCGGAAGGCACTGGTGCTTGGATCCTGAGCTGGCCTCTACGAATGACACCGGAAGGCACTGGTGCTTGGATCCTGAGCAGGCCTCTACAAATGACACCGGAAGGCACTGGTGCTTGGATCCTGTGCAGGCCTCTACGAATGACACCGGAAGGCACTGGTGCTTCGATCCTGAGCAGGCCTCTACGAATGACACTGGAAGGCACTGGTGCTTGGATCCTGAGCTGGCCTCTACGAATTACACTGGAAGGCACTGGTGCTTGGATTCTGTGCAGGCCTCTATGAATGACACCGGAAGGCACTGGTGCTCGGATCCTGTGCAGGCCTCTACGAATGACACCGGAAGGCACTGGTGCTTCGATCCTGAGCAGGCCTCTACAAATGGCACCGGAAGGCACTGGTGCTTGGATCCTGAGCTGGCCTCTACGAATGACACTGGAAGACACTGGTGCTCGGATCCTGAGCAGGCCTCTACGAATGACACTGGAAGGCACTGGTGCTTCGATCCTGAACAGGCCTCTACGAATGACACCGGAAGGCACTGGTGCTTGGATCCTGAGCTGGCCTCTACGAATGACACTGGAAGGCACTGCTGCTTGGATCCTGAGCTGGCCTCTATGAATGACACTGGAAGGCACTGGTGCTTGAATCCTGAGCCGGCCTCTACGAATGACACCGGAAGGCACTGGTGCTCGGATCCTGAGCAGGCCTCTGCGAATGACACTGGAAGGCACTGGTGCTCGGATCCTAGGCAGGCCTCTACGAATGACACTGGAAGGCACTGGTGCTTCGATCCTGAGCAGGCCTCTACGAATGACACCGGAAGGCACTGGTGCCCGGATCCTGAGCTGGTCTCTACGAATGACACCGGAAGGCACTGGTGCTTCGATCCTGAGCAAGCCTCTACTAATGACTCTGGAAGGCACTGGTGCCTGGATCCTGAGCAGGCCTCTACGAATGACACCGGAAGGCACTGGTGCTTGGATCCTGAGCAGGCCTCTACGAATGACACTGGAAGGCACTGGGGCTTGGATCCTGAGCCGGCCTCTACGAATGACATCAGAAGGCACTGGTGCTTGGATCCTGAGCAGGCCTCTACGAATGACACTGGAAGGCACTGGTGCCTGGATCCTGAGCAGGCCTCTAAAAATGACATCGGAAGGCACTGGTGCTTGGATCCTGAGCAGGCCTCTACGAATGACACCGGAAGGCACTGGTGCTTGGATCCTGAGCAGGCCTCTAAGAATGACACCGGAAGGCACTGGTGCTTGGATCCTGTGCAGGCCTCTACGAATGACACTGGAAGCCACTGGTGCTTGGATCCTGAGCAGGCCTCTACGAATGACACTGGAAGGCACTGGTGCCTGGATCCTGAGCAGGCCTCTACAAATGACATCGGAAGGCACTGGTGCTTGGATCCTGAGCAGGCCTCTACGAATGACACCGGAAGGCACTGGTGCTTGGATCCTGAGCAGGCCTCTAAGAATGACACCGGAAGGCACTGGTGCTTGGATCCTGTGCAGGCCTCTACGAATGACACTGGAAGGCACTGGTGCTCGGATCCTGAGCCGGCCTCTATGAATGACACCGGAAGGCACTGGTGCTCGGATCCTGAGCAGGCCTCTAGGAATGACACTGGAAGGCACTGGTGCTTCGATCCTGAGCAGGCTTCTACGAATGGCACTGGAAGGCACTGGTGCTCGGATCCTGAGCAGGCCTCTACGAATGACGCTGGAAGGCACTGGTGCTTGGATCCTGAGCCGGCCTCTATGAATGACACCGGAAGGCACTGGCGCTCGGATCCTGAGCAGGCCTCTACGAATGACACCGGAAGGCACTGGTGCTCGGATCCTGAGCACGCCTCTACGAATGACACCGGAAGGCACTGGTGCTCGGATCCTGAGCAGGCCTCTACGAATGACCCTGGAAGGGACTGGTGCTCGGATCCTGAGCAGGCCTGTATGAATGACACTGGAAGGCACTGGTGCTTGGATCCTGAGCAGGCCTCTACGAATGACAGCGGAAGGCACTGGTGCTTGGATCCTGAGCTGGCCTCTACAAATGACACCGGAAGGCACTGGTGCTTGGATCCTGAGCAGGCCTCTACGAATGACACTGGAAGGCACTGGTGCTTGGATCCTGAGCAGGCCTCTACGAATGACACTGGAAGGCACTGGTGCTCGGTTCCTGAGCAGGCCTCTACCAATGACACTGGAAGGAACTGGTGCTTGAATCCTGAGCAGGCCTCTACGAATGACACTGGAAGGCAATGAGCAGGCCTCTACGAATGACACCGGAAGGTACTTGTGCTTGGATCCTGAGCAGGCCTCTACGAATGACACCGGAAGGCACTGGTGCTTGGATCCTGTGCAGGCCTCTACGAATGACACTGGAAGGCACTGGTGCTTGGATCCTGAGCAGGCCTCTACAAATGACACCGGAAGGCACTGGAGCTCGGATCCTGAGCAGGCCTCTACGAATGACACTGGAAGGCACTGCTGCTTGGATCCTGAGCTGGCCTCTATGAATGACACTGGAAGGCACTGGTGCTTGGATCCTGAGCCGGCCTCTACGAATGACACCGGAAGGCACTGCTGCTTGGATCCCGAGCAGGCCTCTACGAATGACACTGGAAGGCACTGGTGCTTCGATCCTGAGCAGGCCTCTACGAATGACACCGGAAGGCAATGGTGCTTGGTTCCTGAGCAGGCCTCTACGAATGACACTGGACGGCACTGGTGCTTGGATCCTGTGCAGGCCTCTACGAATGACACCGGAAGGCACTGGTGCTTCGATCCTGAACAGGCCTCTATGAATGACACCGGAAGGCACTGGTGCTTGGATCCTGAGCTGGCCTCTACGAATGACACCGGAAGGCACTGGTGCTTGGATCCTGAGCAGGCCTCTACAAATGACACCGGAAGGCACTGGTGCTTGGATCCTGTGCAGGCCTCTACGAATGACACCGGAAGGCACTGGTGCTTCGATCCTGAGCAGGCCTCTACGAATGACACTGGAAGGCACTGGTGCTTGGATCCTGAGCTGGCCTCTACGAATTACACTGGAAGGCACTGGTGCTTGGATTCTGTGCAGGCCTCTATGAATGACACCGGAAGGCACTGGTGCTCGGATCCTGTGCAGGCCTCTACGAATGACACCGGAAGGCACTGGTGCTTCGATCCTGAGCAGGCCTCTACAAATGGCACCGGAAGGCACTGGTGCTTGGATCCTGAGCTGGCCTCTACGAATGACACTGGAAGGCACTGGTGCTTGGATCCTGAGCAGGCCTCTACGAATGACACCGGAAGGCACTGGTGCTTGGATCCTGTACAGGCCTCTACGAATGACACCGGAAGGCACTGGTGCTTCGATCCTGAGCAGGCCTGTACGAATGACACCGGAAGTCACTGGTGCTTGGATCCTGAGCTGGCCTCTACGAATGACACTGGAAGGCACTGGTGCTTGGATCCTGTGCAGGCCTCTACGAATGACACCGGAAGGCACTGGTGCTCAGATCCTGTGCAGGCCTCTACGAATGACACCGGAAGGCACTGTTGCTTCGATCCTGAGCAGGCCTCTATGAATGACACTGGAAGGCACTGGTGCTCGGATCCTGAGCCGGCCTCTACGAGTGACACTGGAAGGCACTGGTGCTTGGATCCTGAGCAGGCCTCTACGAATGACATCGGAAGGCACTGGTGCTTGGATTCTGAGCAGGCCTCTACGAATGACACCGGAAGGCACTGGTGCTTGGATCCTGAGCAGGCCTCTACGAATGACACCGGAAGGCACTGGTGCTTGGATCCTGAGCTGGCCTCTACGAATGACACTGGAAGGCACTGGAGCTTGGATCCTGAGCAGGCCTCTACGAATGACACCGAAAGGCACTGGTGCTTGGATCCTGTGCAGGCCTCTACGAATGACACCGGAAGGCACTGGTGCTTCGATCCTGAGCAGGCCTCTACAAATGACACCGAAAGGCACTGGTGCTTGGATCCTGAGCAGGCCTCTATGAATGACACCGAAAGGCACTGGTGCTTGGATCCTGAGCAGGCCTCTACGAATGACACCGGAAGGCACTGGTGCTTGGATCCTGAGCAGTCCCCATCAGTCAGGACTGGACTGGTGAGTCCAACAAACCGTAAAATCCAGTCATTTTTTTGCTTTATCCGGAATTAATATGTACGAGGTGATTTTAAATATTATAAACTTCAGTGCAGCCTTTTTGTTCTATTTATTTGTTGGTTTGATATGAAAATATGATTAGAATTTATTATACTGAGCTATTGGCGTCACACAAAAGGATGCCCCCTTCCCCACATCATGTGTTGCGGGGTCCCGGAGACCCCCATATGCTGATGCTGCATGGACTCCTCTTAAAGGGTCTTGCCTTAGGCCTCTTACTGATTACAGACACGCCCAGACCTACTCCATGCTCATTGGCTTGTCTAACATTAGTTTGTAGGGCCACCGTCTCTTCAGACATGGCGACCTGACCCAACCGGAGATATTAAACAGAATGAAAGCACTGACTGTGGTAGTTTTGCTTTGGTTTATTCCACCATACATTACCACATTCTACAACGCGAGCCCATAACACAAAGACCACTTAGCCTCCCATTATGAGTTAGACGGAATTTTGTGCAGGGAAACAGGGTGGGGCAAGACTTTTGGGGCTGTTCTAAGGGTTTGGGGGAAAGCAAGAGTAGTATTTGACCATTTCGTATCTTAGAACCTGGCAAACCAGATACACAAACTAGTCTGTCCTGGCCTAGCTTTGTTTTTCTTGAGTTAGTTTATTCTTTGTTCAAGTTCTCAAGAGGCAGGTTCATCTGTTAGTGTCAAGGTGTCTCAGAGCTCTGGTCTCTTTCACTAAACAATACACAATTCAGGAACGTACATGCACAATTCAGGGAAACCTGCATTATGCAAAGTATGACAACACTAAAGCATGTATGGCCACAATATGCCAGAGTCATCATTACACTTCCTTTGACCACCATTATGTATGGAGAGCCCACCACAGCCTTTTGCATAGCCACCATTGTGCCAAACATTACATACATAATGCCAAAGAATCTCATACAATGCCTCACAAGGCACATGCCCACCTTATGCCAGGTCCACAATTCTACCAGGAAGTAGCAGCACTGTGGCTTAGTCACCATTAGATTAGTGAGTCCCACCAGATGCCAAGCATGGCTACTCTATTGGCATTGATTGTCCAGTCAAGCATCATGGCCACAGAAACAGGCACAAACAGGTAGATAGGCAGGCAAGCATGATTTTTCATTTGTACATAGATACATAAACCCAGTTACAAAGACACAAGCAGACACAATAACACACAGACACATGCACCCAAAAATCCAGT
Organism: Triturus cristatus; assembly: GCF_964204655.1. Classification (NCBI taxonomy): domain Eukaryota; kingdom Metazoa; phylum Chordata; class Amphibia; order Caudata; family Salamandridae; genus Triturus; species Triturus cristatus. The sequence continues at coordinate 105,527,229 of NC_140583.1, read as the reverse complement.
GGGTAATACGAACAACAGAAACGTCAATGTCAGGGCTACTATGAAACTGTTGGCCTTGTAGACCATATTTCTTGCTTGTGTAGCATTGTGAAGAGTGAGATTGGGATATATGTCAATGTTCGTACCGGAATTACTGGTTGGCACGCAGGAACCACCACTCTAGACAGGGTAAGCTAGGTACACACTAAAAGATAGCCTGTGCTCACCCTCTGATAGCTTGGTACAGAGCAATCAGGCTTTTCTAAAGAGTCAATGTGTAATGTAATTGTGCAACACATACCCCCAGTAATACAATAAATACCCAACACAAAAATACTCCACAAAGGGTTAAAAATATGGATTATATTTTTATGAGTAAAACAAGAACAAAACGACAAAAATCCAATAAGTAGAACTGGAGTTACGAATTTTTAAACAATGAACCAAAAAGAGTGCTTAGAAATCAATAGCGCTAAGAGGTTACTTTAGGTCATGCTAGACCGGGGTAAATCCAAAGTTCAGGCCGACAGTGATGGAGCGCGTGTTGGACACAGTTCCAAACTGTTTCCGTTGCAGTTTTACCTTATCAAGTTGAGCCAAGAGCCCTATGTGCAGGGGAGACAGTCACTGGGAGCAAGTAGAGCGTTGCGAGTGATGATCCTGCGGGCGCGAAGAGTCAGACAGGCATCGCGGACAAAAGACGGGGCAACGTGGTCACGGGCAGTGATGCTTGCTGTGTGATGAGACAATGCTACAGCAGCTTACACTGATCCTTAGTGCAAGCGGTGCAGTCCAAGAGCGAATGAGAACATTCGTGAAGTGGCCAAAAGCTTGATTTCAAGGGTCCAAAAACCACTTTCAACGGCCCAGGACTGCAGAGGCACCTCTTGATGGTCAGCAGCGAATGAAGAGGAGACCAGGAGCTGTAGGTGATAATTTGGAAGTCTTTTGTATTCCATGCAAGTTCAGCAAAACAGGAGGAAAGCCAGAAAGCCCTTGGAGGACATTTGGGAGAAGGCAGAGTCCAGCTCTCCTTCCAGCAAACTCACAGGGTGGCAGGCAGCAGGGCAACCAAGTGAAAAGCAGGCCTTCCGGATTTGCAGTTCAGTTGAGTCCTTTAAGCAGCACAGCAGCTCTTCTGGTAGAGCTTCTGTTCCAGATCTAAAAAGTGTCTGTTTTGATACGGTCAGAGACCCAGTACCTATAACCAAAATGGCTTTTGATGTGGGGGTGTCTTCAAAGAAGCTCTCTGAAGTGTACAGGTTTCCCTTTCAGCCGAGACCTGTCTGCCAGGTTATTTATGGGTGGTAAATCAAACCTTTGTGTGGGGACAGGACACTATCTATTCAAGTGATGTGTTACCCCCTCCCTTCCATTTAGCCCAGGCAGGGCATCTGAAGGCAGATGTACGTAGATGGGTACCGAGACACACCTAGCATTCCTGTGTTTGTGCCTGTCTGAAGGGAATGCACAAAGTGTAGTTGTCATCCAGCACAGACGTGTATTGGAGACAGGCTGGAAGGCACACAGAGCAGTAGGACTAGAGAAATGTCCTATTTCTAAAAGTGCCATTCCTAAAACAGTAGAGTTACATCCAACTTCACCAGTAAGTAGGATTTATCAATACCATTGCAAACATATGACACTTCAAAAATCTACTCCCCTCTGACCAGGAATTACAGCTTAAAAGAGTTTTAAGGAATTCCCAATGTTTATCTATGAGAGGAGCAGGATTCATAGTAGTGTACAATGAAATAGGCTGTCTGTCACTGCCAGGACATGCAAAACGAAAAAGTACACATAGCACCGTGCATTTAGGGCTACCTAGGGCCTACCTTAGGGGTCTCCTATACATAGAAAAAAGGTAGTTTAGGGTTTAGAAAGTGGCTTTAAATGGCAAGTCGAAGTGGCAGTAAACTGCACCCACAGGCACTGCAGTAGCAGGCTTGAATCAGGTTTGAATGGCTACTACTGTGGGTGGCACTAACAGGCCCTGGGTATATGGTATACCACATACGAGTAAATTAATATGCCAATCAGGTATACACCAATTAAACAGATGTTTAGGGAAGAAGCACATGCACTTTAGCACTGATCAGCAGTGGTAATGCTCAGCATCCTAAAGCTAACATTAAGATACAGCAACAGTGGAGGTCAAAAACAAAAAGGTTGGGGGAAGACGACCCTAAGACTAACAAGTTGAACAGTCAACATACAAGCATTTGCACTTCTAGACTGAACATAGCTTTTGGAATCACCATCTGCACATCACTGATGTCCACCCAAGGAAGGTTATGACATATTACGTCATGGGCCTCTGTATAGTAAACTTTCTGCCACGGATAAGCTTTCCCTCAATCTACTTCCTTTGTTGTCCATATCGCAATCAAAGTGATTGTTGTGAATTTGGTAACAATGACATACACATGCGAATGGCATTCAATTAGTAAATCAGCAATGTGCAGTCAATAAATTGCAGATATTTTATAATTAAGTGCACATTCAGGGCCGGACTGGCCGGAGCGGGCATCGGGCGTTTTCCAGGGAGGCTTGAAGGGTGGGGTCCGGTTTTGCAGCAGTGGGGCCTTTTTTTGTTTTTGGGGCCCAATTTTACGATATTAGGCCCCAGTAACAAATGCAACAGTGCTTCACATGTACAACGCCCCCCCACCCCCTCCATCCGGGGCTGGTTTTACAAAACTGCCGCCAGAGCTGCTTTGGGTTCCCGTCCAGCCCTGTGCACATGACATGTTTAATATAAATGTTCCCCAAACTGAATGGGGCAAACTGAGAGTGATATAGGTGACCAAGATAGACAACACAAATTCTAAAGAGTTACTGCTTGGCAATGTCTGACACAGCATTTCAACAACACGTCATGTGGCCCTTCAGTTCTCTTGCATCTTCAGCCTATGTTAATTGTAGTAGAAAAGTGCTACACGAATATCAAAATAATACAACACAGTGCAAAAACAACTCTACTGAGAATGTTAAATTAAATATTAAGAGGATATTTCGGGTTGGCACATACATTCAGTGTCTGAGAGAACTTCTGTTTGTAATTGGTAAATACTCTCCATCGCTGGAATGGACTTACACACAGAGAGCGCTCTTTTGTTTTTTTTCATATGTAAATTCAGAGCAAATACCACAGTGTAACGGGAAAAAACATTTGAGTAACATAGGTTTGTTGAGAATGAGGCAGGAAAAATCTTGAATGAATGGTAATTTTAATTCAACCTCTATGTGAGTAGCCACTGCACCTTCCCTTAGGTCATAAGTACAGGATGATGGGATGTTGCCTCTTGGCATTTGGTCAAAATCTTGATAAGGCACAATCTACCTTTGAATGCACTGGGTTGAGCTCCCTGCCTTCTCACATCCTCCAGGAAAAGGACATGGACCTGCCTTCCATGGATAGTCCATCTTGGGAAAAATGGCTACACGGAATGAATGTTTTATTCTAACAACCAGACAGAGGTAATTGTTTGGTAAACTTATCCTCAGCAGCAAGAATGAGTGTGTGCAGTGCAGGCCTTCATTATTTCCAGAGGGATCAATGTCACAGTAAGCTATGCAGAGGAGCATGGGTTCCTTCAGACCACCTGAAGGCAGCACCATTGAAGCCCTCCACCTTGTGCCCTCAATCCCGCTCCTCTGACTACCTTAATGACACTGGGATTTTATGAAGCACTCTCCAAATATTCAACAACACTGAACATAAAGTAGTCAACAAACAGAAATGAAGAGATTTCTTACCCAAAACATTCATTCCATCCTTGAACTCAAGACGCTTCTTCAGGATCACTTGGACTTCTGCTGTTTCATTCACAGTTGTGTTTACCAAAGCCAAGATAGACTGCGTGATGTTGGAGGGCTCCTCCGGCGGCGGCGGCGGTGGTTGCACCACCACTTTCTTGGTCACTGTCTGGATCTGAGAAGAAAAATGAAAGGAGCACCATTTAATAGGTTTACATGAGCTCACTGTCCTTTCACCTTATGTAATGCCAGGGTGATCCCATTCCCACCTCTCTGGTAAAGGAGCTAAGCCTGGCACTGCCCAATAAAATCAGAGAGCTACAACTGCTCAGAAATAGAAAGGAAGATTCAGAAGATCTTAGAAAACACCTGGGTTACTCCTTTCTATAAAACACTATAACTGAGGTCCAGCTGATCTCACAGATCATTAGCTGAGATCCACATCTCCAAGGACATTCTTGAGAATTTGCTCATACGGCAACTGACTAATATCGTGGAAGAGAAAGCTCTCTTTGGGGAGTGGTACTCTACCTTAAGGTCCCATCAAAATACAAATCCGGTACTACTGGACATGTAAGAATGGCAACTGGAAATAGTGGATGGGGAAAATGCTACTTGACATCTTGGCTGCTAATATTATTAACTAAGACATTTTGATCAATCACCTGCCGCAACTCCATATTCCAACTTCTATCCATATCCCTTAAACAAAGTCCTTCTTCACCAATCAATCATCTCTAGTGGGGTTGAACAAGGTGTCAGTGGAGCCTCCATCTGTGGAGCGTCCGAAGACAAGATTTTCAATAACAATTTGAAACCTTTACACAACCTGAAGGCTGCAGCGAGGTAATGTTTTGCAACTACAGGGACAACACTTAGTTGTCAGTCCTAGGGAGTGGGGATTTTAATACTGACTCTGCTACTCTGGCCAACTTGAAGGCAATCAAGGTATGGATGCAGAGAAACTGATTAACACACAATGCAAAAAAGATGGTCCTTGTGGGTCTGAATATTTCAATCAACAAGCTGGTGATCTTCACAGCTATCTGGGCATAGGCAATTTTAAGACCAAATATATTGCAAGTTTAAAACTCTTGTGATGGTGTTCAGTAGAATCTTGATCATCAAATCAAATATTTGATTAAGCCAGCTGCTGTAATGCTAACCATAGCTCCTAGAAGAGAACAGTGCCACATTAGCGAAAGCCATAATAGCATCTAGACTTGTGACACCCTCTTCGTGGATATTTCTTAAAAGGTGCTAGATCACTTCCAAAAAAATACACAATTATGTGGCGTGGATCATAGCTCATCCAGTGTGGCGACAGCATATGGACCTGCTTCCATATTCTCCATTGGCACTCAGTAGTGGAGCAGGTCAAATTTCAGACTCTTGCTTTGGCTTTTAAGATACTTTATCACAATGAACGGATACACTGGAAGGCCAGGTTGAAAGACCAAAATTCATGCATAAGATGAATGGGAAACCAATGGTTGGTGATCTCAGCTTTCAAAATGAGTACTTATGGTGGAAAAGTACTGTATGGAGCAGGAACTTGCTGATGGAATAATATTCCAATGGACATCAAGAAATCTGTCACCCTTTCCCAATTTAAGAAAAGTTGGAAGACCTATGATTTTTAAGCTTTTTTGTTGTTTAGATGTCCCTGTGATTAAACACTTTCGTATTTTCGTGCCATATTGTTTTTTTGGGGGTTGACTGAGCAATATCGTATTAATACTATGGGATCCATCTGAACTCTAAGTAACACATCTGGTAGGTCAGTAAACACTATGGCCCTCATTATGATGTTGGGCGGACCGCCACCAACAGACCGTTGCCAACGGGTGGCAGTCTGCCCGACATACAGGACATCGGTGCGTCTGGGCATTGCAGGCAGTTGGAGCGATAATGCTGGGGGAAAGACCGCAACCTCTGACAGGATCCAAGATCCCGTAGGGGTGGCAGTCGAACTCCTAAAATGGAGGCGGTGACTGCACAGGCACCGTCGTAGGAATCAAGATGTCCCTAAACGACCGCCTTTTCATGGTGCCCCCATGAAAAGGAGTCCCCCTTGGCCCCTGCTAAGTGGCCTGGGGATCCCATGTAGTTCCCCCTACATGGTGCCTGGCACAGAGTGCATGGATATTTACAAAGTGCTATTGTCTACTGTGGTTTGTGCTGTGGCGATTTTCCTGGGCCGCAGCATAAGCAGAAGTAGAAAAACACACTTTCCACGCTACAGCACAGCTATCCCATCCTAAATTTGTGGATTAGACTACTTAATCAAATTGCCCGAAGCGATGGAGGACAGTGGAACGGCCGACTGCCGTCATAATAAGGGACTACATTTTGAGGGTTTTCTGACATCGATGTCACAAATAGCAAAGTAAAAAATATCGATGAAAAACTATAGACTACAAAAATATCGACTCCCTATACTTAAACAGGTGAGGTCAAAAATATTGACTAAAAAATATTGATGTAAAAAATATAGTTGTAGGTAAATAATAAATACTAAATATGTTAAATAATACAAATCATTTTAACAAAATAAATTATATTTAATATACATTTTAACAAAATTTAACAATAAAACTTAATAAAAAAAGTTAAACACACAAACATAATGATGTATACATTATATATATATATTTACTTTAAAAAATGAAATAAACTATTAATTTAAATTTATTTTATAAGTTCAAAATTATATAAATATTTACAAAAATACATATATATATATCAATAATTTAAAATATATTTTTTTAAACATCTATTATAAATTAAAACATTAAGATATTTCAAATAAATGTAACTTACATTTCCCAATACAGTCAGTGCAACAGCAGCGAAAGTGTTGGATAGCAGAGGGGGAAAAAAAATATTATTACTACTTCAAGGAGTGCAACAGTAGGGAAAGTGTTGACTAGCGAAAGGGTAAAATATACTATTCCAACTCCAATAAGTGAAACATTAGGGTAAGTGTTAGATAGCGGCAGGATTAAAGATACAATTCCAACTTCAGTCAGTGCAACATTATGGAAAGTGTTTGATAGCGGAGGGGTAAAAATTACTATTCCCACTCCAATAAGTGAGAAAGTAGATAAAGTGTTGGATGACGGAGGGATAAAAAGTACTATTCCCACACCACTGCGTGCAACATTAGGGAAAGCGTTGGATAGCGGAGGGATATAACTCACTATTCCTACTCCAGTCAGTGCTACAGTAGGGAAGGTGTTGGATTGCGGAGGAGTAAAATTACTATTCCCAGTGCAACAGTAGGGAAAGTGTTGGATAGCGGAGGGATTAAATTTACTATTCAAACTCGTGTCAGTTCAAAGATAGAAAAAATAAAACATTTAAGAAATAAAAATAAATAAATATCAAATAAATAATTATATAAATATGTTGAAAATTAAAATCCAAATATATTTAATATTAATATTAATATTTTATAAGGTTAATTTCATATTATAAAAACTTACAAATAATATGTAAAATAAAATAAGAAATAAACATCAAACAGAGAAATATTTTTATCAAGAAAATATTTACAAACAAAAACATTAGTTTTTGCATGCATTTTAATTTTATTTCCTACCCTATAACACCTCACACATCATAACACAATTCTAAATTAAAAAAATATACATACTTCCAGAATTAATATAATTAATTACCTAGTTAAAGAAATATTATTAATTAAAACAAAATAAAATTAATAAAAATTAATTAACTTCCCACATTGTAACCCAATAATAACCACAACACACACCTACATTGAACTTTAACCCCTTCAGTGCCCGCCCCTTTCCCCGCCCTGTGCCGGCCGTTTCATTAGCGGGCGGGGTTTATGACGAGCTGGTCTCGTCATGGGCACAGCGCAACCGCGGTCCATGACGAGACCAGCTCGTCACGGGCATTGAAGAGGTTAAAATAATTAAAAATTATTTTCCAATAAAAAACTAATGCTATTAAAATAATTAAAACTTATTTTCAAATAAAAAACTAATACTATTAAACAACTAATCATAAGGTAAGTAAAATGTTTTTAATACCCAACGTTTATCCTTTTAAAATGTAAAAACCACACAGAAGAAATAAAAAATTACGCAAAATAAATACCAATTAATTAGTTAATATTAATTAACAACTATTTATTAATTAATTACACTCAAATTACTTCCCAACCTTTACCACTATAAACCCCACAACAAACACCTAAAAGCAATTACACAATTTCCATATTTAATTTACAAATAATTGACTGATGTTAACTAACATCTAATTATTAATTAAAGATAAATTACTTTCTGCCCTTAACCACTATAAACCCCACAACACGCACTTAAAATTAATGACACAACGGCCATAATTAATTTCAAATGCATTAATTATTATCAATTATCAACTAATTATCAATTAAACAAAAATAAATTACTTCCCACCCTTTACCCCTATAACGAACAATACTAGCACCTAAAATTAATTAATAATAATGCACTTTACACTATTAACACCATACATCTCAGTTAAATAAATATTAATAAATAAAAAATAATCATTAAATTAATATAATTAAATTACTTCCCACCCTATTCCCCTATAAACCCACAACCCACTACGGTGCTACAAAAAGCAAATTTCAATTAAAATAAAGTTAATAACTACGAAAGATTTAACACATATTAAAAATATAAACAATTATTATACAAAAAAATACATCACATACATTTAAAATATATACTAAAATACACAACACTAATTAAACAATCGATATTTTAAACAACGATATTTTTGCAAACGATATTAAACACTTTGATATTTTTTACATTGATATTTCATACCTTATATCAATATTCTTGACCACGATATTCTTGCTGTCGATATTTCTCACTCATGATATTTAGGAGTTGGCATTAAAAACTCAATATTTTGTCTGCACACCGATTTTGAGACCATAGATATAAGAAGCATGAGACTGTCCTTGAGATACTCCATTATGTCTGATCTATGTGAACATGAAATGCTCCGCCAGAGCAGTACAAAATTATAGAAGACGCATACCGCAGGAGGTTGGCACTAGCTCTTTCGGCACTGAGTAATCAACCTCCGATAGACATTAATCAAATGCCTTTTTCATTATTAGGTTCTTGCCCAAAGCCTACACAAGACTAATTGGCAGAGCCCTGTCATTGGTATTGATAATGGATGACTTCAGTACATCAAAAGTATTTGAGCTTCGTCTCTGCAAATTATGCAATTTATGTTGGAAACATCGGTCATATGCCACCGAGTTGTCAACAGTGGGCCTGCTTTCAGTTCACTGTCAACCTATTTTTCAAAAAGTTCAAATCAGAGCTTGCAGAAATTTAGTTAGCACTGGCAATGAAGGAGGAATGTATGTTTTTTTTTATTTCAGCTGAATGTCTGATCAATACTACAGAGTTGATGGCATTAAAGATGCCAAGATGCTTATGTCCTGTAATAAATCAGCTGTGCATTCAAGCAAAGAGCTGTGGCCATCTATTTTCTGAAATCAATAATAACCAAATGTGTATTTGCTATTAATGTAATAATTTTTAGGATTAAATAATTTTCATCATCATCACATTGCAGAGTAGATCACTACGAAGTACAATGCAAAGACAGAATTGAGTTCACTGCAACTCCATAATACCTCAAATCAGAGAAATAAGAAAAATAGTTCAGTATTAAACCATGCATTGCAAATCAACCCCTTAATACAGCACAATAGAACCCAACAGCCAAGGGAGAGAGGGATGGCAGGGAACCAACAAGCAACAAATGAGAAAGAAAGCACACTTTGATTAATTGCAGCATCACCTCCTATCGGTTCCTGCCCAGAGGAGGACCACTGACCCAAAGCAAAGATTCTCACCGACATTCCAATCTAACTAGCGCAGAAAAGCAACCTGTGCATTCTAAGTAGGAGCTTCCACTACAAGGTTGTGCACAAAATTCTTGGTAGAATTCTCTTGTGAAAACACAAAGGCCTTTCCATGATAGTCAACCCCTAGTAAAATTGGAAAATCATCTAACGTTAACCTCATACACTTGAGGGCAAGTTTCATGGACAACGTCTCTGTGTTCATTTCTGGAAAAATAGAAGTCACCACCATTCATCATCAATCTCTCCTTTATAGTGTCAGTCCCTAATGTCTCTCTTTATTCTGCAGGATCCTTAGTACAGCACTAAATCTATCCACCTTATTTCCTTTAGGTCTCAGGCCGCACTAATCTCACCCTGCAGGACCACCTCCTTGTTGAGACTCCAGCAGACCTCTGGGGATGGTACGAATCTCGCCCTGCAGAGACTCTTCGGAAATCTGTACAGGAACCTCATCAAAGGCCCTCAGTGCAAGTTGTCTAAACATTCAAGTACTGCATCTAATGTCAAGACCATGCCCACCATCTTAGATTTAAATGCCTTTAAATGCCTCCAGGTCCACCACAACAGAAGATAATTTTCCACACCTGGTCCCCAGGACTGCTATTGAATCTCTCAGATCTGCCTGCTCTTTCCACACCCCTGCTAATCTGTTTGTGAGTTTGCCTTCCATCAGCTTCACAGCTCTCACTTTCTTTTCCAATGTGTGGATCATTGCAACCCTTGTTGCATTGATAAAGCTTAGGAGTAGGTGTTCCAGCTGGGTAAGATCCTGTCCAGTAGGCTCTGGGTACCTTCTACTCTGCCTCCAGCCTTTAATACCCTTCAAGACCTTAAAAATCCTCTTTTTTTCTAATTTCATCCAGCGTGGTGAACAGCGAAGGGAGTTGGTAAAAAAGAAAGAAACCACTTAGGGCACCAGCCTACCCATCCCAGACTGCACTGACCATGGTCAAGAAGGTACACCTATTCCAGCTGTCTTCATAGGGTTATGGACGCTGTGTGACAACTGGTTAGTCCCACCAGCTGTTGCCTCCATCGGCATCCAGATGTTCGCGGCTGTCTCGTTCCGTGCGGAAGTATCAACCTCAGTAACTCTGGGTAGAGGACTCCAGGCCACCTGGGTTCGTCTCTCCTGGCAGCTCTCAGTCCGATCATCTCATCCATGCCTTTACCGCACGATAGCGGAGCTATGCCGCTTGTCCGCCTGCGCCCAGAGCACGGCAACCGTCGTGGTCACCAATGTGTCCTCTCAGATGGCTCCCTCCAAGGCACCAGCCGCTCAGCCACAATCATCTTTGCCTCAACTACTTCGATAACCCTCCGAGGACACTCAACAGCTGGTGAAAAGAGACCACAATCAGCAAATCCCAAGAGGTGTCACCATCTTAGGCTCCGGCCAAATCCTTTTTGTCAGAAACCCACTCATATTGCGTCATATGGGCAGGACGCATGTCTAATGTGACCAGGACTGAAACGGCCTTTGAACTGCAATAATTATTTAAACTGTGGTAGATTTTTCTCTATTCTCACAAATAGACCGATAAATTGTAATTTAGAAGAAGCAAGAAAAGAAAAGTTTGATTGAGGAAATGTGGTACATTTTCTTTTACAGAAGATGGTAGTGTTGGACATCTGCTTCCCACATGTACATGGACTTATAGCGAGGAACTACAGGTGACGGTGCTCCTCTGCCACAGCCTAGGGATTTCATTAAAAAATAAAAACACAGGAGGAGTGAGTTTCTAAGACGAGGAGGTTTGCATTCGTGGAGGTAGAATGCAATGGAAAAGAAGAATGTTGTTCTGTAATAGAAATATTATGTTTGAATGACCTTATCATGATCTGCACGTTGTATACACTTAACCCCCTTGTTCCTATAGGATTTCTTGTCAGTGATCCTGGCTTCGAGAGGACTAGGTCACTGTGTCTTAACTACCACTCTCTTAGGGGCAGGTTTCAACAGGGCAAGTTTAAGTTTCCTAAGGCAATGTCTCAGAGCTGTCATCTTGGCACCTCATAATGAAACTGAATATGGCCACCCAGAAAAGCCCAAACGCAGATAAATGAACAGTAATCCAAATTACCAGTATTTGCAGTTTTCTGAGACTCTGATGCCTCATAAAATTATAATTGGACCAAAATGACCCCTTACAATCTCCTAAAGTAGAGGGAAAAATTAGAGATACACTGTTGGTGTCTGCCAGAAAATCTAAGCCTGCTTAAAATTGAAGAGGGCACAACAGAAGATCAGTATGCATGTCTGTATGTAACTATGCATGTGTTCATGTATTTAAGTGTGTATATTTGTAGAGCATGAACATAGCGAGGGAGCAGCAGCAGAACACTGAACGTTGGCAAGTGCCATGAAATACTACTCAGGATGGTTTAAAAAGGTCTAATATTTGTGGGGGATGAAAACTATCCCGTAGATATGTGGTAATCCATCAGAGCCCTTCCTCTGATCTTGCTGATGGTGCTGTCATGGATCTTAATGGAGAAAGCTGTATTCTGTTCTTTTTTAGCCTCCTGCTTCTTGTCTGGCCAGGTCCTTAGTTCACTATGTGGAGCAGTCATCCTAAATTGATCATCTGTTCTCCCAGTGTGCAAGAGTGCCATTTAATCCGGGCTTTTATCATGTGCCGAAACTGACGCAGGCTTGGAGAGGTAGCTAAAAAAGTTCCTTGAAGGTAGGATTCATGTGGTTGAACTTCTTCAGACCTTTGATGAGACATTTTGCAGCACCAAGGATGCCTTTTAGGGTGGCACAGTAGAGTCCAGCGCTGCAACCCTTCAGATGTGAGTTATCTGATGCTAAGTGCCTTATTGCGAGTCTGGCGATCTATGGACTGCCAGACTTGTAGGGGCGCGGCAGTGGCGGTCCAGCCACCGCTGCACTGGTGGTCCTATCAGCTCTGTTATAAGTTTGGCGGTCAGAGCACCTTTTGACCACCACAACCACCAGGGAACCACGTTCCTTAGTGGTAGCGCGAAGTCAGGGGCTCAGAATATGCTGTCGGTGCTGCTGCTGCATCGCCATGCATATTTTGAGTCTCTCCACCGCCAGCCTTACATAGCCATGGAAAAGCTGGCAGTGGGGAAACAAAGGGAGCCCCACAGGAACCCTCTTGCACCATATAGGTAGGTGCATGCAGGAGGACACATGGTGTGCCCCCCTGTGTGCAAGCACCAACCCAGTTCCAGCTCATTAAGGAATTTACAGTCCATGCCCTGCTGGAACGTGCTGTGGCAGTATTAAAGGCTCATTGAGCGTTTTTACTGCACTGTTGCGAGACCGCCACACTGCCCATCCCTCAGTCAATGATTTGTATTGTAATCTGACAGCCAGCATTCAAAGCAAAAATGTGAACGGTAGAGCAACCGATAATCAGCCAAAGGACTCAAGTATTGTTTTTTTTATATCTTTCACAACCACCAGACGGGCAGGCAAAGCCTCACCAATGCGCTTGTATAAGTAGACAGAAAGCAGCTTACCTGCTGGAAGCAGGCTTGAACCAGGTTTTCAGGAAAGAGGTTCCTAATGAGATCCAGAAAGGCATCCAAACTGGAGACATCGTCGTTCTTCTGCCCCTGCCCCATCTGCTCTCTGAGCTTTGGGTTACCCGGGTGGATCGCCAGCACCAATATTACTCCCAGTATAGCAGCTATGATGGTGGTTACCATGTAGTACACCATGGCTCTCGTGCCCAGCCGACCACTGGCTTTGGCATCTAAACCAGATAGACCTGAGGAGAAAAGTAAAAAAGAAAAGAGGTAATGAAGAGTTGTGTGGATTACTCAACAGTACAAAAATAAGAAGGACTTTATTAACTGCCCAAAACTAATAAAAGTGTTCTCCATGTAAGAAGTCTTGTTCAAATAGTGCCTCACACTCAGAAACAATGGGCAGCTGTAATGGTGCAAGCATTTGTATATCATTTAGCTACATCTCTAAATATGGGAGATCATTTGAGAAGGGTGGAGTAAAGTCTAGACCTAGAACAAACTATTGAGGGTGCTGTGGCATCAGCCAGGCTGTGGGTTGATGGTTTTACTGCTAAGTGGTTTCAAACTGCAAGTGGTGTTACTTGCTGCTGGCCTGTGCTCCCGCATTACAAATCGATATGTTTCATATTAAATTTACCACATGGTGTAAAACACTCCTCAGTTATGACCAGCCAACTTAAAAGCATCTGTGCATGCCAAGGTGCACCATTCATGGGCTTATTGTTTAGCGCTCTCCAGTGGCATAGGAATGAGGGTGCGGTGGGTGCGGGCCGCCCAGGGTGTCATCATTGAGAGGGGTGACAAAATGGCAAAAATATGTGTTTTAAACACATATATTTGCTATTCTATTTTGTCAAGCCGGGGGTGACATGAAATTTTCCGCAACGGTTACCACCTGACCTTGCTACGCCACAGGCTCTCTGCTGTCTCTGTCTATAGCACCTCACCCACTACGGGGTTGTATGTCAGAATATTATTGACAAAAATATAATCTAGCTTAAATATTGTGTCCTACATATCATTCACAAAAATACTGCCTTATAGGGTTTAGATTTGATATCATTTTCTCTAATGGGGCGATAATTTTGGTAAATGATATTTAAGACACAGGTTTATTTGTGAGACAACATTTAGTCCACAATACGCTGGTACCATATATACTTTGTTTCAGAGGAAGAAATTCCTAAGCAATGTTCTTGACAAAAATCTATCCCTGAAGTTAGAGGTGGGTGAGACAGCGAATTATTAGTGAGAGCCGATACAAGGGTCTGGCTTGGCCACAAGAGTCCGTCCATAGCTAAGCCATGAAAATATTTGGTATGCAAATCATGCAAAAACATCATATAAACATACGATAAAGTTTCACCTTAGTAAATCATATTATAGCATAGTATTGAGAGGAATTTAATAAAAGTGACATTAACACATTGGTACCCCCAATGTCTTAACGACAATACCGGTAGTGAACTAAGAAGCAAGTGAGTTGTCATGGTTATCCTAAACATAACTTAGAATCTTATCATAGGAGGATCAACATAATAATTATATTATATTTAACATAAGGGTTTGTAGCTCGCGCATCCTAAACTCGTTTATTTGATGGTGCTCTAATATGTGATAATGAAGTAAAAGAAGGCACAGTGAAAGAAAGTATGTACCTAGGATCTTACAATTTGCGAGTTGGGTAGTCAGGATTAATCACAGGTATTCTTGATTCACATCAATAATCTGGGAAAGGTTGCTCACTGTTGGACTTGGCCCTTTTTGCAGTTTCATTCTAGAACCTTTTGCCTTCCTTTTGTATTTTTAATGACCTGTTTTTTTAAAATCAGTTTTTGTGCCATTTAGCACTACTAATCAATACTAAAGTGCATGTGCTCTCTCTTGTAAACTAGTAAGATTGACCTAAACTTCTTTGGCATACTTAATTTACCTGTAAGTCACTTGTTCAGTGGTATCCCATATACACAGGGCCTGTAAATTAAATGGTATTGGTGGGCTTGCCGCGCTGCGCCACCCACCGAACTAGCCTTTCAAACCTGTCTCAAGCCTTTCTCTCTGCAGGGCCTGCTCACGCAGATTACTGCCACAGTGACATAGCATGTAAAGTGGTTGCCACGTCTCCAACTCCCATTTCACTACATATAAGTCACCCTAAGGTAGGCTCCAGGTTGCTCTATGGGCAGGGTGCTGTGTGGGTGAAAGGTAGGACATGTGCCCTAACTGTGTGGCATGTCTTGGTAGTGACAAACAGCCTATTTGGTTTCTCACTGCTGTGAGGCTGTCCTCTCATAGCTTTGCATTGGGGATTTCCTGATATATGCTTCAGTTGTAATTTCTAACATAACATGGGTAGCGTGATCATGTTAGGTATGTTTGGAATAGTAGTGATAAATCCTGCTTATCGGTGAGAGCGGATTTGTCATTACTATTTTAGAAATACCAATTTTACAAGTAGGCATTTTTGTGTGCTTATGGTTATTTGTGCCCTGCTTGGTTGTGTATTCACTATCTTGTTTTGACTGACAGGAGAGAGGAGATGTGCATTCACTCTAGACAGTCACAAGGGAGGTTGAGGTGTGTCCTGCCTTTCCTGGGTGATTTAGCGCAAGACTGAATAGGCCTGGTCTGCATTAGGAGTGGTGGGACGAGTTGAACCTGCTCCTGAATAGGGCTGTGCAAGCCTTCTATATTGCTATCTCTGCCCCTCTGTGGTGTGTCTGGAGCCAGGGCTTGAAATGTAAGTGGGGGTGTTGTGCACTTCTTAACAGAGTTTGGAGTGCCCCCCAGAACAAAGACATTCTGGCTATAAGTACATGGGCTGTGACCCCATGAAGGGAGCACATTTTTCGACCTGAGACCAAACCGCTGTCAGAATGACTGCCTGCGCTGCTTAAAGGATTCAACTGTACTGTTCTTCTGCTGTTTCCCTTCTACCTACGACTGGCTGGGTGGCCTATAGGACTCAATGGATTGCTTTTCTGCTTGTTGGCCTGTTGCTAGCTGGTCCCTGCCGCTGGTTGCACGTTTGGAGTGCTCTGCTGCCTCCTTAGGAGCAGAGCTTGGTAAGCGCTGTGCAACCGAACGCCACTTGGGCAGATTACTGTATCTTCACAGCAACATGTGGAGTGCTTTCCTGTGGTAGTGCTTGTAAAGTCCCCATTCACAGGTTAGGGTGGGTGAAGGGTTCCAGTGATACCACCACTGCTTGGGAGAATGCCAGCCCAAAGGATCAGCTGCTGTGATGGCACCCTGGTGACCTCACCTACACTGCCATTGCAGGAGAGTGATACGCCGCGGTCCCAGAGGAGGAGACCATGATCCAAGCAGCCAAATACTCTGGAAGTGTCCTTCCGACCCCACCCTTCTGGATTCAGGCACTGTATGGGCTGGTGAGACGACACCGCCTGCCTTCCCCTGAGAAGAACAAAGGCTGTTCTGGTTCCAGCTGCTGCACCACACGCTCGCGAGCAGCGGCCACCATGGGATTTTTCAGGTGGGGGCTAGTGGAGGGCTTTGGTGCCGGCCTCCCGTGTGTGCTTGGTGCCACCCTCTCTCCTTACTTTGGGCCATGTCCGGGGCCAATTGAAAAGTAGTCGCCTCATGGGGAAGATTCCTCGATGTAGGCCCCCAGGTGGCCGACTCTATTTTACCGTACTTCTTGTAAGTGGCCTGGAGGTGCAGCTATGCCCTAGGTTGGGTGCCTAATTACAGTAGTAAGTGTAATAGGAGAACAGGTACGCCATGCCCTAGGATTTCATGATGGTATGTGCACTGGGGTACTGAATGTTCGCTACTGATATGCTACCAGTAATTTATTGAATACTGGTGCTCTAGAATGGCATTTGGTAATTCATGTACCCTTTCACATCCTGAATTGCGTTCTCGCACTTATGTGGTCATTCATGTACTACTGGGGATGTGTGTTGATTCCTGTGATGTTATAATCTGCTGCATCTCATGCCCTGATGTTGTATTATATCTCATTTTCATTCTTGCATTGTCAGGATAATGAGTGTTGACACAGGACTTGCATAGTATGCTCAGCATCTATGATTCATGTGTCATGCCTCAATCTAATTGCTTCATATTTGTGCCCTAATATTATCATGAATGTGGTGTTACATTGCCAGGATTTGCACCCTAGGTGCAGTGATTTGATGGTGGTATATATAATGTTAGTAATTATATTTCTATGATGTGTTCACTCTACAAGTATTGACTGTAGTGCACTGCTAGGGTTGCCATGACAATTACCCGACTGGCAAAGTAATTTGTGTAATCTATCTGACGTCATGATGAGTGGCACAGTGATTTATATCATTGTGAGCTGAAGTATTTTATGAACAATACAAAGAATATTTTTAAATAGCCTTGTGTGACGTTTCTTTTTTATGGTGTGCCTAGTGTGTCAATGGTGTGTGTGTGTGTGTGTTGCGCAAACACTTTACACATTGCCTCTGGGATAAGCCTGACTGATCTGCCAAACTACCAAGGGTTTGAGCATGGGTCATCTTGGGTGTGTAACTCCCTTTCCCTGACTAGAGTGGTGGGTTCTGCCTGGCTTAGGTGCATACCCTAGCCAACCAACCCTATTTCTAACACTCACTATCAGCTCAAATGAATAAAGGGCTTATGTTTGCACTTCATTAGTGTTCGTGTGCTGTATAAATATTTTACTCATTGCCTCTAAGTTAAGCCGGACTTCTTTGTGCAAACCTATTAGAGGGTTATGCACAAGTTAATTTAGTGACTTTAGTGGTTCACACTGACAAAGATTGTGATTGTTACCTGAGTGGGGCTTCCAACCCACTCACCGAATAACCCCATTTATTCTTACAAGCAATTTTGGGGCAGTGGTCATAGGGTATTTCTAAAGTTTCAGTAGCCCAGCCAGCTGTGGCTGTTCATCCAGCATCCCACCCAGGCAATGGCACCCATCGCTTCAATCACATCACCTCAGTTCTACTCTTCTAGATTCTGCAAACGTTTTTCCCAGTTCTATCACAGCACCACTGGATGCAAGAAATATTATGGGACTGCTCAACCCTATTATGAGGCCTTGCATCCTTGCTGTGGTTTTCTCCTTTCTTTTTGCCTCAGCCTGCTGTATTTTTGCTGTATGCTGGAGTTCGTTTTGCTGGTGTAAATACTTTGGGCACTTTGCCACTGCTGATCAGTGCCAAAGTGCAAGTGCTCCATATGTAAATTGTGTTCATGGATTGGTGCTTCCATGATTACCTTATTTGACTTCCTACTAAGCCCTAGTACAGTGCACAGTGTGTGCCAAGGGCCTATAAGTCAAAAGCATCTAGTGGGCATGTAGCACTGATTGTGCCACCCATGCAAGCAGCCCTTTAAAAGGGTCTCAGACCTGCCACTGCAGAGTCTGCACGCAGTTTGCTACTGCCATGTCAACCTGGAAAGTGCGCCCACTTGCCAGGCCCTAACCTTCCCTTTTATTACATGTGAGTCATCCCTAAGGTAGACCCAAGTTACCCCTCTGGGCAGGGTGCTGTGTATGTGAAAGGTAAGACATGTACTGATGTGTGTGACATGTCCTAATAGTGAAATACAGTGTATTTCGTTTTTCACTGTGGAAAGGCTATCTGTCCATAGGAAAGAATGTGAGTTTATTTATAACATCTAATAAGTATAACTTCCCATTGTGATAAGGTAGAAATATGGTGTTTAGTATGCCTGGACTCAGAATATAAAAGTGCATCTTTTAGTAAAGATGATTTTTATATTGTGTGTTTGGCAATGCCAGTTAAAGAAAGTGGGCATTTTCTTGCTTAGACATCCTGTGTGTCTCTGCTGGTTTGTGGATTGACTGTCTAGCTTTGGAGTGACAGTGGCTGGGCATGTGCATTCTCTTTAGACAGCAACTGGGGGGGTTGAGGTGTGTCCTGACTCTCCTGGATGAGTCAGGGCTGCTTTGAATAGACTTGGGCAGCATTTAGAGTAGTGGGAGGAGATTTCAATGCACCTGAATGAGATTGGTCTGCTTTGGATAATGCTGTCTCCACCTCCTGCCAGGAAGCAGAGCCATATAGTACAGAACTGGTTTGGACTGAGCACAGCCACTCTCAGCCACAAGAGAACAAAGGGAAAGGTGGTATAAATATTTGGGCCCAGACTCCAGGATTTTAGAACTCGCTTGGATCAAGGAACCTGCCAAGAAGAAGAGCTGATGAAGCTGTGAGGAGAGACTACCATTTTGCTGTGTGCTATGCTGTGTTGGCCTGCAGTAGCTGCTTCTGTCTTGGGCAGAGAAAGGACTGGGCTGAACTTTCTGTAGCTTTTTCTGCTGAGTATCTCCAAGGGCTCGAAGTAGAGTTTTCCCCCTGTTCAAGAAGTCTCAGGAACAGCAAAGACTTCACCTTTCTCTGGGTACCACCTCTGGGATTTATGTTCCAGTTTCCACAGAGGGAAACCGCAGCCTGGCTCCATTACCAACACTGCTGCCGGCTCTGTGATCTGAAGACACAGCAGAGGGCACCGCTGCACTTCGCACTACAACCCTGGTCTCAACGACGACGATGACCGCTGCCGCCAACAAGCCACTTCTTGCATCGCAACCTGTGGGTACCGCACTCAGCACCGCCTGGGTTCACTCCACCACCCTGGTCTCACTGACATTGCTGGATGACGGTCACCAAGCCGCTGCTTGCACCGCAACCTGAGTGCACTGCACGCAGCACCGCTCCAGTTCACACTGCGATAGTGATGGTTGCCACAACTGGGCCGCACCGACGCGGTTGGCCGGAACCAAAAGGCACTGTTTACAAGTCTTCTGACACTGAAGCCAGTCCGCAACAACTGGAGTTTTTCTTTAATCAAAAATTGTGTCAGGAAGTCACATAAAAAAGGTATGGAATTTATTGTAAAAGACAAAGCACCTAGAACGCTAACCCAGTCACTACTACTGTGACTGTCATCAGCTTCTAAGCATCACTGAGCATTTAATTATTAATCAAGGACTGTTTTTAGAGTTGTGTTGGCAGGCAGTTCATCAGAGCGCTGAGGTTGAATCTGTAAAAGTACAATTGGGGGAGGAGGAAGTGAGAGACCAGTCAGCAAAGGGGAGGCCTCAATTTAATATCCTTTGTCACATACCCCAGCCAGAAAAACAAAGTCTTCCTGTAGCACAGACTCTAAGGTTCAGACCTCATGCTTGGATTCAGGACACTCCACTCCACTCCTGCACTACGTAGTCTCTGATTCTTGTGCAATTATTGAGTGCAAGGACGCGTGTAGGTCCTAGCAAGGTGCACTGGTCCCATAGCCTGCCACACTTTTTTATTCAGTTCAGATAACCTTGAATTGGTTTCTTGCCTCTACTGGGAGCCAGTGAAGTACTTTCAGGTTAGGTCCCATGTAAGCCTTCCTTTGTAAGATCAGGACATTGTAGAAGGTTGATTTTGGAGCCTCTTGAGGTATATTATTGAGTTTCTATGGTAGTACAGAGCTGATGTTGGTTCCCTCCGCAATAGTGGCCACAAATGTACCTGTGAGAAGGTAGTTTAATGACTGTGAAACAAGGAGCAGCCAGCTCTGATCATCTCTTTGCCATTTGACCACTTTACATGATTCTAGGCTACTCACGTTTTTGCTCAGTTACTCACTTTATTGCCCTTTAACTCACTTTCTTTAATTGATTAAATTAGGCTAGAAAATACTTGCTATAGAAACAGGCCGTGTATATTAATCTCACCTGTGATCAAACTGGAGATGACCAGGGGAAGGATCAGCATTTTTAGCATCCTCATGAGTATGTCTCCTGGGAAAGCGATCACCATGACGATATCAGGATGAATCGGTGATGCCATGCGCAGCAGGCCCCCACTCACTGCTCCCATGATAACACCTAAAGGAATAAAGAGGCAATACAGTTGTAAACTCATTGCTAATAGCTGATGTCAGAGAATATGTTATAATAGAGGCAATTGTTAAGCATGCAGTGAAAAGCATAACATTACTCTGTAAGAAATTGGGTTATTTGTTGTAAAGGATGGGAGCCCTGCACAAGTAATAAGCCTGTAAATGTCTTTACTGGGAAGCAAGGACCCTATTGTTACAATTGGTTGGCATGCAACAACAGTACTCAATAAATTATAGTCCAGTCAGTGCCTTTTCTTTCTTTTGTAACAATACTTTATGAATTTTACATATCATTAACACTTAGCACATTTATTACACACACTACTAAATGCGACAAATTAATTTACGTATATAAATAAATAAATATATATATATATATATATATATATATATATATATATATATATACATATACATACATATATATATATATATATATACATATATATATATTATCTACTGGCGGTCGCCAGTAGATAGTTATAGTTAGGACCGAGTTCCCATAGGAAATCTGAAAATTCTATTTTGAATAACTTTGGCGCCGGTTGACGTATCCGCGCGAAATTTTCAAAACTAATGGGGCGCTCCACTCAGCTCCTACCCTGAAAGTCTCGGGGTGATTCGTCAAGCGGGGGCTGAGAAACAAGGGGGGTCCCAAAACGCGTTTTCCCCATGCATTTTCCCATAGGACCTTTAGTCGAAGGTACAGCCCGAACGGCTGAACAGAATTACTTGAAAAAGAGGTAGTCCTCAGGTCAGGGATGTGCCTTTTGCATATATGGTGTCAATCTGTTCAGTAGTTTCTGAGAAAATTGCAGTTAAAAGTACATAAATATCTATATGCGCGCACCATGTGCGCACGGTGCCGTGCGCGAGCGTAATTCTGATTGGTGGTTAAATGTCAGACAACATTCGAATCGGTCGAAATCAGGAGGTGTCGGACGCCATTTTGTGTGTGGCAATGAAAAACAAAGGTGGAGAGCGTGAAAAGGGGGCAGGGTAGAGAGTTCCTGACCCCCTAGCCTTTGTCAAGGGGTCCCTGAAGGACCCCGAAGGGTGAAAAAAACATTTTTTTTTCAAAAAATCGCGGGGTGCGCGCACGGTGAAAAACCCTTTAAAAAAAAAAAAACATTTTAAACGAGCCATTCCATATTACAGGATACAGTCAATCTATAACTATATACATAGGTAGTTTATTGTAAAATAAATATATAAAAAATATAATAATACATACATAAATTAGCATTTAAAAAACCTTACAAATTCACTAAAAAAACCACACACACGTTATAGTTAGAAATTAGCATTTAAAAAACCTTGCAAATTCACCATAGGTTTCACACACGTTATAGTTAGGGATTAGCATTTTAAAAACCGTGCAAATTTACTGAAAAAACCATAGGTTTCACACATGTTATAGTTAGCTGGACATTTCACTCGTAAAAAACCATTTAAATTCCCCCGTTATAGTTAGTTCAGCTAAAAATAACTCGCGCGACCGCAATCCACTGCTGATGATGTCACATATTACATCACTGTATTCACTTAGATACTGTTAATAAGTCAGTTATACAATTAATTTTACCAAAAAAACATCCATTTAGACACTTATTTACCCATTTATTCTTCCATTAACCTCTAGATATACATATATAAAAAAAAAAAAATTTTCAGAAAGACACATATTCACTGGATGATGTCATCAGTGATGTTATTTGAGATGTCATCAGTGATGTCATGAGTGATGTCACTGACCATGTCATGAGTGATGTAATATGTGACGTCGTCAGCAGTGGATTGCGGTCGCGCGAGTTATAGCTAGCTGAACTAACTATAACGGGGGAATTTCAATGGTATTTTTACGAGTGAAATGTCCAGCTAACTATAACATGTGTGAAACCTATGGTTTTTTCAGTGAATATATATATATATATGTATATATATATTAAGCCTGGGCATAGTTTGCGTAGTAGCGCTACACGAAGCTATGCAAAGTGCACTTCGCACTACGCAAGCTATGCGTAGCTACGTGAGCTGCATAGTGCGGTAGGGAAAATGCTGTTCGCACTGATTGCACAGTGCCCTATGCTTGTTCGCACTGTGCAATCATTGCATACGGCATCTTGCACAGTGCAAGAGGTCGTTTTCTGCCGCTCGATTTGCGGCAGCTTTCTCAACGCGGATTGGTAGTTTCTCATCGTGAGCGGTCGCGAGCATACGTGACCCCTCTCAGTGAGAAACCTGACCTCCCCGCGGTGAGAATAACCCTGGGCGTAGGACTACGGTACGCTCACGTAGTTTGCGTAGTTTGCACAACTACGCCCTACACGAATTGCACGTAGCACAGTGCAAAAACGCATAGCGGGCATTTTTTGCTTGCTCGCGGTCCTCAATATCAAGTTGGCAACCGCGAGCGAGCAAAATGATATCCCAGCGAGACTTTTTCCTCGTTCACAATCAGCAACATCAAGTGGAAAATTAACCTCCCGGCGAGATTCTCAACGCGGGGAGGTCAGGTTTCTCATTGCGAGTGGTCACGTACGCTCGCAACCGTTTGCGATGGGAAACTACCAGTCCGCGTTGAGAAAACTGCCGTTTGAGTACAAATCTACTCGAGCAGCAGAAAACAACCACTTGCATTATGCAAGATGCCGTTTGCAATGATAGCACAGTGCAGACAAGCATCCGGCACTGTGCAATCAGTGCGAATAGCATTTTCCCTACCACACTACGCTGCTCGCAAAGCTACGCGTAGCTTGCGTAGTGCGAAGTGCACTTTGTGTAGCTTCGCGTAGCGCTACTATGCAAACTACACCCAGGGTTAGTTGAGAATCTCGCCGGGAGGTTTATTTTTCACGCTCGCGATCGGAAACTTGATGTTGCTGATCGCGAACAAGGAAAAAGTCTCACCGGGATGTCATTTTGCTCGCTCGCGGTCGCCAACTTGACTTTGAAGACAGCGAGAAAGCAAAAAATGCCCGCTCCGCTCTGCTTTTTTGCACTGTGCTATGTGCAAATCGTGTAGCGTGTAGTTGCGCAAACTACACGAGCATAGCGTAGTCCTACGCCCAGGGTTAATATATATATCAATATCAATGGCCTTGATCTTGTAGAGGCCCAACACCTCAGCAAGGAAAGATTTTTGGAACGTGACTATGATGAGAAAACTATAAACATAGCCATTAGGAAAGCCAATGATACTGACAGGAACTAGTTACTAGAGAAAAATCAACAAAAACTTAATGTAGCCAGCACAATAGATCCAGAAACAAGACTTGTCCTAACCTATAGCCGCCAACAAAATTCTTTAGGTAAAATTGTCAATAAAAACTGGTCGGTGGTGAAAAGTGATCCTGTAATTGGTAGATTGCTGCCGAAACACCTCAGTATTGCATTTAGAAAATCGAAATCCATGCGGGATTCATTAGTCAAGAGTAGTCCGGAAGTTGTGAAAACAACCATTTGGCTTACTGCCTGCAAAGGATTTGTAAAATGCAACAACTGTCGAGCATGCAGGTATGGAACAAATAAAACCACATACAAAACCCCTTTTTCAGAGGAATCTGTGAGAATCACCAAATTCCTCACATGCTATACTGAATATGTTGTTTATGTGTTGACTTGCTCCTCTGGGTTGCAGAATGTGGGCAGTACCAAGTTACAGGCCCACAAGCGTATACAGCAACACATGAGAGCAATCACCAACAACGACCCAACATATCCCATAGCGCGGCACTTGCATGAAAGTGATCTTAACCACATTACATATTTTTTGATTGACTCTATTCCAGTTTATAGACGTGGGGGCAATAGAGAAGCAAAACTGAGACATCTAGAAACTCAACATATCATTGAATTAGATACAAAGACCCCCAATGGACACAACTCAAGCGAAGATTTTTACACATGGTTGTAAAGAATAGAGCTGTGATTCCACCATCAGAATAGTGCAATATTGGCTATCTTTTCCAGATGAATTTATAAATGATTGATTGCTCAAGTAATGATGTTTGTATTCAGTCTGCTGCTGTAAGCATTTATGCTACAAATTTGCATGTTAAATGGATTTTAACTTTTATTAATAATATAAAAACATTTTTTTTCATACTTATTGTATTCAATATTTAGGAACAGTGGTTTGGGTCCTAGGTAGCACTTGGCTTTTTCTACACTTTTATTAAGCACATTAAATTAACATAGAAGACGAGAAAAAAAGAAAAAAAATGTAAGATGACCCATACGGTTAAATATACCCCATGGATTCAATACGATCATGCCAGCCATATTGGGTTGGGTAAAAGCAATGTGATGAGTAATGTATTATACAGATATTAAGTAACATGCTTTTTCCCTACTGAAACATATGATTTTACAACAATATGTTTTAGGGCAAGTGTTTAAAGTGATGCAATTTAAAACACCTCCCAGAATAAATTTTTATGTATTTTACATGAAATTAGTTGTTAATGTATTTATTATGCTTTTTAATGGATTTAACCTAATAATACATAGTTATATATTTTTATATATATTTATGACTGACTTTGCACAATATTTAAAAGCAATGATTATCCAAGGTATATCCAAGATGGCCGACGGAGCAGAAGCTCTCTCTAGGAGCTCCTGAGGTAAGGGATAGCCATCGGCTTTTTAAAGCCCTGTTAACCTAGACCATTGTGTCCAACTACCGAAACAAGTAACGTAACAAGCAATTAGTTAAAGAGACTTAAAGAGACTTATGGGAAAAAAGTCCTTTTAACGACCCTCTACCTTGCACAAAGGCTCTGGATAAGACGTCCTCCGACCCCGGCCTCGCTCAAATGATCCTGGATTGTATGCAGAGTGAGTTTCAGCTGAGGAGTCTTCAGCTATGGAGTCCCGAGGAGAACGCAAATAGGAGGTCGACGTCGTGGACAAGGAGTGGAGCAGACACCGACGATGCTTCCCCAGTCCGATGCCATTTGCCCTCGTTTTAGAGACCAATCTGATCCCACAAGCCACACTCGCATCAGAGCCATCAAGGGGACCCCCGGCACCCAGGGATACGACAATTCCTGCAACTGAGTGCTGCCTCCCATGGCAGTGAGCCCCAGATAATGGTTTGATCCCCGGAGGAACCTGCTCCCCGATAACTGCCCGGAGACCCCAGTCGTGACTGACTTGCTCGAGATCCATTGAATCCGATCCCGGGAGGAAGCGGAATGAGGCCAAAAACCCTGCGCCGACCTCTGTTTTTTTCATTTTGATCTCAGCGCCTCACTAGCTGGCTCCTAAAACCTTGCAGCTACCAAGTCACAGACTCTGCCTACAGCATCGGTGGGCCCCAGGAAGCGGCGACTGTGCCCTTTGGATCCGGCCCTTGAAAGCGGAGTCTTTCCCGAGGACGCCAACAACCCCGCTCGGACCTCTATTCTGGTGTGGCTCCAAGCCTCACCAGCTCAATACAGAAATCTTGCAGCCACCAAAGGGGAGAGTCTGCCTGCTGCGACATTGTACCACGGGAAGTGGAAACTGTGCCGTGACATCCGATTTGGTCCTGGGAAGCGGAGTCTTGGCCCGAGGACGCCAGCGGCCCCGCTCGGCCCCCTTGTATGCTCTACTCCGCAACTCACCAGCTGCCTCCAGCCCCGGCCCGTGCAGTCCGGGTTACGATCGTAAGCTGGGACCAATTTACTGCTACCGGCATGCCAGCTGACTAATTGGTGCTCAGAGAGTCCCGTCACCGGTAGAGCCTATTTACGCACATCTGCCCGCCTCCCCAGTGTTTCCCTCGCCTCCTGACTCGGCGCCTGACCCTTGAAGTGAGGAGTTCCCCCGAGACAATATGTCAATAAAACAAGCACTTGATGTGGGGATCTGGGAGTCATAGGCCTGAATGCAGCTCCATTGCATGGGTGACTCCTGCCCCACTTGCAAGGTTCACTATACATTTCTTGCAGAGAGAAGCCATTTTCTCCTAGCATTACTTCCCTATCAAGCATTTAAAATGGCTGAATTGTTATAACCCATCTAGTTAATATCGGACTGCCTGTTGAAGACTCCCCAAATGTGGCTGACATTTTGGAATGGCTACCACCACAACAGCAGCCATCTTGTAACGACTCCCAACCAATGTACAAACTGTTCTACCTATGGAAGACTCCCCAAAATTGGCAGACATCTGGTAACGACTACCAATATAACAGCAGCCATCTTGTAATGGTTTCCAACCAAAAGTAGCAGCCATCTTGTAACAGCGAAATCTCATTTAATTAACACCAAAACAGCATCTAGCTTGTAACTAAAACAGCAGCTATCTTGTAACGGCTAAAACTCATCTTATATTATCTACACCAAGCAGCAGCAATCTGTAATTAGCCCCCAACCAATCGGCAACCATCTTGTATTGACTACTTCTTTATTCCTATCTTCTCAATCAGCAATAAAGACCATCAAAATCACCCAACATAATCAACACCAAAACAGCATCAAGCATGTAACTAAAACGGCAGCCATCTTGTAACAGCTAAAATCCTATATTAGCAACACCAAAACAACAGCCCATCTTGTAATTGGCTCCCTACTAAATGGTAGCCATCTTGTAACAGCTATTTCTTCACTCCAATTTTATCAATCAGCACTAAAAACCACCCAAGAAGAATGACAATTTGACAACACCCACTAAGATATCAATCAGTTCACCATGGCTTCCACCAATACATCAGCCGTCTTTTAACAGCTAGAACACAGTAGGAGAATTAACACTCAGCAACAACCAACTGGGAATCAACTCTCAACATATTTGTTCTATGGTCGCTCCCTCCCTGTCCAAAGGAATTTCACAGCATGGGTGGACCAAACAGGATACCGAAAGGGAACAGTGCTTAGTCCATTCAATACCCCCATAATCTATCGCAAAGTGCCTCTAAAACCTTCAAACACAATCTTCTCAGAAAAAACCCTGATACCTTATTCCTAGACCCCTCCTTCAATGCCAAAAAAGGCATTATAATCAATAACCTCATATTTTTCACAAGAAAGATAGCCAGATGGTGATCGGCCTTCTCCAAGTTACTAACCATCTAGGGCCATAAAAACATTCCCTACGGAACCAGGCTTACAACGACACCCACACAAAACCTCAGAGCTACATTGAATGTAACATCCTACGAAAATGGCACCGTTTTCATTCAAGCAGCTAACAAAGACCTAGAACTATTCGACAAATACTTCTTCACCCTAAAGACCCACACCATCACCTCACCCAGGGTCGTTCAGGACCCAACTACTCCCACCATCCCTTCATCTCCTGAAGATCAATGACCCCCTACATCACCCAGAACCGATGATAGAAGTATCAACAACTCTCATCATCTCTGCGCACTAAAAAGCCACACCATCACCCCACCCAGTGTACCTCAGGTCCTAACTACTCCCACCACCCTATCCTCATCATCATCCCCTGATGATCAACGCCCCACCTCCACCCAGAACCGGGGAAAGAAGCATCATCAACTCACCTCCCTTAACATGCACAGGATTGACATACCCACCTATATCTGTCAGGAGAACCAACAATAATGCCCCTCCCTCATCACCGAACATCTTCTCTCCCCCTCCCTATCAGCAGGTGCAACAAGACTCACCCGAAGCCCAGCCGTATATCACTTCCCGGAATTTACAAAACGTTATCCTAGAAATCAGAAACATCCTACAACTCGCTGAAAAATCTCTTTCTACACTTAGACATCTTCAAAACTCTCTAGCAACAGTCGACAAGGTGATAGAAACTATCCCCATGCCCCTAACCAACCAACTCCTGTGCACAAGCAAACTCCCTAACAACATAACGGACCAGGAAATACAAACACTACTACTGCTATATGAAACTCCTTCCTGCCCCACCGCAAATAAAGAAGAATACGCTATTCTCCCGGACCCCATCAACCCAAGCAGAACATTCCATCTAATACACAGAGGAATAAACCTGAATAACCCTCAATCTTTAACCTCTAACACCGAGATTCTTGAGCCTACTTTAAAGAACCGCTCAAACTTGATCTCCTGCCTTCTACTGAACTGCCGCTCAGCACTAAAACACGCCTCTGACATCGCCGACCTCGCCCTTAACACGCAAACGGATATAATCATCCTCACAGAAACCTGGCTCAATGACTCATCCTCACCATGCCTAGACCTTCTCGTCCCTCCAGACTACAACATCATTAGACTAGACAGAACTCACAGACGGAGGCTTAGCCTGCATACATCGTTCCGACATCACCATCTCGAAGTTTCACTCGGAACCCCTCGACACTTGTGAATACCTGGGTATTTCTGTTAAATCATCAAGCATCCACTTCCACAAACTACATATACTCTACCATCCTCCAGGTTCGAATGCAGAGTTCACAGAACATCTTATGGAAATCATCACCTCTAACTCTTCTCCTCACTACAATGACATATTCCTTGGCGATTTCAATCACCATTGGGAAAATCCCTTGGACAAGCAGGTTGATGCCCTCAAAACCTTCCTAACAGACCTCTCCCTGATCCAACCCATTTCAAAGTCGTCTCACACAGAGGGTGCTACGCTCGACTGGATCATCTCTAAACAAAATACGATTGAATCGCTCTCAGTTACCCCTTGTGACTGGTCAGACCATGACATTATCACCTTCCAAATTCCCTCAGCTCTCAAGAAAACTTTTGTGAAACAAATTAAGCCAAGACAATATATAAGAGACACAAAAAACATCGATTGGAACAACATAGCCTCCCAATGTGAGAAGGCTCTCACCCCCCCAATAACATGTCAGACGTCAATGACCTCACTGCTCTCTATAACTCCTCAATGACCAAAGTCTTTGACCAAGCCGCTCCACTAAACTAAAAAGAATTCCGGACAAAGATAAAAACCCATGGTTCAGCGGAGCCCTGAATGAAGAGAGATGCAAACTTAGATCAACGGAACGGCAATGGAGGCAATATCCTTCCCCCCACCATCTTAAACTTCTCAGGAAATCTAGAAACTCCTACAATAAAAGCATTCTACAATCAAAAAAAGACTATTTCAGATCAGAACTAGACAAGGCTAAAAGTAGACTAAAGAGACTCTTTGAAATTCTGAAACAACAATCTAACAAATTTGCCAATTCCTCACTCCTAACATCGAAAGCACAGCTGAGCAGTGAAGAATTTTCCTCATTTTTCACAACAAAAGTGAACTCTCTCCAACTCGAGCTTATTGCGGCGGCAATTAACTCAGTCTCCCAAATGATCATTCAAGCCGATAATTCTGTACTACATGAGCTACCGCTGCCAAAAAATAACTCCCACTGGTCTGCTTTCAAAATGTACGATCTTAATGGCATCACCAATATTCTAGCGACTACAAAACTCAACATCCGCTTCAATAACCCTGTTCCCTCAAATTGCCTACCTCACCTCTACCATATCATCGCACCTCACTGGAGCAAAATCATCAATGCCTCGCTAGCACAAGGTCACATCCCGGATTGCCTAAAAACAGGACAATTCACCCCTATACTAAAAATAACCCCAGCTAACACCTCTGACCCCAACAACTTCCGACCAATAACCAACATTCCCATGCTAGCTAAAGTCTTAGAAAAATGTGCTCAGCAACACCTAAACCAACACATCACAATCTTCAATCTACTGAACATTCACCAATCGGGTTTCAGACCTGATCATAGCACAGAAACAGCCATCCTGCACGTAGTATATGGCGCCCTTCAAGCTCTTGCCGCAACGAAACCTGCCTACCAGTCCTACTCGACCTCTCATCAGCTTTTGATACGGTCAATCACGACAAACTACTAAGAAGACTAGAATACAGGATGGGTTTATCTGCGAAAGTCCTTCAATGGTTCAAATCCTTCCTGGAAAACAGAACACAATCGTACATGATCAACAAAATCTTTCTGCTTCCTCACCTAACCTACTAGGAGTTCCACAAGGCTCTACCCTATCCTCCACGCTATTCAACCTATATGTCGAACCACTTACCGATCTACTAATCTACTACAGCAGGCGAACATCTCCTTCCATATGTACGTGGACGACACCCAACTGTACATCAAGATCTCCTCCATCGAAGAGATAAAGACAATGAATCTAGCTCTTGAAAGGACTGTCCAATGGCTAACGACAAACTTCCTCAAGCTAAACTCACAAAACACAGAATTTCTTTTAATCTCCCCACCTAATAACACCACGGTGACAAAGGAGCGGATCAAAATGATCACTGCTCTGGACTGCACGCCGACTCTGGTGGACTCCACCTTATCACTTGAAATCACACTGGATAAGAACCTTGACATGGAAAGTCATATCAACCTATTGGCTGAAAACGCCTGCTTCCACCTCAGCTATCTCAGAAAAATGAAGCCATTCGTCAAGAAATCGGACCTCAAAACTGCAGTTCAGTCCTTAGTTATATCGAGGCGGGAATACGGATGCACAACCCTCTCAGGGCTTCCCAAAAGCTCAACCACCCATCTAAAAGCCTGTTTCAATGCTGCCACAAGACTCATAACAGGATCTAGGAAATATGAGCACCTATCACCACTACTGAAGGAACTCAACTGGCTACCCTATGAAGCTAGAATCTACCTAAAGATGGCTGGCATCACTCACAAGGCGCCACACCATGAACCCCCAGTACCTAGCCCAAAAACGTACCTTATCGGGAGGAAACAGACACTCTAGGAGCGCAGACAATCTACTTCTGAAAACCTCACGTTTCAACAAGACTAAAACCTCCAACAGAGCATCTTCCGGAGCAGCGCCAAGAATATGGAACTCGCTTCCACCATACATCAGAAAAATCTCCTCTACGCCTCTCTTCAAAAAGAAGCAAAATTATTCTTGATGACCAAATTCCTACCTTAAATCTGCACAATTACGACCCCAGCTATACAACCTCCTAAATTCCTCTACTCTCGAGTCACTGAGACCACGAAGCGAAGACCAACACGAACTTGATCTTGTTTTAATTGATTCAGAACAATTCCCATTGCTGCTATTCACCCGGACCCTTTTCCTATATGCTGCTACTTTTATGCTATGTTTTTGTATACAATGTTTTTCACTAATATGTTTTACACCTTGCTCTTTATGTAAAGTGCTCTGATACCCTACTTTGGGTCTGGTTCACGCTATAGAAAACTCTAAAAAGAAAAGAAAAGAAAATGATTGTAGTACTAAACAGAAAAGTAAGAAAACATAAAAATTTATGTATTTCTTCGATGTCTCTGTAATAGTTATCACGTGTAAGGCACTGTGCAGTTTAAATAGAACACCTTGGCTCCTAACGCGCGTCATGTGATCAAGGCCGTGTTTGGCCGAAACGCGTCAGGGCGATTGTGGTGGTTAAGAAATAAATTGCCTGGAAACACCCAAAAACAAAAAATGGGATTGTGTCTGTCTTTTCCCGAGCGAAGGGAAGCAGTGAAGAATAGCGTTTGATATATATATATATATATATATATATTCCACATGTCTCCTGACACAATAGAAGCGCCTCCACCTCACGGATCGGGGCCCGGTTAGAGGTGTGTCAGACACCTGTAAATATTCAAAGCAACACGCGCTCCTGCAGCAGCGTAATCCGGGCCACACCAACAAATGCTTGTTAAAAAAAAAAACATTTCCTTTATTTAAAAAATGATAGGCATGACGCGTTTCGAGTCAGCAGACTCTTAATCATATGCCGTGATGTTGTATCGGTGGGTTCGTTGGAGTTTTAAATAACGTAACTTTTAGACATTGAAAAAGGACACCAGTCCATGCTACCACACTGAATTTAAAGAGACAGTTAATTCATGATTTTCAGTTCGTAATATGTACCAAATTTAACAGTGCAATGAGGGTAAGTACAATTTTTCTGTTTAAGGTTATCTAATGAACCCCCAAAATGGTTTCACAGTCACCGTTTCCTTCGTTGCACAATTTCATCCGTTTTTGATGTCTTTCTCACAGTACCAAAGACTGCAGTTCCCATAATACTCCATAACTGCCCTTTAATTTCGTTTTCATTGGTTTCAATGTCGATGTTGGCAAGACTTTCCTTGCTTCTCTGTTAACCGAGTGCAAACATTGCTTCAAAGGATAATTCCATAACTCGGTCCCAGTATTTCACAGGTTTCAGTCCCGCTACCACCGCCTACCTTCACAGATCATTCTTCACACGATGATCGTTTCAAGCATGGCGTGCGTTCCAGGAAGAATCCTTTCGCATATCCTGGCTGGTAACAAGTTCATTTCCCAAGTTCAGGTGGGCCTTTTCAAATGGCCCTTCCAGCGAAGCTTCGTTCATGTTCTCTATGCCAGCCGGTGGGCACTCCTTCAAAAGAGCTTAAAGCTTCCACATGTCTCCTGACACAATAGAAGCGCCTCCACCTCACGGATCGGGGCCCGGTTAGAGGTGTGTCAGACACCTGTAAATATTCAAAGCAACACGCGCTCCTGCAGCAGCGTAATCCGGGCCACACCAACAAATACTTGTTAAAAAAAAAAACATTTCCTTTATTTAAAAAATGATAGGCATGACGCGTTTCGAGTCAGCAGACTCTTAATCATATGCCGTGATGTTGTATCGGTGGGTTCGTTGGAGTTTTAAATAACGTAACTTTTAGACATTGAAAAAGGACACCAGTCCATGCTACCACACTGAATTTAAAGAGACAGTTAATTCATGATTTTCAGTTCGTAATATGTACCAAATTTAACAGTGCAATGAGGGTAAGTACAATTTTTCTGTTTAAGGTTATCTAATGAACCCCCAAAATGGTTTCACAGTCACCGTTTCCTTCGTTGCACAATTTCATCCGTTTTTGATGTCTTTCTCACAGTACCAAAGACTGCAGTTCCCATAATACTCCATAACTGCCCTTTAATTTCGTTTTCATTGGTTTCAATGTCGATGTTGGCAAGACTTTCCTTGCTTCTCTGTTAACCGAGTGCAAACATTGCTTCAAAGGATAATTCCATAACTCGGTCCCAGTATTTCACAGGTTTCAGTCCCGCTACCACCGCCTACCTTCACAGATCATTCTTCACACGATGATCGTTTCAAGCATGGCGTGCGTTCCAGGAAGAATCCTTTCGCATATCCTGGCTGGTAACAAGTTCATTTCCCAAGTTCAGGTGGGCCTTTTCAAATGGCCCTTCCAGCGAAGCTTCGTTCATGTTCTCTATGCCAGCCGGTGGGCACTCCTTCAAAAGAGCTTAAAGCTTCCACATGTCTCCTGACACAATAGAAGCGCCTCCACCTCACGGATCGGGGCCCGGTTAGAAAAAAAACGGATGAAATTGTGCAACGAAGGAAACGGTGACTGTGAAACCATTTTGGGGGTTCCTTAGATAACCTTAAACAGAAAAATTGTACTTACCCTCATTGCACTGTTAAATTTGGTACATATTACGAACTGAAAATCATGAATTAACTGTCTCTTTAAATTCAGTGTGGTAGCATGGACTGGTGTCCTTTTTCAATGTCTAAAAGTTACGTTATTTAAAACTCCAACGAACGCACCGATACAACATCACGGCATATGATTAAGAGTCTGCTGACTCGAAACGCGTCATGCCTATCATTTTTTAAATAAAGGAAATGTTTTTTTTTTTAACAAGCATTTGTTGGTGTGGCCCGGATTACGCTGCTGCAGGAGCGCGTGTTGCTTTGAATATATATATATTCACTGAAAAAACCATAGGTTTCACACATGTTATAGTTAGCTGGACATTTTACTCGTAAAAAACCATTGAAATTGCCCCGTTATAGTTAGTTCAGCTAACTATAACTCGCGCGCCCGCAATGCACTGCTGATGACGTCACATATTACATCACTCATGACATGGTCAGTGACATCACTCATGACATCACTGATGACATCTCAAATGACATCACTGATGACCTCACTGATGACATCATCCAGTGAATGTGTGTTTTTCTGAAAATTAAATATGTTTTATATATGTATATCTCAAGGTCGATGGAAGAATAAATGGGTATATTACTGTCTAAATGGATGATTTCTTTTTGAAAAATTGATTGTGTAACTGACTGATTAAGTGTATCATAGTGAATACATGGCTTAGTGAGTAATGTTTAAATATGTAAATATCTGTATCAGTCTCTCACTTTGTGTGTGAGTGGCTGCATGGGTTGGTGAGTAGCTACATAGGTGTCTATATAGGATATTAGTTGTTTTTTTGAGTATCAGTATGAGTGTCTGCATGGTTTGGTGGAGGGTATTACGTAGTGCATAGGTGCATGAATGACTGACTCACTGTTTGTATGTGTTTAACACAGCATGTGTGCAGGACTGTATGGGTGGATGAGTGTGTGTATGGGTGTGTTAGTGAGTGAATGACTGTCTCAATAGTGTCTTTATGAGTAACTACATATGTTTTAAACTAGTATATGTGACTATTGGTGTATATAAGTGAGTATATGTGAGAGTGAGAGATTGAAAGAGTTCCTGTATGAATAAGTATGTGTTTCTATAAGTGATTGTTTAAAAGACTAAGTATGTGTAAGTTTCTGTAGAAGTAAGTGTGGTGGTGTGTGTATAACTGTATATGCAAGTAAATGGATGTTTGATTCTTTATTAGCATGAGTGACTATGTGTGTAAGTAACTCTATGGATGAGTGGCATTGTGTGACAGGATGTATAGGTATATGAGTACATATGATGAGTGAGTACATGTATGAGTGACTGTATTGAACAGTTGGTGAATGAATGGATGTGTATGTGGATCTTAGAATTACTGAAGAGGTTGTTGTTACTGGTATTGGTATGTCAATTCGTTTGTAAATTTTAGTCTCTATTTTTGTATGTGTGTATCAAAAGTTATATTAGGGTGAGAGGAGGTCTGCCACTCTATCACAAGGATGATGTCATCAGTGAGGTCATCAGTGATGTCATTTGAGATGTCATCAGTGATGTCATGAGTGATGTCACTGACCATGTCATGAGTGATGTAATATGTGACGTCATCAGCAGTGCATTGCGGGCGCGCGAGTTATAGTTAGCTGAACTAACTATAACGGGGCAATTTCAATGGTTTTTTACGAGTAAAATGTCCAGCTAACTATAACATGTGTGAAACCTATGGTTTTTTCAGTGAATTTCTAAGGTTTTTTAAATGCTAATTCCTAACTATAACGTGTGTGAAACCCATGGTTTTTTCAGTGAATTTGCAAGGTTTTTTAAATGCTAATTCCTAACTATAACGTGTGTGAAACCCATGGTTTTTTCAGTGAATTTGCAAGGTTTTTTAAATGCTAATTTTTTTTTTTTCTTCTATTTTTTCTAACATATTTTTATTTTAATTTTCTTACCTTTTATAAAGACTATGATTACATTTTTAAAATTCTTTAATATGTTTTTTTAATATATTTTTTAAAATAAACATGTAAAATTTATTTGCAGTACTTTTTTTCTATTTTTTTTTTTATTTTTTTAGTACGCATACCGTAAGCTCACGGTAAGCGTACGGTTTACGCAACGTCCGTAATTTTCCTACGCTGCTTGCGTATAGTTACGCAATTTGCGTAGCCGCGCGTACTCCGCGTGGGACGCGTACGCGTGTACGCTACACGCGCACGTTACGCGGAAGTGCCGGGAGTGACTGTTATGCGCATGCGCGCAAGCGCGTGTCTTTTTTACGCGCATGCGCACTTTTGCCGTAAGCGTACCGTAAGCGTACCGTAAGCGTACGGTAGGTCATGTGATCATGAAACACAACTTTTGATTGGTTGAAACTACTTTCAGTTCTAGAGCTCTCCTACACCACACCCATTCCCCTCATTTCTGCTTGTGATCCCTTGGGAGAAGGAGCTGGTTTGTCTTTGGGATACGATGGCAGAACAGCAGAGCTCTTCTGAGAGTGAGGCTAGCACTAGCAGCACTGTCTTGAGGCACAGATCGAGGAAACAAAAGCCCTCTTATGTATGGGATTATTTTACTTTTCCTGAAGGCCAGCAAAAGGTAAATGCACCCTTAGTGACTTGTAAGCTGTGTAAGCGTGTACTTTCTAGAGGTAATCCTAACAGGAAGTATTCCTTTGGGAATCACACCATGAAGAGACACCTCCAGGATGTACACAGAAGGACACATGGTCATCTTTTTGGAGGTAACTCTTCAGAAAGACAAGCCAGTACATCCACAGCAGCTCAGCCTGGACCATCATCTGCAGGGCTGACTCCTTCTTCTGCAGGTCAGGTGAGCCCTTCATCTGTGGGGGGAGAATCTCCTTTTGCTGGCCCTCTGGAAATCAACCCTCGATTTCGGAAGGTTGATATTCGATGCACATTTTGTCAAGATCTAATTTGCTATAGGGAGACCAGTGTTTCCCTAGTGAACAACAAAATAGATCAGCACATTTGTCGCTTTGAATAATTTTCCCATGCTTCCTTTCCTCTGTCCCTGCATGAACACAACGGTTCTTTTAAGAGCCAACCTTATCTTTCATCTTTTTTTTACATATGTTTTTAAAAACTTTTTTTTTTTTTTTTTACCGTACGCGTACGGTGCGCGTACTTTTTTTTTATTTTTAAAAAAAAACACTAAAAATCAATTATCACATTACAAGGTCCTTGAGAGACTACAATTATTATTATTGACTTACCATACTCACTCAAAAAAATATTTATTCATTTAAGGCTGGTTGCCCTTGCTGGAGTGTAGGCAGTCACCGAGAATACACATGGTGGTGGTCTGAAAAAGCAGTTTGGACATGTGCATTTAAATTAGGGGTGGGCGGAATTTGCGGAATTAACCTTCGCAAATTATCGCGAGAATGTTTAAAATTATCGCAAACAAGCAGAAATATCGCAAAGATGCGGAAGTTTTTTTCCGGCATGTTCGCGAGATTTTCTGCATGGTTGCGGGTCGCCAACTTACCCATGTGGTTGCTTGCGGGCGCGGCCATCTTGTTTTGAGTTGTTCTCGCGGTGCATGATCGCGAGAAGAAAGACGTGATCGCGCGACGCATGACGTCACTGCGGGCGCGAACTGTCGCGAGACAGCGCAAATGGCTAAAAACAATACAACATCTCATGGAGAACGCGACCGGATCAAGAAAACTTGTCGGCGAACGCAGGGATTCAGGTAAGGCGATCGCGCGCGCGCGAGAATGTATCATTTTACAGCGCGAGCAAGAAACAAATTATCGCCAAGCTGCGGAAACCGGAATTTTTGACATTTTCGCGCTCTCCGCGGAACGCAAAAATGTCAAATTATCGCAATTTCCGCGAACGGAACGAAATTTTTGCCCAGGCCTAATTTAAATAAATCAAAAAAAGTGGTTTCATAATGTGTCAGTCTGTAAAAGTGATTTTCTCTTGCCCCGAAAAAAAAAGAGCAGTAAGTGTGCTTTCAAATTGGCAAATAAATTTCGTTTTGGGACTAAAGTGAAAACATGACTCTGTGTGCAGAGAGGAATTATAGGCAGAGATTTATTGCGTATTGCTCTGGTGATTTCACAGTTGCATTAGATGGAAAGGGGGAGCGAATTTTTGGGGGAAGAAGCAGACTCTTAGCACACACCCATGTGCTTGCCATGTATAATCATGCACAGTATTTACAAGCGAGTGGGGTTTTCAGGTTTCAGTCTGTAATGCAAATACATTCAGCATCACTAAGGCTGGTTGCCCTTGCTGGAGTGTAGGCAGTCACCGAGAATACACATGGTGGTGGTCTGAAAAAGCAGTTTGGACATGTGCATTTAAATAAATAAAAAAAAGTGGTTTCATAATGTGTCAGTCTGTAAAAGTGATTTTCACTTGCCCCGAAAAAAAAGAGCAGTAAGTGTGCTTTCAAATTGGCAAAGAAATTTCGTTTTGGGACTAATGTGAAAACATGACTCTGTGTGCAGAGAGGAATTATAGGCAGAGATTTATTGCGTATTGCTCTGGTGATTTCACAGTTGCATTAGATGGAAAGGGGGAGCGAATTTTTTGGGGAAGAAGCAGACTCTTAGCACACACCCATGTGCTTGCCATGTATAATCATGCACAGTATTTACAAGCGAGTGGGGTTTTCAGGTTTCAGTCTGTAATGCAAATACATTCAGCATCACTAAGGCTGGTTGCCCTTGCTGGAGTGTAGGCAGTCACCGAGAATACACATGGTGGTGGTCTGAAAAAGCAGTTTGGACATGTGCATTTAAATAAATAAAAAAAAGTGGTTTCATAATGTGTCAGTCTGTAAAAGTGATTTTCTCTTGCCCCGAAAAAAAAAGAGCAGTAAGTGTGCTTTCAAATTGGCAAATAAATTTCGTTTTGGGACTAATGTGAAAACATGACTCTGTGTGCAGAGAGGAATTATAGGCAGAGATTTATTGCGTATTGCTCTGGTGATTTCACAGTTGCATTAGATGGAAAGGGGGAGCGAATTTTTGGGGGAAGAAGCAGACTCTTAGCACACACCCATGTGCTTGCCATGTATAATCATGCACAGTATTTACAAGCGAGTGGGGTTTTCAGGTTTCAGTCTGTAATGCAAATACATTCAGCATCACTAAGGCTGGTTGCCCTTGCTGGAGTGTAGGCAGTCACCGAGAATACACATGGTGGTGGTCTGAAAAAGCAGTTTGGACATGTGCATTTAAATTAATAAAAAAAAGTGGTTTCATAATGTGTCAGTCTGTAAAAGTGATTTTCTCTTGCCCCGAAAAAAAAAGAGCAGTAAGTGTGCTTTCAAATTGGCAAATAAATTTCGTTTTGGGACTAATGTGAAAACATGACTCTGTGTGCAGAGAGGAATTATAGGCAGAGATTTATTGCGTATTGCTCTGGTGATTTCACAGTTGCATTAGATGGAAAGGGGGAGCGAATTTTTGGGGGAAGAAGCAGACTCTTAGCACACACCCATGTGCTTGCCATGTATAATCATGCACAGTATTAACAAGCGAGTGGGGTTTTCAGGTTTCAGTCTGTAATGCAAATACATTCAGCATCACTAAGGCTGGTTTCCCTTGCTGGAGTGTAGGCAGTCACCGAGAATACACATGGTGGTGGTCTGAAAAAGCAGTTTGGACATGTGCATTTAAATAAATCAAAAAAAAGTGGTTTCATAATGTGTCAGTCTGTAAAAGTGATTTTCACTTGCCCCGAAAAAAAAAGAGCAGTAAGTGTGCTTTTAATTAATTTTCTATTAATTAATAGAGGAGATGGTGTGCACTTCACTGATGAAGGGAACAGAGTCTTCCTCTTGAACCTTAGACTCTGCATCGGTACTTACTTGTAGGTACCACTTAAAAATCACTTCATAAACACAACGGCTCTTTTTAGAGCCCCCTAATATCTAAACACTTAAATCTGCATTTCATTTCATTTTTGTATTTTTTTTTTACCGTACGCTTACCGTAAGCTTACCGTACGCGTACCCCGTGATTTTTTTTTAAATCAATAAATGTTTTCTTTGTACTTTACAGTCCTTCTTTGACCCCCTCACAAATGTAAGGGGGTCTGTAACTCTCCTCTTTGCCCCCTTTTCTTGTTTTCACTCTTTTTTTCAGAGTGAAATACACAAAATGGCGGCCGCCGCTTCCTGGTTTCGGCCGATTCGAATGTTTACTAAGATCTAAGAGCCAATCAGAATCGCGCTCGCGCACGCCACCGTACGCTTACGGTAAGCGTACGGTAAGCGTACCGTAAGCGGGCTCAGATATATATATTGATTTAAAGGCTATTTTCTCAGAATCTACAGAACAGATTTACACCAAACCTACAAAAGGCACTTTCTTGACCTAGGGACTACCTCTCTGCCAAATTTCGAGTAATTCTGTTCAGCCGTTCGGGCTGTAGCTCGTTCTAAAGGTCCTATGGAAAAATGCATGGGAAAAACGCGTTTTGGGACCCCCTTTTATCTCAGCCCCCGCTTGACGGATCCCCCCGAGACTTTCAGGGTAGGAGCGGAGCGTAGCGCCCCACCTATTTTGAGAAATTCGAGAGGATTCGTCGACCGGCGCCAAAGTTATTCAAAATAGAATGTTGCGGTTTTCCTATGGAAAAGGGGTCCTAACTATAACTACCTACTGGCGACCGCCAGTAGGTAATATATATATATATATCTATATATATATATATATATATATATATATTATCTACTGGCGGTCGCCAGTAGATAGTTATAGTTAGGATTGTGTTTCCATAGGAAATCCGCAACATTCTATTTGGAATAACTTTGGCGCCGATTGACGAATCCTCGCGGAATTTTCCTTGCCTCAGCGCCTGTGTAAGAATGAATTCACCTGCTTCCTCTCAAGCGAACTACATGGGGTTCACAGGACTGACTACCCGGCCCATGATACACCAAACAGACGGAGAATTATCTGCCGGCCCACAAGGGCGTGTCCTAATCCACCTAATAAATGGAGGGATTTACCTGGCAGTTGTGTCCGTTCAACTCTGTGTTAGCTGCTAAGAAGAAGGGCGTAAGGCCCGAAACACGTCCAGCATGAATTGTCTTGTGTTTGGTTGCAGCGGTGTCCCTGGTGCGATATTAATCTGAATCGAGTGCTTCCCGCAAAAGGCAAACCTTTCATTGATATATATATATATATATATTCACTGAAAAAACCATAGGTTTCACACATGTTATAGTTAGCTGTACATTTCACTCGTAAAAAACCAATGAAATTCCCCCATTATAGTTAGTGCAGGCAACTATAACTCACGCGACCGCAATCCTCTGCTGATGCTAATACTGTATTTAGACACTTATTTGCCCATGTCTTCTTCCATTAAATTTTAGCTATACATA
The DNA here is from genome assembly GCF_964204655.1 of Triturus cristatus. Lineage (NCBI taxonomy): Eukaryota > Metazoa > Chordata > Amphibia > Caudata > Salamandridae > Triturus > Triturus cristatus. The sequence goes on along the minus strand of NC_140583.1, from coordinate 105,485,403 downwards.
TATTACAAATATTTTTTTTTCATAAAGACACATATGTCATCAGCAGAAGATTGCGGTCGCGTGAGTTATAGTTGCCTGCACTAACTATAACGGGGGAATTTCATTGGTTTTTTACGAGTGAAATGTACAGCTAACTATAACATATGTGAAACCTATGGTTTTTTCAGTGATTTTGCAAGGTTTTTTAAATGCTAATTCCTAACTATAACGTGTGTGAAACCTATGGTTTTTTCAGTGAATTTGTACGGTTTTTTAAATGCTAAGTTACTTTACGCCATTCGTGGCGTGCGCGTCCAGTTAACGCAGTTCGTTCCGTGCGCGCACGGTGCACTTCGCGCACCGTGTGCGCACAGTGAGCACGCGGTGCGCTTCGCGCACCGCGCGCCCACTTTACGCAGTTAGTGCCGTGCACGCACGGTGGTCACGCGGTGCGCTGCGCGCACCGCGTGCCCACGTTATGCGGGATGGGCCATGTACGCACGATGCGCTTCGCGCACCGTGCGCACATGGGGGACATATTATGCGCATCGTTGTGAAATGTATTCTTTATTATTTTCATATGTGAAGTGTTTGCAATGCACAAATGGTGCCCTTCGGGCACCATTTGCACACGGGGCGGGGAGAGTGTGGATAATTAAAAAAAAAAAAAAAAATTTTCCCGTATGCGTAATCGCCGATTTTTCGAAAAAAAATAATAATTTTTTTTTTGCCTTGGGGGTTGTTTGGGGACCCGTATATCACTGCTGGGTGCTTATGATCTCAATATACTGCCCCTTTAGACATTTTTTGGCTTCATTTTTGCTGCCCCACTCAGAGTGCGAGAGAGAAAATGGCGGCCGCCGCTTCCTGGTTTTGGCCGATTCGAATGTTTACTAAGATCTAAGAGCCAATCAGAATCGCGCTCGCGCACGTCACCGTACGCGTACGGTAAGCGCACCGTAAGCGCACCTTAAGCTGTCTCAGATATATATATTGATTTAAAGGCTATTTTCTCAGAATCTACTGAACAGATTTACACCAGACCTGCAAAAGGCACATCCCTGACCTGAGGACTACCTCTCTGCCAAATTTCAAGTAATTCTGTTCAGCCGTTCGGGCTGTAGCTTGGACTAAAGGTCCATTGGAAAAATGCATGGGGAAAACGCGTTTTGGGACTCCTCCTTTTTCTCAGCCCCCGCTTGAGGAATCCCCCCGAGACTTTCAGGGAAGGAGCGGAGCGGAGCGCCCCACCTATTTTGAAAATTTCGCGAGGATTCGTCGACCGGCGCCAAAGTTATTCAAAATAGAATGTTGCGGATTTCCTATGGTAAGAGGGTCCTAACTATAACTACCTACTGGCGACCGCCAGTAGGTAATATATATATATATATATATATATATATATATATATATATATACTATCTACTGGCGGTCGCCAGTAGATAGTTATAGTTAGGATTGTGTTTCCATAGGAAATCCGCAACATTCTATTTGGAATAACTTTGGCGCCGATTGACGAATCCTCGCGAAATTTTCAAAATAGGTGGGGCGCTCCGCTCCGCTCCTTCCCTGAAAGTCTCGGGGGGATTCGTCAAGCGGGGGCTGAGAAAAAGGAGGAGTCCCAAAACGCGTTTTCCCCATGCATTTTTCCAATGGACCTTTAGTCCAAGCTACAGCCCGAACGGCTGAACAGAATTACTTGAAATTTGGCAGAGAGGTAGTCCTCAGGTCAGGGATGTGCCTTTTGCAGGTCTGGTGTAAATCTGTTCAGTATTTCCTGAGAAAATAGCATTTAAAAGCATATATATATCTGTAAGCGCGCACCGTGCGCGTACGGTAAAACTTACCGTACGCGCACGCTGCCGTGCGCGAGCGCGATACTGATTGGTTGTTAGATCTTAGTAAACATTCGAATCGGTCGAAACCAGGAAGTGTCGGCCGCCATTTTGTCTCTCGCAGTCTGAGGGGGTGAAAAACAAAGGTGGAGAACGTGAAAAAGGGGCAGGGTGGACAGTTCCTGACCCCCTAGCCTTTGTCAGGGGGTCCCAGAAGGACCCCCAATGGCCAAAATTTCCTTTAATTTTTTTGCGAAAAATCACGGAGTATGCGTAGCGTGCGTGTACGGTAGAAACGGAAAAATTCCGCGAACTGCGTAACGTGGGCGCGCGGTGCGTGAAGTGCACCGTGCGTGTACGGTACGCGCACGGTGAAAAACCTTAAAAAAATACATAACTTAGCATTTAAAAAACCGTACAAATTCACTGAAAAAACCATAGGTTTCACACACGTTATAGTTAGGAATTAGCATTTAAAAAACCTTGCAAATTCGCTTAAAAAACCATAGGTTTCACACATGTTATAGTTAGCTGGACATTTCACTCATGAAAAACCATTGAAATTCCCCCGTTATAGTTAGTGCAGGCAACTATAACTCACGCGACCGCAATCCTCTGCTGATGACGTCAGATATTACATCACTGATGACATATGTGTCTTTCTGAAAAAAAATATTTGTAATATATGTATAGCTAAAAATTAATGGAAGAAGACATGGGTAAATAAGTGTCTAGATACAGTGATGTAATATCTGACGTCATCAGCAGAGGATTGCGGTCGCGTGAGTTATAGTTGCCTGCACTAACTATAACGGGGGAATTTCAATGGTTTTTCACGAGTGAAATGTCCAGCTAACTATAACATGTGTGAAACCTATGGTTTTTTAAGTGAATTTGCAAGGTTTTTTAAATGCTAATTCCTAACTATAACGTGTGTGAAACCTATGGTTTTTTCAGTGAATTATATATATATATAAATACACAGTCCTGCTCCCAAGAAAGAAGGTACGTACACAAGGCTGTTAAGATACGGCTTTTTTATTTTTTGGGTCTTCCTCGACCCAAAGATTAGAGACACGCGTTTCGGCTTTGCAGAAGCCTTTATCATATATATATATATATATATATATATATATATATATATATATATATATATATATATATATACTGGGAGCAGCTTTTTCTTTTGGATGTTTTGCGGTTAGCTCTGACCACGAGGTGCCCCGCGGCGGAAGAGCCGATCCACCGCGTGAAATAATAAGAGATGCTGTTGGAACTTCGTGTCTAGTTGGCGATTTGAAATTTCAAGGCGGCAAGTGTGATGCCTAAACAACTGTCCATTGTGGATTTTATTTTGATAAGGGAAATGACGGCGTAATCACCATGAATTTACTAATGTAGAACTCTGTCTACCAGAATGCATCTGTTGCCCACGCCCATTAGGGTGGAACATAAAACCTGTGCAGCTGTGCGGAGAACATTGTTGCTGCTTCCCAAATATGCCTGTACCAGTGAGAAAGGGAGGTGAACTCTTGAAACACGTATGGTTTTGAAGGATCAAGAGTTTGTTGCTTTATGGACGCAGCTGCAACCTTGTGAAAATCTTCAATAAATGGTATTGAAGCACGAAGTGTGAGGCACCTCAATGCTGGGAGCAGCTTTTTCTTTTGGATATATATATATATATATATATATATATATATATATATATATATATATATATATTACCTACTGGCGGTCGCCAGTAGGTAGTTATAGTTAGGACCTATTATCCATAGGAAATCCGCAACATTCTATTTGGAATAACTTTGGCGCTGGGTGACGAATCTTCGTGAAATTTTAAAAACTGGTGGGGCGCTCCGGTCCGCTCCTATCCTGAAAGTCTCGAGGTGATTCGTTAAGTGGGGGCCGAGAAAAAAGGGGGCTCCCAAAACATGTTTTACCCATGCAATTTTCCATAGGAACCTTTAATCGCAGCTACAGCCCGAACTGCTGAACGGAATTACACCAAATTTGGCAAAGAGGTAGCCCTTGGTTCACACTCATGCCTTTTGGTTAAATGGTGTAAACCCATTTAGTAGTTCCTGAGAAAATCAAAAGTAAAATCACATATATATCTGGGTGGAGCCTAACCACATATCTCATCGTGAGATCTGATTGGCTGTCAGCACTTCATCCAAGAAGTGTCGGCAGCCATCTTGGGACCAATATACATGATAGCACCTCATTAAAAAGCATTGCAGTTAACAGAAGTTTTTAAGACTTTAGTTACGTTATAAATCATTTGTTGATGGTACCATACTCATTTTAGGAATTGTGGTGTGTTCTAAGGTGATTTTACCATGTGAAAAAGCCTTCTGCTGGGATATCATGAATCATATTTGAGAGAAAACTATTTTCTCATGCTTTTTCCACAGAGGTTTGGAAGGTGATCTATAAGCTAAACTGAGAGCATATTTTCTGTAAATTCACATTATCTTTCTCAGTCATGTGAGAATGAAGTTCTGACATTCTCAGTAAAACATGTACATCCAACAAGGGCAGAGACTGTCAGTTGATTCCTTTGTGTTCTACTGCAGCTTCCCAGAGTGTTCTAAAGAACAACTAGAGTGCTAACAGTCTTACTTATGACAAAAGTATGGCACACCTGAAGCCATCTTGATTGGAATAAAGTGGAAACCCTTAAAACATTTAAGTTGCAAAGGAACAAAACGAGGGGGTTCATTTTGCCATAGAAATTATGATTAGTGCTGCAGAAAGAAAAATTAGGGCACATTTTGACTTCTCAAATCCTCTTCTATTTCATTAAAATATTCTGACATGCAGACTGAAACATGCACTTTGAATGCCAGCAGCAGACTTCCCTGGTGAGCAGTAGCTTAACTACAGTAATCTAATGAGCAACTAGAGTGCTAACATTCAGAATTTATGGCAAATGTGTGACATATCTGAATGCCTTCTTGATGGAACCAAAGTAAAAATCTGAAAGCATTTCCTACTGAGGAGACTACAGTAAATGAGGAAATTAGGAAACTTCATAACAAATAAGTCTCCCAAGATGGCCACCAGAGACAAAAGAGCCCAAATGTAGCACAAATATCACACAGATGTAGCCCAAGTATAGCCCAATGACAGAATGTCCCAGAGTGTTCTTAAGAACAACTAGAGCGCTTACTGTCTTACTTATGACAAAAGTAGGGCACACCTGAAGCCATCTTGATTGGAATAAACTGGTAACACTTAAAACATTTAATTTAAAAAGGAACACAATGAGGGGGTTCATTTTGCCATAGAAATTTTGATTAGTGGTGAAGAAAGAAAACTTAAGGCACATTTTGAGTGACTTCTCAAATCCTCTTCTATTTCATTAACAAATTGTGACATGCAGACTGAAACATGCACTTTTAATACCAGCAACAGACTTCCATGGTGAGCAGTAACTTTACTACAGTGATCTAATGAGCAACTAGAGTACTAACATTCAGAATGTATGGCAAATGTGTGACATATCTGAATACCTTCTTGATGGAATCAAAGTAAAAAACTGAAAGCATTTCTTACTGAGGAGAATGCAGTAAATGAGGAAATTAGGAAACTTCATAACAAATATATCTCCCAAGATGGCTACCAGAGACAAAAGTGCCCAAATGCAGCACAAATATCACCCAGATGTAGCCCACATGTAGCCAAATGACAGAAGTGTGCAAAACACTTTTGGTTTTTTGTGTTTTTGCAGTTTTATATAGTGCAGACTTGTCAGGTATTGGAGTGCTTTACATGAGCATTGGTTACATCACACAAGAACAAATTCATTTTGGTTGTAGACATGGGGAGATTAAGTAATTTGACCAGAATCACAGAATGTAGAGCTGAAGCAGAAACTTCAACCTGGTTCCCCAGTTGCAAAGTCTGCAGCTCTGGAAGTAACACCACATCCTCTCCCCTAAGTGCAACATTTAATCAAGTGGTCAACTGGATAAAAAACATAAAGATAACAAATAATTTAAAAGTTCTTTGTCGCTATTTGAAAACTCAGAAAATATGTCCTCATTTTAGTTTTTTAGAGCACTAACCATAATTGTGATGCAAATAAGACCCTCTCATATATGTAAATTCTAAAGGAAATGCTCTAGGTATTTCAGTTTTGATTACATCAAGTTGATGTCAGGCGTTCCACACTTTTGTAATAAATATAGAATGTTAGCAATCTAGTTGTTCATTAGGATACTGTTGAGAGGCAGAGGCCAGGGGCGCGGACTCTGAAAATTGAAGGCAGGTAGGAGAGTGCAGAGGCAACAAATTGACCACACTGGGCAGGCAGGAAGGGCAGTGGCAGCACAACAGACTATGGTGGGCAGTGGAAAGAGGGGCAGGGGCAACAAACCAACAATACAGGACTGTCAAGAGAGGCTGTGGCAATATAATAGACCATTGTGGGCAGAAGGAAGAGGCAGTGGTAGTACAACCATACATGCCAACTGACCCGATTCAGCCAGGAAACGTCCAATGTTTTTAAGCTCAAATGGGCTTTATTTGATCTGTCTCCTGTCTACAATCTCCTCTTTTTCAATGTAACTCAAAGGGGAAAATCAATACCCCAGTTCTTTTTCAAAATCTCCCTCTTACCAAGTTAAAAATGTTCGCAAGTATGGTACATTGGATCATGGAAGGAAATGGGGTAGGGACATGGACTTGGATAACAGAGGACAGGAGGGACATGGAGAGGTGCACCAAACTGACTCTGCAGGGCAGGCATCAGAGTTTGCAGCAGCACAATACACCACACAGGGCATGCAGGATGGGAGTGCAGCACAACAATCCATAGAAAGCAATAGGGAGAGGACAGGACCATGCACATGGACAACAGAGAACAGAGGAGAAAGAGGCAATGGTAGCTAGCTGACCATAATGGACAGACAGGAGAGAAAGCTGCAGCATAACAGACCATAAAGGGCAGGAGGGACGGATCAGGGGCATTATAATGGAACAGACAAGCCAGGAGGGAGGGAATAGGGGTCTGCACATGGAAAGAGAGGGCTGGGGGCAAGGGGGCAGGGCAGGAGCAGCAAGATGACCATGGAGGTCAGGCAGGATGGGCACTAGAAGCAAGACACACCATGGAGAGCAACAGTGAGACTATGATGGCATACACACAGACCATGGAGGGAAGGTGGGAGGGGGTCAGGGGCAGCTAGCTGACCACACAGGGAAGGTGGGAGGGGCCATGGCAGCACAGAAGACCATGCATGGCAATCGGGAGGGTTAGTGGCAGCACAATGGCTATGATGGGCAAGAAGGAGGGTGCAGGGGCATGCACAAAGGACCATGGAGGATAGAAGGGAGGGTCAGGACCTGGGTACAGACAAGAGAGTTCAGGGGAAGGGGCCTCACAACAGACCACGCGGGGCAGGCAGGAGGAGCAGTTGCAGCACAACAGACCAGGGAGGGCAGAAGGGTGTGGCAGTAAAATGGACCATGGAGGACAGGAGGAAGAGGATAGGGGCATGGAATGTGGACAGGCAGGGTGGAGGTGGCAGGGACAGGTTACAGTTATCTGACAATGCTAGACAGGTGGAGGGGAGTGGCAGCTCAACAGAACACTCAGAGTAGATAGGAGTGGCAGGTCCATGGAACATGGTGGGCAAAAAGGATGGATAAGGGGCATGCACAAAGACATCGGAGGGCAGGGGGAAGGAGAATAGGGGCAGCAAGCTAAGCACAGCGGCTAAGCAGGAGGTTAATGATGGGGCATAGAATTGGGCAATTGGAGGCAGGAGGAGTGGACTGGTACATCATGCTAAATGGAGGGCAGTGGCAGTACATCAGACCATGCATGGAAGGAGGGAGGAGGCTAGTCCATGGATTCAGACAACATAGGGATAGGAAGGAGGTGGATGGGGCAGCAAGCTAACAGTTCAGAGAAGGCAGGAAGGCCAGTGGCAGAACAACGGCCACACAGGGCTGTAATAAGGGAGCAGGGACATGGACTTGGACAATGGATGGCCAGGAGGAGGGAAGGCAGGAGCAGCAAGCTTGGGTTGGGGCAGCACAATGCCAGGCCCTGCTTCCAACCCCCCACCATCCATTGTGATATGCATCTTACTTAACGTAAAAAAAAAAGCTAGAAATTTGCTGAAAGAAACAAAGATTACAGGGACGGTATAGTTAGACTCAGATTTCACTCATACACAACCAGTGAAATTTAGCAGTTATAGTTACCTGAGCTAACTATTACTTACGCCCCCGCAATGTACTGCTAATGACCTCAGACATTACATCATTCATGACATTGTCAGTTACATCACTCATGACATCACTCATGACATCTCAAATGAGCTGTGAATGGAATGGAACTATAATCGGTAGAACTTCATTTAGGGATAGTGTGTGTATATGAACACCCCTTTCTTTCCTTTTATTTCATGTAAGAACCATTATAATACTCAACGTGCCCAGATTAATATGTCCGATAGCCTTTCACTTTAAAGTATTGTGTAGTCCATTGTTTATGTTGATGTTTGCAATTCTAAGTATGTTTATTATGAATAAGTCACATTGACGAACATACAGGTATGGCGGTCACGGGGCAAGATATGCTGAAATGACATTGTGTGCATATGAACTCTTGTTTTCTTTTCTTTATTGTATCAATTCCTAAATTTTCACTTTATGACCAGGCCAATATGGCCGCCAGCTTTTTGGATTAAAGTAATGCACTGCTGATGACGTCACATATTACATCACTCATGACATGGTCAGTGACATCACTGATGACATCTCAAATGACATCACTGATGACATCATCTACGTGATCATCTGATGCACCTCCTCACACCCTAAAATACAGACTACCATTCTCGAAACCATAGACACACCAATACTAGTACAGCTACAATATTCTGTGCACTATGCATACAGACCTCTAATCAGCTACATAGCTTTGATACAGTCTTTTAAATACTCAGTAAGTACCTATGCAGTCTAGGAATCCTTCTGCCTATCCCATGCACTTCTCCATTCAACCATCCAGCACTATCTACGTATCCTATTACTCTGCCAATACCTAATAACTAATAAATTTAGCATGCACTCTCTTTGCAGCACTGAAATTACTCCAGTTATTAGTCATATACTTAAGGAATGGCCTAGCCACTAACACAAGTGAAGGTACAATATTTTGTACACTATGCATGCAGACCTCTAACCAGCTACATACTATTGATACGCTCTTCTAAATACCCAGTTAATACCTATGCAGTCTAGGAATCCATCTGTTTGTCCCATGCACTTCTCCATTCACCCATCCAGCACTATCTATGTATCCTATCACTCCACCAATACCTAAGCACTTATAAATTCAGCACGCACTTTCTTTGCAACACTGAAATTACTCCAGTTATTAGTCGTATACTTAAGGAATGGCGTAGTCAAAAACATAAGTGCAGGTACAATATTTTGTACACTATGCATGCACACCTCTTACCAGCTACAAACTATTGATACGCTCTAAATACCCAGTTAGTACCTATGCAGTGTAGGAATCCTCCTGTCTGTCCCATGCATGTCTCCAATCACCTATCCAGCACTATCTACTTATCCTATTACTCCACCAATACCTAAGCACTTATAAATTCACTATACACTCTGTTTGTAATACTGTAATTATTCTAGTTACTTGTCATGAACTTATGGAATGGCCTAGCTACAAATACAAGTACATCTATATTATTTTTTGCACTATCCAAGCAGACCTCTAACTAGCTACATACTATTGATAAACTCTTCTAACTACCCATTTAGTACTCATGCAGTGTAGGAATCGTCCAGTCTGTCCCATGCACTTCTTTAATCACTTATTTACCACTATCTACTTATCCTATCACTCCACCAATACGTAAGCACTTATAAATTAAGTGTTCACTCTGTTTGCAGCACTGTCATTGTTCCAGTTACTAGTGGTATTCTTATAAAATGACCTCGGCACCAACACAAGTACACATAAAATATTCTGTGCATAATCCCTACAAATCTCTAAGCATATACATACTATTGGTCCACTCCATTAAATACTGAAGTAGTACCCATGCAGCGTAAGATACCTCCTGTCAGTCTCATGCAATTCTTCAATCACCGATCCAGCACTATTTTCTTATTGTATCAGTCTGCCAATACCTAAACACTTATGGGGCAGATTGACAAGCACCCTGTGCCGCCAGGAAGTCACTTTTTGTAACGTAGTGATGGCGCCAGGCACTCCTTCATATTTACAAGGAGAGGAAAAGCCACCATGCGTGTTTTTTCCTCTCCTTGTATTTACGACCCCTTCATACACAGAACTTTGCGTTGAAGGGGCGTCCCATAGGTGTTGCTGTGGGTGTTCCCAAGCAACATCCATAGAATAAGACACATCTCCAGATTTATGAGAAATCGTAAATCTGGAGATGTGTGTGAATGCTGCGCCATCCTAGAGTTGGTGTAGCAAGGCGCAATGAGGAGAATTGTTTTAATTTCTCCTAATTTTTTCCTCTTTCAATGCATGCTGCATTGCACAGCATACATTGAAAGAGGAAAATGCCTTTACTGATTGTTTTTGTGCAGGAAGGTGTCCCTTCCTGCACAAAAATAATCTCCACACGACACAGACATCCTTGCACCATGGTGCAAGGGTGCCTGTGTCACTGCATGGCTGCAGTTTGTACAGCAGTGCAGGGGAAGCACAGAGTTGCAACATATTTATGTACATATGTCACATCCCTGTGCTTCGGAAGTGCCACAGTGCAGTGCAGCTAAAGAGCTTGCAGTGTCACGCTACAGTACTTCCTCATAAATCTTCACCTATAAATTCACCATACACTACAAATGCATTCTTTCAGTTAATCATGCTGTATACATATATTCAACCAAACTTTCACACATTACCTTGCAATTATAGTTCTTTCTTTAACCAGATAAGGTAGTTCTGATAAGACCTTTTATTTCTTCTTTTTTCTTTTGCATTTTTTTTTATTTTTTTGAACAATTTTGTATGTTTTTTGGTTTTTTCAAAAAATGAACAAAAAAAAGATCGAATAAAACAGGAAACATTTGGAATTACTTATCATTCCAAAAACAAACAAAAAAAAAATTAACAACGATGGTTGCGTTGCGCAGCACAAACCACCGACTGCTCACCGAAGCATATAAGTTTCTTACACTTCACGCAGTGTTGCTCGAGAGAGGCAAATTCTGGCCTTCCTGAGGACGCTCCAGATGCACTTGCCACAGCAGGTGAGGGGTTCAAAGCAGCTCGCCTCATTTCCTCCAGAGCAAGATTGAGAGGATGTGTGGTCCGGAGATGCTTGTACATAGAAGCAGTGCCACAAGAGTATTTTTTTCACTGCCTCTTGACAGGACTCGGTCACAAATTTTGCACGTCACCTTTCTTGCATTTACTTTCTTCTCTCCAGGAGGAAAAGTGAAAAATTTCCACACAACAGATTCTGGCCTCTGTGGACGTGGTGCCTCCTGCAAGAATTCTTCTTCAGAAGATTCTTCCTCCTGCTGCTGTCCAGATGCCATTTTGTTTGATATTTTTTGAAAAACACCCAAAAAAACAAGCAAAAAGGGTTCTTGTAGGAAAAGAGATGTCTCTCTAAAGATGCTCCTACAAGAATGATTAAAATGGGTGGGGTCCTTCAGTAGTTACAGTGGGAAATGTTATGAACCTATGAAACCTTTTTTTTTGCGGTCACATGGGATCCGCACACTCTGCGGTCACGAAGCACGCACCCGATGCGACTTCGCGAAAATATATTTAAAAAAAATATAAGTTTAATATAAGTACAAATATATTATTTTTATGAATATCTTAGAGAGTCTCTTGCCCTAATATGTATATTAAATACACATACATATCATTTTAGAACATTAAAAAAATGTGTGGGAGTCACGCACCCAGCGCGCCCCAGCACGTATATGATGTCACGCGGGACCCGCCACTGCGTAAGCGTCGCATATCGTAATGCGCATGTGTTGCGAATGTGCGGGAGCAGGAGTCGCGGACTGGTCGCATACCGATCGCGCACATCACGTTATTTTAAATGTATATGATGTAACGGTAAAACACGCAGCCGATGTTTCTAAAATGGTGGCTAGAATCCGCGCACCCACCGTGATGTGTACGCTTTGGGTGCACGACTCCGAAAAATGTTGGGAAAAAAAGAAAATAATATAGATATATTAAAATAAAAAAATAAAACAAAAATATGAAACAATATTTCAGTTGTAATTTTTTTAATTGTTTTTGCAATTTTCAGAAAAATATATAATTTTATTTAATGAATAAAATATTTATAAATAAACAGTTAAAAAACTGTAGAAAATCAGTACAAAAAATAAGTATAACTTCTTTTACACTTAAAAATTAGAATTTAAAAAACCTTTGAAATTCACTGAAAAAACCATAGGTTTCACAGACGTTATAGTTAGAAATTAGCATTTAAAAAAGCTTTGAAATTCACTGAAAAAACCATAGGTTTCAGGAGTGTTATAGTTAGCTGGACATTTCACTCGTACAAAACCATAAAAATTCCTCAGTTATAGTTAGTTCTGCTAACTATAACTCGCGCGCACGCAATACACTGCTGATGATGTCACATATTACATCATTCATGACATGGTCAGTGACATCACTGATGACATCACTGATGACATCTCAAATGACACCACTGATGACATCACTGATGACATCATCCACATGACAATCTGATACACCTCATCATACACTAGTATAACCTTTCATCACTCACTGTAAAATACAGAGTACCATATTCGAAGCCATTGACACACCAAAACTAGTTACTACGTACCCACCCACTGATTCCTAAGTCTACACACACAACTAACCATTCAACAACAGAATCACTTATACATGCAGTCACTGATTAATAGAACACTATCAAATGCACTTATACACATATATAGACATTGAGACATCAGCAGTCATCTTAGTCGGTTATGCAGTCTTCCTACTCACTCATGAAAAAAATTAGTCACACTTACATTTACTCACACAATTATACACACAACACCTCATTTATTCAAACACATAGTAACTCATAGCTAATATGTTAAAAAAGCACCATTACAATTATACATTAATTCATATAGTTACTCTCACAATCACTGACTCTTATATATACTTATTTATATACACCAACTCTCACATACAATGCCTTTTATTTTTTTACTTTGTTGAAGATGTACAACTAAAACATATATTCGCTCACCAACACACAAATAAATACACTCAGTCACCCAAACAACTGTTTCCACATGCACTCTTAAACCTAAACACCTAGTCAATCAACCATTCACACATCTATGAATAGTTACACACACCCCATCCAACCACACACAAACTCAGTGTCCCATACAAATACTCACCCAACTAATTAATAACTAATATACACACTCATGTAGTTAGTGACCAACTGATGCAGCATGTTATACAACAACAGAGACAGTGATGCACATATTCACATAGTTTAGTTACTAATCCATGTATTAAGTGAGACACTTTTAATTACTCACTTAAACAGACAGTCAGACAGCTACTAAATCCTCCATCCAGACAGTTATATATCCACTCAATCTTCAATACAGATTGGTATATATAAATATAATACATATTTAAATTTCAAATTAAACCACATTCACTGGATGATGTCATCAGTGATGTCATCAGTGATGTCATCAGGGATGTCACTGACCATGTCATGAATGATGTAATATGTGACATCATCAGCAGTGCATTGCGGGCGCACGAGTTATAGTTAGCAGAACTATAACGGAGGAATTTCTATGGTTTTGTACGAGTGATATGTCCAGCTAACTATAACACCCCTGAAGCCTATGGTTTTTTCTGTGAATATATAGATATATATATAAGACTTCCATGGGCACCTGTTTCGCCTTAAGCTACACCAATCTCATGGTGGGCTGGTGGAATAAGCAGGTGCTCTCGAATGACAAATCAGAACATTGGATCTTTAATGTTACCAAATGGCTGAGGTATATCGATGACATTTTCTTTGTCTGGGAGTGGACGGAAGTGGAACTTAACAAGTAAACCTGAGATTTACTAGATACTACAGCAAAGAATCGATTGATTTTCTAGATCTCAAGCTCACAGTTGACAATGGCACCATCTGTACCAATCTCTCCAGGGGAAAAAAACTGCTGGTAATTCAATATTACACGCCTCCAGTTGCCACCCACCTAACTTCAGATGGGGCATACCATACAGCAAGTTTTTAAGGTCCAAACGAAACTGCAGCACCGCTAATACCTAGGAGCAAACCAAACATGACTGGTTTAGAGAGAGAGGCTATTCTCACACAGCACTGAAACAGATAGAAGCACTAGTGTAAAAACAATCTAAGAGCGAGATTCTATTCAAACAAATTCCAGAAAGAATCCACAAAGAAGTCACACTAGAACCCATCCGGTTCATCATCAAATTCAGCAGTCATGCAGATCAGCTATGAAATATATTGAAAACTAGATGGGGCATTCTTAAGCAGGATCCTATTCTGGGACACTAAGTGGATTCTAATCCATCACTGACCTACAAGAGGAGTGCCTCACTCAAAGACCTTCTTCTACACAGCCACCTCCAGACCAGAGAGACTAATTAGCTTAAACAAATGAAGGGTTTCCGCAGGTGTGGCAACTGCAAAACCTGCAGATATAGCAGTAATGTGTCGGACGTCACCCTTGACAGGATAAAACCCCATAGAAGATCTCTAAACCAATTACCTGCAGTTCTGATTATGTGGTGTACACTATTGTGTGCCCTTGCGGCCTATGGTATATTGGCTCCACTACATTTCCGGTCAAAAAGTGGATCTTAGAGCATTGGAAGGCTATCACCAACATAAACCATAGCTATAGCACAGCTAGAAACTTTACCGACAAACACGAGGGAGACTGGACACAAGCCAGATACTTTGGTCTGGAGTCTGTGAGCTTCAACCCAAGAGTGGGCAACAGACAGGCGGCCCTGCGTCAGTTAGAATCCCGCTTCATCCTTCAGGCTGGCACAAAGTTCTTGGATGGGCTTAATTTGGATGAGGAGATGTACTCCCATCTGTAGAACAGTGTAGCTAATTAACATGCACCACATGACAGATCCCTCATGCCCCATCCTTTTTTCTTCTTTGTTCCTTTTTGTTTTTAGGTCTCGGCTGGCGAAAGCAGCGCGCATGCGCAGCTCTCGTCATAGGAGATTTTCTTGGAATCAATACAGATTCCAAAGCTCTCAGAGGCGGAGTTGAAGCCCCGCTCATTCTTTTTGATTGGTTCGCGTCATCTTGCATGCAAAACGCTGGATTCTAATTGTAAAGGAGGCTTTTTAGTCCCTCCTTGTTGCCGCCTTGTCTCCTTTTGTCCACGCCCACCGGGATTTGATCTTTTACCTGCGGCATGACACTCTCTTCTTTATTACTCCCTACGCACTTTTTTTTTCTCTCTCAGCTTTGGCAAAGTCATCCTCGTGTTTACTTTTGCATCGCTCTTTCACTTAAAGTGAAAGCGCAATGCAAAAGTAAACATGCGGTCTCGCGCTACCCAGCATAAGGGTCCGGGCCGTCAAAGGGACCGTAACTTGCTTTTCTCTCTTTTTAGCCATTTCCAGGGGACGTGATCAGCGATCGGCCGTCGAGTCAACCAGCGTTTCCCTGACGAGCGGCATTTGGAATCAGCGCCCAGTTTCGGGAGCGGAGGAGGCTATGAGCTATGCCGGGTAGCGAGAGGAGGAAGCTACGGAGGGAGGAGAAGAGTTGCGGCGTGAGTGTCCGGTGGAGAGGTCCTCCTGTATACGTTCTACACTCGAGGAACGAGATCTGGCAAGGTAGAGTGTAGCATCTGGGGCAAAGCCGGCTTTCGGAGAGGGGCCGTGTACGGGGGACATAGCTGTGTTTTGTGTTTGTGGCGCTAAGATAGGGTAGAAGCGCAACAAGGCCTCGTTAGCAAGAAAATGGTCTTTCAGAGCAGTCTGCACATAACTTCTTGTGGAGGTTGATTAATAAGTGAAAGATTTCTAGTTCTCCCACGCTTGATAATGCTCGTCGAGTAATTCTGTTGGTACCGGTATTGTGGTGTATCCATGTTAGCGGTTTGGTGGCACGCGGCAGTATGCGTCCTGTGAGCTCACTATAGTGTTGCCCGGGTTGGAGTTGGATGTCACACTGCGCAACCATCGATGGTAGTTTGGTTCTGGTCTCGTGCGCACTGGAGGCGGCCCTGCAGGTAGAACGTGGTCTAGGCTAGAGTGTATTGTGGGCACAGCTTCGAGAAAGAAGGGCTTCTATCTCCTCAGCTTGTTCAAGCAGGTCAGGTAGCACTGGAGAGCTGGCGCTGCTCTGAGGCCTGTGTTCACGTAAGTGTACATCTAATGCTGCGCCACCAGTACCTGTTGGAAAGGAAGCTGTCTGCCAACAGCCAGCCTTCCTGGCGGTAAACAGCGGCAGCCTCCAATGTGGGACCGGGTGCTGTTGTATGTTTATTAATCTCGTTCATAAGTTGTTACAAGGCATGTTTGAGTCCCGCCCATAGGTATAGCACGCTGTCAGATTGAAGTTACCAAATACCTGTAAATGAAAGACGGCGTGGGATGGCCAATCCATGGCGAAAAGACTTACAAGTACTCTTAGCCTCACTCCTCCCCTCCTGAAGCCTAGGGCAATGAAACAGAGGGGTGACTGGCCATTTCCACCCATGGTGGCCCCATGTTCTCAGCTACCATCCAAGCAGGTGAGCAACACTATGATGCTGTCCCCTCTATGTGCCTTTCGGCCGTAGTGGCCAGCTGCATAGTCGCTGCATTATGCAGTAGCCGACCCATGCCAGCAGTTGTTAGCCTGGTGCAGTGAAGTCAGTGGGATAGTATCCCTGTGGGGGCAATGGGTGAAGGAGGTGTGCCTGAGCATCTGTTAATGAGAATCACGTTAACAAGCATCGAAGCAGCCGACATTTGAAGATGCTCTGAGCTAGAGGTGGGCAGGCTAGGAAGTCGAGCCAAGGGTCTGTCTTGGTTCTAAGAGCCAGAGTACGAGCAAAGTGATAACATGTATTTTGTGCAATAGGTTCAGCAAACCGTAGCATTTCTTGAATACAAGAAAGCGTGTCACTTACGCATATTCAATTATATCACTTTAATGAGTGGCATTCATTAGAAAGGGATACTTTCTAGCATGAACTTTAAAACATCCATGCACTGCCCCCTCCCCCCTCCCCCCGGTAAAGATGCAGAGTGAACTGAGACAAGTTGGTTCTCATGTGCCAGCTACAATGGCTTGTTTCACGTCTTGCTGTGTTCGAATATCAACTTCTTTGTTGCCCTTCATACAACACTTGTGCCAGTGTCCGTGTACTGTAAGTAATAGATGGACTAGCGCCTGGCCCTGAACCATCGTGACCCTCTAGCGCCTAAATATCCCCTCCGGTGGGTAACAAGGTGCGCTATAAATTCGCTTGATTGGTCAGTTGAGCACCCCCTGCGGCTGTAAAGGGGATGAAATATTACCATCACAGATAGTTTTTGTTTTGTTTTCTATTTTGTATCTTTGTGTTATTCCTCAAAAAGCACCAAGAACAGAAATCTGATAATATTTTTAAGTATATCCATCTTTGTAAGGCGATGGTGCTTTAGGTGCATAGGTACCTAGGCGGGTAGTTTTGTTTGCATACTGTCCTCTTGGTGGTCCGTCTGTACAGTTGCTTGGATGAAGCCACGATACTCCGACTCTATCTGTCCACTTTATTAAGATAGCCTCTATTTGTTTTTAAATGTAGCATGCTTGCATATTTATTTATTGTAATGCATCACTGTGTTAATGAAGTACAAATGGCGGAGTTATAATACATTTGTAAATATTTGTATTCCCGCTACGAGTCAGTGGTATGTACTTGCGGATCGATTGGTGAGTGCTGGAGTTCATATAGCCTATTTTCAGCCCCGGAGGCAGGGCTTTAAGTGTGCCGGGTCCTGCTGGTGCTGAGCACAGCCAGTTCTAAAAAGCAGGTGCTGAAACGGTTCCCTATCGGTCTCTCTCCCTTTTTGCCCTCACCATCAGGGTGAAAAAAACCTTAACTCTGCAGCAGTACCCCCCTTCACTGCCTTTGATGAAACTTCACAGTCTCATCATGTCAGAGCGAAGCAATAGTTGTTGCTTATTTACCTTATGTAACTAACAACCATTGACAAAACCAATAGCCCTGGCTTGTTGTAGGTGTAATCTTACTTGTATTCTATAGGTGGATGCAAAGAAAGAACCTGCACAATACAAATTGAGCGACACACTATGCTCAACACAGATGTTTTAGCTTATGTGTGTTTTTAAGCCACGCCCTTAATTACATTGGCCACGCCCCTTTGAGAAACTACCCCCCCAGTTTTTTCATCCAACTTAAAGCACTGCCTGAATGCTCCCAGTAACTCAATGTAGTTTACATGTTGAAAGGTTGACATGAGCAATAGTGCGGTGTGTATCGGATTACCTCCTAGATTATTTAGGGGATGCTCCAAATCGGGATCTTCACTACAATACCATTGTGAGTATACGCCCAGTGTGCCCAGATCCTGACTAAGGCAATGACTCTAATCTATGCACTTCCTACAGCTCTTGAATATGTTGACTCCATTCTCCGGCGAATAATGTGTAATTTTGCTTAATTGCTACATCCGCTGATGGTATTCCCCAATAAACGTCTTCAATATGTCTGAACACAAAGCAAACATCCCTTCAACTCTTCTTTCTTTTCTTGTACCCTGCTCAAAATTCATTATTTTGGGCAGCTTATACTAACTTGTAAAGCAGTACGTTTGATCTACTCTGCAGGATTCTGTTTTTTGCTATGTATGTGTGTGTGTGGGGTGAAATAAGGAACGCATCACTTCTGCTGTACGTGGCTCAGTTTATTCCGTTTTAAGGTCCCATAACTGTGTTACTGAACTTTGTGCTAGAGCAAAACACTATTTGCACCATTTTTACGTCAAAACAGTATATTTTAAAACAAAACCAGATACGATATTACAAGACACCAGAACGCACTGTAATGTAATAGAATACAATCTCACATCTTTTGCTCTGTCTTCGGTGACGGGGGTAACTTGCGTACTTTGCTATTAAATTTAAAACAAACATTGAAAATGCAATGGGTCTCGCCTTTTATTAAGTTAAAGCCATTTGCTTTGCTATACAATAGCATTAGCAAACCAAATGGCATTAACTTAATCAAAGGCGAGACCTATTGCATTTTCAATGCTTGTTTAATATGTATATAGACTGCCTTTGTTACAGGGTGCGTTCAATGACATATTATTGCTTTGTCTATGTTAGTACACTAAAAAATGTTCATTAAGTGATTACTGTCGATTGGAAAATTGGTGACCTTGCTGCTACTAATTGTTGTGTTCAAACTTGTTTTTCCAAGCTCATGTGGCTGAGATATAAAACGGACGGATTCTCCTTCGTTAGAGTTATGTGCACCGGAGTGAATGGACATCCCGGTAAATCCTCATTACTGCTAGTCACCATGGTTACCGCTACACTGTCTACTACAGACTTTTTTCACTTGACAGCACGGAGTTAATTACACGAGGATGGGTAGTGACGTCAGCTAATCCCACGTGGTAACTGTATTCCATATAGTTTACACACTCGTTCGGTACTATACCAGAATTTCAGCCGTTCCAGTGTATCTCCAGGACAGTCATTGCCTACCACGGGGCATATCATCAAGGCCAGGCGATAATTATCGCTCAGCGCTCTTAGCGCGAGGATAATTATCGCCGGCCAATGCAGAATTTTTTTGCGGAGATAGCGTGCTATCAGCAACGCTTATCTCCAAAGCGATAAAATTCAACGCGCAAGCTGCCAACTGTGCGATTATCGCTGGAAATCTAGCGATAATCGCACAACGTTTGGCGAAAGCTTGCTGATAGGGCAAGGCAGACTTAGCCATGATATCCACCTTCCATAGAATATCATGACTAAGTCAGTTGAAAAGCAGGTGTAAGTAAAGTAGCGATAACCATGGTTAGCTCTACTTTTCTTATCGCTATGCTTGTTAGCGATTCCCTTGATAATTGGAGTAATGTCGGTTAGCGACATTTCTCCAGTTATTTCAGGAAGGAACGCCCACTTTGCCTCTCATTAGAGATGCAAAGCTGGGCGTTCAGAAAACAGGCGCTAAGGCAAGGATTCACGCAATAGTGTGACCTTGCTGATATAGCGATAAAATTATTGCCACTTTTTGGCCAAAAACGGCAGCAAAAGCGGCGATAATTTTTTATCGCCGCCTTGTAGATATGCCCCCACATCTCTCTGTAGCATCACTACAGCGGTAGTCAGTGCGACACAGTCTCCGTAGGGTCCTATACCCAGCACTCTCAGACCACTGACCGCCCATCACTCATGGCTGTGAAATCCTCACCCTTTTCCTTGGGGCGGGATGGCACACGGGGCACCTGATCACACATTATCATAACAACTCGGCAAATACCGCACCAACCCGTGTGAAAGAAATATTACTACCATAGGGCAATATTGGAATGGATAATTCAGTTTGGAATGGTTGATTGTTGCTGCACTTTACAAGCATCCTGTAAATGAATATGCAATATTGTGAATATTTTATTTTAAGGATTTTTTCCATATATTTCAATTGACATGTGGTGTCCACGTGTGTGTTGGGTGCCTTCAATAAGGGCTGACCCGGGAAGATGTCATGTGACGAAGACCACGAACGTGGTCGAAATGCGTCTTCTCTGCTACTTAATTTAAAATACCTTAAAATTTGCGGAGATTCTTTGTAATATATATATATATATATATATATTACAGCAATTCCTTCTGAGTCCTTAGAAGGAAAAACGAAGCCGTGTGTGGTCCTTCAAAATTCTTTATTCAGCCACTCTGCCAAACGCGTTTCGAGTGCGAAGCACTCTTGTTCACTGACAAATAAAATCAAAGCGAGCGGCCATTTTTACATTGTTTACCACGTGATTGAGTTAAACTACAAAAAAAGTGTATTAGAAAACAGACTTGTAGTTTTTTGGTTTCTTGAATTGAAAGGTAGCACGCGATGGTTGACAAAACCGCATTTGTTAAAATTTCACTTGATATAGAGTAAAACATGCGTACCACCTCGTTGTATCAAATATACATACTAGTTTTTTATATATACACAAATATGTACAATAAAAATTGATTTATAAATATCTATAAAAATTAATAAATATTATAAAACTCAATTGTTGGCAATACAGCCCCAGTGGGCTCACGTAGCCAGGTTTTTGTCACTTTCGCTGCTATTCATTTCTGCCCCAGTGGGCATATAACCACCATAGATACAATCTTTCTACTACATGTGATGAATTCATCTTAAAACCCATTAAACCCAACGTTTAAAACTGATAATGATAAAATAATACATTATTCAGACTAGATGAGTATACAAATCTTCTTCTATGTTCAGTCCATCAGGTTGTTTGGAATTTAGTTCAACAATATACCTTGACTCTAATTTTCTCAAAGCTCTTTCCCGGTTCCCTCCTCTTATGTTTTTTGGAACCGCATCAATTACACCTTTGACATCTTTTTTATGAAATTTCTCAAAATGTCTGGCGACTGGGTATGCCCGATCGCCATTCTTAATAGCCCTAAGGTGCTGTAGAATCCTCTTGTGTACCTCTAGGATTGTCAAGTCATATTGTTGAACTAAATTCCAAACAACCTGATGGACTGAACATAGAAGAAGATTTGTATACTCAACTAGTCTGAATAATGTATTATTTTATCATTATCAGTTTTAAACGTTGGGTTTAATGGGTTTTAAGATGAATTCATCACATGTAGTAGAAAGATTGTATCTATGGTGGTTATAGGCCCACTGGGGCAGAAATGAATAGCAGCGAAAGTGACAAAAACCTGGCTACGTGAGCCCACTGGGGCTGTATTGCCAACAATTGAGTTTTATAATATTTATAAATTTTTATAAATATTTATAAATCAATTTTTATTGTACATATTTGTGTATATATAAAAAACTAGTATGTATATTTGATACAACTAGGTTGTACGCATGTTTTACTCTATATCAAGTGAAATTTTAACAAATGCGGTTTTGTCAACCATAGCGTGCTACCTTTCAATTCAAGAAACCAAAAAACAACAAGTCTGTTTTCTAATACACTTTTTTTGTAGTTTAACTCAATCACGTGGTAAACAATGTAAAATGGCCGCTCGCTTTGATTTTATTTGTCAGTGAACAAGAGTGCTTCGCACTCGAAACGCGTTTGGCAGAGTGGCTGAATAAAGAATTTTGAAGGACCACACACGGCTTCGTTTTTCCTTCTAAGGACTCAGAAGGAATTGCTGTAATTTAACGGGACCCGCTTCTGTGGGGTCCTCCCGTAACGAAGCGACTTCCGTTGTGGTGGAGGCAGTTTATACACAGAGGACGCCTTCCTATATATATATATATATATATATATATATATATTCACTGAAAAAACCAAAGGTTTCAGGGGCGTTATAGTTAGGAATTGGCATTTAAAAAACCTTAGAAATTCACTGAAAAAACCATAGGTTTCAGGGGTGTTATAGTTAGCTGGACATTTCTCTCGTACAAAACCCTAGAAATTCCCCTGTTATAGTTAGTTCAGCTAACTATAACTCGCGCCCCCGCAATGCACTGCTGATGACGTCACATATTACATCACTCATGACATGGTCAGTGACATCACTGATGACATCACTGATGACATCTCAAATGACATCACTGATGACATCACTGATGACGTCATCCATTGAGTATGTGTTTCTGAACAGTTTTATTATGTTTAATATATATAGGGAAAGGCCTGTTGAAAAATAAGTGGGTGTACAAGTGTGTGAATGGATGAGTTTCTAGGTGCGTAACTGAGTCTATAAGTGAGTCATTAAATGTATCTTACTTCAGACTAGTGACTAAACTGTGTGAATGTGTCTGTGTGTCGGTGTATAAGTGGATGCATGGTTTTGTGAATAGCTATGCTATATGAGTGTCTATATGGGTTATTGATTGGTTGTCTGAGTATCTGTATGGGTGCCTGAGTGTTTGTGTAGGTAGGGTGTGTGTGACTCTGTGACTAGATGTGTGAGTGGGTGATTCAGTGGGTGCATGTTTTTAAGAGTGCATCTGTGATGGACTGTATGGTTGGGTGAGTGTATGTATGGGTGTGTTAGTGATTGAATGTATATCTCAGTTGTACATGTGTCAGTAACTACATATGTGAAACGCAGTGTATATGTGTGTAAGAGTATATAACTATCTATATGTGAGAGTGTGTGATTTTGGGAGTGGCTGTATGCGCCATAGTGCAAGGATATCTCTGTCATTTGCTGTTTGTTTTTCTGCAGGCAAGATACAGAATTTGTTAGTATTTTTATGAGTAAGTGAACTTGAGTGTTTTTAACTGTATAGGTGAGTAAATTTTACTGTGATTAATTATTTGCATGACTGACTAGATGTATCAGTACCTCAATGGATGATTGGCGGATTGTGAGTGTCTATATAGGTGTATAAATGCACAGAGTGACTGTAAGTATGAGTGACTGTACAGGTGAGTGAGTGGAGATGTATGTAGACCTAAAAGTCAATGAGTGGGTGAGTAGTTATTGGTATTGGAGTATCTATGGTTGTCAAAATGGGCGTCTGAAATTTTGAGTCGGTGTATCAAAGGTTATATTAGGGTGTGAGAAGATGCACTCATTTATCACATGGATGACGTCATCAGTGATGTCATCAGTGATGTAATTTGAGATGTCATCAGTGATGTCATCAGTGATGTCACTGACCATGTCATGAGTGATGTAATATGTGACGACATCAGCAGTGCATTGCGGGGGCGCGAGTTATAGCTAGCTGAACTAACTATAACAGGGGAATTTCTAGGGTTTTGTATGAGGGAAATGTCCAGCTAACTATAACACCCCTGAAACCTATGGTTTTTTCAGTGAATTTCTAAGGTTTTTAAATGCCAATTCCTAACTATAACGCCCCTGAAACCTTTGTTTTTTTCAGTGAATTTATATATATATATATATATATATATATATATATATATTCACTGAAAAAACCATGGGTTTCACACACGTTATAGTTAGGAATTAGCATTTAAAAAACCTTAGAAATTCAGTGAAAAAACCATAGGTTTCACACACGTTATAGTTAGGAATTAGCATTTAAAAAACCTTAGAAATTCAGTGAAAAAACCATAGGTTTCACACATGTTATAGTTAGCTGGACATTTTACTCATGAAAAACCAATGAAATTCCCCCGTTATAGTTAGTTCAGCTAACTATAACTCGCGCGCCCGCAATGAACTGCTGATGACGTCACATATTACATCACTCATGACATGGTCAGTGACATCACTCATGACATCACTGATGACATCTCAAATGACATCACTGATGACATCATCCTTGTGATAGAGTGGCAGACCTCCTCTTCCCCTAATAAAACCTTTGATACACACATTCAAAAATAGAGACTAAAATTTACAAAACAATGGACACACCAATAACAGTTACAACAACCTCTTCAGTAATTCTAAGATCCACATACACATCCACTCATTCACCAACAGTCCAATACAGTCACTCATACATGTACTCACTTATCATATGTACTCATACACCTATACATCCTGTTACACAATGCCACTCATCCATAGAGCTACTCACACACATAGTCACTCATGCTAATAAAGAATCAAACATACATTTACTTGCATATACAGTTATACACACACCACCACACTTACTTCTACGGAAACTTACACATACTTAGTCTTTTAAACAATCACTTATAGAAATACATACTTATTCATACAGGAACTCTTTCAATCTCTCACTCTCACATATACTCACATATATAAACCAATAGTCACATATACTAGTTTTAAACATATGTAGTTACTCATAAAGACACTATTGAGACAGTCATTCACTCACTAACACACCCATACACACACTCATCCACCCATGCAGTCCTGCACACATGCTCTGTTCAACACATACAAACAGTGAGTCACTCATTCATGCACCTATGCACTACGTCATACCCCCCACCGAACCATGCAGACACTCAGACTGATACTCAAAAAACCAACTAATAACCTACATAGACACCCATGTAGCTACTCACCAACCCATGCAGCCACTTATACACAAAGTGAAAAAATGATACAGATATTTATATATTTAAACATTACTCACTAAGCCATGTATTCACTATGATACACTTAATCAGTCAGTTACATAATCAATTTTTCAAAAAGAAATCATCCATTTAGACAGTAATATACCCATTTATTCTTCCATCAACCTTGAGATATACATATATAAAACATATTTAATTTTCAGAAAAACACACATTCACTGGATGATGTCATCAGTGAGGTCATCAGTGATGTCATTTGAGATGTCATCAGTGATGTCATGAGTGATGTCACTGACCATGTCATGAGTGATGTAATATGTGACGTCATCAGCAGTTCATTGCGGGCGCGCGAGTTATAGTTAGCTGAACTAACTATAACGGGGGAATTTCATTGGTTTTTTACGAGTAAAATGTCCAGCTAACTATAACATGTGTGAAACCTATGGTTTTTTCACTGAATTTCTAAGGTTTTTTAAATGCTAATTCCTAACTATAACGTGTGTGAAACCTATGGTTTTTTCACTGAATTTCTAAGGTTTTTTAAATGCTAATTCCTAACTATAACGTGTGTGAAACCCATGGTTTTTTCAGTGAATTTGCAAGGTTTTTTAAATGCTAATTCCTAACTATAACGTGTGTGAAACCCATGGTTTTTTCAGTGAATTTGCAAGGTTTTTTAAATGCTAATTTTTTTTTTTCTTCTATTTTTTCTAACATATTTTTATTTTAATTTTCTTACCTTTTATAAAGACTATGATTAAATTTTTAAAATTCTTTAATATGTTTTTTTTATATATATTTTAAAATAAACATGTAAAATTTATTTGCAGTACTTTTTTTCTATTTTTTTTTTATTTTTTTAGTACGCGTACCGTAAGCTCACGGTAAGCGTACGGTTTACGCAACGTCCGTAATTTTCCTACGCTGCTTGCGTATAGTTACGCAATTTGCGTAGCCGCGCGTACTCCGCGTGGGACGCGTACGCGTGTACGCTACACGCGCACGTTACGCGGAAGTGCCGGGAGTGACTGTTATGCGCATGCGCGCAAGCGCGTGTCTTTTTTACGCGCATGCGCACTTTTGCCGTAAGCGTACCGTAAGCGTACCGTAAGCGTACGGTAGGTCATGTGATCATGAAACACAACTTTTGATTGGTTGAAACTACTTTCAGTTCTAGAACTCTCCTACACCACACCCATTCCCCTCATTTCTGCTTGTGATCCCTTG
This sequence comes from Triturus cristatus, assembly GCF_964204655.1. Lineage (NCBI taxonomy): Eukaryota > Metazoa > Chordata > Amphibia > Caudata > Salamandridae > Triturus > Triturus cristatus. The sequence continues at coordinate 105,459,108 of NC_140583.1, read as the reverse complement.
GGAGAAGGAGCTGGTTTGTCTTTGGGATACGATGGCAGAACAGCAGAGCTCTTCTGAGAGTGAGGCTAGCACTAGCAGCACTGTCTTGAGGCAGAGATCGAGGAAACAAAAGCCCTCTTATGTATGGGATTATTTTACTTTTCCTGAAGGCCAGCAAAAGGTAAATGCACCCTTAGTGACTTGTAAGCTGTGTAAGCGTGTACTTTCTAGAGGTAATCCTAACAGGAAGTATTCCTTTGGGAATCACACCATGAAGAGACACCTCCAGGATGTACACAGAAGGACACATGGTCATCTTTTTGGAGGTAACTCTTCAGAAAGACAAGCCAGTACATTCACAGCAGCTCAGCCTGAACCATCATCTGCAGGGCTGACTCCTTCTTCTGCAGGTCAGGTGAGCCCTTCATCTGTGGGGGGAGAATCTCCTTTTGCTGGCCCTCTGGAAATCAACCCTCGATTTCGGAAGGTTGATATTCGATGCACATTTTGTCAAGATCGAATTTGCTATAGGGAGACCAGTGTTTCCCTAGTGAACAACAAAATAGATCAGCACATTTGTCGCTTTGAATAATTTTCCCATGCTTCCTTTCCTCTGTCCCTGCATGAACACAACGGTTCTTTTAAGAGCCAACCTTATCTTTCATCTTTTTTTTACATATGTTTTTAAAAACTTTTTTTTATTTTTTTTTACCGTACGCGTACGGTGCGCGTACTTTTTTTTTTTTTTTTTTTTTAAAAACACTAAAAATCAATAAACACATTACAAGGTCCTTGAGAGACTACAATTATTATTATTGACTTACCATACTCACTGAAAAAATATTTATTCATTTGTTTTTTTAAAAAATAGTTTTAAAAATGTTTGTAGTTTTCGAAAATTTTCTATATCTATCTGGAAAAAAAGAAAAAAGTATTAATATTTTTAAAACATTTTATAATACAGTACACATATTTACATTTTTTTCCATAAAATATTTTTGCCTTATTTTTGCTGTTTTCAGAATATATTGCATTTCACTATAAATTGTGAAAGCAATTGCATTCATCATTTTACAGCGGGCAAAAAAAAATAACAATCACAAAGATTGTATTAAAAAAGCCCTGATTCTTTTTTTACTTAAACTTAACATTATAGAAATGCATAATATTCTAAAAAAATATCATCTAATACCAATACTTATTTCTTTAAAATACCGTCTGATATGTTTGTTTCAGAAGTATAATCACAATATTATATCTCAAATAACTCCAAAATACATCTGATTTCATTTCCTTTAGACCAAATAGTAATTTTAAAATTCTTTTTTGATTAAATTTCCAATGGTAATCCAATAAAATTCTAAAGTTTTATTTGTACAGATCTCACCGATTCTCTGTAACAATTCCTTTATTGTATTTAAATATATTACTACATTTCTTTTCACAATAGTCACAAAACGAAATTTCTATGCCAATTTGAATGCACACTAACTGCTCTTTTTTTTGGGCAAGTGAAAATCACTTTTACAAACTGTCACATTATGAAACCACTTTTCAGATTTTTTAAAAAGCCCATGTCCAGACTGCTACACTACAGCAAGGGCAACCAGCCTTAGTGATGCTGAATGTATTTGCATTACAGACTGAAACCTGAAAACCCCACTCGCTTGTAAATACTGTGCATGACTATACATGGCAAGCACATGGGTGTGTGCTAAGACTCTGCTTCTTCCCCCAAAAATTCGCTCCCCCTTTCCATCTAATGCAACTGTGAAATCACCAGAGCAAGACGCAATAAATCTCTGCCTATAATTCCTCTCTGCACACAGAGTCATGTTTTCACATTAGTCCCAAAACGAAATTTCTTTGCCAATTTGAAAGCACACTTACTGCTCTTTTTTTTTCGGCGCAAGTGAAAATCACTTTTACAGACTGACACATTATGAAACCACTTTTTTTGATTTATTTAAATGCACATGTCCAAACTGTTTTTTCAGACCACCACCATGTGTATTCTCGGTGACTGCCTACACTCCAGCAAGGGCAACCAGCCTTAGTGATGCTGAATGTATTTGCATTACAGACTGAAACCTGAAAACCCCACTCGCTTGTAAATACTGTGCATGACTATACATGGCAAGCACATGGGTGTGTGCTAAGACTCTACTTCTTCCCCCAAAAATTCGCTCCCCCTTTCCATCTAATGCAACTGTGAAATCACCAGAGCAATACGCAATAAATCTCTGCCTATAATTCCTCTCTGCACACAGAGTCATGTTTTCACATTAGTCCCAAAACTAAATTTCTTTGCCAATTTGAAAGCACACTTACTGCTCTTTTTTTTTCGGGGCAAGTGAAAATCACTTTTTACAAGTGAAAATCACTTTTACAGACTGACACATTATGAAACCACTTTTTTTGATTTATTTAAATGCACATGTCCAAACTGTTTTTTCAGACCACCACCATGTGTATTCTCGGTGACTGCCTACACTCCAGCAAGGGCAACCAGCCTTAGTGATGCTGAATGTATTTGCATTACAGACTGAAACCTGAAAACCCCACTCGCTTGTAAATACTGTGCATGACTATACATGGCAAGCACATGGGTGTGTGCTAAGACTCTGCTTCTTCCCCCAAAAATTCGCTCCCCCTTTCCATCTAATGCAACTGTGAAATCACCAGAGCAAGACGCAATAAATCTCTGCCTATAATTCCTCTCTGCACACAGAGTCATGTTTTCACATTAGTCCCAAAACGAAATTTCTTTGCCAATTTGAAAGCACACTTACTGCTCTTTTTTTTTCGGCGCAAGTGAAAATCACTTTTACAGACTGACACATTATGAAACCACTTTTTTTGATTTATTTAAATGCACATGTCCAAACTGTTTTTTCAGACCACCACCATGTGTATTCTCGGTGACTGCCTACACTCCAGCAAGGGCAACCAGCCTTAGTGATGCTGAATGTATTTGCATTACAGACTGAAACCTGAAAACCCCACTCGCTTGTAAATACTGTGCATGACTATACATGGCAAGCACATGGGTGTGTGCTAAGACTCTACTTCTTCCCCCAAAAATTCGCTCCCCCTTTCCATCTAATGCAACTGTGAAATCACCAGAGCAATACGCAATAAATCTCTGCCTATAATTCCTCTCTGCACACAGAGTCATGTTTTCACATTAGTCCCAAAACTAAATTTCTTTGCCAATTTGAAAGCACACTTACTGCTCTTTTTTTTTCGGGGCAAGTGAAAATCACTTTTTACAAGTGAAAATCACTTTTACAGACTGACACATTATGAAACCACTTTTTTTGATTTATTTAAATGCACATGTCCAAACTGTTTTTTCAGACCACCACCATGTGTATTCTCGGTGACTGCCTACACTCCAGCAAGGGCAACCAGCCTTAGTGATGCTGAATGTATTTGCATTACAGACTGAAACCTGAAAACCCCACTCGCTTGTAAATACTGTGCATGACTATACATGGCAAGCACATGGGTGTGTGCTAAGACTCTGCTTCTTCCCCCAAAAATTCGCTCCCCCTTTCCATCTAATGCAACTGTGAAATCACCAGAGCAATACGCAATAAATCTCTGCCTATAATTCCTCTCTGCACACAGAGTCATGTTTTCACATTAGTCCCAAAACGAAATTTCTTTGCCAATTTGAAAGCACACTTACTGCTCTTTTTTTTTTCGGGGCAAGTGAAAATCACTTTTACAGACTGACACATTATGAAACCACCATGTGTAACTACAACAAAAACAATTTCCATTTCTATTATTCATTTCTTAAGTTACCACATACATCCCCTCTCAAACTGTAAACTCACCTTTAAAATTAGTTAGTTGTGAAAGAAATGTGACACTCAAACAGCAGATTATCAGAGCCAGGATCTCTGTTGTGTTCACCTCTCTCCTCTCAGCAGAACCAGATAATGGCAAACTTTCCCTCTATTTTTCCACACATATACTTGTAAGTTTCAAATCTCAGTGCTTCCCCCTTTTTTTCAAATGTAATCACACATTTCTATTGGTTGAAAACCAACCCTTTTCCAAAAGTACCCTTCCCCCAACTTGACTTCTGCCTAGTACCCTTCCCCCAACTTGACTTCTGCCTGCTACCATAGCAACAGCTCATGGAACACTGCTGTGTTGAGTTAGGTCAGAAGTTCGCCAAACAATGTTTCAATTCCACAGAGCAAGAGTGCTTGACTTTTCAAACCTAACAGCAAATCCATAGTACTGTTCTTTGGTTACACATTTTTTTTTACCAATACAAAACATGCTTCTATTAATTTACACATACAGCCTAGTTTTTATTCTAGAATGGTATGAAACAGCCAATCAGTTCTTTTTGTTTTGAAAAAAATATGTATGCCTCCATTTCCAAACTGTCTTTCTTTTCATATTGTTCATCACAAAAGAGCTGCTCCCAGTGTGATAACCCAAAGCGAGCTACAAGAACGTCGTGAGTGTGGGCATCTCACAAAAAGATACGGACTGGTCTCACACACCACCTGGTGTCATGCTTCATCATTGACCAGTCCTCGCCCTCCAAAACCTTCGTTTGATGGAGGACGGGCATACACTTGACGACAAGGATGCACTTCTAAGTGATGGAGTGGGGGCCCGTGACTATGTGAGTGAAATTAGAATTAAAAATCATTATAGTAATCAGTAGCAATCCTTTAATGTGAAGTGAAAACTATATGATATTAAAATAAGAGTGACGGAAATTGGGATATTTATTGTTCCCAACCGTCTAGTGAATGATCTCGTGGATGGTCGACATGTTTCTGCCTGGATGGCCCCGAAGGGTCCGCGGCATTCATCAGGACCTAGAATAGAGTAATAATGGGCTCCGTTCTTACCACAATTGGTAATGTGTCACCACTGCGGGAGTGTGGTATGGGTCACACTTCACCGTCTAAGAGATGCTTCCAATAGTGAAGCCTGAAACAAAGTTTTAATAAAAGACAATGTAACTCGCTGGGTCAGTTGTACCTGTAAAAAGAAAAAGACAAAACAATGCATGCATTGGATGTCGTGCGTGACACAGGTGTGTGCGTGACTCAGTGGCACTCTATTTGTGGACACTAGTGCGAAAAATTGTGGTGGTAGACAATGCTGCCACCAGGCTTACCCTAATAATATGGACAAGTAGCCTCATGGGAGAAGAGGCGGAGAAGAGAACCACAACTGTGTTTCCTCTGTAACAGAAAACATTTCAGACAAAAGCGTTATGTGAAAAGGCGATTAATTCTCATGTTTAGCCAGCCTCGAAAGACGAGTGAAGTTACTTCCACATATCACATACTCAAGCTGTTTTACTCGCGCTACCACCACACACTTCAGTCATACTCTTACTGTTACTCGCGATAAACGCGTCCTGCCACCTATGCGTCCGCTCGTCGTTCTCCCGGATGTGAAAATGCCAAGGTGCGGGCGGGGTTTATATCGGCTGTCAACCCCGTGTCTAATTGAAGTAATTAGCCAGATCGATTTCACGTGGGTGATTCTCGGTGTCCCCGGCTGCCGCTGCCTGGAACGTGAATGTCAGAATGGGGCGTGTAAAGTCCTCAATAGACGCTCGAGATACGAGGAGAGGGTTGGGTCCTGCCGGCCAATGGTTGGGATCCTAATGATCGTGCAGGCGATGACGCGCCGTTGGTGAGGTGCTCTGATACATATATATACATATATACATATATATACATATATATATATATATATATATATATATATATATATATTACCTACTGGCGGTCGCCAGTAGGTAGTTATAGTTAGGACCACGTTTCCATAGGAAAACCTCAACATTCTATTTTGAATAACTTTGGCACCGGTCGACGAATCCTCGCGAATTTCTCAAAATAGGTGGGGCGCTACGCTCCGCTCCTACCCTGAAAGTCTTGGGGGGATCCGTCAAGCGGGGGCTGAGATAAAAGGGGGGTCCCAAAACGCGTTTTTCCCATGCATTTTTCCATAGGACCTTTAGAACGAGCTGCAGCCCGAACGGCTGAACAGAATTACTCAAAATTTGGCAGAGAGGTAGTCCCTAGGTCAAGGAAGTGCCTTTTGTAGGTTTGGTGTAAATCTGTTCAGTAGATTCTGAGAAAATAGCCTTTAAATCAATATATATATCTGAGCCCGCTTACGGTACGCTTACCGTACGCTTACGGTAAGCGTACGGTGGCGTGCGCGAGCGCGATTCTGATTGGCTCTTAGATCTTAGTAAACATTCGAATCGGTCGAAACCAGGAAGCGGCGGCCGCCATTTTGTGTATTTCACTCTGAAAAAAAAGAGTGAAAACAAGGAAAGGGGGCAATGAGGAGAGTTACAGACCCCCTAACATTTGTAAGGGGGTCAAAGAAGGACAGAAAAGTACAAAGAAAACATTTATTGATTTTAAAAAAAATCACGGGGTACGCGTACGGTAAGCTTACGGTAAGCGTACGGTAGAAAAAAAAAAAAAAAAAAAAATGAAAATCAGATTTAAGTGTTTAGATATTAGGGGGCTCTAAAAAGAGCCGTTGTGTTTATGAAATGATTTTTTAGTGGTACCTACAAGTAAGTACCGATGCAGAGTCTAAGGTTCAAGAGGAAGACTCTGTTCCCTTCATCATTGAAGTGCACACCATCTCCTCTATAAATGTCTTGCATGTCATAACGCAAGTTGTTGTGGTAAATGGCACCCATACCATAGTCACGGAGGAAAGCAGAAACAGATTTGTTGACGTGCTTTCTTGCTTTGTCATCGCACCGCGTGCCCACCGTGCGTGCACGGCACTAACTGCGTAAAGTGGGCGCGCGGTGCGCGAAGCGCACCGCGTGCTCACTGTGCGCGCACGGTGCGCGAAGCGCACCGTGCGCGCACGGAACGAACTGCGTTAAGTGGACGCGCACGCCACGAATGGCGTAAAGTAACTTAGCATTTAAAAAACCGTACAAATTCACTGAAAAAACCATAGGTTTCACACACGTTATAGTTAGGAATTAGCATTTAAAAAACCTTGCAAATTCACTGAAAAAACCATAGGTTTCACACATGTTATAGTTAGCGGAAATTTTACTGATAAAAAACCAATGAAATTCCCCCGTTATAGTTAGTGCAGGCAACTATAACTCACGCGACCGCAATCTTCTGCTGATGACATATGTGTCTTTATGAAAAAAAAATATTTGTAATATATGTATAGCTAAAAATGTATGGAAGAAGACATGGGCAAATAAGTGTCTAAATACAGTATTAGCATCAGCAGAGGATTGCGGTCGCGTGAGTTATAGTTGCCTGCACTAACTATAACGGGGGAATTTCATTGGTTTTTTATCAGTAAAATTTCCGCTAACTATAACATGTGTGAAACCTATGGTTTTTTCAGTGAATATATATATATTCACTGAATAAACCATAGGTTTCTGGGACGTTAGTTAGTTTGACATTTCACTCATAGAAAACCATAGAAATTCCCCTGTTATAGTTAGTTGAGCTAACTATCACTCACGCCCCCGCAATGCACTTCTGATGACGTCACATATTACATCATTCATGACATGGTCAGTGACATCACCGATGACCTCGCTGATGACATCTCAAATGACATCACTGATGACATCACTAATGATATCCTCCAGTGACTATGTGTTGCTATAAAATTTAAATATGTTTTATATATATATATATATATATATGCCAAGGTGTATTGAAGAATTAATGGGTGTATAAGAGTCAGGGTGGATGATTAAGTATGTGTGTAACTGACTGTATAAGTGAGTGATTAATTGTGTCCTACCTAATGTATGTGTTAGCGACTGATACAGACATTCACACAGTTTAGGTTGTCAGTTGGTGTGTAAGCGATTGCATGCGTTGGTTAGCAGTTAAATAAGGATCTATATGGGTATTGATTGGTTGTCTTAGTATCTGTATGGGTGCCTGAGTGTCTGTGTGGATGGGTGGGGGGTGTGACTCTGCATAGATGTGTGAGTGGATAATTCACTGGGTATATGTGTTCAAGTCTAAATCTGTGAAGGGCTGTATGGCTCGGTGAGTGTGTGTATGAGTGTATTGATGAGTGAATGGATACCTCAGTGGTACATGTGCGAGTAACTGCATATGTGAAAGGCAGTAAATATTAGTGTTGGAGTGTATAAATGACTATATGTGAGACTGAGTGATTGTGAGAGTGCCTGTATGGATCAGTGTGTGCTTGTATTAGTTATTGTATTAGAGTGGAGGTATGTGTTAGTATATGTTTAAATAAGTGAGGTGGTATATGCGTAACTGTACAGGTGAGTAAATAAAACTGTGATTGATTATTTCCATTACTGACTACATGTGTGAATAACTCTATCATTGAGAGGCGGTGTGTGAGCATCTGCATAGATATGTGACGGGATATGATAATGCTGTATTGATGGCTGACTATATGTATGAGTGACTGTATGGGTTAATGAATGGATGTGTGTGTAGAGCTAGGAATTAGTGAGTGGATATGTACTAACTGGTATTGGTGTGTTCATGGTTTTGAAAATGATAGTCTATTTTAGAGTGGGTGTATCAACTATTATATTAGGGTCTGATGAGGTGCATCAGATTTTCACGTGGATGATGTCATCAGTATTGTCATCATTGATGTAATTTGAGATGTCATCAGTGATGTCATCAGTGATGTCACTGACCATGTCATGAATGATGTAATATGTGACGTCATCAGCAGTGCATTGCGGATGCGCGAGTTATAGTTAGCTCAACTAACTATAACAAGGGAATTTCTATGGTTTTCTATGAGTGAAATGTCCAACTAACTATAACGTCTCTGAAACCTATGTTTTTTTCAGTGAATATATATATATATATATATATATATATATATATATATATATATATATATATATATATATATATAATACCTCAAGAAAATACCCTCATATTACATTACTACTCTCTTAGGGGTTCTAAACAAAACCCAGCTATACCACATGCACCTTCATAATATAAGTGGGTGCGTTTATATACAAGGCAGACCTACTAGCATTGTCAGTGTCACCACATTATTAAAACAGACTCATGTCATGATACCACCATTAACACCAATAGGGACAATAAACAGATTCATATGTATTCATTAGAGGCAAAGCCATTGCAGTAATTATCAAACGACTATTGGCATGGAAAAGTGCAGGGCTTATAAACCTAGATGAATATAAGTTCTTAAAAAAAAAATACCCGGTCACGCCTGTGATTTATTTTATCCCGAAGATACATAAGGACATCAACAAACCTCCGGGAAGACCTATTATCTCCGCCAAACAAAGCCTGTTGGAAAATATATCCATCTATATTGACTCATTTTTACAGGAGCATGTGAGAGCCTTACCCTTTTTTATACAAGACACTACAGATTTTTTAAGGAAAATCCATGAATGTCAATGGTGCAATGATTACCTATTAATAACTATAGATGTTTCAAATTTATATACCAGTATACGCCACAAAGATGGCATGCGAGCTCGAAAACATTTCTTGGACAGGCGACCCATTCAGTTCTTCAATCATAACAAAATGTTAATCAGTTTAACTGAATTTTTCCTGAATAACAACTATTTCCTCTTCCAGAATCAAACATACCATAAAGTACGAGGCGTAGCTATGGGGGAAAGCTTTTCGCCTAGTTATGCTTGCCTCCACATGGGTTGGTGGGAGGAGGAAATAGTGAATGCTCTGTATGGTGACATTCTAAAAAAGCATGTAATCAAATGGGTCAGATATATAGATGATTTATTTCTGATTTGGCAAGGCAATAGAGAAAGTGCAGAAGCTTGTATTACCAATCTCAACGACAATGATATAAATCTACATCTCACATATACCATCAGTAAGCAATCAGTTTACTTCTTAGACGTTGAGGTATTTGTAACCAATAACAAGCTGGAAACAAGATTATATTGAAAACCCACAGCGGGCAACACCATCCTACACGCATCCAGCTTTCACCCAAAGCACACGATACACAGAATCCCGTATGGGGAAATGCTGCGGATACGCAGAATATGTAGCAGAGATGAAGATCTTGTCCTCGCTCAAAAGGAGTGTAGAAATCGTTTCTTAGCGAGGGGCTATTCCAATCATTCAATATCGGCAGCGATAAACAAAACCAACCAACTATGTAGGGATGACTTGTTGTTGGTAAGACCTAATAATGAACCTATTCTCAATCCTAGAAAACAAAAACTAGAATCATCCAATCCGAGACTAATCATGACATATAACAAACAAAGAGATGAAATCAGTCGGGTAATAAGAAAAAACTGGCATATTGTGCGTAATGACCCGATAATTGGAGAACATCTTTCCACAAGTCCAGTCATTACGTACAGAAGAGCCCCATCTTCCAGTGATTATCTAGTAAAAAGCAGCCCAGAAATCTCTTTGAACAAAAACTGGTTAGCTGGTTCTAGAGGTTTTAAGAAATGTTCTAGTTGTAAAGCGTGCAAATTGGGTATAAACAAAAGCTCCTTCACCACTCCTTTTAAAGCAGCACCCACTACAATATCTAAATCGCTAACCTGTAAATCGGAATATGCAATTTACGTGTTGGAATGTTTTGTGGACTAAAATATATTGGCAGCACGAAGCTGCAAGTCCACAAGCGAATTCTTCAACACACACGAGCTATCTCCAATTTTGATCCAAGCTATCCGGTGGCCCACCACATTAGAGAAGTCCACAACAGCCAATTGCGAGATCTTAAATATTATGTTGTGGACTATATACCACCCTTGAGGAGAGGGGGAAACAGAGAGGCTCACCTGAGAAAATTGGAGACGAAATACATTTTAGATTTTGACAGTAAAAATCCGAATGGTTTAAACACTACGGAAGACTTGTACACCTGGCTCTAAAAATATTTAGTCAATAAATGGGGGATCACCTACTATAAGTGGGCACTTGTGACAAATAATAGTAGGCCTTAAAACTTCAATTTAATCTCCCATAAGGTGATTACTACATCCCAGCTGACTCCTTGTACTCTACCTTTCCTTTTCTCTTTTTTACAAAAAGGAATACAAGTTTTAATCACCACATTGTTTTTAACTGTTTTTTCTAATTTTAAAACAGTTTTATGCACTGATGCGCTTTACTCACACTGGTGATGCACTTTGAACACTCTACAAAAAGAACGACCAAATAGCAATGCCTTTGTTTCATTTGTATGGGGATATTAGAAGTCATAAGGGAAGAGAGGGAAAACAAAAACTAAGATATACATAACTGTTCTTAACCAGTGTGTTTTATTTATAGTATTTATTGATTGTTTCTCTTTTTTATTCTTCTCTTTTACAATTAGTATTTATAATCTATCTAATACACAATGCGTCTATATTTTATCAAATGTATAATGAGGTTTTTAAACTCTCGCTATATTTGATTTTAAAATGGAAATTGCATTTTAAAATAGACTTTGTATTTCTGTGACAATGCCAATGACTAATATACTGTATTTACACAGTCATTAATTATGTTTACAATTTTACAATTGGTGCACAAATACCCTCATATTGTATATGTATTTGATAACGCTGTTAAATGGTATACAAGAAGACAGCTGGATAGTCTGTCTTCATAGTCGTTCATTTGCACTGGCACTTTAAAAAGGGAGAAATGGAGGATGTCATGACATGTGATCAAGGGCGTTTGAGCCCGAAACGCGTCATGGCGGCATTTTTGCACTGAATAAACAGAAATAGCACTAATGAATGGGTGTCCGTTTCCTGCTTGAAAGCTTCGTGCAACCAGAGACTTTCAACAAGTTGGAGATTTGCTTTTATATATATATTCACTGAAAAAACCATAGGTTTCACACATGTTATAGTTAGCTGGACATTTCACTCGTAAAAAACCAATGAAATTCCCCCGTTATAGTTAGTGCAGGCAACTATAACTCACGCGACCGCAATCCTCTGCTGATGATGTCAGATATTACATCACTGATGACATATGTGTCTTTATGAAAAATAAATATTTGTCATATATGTATAGCTAAAGATACAGTATTAGCATCAACAGAGGATTGCGGTCGCGTGAGTTATAGTTGCCTGCACTAACTATAACGGGGGAATTTCATTGGTTTTTTACGAGTGAAATGTCCAGCTAAATATAACATGTGTGAAACCTATGGTTTTTTCAGTGAATTTGCAAGGTTTTTTAAATGCTAATTCCTAACTATAACGTGTGTGAAACCTATGGTTTTTTCAGTGAATTTGTACGGTTTTTTAAATGCAATTTTTGTTTTTGAGATTTTTGGTAAACCTATGTATAAAATAATATATGTACTATATCCTGCATTATGGAATGGTTAATTTTTTTTTGTATGCATTTTTTTCCGTGCGCGTACGGTAAGCTGACGCTTTGCGCTCCGTACGTCATAAGTACGGTGCGCTTACGTGATACGATGTGCGTACGGTAAGCTGACGCTACGCGCTCCGTACGTCATAAGTACAGTGCTCTTACGTGATACGTACGTGACGTACGCGTACACGCATTCGCGTTGCGCGGAAGCAACGTCGCGGTTACGCAGGGGCGTGTAATGCGCATGCGCGAGTGCGTCTTACGTACGCGCTCCGTAAGCGCTCCGTAAGCGTCACGTTTGCGCATGCGTACTTGTTTACGAGCACGTACCGTAAGCTTACGGAGCGCGCACGGTAGGTCATGTGATCCACAAAGAACACTTTTCATTGGTTGAAACTACTTTCAGTTCCAGAAACTTCTCACACCACACCCATTCCCCTCATTACTGCTTGAGATCCCCTAGGAGAAGGAGCTGAATTGACATTGAGATACAATGGCAGAGCAGCAGACCTCTTCTGAGAGTGAGCCTAGCAGCACCATCATCAGACAGAGAAGGAGGAAACAAAAGGATTCTTTTGTGTGGGAGTATTTTACTTTTCCAGAGGGGCAGAAAAAGGTCAATGCAACATTGGTCACTTGCACACTTTGTGACCGTGTTTTATCTAGAGGAGATCCAAGGAAGAAGTATTCCTTTGGAAATCACTCTATGAAGAGACACCTTAGGGATAGACATCCCAGGACCTTTGCTCGACATACTGGAGAAAACTCTTCAGTAAGTCACCTGAGCCCAACCTCAGAAGCTCAGCCGAGTACATCATCGGCAGCTCAGCTGAGCCCTTCCTCTGAGGTGGGAGCATCACCTTCTTCTGCTCCTCTGGACATTAACCCTCGATTTGGGAGGGTTGCAATGAGGTGTACAACGTGTTGTGGTCTTATTGTTTTTGAGGAGACCGGTGTTTCCCTTATTAACAATAAAATAGACCAGCACGTTTGTAGACGCTCATAATATTCCCATTCTTTCTTTCCTCCATCCCTGTATTAACCCAACGGCTCTTTTAAGAGCCAACCTTACCTCACAATTTTTTTTATTTTTTTTTAAGCTTTCCTTTTTGAAATTTTTTTTTTGCCGTGCGCGCACGGTACGCGTAATAGTTACGCGAAGTTCGCGGAATTTCTCCTCGCGGAATTTCTCCGTTTACGCCGTGCGCGTAATGCTACGCGCATTCGGCGATTTTTTGAAAAAAAATTAAAATTAATTTTTGCCCTTGGGGGTCCTTCTGGGACCCCCTGACAAAGGCTAGGGGGTCAGGAACTGTCCAGCCTGCCCCCTTTTCACGTTATCCACCTTTGTTTTTCACCCCCTCAGACTGCGAGAGACAAAATGGCGGCCAACACTTCCTGGTTTCGACCGATTCGAATGTTTACTGAGATCTAACAACCAATCAGAATCGCGCTCGTGCACGGCGGCGTGTGCGTACGGTAAGCTTACGGTACGCGCTCGGAGCGCGCCCATAGATATATATATTGATTTAAATGCTATTTTCTCAGGAAATACTGAACAGATTTACACAAGACCTTCAAAAGGCACATCCCTGACCTGAGGGCTACCTCTCTGCCAAATTTCAAGTAATTCTGTTCAGCCGTTTGGGCTGTAGCTCGGACTAAAGGTCCTATGGAAAAATGCATGGGGAAAACGCTTTTGGGACCCCACCTTTTTCTCAGCCCCCGCTTGACGAATCCCCCCAAGACTTTCAGGGTAGGAGCGGAGCGGAGCGCCCCACCTATTTTGAGAATTTCGCGAGGATTCATCAATCGGCCTCAAAGTTATTCCAAATAGAATGTTGCGGATTTTCTATGGAAACACGGTCCTAACTATAACTATCTACTTGCGACCGCCAGTAGATAATATATATATATATATATATATATATATATATATATATATATATATATATATATATATATAGATATATAATATCTCAAGAAAATACCCTCATATTACATTACTACACTCTTAGGGGTCCTAAACAGCACCCAGCTATACCACATGCACCTTCATAATATAAGTGGGTTAGATTATATACAAGGCAGACCTACTAGCATTGTCAGTGTCACCACATTATTAAAACAGACTCATGTCATGATACCACCATTAACACCAATAGGGACAATAAACAGATTCATATGTATTCATTAGAGGCAAAGCCATTGCAGTAATTATCAGTACAATACAATTTTTTTTAAATAAAGCATTTCCATTCAAAGTATATAAACAAGTGAGTCATAGTCTTCTTTCACTGTCTACAGACATCGTAATGTGGCCATAGGACCAACAAGAGGGGTCCCCGACTGTCGTAGACAAAAAGCAAAAGCTACAGCTGTGAAAATGCTTTAAAAAAAGGTATGCCTCTCCTGGGGTCATGCTTACTAGGCCCCAGGAGCCTGAGGGTTAATTTTCAAAAAGCATGCTTGAGGGACCGCTATCCTGGAGTCACCACAAGAAGACACAACTAGGAAAATTAGGCCATGTGTACCATTATGGGCTAGTCTTCGGCCCACTTTATGAAAACCATGTGAGCGGGTTTCACCCGCCCTTCTTACTAGCTCTGGGCTTGTACCTGGGAACTCTTCTTTTTTGGTGCCCTGTCTCAGGTCACACATCTTGCTCTTTTTAGGTCTCGCCTGGCGAAAGCAGCGCATGCGCTGCACTAGCCAGAAGAGCACCTTTTGGAATCAATTCTGCGAGGGTTCTCATGCACGTGTATGCAATGGACAAAGATTGCTGCTCTCGGCATTTGGCCATTGCAAACAGCATGCGCGTGTCCGTGAGACTGTGGACAGTCCCATGCCATTTTGTTGCCATAGCAACAAAATGCCGCTTTGCGTGTTTTTTAAAAAAATGTCAGTCCCCCCAGGGCACACACAGGCATCCACTTCTGTCTTTTTGCTGAGATCAGTTGTCCTCACAGAAGTGGATGCCTGCTTGTGCCCCGGGGGAACTGTAGGACAGCCGTTAGCATTTGCAATGCAATAGGTCTCACATTTATGCGAGTTTGAGCTATTGACATTGGAAATGACAATGCCTTTTATTTATGTTTCAAAAACGAAAACAAGAATAAAAGGCATTGCCATTTGCAATGTCAATAGCTCAAACTCGCGGAAATGCGAGACCTATTGCATTGCAAATGCTTGTTTTCTTTTGTTTCTCAAGTGCAGCTCGGATAATTCTCTCAAGCGCTGCTGAGGCAGCTGTCCCTCTCACCAGCATAATCCCTTGCGGGCATGGATGTTGGTATATTCCTTCTACCACCTGTGTCTACGTTGCTGTGTTGCTGCCTGGCTGTGTTTCCTTTGCTAACGCAGTCACAGCCATGTAAATAATATTTTTTATTTTATTGTCCCTTTTTATGAACCTTTTTTTGGGCGTAATGGTGAAGTGTATTTTGTAATATTCGGAAAGTGTTGGATTAGATTTCCAATTTTTGGGGGATTCACATAAATGATCCTAGAAATCTATACCACTGTACTCACACATATGCATTTTACTGAAGCAGAATTTTCTCCTGGTAGAACATTCTGCATGCATAAATATGACATATTTGTGTGTTTAGATACTTACATTATATTTTGTTTCTCCTTATGGAGAAGCCTATTTCCCGATATTCCCATTAGGTATACTCTCAATGGATGAAACTTGTTTTTCCAGTAAAAATGTGCTCCCGTCTAAGGCAGGAGTAAGTGTGCTTCCACGGCCCTGTGGCCGTGGAAGCACACTTACTCCTGCCTTTGATGGGAGCATATTTTTACTGGAAAAACAAGTTTCATCCAATGAGAGTCCAGTTCATGATCGGTGAGCCATTTCACAAACCTTGAGTCTGAATGACTTGCCATCCTGGATTTTTTCTCTTGGGTGGTCACAATTGCCCCTGGGGTGGGATCACGCTCACATTTCTCTGGGATGACTTCTACAAAACGTTTCTTAAAAACCACATATTTTAACCAAAGAGCCAGTTCTCAAACTGCAACATGACTAATGAAAGAAAAGCAACTTCACCAGCCACATTTGAGCAAACGATCTGCAGTGAGTTTGAAAGACAAATTAGACTTTTGTGTTCATCCTTACACTTTCCACCACTGATGGACTTGCAGAAAATGTTCTAACCTCAAACTTTAGGACATCCTATACTCTTGTTGGAAGCTTTAGTGGAGCTAGTAACTGGCTCCACAGTTATTAGCAGTCAACACTTTTCTTCTGGCCTGGCTAACTTCAATGTCATCTCTCATTCTTTGTTGCAAGAAATTACCATGCAGTACATTTTTCATGGAGACAAACCATCACTAAAGTAGGCATGTTCCAAGTCTGAATGTTGCTGCCTATTCCCAATTCCACATACCCCAATGCATTTTCAGTTTTACCACATATTGCAAAACCCCATGCTTTCCCTTGTTCATTGATGCCCACCACAGACTCAGGGCCTCCACCTCTTCGGCCCCCTCCCACAAAGATTTCCCAGTGGAAATCCTTGAGGAACTTGCATAAAGATTATTCAAATGATTGCACAAAATTTATCACGCGACTTAGGATGTCCGATTGGACTCAAACACTGTTTGTACTTGTTACTGTGACTTTGTAATAAATCTAACATTTTCTCCACATTTCACAAGGTGTATTAGGAGTAACATGTACAAATTGAGGGAAATGACAAAGACAAATTGAATAATGCTACATTGTGGAACTGGAAACAAAAGTCCATATGTCCTCAACCTTGATGAGGAGCTGTTGACCTATTTGGGATGATATAATGTTATGGATGATAGTCATAGTTTCCGGTTCCATTGCCCAAGGACTGTATAATAGCTATCTGTTTCCACATACTTTTATAAATAGGAGCATTCAGAATCCTCGTGTGCACAACACAACTCTTTATGACTCCCCATCACGATGGACAAATAGAGTATTTCATCACGTAATCTTCTTTCACAATCATGAAAGTGGTTTGCTTTTAAAAACAAAAGTTAACTACAATACGCTATGAATCACAGGAACACTATCACTAGCTAATAGTGAATACAATAGACAGTGCCTGTCTGACTGCTTCTTTGACAATGGCTTTTTTAATATAGCCTTATGACCCTCAGTAGCAGGCTATACTGGCCATTAATTGCCCCTTCAGCATTATTGGCCCGAGCCAAAGGTGAGGCCCTTTAACAAAGGGAGCAGGACTTTAATGCGGGGATTGTAATCCCCTTGGGCTCTGTCAGGCCTTTGATCACAGCAGGGGCGGCTCTAGGCTCATGGTGGCCCTGTGCAGGGAGCGTAGGTAGGGGGCCCCGGAAGAGGGGGTCCGGGCGGGGCGGAGCTCAGGAAGGTGTTTTAATAAAACATCCAGAAAAGGCATTAGATGACCAGTACCTGCGGCTGCTCCTACCCTTCCGAATTCGTCTCAGAACGATAACATTTAGGAGGAGGAGGGCATTGTGACACACGAGGTGAGGGACTGGCACAGACGGCTGCAGGGCCATGACAGGACCTGTGTCCTCTGGATACGCGGGCAGCGATGTAGTAAATAAGGGTTCGTTTTCACCCAGGCACACCAGGAAAACTGCAAAAGAAACGAATTTCCGCAACCTCAGCACGTGACGCACTACTCATGTTTACCTACTGTTTACCAAAAACCTATCATGCTTCCCTTTCTTCCCTTTTTCACCTAAAATGTTTTTTTTTCTTTGTATTAAAAAAATTGTCAGACTCACTGAGACACACCTTCCTACCACAGTTTGGCAATGTGTGACAGCTAGATGGCACCGCTCGCATCGTAACGTTCCGAGTCTGACCACCAGAAAGAATGCAGACTGATGACACACGCCACGCCGCACGCGGGAAGCTTGTGACAGGGCTCGGCCGGACGCGGCGGCTCTCAGATCTCGCGACGCCACTAGCTCAGCAGTAAAAGGCTTCGTCCCGAGCCGCGGACGGACAATAGAAGACCAGACAGACAGACAGAGCAAGATGGCGGCATCCGTGAGCGCGCTGCGTGACCGTTGCGGGGGAGGCGCGAATCAGGAACGAGGAACACAGGTGCGGGAAGGGGGGGGTGATGGTCAGGGTGTTTGCAAGTTAGTGGAAGTCGGAGGCCGCCAAATCCCTGCCAGGGGCCGCCACGAATATGTATTGTATCCAGTGGTCGTAGTGGGGAAAAAAAAGTAGGGGAACTGTGGGCGGAGAATCAGAGGGCGGGAATAACCTGAGGATTGGATCAGTGGGCGGAATTAGAGGTGTGGCTAGGATTGGCAAAACATCCCACTCTTTAGTATTTGTTTGGCAATTCACTGACCATTTACAACTTATTATGTTATGTAATTCAACCAATGGATACACATGATTATGTAATGATTAATACGAGTTATTGACATTAAAATAAATTCACAAAGTGGGATATGTTTCTAATCACAGAATGTCCCAAATATGCTTAAAAGTGGAAGAACAAGCCATTTGTTTCTGAGTCATGGATTTTCTGTTGTCAGCAATAGACGCTCAATTTTACGTGTGTAAATCACTGTATGGGAAATGTTACATCAGACAAAGGACTACAAGGTGTAGGAGTCACATAACAACCATATTAGTAGGCAGTATAGTTTAATAGTGATTGATCTGGAGAAACACAAACTCAGAATTTAAAACTTAATACCATGATTGGAGGTTCCCTTTAATAATCATTATTGATTTCTATCCAAATGAACACTTTTTGCAACATTAGGATAATCAAAGGCTTAGGGAAAAAAAACATAAAGCTCTAGTTTATACCTTGTAGTTTGTATGCAGCTCTAAGATGAAAGCTAATAGCTCACTGTTCTTTGTTAGGATTTTAACTTATAAACTGCAAGTAGCAAAAGGATCTTACTGTCAAAAGCAGTAACCCACTAACCTATTTACAATATATGCACTTTGTGATGGGCATGGTACATGTTCTTAGCAGCAGGCACATTAACCCTCTGCGCTATCTTTCCATGAGTCAAAACTTCCACTAGACAAAACTCCAATCTCGCTCTAGTAAGACGTTTATTCACCGGAGTTATCATGACATTTTTATTATTGCCGAAAATTGCTGTAGGCCAGGAAGGAGGCAGCAAGTGCTTTTAAAACCATAATATACAATGCCCCCACTCAAAGTCAGCACCCGTTGCGGTCACACCGGTCGCATCACCCTAGTGCCAGCTCTTCTCAGGGGTCCTGTGACCTCACTGTTGCTCTAGGGACTGCTACTTCTTCGGCCGGCCAGCAAGACTGGAGGTGAACATCAGTATGGATTGTGGTGGGCAAGCCTTCAAGGTGAACCCACACTCGCCACTGCTAGGGTCCACCTGCTGGTGCTAAGACACCAGGGCTTTTCCGGTTTTGCGGGGCCTTCTAAGGTCTAGCGTGGGAATGTGCTCCCTCAGGAGAGTGGTCTGGGGGACTGCTCATGAAGGCTGAACCTGGTTCCTCAGTTCTAAAGTCAGCAGCTCTGCCCCCAGTGCTACATCCGCTCCCTCACTGAACACCATACTGCTCCACTGAGAGAAATTCACACTGCCTTCAACTACAATCCAATTTGACCTGCTATAAACAACTGGATGCGACTCAATTCAAAATAAGCTCTGGCAAGAGCAATATGCTCCCTAAAGGAAAAAGTAACAACATCCTGGAAAAAGCAAACACTCATTGGGAATGAAAGATTAAATAAAGCTTGTGAAATGTAAGCAGGAACAACATGGTGAACTTAACGCTTTTACACTCACTATTCAGAAATCAGTGAGTGCTTCTGCCAGAAAACTACAGGGCCCAGAAAGGACCCATTTCAATGTCCACTGCTTATATGCTTAGAAAACGTAAGCATAATGGTTTAAAAAGACCACATTCGTGAACACAAAGCCGCCGTACACATTTTGTTTTCCAATCCATCCATCAACCAGGTATCGCAGTACCTCCAGGTTTGGCGCACTTCCCCACCGGGGGAAAACAGCGCTTCACTGGCAAACTGAGTAAAGTGACGCTAATGTTTTTGGTGTTTGAATAAAACCGATCTGGGCACTTTAAGAACATTCCGTCTTGCTTTATTTATTGATTTTTCATATTTTGAACCTTTTATTTCCGTGGCTGCACTTTGGAATAGAAAAATGTCAAAACGGCATTTCCAGCAAAAGTGTTTTTCTTTTTTGCATCCATTTCACAGGGGACCAAATGAACGACAGGAAGAAAGAGAGGGTGAGAACCATTTCTTGAGTCACAGTTTTCGGTAAGTGAGGAGGAGTTAGACAGACAGAGAGGGAATAAGAGTAAGAAAGAGAGGGGGGGGCAGCTGCCAATGGCAGAGCAGAAGCGGACACCTTCCTTTTCTTGTCTGGGCAGGAAACAAGAGACGGAGACCTTTTCCTTCTCTGCTCCCTGCCCGTCCCCAAACAGCCACTAATGCCAGCCTTCTCTGCAGTGCTTGGATATTTCTTACGTCCAGGGACGCATGTTCCAAATAAAAAAGCTGGGGCACGGAATCTATAGAATTAAAGAAGTAGGGGCACGCCGTGCCCTGCCGTTCCCGCCCACTTCGATCACTGATTGTATCCGATTCCTCGTGGTGGCCCCTGGGGTTTGGCGGCCCTGTGCAGGAGCACAGCTTGCACATGCCTAAGGTCGCCCCTGATCACAGCAACAGCTTTGAAGGACAACTATGGAATGTTGGAGCTTCGGGTTTCTACCAGCTATCAGAAGCCCGGTGCACTCCATTGTCCTCAACTGAGCTCCCAACATTCCAATGTTCTAATAGTTGACAATTTTAATTTAAACTATACTGGCTTCAATATGTTATGGCCAGATGTTGTATGCTACTTTCGCGCACATGGTAAACATCTTCCCTCACAAGTACTCCTCCCTCAATTGACTGGATTAAGACCTTCCCACCCTCTTCCTTTCACCACTGCCCTGTGCAAGATAAAGCACCCAATCCAGGGTTGTCATGTGGTTTCATTTCCTTCTTCCTTATGGCTGCTCAGGACCTGGGATGAGGGGGTAAATGATGCCATCTCCATTCTAGTCCAGGGGTCTGGCAGTTCACTGCCTAAGTCCTCCTCTCCCCTTGTCATCTCCTTGGCTAAGCCCAATGGCCATGCAGCAAAGTTTATATGACATCTCACATGCTTTTAGCCTGTTTCTTTGTTGTTAACTCCTCTTTCCAGGAACGGTGGCAGCTGTCAGCTACCCTGCCCCACTTCCACTTATCTTGTGGGAATGAAGAAGGGCTGGGTCAAGACAGCTGCTAGGGTTTACTTTGTATGTCTTCACGCTGCAAAACTAAAATGCCTGGAGTTGAGAGAGCCCTGACTATCCTTGTGTAGGAAAGTAGGGTCTGCTTTTCATGGTTATCCCCACTTTTTGCAGTGTCATTAAGTTTTACTGACTAGTCTGACTGGCATTCTGCTAATCAAGACCCCAGTCTCTCTGTTCCCTCTCTAAATTGGACATGGTGAGTACTTTGTTGTGTACCCTTGTAAGTACTTAGTATATGGTACTAAGGTACCCAGGGCATAGGTACACCAGGGGTCTCACGTGGGCTGAAGCATGTATAATGCCACCCTTGAGAGACCACTCAAATTGCGACTACAGGCCTGCAATTGCAGCCTGTGTAAGCTGGTGCTAGCGCCACTAACGACAGATATGTTTCTTTATATCTGAGGCCACTGCACTTAAAACCTATAAGTCACACCTATGATAGGCAAGGGCGGGTCCTGCTTGAGGGCGTCGGGGCTCCACCCCCTTAAATTTCACCCCCAGCCAGGCCACAATTTTTTCACACTAGATTTGACTAATTATGTTTTTTACATACTTACATGCGTTTTGATGGCTATGGAGCTGCTGCATTCTGCGCTCATGTGCTTCGCTGCCATAAACATGCTGCCTGCCTAGACTGATCCAGACTCAAGTATTTGCCCTGCTGCCGATCTCACTGCCCTGAGGCCTGTGAGGTCATCAGCTCGGCAAAGAAAGAACCTTGCAGACCAGTCTCCACCCCCTGAAGACGTGAGAGTAAAATTCGCCCCGGGCGGCTTAGACAGAAGCCCTGTAGTGCAATCAGGGAATAGAGATAATGGTCACCCCACCCTTCCTCAACTCATCACAGAGGGGTGGGTGGTCCCTCTGACGATTTAGGAAAGGGTGGGGTAGAGGGTGCAGGCAGGCGGCATTCAGAGAAATTGAGTCTGCGCAAGTATGTCCTCGGCACTTTTGAAGACACACTGCGCAATCTGGAGGTGTCTGCTTCCCAGGCTGAAGTTATGCAGGGTGCCATTTCCAATACAGTCAGACTCGTGACTTGGGAGGAAACTGTGCACTGCAGATGGCGTGTGCAGTCCATACATTAAAGGAGTCGTCACCTAACTTGAAGGCTTGAAGCTTTCCCCCAGTTCCGACCACGCCCCGCAGCCTCAACAAGCAGGTATGTAAAAACAAAAACGTATCAGTCTCCATGGGGAAGCAAGTAAGGAACTCGACTGGGCCCCGAAACCCAGAGGGGGACTGAAAAGGGAACATTTCATTAGTATTTTGGAGGAAAAGGTGACTCAAGGTTTATATTTTCATCACTTTCAATTTGATGTCATTATTATTATTGATATCGGTTTTTTTCTTCAAATACTGTGTTTATTATTATCCATCGCTGCTATGTCCGTTTTAAAATGTAATACTCAAGTCATAGTGCCGTAGATTGTATCTTGCATTTCCCACGTGTGAAGATAGCCATTGTTTCCAGTTGTTGAAGAATCCTTGTCTTCAGGAAGCTTTTGCTTCAGGGTTGAGCGTCTGCCTTCCTTGCTGACATTGAGCAAAGGCCTCTCCATCCAGTGAGGCCCCTCACTTGCACGAACAGGGCCTTGACTGGCAGATTTCTGTATGTTTTGCTGCCTGAAGCGTTCTTATTCCGGGGAGGCACTTTGATAACCATACATTGCACTTGAATGTTCGAGAAAAACAAGGCGCCTGAGAGCCGATCATGAAGGTGTTCGTTCATTAATCACACTTCAGATAGGGCAGCGATGCATACACACCCCACGCAGATCGGGAGTGAGGCAGCCAGCCAAGCTGCGCCAGAACAGCAAAGCACACGTTGTGTGTGCAGTGCACTGTGATTTCACAGCCAAAACTGTAAATGAGAAAAACGGCCACACAGCAAGTGCTGAAGGCAACATAGCGTGTCAGTTCTACAACAGGGATATCAGCCAGTGTTCCTGCCCTCTGTTCATGCCACCCATCCTGAGTCCCCCTGTGGCCCCCCTATGACCCTCCTCTCGTCAAGTGCATGGTCGTAGGCAAAGTGCAGGCTAGGACATCCACGCCTCACCCTGTGTAAACCACGGTTTGTCTATGACTGTACAGGGTGGCAATGTGAAGGGGTTGATGTCTGTCTCTCCAACCAGTGCACTCTAATGTTCCACCCATGACGCTAAAGCCTCATTTGTGGTTCTTACAGTCACAGCTCTCTTCTTCGATTTTAAAAATACCAAGCCCCCCACCCTTTCATTGGAAATTCGAGAGCTGCAAGCCCATTTTAACACATTCCTTGAACCAAACTGTCCTGGGACAGGAGTGCTAAATTGGGCTTGGCAACTGTTGAGTGCACTAATGAAACAAGCATTTGCAATGCAATAGGTCTCGAGTTTGTGAAATTTTAAGCTATTGGCATTGTAAATGACAGTGCCTTTTATTTATCTGTTTTTAAAATCAACACATAGATAAAAGCTTTGTCATTTACAAATGCGAATGTGAGACCTATTGCATTGCAAATGCTTGTTTTCATTCCACCTAAAAGCCCCTTAGTAAAAGTTCACATTTCAACACCAGGTGATGAAATTATGTGTTTTTATATAGCACAAACTTTATGAAAAAGTGTCAGAGCTCTTTACAATAGAACCAGTTACATTGCAAAAGGACTTCATCAGAGTACATAAATAACATAAAAGATACTAACAGAGAAACTCTAAAATCACATAAGAATGGTAGTAAGTACATAAGTCTACTACAGACACTAGTGGTGAGAGTTACATATAAACACGCACAAGTTGCAAATTCACTCAAGATTACATTTTAAGATGACTTGAAGTGAATGAATGAGAACATACCAAATAGTACAAATACAGTTCACTTGATGAAGTTAGATGTTATACATCAAAAAAAGTAAAACACATCAATGTCCAGGCAGGTTTTTTCATGTAAAAAACCGAAAACCGACATCGTTCGTAGGGCGAATCCTTCGCCAATGAATCTGCATATCGAGTTTGACACGAAATCCTAAATAGGATCAGACCCCCAAGCTCAGATTAAAGGGGCTAGGGGCGGGCGTGGTGGTGTCGCCGTAAGATCTGATACCAGTGGCTGTTAGAACTAGAATCTACGTAAAGCAAGGTGTCTGGTAGTGGTACGGCACACATCCTTCCTTTAATATCCTTCTAACAGTTCTTCTAATAGTAACTGAGGCTCTCGTAACTTACCTTACAAAGCCATGAACCGGCTTCTAACCATGCAAACTCCTGCATTCACTGGCTTCAAGAGCTCAGCACTGCTTCTCCTGTTTTAAAACCGGCTCGCCTGTCTCAATTAGCTGTGGGGCGGGACCACTACTCCTAAAGACCAAAGTAGCGTATCACGTTCCACTACGCATAATGTTTTGAATTCAGTTACCGTTCTAGACCTAAGGCCGTCCCCATCTTGGGAAGGGATTCCCAAGCCGTCTGACAAGCTAAAGCTAGAGGTCTATTCTTGACCGCGGTATTTCTGTGGCACCACCTCCTCTTCCTGAGAAAAAAATATAGTTATCGGGCAAGTCACAAATAGTCCACAGGTGAGAAGGATAAATAGTTTGGAAGCAGTAGTCTTACTTTTACACAGCGACTTCGCTCCAACATGGTGACGTGGGTACACCTTCAAAGACAGATGTCACAATCCGGACTCGATCTTTTCGGCGAGTCAAATTTCAGAGCGTCTGGTTACCATAGAAACGACCAAAGTAAACAGTACGACCAGAACTAGTAAAGGGTGGACAGGTACCAGTGCAGAACAGAGAGAGTACGTCGGAAAGTGGAACGGAGAGAGAGGCATGGAATGGTAGAGAAACAGAGAAGGGAAATCAGATAGGGTGACAGAGAGAGAGAGAGAGCACGCGAAAGGAGAGTAGCAATGAGTAGCAGAGAAACATAGCGACATAGTGCCAGAGATGGGAAAAGGCTATGCACAAGTGAGGCAGATGTAGCGCTAAGGCGTGCAGTATCTAGATGCTACTGGATAGAGCTAAATACTAGTGGACAGAGGGAGGGTATAGGCAAAAGTGAGAGACTTGGTAAGGGACAGAGAAAGGGACAAGGGAGGGCTGATCAACTGTAGGACACTGAGAGGCAGGCTCCTGTCACAGCTGCAGAGCAGGCCACAAGCATGCCGAAGAACAAGACATCACTAATTAAAAAAGAAAAAAGTGAAAGCGCAAGCGTGGCATGCGCGCATTTTGCTGAACGTGCGAGCCGTACGTGTGCATATCGCCTGTCCGGGCGCGTGCGTGCATATCGCTCGTCCGAGCGCATGCACATCTCCTGTACTCCTTCGCTAGCAAAACCGACGACAATAGTTCTCGCCAAAGTCGGCAGCGCATGCGCTGTGTCGCTAGGCAAGACCAAAAAAGGGCTTCTTACATGGGTACTGAATGCTAAGCCTCGCTCCATCATATGATCATATTTACTCTATATGATATGCCATGCTTTATGTCTTAGATCTTGGGGCATGGTCGGGCAAGAGGTTGTGTCAATAATCATTGAGGTGAACTATGGTTCTACTGAATAAACAGCTACCTACATTATTATCATATAAAAACTCTTTATTGATGTCATAACTACACTTTCACAATTGCCTCATTAAGCTTCTTGCTTTTTCAAATTTGCTTGAAAACGCACCATTTTCCATCTCTTTTTCAAAATTTTCTTCGGGGGGCTACCCCACCATAACGGACAGGCTCGCTCGTCATTGTGCCCTCATCAGGAAATTGTACGCCTCACCACTTTTAAATGTCACCAGCCGCCACTGATGGCAGGCTTTTGATTCCTGAAGGCAGGGTGCTTGGTTACAAATGTGAGGGTGCCCCTGCATGAGCAGGACACCCCTACATCCTTCTGAGTCCATTCTCCCGGGTTGTAAGTACATCAGCCATTGCGATACAAAGGATGGCCATGCATCCTTACGCAATGACCATTATAAACTGTATGTAACAAACCCTGTCATATTTGGTATCAAAATGTTGGAAGCATACCTCCCACACCATAAACAGTGTGGGAGGTAGATTCCATGCACTGTAAAGCTCCTTCGGGAGGCCCTTAGTGCTCCCGATTTCAGTCTTGTAGACCCAGACAGTAAACTATGGCTGCTGCTGACCAGAGAAACGATTCTGTCCTCCTGCTGCTGCCCTCCAAGATCGAGCAGAGAAAGGCAGGACAATAGGTACCCTGTTACAGGAAGGTGTGACAACCTCCCAAAAGTGTATTGGGACAGGGTGGGGGCAGTTGCCAGCGTCACTGAGACTGCTTGAAGGACACATTTGGTGCTCTTCTTCCATACTCCAGTCAAAACCAGTTCAGGGAGCCGTTGGCTTCCACTCTGGCGCGAAACTGGACAAAGGACATGTGAGTATCTACCCCACTGTCCAGCCCCTCCTCTGGGAGGCACCCCTGAATCATTCCAACCCTCTCCTTAGGGTACTTGAGGGCTTATCTTTGGGTGTTTCGCTAGACTCGTCATGGGACAAGATTCAGATCCAACACCACTTCAACTTCAACTGTCTGTGTACATCGCTGGGCATCGCTTTGGGGAACAGAGTCTACAACTGGGAAGACTCCTGCTCCTGGTCTCGTCATACTGCAAGTCTACAGCAACCTCTGTGCCTATGTTCCATACAGGTTCTTTGCAAGGCCTGTGTACATCTAAAACTCCCGAAGGATATTCCCTTGGAGCGAAGAAGTCACTACCCTGCATTTACAGCCACCATAACAATGCTGACCGGTATGCCGTTCCTGAGCTCCTACGGACCCCGAAAGGTTCAGCAACACAGGTTGTGGTTCTACAACTCCCTTGAGGCCTGTCCTGTCTTCACAGCAAGTTTGAAGTCAGTATCCCTCGTCGGAACTACTGGAGCAGTACCCCTGTGTCCCGCGTTGACTTGCCGTTGCCAATGTTTGTTGACTCTCTCCTCCAGAGATCTTTGGGATCCAAGAAGCTACAGCCTCAAGCATCCCCTGCAGCCAAGTTTTTTTATCTCTACCACATCCTATGCACAGTGGGCCTTCATCCTTTGGCAAGCTGCTTGAGGTCCTCTTGCAACTCCTGTGCCTTCGGCCTGTGGGTCCTCTTGAGGGACTTCTTCGACTTCAGTGGGCTTCCCTTCTTGCTCAGGGCCTGCTCTGACTCAGCTGCTCATGGTGAGCCACTTGGGGCTGGTCCCGACACTGCACCTTTTTTAACAACTATGTCGCTTGCTGCTGCCAATGCCTGTTGGTGCCCCTTCCAGACACTGGCCCCTTGGCTCTCGACATCCGTCGTGGGACAGCTCTTGAACAGCTCAATGTCTTCATCAGTGTCGCTTGGTCAGTGCAGCTGTAACTTCAAGGGCACCGTCAATCTCCTACATTCTTGAAGACCATGGGAATTAGTTATCCGTGCCTCCTCATCACTTCTGAGTGGCATAGACTCTGTTCTTTCTGCTTTCAGGGACTTCTCATCTCGAATCCACCTTCGGGTTCCACCGAACACTTTCACCTTATCCGCCAGTGGCATCTTCCTGAAATCCTCCATTGTGGTCTACGGCTGTTTCTGACGTCTCTTTGCACCTATGCATTCGGATTCCCTGGTGTAGGTATCCTAGTTCCTGGGGTATCAACAGGTGGGGTGACTCTCCAACCTTTCAATTTAAACGGGGTTTCTTCAGGGTGCACTAGACTTCCATTGAGTATGCGTTGTGTTCTCACTCTACACGCGGCCTTTGTGAAGTTTCTAGATACTCACCTTGGGTGGTTCCTTGAGTCCCCGACTCTTCTACATCTTCTGGGTTCATCTTCGACTTAAGTCGTGGTTCGCATTCCACTAGTTTAGTATATGGTTTGGTCTCCCCCTGGGGACCACTGTGTAATCTGTGCTATTTACGTATTCTAGTGACAAAGTATTCTGCGTATTGTATTTATATCTCCGGGTAGGAGATATTGCAATGTGCTAGTGGTGTTTATAATAAATACATACTTTTTATAACTACACTGTGTGGTTCTTTTTCACTTAACCTATGCCATAAGATTGAGTACTGGTAAAACAAGCTGCTTTACACTCTTTGGGCCATATTCTCAATAAGCTATCTCCGAGTTAACGCACCTTAGCGCATCCAAACTCGCGATAAATTCATCACCCCATTCACAAGCTGGTGCCAACAGCCCATAGCACCAGCTTACCTGCAATAGCAGCCGCAAAAAACATCACCACAGATGACCCCCGCAACTATCGCTAATGAGATGCAGAGTAGGCGTACCCGTGCAAATGGCCTGCAACAACACCACTGCACAACATTCTCAACGACCAGCCATATTGGCGATACGACCACAAAACATGCGATAAGGTGCGTTAGAAGCAGGAAATTAACACCTGCTCTGACCTGGTGTAATGTCGGATGGTAGACGGAACAACAAAAGGGAGCCCAGCCCACAGCCACAACTGAAGAACAACAGATGCCATCGAGCTACTCATCATGCAACTCGGAGCCCCAACAGGCCCACAACACCCACCACCACCACCCCCCAGATCCCCCCGCACACCCCCCAGGACCACCACAGAGGCAGAGCAGACACAGACCTACGGACCTTCCGAAAACGCACCAGCCTCACAGACATAACACCAGAGTATGTCATTGCCCAATACAGGCTCAAAAGGACAACCAACCTCCGCATCCTGAACATCATTGCCCACAGGCTGACGGTACCAACACAGCGGATAACCAACATCCCACCTCAGACAAAGCTGATGGCTGTGCTGCACCTGTTGGCCTCTGGGACTTTCCAGCCAACAATAACCAGAGTCGGAGGAGTCTCACAGCCAGCCCTATCCAAGTTCCTCAAACCTGTCCTGGATGCCATCATCAGCTTGGTACCCCAGTTCCTATACTTCCCTCACACTGAGCAGGAACAGCTGGAGACCAAGTAAGGCTTCTACGCAATAGCTGCATTTCTGCATTTGTTGGGGCAATTGACTGCACACATGACTTACTTGTGCCCCCTGCAGACACTGCACACAACTACCGCAACAGAAAGCACACGCATTCCAACAATGTGCAGGCAATAGTGGACCACTGGAGACTCTTCACCAATGTCGTCGCCAACTACCCAGGCAGTGTGCATGATTCATACATCTTCCGACAGTCCATCATCAACCGGCGCTTCCAGGATGGCACCTACGGAAATGCCCTGCTCATTGGTAACCAATTGAACACACCACACACCTCAACACTACAATCGTGCAACTCAACTCTGGGAATGTACACGTTACAAACTCACATGCAACATGAGGCTACGTAGTACACAGTGATGCAGCTCATTTTTAACACGCAGTACATGTCATACAGGAATCACAAAGTCACACATATCACACACCAATGAACCAGTGAGCCTGCTAATACATCATGCAGTATGTAGTCATGACTCATGTCTCTCTGCACTGTCAGAGGTGACCAAAGATATGCACTCTGCGCTGGGATGATGACACCCCTCCGATCCCCGAACACACAGCCCCAGAGGCAGTACAATTTAGCCCACAAATGCACCAGGGGCATTGTGGAACTCACATTTGGCGTGTTGAAGTCACGTTTCAGGTGCCTGGACATCACAGGTGGCAAGCTCCTGTACAGCTCAGAGCTCGTTTGCAAGATGATCGTTGCATGTTGTGTGTTGCACAACATATGTGTACGTAGCAAAGCACCATGGATATGAGTGCCAGATGCACCGGACGATGATGATGAAGATGAGGCAGGTGGACCACACCACACTGCAGCCGCAGAAGGAATAGCCCGTAGGGACTACATCATTGACAGTTTCTTCCTTGGTTGATGTCACATTGTTTGTGTCCTTCGCAGTAATGGCAGAGTATGTTGACTGCCACAGTCACAGCATGTGCTAATAAAAGCATTCCTAAACACATTCCCTGTGTGCATGTCACTCATCTGTACAGGCACTTCACTCAAACACGTGTGGGTGCGACTTGTTGTGCTGTCAGTTGAGGGATTTGTTGATGGATGGTGGGTGTGTCACCTCTGTGCAGTGGGGCTGTTAATGGTGTCACGTATTCTAACTGCCAGTTCTATGTGTCACAGTTGTTTGGGTATCTCACTCTTCGGAGTTTCACATATGTCCCATGTCATTCCATTTTGGCTGTCATCTGTGGCCTACAGGTGACAACAGGGATTCGTTTGTGCTCTGATATGTGCCGCCATGATGCAGGGATGCACCCTGTGACTCAAGGCCCACGACATAGGCAACATGTGCGTAAGGGGGAGTCACGGCCCCTGCATTGGTCCATGCTTTCATTCCTGTCTGGTCATGTACATGGCACATCGGTGTGCAGGGGGTGTTGTATGTCCCTCTGCAATGTGGGGGGAGATGCGGTTTTACAGCGTGTACCATGTTTGTTTCTGAATTGGCGTAGGTTACATACTGAATGCATGTCTATGTGCATTGTGGCTGTTTGTGGGAAAATACCTATCTGATTTGGACAATGGTCATTTGTTCTGCATCACAGCTGTTAGGTAGTGCTTGCAGGTTGTCATCTCACGGTTTGTTTACTCTGCTTTTCTGTTGCATTTTCCCGCCAGAAGCGTGGGATTTGCAGGCCGGTCGCTGGTTTTCGGTGCTTTTTGTACCGCGATTGGCCTCATCGCAGGATTTACTGCGTTTGCTTTTCGCATTTTTCGGTGTGGTGTTGATTTTAAAGCGGTCAGTTGACGAGTTATCTTATGACTATCGCATGGTACCGCCGTGTTGTGAATACCTGGTTAACACGGTGTAAAATTCCCGCAATCGACTGCGATGTTGTAGGTTGCGTTAAGTAACTTTTGCGATGGTTATGACAAGTTCTTGAGAATATACCCCCTTCTGTACTGAAGGGGGCTCTCCGCATCTAACACTAAGAGAGCTTTCTAGGGTTGTCTAAAGCCACTAAATGCACCATAATGGTTGTCTGGATTAGTGCAGGCTGCTACACCTACATAAGTGTATATCATATACTGACCCAGCCTCCGCGTATTAATAGAAGGATGGCCGGGGCCAACAAAATGGTGAGACAGAACCTTGTGGTGACATCAAAAGATAGAATGACAGCTGCCCTCCCTCCTTAGGTTGTCAGAGGACTTAAGCCAGCTTTACCCACACAGACAGCAGGAAGTAGAGAGTGATAGCAGCTGGTAACTATCCTGTCCCCCGCCCCTCAAATCCAAATGATGGGAGGTAACTATATGCTCTCCTAGGTCTGTCCTCCCTGCGAATGAAAGAAAAACTAAAACACACAAAGGCGCACCTACATTCCCATACTAGAAGACAGACACATTCTGCCACAGCCTACTTTTCTGAAAAGAAAACAACACTTAAAAATGGTAAACGATCACTTTTTGAACACCTGTTTGCTGGCAGTGGAATTAGCGGCATTTTTAAATGTATTCATCAGTATATAGTGGCTGAATGTGGTACTGCACCCTTGTAAGTGCTCTTTAAAACAAGACACGCCTCCTTACCGAACACAGTGAGCGTCAAGAGCAGGTTGCCCGTCAGTGCCCTCCAGATTTTTAGGCATGTCCGCACCGGATTTATCCGGCGAACCTCTTCCGTGTTCAGATGGCTCTCGTTCATCCGCACTTCCACCTGTTTAGGCATGTTGTTGGCACTGCGGGTAGCAAAAGAAGAGGGTGCATGTAAGTAAACATGGATAATAGCATAGGCACAGCTCTGATTTGTCATCAGTGAGCCACAGGTTAACACGCAGGACTGCGCAAACATCCATGCTACTCATGTCATCAAACTCTGAAAAACTAAAAAGTTGTGTCAGACTCCTAGATGCATATTTACAAGCTGGAACTAAGCGACTTAGCATGGCTTAACACCACCTTGTAAGTATGCCCCTTTCCACTGCAGTCCTCTGTGACAAAGGGGCGTGCAATGGGTGTTGCTGTGGGCATTCTACTGCAACACCCATTGCTTTTTGATGCTGCCCCAGATTTACAAGGATGTGCAAATCTGAGGCAGCACGAATTAATAATGCCGTGCAAGAGCAGGCGTTAGCATGGTGCACGAGCAGAAATACTTTTATTTCTCCTCGTTTTTTCTTTTCTGCACACATAGAAAGAGCTAAAAGCCATTAATGATTGTTTAGGATATGTGCAGGAAGGTTTGCCTTCCTGCACATAAACAATCATTAAATAATGACGATTTTCTACTTCTATGTGTGCTGCAGAATGCCGCACAAATAGAAATAACAAATAGCCATTATGGATTGTTTATATGCGGGAAGGGACACTTTCCTGCACATAAACAATCCTACCCTACAACACAGGCAGGCACCCTTGCACTATGGTGCAAGGGTGCCTGTGTTTGCTCTGGGCAGCTAAATGTAGTGCCAGCGCTAGGGAAAAGACAGGGGTGCGCCGTATTGTAGTAAATACGGTGCATCCCTGTGTTTTGAAAATGTTGGAGCGCGGCAATGCCAAATTTGGCGCAGCTCTGCGCTCCAACATTTTCTAGTAAATATGCCCCCTAGATTCTTTCACTGCTACATTACACTCAAATGGGTGCAACAAATGTAACGACTCACTACTAAGTGTTACTACTTTTGAATTTAATAACATTTAAAGTCCAGTATGGCCCAGCTAGATGCACACATCCTGTTATTTTAAAGTGTGTAACTCTAACAAAAAAAGACTCTATTTTGCCTAGTGAAGTCGGACGATTTTTGTCACTTTTACTTCGATCTCTACAACATCTATCTCCAATTGTGCCTCCAGATCACTCGTAACCAGGATCTCCTGTATCACTTATACTCCAATGACAATCTGCTCACCACCAACACCCTCAATCAACAAAGGCCAACAATTGAGCTACACCTCTTCAGAAACACGAATAACCCTAGGCTTGCTCAAACTCAGTCACGACAAAACAGAACCTGTTTCCTAACCGTATGTGGGTCACTAAATGCAGCACTGCTCTCACCACATCATTCACAGTGAAACAAGCCATTGTAAAAACAAATGTCTTGTGTGCAACACTGAAGAGAGTTATGGCACTGCCTGTCCTCATCAGATCAGCAGCCAGCACCTGCCTCGACCTCCTTAGTTGCACCAGCACCCTAAATACCAACCCTCCAACCTTCAAGAGTCATTCCAGAACACCAGGTTCCAGATAAAGCAAATTCCTGGTAACAGATGAATCCTTCCCTGAGGACACCAGATATTATTATTATTATGTGTTCTTATATAGCGCTCAACTTACCCTTGGGCATCTTGGCGCTTGCATTGGGAACCCGTCCTGGTTTTTCCCTGTGAGATAACCCGTACTGGGCATCCTCAAGGTGAAAGCCAGGCATCCCGCCGCGGGGGGGCCGTTGTGGAGATTAAGCAAGCTTGTTGGCCAGAGCTGCATAGTGTGAACTCGTGCTTAGAGTGGGCACCGAAGCGAGAATTATCGAGTCCGTGGACAATTGGGCTCCGGACCCTGCCGCGTCGGGAATTGAACCCTGGTCCCGGGTCTGACCTCTGCTTCAGGGTATGCCTCCTCTAACCAGTGAGCTACACTTCTCCATTTAAAAAACTCATAAACAACAGCCACAATCCCCTTCTTCAGCCACAGATGCATCAATCCATCAACCACCATATCTACTGCTAATGAACTAGGACCCCACAACCCTAGATGCTCTCACCACTCTGTCATTTAAAGTGCAGAGTCCTTAGAACACAGTCAAGCTCAAAAGGCAAATGCTCTCCCCTCATGGCCACTTGCACCCTGTACAGAGCCCCTCTGAGACAAATGAGCATGACTTCAAAAACAGCTGTCAATGCACCTCTTATGAACCTGGTGTTGCTGCCTTTTCAGGTAGGAGGTGCTGCTGCTCTATTTTGGTTTCTTCACTTGTGTGATGTATGGGGAATCTCAAACTCCATACCTGGCCACTGTAGTGTGTGGTCTTTTTGGGACTGATATCAAAGAGGTGAGGCTTTCTTAAACATCATAAGAAACCAGAAATATATAAAAATGTACAGCGCAACTGCAATTACAACTACAGATTGTTGTATATACCATACAGGAATCCATAGCATTGACATATCATTTTGCACTCATAGAATCATGGAGTGAAACTGCTTTATCTTCTACCTGGCAGTCATTAAGTCATAATAACACAATTAATGAACAACTACAATCTCCTATTAGTCCTGATATATTGATCACATACAAGTCATTTTGTAAAGATTGTTCACAATCTTAGAAATGATCTGACAGTCAGATTGGCCAACCGCTCATCCACCCCATTTGCCCCTTTCAGCCTCAAGCGACCAACCCGTTAGCTCACTCATCCAATGTCCTGACGATGCTCTTCACCCTCTTCTACCACATCCTACTCTCAGGTTCCTCTGGGATTACTTTAAATCTGTGGTTGTCCTGCCCCTGATAAGCAAAGAAAGAGCGGATCTGCCTTTCTCTTTTAAGTAGCATCCAGTATCACAACTTACCTTCCTTTAGGCAAAAAAATGCTGAATATGTTGATTTTCACCCATTGCACCTCCCATCTCTCCTCATCCAACTTACATGACCCACGCAATCTCAACTCTGCCAACTTCACTCTGCTGATACAGCTCACATTTATTTTTCAAACTTCATCAATTCTGCTCAAGATAATTGTCAACTCCTCAACTTTAGACAAATCCAACCACATCCTCCTTTCTCCGCCCCAGTCCCTAATCAATGGTCTAGTGATGAGTAACCTTGATTATTCCAATAATTTACATTCCAGGCTAAAAGCCTCCCTCCCATTTGGAATAATCATCAATTTCACCACCAGAGAGATGTATGAGTTGCCCCACCTCTCTTCAACCTCATCCTACAAGCATAAATTAGGATGGGTCTGTGCTAAATTCAGAGTTCACTAAAAATGTCTTAGCCTTTTCCTGAAGCGACCGCGATACCAACAGCAATATCCGCGGTATGAGGTCAGCCTCATTTGCGAGCTTTACACACTGGAATGCTCGCCCCATGCAGCACATAGATTCCCTCTTCCCTTTACATTGCAAAACAGACTAGACAACCTACTTGATTGAATTTGCATCTCCATCACCCTGACCACCCTTCCCCTCCCACATGAGACATCACTCTTCAGAGTAGATCCAATCACCTCTGCTTTCCTACCTGCCCCTTCCTGAAAAGTGTAACTAAGAAATGTTGCAATTCTCTCATAGGTTCATGTTTGGTTTGTTTCGTGTCCATATTTGATGTATGTTATCTCTGTTGCTGTTCTAATTATTCAGCCCCTCGAGTATTCCAATATTCTAAGTGTAATCACTCAATCAGGTTTGGCCTTCATCATATAAGGACTTGTTAATATTTACAGCAGTTGTATTCTAAGCCCTTTAAAATCTCGAATAAATGGAAATACAGAAAAGGATACTAGTAGGGTTTTCTGCTGGCCCCCCAACTTCCTGGGTCAACCGAATCTCTTTCAGCAGACATGTAAGGCCTCATAGCAGTTGAGAACCCATTGTTCCCAGGTGTAAAAGTGGCCTGAGAAAAGATATGTCGGTGAGTGGGCCTTCCCAGGAACTCTCATATGCGGAAGTCCACCCCTAGCAGCCAATCCAATGAAGTGCGGACAGATGTTTCTATAGCGTACGAGGCACTTTTAAAGAAATATTTGATAACTTTTTGAAAAAGAAAGATACATAAACAGTAAGTATCAAGTAACGCATATTGACTACCATCAGATGACACCTTCTTTTATTAAGTAGATTACGTATTGATACCCTGTGCAGAACATCTGCATCTTCCAGTACACCCAGAGCCAACATTGTGGCAGAAACAAGGAAGTTGGGGAGAGACCAACATTTCCCCTCAGTTCTCAGGGCACGCGTCTTTAAGTCTGGCGCTAGCCAAGACATTCTGATCTTCCTAAAATGATTTGTATAGCATAATTACTCACAGCGACTTTCAGCCAGCAGTCTTTATTCATTGGTCTGTTATTGTGTCATTCACATATTTTACACCAATTACAGCATGCAGCATGGGGGAAGTGGGTCAGCCCATTCCAGCCATTGGCTAATTTCACTGTGAGTGACAGTATTTGTCCCTTTCACAAGGAGTACATCCACAGGCAAAGCGGCTCCTTTAAGCTCCAGGCCACACCTTGGCAATGTGTGTATTGAGACCAACAAAATATTATTTTCTTTTAGATAATTTTCAATTCTTTTTTTTTTAGATTAATGAGCATGCAGTAGCTTTGCCAGCAATACAGTTTTGCAAAAACCATGACAAAATAAAATAACTTCTGACAAAGCCAATAGGTTGGCAGCCAAAACGAAACATATTCAATCAATCAATCAGTACTTGTAGAACGCGGCTTATCAACAGTGAGGGTATCCAGTCGCTGGGATTAGTCGAAAAGCCAGGTCTTAAGTTTCTTCCTAAAGTTTGTCAGCGAGGGTGATGTTCAGAGGTGGAGCGGAAGGGCATTCCGTGACTTGGCGGCCAGGTGGGAAAAGGAGCAGCCCCCGCTGTGACTACGGCGGATGCGTGGTACCTGTGTGCGGGCTTTGCCAGTGAAATGTCAGGCTTCAAGGAGATAAAGACTATGAAGCAATCCTGAGTATGTTCAACCAGTGCGTAGAGCTCCTTTCCTCCTATCAGAAGAACGACCCCGCCCAGAGCTTCGGTTCCAGAGTCACTTCCGCTATCAGGGGCCCTTATGTGGGGCTTAATCTAAGCCCCACATGTTTGACTTGCGTTTTTCTTCATTTAGAGTCACATGGCCTTATCATGCCTTAAAGGTAGCCTTAACCATAACAGCACTACTCTGCCCTACCTCTGTGTGTATATCTTGTAACTTAGATAAATAACCTTTTGACTCCTTCACGTATAATATGCTCCTACCTTTATAGTTTGTCTTAACATAAGTAACAGTATTATACATTTTAATTGCTTTTCTAAACCCGCTCATGTTGAAATGCTGCGCCGCCCACTGACTCTTCTATGCGCTATACAACACTATATAAACTGCTAATAAATAGAGATGTGAAACAAACACACTGCACAGCAAGAGCAGACAACTCACAAGTCCCTGTTACTTTAAAGGGACATACTTTTAATTTTCAAGATGTCCTTTGGACACTCCAGTGTACTACAGGCATCACTCTTACTACCAGTAAGAAGTGTAAGAATGAGACATATATGCAAATCATATGTAGGCCGCAGGGGTACACGCCTAAAGCCCAGAGGTGTGGGCTCAGAAAAGCAAAAGGCTTAAATATCCCCCACGAGGCAGATGCAACCCCTACACTTGCAGAGGCTGGCATTTACATGTTCATGTCATGGCAGTCTTTCAGGATCCATACTTGTACCATTTATATGGCATGCAATCTGCTAGGAACATGCAACCGGTGTATGACAGATCCATTCTTCTTATTTTGGACTATAAAAAATATTGTAAATAGCAATTTTCATATTTGGTTGGTGAATGGACACAGTATGTCCTAAACAGGCAGTCTTGAAATACTAAGTTGAGATGCTAACTTTGGGACCTGGTCTCTAACCATCTGTACTTTTATGAAAAGGCATCTTTGGTTGTGGGATAAACGGGTTTCCCTCCCAGACAATCCTTTTATGGACACTCTTGATAGAGTTTAGCTGAGCTAACTTTGAACCGTGAACTCTACATTAGCCATATGTTTTAGGTCTCCTAATGTGTCTACCCAGAAGCCCTTGCTTTATTGCAAGAGGTTACTTGTTTACAAAGAACAGGGAAGCACGAACATCATACAAGTGAAGGAGAGTAACTCCCAGGCTCACTGCTTCTGATGATGTCATCCTGACACTTGCTGATTAGACTCACAACACTTTCCTCCTGTGCCTCGATTCTAGAAACTTCCAGTAGTCACTTTAAATGTGTGTGTTTCCTCACCATGGGAAGCTCCGCTCCTTCACAAGCACCCACTTTTTGTGTGATCACAGATTTTTTATAAATACAATTTGCAGGCTGAACCGAAAAGCATCGTACTGAAGCTTTCTTTGACAGAACTCACACCTAAACGTAGATGAGAGCGAAGCCTTCATTGGGTGTATTCTGGGTCAACAAGGGGCATATTAACAAGGGCTTTAAAAGCCAAAGAAGCGGAGATAAAAATATCGCCCTATCAACAACAGGGTGCTAACATGCAAAATCGCATGTTAGCACCCTTTTTCACTGCCCTTCCCTTTGCATCTCGAATAAGATGCAAAGTGGGCGTTCCAGAGCAAAATAGGAGAAATGTCGCTTGTATTATCAAGCTTCACGCTAACCCTGTTAGAGACATAAAAAGCAGCACTAACCGCGGTTAACGCTGCTTTTTTACGTCTGCTAATTTTCAGACTTAGCCATGTAATCCACTGGGAGGGGGATTACATGGCTAAATCCACCATGGGCTATAAACAAAGATATCCCTATCCTTGTAGTTTTATCGCTGCATTACCAGCGATAACCTCCCAAAATGCCGCTATAACCAGGCGATATTATTCAGCGATAGCGGGCATTAAAAAAATTAACGCTAAGCGCCCTTAGCATTAATTTTCCCTGTTCCTTGGTAATATGCCCCCTAGTACTTTATAAGTCATGTTACCCATGTTATGAAGATCATTGCATGTATCTTGAGAAGAAGTTATCAACACCGTACTGACCCTGCCTACATCTGTCTCCTTCACATCTTGATATGTAGGCACACATTGACAAAACATAATACATCATATTTTATTATTTTGTCTTAAATAACAAAGCATTTGAAAAATACATATATTTAATCCTTATTTCAGCATCATGGCGTCAAATCTGTGCTACTATTGTGCGTAAAGCAGTACCAAAGATTGAGAAAAGTCGAACTTAGGCCTCCCCATGACCTATTTGATGGGATTACTTGAAGTCAGGGGTGGCTCCTCCACTGTGCCACAGACAGAAGAAAAATAACATGACAATAAAACTAGCCGTGTCTCAGCGTCAAAAGCAGGGGGAGGCCTGGTGGTAGGCCCTAATAGTGTTCACATCAGTTTGGCCAGCCATTTTAGGACGGCCACACTGACATGCGCACTTGGATATCTCCAGGCTGTTCCTCTGAGATATCAGCAGTGCTCAGGGCCACAGGCTCCCAGTCCATGCTAGAGTGTGAAACTGGCCCGCGCTTCTCTCATGCTGGGAGCCATTGCATGAGAGAAGCACTGGGATTGGTGGGGAGTCTGAGAGCCTGTGCTCCTGGGGATTGTAGTTCCGGGAGCAGCGAGGGGCTGTGAGGAAGCAGATGATCTCGGCAGCAAAAGCTAAGTGTGTATTTTTTAAATTCTTTTTCCCTGCACAGGCCCCATGTAGTCAGATTTCCAGCAGCTGCCACTGCTTGCAGTATCACCTCTCTTTACGAACACCGCCAAAGAATGTCACAGTTGACCATTTTTACCAAGGGTGTGCAAAATATGTGCAATTTGCTTTTGCATAGTTACACAAAAGTTTGGAAAAAGGAAGCAAGATTATGTGAAATGTCAATCCGTCTCTTTATGCCCTTGTGTCATTTTTTGACGCGAGGACGCATATTGCAGGTAAAACAAATCACGCGAAAATCACACAAGTTGCACAAGCAGGTGCCACTCACATTCAGTCTTCAGGCTGTTCACATTATTCCTTAACAATTGCTGCAAGATTTTGCCATGAGTGGTGCATAATTAAGCATAATGGTATAACTGTGGAATTTTAGGAATTTTGTATAATGAGAGGAACACAAAAATCCAAAAATGATGTGAATTACACTAGCATAATTTAACAATTCCTGTGGCGAAAGGCAGTGCGCTGCAGAGGGTTGGCTGAAACACGGGAGAGGGGGTTAGGCACAGGGCTTGAACAACCCTGATCCTCCTCTGTGCATGGCCAAAAGCTATGCCGAATGGGGAAGATGAGTGGATATGATTTTTTTTTTTTAACTCTAATTTACCTTAAAAAAGAAAAAAGTTTAAAGTGGTATTATAGTTAGATATGGTAATACAACTTAAACTTATGTTAAAAAAAGAACTAGAGATTAACTGGAAAAAAAAAGGATAAAGTGACATAGTTAGGTGTTGACATGGCGTTTAAATACAACAACAAAAAACACTGAAATTCACCATTTATAGTTTACTGAGCTAACTAGAACTTGTGCCCCTGCTATGCCCTACTTATGACCTCACAAATTACATCACTTATGACATATTAAATTACATCACTGATGATATCATTGTTGACATCTCAAATTACATAATTGATGACATCACTGATTATGTCATACAATTATTGTGACTTGGTCCTATAGGGTTTATGAACTTGAATTATTTTAACACACTAAAGGTGTGGACAATTTTTATTTCATCTTAATGGGATTACCCACTTAAAGCCTTCACATGACCCGCAATTTCTAAGTTAGGAGGTAGCCTGATATACATTTGCCACGGTAACAACACTTTTTTCCAGGTCCTCTGGGCAATGCACTGTTGTTTAGTAAAATACTCTACACACATTCCTGAGACGGGCACAGTGGCATACAACCTTATATCCATGTTCACAACATCAGTGAGAGATAAACCAACTCTAAGTCGGACACCCGGACATGCTACTTTTTTTCAACATCTCCAAAGCTTCAACATTTTTCTGCGAAGTTCTGGAAAAAATATCTAAATGTTATAACTGGCCTCGCTATATAGAACTCGTCTATAACACTGCATTACACATATGTAATATTGGGCACATGCCCAGGTATCCACTCGTGGATAATTTATTGTTGACAAAAGGTTTGTCCTTTCTCACAGATTATTTGAAATATTCTTTGGTGTATGATCACTCTCTGTTTACGTATATATATGTATGTACAGGAACAGACAGACAGGCAGGCAGGCAGGCAGGCAGGCAGACAGACAGACAGACAGACAGACAGACAGACAGACAGACAGACAGACAGACAGACAGACAGACAGACAGACAGACAGACAGACAGACAGACAGACAGACAGATAGATAGATAGATAGATAGATAGATAGATAGATAGATAGATAGATAGATAGATAGATAGATAGATATATATTATGCTGCACAAAATCTGGCTGTATCATTTTCAACAATTTCAGCTAGAAACAAAATTTGGGGAAACCTGCACGTTATGTATCAAACCATGTGTCAAATATAATATAATTATGTGGTCAATACTGCAGACACAGAATTAGTTAAATCAGCCGACCATAACAACTATCAATTGCTTTGGAAACGATTTATTCATGATGAGTAAACAAACATAAGCATTATCATTCTGATCGATACCCATCATTAGCAGCTCTTTTTTCAAGCTAACTACTTGAGACAACCATTTGAAATAAAACAATACATTATGAGCACCATGTGTAATTTGGTTTTATGTTTCCATCTCCCAGGATCTGCCCACATTCAGAAAATATTTAGCATTCAGCTTTATAGTTCATGAGGGCGCCACTTCTCTTCAATGGCAGTATTGGTCTGTATAACAGTTACGCATTACGTACAGTGCTTGATTAGTAAAATATGAAGTGCCAGGGCCCCGACCAGGAGGCCACTGTAGTTTGCTCCACCCATTGCTACTGTCATCACAGCCAAAATGACTACTCACTATCTCTCTCGCCTACAAGTGCGACCGTTCAGATTATTTCAGGTCTCCAAAGCTAAAGGAGTGGCTGGGGAGGCAGGTATTTGTAATTTTTTATAAATATTGTATTCATAAACAACCGCTGTTCTGCAGATCTCAAAATTAGATTAGATGAGCAGCGCCACCATGTGGCAGACTGTCCTAAGTGCATGTTGACAATTAAGTGCCGGTGCTGAGCACTGGAAACCGATTAAGTGCTGGTGCTTAGCGCCAGAAACCACTGGCTCAAATTAAGCACTGATTACACATGGTCTAAATATATCTGTATTTTAGCTATATGTTTATTAATCAGTCTGTGAGAAAAAACTCTTTATTGTATGGAAAGTCATCCCAGGACCACTGCATTTGCTTCGATGCTATACTAATGACCGACTGTGCACCTTATCGTTTGTAAATAACTACAATATAGCTTCTATATATCTATTCAATGTATGTACATTCATAAACAGTGTTTGGAGTTTGTCTCCAAGTGCTGTATTATACTATTTCTTGTTCTTTTGATAGGATATTGGGCCAACTCACCTGAGGGACAGAATGGCTAAAACCCAAAAACAAAAAACACTACACTAGTGAGCTACTCAGCCTTTTTTTAAAACTTGTTGTTGTAGATAGCACAGTATTACACATCTGTCCAGTTCACCGTGAATGAATATATAGACCTGTATCCCATAAGTCGAGTTCCCCTCCCTTCTTCCGCGGTGTCCAATTGACTCAACTTGAAAGGTCGTTTAACGTCCTTCCAAGTATATCAGAGTATGTTTCTGGTTTCCACTGTTTTCCCCCTTCATTGCCCATATTTTATTCCATTTCCTACGGCAACCCCATACCTTATAAATTGTTTATTCGGTTAGCATACACCAGTCCATGTCCCTGTTCCACTCGTCCAGCGTTGAGATTCCCTCCTCCCCCCATTTACGGACAATGTTGCGCTTCGCCACCAACAGGCCCAGTGCGATCCAAAGTGTTTGGTGCGTTGTGGTTGATTCTTCACAATGTTGAGTAGAGTCCTCTTTGGCGAGTCATCTCTCTGAATCCCCATCTTAGGTGACATCCGTCCCAGTTTTGACTGCCAGTATGTTGATGCACATTCCCAAAAGATATGACAGAAGGATCTGTTCATGTTTCACAGTCCCTCAATGTCTCTTCCCATTCAACATCCTCAAATGGCTCCTAAGTCCTAATCATCCTCAGGGTTTAAGTGAGACAGGTCCCTGCGGGTCTCAGACCTGGTAGTAATCAGAATGGACAATGAAATGTCATGTGCCTAACCGTAAAGGTAGAAAATACTGATCGATTTTTTAACTGTAAATGTCATTGATGTTTAGTTAATCCATGTCAGCGATTTGCTCTCTGTTTATATTTTATGTTTTCATGTTTTAGCTAATATTGTATGTGAGAAAAAACACTTAGGAAACTTTTCTACTAGTGGACCTTCAAAACTTCTGAAGAAATATATATAAACCCAGATTCATATTAATATCCAAAATATTTATTAATACAAAAATATCTTTAGTTAACAAATAGTAATTACATTTCTGTGCAACTTTGTCTGTACCTAGTCAATTTAAAAAGATGTAGAAGGATTATAAGCCTATTTCTACAATATTTAGGGCCTCGTTTATGAATAGGGACGCATCACTGCGTAAAAACAGCGATGCGTTGCTTTTCATTGCGCCCTCCTTGCACTACGCTGAATGCGTCATATTTACTGTATGACGCATCATGTCACAAGGAGTTACAGATAGGGCAGTATTTCTGACATATTTGTAGACGCAAAAATGACACATTGCTGGAGTGTGTCACAAAAGTGACGCAACGTCAGCAATGGGTCATTAAACATAGGCAAGTCCCATATCAATGTGCCTTACACCTGCTGTGAGGCAGGCGTAAGATATTGACGCATTTGCGTCCTAGAAGTTGTGCAGTGAAATCTCATAGACGTCACTGCGTCACTTCTATGAGGCTTTTTCCGGGGGAATGCGCCCCCTGCAAACATTATACCTGGCACAGGTATAATGTGACGCTGGGCATTACAACATGACGCATCTCCCTAGCTGGGTCATGTTGTAAATGGACCGCATTTTTACGTGACCGCTGCATCACAGAAAGTGGCGCAAAGGCGGCACAAAAATGACGCAAGGGGCTCGTATATCTGCCCCACAGTGTTTTCAGGTGAGTGGATGTGTTGTGTGAGTGAGAGGTGAACGGGGTAAGATTGGGATCAAAAATAGGCCTGAGCGCCCTAAAAAACATAGTGGCTCAAACTTTCAGATTGCACCTTTTCGAAAAACAATGTTTTCGTTTTTTAAGTATTATGAAAAGAAGGAGGGGGTTTCTCTAAACAAGCCATGTTTTCTTAACTTCACTGAG
Source organism: Triturus cristatus (assembly GCF_964204655.1). Taxonomy (NCBI): domain Eukaryota; kingdom Metazoa; phylum Chordata; class Amphibia; order Caudata; family Salamandridae; genus Triturus; species Triturus cristatus. Next base: position 105,414,406 of record NC_140583.1, on the reverse strand, counting down.
ATTTAAAAAAGCAAATATTGCCAGGGCTCTTTGTGTACGGATTAGTTCACAATGATGAAGTACACCTGGATATAAGTGAGGCCGGTTTTACACAGGCCCCTAACATTGGTTCAATCTGCGTACATTAACAGGCTGGCCCAGTGAGAGACTGGGAATTACATATCTGCCCCGCTGGTAAAAAGGAGGTAATGGAGGTATATCTGCCCCCAGAAATGCCTCTCAGGCCCCACTGGGCAGCTGGCGTCATCTGAGCAGAGACACAGCCCAAACTGGCAGCCACGCTGGCCAAGATTGCAGCTCACAGATGCCGGCCCATCACCCCTTGCCGGAGTGCCGCTCTACCATTCTGCCCATGGTGGTAAAGTGAAGAAGATGCTAGGAAGTGAATTCAGGAGAGAGTAAAAAAGGATGCTGAAGAGATGAGATTTATGAAATGCAGAGGCAGGAGATGTGGAGAGAAAAAGGGCGTCCATGTCTGACGTGGAGTGAACCTAGCAGGAGCCGTTGAGACCCTGTGATGATCACAGGCCTCAGGGATGTTTAATTCAGTCTTACAGTTTCAGATTTTAAACATTTTCAATATTAATTATTTAAAATAAATCATTGTTGTTACTCATTTATTTTAAACAGCTAACAACGATTGACAAGCCCAATAGTCCTGGCTTGTTTTCGGTATACGTTAGTTGTTGCGTTTTGTATATCTTGATCCCATAACAAAAAGCAAGGAGAGGCGCCACAAAACCGGTTGGGTGGCGCACTATGGACATCACAGAAATATAGGTTTTGTGTTTAAGCTACACCGGGGCATATTATCAAGGGCTGGCGATAACATTATCGCCGCTTTAGCGTCCGTTTTTCGGGCGAAAAGCGGAGATAATTTTATCGCTTTATTAACAAGGACATGCTAGCGTGTGTTTCATTGCCTTAGCGCCCGGTTTCCTATCGCCTCGCCTTGTATCGCTAACGAGATGCAAGGTAGGCGTTTCCTTTACAACTACATTATAAAATATCGCTAACGGTGCTTCGCTGTATTTACAACGAAGCCCCGTCAGGTTTAGCACTGCTTTTTTTGCGGTAACTGGACCTTAACGCTGGAATTTAACGTCTGTTAAATTCCAGAGTAAGGCATACCTAACATGGGAGGTGGATTGTGTGGCTAAAACCACAGTCCCTATCATCAAGGATATCGCCATTTTCCCTGGAAAACCAGCGTTGTTCCATGGAAAACGGCGATATCCCTGCTATCGCTGGAATATTTAGCGCCATAGCGCTAAGGGGCATATCAACAAGGGCTTTATCTCTGCTTTTTTGGCTTTAAAAGCCAAAAAAGCAGAGATAAAACTAGCACCCTATCAACAACAGGGTGCTAACACGCAAATTTGCATGTTAGCACCCTTTTACTCTACACTTCCCCTTGCATCTCTAATGAGATGCAAAGGGGGCGTTCCAGAGTAAAATAATAGGAGAAATGTCGCTAAGCGACATTTCTCCTATTATCAAGAATGTCGCTAACCCTGTTAGAGACAAAAAAAGCAGCGCTAACCGCGGTTAACGATGCTTTTTTACGTCTGCTAATTTTCAGACTTAGCCATGATATCCTATGGAAGGAGGATATCATGGCTAAGTTTGCCTGTCCCTATCAACAAGGTAACGTGTGATTATCGCTGGGTTTCCAGCGATAATCTCACGTTAGCCTGTTAGCGTGTAGATTTTTATCGCTATTGAGATAAGCGTTGCTAATAGCACGCTATCTCAGCGATGAAAATTCACGCTAGCCGGCGATAATTATCCTCACGCTAAGAGCGCTGAGCGATAATTATCGCCGGTTGTTGTTGATATGCCCCTAAGTGTTGTTAATACAGCGCTAATATGGCGATAAGTTCCAGCTAAATCCGGTGATAGGAAAATGCGCTCTAAACGCGGTCAGCGATAATTATCGCTGACGCTTGATTATAATATGCTCCACCGTTTATTACATAAGCCACGCCCCTTTTAGAGACCCTGACTGTTTCATCGCACTTAAAGCCCCGGTTATCCTCTTTCAAGCTTTGTCTCATTTAGGGAATTGTGTTTGAAATAAAAAGCTGACTCGAATAGTACAACTTTCTTGCTGCAGTTACTTGATAATATATTCCGGACCGCGTGCAATCTTGATTCAGCCTGTTTCTAGGTGCTTTAGAGAAAAGAGACCGAATGCTGGAGAGCTATATAGTGCTGTGTCGAGGGTCACACAATGTAGTCAAGTGGGGGAGCAGACACCGATGACGATCTTCCTTGTGCCCACCCTGCAAGTTCCTTGATCTCTAAACTACGCCCCTGCGGCCCTCGGGGTGCACGCTGCAGAACACATGCACCATACGTGACTAACATTAGTGACCTCTAACATAGAGGTCAAGAGGTCACGCTAAACCTGTGGCCAGGTGCAGCAGGGTACCGTGCATAATCTGCCAGTGTTTCCCCAGGGAGGGCTATGCGGGGATATTTAGCCTCGCTCGCATCGACTGATGAACCGACACCATCTGTAAATAATGCGTTACAGCTTTTTACAATGGAAGACCCGGCGGAGGCGGCGGCATTCCAAGCAGGGAAGATTCCACGGACATTCCCCGAAGGGTTTGGGGCACACTGTGCGATGGATGGCTCTGTGCACCCTTCTCGCCCTGTCCTTATTCAACGTGGACAAAGTGCAGTTAAACACTTTCAATCTGTGATCGTGGCTTGATGCTTTAGAGACGCTTTGGCTTCGGCAAAGGGAGCAGTTGCCCAGGGCCCCTACCTTCCATCATGGGGCCCTCCCTTCCATCATTGGGCCCCTGGGAGAGTAAATATTCCGTCCTCTCGCTCATCTGTCTATTTCTATATCTCAACCTCTTAAGGTCTCTGCCTACATTTACCTCCGAGTCTGTCTTTCCCCAGTGGCACTGCAAGGATTCCCCTCTGTGCAGAGAGAAAGTTTCAGTGTGTGTTGCATAATGTGCACGGGCCTCTGTCCCATCTGTACATTGAGACAGTTTCATTGTGTGTTGCATAAGGTGCGCGGCCTCTCTGACCCATTTGTATAGTGACTCAGGTTCTTTGTGTGATGTCATAATGTGTTCCGGACTCTGTCCCATCGGTGCAGTGAGAATCCTTTATTGCGTGATGTCGTCATGTGCGCGGAACCTATGTCCCATCTGTGCAGTGACAATACTTTATTGTGTGATGTCATGATGCGCCGATACTATCATGTGGCATGAACAGTGAGACCGTTTCGGCGCCCTGTCCCATCTGTGCTGTAAGACTGTTTCATTGTGTGATGTCGTGACCGGACCTATGCGCCATCTCTATGGAGACTGTTTCATTGTTTGATGTCATGATGTGACTGGACCTATGCCACATCTCTATATGGAGTCTGTTTCATTGTGTGATGTCATGACGTGATCGGACCTATGCGCCATCTCTACATGGAGTCTGTTTCATTGTTTGATGTCATGATATGACCGGACCTATGCGCCATCTCTATATGGAGATTGTTTCATTGTTTGATGTCATGACCGGACCTATGCACCATCTCTATATGGAGTCTGTTTCATTGTTTGATGTCATGACCGGACCTATGCGCCATCTCTATATGGAGTCTGTTTCATTGTTTGATGTCATGACGTGATCGGACCTATGCGCCATCTCTATATGGAGTCAGTTTCATTGTTTGATGTCTTGACGTGATCGGACCTATGCGCCATCTCTATATGGAGTCTGTTTCATTGTTTGATGTCATGATGTGACCGGACCTATGCGCCATCTCTATATGGAGTCTGTTTCATTGTTTGATGTCATGATGTGACCGGACCTATGCGCCATCTCTATATGGAGATTGTTTCATTGTTTGATGTCATGACCGGACCTATGCACCATCTCTATTTGGAGTCTGTTTCATTGTTTGATGTCATGACCGGACCTATGCGCCATTTCTATATGGAGTCTGTTTCATTGTTTGATGTCATGACGTGATCGGACCTATGCGCCATCTCTATATGGAGTCTGTTTCATTGTTTGATGTCATGACGTGATCGGACCTATGCGCCATCTCTATATGGAGTCAGTTTCATTGTTTGATGTCTTGACGTGATCGGACCTATGCGCCATCTCTATATGGAGTCTGTTTTATTTTTTGATGTCATGATGTGATCGGACCTCTGCGCCATCTCTATATGGAGTCTGTTTCATTGTGTGATGTCATGACCGGACCTATGCGCCATCTCTATATGGAGTCTGTTTTATTGTTTGATGTCATGATGTGATCGGACCTCTGCGACATCTCTACATGGAGTCTGTTTCATTGTGTGATGTCATGAGCGGACCTATGCGCCATCTCTATATGGAGTCTGTTTCATTGTTTGATGTCATGACCGGACCTATGTGCCATCTCTATATGGAGTCTGTTTCATTGTTTGGTTTGATGTCATGACCGGACCTATGTGCCATCTCTATATGGAGTCTGTTTCATTGTTTGATGTCATGACCGGACCTATGCGCCATCTCGATATGGAGTCTGTTTCATTGTGTGATGTCATGACCGGACCTATGCCCAATCTCTATATGGAGTCTGTTTCATTGTGTGATGTCATGACGTGATCGGACCTATGTCCCATCTCTATATGGAGTCTGTTTCATTGTGTGATGTCATGACCGGACCTATGCGCCATCTCTATAGGGTGTCTGTTTCATTGTGTGATGTCATGACCGGACCTATGCGCCATCTCTATAGGGAGTCTGTTTCATTGTGTGATGTCATGACCGGACCTATGCGCCATCTCTATATGGAGTCTATTTCATTGTTTGATTTCATGACCGGACCTATGCGCCATCTCTATAGGGAGTCTGTTTCATTGTGTGATGTCATGACCGGACCTATGCGCCATCTCTATATGAAGTCTGTTTCATTGTATGATTTCATGAACGGACCTATGCCCCATCTCTATATGGAGTCTGTTTCATTGTTTGATGTCACGACCGGACCTATGCGCCATCTCTATATGGAGTCTGTTACATTGTGTGATGGCACGACCGGACCTATGCCCCATCTCTATATGGAGTCTGTTTCATTGTGTGATGTCATGATGTTTTCGGAGGCCAGTCCCCTCTGTATTGTGAGATTGCTTCATTGTGCGATGTCATGATGTGATCGGACCGCTATGCCATCTCTATATGGAGACTATTTCATTGTGTGATGTCATGATATGATCGGACCTCTGCGCCATCTCCATATGGAGACTGTATTATTGGGTGATGCCGTGATGCGCCGGGACCTACAGTTAGACAGTTTCATCGTGTGGCGTCATAATGTGCATGGGGCATTTGTCTCATCTGTGCAGTGAGAAGACTTCATTGTGTGATGTCATAATGTGTGCAGGACCTCAGGCCCGACTGTGTGGGACCTTCTTCCTCTGCTCTGTACAGTATGAATGTGTCATTCTCTATGTATGTGGTGTTACGGCCAAAGCTTCCGCCTTTGGAACTGGAGAACCAGGTTCGAGTCTCGGCGTTGCCTCAACATCCTGTGATTCTCGGCAAATCATCTCATCTGCCCGCTTAAAAAAAAAAGAATGTGACCTTTCGCATCGTAACTGAAGCTCATGAAAAGTGCTCCAATACCTTGGGCTTGAGTCCGCAGTCTATAAAATTGCAAAACAAGAAACACCCCAGTGAGTGCGCCCTCATTTGTTCCCCTACCTCTGTTTGATCACATGATTAGGTGGAGTCGCAAAGTATGCAGCAACCTTTTTTTGTATTTGTATATAGGGCGAACTCAGCCCGGTGGCATAGGGGTGCTTTACATGAGCACAAGTTACATTACACAAGGGTACATTCATTTTTGGGGTGGGTTCGCGTAGATGAAGTGATTTGCCAAATATGACAGAATGCCGACTACGAGACTCGAACCTGGCTCCCCAGTGCCAAGGTTGGCAGTTCTGGACATACAACCACATCCTCGTCCCGTGCAGTTGTAGAGTTTGATACAGTGGTACCAATCTGCTTGCCATCTAGCACTCAAGTCCCCTTTGCCCCCTTCTCAGCACAGCTTTAGAGTTTAGTTATGCCATATAATCGCGCACACAGAGCTCCAATGCCCTCTTTGTCTGTACAGCACAGAGGGTGAAGTGCATTAAAAAATAAATACAGTATTGAAACTGTGATGCAGGGAGAGACTTGTGCTGCCCACTGAGCTGCTGTGACCTGCCCTAACGGTGGTTTTCGGGTGTTTAAGTAAGGACTTGCAAGGGATGGCTCCCGTGGTGTTTGGGTGGCTGTTGTTTTGCAACCTAATACACACAGTAGCGCCATTGGAGCACACTATGTGGCTTTTCATAAGCATTTGGATTCTTAGGTTTTTTAGTTAAACCTTCATCTCTCCTCACCTTGCTAGTCTCGCTGTGCTTTTTTTTTGCAAGCAAGTCCTTGCGCCTGCCGGTTCGTGTGTACGCCAGATCGTGTTCTTCACAACACTGGACCCCAATATCTCAATGACAGAATCTCCTTCCATGCCCCCAAGAAAAACCTACGCTCATCTGACCTCTCCCTAGCCACCGTCCCACGCTTCTACAAAACCAGAGCAGGTGGAAGACCCTTCACCTACCTCGCAGCCACGACCTTGAACGAACTCCCCTTCACCTCCGATGAAGCCCAACACTGCACCAATTCAGGAAGTACCTCAAGAACTGGCTCTTCGAATGACCCTAACGGAGCTGCCACACTGACCCCCAGTGCCTTGAGACCCTCACAGGTGAGTAGTGCGCTTTACAAATCCCTAATTGATTGATTGAATTCGATATATAATTAATCCATCTTAGTATTTTTTAGGCATCTTGGCTGTGGGGTGTCATTACCCCTTCCTATTTTGTTATTGTCCATATCAGTTGTCTCTGTAACTTATTCAACACTTATCCTGATGATGGCCCTGGTCAATTCTACCTCTGGGCCGAAACGTCGACCGTTATTTAATTGAGATGTACTGCCTTGAATTTGCTCTATAATTGTTTATCTCCTCACCGCGTCTTGTCTCTCTTCCGTCATCTCTCCGCATCCTCCCTTGGCTGAGCCGAAACAGCAAGCACCCAGGCTCCCCTGACCAATCAAAATGCTGCAGTACAGATTTGTGACTGGTCTGATTGCTGTGATTCGGCGGTCAGCCAGGGAATGGGAATCTGGGCATGGGCTGTAATGCACCCTGGGTAGAGAACATGCAAAGTGCACATGACTGTTTGGCTGGCCCAAGATGGCCAGCCAAACAGTCATTGCACACTTACAGAGTGCCCACTGCTCCTCCCCCTGCTTAGAGAGCAGAGCAGCCCAGTCCCACTCCGCCCGCCCCGCAGCTGGAACAAATAAAATAACAATAACAACGACTTATTATCTTTTTATTTTGCCTTTATTTATCCTGCTCAGTTGAGGAGCCGCCAGTGACTGCCCTCAGGACAGCCATGAACTTGCGCTGCCCCTGAGGCTGCGCATTCAAGTGAAACAGGAAGCAGCTGCTCAAAAGCTGCTCCGTGTTCCTCTGTGCAGGCGGCAACCTGCCTGCACTTTTATGAGAGGAGAGAGATCTCTTTGCAAGTGGGTGCAGTGAGTGACTGCACCTGCCTGCAAGGGGATCTCTGAGAGCCCATGAGACCCCCTCTTTAGAGATCTGGCCTAGGGGTCCACCTTTTTGTGGCACACTTTCAGTGCCCTTCCTAAGGACATATTTGCCTTGCACCTGTGTGCATAATACAGTGCAGGTGCAGAGGCAGAGTGATTCCCTCATTTGCATGGATCTACATCCCTATGAAAATGAGGTAGCGCCCTGTCTCAATAGCGTTAGCCTCCACTTTGTGCGCCCCCGGGCACTTTGGTATTACAATAGGGCTGCAGATGTTTGTGCATCCCCTTCTGTAATACAGATAGTGCTATCTCAAGAGGGCGTTCCCTCATTTGCATGGGGGCATCGTCCCATGCAAATGACTGGATCTCTTTACCTCTGCACCCTTGCGATATTATGGATGAGGATGTAAAGGTCAGGAAGCTGTCAGGAGGCGCACTGTCAGTGTGCCCCTGATAGCAGCGCTCTGGAAGGGGCTAAGGGGGTCCTATAGACCTCCCTAGACACCCCCTTGGAAGCGGGTGCAGTCACTCACTGCACCGGCCTGCGGTGGGATCTCTCTATCGGTGAGTGCCATCTGCACAGTGAAACAAGGAGCGGTGTTGAAGTGGCTGCTCTGTATTTCAGTACGCAGCAGCACTGAGGGCAGCGCTGCGAGCCTAATAGGGCGCACTTTCCCTGTTTGCGCCTGGCCCCCTTTTTGAAGATGCACCATGTTACAACCAGGGAAAGTGCACTCTATAGGTAATAGGGCCTCTGTTTTTTTTTTGTTTTAGTGTATTTTTTCTCTCAACGGTCTCATCCTGATTTTTCAGATATGAAGTTTCTATCTTTGATTTAATCACATGACAGGTCCGGCGCATTAACATTTTAGTAGTAAACATCAAAGTAACACGTCAAGATTAGTATCAAACACACTGTTCACTTGTATACAAAAACACGTCATGCAACAATGTGCACCTTTAAAATGATAAACAGACGCCTCGGATACACCCAGTGCCTCCATCAAGAGCCTGCCACCATGAATGTTAGGAGTGCAGCTGGGCAGGGCCGGACTGGGAACCACAACCGACCCTGGCAAAGTGCTCTGCCGGCCCCCTCCCCCAGGGACGGGGTGCCGCCGAGCTCTTTGCCAGGGCGGTTTTCGGCCGATTTTGTTACAGGGCCGATTTTGCAGCTATGCTGCAAATACTGCCCTGTAACAAAAACGGCCCTCAGGGGCCCGAAACTGACCCCCCCCCCGTGCGGCGTACCGGGGGATTGCCCGGTGACTGCCACGGCCAGTCCGGCCCTGCAGCTGGGACATCAACTGGACCGGCTTCATCAATGAGTCGGAATTGAGCATGGATGGATATGGGCGTTTGCAACCGGTTGAAGTCTGTCTAGATATATATGTAACATGTAGTCCTCATATTTAAATTTAAAAAAAATTTAGTCTACACTTTGCAAGTCAATATTTTGGGGGATATACGGCTGGTGAGTGTGTGTGGGCAGAACATTCTCACTGCATGTCCAGCTTTTCTGAAGAGCCATTCGGAGGAGATCGCGACTGGAGCAGGGCTTTAAGTGGGCCGGGTCTCACCGGCTCTGAGCACCGGCAGTTTTATATAAGGGAGCCTCGAAACGGGTCACTATCGGGCTCTGTTTTATGCCCTGGCACAGGCGGTCTGTTTTTTATTTTACAGGACGATGTGCGCGTGGTGAGCATTGTAGAAGAAGGGAAATCCTTTAAAGAGAGTCATTTTCTCTCTAGATTTCCCTTCTCGTTTTGAAACTCAGGAGCAGCAACATTGTCGTGGTGAGACCAGGGATTTAGGAGGAAGCTTTATTAATATTATGTACAAGCCATAGTTGCTGCTTATTTATCTTATGCAACTAGCACCATTGACAAAGCCAATAGTCCTGACTTGTAGGTATGATGTGACTTGTTGTGCATGGCTTAACCGTTTAAAAAAACGTAAGAGAAACCCAAGTCTAGTTATAACACTCTTACGTAAAGTTATTTTAGTGTGGCCCTGTTAATGAACTTACAATGGTGTTGAATTATTTTGTCTCACACATTTTATGGATGTATTTCTGTTGTTTTATTGTGGGTTTTGTACTTGAGCCTTTTTATATGATACAAACTTTAGTACCAATTAATGTTTTTAGCGATATTTCTTATGATTGCTATTTACGGCTCTGTGTTCTTATCTTAAGCATTTTAATCCAATACTTTTTACTGTCTTTTCTGATTATTTTAATCGAAATAAAGACTTAATGATGATGATGACTTGTTGTATCATATTTCTGGATGCAATGACAGGAACAGCAAAATACAAGTCGGGCGGCACACTATGCTAAACACAGATTTTTAGCTTAGGTGTTTTAAGCCGCGCCCTTAATTACATTGACCACGCCCCTTTGAGAGACTCCCCCGTTTTTTCATCCCGCTTAAAGCCCTGGACTAGAGTAAATAATGTCCAGTAGTAAATATGGATGTCTTAGCAAGATCTGAATCAAAATGTTTATCTGAAAAATTTTGTTCGATCAGAAACATACATACTTAAAAGACAGTGAGTTTGTCTCATTCATCGATGAAATGCAACAATCTTCAATTTTAACCAAAATCACGTCTCTTCACTCGGGAGGAGGTCAAGCATTAAACAGAAGCCAAGGAGACTATAGAGGGAACTAATCATTACAAAAATCTGATTTTCACCCTAGCGCAAATGCAAGGATGTTATTTGAATTTATCTATATTGACAAGTGCGGAGAAGTGATAGCTATTGTGCCCCATATGGCCAGTGAAGAAATCATTTGTAACTGATCTACTTGAATATTGAAATTGTTGGATCAATAAAGAATTGGCCGAGACCAGAAGGCTACTCCAGGTGTACCTCAGGGGCCAGTACTATGATAGTTTTATTTTAATATTGTTTTGTAACAGTCCCAAGACCAATGGTCTTAGCTTTGTTGGAAAACTGATTGGTTACATAATTATGTTGCAATATCTCCATATGATTCCTGTTTAATTTGTTTCCCCGCAAGAATAATGTCCTAAATGGTTTTGCCATACAGCACTTCTTACCCATTCCTTCCTCATTCACGCTGTACTTGTACTGCATGTGGTTTGACATTTAAAAACATCAAATTTTATGTTAGCGTCTTTTTTAAATGATTACAAACCATTTCCCCATACTTACATACACACATCTTGTAAACTCTAGCTTTGTAAATCGCATCTAAGTTACGTGTACAAAACGTACGATTTTTTTAAACTTACCCAACCCATAAGCGTTGTAATTTTTCACTTTATAACATGAAAATAAACAGATTGTGTTTTCCTACAAAATCGATTTTTTAAACTAGTCCTACAAAATGCAGCCAGAATATCGACTTCCACATACATAGGTAAGTATAGGTTTATTATTTTTCAATTCACACTTAAGTACTTCGACAATATATATATATATCTTCAAGATATGTAGATGTGGAGTTAAGGTTAGTAAATCTATACTAATCCTAATATATTTCCCTTCATGATATTGTGGTTATTCTGTCAGGTTGATATTTTGCCGAGGGATCTCCCGACATCCATCGGACTCAAGCAGAACCTACACGCGGTGCGTAATACGCAGATAGAGATAGAACTAAAGAGCTCGCGAAACACACCAAGACACCACAGGGGAGCGAGAGTAATTGGGCGTCTTGATTAGGTGCGTGCCCACCAGCTGCTTCTCTTAATTTTGCCAATAAGGCTTGAATTAAACTTTAATGAGTTTAATATTACCAGCAGTGTAAACAGTGAAGAAATTAATGCCACTTGCATTAGTGGCCCGCGACTGTTCAGTACTCAATTCTCAAGTACACTCACAATTATGTAAGAGATTGTGCCTATACGCGCGAGCCGTGAGCTATGCTGATGTCTAGAAGGAAGTTATACGTGAAGTTCTTGCGCAATCTTCTGCCCCTCCATTGACATGGGAAGAGCGCTTGGAAGCCCTTACGTCTACAGTATGTATTATCCAAACTCTCGGCCAATCAGACATTATTAAGGGTTGAGCGGTTTATTGATGAAAGTCACTTCCACTGTTATAGTCATATGACAGTATCAGCATTTAGGGCTCAAGAGGAGGGTTGGGAATTAAAACTTTTACCCAAAGCTGAAATGTGTAGATCCACTGGGAATTAGCTCCTCCCGTCAGACCTATTTCAGCAGAGGTATTTACTTTCAAAGGGGCAGATTTACAAGCCCCTTGCGTCACTTTTTCACCGTTGTTGCGTCACTTTTGTGACGCAGCGGCAGCGTAGAAGTTGCGGCCCATTTACAACGTGACGCATCTAGGGAGATGCGTCACGTTGTGAAGCCCTGCGCCACATTAAACCTGCATCAGGTTTAATGTATGCAGGGTGGGCGCTCCGTCGCAGGAAGCCCCGTAAAAGTGACACAGTGAAACCTACAAGATTTCACTGAGTCACTTTTACATCCATGCTGCGTCAAAACCCTGCGCCTGCTTGAAGAAGGCGTAAGGAGTGATGCAGCATGTGAGGCAAAGGGTGCCCCTGAGCATTGCTGGAGTTGCGTCGTGCTTACGACACGACTCCAGCAATGCGTGACTTTGCCGTCAACAGATGCGTCAGAATTTGTGACGCATCTGTCAAATCTTGCGCCATATTGTAAATACGGCGCATCCATGGTGACGCAAGGATTGGGCATGTTGGCGCAGGGAAAGTGACGCATCTCTACAGATGCGTCACTTTCTTGTAAATCTGCCCCAAAATATGTAAACTACCACTACTTGAGAACAATATACTACCAACATTTTAGGCAAGGAATAATTAAGATTTCTAAGTTATAAAAAGTAACATGGTTTTAAATTTGCAGAGATGTTATTTTATCACTTCCTCTCCTAACAGTGTAAGAAAAAACACACATTAAGGGAAAAGTGTGGAGCCCAGTAATCGCCAGAAACCTTCTCCGGGGCTCACCCGTAAGACAATACCCCAGCAATGACCAGGAGTGGAAACGGTACCAACATGAGGCAGGCAGCATCTCCACGTCACTTCCCGTTCACCTGAGCCTTTAACTGCTAGCAAAAGGGAGTGCTAATGAGAAGCAGAATGAATGTTTGCACTGGTTATTCTACAAATGTTCACCCTACTTAACATGTAATGTGGTGCCTGTAGTGGCAATGTTATAAACGCCCAAGACCTTTTTTTACAGTATTTACAGGCCTGTTTACTCATCAGGTTCAAAAAGGATTCAGCAGCCAGTGTAGTGATGAGGCCAGATAGGCTGCAAGTGGGTTATCTGTACTGGAATCCAGGTTAATCTATTTTTTAACAGTTTTATTGAAAATTAACTTACACAGAAGAGCTGATAAAGAAAACAAGAGCTATGTATTCCTTGAGACTCCTCTCTTAAGAAAATGGAGGTAACTTACCTCCATAAATCTTATAGAGAGAGCAAAGGGAAATAAAGATTTGAACCCTGGAACTATGGCTGTTCCCATTAAATTAAGTTGACGCTAACATTTGTGTTTGCAAAACCAATCACTCGAGAGCTAAGAGTGTCCCATAAAGCACACAACGCAGGAGTCAGGGAACCCGGGGTAATTCTCTGTCTTGAGAAGGAGTGCTGTATCTCTTCTTAGAGAGCAACTGCCCCCAGAAGGCTCTCTGCCCACCTCAACCCTGTGTGTGCTGGCATCTTTTTAAAGCATCGGGTGTGCCTCTCTCCATCCATGCCAAGCTAGAGAAGAAACACCTCCTTTCGGGGAGTCACTCCGACGCAGAAGTTTAAGGCAGACCAAGACAAGACGACAAGACAACCAACCAAAAAAGGAACTATGCCTGTAAATGCTGTACATTTAATTACAATCTAAGTAGCAAAGGGACCCCGTGTCAAGAGACGCAGCAGCAGTAGATTCAGTCTATTAATAATATACAGGCATTTCTGACAAACAAGTATTATACGTTTTATGACATAAAATACGCAACTAACATCCTACAGCCCAAAACAGGTCCCACTGCCAGAAGAGTGGGACCCGTAACCTGATAGTACTCTGATTTTCTGAAGACCCACGTCATCTCTATTGGTGGCATGCTTCCAGCATCGCCGGCACCCAACGCTGTGGAAGGTTGGGGGCCAATACCAAGGCTGTGCAGTATTGATTCAACCTCATGCCTCTTTAATCCCCCACCGACACTTCCTGCCTCTTTGTCTCACTTTTGCAGGTACATTTTCATCATCGTTGTCTCCATTTTTCACTGTTTTCTAGCTTTCCCTTCCTCCTTCTATATTCCTTTTGTGTTTTCCTTTCTCTTGCTCTTGAATAAAGGCTTTCAAAAGCATAAGTGCTGGTCCGTAAAAACGAGTACCAGTGGCCCTGACCTAAAACCAAAGGCTCAAATCATGCGCTGCATGCTCATCAACGGATCCATAGTCCTCTGCTTACAGATGCAACGATAACAAGCATTTGCAATGCAATAGGTCTCGCCTTTGTGAGAGTTTGAGCTATTGTCATTGTAAATGACAAAGACTTTCACTTATGTGTTTTGAAAACCTGTAAGCGGTCCGTAAACACGCACTTTGTACTAATAGCTGGCATAAAAAAGGCACAGTTGCTGCCAGCCTTGATTCTCGTAAGCAATGACTATAAGTACAAAGTGCTTGTTTACGCACAGCTTGCAGGTTTTCAAACCACATAAATAAAAGGCATTGTCATTTACAATGCCAATAGCTCAAACTCTCGCAAAGGCGAGACCTATTGCATTGCAAATGCTTGTTAAAGAATAGGCACAGGGTGCAAACAAAACAAAACAAAAAAACACCAAAAAAGGCTCCGAACAGCAAGAATTAGGGTGTTTCCAACTCCGATTCAAGGTATAAACACAGGAGATTTTACTGGGACGTTGCACTAAGGAATCAGATTCTAAAAACTTGCGTTTGAAGATGGCCACCACACACACTGAGTTGTAACTTCGTACTTGTAGTTATGACCATTCATTATTAATTATCTTCCTCCAGTGAGGCAACGCCAAAGTAGATCTACACTGTTAATACATTAATTCAGTCTACAATCTGCCTCCAGTAAGACACGGCTTTAGCATACATACCGTTCTCAATCTATCACGCTGCATTTTGAAACGTAGCTTTAGCTAGTCTATGATTTTAGTGGAATAGAAAAGGTGAAGGTCTCTAAAAAGAACATGGCAAAGAAAGGTAACTAAAAATCCTTTACAAGAAGTGTGGCCAATGTAATTATGTTACAAGAGGCGTGGCCAATGTTTTAGGGCAGGGCCTAAACATTTGAGCTAGAACCCAATGCTTAACAAAGTGTGACGCCTGACCAGTATTTGGAAATCCCTGTGTGAATTTTAGGTTAATGAATCTAAACCCATTACATAATAACATACACAAAAGTCGCCCCAAAGCTACTGGCATTGCCGAAGATGGTCAGCAGTGGTGTTTAAAGACAGCTAATTGAATTCTGAGTACAGCAGACATTAGGATAGGAGTGAATCACCAACTCCTTTTGCTCTTTCTACTTTCTGACCAGCTGTGGCATTTTACACGTAATTCTAGATTTGCGGCATTTCCCCGCATAATCCCAACACTGCTGCATAATCTGCAGATTTTAACAACTAAAAAATGCTAGCCCGAATGGTTCAAAAGATATTTAAAACATAGTTAAACGTGTTTGGTGTACAGTAGAAGGCCTTCTGCAAGGATGACTGGTCATCTTTCTGTTGCTTATTGCTATATTTTTGGGGCTAAACTGGTACTAATGCCGTGCAAGAGGCAAAGCATTCAGTGGTAAACTCAGTTCCTGCAGTAGGCCCTGGCATGATATGGCTCCCTCACCCGGAAGGTCCTCAAGTTCAGGATAACCTATTGTTGTGCAGGAGGCTGAAGCGGATCACCCCCCCCCTGCAGGAGGTTATAGGCATCCAGCTGATAAGCCCGTCTGCACGAGGCCTAAGGCTCATGACCCAGCTCTTTTGCTAAGAGACCCGCGTTTGAAGAGGGGCACTTCTTTATAAGAGGACTTGATTTAACGTAGACAAGTCTACCTCCCTAGGCAGGCCCAGGCTGAGGAGGCATTACAATCACTTCTCCCTGCAGGGCAGACCAAGGTTCCTGCTGACAGGTCTTTCTGACATGCATGACCAGGCCCCACCTCCATGCAGTATTCCCTAGGGTTCCTGCCTGTTTTTAAGGCAGAGAATTAAAGTCCTGTGACCTGTCAGTAGTGTCCCCCTTTTGCTGGTGAATCAGAAGGCACAGCTTGCCCGCAAGAGGCTGCCGAGGGCCTAACCACCCCCCACACACAAACCCAGGACAACCCCTGTTCTGTTCACAGGACAAAGCTAACATTCGGCCATGATGCCGGGGACCTCTGGGGCTGACGCTGCAGGGAAGGGCGGGAGTGAGGAGGAACCATGATGCCACTAAGGAAGGACAGACAGCACGTTCTGGAGCGCAAGGGAGGGGGCGGGGTGGCTGGGGCCGCTGCAGCTGGCACTGCATGGGAGGCGGTGTGCTGGCCAGACTGCTCTTCGCACAGGACTGGATCTGCAAGCTACGGGGCGTAGGTCTGTGTCTCTGTTGTACAGAGCTGGCACTGCAGGAAAGGGTGCTGCCACTGACCAGAGAACCTTCTGGAGTGAGCAACACAGGAAGGGTAGGCCCCTTTCCGCACAGCACCTCGCAGAGGAGTACTGAACTGCAGGGTGGGGTATGCCTTCTTCAGCACCTCCTGAACCGGTACTAATTGGAGGCAGCAGGCTGCGTGGGCACAGCACCTCCTGTGGCCGGTAAAATATAGAGGGGGGTGGTGCTTCAAGCACAGCACATCCTGTGGCGTGTTTATTAGGGAGGGGCGGGCTGCATTGAGGCAGAGCAGCTACTGTAGCCGGTTACCGAGGGGGTGTGAGCGCTTTCTGTACAGCACTCTCTGTGGCCGGATAAATAAGGGAGTACAGCACCTACTGGGACCAGTTCTAAAAGGAGAGGGTGCTTTCAGCACAGCGCCTCCTGTGGCCACTCAACAGCGAGGGGGTAGGCTGAACATGAGTACAGCACCTCCTGTGGCCGGATAAATAAAGGAGCACAGCGCTTACAGCCGGTACAAGGAGGGCATAGACTGCTGAGTACAACATCCCATGCAGCTGGTATTACAGGGAGGTGGCTGGGCGCTTTCAAAACGGCACCCCCCTGTGGGAAAATGCACAGTAAAGAGAGCAATGTCGCCGTCAGCACACCACCGCCTTCCGTCATGGGAAGGGACGGCGCTTTCAGCACAGCGCTGTTTTGAATGTGGCTTCTCACCAATAATTTTTTATGTGGGGCGTTTTTTCACCCCACGTCCAGTCGCACTGCCAACATGCTTGCGCCCATTCTGCGCCTGCTCATAGTTAACAATTTAATCTGTTTTTTCACTTTTTCCTTTTTTTTGTTCCATTTTAAACCAACTTGTTTTAAACATCTTTTTAGATCAATTCCAGTTCAATCCACACGTAGGAATGTTATGCCATTTTCAAAGTTTCTCATGTTAATGTTGTGCCCATCCGGACCTCTTACAAAAACACGTACAGATACAAGGTTCGTTCGCAGCAGTGTTTGCATTTCGGGCATATCAAAGCGCTT
The DNA here is from genome assembly GCF_964204655.1 of Triturus cristatus. Lineage (NCBI taxonomy): Eukaryota > Metazoa > Chordata > Amphibia > Caudata > Salamandridae > Triturus > Triturus cristatus. Next base: position 105,397,154 of record NC_140583.1, on the reverse strand, counting down.
CTTCAGGGGTAACTGCCACATCTTTTCAAACCCATCCAGTCTCGTCTCATGGTCCAAAGAGTTGTTTTTGTAAGAGGTCTCTAAACAAAGGCTGTCTCAGATACCAAATGCATAAGATTCAAATATATGTAGCAAACTTATAATCTAAAGGCATGAATCAATAACTGAGCAAACTATAATACTGATTAATAAACAAGCAATAACTGATATAAGATAAGATACACTGGACGTCCTGCAGGAGATCAGAAAGAGATATATATATATATACACAGTAGAGGATCACTCTGGATGTGCACCTCCCACACCACAACGAAAACACCTCAAACATTCGATCCAAATGTGGATATTGTCCCCTAGAACATTTCGAAAATGTAGTCAAATGCTTTCTTGTTCGCCAGTCCGGCACCATCTCATAAATTACGTTTTCTACCGCCAAACACCTGGTGTTTGGCAGTAGAAAACGCCATTTATGATATGGTGACGGGGGACAATTACCACATTTGGATTGAATGTTTGTGGCTATCATACCACGTACACCGTATGCCCGACTCTATAGCAATACCAACTAATGACTCTAATATAACGGAAGGACAACTAATTATTTTTGGATTTGACTAATTGGATTACACACCAGCACAGATGGATAAGCGGAACAAATTTGTTAGTGGAATATAATGGTCCGAATTCCATCCCAGTCGCAATACAAACAAAGGTCTAAACATATCTTTGGGACAAGGTTATCACGCCAAACCCGTCGTCTGTTTGCCTACATTGCCCTGAAGAAGTCCTGTTTTTTAGGACGAAACGCGTTGGCTGTTTGCGTTTTAAAGAATCAAATAAAGAAAATGAAAGACTTTGTACAACGACTGCGTGGATCCTTAGTGAATTATTATTCAAAGGACTTTTCTAAATATTGCTGCAAAGCGGTGCATCTCTAAGTTTGTTTTCACTAATACACCATTGTCTCCCTTTCTTCAGTTTGTATCCCACAGCTATAAACTGCCCCCTGTCAGACCATGAGTCTGCATTTCACTTGTCCTAGTGCACATTTAAATGCGTGTCTGTGCAGTACAAATTCACACTGGCCTGAACAGTCACAGAACTGCCTTTGATTTAAACGCACATTTCTTTTTCCTAACATTTCTCTTATGTTGAATCACTTCCTAGGTTAAAATAATATACATTCTAGTATTTCTAATCAAACCATATTTTTACATTTGTTACATTTTACAAATTAAGAACAACCAGGACAACAAGCAACTCATTCCAGGCATTTTCCGAAAAGGACCAAATTAATTAGTTTGCTTGGGAAAGCAATTGCAAATGCTCCTTTGATTTGATCATGTTCTCATAGAAACCAGACAATTTCAAGCGCTTTTTCCAAAGACGGCAAACAAAGAACATCCCACATTTCAGGGTTCCAGTCAAGTTCAACCTTTAAATGCACTGTTCTCCTATTAACCCTTCCTCTGCTTTTCCTATACTTATTTTGCATGAATCAAATCATATCCTTTTTCTGCCACAGTCTGGTAGGTTTCCCACTTATCTTTGCAATAATTTATTCTGACAGTTTAACATTGCAGAGGTATTTTTGGATCCACAAATTGTGTCTCTAATGTCTCAAATTCACACTGCAGCTGAACATATTTTGTAAGCATTTCTTAATAAACACTTGAAAGAGATCCAGCCCTTTCTGTCTAACGTACCAAATTATTTATAAGCACATTTTTACAAAACACACTTAAACACACACTCCAATTCTCACTCAACCCAGCACCATTAGCTGACTTACGGGCTAGCACACCATATGGGCTACCTCCCATCCAAATATATACATTTATCAATTGGTATCTGAGAGTCCGCTTTTAATTTCTAGAAAACATATTTCTTCCCCTTTAAAATCAACGTTCACATCCTGCCGACTACGCCAAAATGTTTTGAATGTGGCTTCTCACCAATACGCCACACCCAATCCCTGCACTCCCACCTGGGAGGCAAATATAACACTGCACCTTTGAATAATATACACTTTTGAGCATGTCTTACCATCCCTGGCACAGCAAGACTTCAACACAAAACAAACAGCACCTTTTGAAAAGGGGTTTTATTTAACAAAATGCAAAGACTCAATCACTTTTAGAATAAGGATTGGGGTGTATTACATAATACTCTCTAAACAAAGGCTGTCTCAGATACCAAATGCATAAGATTCAAATATATGTAGCAAACTTATAATCTAAAGGCATGAATCAATAACTGAGCAAACTATAATACTGATTAATAAACAAGCAATAACTGATATAAGATAAGATACACTGGACGTCCTGCAGGAGATCAGAAAGAGAGATATATATATATACACAGTAGAGGATCACTCTGGATGTGCACCTCCCACACCACAAAGAAAACACCTCAAACTATCACATCCACTGGCTCACATCACAATGGTAATAACCACAAAACTCAATACATCACTTGATGCATACACTGCCCACTTCTGGCCGGGGGAAGTCTTCACACAGCTGGGGATCAGAGCTCAGCAATCAGGGTTCAATCCGAGATAGACACGTCTGCCCTCGCTCGGAATCCAAACTCCCAAACTCCCGCCAGACCAGTGGAGGCTCCCCTTCTTATTACAAATCCAAACATAACGAAGCTTCTAGCAAGCCTCGCCCCCATGTTCTCATGAGAGCCCGTACCAGTCTACTCCAAGGCCATGGCATCGGTTGCTCAGGCCTTTACTATTGCTTTGAGACGGACCATGTACATTCCTCTTATAAGAACCGGTTTTCTCTAGAAAATAGCTTAAAATGGAGTTAGTTAGGCCATGCACAATGAGAAAGGCCCAAAGCAAGATGGAATTGAAAAGCATGATGACATGAAAGCATGTCAAAGCTAATAAATAGTAAGCACTACCATAAAGCAAGGTAAAGAAAACAGAATGACATTAAACCATGTCAAAACCAATAGTAAGAACTCATAAATCTCACCAATGCACAATACAATACACATTTCTGCACAACTGCACGCCTTCAAATGCACATTCCACACGCTCTGCTCTTGGCAAGACTGTTCCACTCCGTAACAGCTCCTACTGAAAGACAGCAAGATTACAGGACAGAAGAGAAGCAGGCATATGCAGGACCATCCTACATTAAGGCTAGGGTAAAATAACACACTAAAATCAATTAAAATGGTGGTAGTTGGAGGTCATCATAGGGTGCCAGACTACAAAAGTGACTTTCACTACAAGCGCCTCCTTGGGCCAGTTCTAGGGGGAGCGGAGAGGGCGCTCTTAGCACAGCGCCTCATAGGGCCATATACGTAGACTGAATGAGTGCAGCACCTCCGGTGGCCGCATAAATAAAGGAGCACAGCGCCTCCTGTGGCTGGATACAACAAGGAGGGTTTAGACTGCTCGAATACAACACCCCATGCAGCCGGTATTAGAGGAAGGTGCCTGGACGCTTTCAAAACAATACCCCACTGTGGGAAAATACACTGTAAAGAGAGCAATGTCGCCGTCAGCACACCGCCGCCTGCAGTCATGGGAAGGACAGACGATGTGCACGCAGGGGCTACCTGTACTAGCAGCGAGAAAAAAAGTCCCCAGTGTCTCATGCCGCCAGTAAAGCATCCAATCCCCCTGTGCACATCTTTTATCTCGTTTGTCTCCTCGCGTGCACGCTGGAATCGTATCGATTCCAAAAGTCCTCTGCATGGTAGAGCAACGCATGCGTTGCTTTTCGCCAGGTCGAGAACTAAAAAGGGTGTCCTCACGGGGGTCCGCACACTGATTGTAAATGTAGGCTTTACCTGAGTGAAGGAGCTTTCGTTCAAAGAAGTCTTAGGGTTGAAAAATGGGGAAAATGTAGTGGTAGCTCACCACGTGAATATAGATTGACATAGACCCAGTGTTGGGTTGTGTTCATCATTGGTAGGACACCGGTTAAGGTGACTATGTGATTCTGCTAACTGCTGTAAATCACATCCTAGGGCACTGCAACATATGATTTGAGATTGTCAGCAAGTAGGCAGTTGTCGTCGTTTTTGAACATATGGATTTAGTTTTGAAAGTTTAAGTTGACCTCTCTTTTCCATACCTGAAAGTAGATGAAAAGTTTTTTCTCATTCATTGCAAACTAACCCGCAAGGAATACCTCACTAAAATTACAATGACTGCCTGCTATCAGCTCACTGTTCTAAAGAAAGTAAAACTGTTTCTTGCAGAAAGCAACTTCAGAACTGCTGTTCAAGCCTCCTACACGCTGTAGCATGCCTCATCCAGGGCCTATAGAAATATGAACACATCACTCTGAGCATAATGGAACACAATTGGCTTCTCTTGCTGTCCCGCACCATCTTAAAAAAACCTGCGTTATCCTCTACAAAGCCATCACAACCAGCACCCCCGCTTATCCTGCAGACAAGCTCAGTCTTCGGTGGTTCGTGGCACCCTTACAGCCAGGCGCCCACTAGATTGCAGTGTAAATAAGAAAAAAACAAGACAACAGTCCTTTTGCATCGATGCACCCAGGATCTGGAAACACATCCCTATACCCAACAGGATTGCACCAGGCCTGCTCCAATATAGGAAATAGTTGCAGACTCGCCTCATTAGAGAGAACTACATTGTTACATAAGGATTCGAGAGTTCATCACATTAAGGGTGAATCTCTATGTTTAAACAAATAATCTGTCTCTTTGTTCTATAGTCGCTTCCATTATGAACACGCAAGGTTCCTGGTGTATGGCCGTAGGGGTTTGCATCTTTCAAGAACAGCCAAATCGACAAAGACATTCATCGCACATCTGCACACTCCTTTCACGTATCATCAGAAGTGCTAAGTGGACTGGCTCGGCATTAAGCCTCCAGAGTGTCCATTGCGTGCAGTTATCAGACTGGTGGTGGAAGCACCGAGCGCTGGCAGCCTGTGTGAAAACGGGACACTGCCGCCCCAAGATGGAAGAGGTCAGCCACATTGCTACACAGCGTCAGGCCCTTGGAAAGGAGGTCAGGCCTGCTGAGGCAGCTAAGCGGGGACCTACAGCGTATCACTGTCACAGAGTGGAAACGCAATGGTGGCACTAAGGACGCGTGCTGCTGTCGAGGCCGCTGTGTTGCCAGCCCTTCCCTGCCGACGAGAAAGAACTATTCAGAAATCACTGTCAGAAGGAACCTTGAGGCATTTGTAGCGTGCAGAGTCTATTTCTAGCTGGTGAGAACGTGTTTAATCAAAAGAAGTCTGAAATAGCAGACTACCTCATTCATCTCGACAGCACGCGGCGTGCTCTGAATGAACTCGAATGCCCACGGTCTGAGGCAAAGGCTGACTTCAACCGCCAGCCTTTCATTAAATGGCAGCAGGGAAGAGCTGTCGCAGCTCGCCTCGTCAAAAAGACTGGCAGAACTGGGGCACGCCATTCAGCGGACAGCGTGGTACGAATGGCTTCCTCTTAAAGAGGAACTGCAGCCACGGTTTTCTTCCTGGCTGTCTTCACCAGCCTTATTCAGAATATACGGGATTTTTCTGTGTTTTTCCACTCTTGAGAAGGTGAGCTAAAGTCTGATATAAAGAGCCCCGGTTACACAGCTACATGGCGCCATGTTGGTGGAGGCGGGACTTCCTGTATGATGGCAGGACAGAAACGCTCTGAAAGAGAGTGCATTGTTAATTGGAAAGGCTAGGTGGCAATAATCCCGATTCATGTGTATAGGGTGGCAGGCAGATTGAGGTTAAATGTTTTTCTGTGTTAGGTTTTCCAGTGTACCTCGTTTGCATTATATCAGACGTATACATTAGGGCAGTGGCACCTTTTCAGTAAAGTATGTGCTCAAAGCACCGATTTTCTAGAGAAATGTTTATTTAATCAATACAGTAGCAGAATATATATATATTTTTTTTTAAAACACCCTCTGGTATGAAAAACATCGAATTAATTTCAGTAAATAAAACATGGATTTAATGTTTTGAAAATGTGCAAGGGAGAACCGAAGCCTTCCCAGCAGTCCAAGCTTCTTCCACTGCCAAGGGGTGTGCATTGAAATGCGGCAAAGGGAAGTTTAGATGTTATGCTCATTCAATTCTTGGCCTCTATGCGACTCCCAGCTTGGCTGGCAATTTGTGCCTACCGTGGTGGTTATTTTGAGGCTTAAAATATCTGTGATGATGAGGGCTAGATAGAGTGACTGGGTGGGACCTTCCCCCAATGATCTGCGAAGCTAACTTGGAAGTGAAAGTGAAAGAATGAAATGTGTTTAACAGGTTGTATTCGCTATTTTAAGGGATACTTTGGAGCTAAACATCATTGCGCAGTTTCAGAAGAGTCGTTTCACTTTTCAAGGCGCTTCAGCTTCATCTATATGATTGGTTCTTAACCTGTGGTCCGGGGGCGCCTGGGAGTCCGTGAAGCCTACACAGTGGTCCACGAAAATTAAACAAATATTAGCAGATTAATAAAGTGTCCATAAATAAAGAAGCAAAATGTACACACATTCTGCAAATGTGAAGGAATTTAAAATTGGAAGCTAAAGTTATCGTCGTCAGATTGATTCGGAGAAGCAGTGCAAGTTCATCAAACAGAAATCAGTATGGAGGATGGGTGGCCTCAATTGAACTTGTAAAAGCCCTAACTTTCCCATTAAAATGAGATTTGTTTTATATTTGTTTGTGAATTTAATAAAATATTTCAGCAGTTGTGTTTTAGTTTTATTGAAAATCTTTAGGTTGGTGGCCCGGCTTCCAGTAATTACTAAGTTGGGGTCCCCAGAGTATGATAATGATTCAGTGGGGGTCCCCAGGTCCCAGTAATGAAATTGGAGGTCCACAGAAGTCAAAAGGTTACGAATCACTGATCTATATGAGAGAGCGAGTGCCTGGCCTTTCACTGCTCTGACACATAAAATGTGTATTGTTTGTTGTTGTTTTTAATGGAGTTTTTTATAGCGCGAACTTGACCCGAATCGGGTATCAGAGCGCTTTACATAGCACCAGTTGTGTTACATGAGGACACTTGAGCCGGTGGAGTCGACGGACTCATGATTACGCACCTGCGCGCTACGAGGGGTACTAGACCTGATACGATTTTAGCAGCTTACACAGCAACCCCACACATTTTCCTACTCCCTGCTGACGAGAGGCAACTACCTCGAAACACGTGTCCAGGGATGGTACACGCCACGCATACTTGCATTCACACTCGAGCATAGGTGTATCCGCCGACGCTGACCTTCAGGGACCATTTTCATTGGGGGAACACGCCTGGTAGGTGTAGCAGTGTGCGACCAATCTGGTTTAACTTTACATGAGGACACATTCATTTTTTTTAGGCATGGGGAGAATAAGTGATTTGCCCGGAATCACAGGATGTTCAGCATCATTGCCAAGACTCAAAACCAGTTCTCCAGATTCGAGGTCGACCGCCCTAGCCGTCAGGCCAACTGCTCTCCTCATTTATAAAAATCATGTTCACCCGGAGGCATTACGGCGCTGAATAACAGATGTTTATTGCTGCGCAACTCAATGGTACTCCTTTTATTGACCTCAGATGGATGATAGACTGAGTGGACCCGCCGGGATTTGAACCTGTGACCATGAAGTCGAACACAGGACTCTGCAGTGGCGCATAGTCCACTGAGCCACCAGACCGGGCACACCAAGTTAAGATATAACCCAAGCCTCACCTTCAGTGTACTTTGTTAACCTCTTGTATCAGTTTTCAGCATCTCGGCCTGTTCTTTCAGCTTCGCCTGACCATCAAATGCTTTGTTTTGTCTCAAGTTGTGGCTGCGCCATCGTACAAGGTATTAACCCTTACCTCTCCGATTTCTCGCCCTAAAATACTCGACGGATTTCACAATACGCCTTTTCGTCTAAAAATATGTGGGTTTTCCCCACAATGTTATGTTTAATAATAGTGTATAGCTTAACAAATGTTTGCTTGTGATATAAATGCATAGTGTTACTTGTAGGGGCCTCTAGGGGGCGCAAGCGGCCCAGCATTTATCTTCTCACTCCCAAGTCCCCTGTTTCTGTGGAACCTTGCGCCACACACCCTGCCAATGCTCTCCAATCCTGTGTTTCCGTCCGTCTCGTTGCCATGACAACCGCGTGAAGAAGCACTATTCACCTCATATTTATCTTATAGTGTCAAACCTAGTGTCAGCTCACTGACAACCCCTCGCCAATCAGTGAACGTACCTCATTGTAAGATGCAACCCCGGCTGCTGCTGGCCTGTACCACCGTAACACAAAGGGCTCTGACAATGTACCTCCTCGCTGACTCACATCACCCCAGCTGTGAGAGCCCCACGTTTTTATCAGTGTGCCACAAATATGCCCTGTACTAGTTCAAAGACCCATACACAGCTCTTTCAATGTACATTCCAGCACAGTTGGAGGAAGAAACAGCCGCCTTCTCAATGACACCCGTCATTGACATGACGTCATGCCATAACGTCTCCACCAGTGAGAAGTGAGCAGTGTGAGCAGTGTGAGCACAATCACATGATGTGCCTGTTGTCACTGCAGTTCGGAAAAAATGGACGCCTGTGCCAGGGCGCAAAACAGATCCCTATGGAGACCCGTTTCGAGGCCCCATTCAAAAGACTGCCGGTGCTCAGCACAGCGGAGATCCGGCCCACTTAAAGCCCTGCCTTAGTTTATGTTGGATAAAGCACAAAACATTCCATTCAGTTGTTAACCACTGTACTCAAGACCAGGAAACGCCAACTACACTCTGAGAGAATACATCGGACACAACTTCCAACAAAGATTTACTGCGGGGTTTATAGCTGAACATTATCCAAACGTTGTGGGGGGAAAAAAGAGTGGATTTATTTATAATTCAATGTATTTAAAAGACTCTCAGAATTCTATGTGTCATGATAATGGACTACAGAGACCGAATAAACATCTTTGTGTTGATGAATATAAATCCGTCTACAATTCTCACAGTGGCACCTTTCTCGTGTCAATCCATTAGTTCCTTTGCACATCACTCTTAGAACCCAACACTTGATGCACTGTCAAGTGTAAAAAAAATAACAATTTAAGCAGCACAGAAAAAGCTATGTATATGCATCGATCCTCAAACACCACACTACACACAGGCAACACAGTTCAAAGACACATCACCCACCACAAAAAAACTAAACATGCATAGATCTTCAAACTTTACAAACCCCAGACTCGCACATACAATCTGAACGCACATTGGCAACACCCCATACACCCATGCTGTTAGAATATACCCCTGAATGGCAGTGGCTGGCTTGACGACTTAGGATAGCCCAGTGAGTTGAACACTCACTGACTTGATACGTAACGATCTGCAGGTCGTAAGCCTGAATCCTGGCACGGCCATCTCACCCCTCCGCCCTTCCGAATTGGGCATGTGAACACCGTTACCAGCAGACATGTGGTATGAAGCGCGGTGTAAATATCACCACTCAATAAAAAATACCCGGACATGTATCAATATCTAATTGAAAATACGCCACACAAATACACAGCCTTCGACTACACGTCTGTTGAGTCTGCAGGTGTCATCACACACATGGTCTAGAAACACAGCTACAAAAGCGGGCCAACACCAGAGTGAAATCTATCGCATTTGCACATTCATCAGACATTTGCGCGCCATGGCAAGAGCACAAGGGGGCTATTCACAGCAGAATGGAGAAGCGTTCTGGTAAGCAAACATTGGTATCGCCACGCTTCTCCATTCAGAAAGCACAGGGATGTGCCGTATTCACAAGAATGTGGCTCTCCCCTGCGTTGACGCTGAGTTCCGCTGCTTAGCGCCAACGCAGGCTCCCTTGCACCATAGTGCAAGGATGTTGGCGTTGCGGGGAAGATTGTTTATGTGCCGGCAGGTTCCCTTTCTGTACATAAACTATCTTTAAATGCTGTTTTGTAACTTCTAGGTGTGCTGCTTAATGCAGCACACTGAGAAGATGCAAAACAGCATTTTTTTTAAATGATTGTTTATGTGCAGGAAGGGGGACCTTCCTTCACATGAACAATCATAGGCAATTTGCTGTTTCTATGCGTGCTGTACAAGGCAGCGCACATGGAAACAGTAAAAACGAGGGGAAATGAAGCATTTCTCCTCGTTTCGCCTGTTTAAGATCAGGTTTTCCCTGGTCTTAATTTTGGGCTTGCCTCCTATTTACGCTGCTCTTGTAAATAGGAAGCAGCATCAAAATCAATGAGTGTTGCAGTGGAACGCCCTCCACAACACCCATTGCCCTCCCCATCCACGCTAAATACAGAGTGAAAGGGTGCCTTATTTACATAGCAGAGTTAAGCCACGTTAAGTGGCTTAACTCTGCCCTCTAAGTAAGGCGAGGCCCCTATCGCCACCGCAGTGACGTTGTGGTGGCAATAGGGGGTTGTAAATATGCCCCAAAATGCACTAAAAGGTTAAACAATTTAGAAATGTACCTAAGTAGCATCCCAACACTAAACCCACAAGCTTTTGTAATGTAATAGGTCCTGCATTACTGATAGTTTAAGATATTGGCATTGCAAATAATAAAGCAACGCCAATAGCTCATACTTTAAGTAATGCAAGACCTAGTGCATTGCAAAAGCTGGCGTAGTGAGCCAGGAACCAGCATTTCATGTCTCAGTGCAGTACCGCAAGCTGCTCCTAGAGGTCTGTCGTGAGCAAGTCACCAGCACTACGTGTCTATAAGTAGTACCGCAAGGGCTCCTAGAGCCCCTAGTGAGAAAGGCACCAGCACCGCAAAACATGTCATGTCTTGGTGCATTATCGCAAGCTGCTCCTAGAGGTCCCTAGTGAGCAAGGCACCAGCACTGCATGTCTAGGTGCAGTGCCGCTAGCTGCTCCTAGAAGTCCCTAGTGAGCAAGACACCAACACTGCATGTCTACAAAGTTAGAGTTATTGGCATTTAAATGACAATGGGTTTTTTCCTAGCCATGTTGCAGGGTGCAGTACCATATGTGGCCAAAAGGAGACCTATTTTGGTCACATATGGTACTGCCCCTGCAGAAAATATGGTAAATCCACCCTACGCATAATGCATTGCATGAAAGACAGGACTACAAGTACATTCAAATAGCTATGTCCATATATACAATTAGTAGCTTTGAAATGTGACAAAAGAATTATTACATTAATTTCGGATAAGGTTGTACTCTCTGTGGAGCAGATGAAGGAACATTTATAGACAGTCTCATATAAATGTGAGATGTTTTAGTGAGTGAAGTTAGCACTGCCAGCCTAGCTGAGGACCTGTGTCCTGCCTGAAGCCTTTTTTAGAAAATAGTGCATATAGGCTGTAATTAAAACCTAGGAAGTAAGAACACATGTAGCAGGGGGTATCCTCAAGGGAGATTACAAGAAGATAAAAGGCGGTACTAAGGAGGGACTACTAAGCCTATTGATCAATGAATAGCCACCATTTACAAAGGACAGGGACAGGAGCAAATTAAAAAGATGGGCGGGTGTTTACCAAAGTTGTGGGTGCCCTCGTAGGTGGGAGAAAATATGTGGGGCCTGGACATTGTACAGAGGTCTGTAATGAGACCGTTGGGGCAGGAGGCAAGGGCTACCATGGGAAAGTGTCGCACTGCATATAACTCGGCTTGGTGCTGAATTGTGTAAAATGTACCTAAGTGCTATATGCTACTGCGTCTGTTAACTGGCATGTCTTTTACATCTCTTGTGTTTGTATCTTGAGAATTGGTTGTATCTGAAGCTTGTTTTCTGTTTTAATAAAAAGATTTAAAAAAAAAAAAGATAGGCTGGAAGAGGGTGGAGCTTTATGCTCATAGCCTGAATACAGCATGACTCGAAGAGACCGCGCAAGAGCTGGCTAGGCGAGACCTAAAAATTGACGCAGACAAATAAATTACGACTTAGCTCTGCACAGCTTTCATTTTCCTTTTTTCATACAGAAAGAACACTCAACCACTTCTCACCAACCACCCCAAGTAATTCGCCATAATAAGGAGAGCACAAAACACTTTCCACAGGTTTGGAAAACTACAAAGTTGCAAGAATTCAAAATATAAAATGATTTCATATGTTTACTCACACATAACAGATAACTGTCTTAAATAGGCACAACTTGTCTTAATAAAAAATAAAGCTGACAGTTAACATCACAGTTAAATGCAAAAACACTTTCTCTTATTAAAACTCGATTTATCAACAGAAGAATAAGATTTCTTAAAAACACCATGAAAACAAATAAGGCATAATGTGCGCTCCGACGACAGCCAGGGGCGGGGCGATAACGCTAGGAGCACGCATTAATCAGTTATGATATAATTTGTGTGAAAAGCTTGCTTGGTTTACAAAGTTACAGTTACACAGTTTAATTAACAGCTAATATGTCACAGTTAGTCGATAAATAGACGCTCTACCCATCAATACATATTCAAAATGGATTCTTATTTGTGATCCATCAGCTAATTATCTGTTGACATCAATATCTGAACATGGAATTTATATAGCAGGATGCGTGAGCTATATATAAAGACAGGTACAACAAGAAAACAGGTTACCCGTATGATACAACAGTCATTGTAAACATGAACACTACTCTGCCTCTCAATGGGAAAGACAATGAGGCCAGGGCTTTAAGTGGGCCGGGTCCTGCCGGTGCTCAGCACGGGCAGGTCTAAAAAGCAGGTGCTGAGAAGGGTCCCTATCTGGCGCTCCATCTTTGCTTTCACCCTCTGGCGGAAACACATCTTACCTCTACCATAGTACCACCCTTCACTGCCTTTGATTTAACAACAAAGAGACTCGTTATAGTTCTTTCACAGTCTCATCATTTCAGAACGGAAGCATTTTCAGACCCCAAATGATTCACAATAAAAACTATCTCAAAACTAAATATATCATAGGACCAGAAAACAAACACAACATAAGACCACCACAAACAATGCACAGATTCAAAGAATATATCACTGCAGTACAGAACCCTCATTCTACACAAGTCTAAAAAACTGTCATTTAACACAAGCACTGAGGCATTGACTTCACCAAGCTAACAACTCAATCAGAGCCAACTCGGCAAACAACGCTCACTTGAACAGTGCGTAAATTACCTTCACACTACAGCCAGATAATGGCAAATTCAACAAAAGAGAACTCAGAAGAGAAACCAAGACAATCTACCAAAAACAATAACATCTAAACACACCAACAAAGACAAATGTTATGTGTAACAACATCTCTGCACCCATCAGGACCACCACAAGGCATGAATAATTTTAAAAAAAAAATGGATTCACCGCTTTACGGAGCACTACATGACAATGTATTAACTGTGCACAACCCAGCTTTCTCTCCCATTACTTGTTGACTTTATGCTTGCCTTTCACCATGTACAGCTCCCCGCTGGCATTTTGTCTAGGTTGGCGCTATAGTAGTACCATATACATACATACAAATGTAACAACAGTAATACATACATACACTCTCTCACTCACGTTCTTAAATCTGCACACAATTAAAGAATACACAATGACTCAACATACCGACTCACGACCGATTACAATGACAGCTACACCAGTCACCAGTGATGAAGAAAAATACAGCCGCTTACGTCAGATGTCTGACACCACATTTAGAAATCCCACATGTCCATATTCGTTTTGCCTGATTGCCCCGCTTTTCATAAGACTGCCATTGCAAAGCTAGCATGTGAAAATAAAATTAGAAAAATCCTTCTAACCGTGTGGCAATATCCACAGAATCATTTTCCTTGACTATCTCTCCCTTTCTTTGCAAGGCCTCCTCTGCCAATGACCCAATTTAAATTCCTGAATTCTACATTTTGAATTACTTGTAACGTCATCACATTGATTTCTCTACCAGCTAGGGTCACAATCTCTCCTTTATTACGTGGCAATATGTTTTAATGATCAGTGATTCGATCCTGCCTGGATATAATGAAACCTTGCAGTGGCATTTGCAAGAGATCAATACAAGGAATAATTGAAAAATAATCATAATTGGTCCCCAAGACAGAAGTTATCACTGCTTCATTGGAACCACTGGTTTCACTGTAACCCGACACCCGGGGTACTTCGATTTTGGCGGTATTTCATCTGGACTGAGAGGGACATGAGCCCCTGTGGCCAAAGTCACCGAACTATAAGGGTGCAGGAAAGAGGGGTGTCCAGCCACGCCTTTCTAGCCCCTGTGACCGGCTTCCTGCTGGAGCTGGTCAACCAAAGAGGGCTGGAGTAGAACTTTACAACTATATCAAATGTTTTCATGGCTTACAAATAAGTCATCAAGCATGGTTCATTACAATGATTTATTGAATAAACTAAACAAATTGTGAATTATTGTTCCTTTAAAAATGTATATCTCTGGGGCCCTGAAGTGGATTTTTGTTAATGAGATGTCATTTTGAAAATAAAAATATGAATTGGCTTTGTATTTTGATTGTGTGTTCTTTCTCTCTTATTTGACAGTTTTAGTACTTCTTAATGTTCTTAATGTTTATACTTCTGTTTATACTTGTTCCTTTGACAAAGCCTGACTGCTCTGCGCCACACCTATCCAGGGGGGGAGCTAGCGTTTTTCAAACGTTACTGACTGAACCCTTCTTGCTCCTGAGACCTTGCGGACCTACCTGGGATCCAAACGTTCCACGCTGCCAAATTGCCTTCTTCTGCAGTGTTTCCGTCCCCCGCCGCCGCTAACACCATCTGCGGCCGCGGAGCGGGGACGGGACTACACTCCCCATCATTCAAAGCGCCAGGGGAGCCGCGTTGCTGGTTTCGCGCCAGGAGGCGCACAAAAGATCGCCGTGACTGCGGCTGAGCGGGTTTCTTCTTGCTCCTGAGACCTTGCGGACCTACCTGGGATCCAAACGTTCCACGCTGCCAAATTGCCTTCTTCTGCAGTGTTTCCGTCCCCCGCCGCCGCTAACACCATCTGCGGCCGCGGAGCGGGGACGGGACTACACTCCCCATCATTCAAAGCGCCAGGGGAGCCGCGTTGCTGGTTTCGCGCCAGGAGGCGCACAAAAGTTCGCCGTGTCTCCCGCGTCGCGGGACCGCGCGCGGGCTAAGCCCGGGCAAAGGGCGGGCCGTCTGTGGCCGACCAGGCCGGGCTGGGCTCTCCCCTTGATATTACGTTCCAAAAGTAAGTTGTTGCTGTTACAGTTCCCAGTCTATTGTCATTCGTGCAATCTTTGACTGTCATTGCATAGAGGTCTGTGTATTTGTTCTGGACTTTGCCCACAACTCACTACAGGAGTAGCCTACCAACAAATCTGTTTACCTGCCCAAGGAGGAAGGAGTTCAACCAGCGCGGCCGCAGAGGAGGTGCAAGGCGCGGCCCCGGGACTGCGAGCCACAGCGTAAATACCATCAGCTGTTTTCTCTTCCCGCGCGGGCCGCGCCCCCTCCCAGTGCCCTGCCCCCTTTCACCACTTACAGTCTTAAGCAAGGCTGCCAACGCGCATCGCGGGTCGACGCCCGGTCCAAGGGCGGGCCTGTTCAAGCCTGGGCAAGTCTGGTCCGGGCTAATCCATTGTCATCCCCACTAAATCCATCTTTATTCGTCCTGCAGCGTGGCCCCGGTAAGATTATAATAACCATAATTATAGCTGCCACTATGACAACTAGGGCAATGAGGAATAAAACAGCACAAGGAGCGGGTCCCATAATCGGGCCGATCGATCAATTCATCAGTAAAGCTAATGACGCGATCAATCAGGGGATAGTCCTCTTAGAGAGACGCGTCTCCCAGGACCTCGCAGCAGCACGTAGATCCTCAATGGGCCTTTTGGCCCTAGCTAAAACACCCACCCAGCAGGAAATAAATGTCCCATTACTGCGCGAAACCCGTGCTGAACTTCATACCATACCAACAAGCGTTGATCTATCTGTCACCCACTTATCACTTGAAGAAGATACCTTGGATGATCTCGAAAAAACACCAACTTTGATGATTAGCCCCACCCAAATCACCCAAAGTCAACTACCAACTGCGATCGGGCCACAATTCTCAACCCAGCCCTCACTTCTAATAGTAGCTCCTCCAACAACAACTGATAAGGAGATAAGGGAGGGTCCTTTTCCTAATGAAGATAGTACAAGACTAGTAGTCAAGAACAAGATCAAGCAAAAAAATACACCAAGGCGCCTGAGGTCCAAAAAGACGACCCGCAATAATAACCGGAATAACACAAGCTATTCACCATCGGGAAACGCGGACGACCCCTCTGTCGCAACCGTACCGCCTGACGATCACAGGGGGTATGGCGCTACCAACTCGAACTATCTTGAGCTTAACTCACAAGTACTAGATGTAATTAAGGACCTTATAAAAACTCAACTAACACCAATAGAGCGAACCTTAAATAATATCGAAAAACAGATGGCAAGATTAATTAGCAACACTAGTCACCTTATGCCACCCATTACCACCTTAGCCCCTCTGGCTCCCACGACTTCCACCCATTCTAAGACAGTCACAGTTAAGAAACCCATATCGACGTTAATAACCCTCCCGAAACAAAATTCTCACAGTAACAGTATAATTGCCGAAAGCAAACCTCCCACGCCCAATATAACATCACTTATCACTAATTTAAACACTCAAACAGCCAACTCACAAACGGTAAGCACCTCTATACCATCCCAGAAAGGTTCACAGAAACCAGCGCAGAAACCTACACAACTAAATCAGCTTAATGCAAAATCCCAGCAACCAAAGATACCATACGAACAACCTTATAAATCTAGACAGATACCGGCACGCATTACCCTTCCACCTGAATGCGGAGCCTACGTCCTTGTATTGGTAAACGCTCCAACACTTAAGCAAGAACAGAGTGAAACAACAACATCCCTGAAAAATAAGATACTTCATTGGTTAAGCCTGAATTGTAACTTCCCAATAGAATGTGCAGGGGAAATTTCCCACACGCAAAGAGTAGGTTGGATAGGCCCCTTACGGAAAAAATTCGAGGGGGATTGTGTAGTTATTACTTTCAGAAACCCCCAGTGGGCCGAAAAGACACTAGCCAAAGCACCACCACCCTCTACTTGGGAATTCAACACAACCCTTCTCCCGTTAGGTTATTTCTACAGGCATTTATTAAATACAACCACCAACATCCCGTCTGCCCCTACTAATCCTTTTTTAGAAAGACCTTATCCTATTACCTCTTACCCTTCCATCCCTCACCAGAACTCTAAGTTTCTATACCCAACAGGCTCGGTCCAGTGGCATCAGAGCCAAACGTCCATACCCCCATCTATCCATCCTTATCTCTCTGATACTCCCCATCAAGAGAATGGAGATAATCGATGGAGACAACCAGTTCCCCCGTTAGCTACTTCCTTTAACATTCCAATATATAACAGATTTAATGCCTTTTCTGGTTTAGATTTTAACGATTGACTTTTCAACCCTTACAATATTGGGGAATTCTCACAATCATTCAAAACGAACCCAACTTCATCATCTAACTCATATCCCACCTTTGCAATAACTCCTACGCATTTGCCTCTTCCTCTCATTAAACCTGAGTGCTCAAAAATCAATTATGAAGTTATTACTATGGCAACACCGACCCAAACTAATCAGGAAATCATCGAACGGAGGGCTAAAGCAGGCAATTCAGTTGACTCTATCTTAGATACTTTGCAGTTTCATTTTACCTACTGGAATATCGCAGGTCTCTCTGCAAAGAAAATTGACCCCGCCTTCCTAAGCCAGATCAATTTGAGCGGTTGTATCTGTCTTCAGGAGACGTGGGCCATAAGGCCTATACATATACTAGGCTTTAAAACTTTTTGGTCACCTGCGACGAAATCAACTTCTGGCAGAAATAGCGGAGGCTTAGTTATTTATATCAAAAACACCCTTTCCGTGGAAGAGATAATTCCCATAAGTTTAGATACAAATTTTCAGATCATAGCAGTTAAGGTCACCAAACAAAGACTTTACCTTATTATAAACTTTTATAATAACCTCTCCAACTCTGCTATGAACACGCTACTCCCAGAGATCTCCGCAATAATACAAAAGCAACGAACTATTCACATCAAAAAGGCATGCATAACAATTTGGGGCGGAGATTTCAACTTACATCTATGCAGTAATAGTGACAATAATAAATGTGGTATTAGTGATGAGTCCGATACAAACCTCACGCATTTTACACACTCTAATGGGGGGGAAAAAATGAATGAACTCATGGCTGAACTAGAACTAAACTTTGCTAACGAAACAAAGAATCCACCTGTTCAATTTCAGCCCACATTCAACGGAAGAGGTTTAACAAGTATAATTGATTTTATACTGATCTCATCACCCATAGGATCCATCGTAGAAGATTTTAAGGCTTTTAACAACCCCCTAAGTGACCATTTCCCCATTATCATGGTCCTCGCTGAAAGAACAAAGAATAAGCCATATGACATTCTGACCGCTCTAAATCAAAGCGATCTAGAGCTAGGCTCTTTGAATGGCTTTACATTGAAGTGGGGTAATATTGATAAAGAAGCCACAACAAAAAAAATTGTCACAAATAACCAAACGGATATTATTAACTGCTTGGACTCCACCACCCACCCTAGTGAAACTATAGTAAGCTTTCTATCAATTACAACAACCATACAAAAAGAATTGACTAAAAAGCACAAACAAAGGCCCCAACTGAAGAAAGGGTGGTTTGATACAGCATGTACTAAAGCATCTACACGCCTAAAGGAAGCTCTGAACAGTAAACATAAGGACAGAGTCGAAATCATCAGACTTAGAAAAGAGTATACAGCCGTCCTAAAAAACAGGAAAAAGGAAGTAAAAGCTGAACTATGGTCAAAACTGATCCAAAGCTCGGAACTTAACGATAGTGCTTTGTTCTGGCAGATAGTTCGTTCCCCACTCCTAACAGAGAAATCCAACCTTCCATCAATTGATGTATCTATAAGCCAACACGAATGGGTGAACCATTTTACTAAAGTCTTTGCCATAGACCCGACCGAAGACACAGATCAGCCTGAACCTCTACCACAAATTGTCTATCCGTTAAATCTTCACTTCTCCCATGAAGAGGTCCAAAAAGCTTTAAAATCTTCAAAAACAGCCAAAGCACCAGGCCCGGACGGCGTTCCGGTTGACGTTTTTAAACACCTTCCAGATCTTTGGACCCCGCTACTAACTAACGTCTTGAACGCCACCACTGAAGTAGGTATCCTGGAATCCTGGAAAACATCAATCTTGGTACCTATCTTCAAGAAAGGAGATCGAAATAGTCCAACATGCTATAGGCCGATCTCCCTCCTGGACTCCCTAGGCAAAATGGCAGGACGAATATTACTTGACCGCCTCCAGGAGTGGGCCTTAGAACACAAAATTATTTCCGATCTACAATATGGCTTCCGGGAGGGACTAGGAACAACTGACCAGGCTCTAAACCTGTCCCTACTGGCGAGCAAATACCTGGACGCCAAAGGGTCCTCATTCCACATGGCCTATGTCGATCTTTCCGCAGCATTTGACTGCGTGTCACACTCAATGCTGTGGAATACAATCTTGAAAATGGGCGTTCCTACGCCAATTGTGGATTTTTTACGCGAACTATATACTGGCACCATTGGCAGGGTAAGATTTGGGACAAAGGGCGAGCTCACTAACTTCTTCAGAGTGGAAAAGGGGGTCAGGCAGGGGTGCGTATTGGCCCCCTTCTTATTCACCCTATACACGAATGGCCTAGAGGTTGCCATGCTACAAGGCAGTAAGGACCTCCCGGCAACAGCTCGTCGGCAGATACCAGCACTTCTATATGCCGACGATGCTGTTATCCTAGCAAGAACATCAAACGAATTACAAATGGCCCTGAACAGATATTGTGATTTTATGGCAAGTTTAAACCTGAAACTAAACGCAAAAAAAACGTACACAATGCACTCAGGGGAGCAAAGAAACGTAAAACACAGGAAGTTAATGGCGCAGGGCGAACACCTGGATAGGACTAAAACCTATCCCTATTTAGGGATTGTCATTGACGAAAAATTCAAATGGACTCCAGCCATTAATACAAGAAAATTGATTTTCCTCCGAGAGACATCATCACTAAAAACCTTCTCGCAGAGATTGGGGCAGAGACAAATTAAAGAACTAGCGCAAATATATAACGCAAAATGTGTAAGCACTGCAACATATGGGGCGGGGATCTGGGGTTTTAAAAACGTGGACTCAATACAAACAATAGAGAACTCTTTCCTTAGATATTTGCTGGCGGTGCCCAAAACCTGCTCCACCTATGCCTGCCACTCTGAGCTGGGCATTGACTACATCACTGACATCATAAAACTACAACCAATAATGCTGTGGCGCAGAATATGGGTCACCGAGCAATGCCACTTGACCAGGACGATTATACAAGATATTTTAACGCTAGACCACGCTAAGAAAATCAAATGGCTGTCGTACGTCAAAGCGTTATTGACAGATCTTGGATATAGGAAATACTTTGACCATCCATCGCTGATAGAGGAAATCCCTAAAAAGACCTTAAAAAGGGAGTGTTTAACTCATTTACGTCAGCTACGTCTATTATCCGAGGTCCACAAGCCATCAGTCCAACATTCCCTGCTAGTCCAGACTGCGTTCTCTGCTGAACCTTACCTAAATTTTAAAATAACACAGTTTGAAAGAATGCTGCTTACCCGCTTCAGACTTGATTTGTTCCATCTACTAGTTCTATTTCCTGAGCAAAATGTCAGGACTTCTACCACCTCTATGTGCCCTTGTGATTTGGTATCGCCACAATCAACGATACACACAATGTTATTCTGCAAATTCTATAGCGAGCCCCGGAAGCGCTGGATACTCCCTATCTTGAAGTTCTGGGGTTTCCGTCAATGTCGCCCAGCGTATTTGGCACTACAATTTCTGGAAAATGAAAACTATGCGAAAGCGATTGTATCTTACCTTAAATTTTGTATACGCCACCGCACAAATCTATAACCTCGAACAATATCGCTTATACATATTAACGAAGGGACTGAGATAACAAAAAAACTGTACGTCTTTGCACATGTTGGAAAAATTTGCCCTAATGAAATTGTGATGCACTTTTTACTTCCATGTATTGCTGGCGGTGCCCAAAAATGTACATTTTAATAATCTTTTTAACCTTTTTTTTTTATATAATTGTAACTGTGTTTTTATTCTATTTGAACTTTTATGGTGTTTTTTCAAAACTACCGAATAAAGTTGATATTGATTGATTGATTGACTGAACCCAGTAGAGGAAGTGAGTTTATTACACAGTGAGGTCTCATAATCCCACCATATAATAAACCGCTTTCATCACAGACTAAATGACACCATAAAAAGGTTGTACTCTTTTTCTTAAATTAGATTCCATGAAGACACTTCCACTAAGCTTGACTTCCATCTGGAAGGGATATATATGTTCCCCGCACTTTGTAGAGTTGTTAATGCTCTCCAGCCAAGGGGGCACAGGGCCACACACACAGCCTCCCACCCCCTCTCTTCTGCATATTCAGGGACCCCAGGACATGGCTCACAGCACGAAAAGCAGCCTCATCAAAGAGGCACTCACTCAGGCTTAATGATGAAACATCTGAGCTCCAATACACACCGGGAAGAAACTGAATACCAGAGTAACTGTTCCACCCTGCGGTGCGAGAGTGCATGACAGACGTCAGAGTGAAGTTAAGACCCCTGGCAAAGCCGAACAAAGTCCTATAGTAAACTGTGAGGGAAAGCTGAGAAAAAGTGCACTCAATGCAGAAATTTACACCTACACCAGACGAGTTCGACACATTGAAACCATGTGTAGCGAAGATGTACACATTCAGGATAAGGCCATGGACTAGAGGGGCAGCTTTGAAGCTGGGACCCAGGTTTGAGCCTGGCAGGAGGCTCCCACATCCTGTGAGTTTGGGCACATCACTTAATCTCCACGTGCTTAAAAATAAATATGTTCGTTTGTATTGTAAGTGGTGCTCATGTAAAGCGCTCTGATCCCTTCAGGTCGAGTTCTCTTTATGCAAATCTGCACACACAAAAAATGAAGTGCACTGTGCAATGCAGACACGAGTCCAGAGTTTCTAAGAAGTTGAGTGGACTCAAAGCAACATAAGGCAGAAGCGTTGCAGGAGATTTACTATCAAGCACAAAGGGTGCTTTTTAAACGCAAAAAGAGTTTTCCGCTGCTCTCCCTGCGCTTTGTCAGGACCGGTGGAAACACCTAGAGGTTTTAACCTGCCTTATATTGCCAGACTGACATGCCTAATAACATAACCAGACTGTTCTTTGCATCCGGCCTCAACGCCGACTTGAACCAGGCAGAAAGCAGCACGCTACATGTGGGCTGCAGTGCACATGACACATCCAATGGTTGGAATTCTCCTGAGTTTGCACAGTAGAAATCTTGTTCTAAACAACACACACTCAACTCGGCACCATGGTGTGAGACTGGGGGGCATATTTACAAAGAGATGTCAGAGCGCGGAGCTGCCCCAAATGTGGCAGCGCCACACTCCGACATTTCCAAAATGCAGCGATGTGCCATATTTACGATACTGTACACCCCTGTGTTTACCCTAGAACTGGGGCTACAATTAGTTGCCTAGTGCCAATGCAGGCACTCGTGCACCATAGTTCAAAGGGTGCCCACATTGGTGGGAATGATTGTTTATGTGCATGAAGGTGTCCCTTCCTGCACATAAACAATCAATAATGGCGATTTGCTGTTGATTTTACAGCACACATTGAAAAAGCAAAAAGGAGGAGAAATCAAATAATTTCTCCCCGTTTCGTCATTTTAATGCCTGCTCCTCAGATTTACACAATTTATACATCCTTGTAAATCTGGGGCAGCTACAAAGAGCAATGGGTGTTGCGGTGGAACCGCCCCAGCAACACTTATTGCCCTGGTGGAGGAGTGTCGCCCCACTCGTCAGAGTCAGTCACAGTAACATAAATGGATAATGAAACAGTATCATTTTATGTTTCTGTGACTGGCTGCCATGCCTGCGTAGAGTGGGGCGGGGCCGGCCATGAAAGGGAGGAGTGGTGGGTGGGCACTTACAAGTGCGCATGTAAGTTTGGACGGTGGTCTCGGACTCTTCTATTTCTCCAACCCAGCTGTTGGAGCGGCAGACCAGCCTGCTAAGACCAATCTTTGTGTTGCTCTCATAGCATGAGAGCAGCGTCTGGATTGGATGGGGAGCCTGTGCCTTCTCACAGACTGCTGGAATTGAAGGATCGAGGCGTGGCAGCGAAGGGTAACTTTTATTAAATCATCATTTTTACCTAAATTCCCTGTCCCTCCCACTGCCCACCCGTCTCCCTGCCCACACTTTCATTTTGCTGTGGCCGCCACTGAATACCACAGTGCAATACAGCAACAGAGCATAGAAGTTACATTGTGATTCATTCATAACACAATAAGGTCATGGTGTAGTAGAGAAATGCTGTTAAATGCAGGCAAAGTTACCGTACTATGCAATGCAGTATAGACACCGTGCACCATATGTGTATAGTTAACGATTTATTCATTCAAAATTCAACAAATGCAGTTGCAGTGTGAAGTAGTAAGATTCAGCGACTGTGTGATGCAGTTAAAATGCAACGCATGTGTAATTACCACAGGGACAGCGTTAGCGCAGTGAAGCAGCATTACAAAGGAGGTGCAACCCGGTGCAGCCTAGTACAGATACAACACCAGCAAACCACAGTGCAAGGAAGTCACAGCATAGAAATGCTTTTAGGCCATAAAGTCTCACAGACAGACTGACCCAATGGGAGAGGGGGAGGCAGAAGTTATTTTTAAATGTACATTGTGGGCGAGACAATTAGTTTGAGATATTGTCTCTCCTTGTGATTATCTGGGACATTTTCTCTTCAGTTTAATATGGTGTTAGCTTGTATCACGGCCTACTATATCTCACTCCACTCTGATATCTGCTGATAATTTACTACTGCATGGGGATTTTAAATGGTGTTACAGTGAAGAGAAAAAAAAGCGTTCTCTTTACTCAGTTCTGCATCACCAACAATCACGTGCTTTGTTTGAGGTCAGGCTGGGTATGGAGAAATGTATTCATTCAGCCCTAAACTCTTCTATGGCAATTTAGTTACTTGATAGTGAATTCCACAGTTTAAAATGTGCACAGTGCCAAGAACGGATAGTGTCTAGGGCCGAGAGTAGCCAGAATTTAAAATGCAATCATTCCAGGTGTACTTAGAGTGCGATGCAGCCATATATCACAACAAAATGCAGACAAAGCGACAGTGGTGGCCGGCATGACTTGCGGGTGGCAGGAGGTGAGGGGAGGCACATGGGGGCACTGTGGCGCACAGGGGAGACAGGGGGCACAGAGGGTCAAGGGGTTGCACACTGAAAAAAAAATATATATATATATACACCTACCTTGTCGCCAGGTCTCGTGCCTCTGCGCCTTGCTCCTGCTCTCCTCGAGGGACTCGAGGAACAGGAAGCCAGGACGAACAACCAGGGTCCCCTGACCAAGCACAACGCTGCAATACAGCGTTGTGATTGGTAAGCACCCAAACTGCCCTGACCTGGGCATGTTCTCCACGCAGGTTGTAATGCAGCCTCAATGGAGAACAGGGA
This sequence comes from Triturus cristatus, assembly GCF_964204655.1. NCBI lineage: Eukaryota > Metazoa > Chordata > Amphibia > Caudata > Salamandridae > Triturus > Triturus cristatus. Next base: position 105,372,525 of record NC_140583.1, on the reverse strand, counting down.
AAGTGTGCATGACTGTTTTTGGCAGCCTGAGAGGACCGACCAAAGAGTCATTGTGCACTTCGGAATGGGCAAACCAATCTTTCCCTCCCCTGCTCTGCTCTGAGAGCTGAGCAGCCTGGAGCAAACCAGCCCACCCGCAAAGGAAACATAAAATGACAATAACTCAAAGTTATTGCCATATTATATTTCCTTAACTTTGCGCTGCTCAAAAGCAGTGGGAGACGCACCTCATCCATAGCAGAGGAGCCGTCAATGCAAAGCTCCACCCATTCACGTCATAGTGCAGGCGCGCTAGAAAATAACCACATTTTATATGGGATTACGTACCCCCAGCAATACCTTATAAGGATAATGCAAGTCACATACGAGTTCCATGGCCATTAGAAAAACAAGGCCGAAGGCTGAGTTCTTTTATAAGGTTATGGAACACTTAGGTGACGTGCAATAACCTTATCATGTACAGCAAGGGGTATAATATTCCTTCTAATACATGGTCACACCACCACCTTTCTCACAAGCCACTTAAATCCTTGGTGGATAGCTCTTTTATATAAAACTGAGAATGTTTGCAAACATGTGGAGTAAAAATGGAATCTCTAGTGCATAAGTAAACATTGCAAAAAAAATTCAAAATTTGTTATTAAAATATATTATAATAATTTTAATTCAAGTCAGTCATTTTGTTTTCAAGTACAGTAACTCAGAATGTGGATAAACACGTGGAAATAAATTAACTCTTATATGATTATCTAAGGAGGGCAAAAAATATACATGTTGCCATAAATATCCCCTTTCTGCTTGTCACTATACAGCTAGAAAAACAGAGTAGAAGGAAGAAAAACAATGTTGACTTGTCTTTCTCCTCAGCTGCTGGCTATAGCAGCAGCCATTGTGACGTTAGAACTCAACTGTAATAAGTTGTTACAGTTGAGTGGCTATCTCTTCTCTTTACAATAGGCAACTGTGTGCGTCACAAGTTACTGAATATATATAGAATTATATATGGGTCGCAGTGAATTACGTGGATGTTTTTCACTGAGACAATCTCGGGGGCATCAGACAAGGGGAGGAAAGCTCAAGTTGTCTATGATGTCACTCAGACCCTGAGGTGAAATATATATCTATAATGTGATGTCTGGCCCCGAAAATCATCTGTCCGTGTTTTCAAAATAGGGTTGCCATACATAACCTCGCCACTCCTCCGTGACTCAAATGTGAAAACCAATGTGTTACCTGTCATCCTACGCCCTCCTGTAGCTCTGCTTTCTGCTTTCTGTCAAAGCAGACATGCAGCAGGTAGCAGCAGTGGCTGAGGAGTTTTGTTTTCAACTGTTGCTATGTCATAGCAGTGAGTTATCAGATTCAGAATCCGGTGTAAACAATCGAGGCTATATAGGGAAGCCACCCAAAACAAAGACAGTAGAGACGGTTCATACAAGGATTGCAGAATCTCATTTTATAACACAATCTTGGTTCAACGCAGCCACAGAAAGAAAGTGGCTACCTTGTCAACACAGGCAGCCCGGGGCACATCTGGAGTACAATGCAGGATCACATCTGCAGAGCGCTGCTTTGTGCCTGGAGCTCAGATTAGATCCGTTCAAGTAAACTCACAGAGCAGTGATTCAAAGAGACACGTTTTCACCATCCCAGAACCTGTTCATTGAAACCTCTTCCTGCAGAGAGAGGCGAATGTGATAGGTGCATCGGGGCTCCCACAGCAGCTGGGGCAGATGTGTGCCCACAAAAAGAGTCTTGCTCTGTAGCTATTTTGGTGCAGAGGCATTTCTGGGCTATGGAGTCTGTTTGGGGTGGACTTTTATGGACAATAAGTGTGAGCCTCAATGTGAGATGTGTGGAAGTTTAAAGGTGCATCCATTTGGGATCAGCAGTTTTAGACCATGAAGCTTGAATGCGACAGGAATTTAAGGATGATGCTTGAAAATTTGATGCTGACTCTGTTTTGGTTCGGCATTTACGGACGATGAAGCCGAAGAGGCGCAGGAGTGCCACGATGCATAGGCATTAGTGGATGATGCATAGACATTAGTGGAGGATGAATAGGTATGAGTGGATGATTTATAGGTATTTGGGGAGGATGCATAGGCATACGTTGGTGATGCATAGGCATTTGTGGAAGAAGCATAGGCATTTATGGATAATGCATAGGCATTAGTGGATGATGCATAGGTATTTGTGGGTAATGCATTAGCATTAGTGGATGATGCATAGGTATGTGTGGATGATACATAGACATTTGTGGATGATGCATAGGTATTAGTGGATGATGCATAGACATTTATGGATTTTACATAGGCATTTTTGGATGATACATAGAAATTTGTGGATGATGCATATGTATTTTTGGATGACGCATAGGCATTTGTGGACATTACATAGGCATTTGTGGTTGATGCAAAGGCATTTACGGAGGATGCATGGATATCAGTGTATGGTGCAAAGGCATTAGTGGAGGATTGATAGACATTTGTGGATGATGCATAGGCATTTGTGTAAGATATATAGGCATTTGTGAATGATGCATAGACATTTGTGGATGATACATAGGTAATTGTGGATGATGTATAGGTATTTGTAGAGGATGCATAGGTATGTGTGGATGATGCATAGGCATTTGTGGAGGATGCAGAGGCATAAGTGGATGATGCATTGGCATGTATGGTTGATGCATAGCCATATGTAAATGGTGCATAGGCATTAGTGGAGGATTGATGGACATTTGTGGATGATGCATAGGCTTTTGTGTAAGATATATAGGCATTTGTGGATGATGCATAGACATTTGTGGATGATGCATAAACATTAGTGTATGATACACAGGCATCTTAGGTTGACCGTGATATGTGTAAGTTAGCCATTATCAACAATGGTCAGGTTGACTCTCCCATGTTTGGAATGGACATTTTTGGATGATGTGTGAACATTTCAGATTGACTGGGCTGGTAGGTATGCATGAATGATTCAGATGGATGTTGACGTGCCTTCGATAGGCACTTACGGATGATATGTAGATATATGAAGTTGGCCTTTGCTTCAAGTTTAAGCCAGGGAATATTTGTACAATGCACCTGTGATATGATCTCTTTATCACAACCTAGCAGTGAGTCTGACTCCTGCATCTTGACAAGGACGTTGAAACCACAGACCAACCCAAAGTTTGTTCATATTGCAAATTCAGCATAATGCTATAGACAATTTCAACCACAGTGCAACACAGCCACAGCATAAAGCAGACAATGGTCAACACAGCCACAATAAAATATTAGTGCAGTGTAATGGAGCAACAGTGCAAGGCAGTCACAGGACAATGAAGAAGCATTGTAATTTAGAAGCAGTTCAATGGTGTGACAGAGCAATGCAAGCTGAGTACAATGCAACCACAATGAAATGCTGCATCCGCACAATGTCTATACAGAGCAATTCCGCCACAGTCACAGTACGATAAAGACTTGCTGGAATTCAGCCCAGCGAATAGAACCCAGATCACACTGGACTCACTCACTTGGCAATGTGGATTCAGCATAATGTAGTCACAGAGCCACACAAAATGGTGCAATGAAATGAAACACCAGCATTTCCCATCGGGAAGATTAAGCAAACTATTGCCCAGGATCACATGGTGCTGGGCTAACCTGCCGCTGGGGATCGAACCGTGAACCCCATCGTCCAGAGTCAGGCACCCTGGCCGCTTGCACAACACCTCTTCCACAGCAAACATAACACAACACAGCTAAACAGCAGTAAGACACAGCACAGAGAAAACTGTGCAGCACAGTGAGACTAGATCACGTGCCTAATGGATTTCAGTGCAAGGAAGACAAAGCAGAATAAATTCACAGCATAATTCATGCAATACATCCACAACTTTACATTGTGTAGTGTAAGACTTCTTGCACTGACTAGCCCATAGCGTAGTGACGCAGCACTAGTGAAATGTTTCTGGGGCCTGTGTACCAGCAGATGATTGTGAATAGGCCTATAGTGTCAGAAGGAGAAGATTCTCCAAGCAGCCATTGTAGTGGACAGTAGGCCTAAACCATTGTGGGAGACACATCGCGATAGTCGCATTAAGGGTCCTTCCTTAAATGGGTAGAATTACAATGGGGAAAAAAGTATAATTCCTGTCTAGCACACCCCCTTCAGCGTGAGTAGGATTTAACTATTAAATCAAGGGATCCTATTCACAAAGCCGTTTTCGAATCCGGAACAAAACAGAATTCCTGTTATTTGCCAAGAACAATAAGCAGGATGCAGAAACCAGCCGCATTAAGAACATAGATGGCCTCGAACCTCAACTCTCGCCGAATGCCAAGTAACTTGGATTCACCCTGAACATCAAATTCACCACTAAGAACCACATTGCCATAAAAACAAAGAAGGTCTGGAGCCAGCACTTTCTTCTAAGGTAAGTCAAACTGCTTCTTCCAGAAAGCAACTTCAGAATTACTGTTCAATCCCTCATACTGTTGTATCTGGACGGTGATAATGCACTACTCCATGGCGTTCCAGACTCCGCACTGGCATTGCATTAAGGATATGCCACATACCGCAGCATGTCTTATCCAGGACCTAAAGAAATAGGACGCATCACCCTCGTCTTATGGGGAACGTCCCTGGCTCCCCTTACTGGCTGTTACCAGGTGTATAATTTACAAAGTTATCATGGCCAGCCGCCCCACTCATCTTACCGACAAGCTCCCCACCTCTGGTCACACACCTCTACAGACCACAGACTAAGAAATATTAAAAAGAAATAACAAGACAGCAGGTCTCTTCCATCTACGCACCCAGGACCTTAAACAACATCAGGACCACCCCAATCCTGCTACAATTTAGGAAAGAGTTGACTCCTTAACTGTAACTAAGAACACTACATCACAGTGCATTAACAGTCCACATCACAGCTTCCTGTCATATTACAAAGTTGACTTTATTCTGAAGTGTACAGTGCTCCACTGTCTTTTGTTTAGGTTTGCACTCTAGAAATTCAACATGCATGCATGTATACATACATGCGATCATACACACATAGATATACGTAAAGTATTCTTTTTTACAGACTCTTACATGCCTTTATGAATTTGCCCCAAAACATGTAAAAGTGTAAGAAAATGGGAATATTCAAGGAATATTCATGTACAATTAGTAGAAATAGCTAGGATTATGCCTTCGTCACTCTTTTACGATTAGAGAGGTAGATGTTTCGGACCAATTCCCAAATGCTTGCAAGAGTTTGTGAAAGAGTACTGCTGTAGTAGACCTACTCATACTTGTGAATGCTGCTGTGACGTGCCCCCACTATGATGAGTAAGAGGTGGCAGAAATAAAACAAAGTCCTGGCACAGTCCGTAATACATTAAGTGTGTGATTACAAAGAGGAAGAGACAAGAACATGCAGCGTTTAGGAATGCACCAGCAGGAAGGGTCACAGGGATATAAGGCACAGAAGTTGAGTGCAGGACAGGATTAGCAAAAAAAATAGAAAAACACCCCTTTAACAATAGAGATAAGAATGAAAGAAAATATAGGAAGATTTATGGAAATAAGCAGACAAGGATGTAGGAGGGTTTGTATGAGTAACAGTGGAACAAATCCTGCTTTGGATTGCGGGAGGAACTAGCAGACACTCTCCATTGACCCTCCCATTGCCGCCTTTTCTGTAAAATACATAGCACGAGAAGATGACTCCCTGCCACAGTCTGTCACCACACACTATGCTCCCTCAACTCCTCTGCAATCCAAGAGCTATCATGCACACAATGAACCATCCACACACAATTTACCACCTCCACACACAATGTACCATCTCCACACACAATGTACCATCTCCACACACAATGTGCCATCTTCCAGCTTAAGACGTATAGAAAAATATGTATAGGGGCTCGCAGGGCCCCTCTGGCACAAAAGGCTCACTCACTCCATGATAGTTTCTGCCCTATGCCACCATATATCCTTTCACTCAGTCCCTCACAGATCTGTCCAGTGCTTTCAATGGAAATATAGAAGTGTAGGTACTTGCTATCCAGAGTGCCGGTTTACTCCTGAAAAGTGCCAGTACTCTCCCATTAAATGTATTACAGCAGTGCTGAGAAGTGCAGGTACTCTCCATTTCAAATTAAAGAAAGTTCAGTCATTGAAAGTTGAAAGGCAGATATAAACGGAGACCCAAGCCACAAGTGTCCTTGATGGACACTAGTCCACAGGATATACACAATGAACGTACTTGAGGCCATAGCAATAATCAAGTTCAGGTTCCTCTGCACAATTCATAAATCCTATTGGGGCAATAACCAGAATAGCCTCTTGTAGACCTCAGGGTGGGCAGAACTCACAGAGTTTCACTCTGCGAAATTCCACGGAGTTACAATAAAACTCTGTGAGTTTCTGCAAGTGGGCAGAGTCTGGAACATAATGCTGCTTATGCTGATTTTGAGAACTGGCAGCTTGTACCGTGCTGTAAAATCAGTGCGAATGGCACCCGCGGCGTGCCAGAGGGCATTGCTTCTTCCTGCTGGTCGAGTAGAAAATCTCCACCATGCGGGCTGCAGTTGACAGGGTTTTACTGGAACTCAATGGTCCAAGCAGTGAGCTGACTGGTTAAAACTCTGCTCACTCTGCCGGCGGAGTGAAATTGATCCCCCACCCCTATGTAGAACCCAACGTTCAGCCTATTCCAACCTCAGGGACCAATCATCATTAGGTCAGAAACACAGGGACAAATCCTTGTGTGTACAAGCTCCCTAACAGTAGATTGCCTTACAACCTGATTTCAGATCTGAACCAAATCAGAAGCGGTCCAGGAAATGCATCTTATTCGAGCTTTGTAAAATGCCTTTCACCTGAGCTCGGCCAAGGAGAATAGACCTAACAAAGAATATTGGCTATGAGTTCCCACCTTCTGCACCTGGACACTGATGTTGTCTTTTCTTCCTAAACTGTATTTCTTGCTTTGATCTTTAACCCTTTGAATGACCCAAATGTCTAGTAAGCTTATTATAATCGAATACATACAGATACATATCTGTTGTTATATGCTTGTTTGGAAGGCATTCTGAAAGCTGGACTGGATTTTACTGCTTTGGGATTCGATGAGCCTGCATAAGGAGAAGCGTGTTATATGACCGGCCCCCTCTATCCGGTCCGGGAACTGCAAAGTAGCCAGAGTAAAGTCAATTCCATGGGGCATAAATGCAATTTGAAATTTAGTTCTAAGTTCAGTCCCATAGGACTTCCCTGGGCTTCCATTGGAGACCGTGCTCCCTATTTTTCTATTCAACTGTTGGACTTGTTGTATCCGGGACCATGGCCAAGTCACCGCTTGTCCAGGGAGATCTTTTCACTTATTGCACCACCGCGAGGAAGCGCTGCAAGCCAGCGATGAGGAGAGCTCGGACTAGAAACTGGAACAGAAATAATACCTCATTCAAGCTGGGAGAAGTCATGAAAAGAAAGAGATGGAGGCCAGCCAGGTGGACGGCTCCCACGGCTCTGAAGTCATGAGCTTCCTCAGCCCCTTGGATCCGTTCCCGATCCCAGATTCCTACTGAAAGCGAAACTTTGCCGTGGTTGTTCGGGGACCACCGGGGGATTAGAGCGGTTTGAATCCAGTAGATCCGGAGAAATGTGCAAGAAGTCCATCAAAATTTACAGGCGGGGACCATCGGCCATGATTGGCAAATGGAAATCAGGGATAATGGGGAATTCTGAAACATAATAAACCAAACATCCTAGAAAGATTATAACGCAGCAAACAAGCACTGCTGAACGCAGCTGAGCCGCGAAGTGAGCCAAGAACGCTTCTCTGTAACTTTGGCTGGAATTGTCAGTTTGGAGAGGTCAAAGGCAATGGGGTATAAATACTTAGTCAGCGAATAAAACCGCAATCTATATGTATGTTTCACTTGGCACTAGTGAGATATTTAAAACCTAACCCCTTTGAGTATTATACTTAAAACCCCCTAACCCCTTTGAGTAACACAGTTCATTGAGTGTATTTCTTACCTTATTTTAAGTTTCACTTAATATGCCAGACAGAACCGTGGAAGGGCATCTGAGCACTTTAGAATAAAAAGAAACGTATACAAATATTAACATAATTCTGAGGAGTACAGCTAAGGCATTGGTAAATCCAGCCTGTGAGTTGATTGAGTGAAAACCAAGGCAGAAGAGGGAATTGCATCGTACCTTATGGCGGGATGCATTCAGTGTAAGGGAGCCTTAAGGCGTGACGCATCGAGCCTAAGAGGGGGCATGAAGACCAAAAGGAGATACTACTAGCCGACGCTGGCTGCATTCAGAGAAAAGGAGTTTCCATCTCGACTAACCGGTCACATCCACCCTAAAGGAGAGGCAACCTGCTTAGGGGGCACATCCACTGTGCACGGAGCTTGTATCCTCATGGGGCGCTGTGTCCAGTATTATAAGGATTCCAGAGCCCCTCGGGCTTACATCCATTTTAAAATGAGGTTACATTGAGTTGGAGGCGGTGCACCAAGCCTAAAAAGCCCAGATCCTACTTAAGGGCATACATCAACATAATGGGGATTGCAATCACCTAAGGGGGGTACATGCAGTGCGTAAAGAAATCATCCTCTTATGGATGCGTTCATTCAGCTGCTTAAGGGGTTGCATCCAGCCCAAGGGGGTGCTTATGAGGCTACAGCCACCATAGGGAGACCAAATCAGCTGATTAAAGGCACGTCCAGTCTCGTTGGAGTTGCATCCAGATTAAGGGGTGTTGCAGTCAGAAGAAGGAGATGTACCCCTCTTTAATGGAAAGCATCCAGGCTGGGGAAGGGGAAGGGGAAGGGGACTTCTGGGTAGTACCTCATCCAGAGTGCAGTGGCCTCCTGTTTACTGGTATGCTTACAGCCTGGAAGGGTTTGTTAGGCATTTAGGAAAATGCAACATTAAATTATAAATGCCCACAATAAATCAGGGATTTATGCAGGCATAGCCTACAATTATTCATCATAACCACAGTATATATTGGCCACCATTATGCCAGGGACGACCAATATTATGCCAAGAACGCCGACAATATTTCGATGATGGACAACCATTATGCCACAAAGGGAAACAATTATGCCCAAAATGCCCACAATATGCCAGGTATGTGCTCCAGTTGGTCACACTCGTACATCTATTCACTCAAATGCAGACATGCAAAGATTGCACCTGCATGCATTCATATAAGTCCCACACGCATGCACACCCTGCACATCAAATGTCCCTATGCGTATCTTCTGATGCTGGAAACACTTCATGTGGTCTTTCTCCGCTACCAGTTTGGGCGTTGGATAATCTGGAACAGCGAAGCCAGGGGGTTAATGCAGGCCATTGCACTGCAGTGATGCCCTAAAGTTTAAGAGGGACCCTCCACCCTCCAGAGGGTCCCCATTCAGTCCAAGATCAATGAATATTTGTGACATATGGAAGACTAAGGAGCCCCTCTTCAGATTCTGCAGGGAGCGGGCACCTCATTTCGCGTTATGCGACTGACTGAAACAGCAAGAACCGCTGCCATGATTGACAGGTTCTGCTCGACCCGCCGTAATCCGTCACCTCTGTTTATGGCTGAGAAACCGAGGCGGGGTCTGAGGGAGGGTGGGTGTGGTCAGACGCCCTCATGCCACAGGTGGAGAGCGTGTCAGAAGCGATCACTAGATAAAGTAGTGCTGTGGCTTCAGGCCCTCAGTGACTTCCTGCCTGCACCAGAGCTGGTGGGATGGTAGCGGTACTCTACTCCCCACACTCTGCTGGGCCAGCACCACTGTCTGCACTTCAAAAACAAGTTTGACTGCTTCAGGGCCTAATTAGTCAAATAGTCGCAATTCACCATTTATATATTTGTTTATTTTTTGTTATTTCAGTTTATTTAAAACCATAACAATGTCGCAATTAAAACCATTATAGCAGTGCAAATATATCAAAGTAATAAAGTTGAGGATAGTTAAACGTTGAGTGCGAAGCATTCAATCTGACAATAAAAGTATATCTTCGCTAATAAAGTTACCTTTAAAACCAGGCGCAGCCCTATTGGCAGAGCAGCGTCGTACCACAGCCCGTGCCAGCAGACGATAAATAAAACGATCATTACCAATGACATCTTCATTTTATTTGTACTGTCTGAGCCCCACAATACAAAAGTATAGGGCCGGGCTTGTCAGGGTGGAGTAAAGCACACTCGTAAGTGTGTTTGGCCGGCCAAACACGCATGTGCACTTTCTCCAACTTGGCTGTGTCAGACTGCCCGGCTGGAGAAACAGTACAGACTTCAATGCATCGTCTGATCGGCCAATAAGACGGCTCAGACCAATCCTGGCACTGCTCTCTTGTGAGAGCAGCGCCTGGATTGGGCGTGGAGCCCGAGGGCCCATCCCCTTCCAACTGTCGGCCGACGAGAAGAAGAGAAAGGCGGGTCCGGTATCGGCCCTGCCGCAAGTATGGCGGGGCGCCGAACCCGTCCTCACCCCTCGCCAGCTCTCCCAGGCCCGGCGCGCTCCACTGCGTCATTATAACGCGGTGGATGTGCCGCGGCGGGGATTGGCTGGCGGGGGCTCCCCCTTGACCCGAAAGCGATTAAGGAGCTTCCAAGTCAAGGGGGGACAGGGGGAGGGCCGGTTAGAACCGGCTCGCCCCAGTAGTGGTGATAAAAGGCCGGGGAGCGCGGGAGTCGGACTCTTTGTCCCGCGCTCCAAGGCCTGCCGCACTCAGCCTCTAGGAGGCTGCCAACCTTTGTTTAGGAAAACTATGTATTAGAAATATGTTAAGGTTAGCCATCTGATATCTGTGCATATGAATTGTAATCAAATGTCATGCTATTTTTCTGCGTAAATTGTGTAAATATTGTTTAATTCAATTTTATTTTGTTTTCATATTTTAATAAATACGGCCGGGGGTTGTACGACCCCCGCCTCCAAAGAAACTCCCCTTTGATGTCCATCATTAGTAAATGTGGTTTATGCACAGGGCGGGGGAGGGGGAAGTTCGGTAGTCCCAGGCCATACAGCGAGGGAGGCGTCAGCAGGAGCGGAGCGGAGCACAAGGCACGACTTCTGTTTGTAGTTATATTTTATCCCCTCTCCCCAACTCACCGCCCTCCCACCTGCGCCCGCCCTACCACTTTAGGTAGTCGGTGGCCGCCACTGCTTAAAACCAAAGTTAATAATTATAAAACTGGTGCAAATCAGCATTTGCGCAAGTGATCAGGCCAAATTAAACACGTAAATCTGACTTTTCACGCTCTTTTTACGATGATACGATCACGTTTGGGCATTAAAGTTACTTTCTGTGTTCAGAAATGCGACTGTTTCACAAATTAAACATTGAAACAGTAACTGACAATTCCAAAAGCATTTTTAAGGGCCACACGTGTTTGAAAGCCTAGGCAAATTGCGTGCAGTGCAAACGAAGGGGAGGGAGGGCCGCACACATTTAAATACAATGATGTGGTAAAAAAAAAAAAAACACGAGCGCACAGCATGTGCCCTGGCCACGAGACTGAAGGAGCTGATTGCTGCGCGCATGGGGTGACTTGAGGCCTCCCCCCACCCCGAGTCATTGACTGATTCTCAGAGGGCCCCGTCACAGATGTTGTAAAGTGCTGCGAAGCCCATCTGATATAATGCGCTCTAGCAGCCAAGAGCCGCCTCACCTCTGGGTGAACATTGCTCAGTCAGCGAGGGATCAGGGGGCGGAAGTGAAGCAGCCAAGTCCTTGGAGCTCAGTAATCCAGGGATGATCTCAGCCGACGGGCATGCAGCGCTCGCTCATGAATGAAAGCCTCGTCCCTCCTTTCACAGTCAGGTTTTAGACGCGCTTCCGCAGACACAACAGCCCTCCACAATAGGAATACAAACCTTATTTTTATGTAGTGCTTGGTACCACGGTTGTTCCACTTCGTAGAGCTGTAAATAACAGATCTTTGTGTTACACATTTGAGTTTTGCTCAAAATATCGACCTTCTAAGGTAGAAATGCTGACTCGGCCACACCCAAACATGGTGTTAGCTAGCAGTAGGTAGTCCTTAGGAGAGGTATTTGACATGCTCGCGTGACCCGTCAACTCTCTCAACTTGCCCCTTGAGCCAAGTCCCTGATAGGCTGAGCCACATCCAATGTCCATGCATGGCAATAATGTCGAACATTACGTAACTCGACTCTTAAGACAGGGTGTGTGACACTTCAAGAGACATTAGTTTATTCTCTCACGGTTGATAACATTACGCTTGGCAGCTGTCTGTGTGAAAATTGTTTGGTAAAGTATGACCTCGAGTAAAAAAGTAACGTAAAATGCTTGTTTAATTTATTTTCGATACAGTTTTTAAGTTTCGCAGTGAATGTTGCTGATGCTACTCGAGCAAGACTTTAAGGGGCAAAAACCATAAGAAAGGCGTATGCGACCAACACAAATCACTAGAAAAGCACAAAACACAATAGGGAATTCGGCAAAATTAGCTTCTGTAAGAATTTTTTTTTAAAATGACTCGGATGTAGTTTACATCTACATTTGAATATATCACATTTGCAAAATTACTTCTTTAAAGCGGTGAGTCTCTATTCTAAGGAGTTCTCCTGGAAAGCCTTTGAGTTCTCATATACCTCAATGCGAAGACATTTGTGCATGCGGAACTGCACTTTGGAGACATTTATCTGTGAAAATCAGTCTTGCGTGTGTAAAATTGCCCAATTATTCTTGAGAAGAAGACACCTGGGTCCAGATGTATGACCATTTATAGCAGTCGGAAATCGTCCCATTTAAACCGTTAAAACAGAATGCGGTATATAAAAACCCTATTTTGCAAGTTGGTGACACACAAAATAGGGTTTGCAAGTCGCTATTAGAAAGGAGCATACCGAGGGCGCCCCTTCCTAATAGCGTGTATTTACAATTGTTTATCGGCTGCAATGGCAGTGTCACAACACTCGCAGTTTACCAAGTACTCCAAGTAGGTGGCAAGCCACTCGCAAACGGGAAAGGGTCTCTAGCGGACCCCTGTCCCTTTGCGAATGGTTTGTGAATGGTTGCAAAAATATTTTTTAAGAGCAGGCAGTGCTCCCCGGACCACTGCCTGCCCTTAAAAAATGAAAAGAAAACGTTTCATTTTTTTTAAAAAAACGCATCCCGTTTTCTTTTAAGGAAAACAGGCCGTATTTGAAAAAAAAGCGCCTTTATTGAAAAAGCAAACACAGACATGGAGGTCTGCTGTCCCAGCCGGCCACCATCCCTGTGTTTGTAGGCCATTCCCAATGGGTTGCAAATTGCGACCTGTCTCATGAATATTAATGAGGCAGATACCTTGCGACCCATTTGCGAATCGCAAATAGTGTCTCAGATTTGCAGCTTGCAAAATGGAATGGTCGTACATCTGGCCCCAGTATTCTTAATTCTCCACCAATGTTCCTTTACCATTGCCACCCTGGATAAACATTTTCTACTGTCCTTAATAGGAGTTAATCTCCAAATATTTCCACACTGGCATGTGGCTGACAATTCGGGATTGGTGACTTTTAAAAGTAAATTTGCACTCTTACATCAATACATTTTTACTGAAGTTAGATACGCATAAATGCATTCTGGACCTGTTTCATAGTGCACAGCCTGACTATACGTTACGGCACACACTTAATGCCTGGAGGGCGCACGCCCTTGTGTAGCAGCACATCAGGACAAGATGCACATGTCTTCAAGACGGATGCCGTTCAGGGTCCATGCCCCCCGGTACTCAGGTAGGTTACGGGAAATACCATATCATAGGGTGCGGTAGTTCCCTCTTTTGGGATTACCTCCCCTTTACGAGTTATGGTGATCAGTATGGGAGACAACGTGGTAATGATGCTAATTTTCTTCCCATACGAGCTGCAAAATTCAGAATCTTGCATTGTTTCCTCGAACACATTTTCCAATTATTATCCGCTCAAATATTTGGATAGAGAAGGGTGAAATTTGAGCACAAGTTCATTTATCCATCTGACTGTGTATAACTTATTCAGGTAAATGAGACAATTAGTTGGCAATTCGTTTTGAGACACCTAATGGGAGAGACCCTTCGGCTTAAAAGCTTGTTCTAAGTTTCACGTGCAGCCCTGCCCATCGCCCGCTACAACCAAGGTACTTAGCCAAACCTCTTATGAGAGTGAATCTATCCCAGACCAGGAATTAGACCAAAATATGCCTCATTCAGGGAAATCTGCTCCATAGGAGGAGCTTCTATCGGGGTCAGACAGAGCAGCCGCCCGAACACATGGCCCGAGCCATGTGTTCGGGCTCAGTTGAACTCATTTTTCAATATTTCCCACATACTTAATAAATAGGGGAAGCAGATATAAAAGAAAGCTGTTCTCGTTTTAGTGTTTATTTTTTTGTCAACGCATTAAGTACTTTTCCTACTTGTAAAAAATTAAAGTTAACCAGTGTTTATACATGTTGCCACCTACAATGTTGAGGTGACGGGGAGAGGGAGGACGAGGGGGGCTTCCTGAGACTGGACAGGCAGTCTTACCACTCCATCTTCTGAAATAGACACTGTACCTACAGATTGTTTGCTCTCCTATAGAATCCGGCAAAGCTTGTTGTTCAACATCGTTATTTTCACCCCCGGAATTCTAGGCGAAATCAATGGATTTATTTTCTGATGCTCCAATCCTTTCGTTGTTTGAGTCTAGCTTTCGACAACCTGGTTATAGAATATGCAAAAGCCGGGGTCCAGATCTTAAACCCTCTTTATTGACAAATTGTCCATCATTGATCGGGCAGACACAGATACACTGTCGCAGAACGGAGCCTTGACATCTGAATGGCACCAAGTCCAGCTAGCTATGGGGTGAGCTGCATCTGGAGATTTGAGAAGTGGGGGTGGCTATATTGAAGAAATGTCTATAGAGAAGGGTTTGAAACAGAGCTTTGATCTGGTACTATTTCAATGTAATATATACCCCCTAGACCTATCCCTCAAACTGGGAGTTGCCCCTGATATGGCATTGATTTAACTCAATAAAGTAACGTTGATTCCTCAGGAAAAAGTTTTCCTGGTAACTCAGTGTGAAGGAATCCCCTCTTCATGGTGTGCTGCTTTAGCCAGAAGAGTGAGTTCAGTTTTACAGGAAGACATCACATTACCTATGTCTTTATCTATACAGGATCAATGGTTATAGAAACGAAATGGGTTTAACCTGCGGCACAGCTCTTTCATTTAAAGGTTATTAAACTCCGTTTTCAAGAACGCCATTTTATGCTTCTGAATGTTATCAATGACAAAATGTAATCAATAGTATTTGTCTGAATTAGGAATGCATTTACGATGGTGCTAGTTTGTAGGACAATGGGGATGTGAAATTAATGGAATCAGTCACAAAATAAAAGGTGAACTACTTACATTTGAAAATAAGATACACATCAACGCTAAACTGAATCCTGAAGGTTCACAATGAACATCATCGACTATGGCCAACAAGCACTTGCAAAATACGTAGATCTCATCTTTGGGACTATTGGCTTTGTCAAAGCCTTTTAGCCATGATGTAAGGCATCGCCAATTATGTACAGCCCAGTCCCAAAACCTATCGTATCATTTTGGAGCGGCATGCATGCGCCTACAAAATGACACCGCCACTTTTTTACCTCCTCATTAGCAGATAGAACTTGGATTAGCAAATAAAAATAAAAAAAGCACAAAATTCATGTTTCAGAAAGTGGGTGAGAAAAGCAACGGGTGTTGGAAGCTTGGAAGGATCACGGGTTCAAAATGGGCGGAGGGAATCAACATGGGAGACTCCTCACCCAATCCAAACGCTGCTTTCATGTTATTTCCAAGCATCAGAGAAGCGTTGGTATTGGCCTTAGCGGACTTGTTTGCTGCTCGCTCAGGGATTGTGCTTTTTCTCCACCCGTCTGTGCAACACAGCTGGGTTGGAAAAATAGAAATGTTCATGTAAGTTTGCCCAGCTTAAGACAGACGGCCAAACTGACATGCACACTTACAAGTGCCCACCACTCCTCCTCCCTGCTGCTTTCCATAGGCATAGAGGCCAGGACAGCCTAGAATCGCACCAGCTTAATCAGTGAAAAATAAAATAATAATAACATTCTTTTATTATCATTTTATTTTTTAACTGCAGGCTCTAAGGAGTGGGGCGTTGCTCCTCCGCCATTACGGAGGAGCCGCCGCTGTAAAGAAAAGCAAATAGGTGAGGGAGAGAGCAATGTGGACCGGGGGTTGTTGAAGAGCGCAAGTGGCAAGCAGTGTCAGTGGGGAAGAGTGTATCACAAAGGGGATTGGAAAAACCACAACAGTGAAAGAGAGCATCACAGAGAAGGGTAGAGAAGCGCACTAGAGACAGATGGAAACACATGCACTGTTGTGAAGTGCTTGAATAAAAAGAAAAAGTAGTGCATGAAAATGTGTGTAGTGTAAGAACACAGTAAAGCATCTATGTGGCAAGGGAGGGACAAACACAAGCAGAGGAAAGAAGCGCACACAAGGTAATGAATAGGAAGCAAATAAACAAGAGTGACAATGAAGTCAATAAATGGTAAGCAGCTGGAGGGCTCTAAGCTCACTGTGAAATGAAATGAAATGAGATTTATAAAGCGCGTTGGCTACCCGTAGGCCTCCCAGCGCTGCGGACAGACAAACTGAGAGCAAGGGCAAGAGAGAGAATTAAAACAACCAGGTTTTCAATAACCTGCGAAAGGATAGAAGATTGGGTTCCTTACGTAGTTGGAGTGGGAAGGCATTCCAGCCCATGGCACCATTATATGAAAAGGAGCGGCCACCACATCTGGAGCTTCTTATTCTAGGTTCTGTGAGCTAACAATACATCTACAGCAGACAATGCGCACACGAGTAAATGAATAAGAAGCAAGTACATGAGTGTGACAATAAAGTCAACCAATGGTAAGCAATGGGAGGGTTGTAAGCCCACTGTAATCTAACAAAATGCAAGGAACTCCAGGTTAAATCTACAGGAGCAGCTCAACAGCCCTAGAAACTTGAGGTTATCAGCACATAAAATTATACTGTGGTTCTTTTAAGGTCATTTCGGCATTTACTTAAATATTTAGGGACACATAAATTGAATCCAGGGTTAAACTTAAGGGCCTAGTGATATCAGGAGATTGGAGGGTGACAACCAAAACAGACACTGGGTCCCTTTAAAAAACCATACACTTAAAACGATGATCGACAAATGCAGCTAATCAACACGGTGTAGGAAGACTGAGGTTTGAGAAAGGATAAACTCAACCTTTGACCCCTATTTCTGTATAGCCAGAAGCTGTGCCACATCATAGGCTCGAATGCCGACAGCCAACTCAGTACACAAACAAACCACAAACCAACACCTGGAGCTATACAGAGAAGAAAAAAGTGGAGGAAAGAGTTGGCCAAGGTGCCCAGCTAATGTGGAGTATTCCTTTTAAAGGCCAAACTCCCTCACCCACCATAGGTGGCATGTTTCATCATCGGGAACCTCCTCGCACTGAGATACCTAGACACGGTGCGGGCTACAAGCCAGCTCAGTTCGACATCCTTCTTAGGTTCAGTATCACATGTTGGGTGATAAGACATAACTTGTGTACAGAGCTTTGGAATATGCACGAGTCAATGGCTTCTTAGAAAGATCCTTATCTTGCGTCCTTTGCATCGGGGCACGAGGGCGCCTTCCTGTTGCCTAGTTCCAGTAACAGTTGTACATCAGAATATCAGGTAGAAAAATACTATAGACAAAACAGTGACAAGCACAATATCGTGAATATAAATCTATATGTATCCTAGTATCAATTTAGTAATCTTGCCTCCACATCTATGTACCTTGAAGATATGTGCGACAGCCCTTTTCTCACTCTGTTTGCGTCCATGTTCACGAAGACATGACTCGCCAGAGCTTGTCTTCGATATGTGGTGCTACGCTGAGGCCCCCCTCCCGACTCTTGCACTAGTAGGAGCACATAGCGGACCCCTCTTTGCGCTTTTTTTATCCCCCCTTTTTAGCTTTGTCTGTTTGTGCTATAAGTATGTTGGCGCCTTGAACTGTTTAACATGAATTGCATCCTCATTTGTCTACAAATTTGGACACTTGTGGAACTATGGAGCTGTAAAACCAGGTTAATGCTTATATTTTAATTATTTTAATTAAGTGTAAAAAGTTTTAATTTTTTGGTGACATCATGGATTTGCTGTGTTTTTTAAGTACTTTTATGGTCTATCGTTAATTAGACCGAATAAAGATTTCAATTGAATTGATATATATCATCGGGGCACAAATAGGTGGAATTAAGAATCTATGGACCTTGAATTTGCATGTAGCCTGAATTTACCCATACATGGACTTAAGAATGATAAATCTATACGTCTCTATATATACTTACTTTCACAATATTTCAGTAGTTGCCATCTGTGTATAATATTCTTGATGCACAATATTTAAAATACGATATTCTGGAAGAATACCAATGTGACATCCATTAGCTTGGTAGATTGTTCTAAATTACTCGGAGAGAAGCTAAACGACAAGCACCGGAATGAGGTAGAGGGTTTAATTACTGGTTCAGCGCGAGTACAAGGGTTATAATGCTATCAGGACAGTGAACTTTTCTAAATTTTACAGGAAGAGACATTTTGCAGGAGAACTTCTCTAGCAGCCAATATTCGTCCCTGGTCACTTCGTTATTTTCATCAGAGATGCTTTTTTTTTCGGTGCTTTAATTCAGAATTCTTACCTGACCAGTTCCTCCCAGCCCCAGTTTTGTCTCGTAGCCAGGAGATTTCATGTTCATATGGAAGCACCGACAAGCCAGCAGCTGACAGGGCTGATATATCAAGCAGGAAGGACTGACCATTGGCTGTGCAGCCTCTGTTTGTCACTTAGATATTCAGTCCCAAAGGCCATGAACTATTTCCTGCAGTATGACGTCACAAACATTGTGGGTCAGAATGTACTGTCCCCGTTTATCTTGGCTTCCGTGTGTGCTTACGGGCTCACGTGCACCCAAACAAGTCTATTTTACTGTGTTTTGTTTACACTCTTGCTCCAAAGTCCGACATTTGTCTGAATTCCTGTAGATTACCAGGAAAAATGCTAACTTGGCAAACAGTCGCCATTTACACAAATTATCTAGGGGCATATCAACAACAACCGGCGATAATTATCTCTAAGCGCACTTAGCGCTAGGATAATTATCGCCGGCTAGCGTGAATTTTTATCGCTGAGATAGCGTGCTATTAGCAACACTTATCTCAATAGCGATAAAAATCCTCACGCTAACAGGCTAACGTGTGATTATCGCTGGAAACCCAGCGATAATCTCACATTACCTTGTTGATAGGGACAGGCAAACTTAGCCATGATATCCTCCTTCCATAGGATATCATGGCTAAGTCTGAAAAATACCAGACGTAAAAAAGCAGCGTTAACCGCGGTTAGCGCTGATTTTTTTGTCTCTAACAGGGTTAGCGACATTCTTGATAATAGGAGAAATGTCGCTTAGCGACATTTCTCCTATTATTTTACTCTGGAACGCCCCCTTTGCATCTCATTAGAGATGCAAGGGGAAGCATAGAGTAAAAGGGTGCTAACATGCAAATTTGCATGTTAGCACCCTGTTGTTGATAGGGTGCTAGTTTTATCTCTGCAGAGATAAAGCCCTTGTTGATATGCCCCATAGATCTCTTGCCTCGATCCTAAATAACGAGCATGTATGTCCAACGCTGAACGTCCCTGCTGCAGGTTCCACAGTCGGGATGTCCGCTGTTGGTCCATGAGGGCAGTGTCTACACTAGATCTTCAGGGTTATAACATGCAATAATTTACATACAATTAATATGAATGGAGGTCATTTAAATAGTGAGTGGTTAGCCTGAAGAGTTGGCACACTCTCAGCCCTCATGGACCAATAGTGTGTTCCCTTGTCAGTACCAAAAAACAAAGAGAGCCAGTCAGTTTTCCATGACCTAACTCGCCACAACATGGAGAATACAAAATGTTTTCTTATATATCCCTCCCCCACCAGGTTTGCCCATGAGTGGCGTGATTCATCATAACATAACGTGTATTTGTAAAGCGCACGTTCACCCAGAGGTCTCTTCGCGCTGAATAGCAGATGTTCATTGTTACCCCAACTCAGATGGATGAAAGGCAGAGTGGACCTGCCAGGATTTGAACCTGTGCCCATGAGGTTGAACACAGGCCTCTACAATGGATGCATTAGTCCACTGAGCCACCAAACCCGGCTACGGGCCCATCCTGTACCGCTGTGGAACGGGGTATGCTGCAACCAACGAATTACATAGGAGCACTTATAGATGTATATTATATGATGTAAAAATATGAAAAAATAGGAGTGGGGGTATTTCTATGTGGAAAGAAGATATTAGAAATACCTGCCTAGTAGGTAAATTGGTTATCCTAAATTATGTGCACACTCGCAGCCCTCATGGACCAATGGTGTTCCCCCTTGACATACATGTTTCCATGAGCCAGCATAGTGCATAAGGGCTGGTCTTTAAAACACTAGTACTGATGGCTAGAGATGGAGTGGCCTGGAGGGATCTATGTCTTGGGGCAATAGGAGGACACCTATAAATAGCAGGGCTGGGGAAGAGTCCGGATGGCAGTACCCTACGGAGATACCCCCAAGATACTGGGCACTGCTGGGAAACCTCACCCAGTGTATTTAATATTTTAGCAATCTACCTGCTCCTAGTAAATGCGCCTCACATGCGCTGCTGCATTCCAGGCACATAGTATGATAGTGGCAGGTGTGGTTTGAAGAAATACACTGAAGAGCTTAATAGTGCCCTAAAAAAGCTGTAATGTGATGTACAGGTTATATTCCCCAAATAAGTGCTGTCTGGTCTCTGCCAGAGATGTCAAGCTGTCCTTAGTGCCTGGAGCTCACCCGGTACTGCTCGTTTCCTTACATTTCGGTACTTAAGTGTCTGTTTTGTAAATTTAGGGCCAAAAGGAAATTAACTCTGAGAAACACAAGGCATGAACACCTCACACCTGGGATGGGGATCGAGGTCTCTGCGCTCTTCTATTCATTAATCCCAATGAATCTGATCTCTAAATTCTCGGGGTCACTGAGAGAGGTTCAGAGTTTGAGGAACAGACCCCAGTATAGAGTTGTGACTTCAGAATCAGAAATAACTTTATTCGATCTAAATAAATATATAATTTAAGTACATAAAAATCTAGCAACTGCATTAAAAAACAATCAATATACAAAAACCACAAGAATAAAAAAAGTGGCCGCTATGCACTGCTTTCAACATTATTAACAGTACACAGTGTCTGACATGCACTAAGCGTGCGCCAGTGTGCCGGATATATAGAGATGTAAGTCAAGTAGAATTAAGAGCAAGGAATGACCACAATGGAGGAATTCATCAAAGAGCTGTTACGAGAGAGCCACAAACTTACACCTCAAACCGTAAAGGAGTGAGAAGGGAAGGTGAGGGCCCCCGGGCTAGCTAACTGCAGTGATGACCCATCACTGCCCCTGGCTCGAGCTCCTGACTCTCATCCATTTTTGTCCCCAGTGGCACTTGTGAAAAGAGCTACAATGCTATACTTCGTGCACTATAATAATACTTAATTACAGTGAAAAAACAAGACAAGCAGCCTCGTCAAGTAATCACTGAACAGCAGCTAGTGCAACCGGACGCACCACAGGTGACCTCTGCCCTTCAGGGTCAAGGTCACATGCATTGAAGTGGCCTTACGTAGCCTGAGGGGAGCCCCCTGCAAAGTGCATAGAGGGGCCCCCTTCAGGACTTACTCTGGGGCTCTCGGGCCTGGGTACTGGGCTGAGGGGGGCTCCTGGAGCTCGCCCCCACACATCTGCACTGCAGAGGCCTTTGTTACGTCACTGATGCATTGTGTACATCTGGATCACAGCCTGTCCCAACTGCATGATGCCTCCTGGAGCTGGACTCTGGCTGTCACAGTCTGATGGAATCCATCACATCTGATGTAGTTGTGGATATGAATAAATCTGGTAATGTCTTTATCGTGACTGTCAATGTATGCAGAATTGCAATAATGGGGCCTATTTTCAGGAGTGCCTTCAAAATCCGGCATGCTTTAATGCTGTGACACCAGATATTCGACGTAGCACGTTCACCCTCTGGCCTTTGATGTCACATCCCCAGTCGTCTGCACCGTGTGATGTCTATGGTGCTTTGTTGACAGGTGGTAGATGTTGGCTGCTCGCTGTGATTGGTGTGTAGTACATTAGCAGTTTGTTTTCCGTGTATTTCCGTGTACTCTTTGTATTGCATTCACGTTTTTATTAGCAGTAGCATCTGCTTCACTGAGTAGGCAGCCTGCTTGCAAAGCACATCGGTTAAGCATCTTTGCCTGCCAAGTAAATCACTTTCACTGCACGTGTATTATCGCCCAGTTGTGAACATACGTTTTCACTTAAAAGTTACCAAACATAAAATAGTTGCTTCTGCTTGCCCAAAGGCGTTCTTACATTTATGTATGATAATGTATCTACTTATTTAATTCCATTATTTCGTATATTTTCGCAAAGGTATTGTTTCTACTGCAGGCCAGAAGCTCACTCGTGCTTCTTACATTTCCTGGAATGTTTTTTATCTTTGTACGCAAAGGCCCAGTCGAACTTGTAATTAACGCCCACAATTTCGGTTCAAGAGTGAGAGGGAGGGGAACAGACCTTGTTTGTACCCACTGCTATTGCAGATATGCAGACCGGAAACCTGAGCAGAAGTCACTGGTTCCTGTGACGATTCTCCTGAGAAGCACATACATGAAGGGGTGTGAGGGTGAGCACCGTCCTCTCATTGGCCAGATTGTGAGTGCTGCCTCGTACAATCACACCTCATGCATTAGGACGTTGCCATCTGGTCACATTAGTGGTCACTGGTTCCTGTGACGATTCTCCTGAGAAGCACATACATGAAGGGGGGTCAGGGTGAGCACCGTCCTCTCATTGGCCAGATTGTGAGTGCTGCCTTGTACAATCACACTTCATGCATTAGGAAGTTGCCATCTGGTTACATTAGTGGTCACTGGTTCCTGTGACGATTCTCCTGAGAAGCACATTCATGAAGGGGGGTGAGGGTGAGCACCGTCCTCTCATTGGCCAGATTGTGAGCGCTGCCTCGTACAATCACACCTCATGCATTAGGACGTTGCCATCTGGTCACATTAGTGACATTCTTTCTATTTCCCTTTCTAATGTGTGCCTGTGCTTATTTTATAGTGATAAATGGCATCATACTTCGATATTTATTCAATAGGAATGTAATTAATAATCAACTCTTATAAAAGCTGAAATTGTACTACGTAATCTGTGAGTATCGGAGCGATATATAAAATTATCCAGTACATTGTTGTCAGCTCTGTCATTCCCTGTCCCTTCCCTGCAAAGGTGACCGTCAACAGAAGATTCAGGGAGACCTGGGCTAGAAATGACCTACAGGAGAATCAAACCTATATTTTCATGAAATCTACATTCAGGTAAATGCACATGCAATGACTCTAATTGTCTCTCTTTGACATAATTTGCCAGTAGAGTACACCCCATCAAAATCATTCCCTAATGACCTTATGTTAAATACCTCACATCCTGATTAGGGGTGGGCGGAATTTGCGAAATTCACTTTTGCAAATTATCACGAAAATGTTAAAAATCTCCGCAAACACGCGGAAATATCGCGAAGATGCAGAATTTTTTTTCCCGCCCGTTCGCGGTAATTTCTGCGTGGTCGCGGCTCGCCAACTTACCCATGCGGTTGCTCGCGGGCGCGGCCATCTTGTTTTCACTTGTCTCGCGGTGTATGATCGCGAGAAGAAAGACGTGATCGCGCGACGAATGACGTTACTGCGGGCGCGAACTGTCGCGAGACAGCGCAAATGGCTACCAACAATCCAACATGTCGTGCAGAACGCGACCGGATCGGGAAAACTTGTCGGCGAACGCGGGTATTCAGGTAAGGCGATCGTGCACACGCGAGAATGTATTATTTTACAGCGCGAGAAAGCAAAAAATTTCCGGTAAAATGCGGATTGCGGAAATTTTGACATTTTTGCGCTCTCCGCGGAACGCGAAAATGTCAAATTATCGTAATTTCCGCGAGCGGAACGGAATTTTAGCCCAGGCCTAATCCTGATGTGTAATCCATCTGAAAGTATATGTAGAACTGTATGCACCTGCTCCCATCACAATGTTTATTAAAAATGTAAATGTAAGGAGAACTCTAGGAATCTAGAGGCATCATAACTTCTACTTTTACTGCAAATATATATGATATTACAGACACTGGATGTCACCATATTATTTAATAAAACTGTAAATGTATTTCGAATTCTTATTGTCAGATTATCTCATATTGGCAAATTCCCCCCTAACCCTCTCTCCAAAACACTGTTCCTTGGCCCCTCCTTCGTCTAACTTTCTATGAACTGTTGGCCGAGTGTAACTGTTGAAACGCTCCATGGGCTGACGTGCCTATTAAAGGAAAAATAAACATAAAACGCCCCTTGCATCACCCATCTGTCTCAGAACAGTCCCATTCCTAGTGACACATGTTTTGGGTTTGTTGACCAATCTTCTGAAAAGCGAGTCTGACGTCAAAAGCTGGGACAGCACTGAGTCCAGTAGGCTAGAGCATAATATGGTATATTGATGAACAAACTGTGTGCAGGAGTCATCTCTGGCCTACTTTTTGGTTTATGTGGACAACTGATAGCTTCGGGACACAGAACCGACGGTGAAGTTGAAAGTTCAATTGTTGCAGTCAGACACTGGCTGGACGGCCTTTGGGAAACAACATGCGGGAGCTGAAAGGTCATACACCTGTTTGTTTAGAAACAAAGGGCTTGATTTAGAGCTCGGCAGATAGGTTACTCCATCACAAGGTGACGGACATCAGCTGAAATTTACCTCCTATTTTATCCTATGAGATTTATATTTCGGCGGGCGGGACATCCGTCACTGATGTAACGGAGTAACTCGTCCATCAGGTGCAAAGAAGAGAGAGATCCAAACACTCTGGAGCCCAGATACCGATGATCAGCGGATCACATACCATTGAGAATGTGGTTCTAGAATAATCCTGAGATACAACAAATCATAGGTTTTTCTTTGCAACAAGGGTGTTATATATCTATCCATCTATTTCCCTATATTGACCAGTTTTACAGTGCAACTGAAAATGGAATCTCAGAGCCTTGTATCAATTTTAGACATGAGAGTTTGTCTTTTTCCCGTAGCACCGAATACCGGCATTGTAACTACTATCCTAATACGCTGGTGATGGTAGAGCAGGCTGAGATTAGAGCCACTTGCCTGACATATCCTGCGCACATGGCCTTCCACATAACTGGTAGGATGAGCAGGGCTCCTATGTGGTTCTACAGAAGGTCCAATGACCACAAGAAAGCAGAGGCTATGGTATTGTGACACACACGAATTGGACTGGCCTAGCTCCTTCTTATGCCTAGGTTCGTATGTCTCAGGGGAGCTGGTTTTATATTTAATGTTGTTGCTATGGTGTGCTTGTATATATATTTTTTTATCAATATTTGCTGTGATGCTAACTGTAAATTTTAATATGTTTATGGTTTTACTTGACTAATAAACAAAAATGACTACACTTATATATCACGCACTTGCTGAGGCACAACTTAATGATATTCCAAGCCAATGAGGCTGGCTTTCACCGTTTGTTTACGTAAATCAATCGAAGTCCACAAGTTGCTTCAAGATTTTCTTTCTATGGTTCTTTATTTTTCTTTTAGAAACAAAATATATGTACAGGCAGCCGACACGTGTTTCGTCCCAACGGACTTTCTCAAGGCTAATATAAGTCGATGAGTCCAATAGTTATTCCATAGTTGGTCAAGTTAATAAACGACCAGCTGAGAAGTGTGTGTCCCACGATAAGTCACTAGTCCTGAACAGCACTGATTGTGCAGCTTCTGTTTCAGTCATCAACTTAACCAGGTCATGATAAACCTTTCCATTATTCTCCGTCTCGAGTCTGGCGAAGAACTCAAGTGGATGTGCATTTTAAATATGGCAGCTTCTGCTTGGGTTTCTTTGTGTAAAAAAAATAAAATAAATTACTACACTCACTGCAAATGCCATCTTGGCAGCCAAGGTCAAGGCTCTCACAACCTGTTGGGTGCATTTTCAGTGAAGCACAGCATTAGCGGCCGCTACATGTTTGCAAGACGCTGTGTTACAAAGGACTGATAGGCAGATTATTCCAGAAGTGATATTTGATAGCAGGTCCTTTTCAAGAAACATGGAACCAGGTATAAGCAAGCAAGCTGCACATTGCAAAGAAACGTTATATGACCTGCCTGCCACCTTCTGGCACAACTCTTGTACTAATAGGTCATCAAATATCCATTTACAAAGAGCTATAGGTGACCCTGCCTCATTAATAAGGGCATGTGAGGAAATAAGTTGTATTATGTGGTGTGGTTGTGTGACTTTACCATAGAATACACTCATATTACCGACTTGGGTCCAGTCAGGCTTATTTGTTAAACCCTAGGTCAACCCTGAGTAGCTGTGGCTTTGAGCAATACGTTTTATAAAAAAGCAATTAGATATACCAAAACAACAGACTAAAGGGCATATCGGTAACCCCGGCGATAATTATCGCAAAACACGCTTATCGCGTTCAATTTTATCGCTGCTTATCGCTGCATATTTTAGCGGGGAAAACATGCTATTAGCAATGTTTTTCTCCATTGTGCTAAAATATCCACTGATAGCGGCGAAATGCGTGAATATCGCTGGAAATCCAGCGATATTCACGCATTAATGCCAATGGGGACTTAATCTGAAGATCCACCTCCCATTGGATAAACAGGTAAGTCGTGTTTTTAGCAGGCGTTAGGTTATAGCGATAATCGCGCTTAGCGCGATTTGTTTCATCGCTTCGCCTGCCTTGCTAATATGCGATAGCTGTGTTAGCGACTGCTTTCAGTCGCTAACAGTTTGGGTACGCCCACTTTGCATGTCATTAGAGATAAATATCGCTGACATGGAAAGCGGACCCCAAACCGGTCGCTATCGCCTAACAGCTGTCGCTAACTGCTGTTAGCGACAGCTTGCTGATAGGGCGATAGAAATATTGCCGCTTTAGCGGCAAAAAGTGCCGCTAAAGCGGTGATATGGCCCTTGCTAATATGCCTCTAAGAAAGTCACGCAAAGCGAAAGAAATTCAACACCAATTTATAAAATCAGATTGTATTTTTATGAATTTTTAGACACCAAAAGAACAAAATCCATCAGAGGATCCTGGAGAAACAGATTTTTAAGCAAAATATAAATTTCAGCTTTTCACTAAAAAATGATAACAAGCATTGGTAATCGCAGAGTTTGGAAACTTTGTAACATTTTTTAAAGAGTTGTGTTTGGCTACTCCATTCTGCATTGGGTGAACAAATCTGACAGGGGGGGAATCAGAGGGGCCAATGAGGTGTAGTAGAACAGTTACTTTGGTGCCAAAGCAGTCTCTAGACCAGTTTCAGGCGCTATGGGTGAACAGCCATAGACTTCAATGAAGCGATGCTGACTAAAAATAAAAAAATCGTCGTTTTATAAGGCGCAA
Organism: Triturus cristatus; assembly: GCF_964204655.1. NCBI lineage: Eukaryota > Metazoa > Chordata > Amphibia > Caudata > Salamandridae > Triturus > Triturus cristatus. The sequence continues at coordinate 105,344,900 of NC_140583.1, read as the reverse complement.
ACTTGACCTGAGAGTATCAGGTATCAGAGTATTTTACACAAGCACCAGTTGCATTACAGAAAGCCACATTCATTTTTTGTAGGCACACGAAGATGAAGTGATTTGCCTAGAATCACAAGATGTTGAGCATCATGGACAAGACTCGAACCCAGTTCCCCAGATTAGAGATCGACCGCCCTAGCCATTTGGCTACATCCTCTCCCCTCTCTTTGGCTAGAGGTGCCAATGTCCCTCAAAGTTCTCTTTGGACCAGAACAATTCCAGTTACCACTGGACTACTGGCCTCTACTCACAGCAAAACCAGTGGCTCCCTTTGGTGCAGGCTAGTGTCAGTCCAGACCAACCAAACTGCACTCCATTGACTCACACGAGTCAATCAAAGTTTAACTTTTGATTATTGGGGCTTAGTCATCCAGGCTGCACGTCGGAGGTCAGTGGCAATAAGATGATTGTGGCTACTAACTGGCCAGAATGGGCTACTTTAGTTTTTGTGGACCTGGTTCTCTAACAGGAAGTCAGCCAACAAACTCTTGAAGAGCACCTCTTCTATCTGGTGCTCGGGAGCTGCTTTTCCATGAGCCTCGAACCACTGGCACAGTCCTCTCAAGGATCAGCTGTGCAATTAAGCGGTTGGTGAAGCCTTTTGTTGCCAGGTCCAGGGAACAGCCTTCTGCAGTCTTCTCTCCAGACCAGATGAGATCTGAGGTCTGGGTGTCAGTAGTTTCATACTTATGCCCAGAAAGTGCTCTCATGGGAGGTAGCGGTTACTAGCCAATGGGCTACTAGGACCCTCCCTGCCTGGTAACAAGTTCCTTTGATATGTGCCATCTAATTATCCTATTTACCTCATTGAAAGGCTAGCCTCTCTTGTGTGTGTCCACCATTTGCCCTTCAATGCAGCTTTCTCTTTGAAGCTTGTCCTTTGGACCCGCCTCCGGTGTGGCTTTCTACAAGGCAGAAGTGACACCTCTTCCAGCAGCAGGGCTCTATTTGACGTACTCCTGGGAGTCATTCACAGTTCTCCCCAGGAGGGCAGATGGCTGTCTTGTGGCTAAGATGTGCAGGTGGGCACAGGAAGCATTGGGCAACAGAAGGCCAACTTTCAAAAAGTTGCATTTCCTAAAAAGCTACTTTGAATTTGACTTAGGCATCAAGTCATGTTTAATGTAGTAATTCTTTTGATACCTTCAAGTATCAACTTCAGTAATCCCATTCAAAGGTTAGCACAACTGAGTTGTCAGCGTGTATCCCTGTACTCGATAATGAGACTACTAGCCTTTCCACCGTAAAAATGACACTTTTAGGTTTTAGGACATAAGTCCTATTTCTTAATATAGTACACCCTGCCTTAGGCATGCTGAAGTGGTTACTTATATATATTAAAAAGGTAACTTTTGGCTTTGCCATTATCTTAAATAGCAAAGTTGGGGTAGTAGTTTAAAAGCTGTCCTATCAGTCTGCAGTGGCAGGTTGGAAGATAAGTTTCATTTTTTTACATCCTGGGTGGCACAATAAGTGCTGTAGTCCTGTAGGGGCACTTTAACTTGCAGGCCCTGGCCACAACTAGTACCATACACTAGGGACTTATAAGTACATTTACTTAAGCCAATTGGTAGTTAGCCAATCAAATATTCACTTTGTAGGGTCAGAACACTGACACTGAGGTCTGGTAAGAAGGCCTCAGTGCACTCTCAGAGTCAATAAAGCAGCATCATCAGTCCAAAACCATGAGGGGTCCATGCAAAAAGAGGCATTCTCTAATAAGGCAGAGCTATTTGCAACCCCTGCTATTGGTTACTAAATCAAGGAAGACTGCCTGTAAGAGACTGCAGAACTCAATCCCTGCAATCAGTGGTGGCCTGTAATTAGAGTGGGTGGGGCCAGGGGATGGACCGCACACACACACACACATTCATACCCATGCATTCACATGCGTGCACACATTCACCCACCATTCAAAAGCACGTACACTCACATACACCCTTTCACAGCAAAAACTCCAAACAAATACATTCATACACACCCGTATGCATGCATCACACATTAAAAAAAGAGGTAGACTTACTAGGCCTCTGCGGTGAATTCGGGTGGTGGGAGGGAAGCCTCCGAAGTTCCTGGAGGGTTGGGACTGCCACCTCCTCCCATTGACTGACCTTCTTATGGGTTAGCCAATAAGAGGAGGAGGCGCTCCCTTACTCGTCATGGAGGTCAGAAAGACTCACAGACTTGAGTCAGTCAGTGAGTCTTTCTGACCTCACCCAACCCTGTGACAACCGTTACTGATAGACACTTGGCCCTGGTCACATTAAGGCTTAAAACTGAAATTACGAGGCTATCAGTGATCTTCCCCCTCATCATGTGGGGAAGGACCACCAAGCGCTTTGCCGGGCTGAAGAGATCACTCCCACAGGGCTTTCACATCTTCTGCCTGTCAAAGTTCAGCTCAGGTAGCCATGCGCCTGTCCATTTAGTGCAAGTACAGGGCTTGGCTGCATGACCTGAATATGAAGAGTGTCTGTCAGGGTGATCTTCGCACAGCCTGCCGGACACTCTTCATTCTTTCAAAAAGGTATGAGGGGGGTCAGGGGCCCTCCGCCCTTAAGGATGGACCACCGCTACCTGAAACTACGTTCACCAAAAGGGACTTTTTTTTTAAAATCATCCCTTGTTTATCAAAGTAACAGGTGCTGCTGTAAAGAAGTAGTTCCCATTCAGGAGGACTTTGGGGAGCAGGTAATAGTCCCATGGTCCATAGTTACATCTTGGTTAGGGGTGTAAAAACAAACATTTTTGTTTAAGTTTCTAAATGTTGCCATTTGCAAAGGGATGAAGGGATAACTATTTACCTTCATCTTTACTCGTGCAAAGGTTTTTAGATTGTGAAATAATAGCCACTGGATAGCGAGATAGAGTTAGCTCCCATCAAGTTCAGCCAACCTGGAAACTGAGTACCGAATATTCCCTGAAAGGTTCCCATTGCAGACTCTTGGATGCACGATGGTATTACAAAAGAGAGTGTGGCAGATTTACAAGCCCCTTGCGCCACTTTTGCGTTACTTTTAACATGGGAAAAGTGATGCAAAAATGGCGCAAGGGGCTTGTAAATCTGCCCCAGTGATTATTTCTTTCATAGCATATTCTATGCAGAACTGTTCTGTTATTGTTGAAATGGCATGTATGTGACAAAAATTGATGCTTAAGTCTCAATTTTCATACGTTCTTGACAAAATTCAATAGAACTCAATGAAGGTTGCAAAAAGAAAAACTTTTGATACCCCTAATCTTGGTTTGGAATCCCCAATCCAGTAATAATACATACATTATGCAAAGAGAACTCGAAACTATTGTCTGAGTGTTCTTTCAATGTCCAGCCAGAAAGCTTTTCAAGCACACTACAGTGATCGTGGGTACACAACTTTATATTGTGAAAGAGTGTGGGGCTGGATTATGAAAAGTAAATAATGTAATTTATGCCATTCTGCGGGGAATGTTAATCTTTGTGTTATAACTGGTGAGATAAGTGTCCAAAGATTGGAAAGCAACAAACTAAGAATACACAAAGTGCCTTAGAGAATCTTTCGTCGTTGATGAGAATAAACGTCACTGCTCTGCACTCACTCAATATGGAGAACCAGATGAGAGCTGGTTCAGGGTTATACTAAATGCTGATTTAACAATATGTGACTGTGCTTTATCTAGCCATTAGCAAAGTTATCAGGTTTTCATCTCATAAAAAAATACAAAAAATATTCAAATGTTGCGCCGTTTCATGTGAATTGAGCATTATGTAAAAAAACATGACTTTTGCAAGATTTTTGTTCATGGGTGTTGCGTCACAGATGTGCGCTTTGGTATAAAACAAGATTAACAAGCATTGGCATAGCCAATAGGTCTCGCCTTTGGGACCTGATAAGTGTTTAGCCATGCAACAGTTGCATAACTAAATACTTATAAGGTCCCAAAAGCGAGACCTATTGGCTATGCAAAGTGGCCGTGAAAGTGATCGCGATCACGATCAAACATCAAAGCGGCCGCGAAAGTAATTGCGGTAAAGCGCGGCGCGCGCGCCCGCGCACATGCACTGTAGCTCTAGGCTGGCCTGGTAGCACTTTTTGGAGCCCTCTCAATAAGTCTCGCCATCCAGCGCATGCGCTGGGTCAGGCCAGACCTAAAAAACAAAGCAAGGAGGGCACTTACATACAATATGGCCATGAGTTATCTGTGTCGTCTAAAACTAACTAGAGAAAACGACAGGAGAGTGTAGGTGCCGGAGAGGCAGAAAACATGGTTAACTATAGAATGACCAATCATCCGCAACTCTCCGAGACTATGATGGTGCATTAAAAACTTCCACACCCTTAATTTCTCCATGAAAGCAGTTTTGACGTTTTTAAACAAAAATACATTATTTAAAAACATCCTGTCCAGACAGAACAGGCATCAAGATGACTTGTCAAAGTGTGTCCTACTGAGGCAGGCTTGGTGACCGCACAACTGGACGGCCCAGCAGTGAAGGCGGGCGGGGGCCACACTAACCTGGCGTAGCTCGTTAATTGATGGTTCGATGGTGAACCTCGAGCACGTACGCCATCTGTAAAGAGCTTTGGAGTTATCAAGGCACTGGAATTCCGCGCAAGAATCTGTTATCGCGGAGTTATTTTTACAACACATTTGAGCGGATCTGATGAAGACGTCATGCCGGATGCACACACCAGTCCCCCCAGAGGCACGTTTTCTCACAACCTGGTTTTAGCATCGTGGAAACACATTACAGCCTCACAGGCTGTCGAGTGAAAGTTAGCGCCGTTAAAAATAAGAATATTTGAGATAATGAAACACCGGATGTATTTCGGTCACTTGGAAACCACAAAATGTATTCATGGATTTTAGTGGCTGTTAATTTTCACAGCGTGAAGGTGCAAACTCTTCCTAGAACAGACAGAAGACGGAACTTTGGAGAAATCATGGGATTTTATAACAGTTCGAGACCTGTAAGTCCAGTAGACCAGGGGCAGTGTCAGTAACATACCACGCTTCTTTACATACCTCGGAAAGTTACCCCCGGCTACCTGTCACCCAGGGGTTTTGCAACTCTGAGATGGCTGAAAGGAGTAAACAGCAGTGAAAAGTTGGCACCACAGGGGGCATGAATCTCAAGGTTCCTTTACAACATTTGTTGTGGAGTTCAGACGTCACGTTTTCACCTCACAGTGTTATCTAGTATACACAGGATTTATCCTAAATTTAGGGCTTTAAGTGAGATGAAAATAGTGAGTCACCTCTACAGGGGGCGTGGCCTAAGATGCATAACTAGGAATCCTTCCCTTCTACCCCTCTAACCTCTCTAAAACCGCTGCAAAATCATTCAAGCACGCCACCCTAAAAAGTCACCCTGAGATGCTGATATCTAACCTGCGCTTCCACCGCGGACAGTGGCATTTGCATAAACAACCTTATTTTCTCTTCCAAAAGAACCGCCGGCTGGCGCAAAACCTTGGCGCACCTTCTTAACGTTCGCTCAACCATAAACATTCCATATGGCACCAAACTCACAATTGCCCCCTCCTCTATCCTGCGAGCGGACCTGACCATCACCCTCTACAAAAATGGCATAGTTCTGATCCAAGCCTCAACCAATAACCTTAATAAATTTGCAGACCTTTTCACCCTCCTCAGAAACCATGTGCATGACACGGATAGGGTAACTAACTCCTGCACCAATGACCCACTGGCCTGCCAACCTATTGTGCCTAGCCACCCGCATACCCCCCCTATGGCTTCCATCACAGTTCATCCCAAACCCCCCAGCATGTCTACTGACCCTGGCTATGGACTCCCTCCTACTCTTTTAATCCCATCCCACCTAGCGCCCCCCACCAACTGGGAGTTCGGTACGTCCCCAAAGACCCTGGACTCAGCTCGAACTAGCCGTCCACCGGCCCCAACACTGAATACCCTAACCATTATTGCTTGTCCCCCGGCACCTCCAACAGAGTCGCCCCCAGACCTCCGATCACCTCCCCGCCAGCCATCTTCCATAACCACGAGCTTGTTACGCCTCCAAAGACACTAGAGTCGGCTCAAGCCAACCTCTCTCCCCTTCCACCTTTATATGCCACCTGCACCGCTCCTGAACCTTTGCCCCCTGCCCTCTAGCACCCCCAGCCTAGATTAGCCAGAGCGGCTAATCTAACCCAGAGCATCCATAGCTCCATTCTGGACCTTATGAACCTCCTTCACCTTGCCGAACTCTCCCTTGCTAACCTCAAGTCATCTCAACCCTCCCCTCCACAGATCGCCGAGCCTCCCAAGCACCCACTTCCGCTACCTCTGAGACTTCTTTGTCTGCGCAAGGAACCTTGCCACCTTACAGAGGAGGAATCCCGAGCTCTTGCACTCTCTTACAATTCTTCCACTGATAGCTCTACTCCACTAGACCTCACGGGAAATGAAATCCTAGCCATCCTCCAAGACCACAACTCTGTCCAAGCCATCCCTCGCCCACTACATACGAGTCCTGAACACCCTATCAGCACGGTCACCATCAACTCCAACAGGCCAGCTACCCTCTATAACAGAAGTGTGGTTGAAAGCAACCTCGCGCCTGTATTTCTGTCCGTCCAGACCCCCGACACTCCCCCAGACCCCCCCTATCTCGTCTGTTAATCAATTGCAGATCGGCTATTAAGCATGCCGCTGATATTCCTGACCTCATTCTGAACAAAAATTTAGACCTAGCTATACTAACCGAATCCTGGTTCAATGAATACTCTTCCGCTTGCCTGGACCTATTAGTCCCTCCTAATTACAAGATTGCTAGACTGGACAGACATCCCAGCAGGAAAGGTGGAGGCATCGCCTGCATCTACCGATCCTGCCTCCTTGTCACGGAACTCTTAGCGCACACCACTGACTCCTGCGAATACCTCGCCCTCTCCATTTGCAGCAACTCATTACATCTTTGCAACTTGCACATCTTTTACCACCCCCCAGGTTCGAATGACTCTTTCACCGATCACCTCTTGGAAATCATCACAACTAAGATTTCCTCGAATGCCAAAGAGATTTTCCTTGGTGATTTCAACCTGCACTGGAATGACCCTAACGATCCCTATGTCAACGCCATCAAAGACCTCCTAACCGATCAAGCCCTGACTCAAGCCTGCTCTCTGCCAACTCACTCAAAAGGGGCCACCCTTGACTGGATCATTTCTAAGGAATCCTCAGTCAAGCTTATCTCCATAGACCCATGTGACTGGTCCGACCACCACGCCATCTCCTTCATTCTACCTGGGACCCACAAGACAAAGACACTGCAACCAGTGATTCCCAAACGCTGGATCAGAGACACTAAAAACCTTGACCTTGTGAAACTGGAGGCTCGTTGCAAATCTGACCCCCCGCCCCCTCGCATATAACCACGGTCAGTGAACTCAATGATCATTACTCAGCGTCTATATCGAACATCCTGGAAGACCTTGCCCCTCTAAAACTAAAAAGAGCTCAAATCAAAGACAGAAACCTCTGGTTCTCTGATTCCCTCAACTTGAAGGAGAGATCCCTACGGCAATCTGAAAGTAACTGGAGACAGCACCCCTCTGCTGCGCATCTAAAACTTCTCCGTCAGGCGAGAAACTCCTACAACAAGCACATCCTCAATTCAAAAAAGGAATACTTCAGATCGGAATTGGGGAATGCCAAGAATAGACCTCGCAACCTCCTCAAACTGGTCAAACACCAATCAAATAAACTCCCAAGTCTCTGATATCTTCGGAAGAATTCTCCTCTTTCTTCGCTGATAAAATCACGGCATTAGGAATTAAACTCAGTACCGCCACTTACTCTCAACCCCTTACGGACCTGCCCCCCCTTTCCGCACTACCCTCACTGGCCTCATCTAAAAACTAAGCTCGCTGGACCGACTTCGAAAACTATGACAAAGACTCCATCTCTAAAATCCTCTCTACCTTAAACCCAAATAACCACTTTACTGACCCGCTACCATCCAACTGCCTCGCTGCTGCCTCCCAATCCATTGTTCCTTGCTGGACTGCAATAATCAACGCCTCTCTGCAGCAGGGATCGATACCGGACCCCTTGAAAGCCGGCCAAGTCCTCCCTATTTTAAAAAAACCATTGCTAGATCCAGCCTCCCCAGACAACTTTAGACCTATCTCCAATATCCCTCTGTTAGCCAAAGTTTTAGAGAAGTGTGTAAAACAGCAACTAAGTCAGCACATCAACAACTTCCACCTACTTGATGACTTCCAATCTGGATTCCGACCGGGGCACAGCACTGAAACTACTATGCTCCACATCGTGGACGACGCCCTCCAAGCCCTTAACCAAGGCAAAACCTGCCTTCTAATCCTCTTAGATCTATCCTCCGCCTTCGATACGGTCAACCATGAAAAACTACTGGAACGCCTCAAACTCAGGATGGGTTTGGATGGCGTTGTCCTAAAATGGTTCATGTCCTTCCTCCACAACCGATCTCAGAGATTCCTCATTAACGGCAACCTATCAGCTTCCACCCCGGTCACCGTTGGAGTCCCCCAAGGTTCAACCCTGTCACCCACCCTCTTTAATCTTTGCTTAGAGCCACTCACTGAAGTTCTTCGTACTGCCAACATCTCCTACCGTATGTACGTGGACGACACCCAAATATACATCAATATTGCATCACTCGAGGAGATCCTCTCCCTGAACGAGACCCTGAAACTAACTGTCCAATGGCTAGCCGCTAACCAACTAAAACTCAACGCAAAGAAAACTGAATTTCTCCTAATCTCCCCCTCAAAAGCCAACCCGGAGATTCAGTTGAGGATCAAGGCCATCACAGCCTTAAACTGCCCGCCGATCATTGTGGACTCTGCCAAATCTCTGGGCATAATCCTCGATTGTAATCTGAACATGCGAGACCACATTAACTCGATGGCTAAATCAGCCAGATTCGACCTGAGCTACCTGTGGAAGCTGAAACCTTTCATCGATGATCCTGACTTAAAAATGGCAGTCCAAGCACTAGTCATCTCTAGACTGGAATATGGATGTTCCACCCTCACGGGATTACCCAAGATCTCCTTGGCACCTCCAAAAGCCTGCCTCAACGCGGCCGCCAGACTACTCACCGGCACTAGGAAATTCAACCACATCTCTCCACATATGAAATCACTAAAGTGGCTCCCTCTTGATGCCAGAATACAGCTGAAACTGGCATGCATTACACCCAAGGCTCTATACGCAAACTCCCCTGCTTATCTGGCACAGAAACTAGTGGTATCTGGAGGAAGCAGGAACTCCCGGTCCACGAGAAACCTCTTGCTCCAACCTGTCTGTTTTCAGAAAAAGAGAACCTACAATGGGGCGTTCTCCAGGGCAGCACCAAGAATTTGGAACTCTTTCCCACCCGCCAACAGAAAAATCCCCTCTCTAGCACATTTCAAGAAGGAGGCCAAAATATTCCTCACGGGTAAATTCCTCGGCTAAGGCTTGCTCTCAACCACCACAACGTGCCTGACGAATCTAAGACTATTGCTTCTTCCTCAGATCACCAACTCACCCTGCCGAGAAATGCTTCTGTTTCTACCGATGCTAAATATAACTGTAACTATGCACTTGTGTCCCCTTTTGTCCCCTGCTCCCATCACCCCAGTCCCGCGCATCCTTTGTATATTCCTGTACTTGAGACTTTTTGTTTGTTATCCTCTGTAAACTGTGTAAAGCTCTCTGATACCCTCACGAGTCAAGTTCGCGCTCTATAAAACATTAAAATAAAATAAAATAAATAAGGGAATGGTCAATACAATTAAGGGTATGGCTTAAAACATGTGAAGTAAAATCCTGTGTTTCCCATAGTACAGCCCGACCAGCATTTTGGTGCCTCTCTGTGAGCGTACATCAAAGACACACCATTCAGTAAGGGACATGCACCTAAAAGAAGCCAAACCTATTGGCTTTGCCAATGCTTGTTACCAGTATCAGACAAATGATTAACAACTATTATTTTGTTGTGGATAATTAGAATTAAAAAATGTTTCAATTTTGAAAACAGTGAATTAAACATTAGAAGGTCTATGGAAAGGGCGGTGTTCTCTGGAATGCCGCAAGCGATCTTGCCCTTCCAGTCAACCCACTTTTGTCTGACGACTCTGTAACACATCTAAGCCCTTTCTCTTACTCTTCCCAATTCTCCTTCTGCACATCTCATTCCTTTGGGCCACAACACCCTTTTTTCACTCTCTCCTGCATGTTCTTCCTTTCATCGCCTTCTCTTCACCACCCCCTACACCACCATGACCTCACTCATCTTTAAGCACACCATTTTCTTTCACTTTTATATCATCAATATTTCAACATCTGTGCACCTACTTGTTATATCTTGGGGACTATACTTTTTGTTCTAATGTTTGGAGTATTTTGCTTTGAATTTTGCCCAGTGCTTGCTTTCATGATGAACTCTGGAACTTAGAGCTCTGATTCAGCAAGGTTCCGTAGAATTCTGTATTAAACCGGGTTGGACTGTTGGTGATGGTAACTGTGCTGCAGAAACAAACTTTGTTCCTGAAATTTGGAGTATTCGCTTCATTACAAGTGGAGGCGATTGGAGAGGCTCTTGCAAACCATCAGCAGCACAGGCGCAGTACTCTCCATTAGAACCCTATGGATGAATTTACGGGAATTTATTCTATTGTCTGCCAGATGGATTAGCATAACATACTACTATCAAACAGAAGTACTACCGGATAGCATCGTTGGACCTGCGTTGGATGTTGGTGAGACATGTATGTTTAACTGGTTTGCGGCATTTTTTCTTCCAGGCACTTTAACTGTTTGCGCTACCTGCCACATTAGAAATTGCAGCACGTCCTTCTGCCGCTCACTGCACTCCTCTGCAGCAGCCGCACATTCCTTGTTCTCTCTACATCGCATCGGATCTGTTAACTCACCGTTCTGTCGTTGGTGCGCATGTCCACGCTCTTCATAAGCAATGTCAGGAGCAGTGGTGGTGCGTCCATTGGGGGCGTTGGGGCGTTGCCCCCCCGCCCGCGCCCGCACCGTAAACTCTTAGTTTATTTAAGTTCTTCAGCCGCAGCGGCTCCGAGGGAGAATTCCAATCATGACTGTGAGTCAGCATGACGTCGGACCACCCACCCCCTTCAGAGTCTGAAGGGGGTGGGCGGTCTGGCGTCATGTTGACTGACAGTCATGATTGTCAGGGGCAGGCAGCAGCACAAGCACAAGTGCGCAAGAGTGGGGATGGTAGGCAAATTTTTCACCATGCCCAGTCATGCGCAGTGGTGCCTGCTCATGCTGGCGCATGCCCATTAGGAGAGCGAACCTCGGTCTCCTAATGGGCAGGCGGGCAAAGCGTAACACTGCCCTGGCCTGCTCTAAGTCAATCCTGGTGCTGCTACAGCGCCAGCATTGGCTGAGAGGGGTTTGCTACTTCCAAGCAGTGATGTGGCTGTTCCACTGTTGGCGCCAGAACAGACCGAGGCCGGCGGCGCGGACCTGGTCAGGTAGGATTGATTTTATTTTAAAACTCCCTCCCCCGGCCCCCTCTCCCACGCGACACCCCCTCTTCTCTCTCCCCTCGCGAGCCGCGACTGCTTCAGAGGAGATTGTTAAGGGAAATAATTTGTGTTTTACTCAATATTGCAAACAAGTTGCACCTCAGGCAGAGTGTCATAAACACACCTGATAAACACTATTCCAAACTATCATCCACAATACACCCACACTCTCTCTCTCACACACACGCAACAATAAACTTTATTGACTAAAGCAAAGCTCAGGTTAAAGTTCCCTGCAGCGGACCGACGACACTCCACTCTGCCGGCAGCCACAGACTCAGAGGTCCTCTCATGCCTTCCTGGGGCGAGCAACACACACTACATAAACCAACAGAAATTCAGCTTATTCTCATCCTTGCAAAAAGTAACAGCATCAGGCAACACTTCATGTAACATCTAAAGAGAGGGATCTGGAACTGACACTTTCAAATGACCACAGTGCTAAGTCCAGAGGAAAACAGAAACTTGCACAGGCAGGCAGTACTAAAGAAAGGCTTACATTAAAGAACATATCTGTGTACACGCACGTGTCCCCTTAAAATCATCAAAAAAGAACCTTGCAAGCAATATGAAAGTACATTTGGATATTTAAAATGCATGGGCTTTTAGTTTGATCTCTAGCTTTATGTGCAAATTCACGTGAACTAGCCGAGCACATATGTGGCCAGATGAACCGCCTTGCCAGGGAAGTCGTCAAGTCGAAGACATCTACAAGCGCCATTGTGGCTGCCCAGTGATGCCCGTAGTTCTCGTTGTATAGCCGCACCCAGCAGTTAAGTGGCTGACTCCACAGACTCCAGGTCACGTGGCCAGACTGGCATCACATGTAACATGGAGTTGAATGGTCATTTAACCATTGGCCTAAGGGTTAGGGGCGGGCGCTGGACCTCGGACCTGGGGGAACAGGGTTCGAGTCTCGGTAATGACGCCTAACATCCTGTGATTCTGGGCAAATCACTTAATCTCCCCGTGCCTAATAAAAAAAAAAAATGAATGTGTGTCCTCATGTAACGTAACTGGTGCTATGTAAAGTGCTCTGATACCTGATTGGATTTGGGTCAAGTTCGCGCTATATAAAACTCTACAAAAAAAAAAAAAACACAAGGTAGTAGAAGCCACCCTGGCGGCCCGCTGCTGCCAGAATCGGCTTCGATGTTTTCTATTGTGTTTACCTCTATCCTCCAGGGTGTTACAGCCCACAGATGCCCAGGTTCACTTGGCACGCCACTTGGTGGACCCCGAGATGTGCCTACCCAAGGGCTTGGCAGCAGTGCAGGCCTTCCCTTCTGCCAACAATATTTAAATAGCGTGGGGACAGCTGTGAAACCAACCAAGCGAGCCCAGCCTTGAAGAAAAGATGGAGCACACGGCACCGCTTTCAGAACAGGTAGGGGGGCTAAGTACTCCACTGTGTGACATACAATGTAATGTGTGGTAAAGGTGCTGTTCTGGGTGAAATTCCTGGTTGAGGAGCTGTGGTAAGGGCGTATGAGAGGGGTTAATTGGCACAGAGCACACCTTCACAAAGCTGGCACGCGCTGACCAGGGCAGCAGAAGTCACCCCAAGAAAATAGGAAGCGTCCAGCATCTGATGAAAGAGGCCGACCTCCTTTCATCTCAGAATAATTGAAATACAGAGTAAACGGCTCGAGGCTCCAAGAGGCCTCTCTGAACAGCAAGGCCCACCCCTCGCTGCCCTCTCCTGAACACTTTCACCTATCTGGAGTCTGGAGGTTGTACAGATGCGCTGGGCACATAGAAAATGTAAGTTAAATTTATCTCTAAAACCACGATCATTTATTTATCGACGGAGAGTAGAAATAAAAAGAATCGAAAATATACACACTCTCTACTACAGTTCACTATTAGCATCACGCTTGGTCTTGTCATCATAGTGAAAGTTTATATTTGACATTTTTTTTGCATGGCGCACTCTTGACAAGTGACTGGGCTTCTAGGCGCTGTTCAGAGGCTGGCTAGTTCGAGCCGTTTGTGTGTTGTGGATCATTCCAGAAGAAAGTGCAGAAGGTGTTGGGGAGTAGGAAGGAAAGAGTAGGGAAGGAAATAATAAAAGCGATGACGAGAGCACGAAAAAAAAAATGGAGAGAGTTTGCGAGTCCTGAAACTAGAGCATCATGAAGATACATTCTAGTTTTTGTTAAGTTTGTGATTGGACGTTCCACTTGACACACCAAAGGAAGCATGTATTTCATGAAAACACACTGTTCATGTCAAACACAGACTTAATGTGTGTTTCCATTTCCCAGTAATTTGCATTTAAGTTTACAGATCTCTTTCAGTTTGGGAAACAATGCATCATCAAAGATGGGAAAAGGGAAGAGGTCAAAATCAATTTGTTTTCTACAGTAGTTGATTCCGTGCTTTATTCGTTTTGACATTTCTTAGCTATGAAGCAAATGTTAGCTTTGAAAAGCCATTATCTCCAGCTCTTTCCTCTGCTTTTCGGCCATCCCCCTGACCTGTCGCTTTGGTTGTCTGCCTCAGCTCAGCATGCAGTAGCATTTGGCAAGTGAGTGGGCACTGTTTGCAGCTCAGTTTGACTGTATAATTCAATAGTGCTCATGTTGCAGGCTTCACTATGGCATATTTCATTACCTGTTCCTCTGTCAAAGTACAGTACGCGCCATGCTTGTTTATGTACAGGAAGAAGGGCAAACACAATCTTGGTGATAAACTGCTGCAGCGGCATTATCCAGAACATAACCTCTGTCTGCGATTGTGTCACTATACCTATGCGTACCTGTTTGTGCAGTATGATATATGAGTGTATGCCAACGTGCCACTCACCCTGCAAGTGCTTATTTGTCCTTGGTGCAGTGTGTCATGTGTGATTGTGCTGGACTCTTCCGTCGCTTTTACGTGCCCTTGGTGCAATGTGCTGTGCGTGAGCGAGCTGTGCTGTGCTTGTGTGTGTGTGCCTGAAGCTGGGCTGTCGCACCCTGGGCCTGGCTCTCCCAGGAAGGCCTCTCCGCAACGAGCGGCATAGGACGCCATTGAACCCCGTCCCCATTGAACCCTGAGTACACCGTCTGGCCACGCCACCCATGGGCGCACAAGCCCGGCTGCAGCTCTGCACACGTCCAATAAATAAGGAGAATTAATATGTGCGGAGGTGCTGCTGTCAAAGCGGGCAGCCTTTCAGATGGCGCTTCCCAATGTCCAATGTCAGGAAACAGGGAACATTTACTGCGCGTAATCTCGTCAAGATTAAAGCAGATTGAAAGGCGCAGCGTTGCGTTCTCCGAGCCATGCACTGCCACGGAATACAGGCGTCCTGGGGTCGTCTCAACCGAGATCACCGTCTGCATTGCATTGCATTTAATAGGTATTATTAACAGCGCATCGTGGTGAATGAGGTGACGTCATATTGTAGACAGTTACTTTAGTGTTCATTGTGGAAAAGACTTTGCCGCATCTTCCCGCTAGAGTCATCGCATGAGTCCCAGAGAAGCTCCTCCAGACAGCCAGCACCTCAAATATTTGTTTATTTACGTACTTAATGCAGGGATCGCCAGGGCTCTCAAAGCCGAGTTAAGTGATATTCTTTGTAGCCTCGCTACCAGTTATACAACAAACATATAGAGGTATGGAGCCCACTTTATACAGCCTAAAAAGTTAGCATAACAAATAGCAGAAGGCAAATAAACAGCACTGTCACTCTTAACATTGCTGCATTCAAATAGATGCCTTAATGAAACCAGGGAGATGGGGAAAGAGGCTGCGTTCCAAGCACACATTTCTGCTTGGCATAGTTTATAATCGTAGGGGTTTCACCAAGTTAGCTGAGTGGGTTGAGCAAGTGGCTACAGACAGTTCCAACACCAGAAGTGTTCCGTTCACAGACTCTTGGTGCTTGTTTACAGTCAGAGATGCAGCTCTGCTGTTCGGGTTTGCTCACAGATAAAGAGTGGCTTTGACCCCAGTCTCCCGAGCACTCCCACCAAGCGGCACCACTGCCAAGCCCAGGGCTGTGACAAGTTGTACGGCAAGTCTTTGCACCTTTAGGGGTATGCGGACAAACAAACCATTATTCTTCTGTTATGTTCCTTGTTTTATCTGCATTGGATATGAAAAATGTCCTGTGCGCCATGTGGCTTTTTAACTGTAATTATGGCGGCCGCACCTTTCGCAACGCTTGATGTTTAACGTTCATTCTTGTTTTGTGGGCACTAGATATGGAAAATGTCCTGTGCGTGATGTTTTACTTTAGTTCTAGTGTCACACGTGCTTTATTTGTTATTATGGCGGTTGTGCAAGGGGGAGTGAGTTGCTGGCTACTCTACTTTCTATTACCTTCTGTGTGGGGCCAAAGCTTGACTTCCTGATCACAATGGCTTTGCTTTACCTTTGTCACTTTATTTTGCACTTTTTACAAAGAGAGGAACAGAGAGAGATGGAGCTAAGCAGAGCCAGAATGAGAGAGTGTGGCAGAAAGAGAGAGGGGCATAACGGGTATGTTGAGCTAGAGAGAGAAAAAGAGGGACATAGGAAGGAAGACAGATATAGGTATGAGCATACGTACACAGTTATCTCTACTATAATCAGACACTGAAACAGACCATTGAATGTTGGAATGTAAAATCTTGTCCCGCTTTGGGGTAACTTAACATTTTGTCTGCTACAGGAATTTTTAAATATGAGAGAATGTTAATTTGCTTTGGCAAGTCATGCATTGTAGACTGCACTTAACACACATGCAATGACACGTGGGAGGCCTGCTTTGGCAGTGAATTGGATCTGGAATTTCTGAGTTTGAGTTGCATGGTCAATATTTGTGTGTCACTTTCATAGTTATTTAGACTGTGTTTCTGTTTTATACTGTTTCTGCCTACATATCGAGCCACAGTTTTGGTTGATTTTGATTGCGGTGGCTCAGTTTATTTGGTGATTCACAATTCCAATCATGGGTAAAACATGGCTTGTTGAACATAGGTGAGATGTACTTGCAAATAATTGTCGGATTGCGTATTGCAGTTCAGGTTTTCAATTTGACAAATCTTTTTACTTCTTACCACCGAAATATGAGTGTCTTCCTGGTCGAGGACCACACTGCTTTTTCTCTTATCTGTCTTGTATCAAGACCCTGCTGGACTATGGGGTGAAAGAAAGCTTGAATAAGCAGCTACCTATGTTATTTGACATCTCTTTATTAATGTAATAACTGCACTTTCACAATTGCTTTATTAACCTTCCTGCTTTCTCAAATTTGCTTGAAAATGCACCATTTGTCCACTCGTTTTTCAAAATTTTCTTGGGGTAAATCCCCCAGAACCCCCCTTAGGTTGTTCGGGCTCACTCGCTCTGCTCGCTCGCTGCAGTGCAGCATGCCAATCATTTTACGCCTCACCACTTTCAAATGTCACCAGCCGCCACTGGTCAGGAGACGCCATTTTGGATTGGTTCACTGGTCGAGTGCCATGTCATTATGCTCTGTGCGGCGGTGCAATTTCGAAAGTATTCAACACAATTTCTGTTCATCACTATTGTTGTTGTTGCAAGTATTCAGTGCTACTAGTGAAGAACTAGACTTTGCTGCTAAATTATCTGGATTATTATCCCTGGATGAAGTAGACATTTTCTTTTGAATCGCTTACCTTGGCTACTAGATGTTAATGCTTTTATTACAGTGACATGCAATTCGAACCCTGAGCTAACTTCCTGCAACATAAAGGGGAACCACCCATTCCTTGGTCGCGATGGAAAGCAGAATTTATTACTTAAGCGTAGACCATTGAGGGGGAGCTCATGCCTCTGGAAAGAAAGAAATTATTCTTTTACACTCTTAGGGTTCTGAGGGACAACTTGTTTTCAGGATGTTACCACGAGTCTTACAGAACAAGGAGACATGGATGTTTTTCAAGAAGTACTATTAAGAATGCAACATAGGTTTGAACCATCTCGTAGCATTGCACTAAACTGATTTAAGTTTTACACCAGAAAAGTGATGAAACATTTGAGGAATCTCTGACTACTTTACAGGGTTTTACAGGGGCTTTCCATGAACTGTAATTTTAGAGACATGTCAGACACAATGGTCTTGGATCAGGTTATTGTAAATGTCATAAACAAAACACTGCAAACATTATAACAAAAGGTATATTCCCCAAAATATAACACTACTTTACCTGCTTTCATATAGAATTGTATTACCAATTGGTCCACATGTTCATCCTATCCTTAGCCTCTCTGCAAATCACAAAAAGCAATCTATGTATGATTTGCAGAGAGGCCAAGGATTGGATGAACATGTCGACTGAATCCCATTATGGCCGACTGACAGGCAGTGTGAGATACTTGTACTACCTTCAGCCTTAACCTCGGGAACTGCACTGCTGACATGGACTGCGTTAATGGTTGTTACGGTATTTTTCACCCAATCAGTGTTTTTTGCCTGTAAAGTTACGGACATAATTATAGGGCTTACATGGCCCCATTTCAAAGTCTTATTTTAATTACTACTAGGTCAGAGACCCAGATGGACCCGGCCCACTTAAAGCCCTGGCTTATTGCAAATTGTGCCTGGTACCTTAGAAAACTCAAAAAACGATCAATGACATAACGTAAAGGGGCAATCAGGTGAATGACGTCACTATACATCCCAAACCCAAGCTGATGTCATCAAACAATGGAATATTCTAGAATGCTTGTTTACAGGGATTGTTAGCGATGCAGGATTGGATAAAGACATCTGATTTTTTTACTCTACACTGGGGAGCACCTTTTGAAGGGACCATTTAGTGATGGATGCAACAATAATTCTCAAAACCCCACAGGATCATCAAAAACCAACATTCTTGAAAAACTATTGATGGTGTAAAATAACTTTGGGGCATATTTACAAGCTGGCGGTAAAAAATTATCGCCGCTTTTGCGGCCGTTCTTCGGTCGAAAAGCGGCGATAATTTTATCGCCTAATTAGCAAGGCCACGCTAACGCGTGAAACCTTGCTTTAGCGTGGCGATGTCTAACGCCCAGTTTGCATCTCTAATGAGATGCAAAGTGGGCGTTCCTGACCTAACATTACAGGAGAAATGTCGCTAAGCGACATTTCTCCTATCATCAAGCCCCACGCTATGAAGCGTAGTGTCAGGAAAAGTTGCGATAACCCCTGTTATTTCTACTTTCCTTACGCCTGCTTCAGGACTGACTTAGCCATGATATCCTATGGAAGGTGGATATCATGGCTAAGTTTGTGAGTCCCTATCAGCAAGCTAACGCCACACTACGTGAGATTATCGCTGGGTTTCCAGCGATAATCTCACGTTAGGCAGTTAGCGCTAGGATTTTTATCGCTGAGGAGATAAGCGTTGCTAATAGCACGCTATCTCAGCGATAAAAATGCACGTTACCCGGCGATAATTATCCTCATGCTAAGAGCGCTGAGCGATAATTATCGCTGGTTGTTGCTGATATGCCCCTTTATTTGAATGATTGATGAAAACAATTACAAGCTGCTCTAATTCTGCACATTAAAAACATCAGAAAATGGCTAGCATAAAAAGGATGTTAAAGTATACATATTTAAAATAATATCAATGCATGCAAATCAGGGCGTACACATCCTGGCATACACCTCGCTAAAAAATATGCGTGGGCCCCCAAAGTGCATGAAATGATTGAGGGGTTGTCAGGCATTACTATAGCTCAAGGCGTTCCTGCCACTCTTGCTGTCCAATGTTGCTGTGGCTTAAGCCAGAGTGGCAATTCTGGTTCCTGAATTTTTCAGCCACTCTTGTCGTTAATGTGTAAATCTTGTCTCAATTCAATTAAAAAACGGGCATGGAAGTAGTTCAAAGGGGGCCTCAGGGACTCGCTGGGCACTATTCGATACCCCGAAGACGCATAGTGTAAAGTGCTGTTTTGACTGAATCCTCACAAATCACACCTTATTTCAATTCAATAAAAAAAAAAAAACAGGCAGGTAAGTGGTCTGGGGGTGGGCATCAGGGACTCGCTGAAGTGTTATTTGAGTCCCTGGAGAAGCAAAGTGTGTAGAGTGCTGTTCTAACTGATTTCTCACCAATCACAGGCCTCGCTGAATAGCCCAGCCCATATGGGCGTATTCAACCAGGCACAGACCTCATGGCAGCCGGAAGATGCCCTGATAGATACATTAGTCAGGGTGGACTCAGTTTATTCAATGTTCTTTCAAATGTTGCATGAATTTCATGAATTTTCTGCCAGAATGGGATGATCAGCAGAGAGACAGGCACTTACGGCAGGTCTGCAGGAGCAGGTGCCCAAAGCCAGAAACTGTAGTCTTAAAAGAGTCTGTCTTTCTTTCAGCAGGGCGGGGCAAATTAAGGTGATGTACACAAGTGTTTTGTTGCAGGATAGGCAAAGCCCGCGTAGGTTATTTAGATTAACTTTTTTTATGTGGGTAGACAGTCCATAGTCGGTGGCCCCTCAAGTCTGTATCGTATGAGTTGTTGTTCGACATACGTTAATATACACATGTTTGTGGCCGGCTGTGGCCCTTGTTTGATGCGGCATCCCAGAACCGGCCAGCATGAAGCCGTTTTTGCTAGTTAGCTAGCCATGATATGTGGCCGCCATTTTGGTGATTATCCTTTTTAAATTCCCAAGGGATATGGAGGTTGCCCATAGGCCGGTCACCTGTAGGTTCTAAACTAATCGATCCAGGTAGTCCCAGGCAGCGGAATGGCTAGCCATTTTGGTTATTTCTATCCAAAGTTGGTTCTCTAACATGTCAGTGCCTGCTGTGCTGCTGATGGTGATTTTTAGAGGTGCATGGCTCATTAAGAAGAGCAGTTGTTTACTCCATTATGGATGGCCCCTTCAAAATGTAATGTATGATGTACTGTTATGTTTTTATGATCAAAGTCTCATTACCGGTGTTCAATTATTCTACCAGAACTCAACAGAAACCTTAAATGCTAGCTTTCTATGGACAGAAATAACTGTGTCTAATTGTGCCATCACTTACAAACATTTTAGAATGCTAGATGCAGAGGGCGCTGGATAGGTGGACACAAAGGAAAATGGGACATTTCTCATCATGTATCCGCCTTTTACCGAAGCAGCCCACGCCCCTAATCTGTTCTATTATAATGCATAAACTGTTAAAAATGCGGCTATATGTTTTCTGACACAAAGGTAAAATGTCCGTGATTCAGACACCTCAGATGTGGCTTGATAGTCCTAAATTACAGGCCAAGGGCCATATGTATGAACACATTTTCCCATAGACACAGAATGGGTAAAACCCTTTGATACATGTGGCCCCCAAGTCATTAGCTTAGTGCTGAAA
This sequence comes from Triturus cristatus, assembly GCF_964204655.1. Taxonomy (NCBI): domain Eukaryota; kingdom Metazoa; phylum Chordata; class Amphibia; order Caudata; family Salamandridae; genus Triturus; species Triturus cristatus. The sequence goes on along the minus strand of NC_140583.1, from coordinate 105,324,032 downwards.
AATATCAACAAATATAACATGCTACCCACTTGTGCTTGAGGTCTGCCTATGCAGGGGGACACAGCCCATAGGAAATAGACATTTTCCAGATGAACATCCACAAAATACATAAAACATCTAATGCACTTGACCCTGTTCCCAGAGGAAAAATCCCAGAAAAATCAAGATAGGTTTGGAATGATCCAGGTACGTCTGTGCTAGAGCGATGTAAGACTAAATTATTGTACTGAAAGCTATAAAACCAGTGGAGACTTGACTAGTCCTGGAACAAGAGTCTAGCAAGGAAGCTTTTCACAATAACCAACAATGCTAATGACGCAAGGCTGGTTCAAAGGGGAGTCCCAGAAGAAGAGGAACACCTAACCTCCAACGAGGCATCAAAGCCCCGACGGATACAATGGAAACAAGTACCTCTGGATGGATCCACTTCATCCGTACTCAAGCATCTCAGACAGCGCGTGACCTCCCGTCTTCAACAAAGGCGACACACACATTCAAGGCACTTTACACCTCGGGTCCCACCTATCTGAACAGTCACATCTCCTTCCACTAACCACCCAGACACCTCCACTCCGCAGGACTCCTGGTTCAGTGCATGCATGGAATATTGGCGAGTAGATCATAGGAACGAGCTTTCTCTTACATTGCTCCAATAGCATGAAATGACCTCCATCTAAACATGAGAGTCCCACTACACATTTATTGAATTCCTCAATAAGCTGTAGACCTGGTCTATTAATTAACCACCCTACCATTGGTAGGGCTAGACACACACACCTACGCATTGGCAGGATACTCTCGCGGGTGATTATGTGCTTACAAATACACATAACCTTTTTCCCTAGGTTTCTTGCCATCCGGGTCCTGTAGGATCTAGCCCTATTTAATTAGCTGGGCCCTCTTGGATTCAGGACTCCTTCAACTTTTTGTGTCCCTGAAACAGGTAAACAGGAGGCCATCTACTTGACTCTTGAAAAACAGTTCCAGTACCTGGGTTCCAGCAGGATTCAGGAATCCTTGGGTAAGTCCTCTTCTTCCAGAAGAGATCAGAAGTTAGGAATCGTCTCCCACAAGGGCCTTTCCAAGTCCAGGAGTGTTCTGAGGAGATGGTGATGGAGGTGAGTGATTTATTTTATGCACTAGGCAGTGATTGGTGGAATTCTACCAACCACTTTTCAGGAATTTCCCGCAACCTTTTGCAGCATTTCCTCTGTGACTTACTGTAAAATTACCTAGAAGGCCCTGTTTCAATATGGCAGGACCCTGCTCCCTCCTGACAAGCCTGTCTTTAGCTTCAAGGCCACTCCCCTACCTGACATGTAAAAACTGGATTTTCCTCCTACTGTGGCTGGACCCTAACCATCTTGGCATATCCAAGTCAAAATAGCTAGTGTTAAATTTCCCCTTTGTTCTGTCAACTGTTCCAGTCCACTCACATGTAGCTACTCCCTGCTAGCAGTTAACAAACATTGGCTGTTCATGGGCCACAAGAAAGCCATGATCATCTGAGCCAGAATCCTTACCTCTCCCAGCCAAGGATGTGTATTACAGCTCTGGAGGTGCGATAGCTAGCAGAGCTGTTTAAGTCAGTTCTATCATCATGCAGCCTAAAGTACATTTTTACAAAGTTAATTTTCTGCTTAAGTTATCAAAATATTTGATTTCAATCTTAAGTAAAAAATTAAACACCTATGATCCACGTGTACTAACATTAGAGTTTTCCATTACCAAATAGCGAATTATAGCGATTAGTTCTTTGGTAATCGCAAACAGTATTGTACTAAAGTGTGTATTATACATTTTGCATTTCCCAATGAGTCACAAATAGACCTACCTCAAAAATATTAATGAGGTAGGTCTCAGTTTGCAACCCATTGGGAATCGAAAAAAATCACAGGAATGGTCGCCTTCTGGGGTCAGCACACCACCAGGTAAATTAAGGAAGTTAGAAAAAAAAATGAGGGCTGTTTGCCATAAAGGAAAATGAGAGACGTTTAAAAAAAATATATATACATTTTCTTTCCATTTTTAAGAATAGGCAGTGGTCAGCGGGATCACTGCCTGCTCTTTAAAACTATTTTTTGCAAACATTCTTAAAAAGCAAAGGGTCTCCTGAGTGCCTCTTCTCGTTTGCGCATAGGTTACCACCAACTTTTAGATGGTGGAAAAGTGCACACGTTTCACAAACTGATTTCAGTCGCAAAATATTTGCACATACCAGTCAGGTCGGTATTAGGTAGAGACACCCTAAATGCGCCCCTTCCAAATACCGAATTATAAACACAAATTCTGATTTGGTAACGTGTTACTGAATCGCAATTTGTGTTTTGTTTATTTGTAAACGCATTTTTGCAGTTGGAAATGACCTCATCGGCCGTTTCAAACTACACAAATTCTTCGTACATTTGACTCTATGTTCTCCCTTCTAGGCTTTTTATGGAAAGGCCAGACCTACAAAGTGAAATTGCTTTTTATTTTTTTCTCAATACGAGGGCACTCTAACCTCAAAATGCAGAGTACCGTATTTTCTATACTAGTACCCTGTCCTGAGGGCATATAAGGCACTCTTATAGGGGTGACTTATGAATATATGAGAAATAAGTTTTTCCAACAAAGGTGTTCTCCCTGCCAGGCGTCACCGCTGGACATTAAGACTGCATCCCAGTCAGAGCAGACTGGTGCTCCTGGCAGACACAGATTTGTGCTATATATGTTGGTGGTGTAAACACACACTGCACTCCACATATGACATTTAACTTTTCATGCCATTGGTGAACTGAAGGCACTGTTTACAATTCGTACCTCTCTGTCAGTCTGGTATCCAGGGCCATTATTGTTACCTGTATTACATTACGAGACCGCTCCTATTATTTTTGTTAGAAAGTGTTAGGAACCTCATACCGCACTGGCTCATGTATGTTGATGCACCTCTGATCAATGGACTTGATAAGCTTACTAGAAAAACCCAGTAAGTCTATACATTGTTTGATATGCAATACAATTATTAAAAAGCGGTTTAAAAGGGTACTATTTACAATGGCCTTAAAGGAAAGCTAGATAGGCTAACTAGGGTATTCTAATGTACAGCACATGTTTTTATGGGTAAACACAAGCACTTTAGTACTGTCTAGCATGGTAGAGTGCACAGAGATCTAAATCTAGCAAATATAGGGTCCAGAAGTCACACACCTCCGTTCCCAGTGTAGTCACCTCACTCGCCACAATACATTAACTATAACTCACACCCTCTCCATGCACTGGTTATACCCTTCCATATCACATCAGTTATACTATGTGAAATCATAGCATTCATCATTTGTGAGAACACAGTGCATGGTATAGTGGCAAGTTTGGAAATTTGACCTGAGCAAATGTAGCCGGAGTTTGTGCACATTCTCTTCGAACTTTTATTGTGTTCTTACATAGTTCCAGAGTACCTATTGCAGGTTATGGCAAATAGTATCTCCGATTTCTGTCTGCTACAGAAATAAGAAATGACAGATTGGAGCCTCCCTGACATTTTTACTTTTTAAATCTTTCCCATATTTAGGCCACATTTGCCTAACACATCTTAAAAATGCCAATCTTAATTAGCCTCACCTGCCACCCCCCCCCATCCCAGTGATGCAAACACTGTCTTCGTTTATGAGACCCTAAAAGAAGGCAAGTGCCATGAGTTTCCACTGATAAGTAGCTGTGACATGAAGGCCATTGTGCCCAGAGGCTCTTAAAAAATGTCAGACTTAACAGGCTGATTAGTAAAATTGAATGGTGATCAATTTATAAAAGTAATCTCAGTAGCACGGACGTTAAAAAATCTATTGTAAGTGATGATTGTTAGTTTCCTTTCCATTCTTATTGTGCAAGAATGATGTATGTAATTATTTGATAAATGAAGTTAAGAAAAAAAATGACATAGGGTTCTGGAAAAAAGCAAAAAATCCTGGGATACTAAACAGAAAAGGCAGATTTGCTACAATGTGGAAGACAGGAGATAAAAGGAAACCATCCCTGTAAAGTCTGCTCTTTAATCCAAGATGGAATAATATACATCTCGCTATTCATTTTCAGATGGCATGGGAGAGAAGGGGGAACAACACAGAGGTGGAGAAGGAAGGATGGGAGAGAAGGCAAAAAACACATGCAGCCTCCTAGAGTGCTCAATGAAAAAGTAAATAGTTGTTCTTACTATACGTTGAGGTTACATACAGTGCCGCTGGACGGTCATTGAAGAGTAAAGTCTCAGTCGGCACAATTCAGAAACTGGAGTTGCTGAGCAGTGTTTTTCAAGCATATAAGGGCAGATTTATGACGTCTGGTGCATCTCTGCTAATCAACAGAGATGCGCCAGAAGAGTTGCGACGCATCTGCCCACTCGTGCGCCACCATTGATGTGCCGCATTTACAATGCGGCGCACCGTGGTACTCGGATGGGCAGATGCGTGACGCATCTCCTGTCGGAAAGGCGGCGCATTGCTGGAGTTGCGTCGCAAGCGCGACGCAGCTCCAGCAAGGCTCGGGGGTGCCCTATCATTACAATGCTGCGTCAATCCTTACGCCTGCTTCAAGCAGGCGCAGGGTTTTGACGCAGCATGGGCTCAAAAGTGACTGAGTGAAATCTTGTAGATTTAACTCAGCCACTTTTAGGAGGCGTTCCTGTGACGGAACGCCCCCCCCTGCATAGGTACGCCTACTGCTGGCACAGGGCTTTACAACGTGACGCATCTCCCAGATGCGTTACGTTGTAAATACCCCGCAGCATGGCGCAGGATTTGCACCGCCGCTGCGTCACAAAAGTGACGCAACGGTGGCATAAATGGGGCGCAAGGGGCTCATAAATCTGCCCCATAGTGTGCCGTGTACTCTCTCCACAATTGCAGGAAGGTGGGAGCAAGTGTAATACAGAAGTAAACGAGATTCTATGTTCTGGGGTTCAGATAGAAATTGGCCGCCATCTGAGTCCCCGGTTTCGCGAGGCATTGGTTAAGTAGTTAAGGGAATGAATGTCGATAAATAAACCTTTTGACAATGTGTGATTGGTGACTAACTAATGGACCAGATGTCACTCTGTGCACTCTATCCTGCTTTCCATTAATGGATGGCCATTTAGAGATGTTCTGTATTCCTGGAGTGGTAGCCTTGGATAACATAATTGAGACCCTAGGACTAAAGTCTCACGCTACACAGCCTTGTAAAGGAAAGTACAGGAATGCAAACAGATTGAGTGTGGTGTCAAATGACGTGAGATCCCTACCACATCTGTGTCCTAATCTGCGGAGGATAAAAGGATTTGTCTACTTCAGCGATGAATACCCCAGACAGCTTCCAGTCCTGGGATTTTATGTAACTGTGAAATGCATTCAGAGTCTTGGGTTCTTGGCTGTCTTCCATTGAACAACTGACTATAACACATCAGACAGCAAAAATTTGCAGGTGCAATGTTCAGAATTGGAAACACTGTCGTGATCACATGAAATATTGAGTTACCGTGCAGGTCATTGCCTTTGGCATGTTGAAATAAAAAATGATTGTTAAACCCTCCCAACATTTTTATATTAAACCCCTGTTGGATCCCATACTAGAGAGGTTTCCAGACCCTGCTAACTTGGACTTACATAAGAACCTAGGGGCATATTAACAAGGAACAGGGAACATTATCGCTGGATAATATCGCCTGGTTATCGCGTTAACAACGCTAACCGCCTAGGCGATAAAAAATCCAGGGATATCGGTATTTTGGGAGGTTATCGCTGGTAATGCAGCGATAAAACTACAAGGATAGGGATATTCTTGTTGATAGCCCATGGTGGATTTAGCCATGTAATCCACCTCTCATTGGATTACATGGCTAAATCTGAAAATTAGCAGACATAAAAAAGCAGCGTTAACCGAGGTTAGCGCTGCTTCTTTTGTCTCTAACAGGGTTAGTGTGAAGCTTGATAATAGGAGAAATGTCGCTTAGCGACATTTCTCCTATTATTTTGCTCTGGAACGCCCACTTTACATCTCATTAGAGATGCAAAGGGAAGCGTAGTGAAAAAGAGTGCTAACATGCAAAATCGCATGTTAGCACCCTGTTGTTGATAGGGAGATATTTTTATCCCCGCTTCTTTGGCTTTTAAAGCCATAAAAGCAGAGCTAAAGCCCTTGTTAATATTCCCCAAGAGATTGTGTTATATATCTAACAATTTATACATTTACATGATGTCTATAGTTAGCGTATCATAGTCCATTGATCACTGGTGCATCAACATTCATGGATCGATGAGGTAGAGGCTCATAACGATTTATAACAGAACTGTGAGAGTGGTAAGGTAGTGTAATATGGGTAACAGTTATGTCCCCGGATAATAAACTGACGGGGGGGGGGGGGGGGGGGTAGGAGAACTGGAGAATGCTTTACTAGCATCAACCAGGGTCACCAAATTTAATGACAGCTACCTGACCCCTGTTTGAAGTCAGGCAAAATGAGTAAGGTTCTCTTCATCTCCTACATCCCATCTACCAACCCCATAGCTACAACAAGACGTAGCTGCAGTTTCAAGGGAACGAGAAAGGAAAACAAATCTCCACGTATGACCCCTGACTAATGACCTCATTGAAACCACATAGCAAGAAAAGCGACATCACAAGACTTCTTATCCCCCATTTCATTACAGAAAGAGACATCGAAGAACTTCTGACCCCACACGACATCACAGAAAGACTCCTGAACAAGGTGTACTCAGGCCAAACAGGGGGATTTTGACACTTGAATAATGCAGTGCGCAGATTAGTTTATGCCCCTGTGTTTACAGAAACCCAAAATGGTAAACAATAAAACAGCATAGACTTAGTAACCATAGCCCATAGCCACAAGTATAGATCACATCTCCAGGTGATCATCTTACTCTGTCATTACAGAGTTTCTAGTGCTGGACTTTTTGTGTCAACTAAATGCCTTCTGGGTATTGTAGTTTTGGATTGCTTCCTTTGAAGGAAATACCCAAACACACCATTGTGTTGTGGGTGTGCAACAGGCTTTTGCGCCCTCTTTTTGCACCACTGGGGTAAATGGCATAACAGAAGGCGCAGCAGACGCTTTTGCGGCCCCTTTTGTATTACTGATAGTTTTGGTCCACATGTTGCACTCGCACGATCATAAGAGGGGTTCCCTCATTTGCATATTTGTATGGGGGTGTGGCCCCATGCAAATGAGGGAATCACTTTGCCTCTGAGCCTGCACTGAATTTTAGCTCTGGGCGCAGAGGCACACAAATCTTTAAGAGGCGCACTGAAAGTGCACCACAAAAAAGTGGCACCCTGCAAGTGTGCTTCCTGAAGGCAGCCCTCTAGGGGGAGAAACGGGGTCCCATGGACCCCTCAGATGTCCCACTACAGGCGGGTGAAGTCACCAGCTTGCAAGTGTATCTCTAATCCCCCTTAAAAGTGCAGGTGGGTTTCCACCTGCACAGTGAAACACGGAGCAGCTTTTCAACAGCTGCCCCATATTTCACTTGATTGTGCTGCTGTGGGGGAGTGCAGGATCGCGGCTGCTCTGGGACACCGCATTGATTCCAATACGGTGCACTTTGCTTGTTTGCTCAGGACGCATCTTTTGAAAGCAGTGGCGGCTCCTCTGCTAAGGCACAGGAGCGTCTCCCCACTATTTTACGAGCAGAGCAGCTGAAAAATAAAATGATAATAACATGGCTATTATCATTTTATGTTATCGCTACGGGTTGGTATGGGGCGGGGCTAGGGTTACGGGGGACCCACTCCAAGTGCACATGACTGCTTGGTCGGCCCTCTTGTGCCATCCGAACAGTCCTGCGCACTTTTCATCTTCCTCACCAGGCTTGCTTCACATAGCCTGGTGAGGAGCATGCAAAGCCTCACAGTCCCCGTCTGAGTAGGAACCGTGGAGCTCAGACCAATTACAATGGTGCATTGCAGCATTGTGATTGCCTTAGGGGAGGGATCCTGTGTTCTTCCTGCTTCCTTCCACTATGGAAGCAGAGGAGATGACGGCTGAAGGGACCAAAGGCGATTGCAGGCTGTCTGTCAGCAAAAAGGATATTTTAAATTCATTTTTGTCCCCCCTTCCCCTGCCCTGTCACCCCGACCCCTGCCAGCCGTCACTGTAAAGGTGCACCATGGCGCAAACAGGGAAAATACGCCACCTTTGTAATACGGCCCCTGATAGCAATGATTTGTAGGTGAAAAGTTCAGGGCTGGACAGACTGCCCGTGATTTACATGGCATAGGTGGTAATCGTAGATATCGCAGGAGTAGGGCGACCAGAAATCTGCATGCCACTAGGACACATTTACTAGTCTTGGAACATTCTGAGAGTTGTAGTCCTAACCAAGTCTGCTTCATTGGAATTATGCATCCAATCGAAAGGACCTTCCAAAGAAAAGACAAGGACAGGTAAAGACACAAATCATCTGCATCCCCATCACTTGGTGCTCATTTTATCGACCTCGCGTGTGGGAAGGGCTTGGTTGCTCCCACCGAGGTGTATGCTGTGCCTTGAAGGCTACTCACAGACATTAGCAGCATGTACACAACCCACCTTACTGTCTTAGGTTTTTGGTTCTAGACTCCAGAGGAGCGTAAAATGTCTATTTTCCTCCCCTATTTAAAATGTGAGGGGCTGAGATATTTGCCCCCTAATCAGATTGTGTTGTTAGCAGAAGTGTCTCAAAGAATAATCCATTGAAAACAGCAGCATCCACCAGTGCTTTAGTCGGTGGTGAATGGCTACTGGGCAAGGAACACATTTTAAAGGATTACAACTCTACAGACCCGAAAATTCTGTTTTGCTTTGTGTTTTTTCGGACTGCCACACTGTTCCTTCACCACACGTGCTGGTTGGCGGGAGATGCTGGCTCCTGGGGGAGGGGGGTCCTGCCTGCTGCCAGTGCCTACCGTGGTGGGCACTGCATTTCCCGCCAACCAGCACGAGAGGCGATTGGCTATAGGGAGGGCAGAATGATGGGCAGTGAAATGGCGAGCATAGCCATTAAGAGACAATGCTCACTCCACACCACGGCTGCCAGTCAAGAGCATGTGTGCACGGCAGATAAGGACATCAGCCCGGCTGCCAAGTGACACCATGTCACGAGCTGCCTGACACCTGACAGTCCTCACGTTTAGCCACCAGATGTCCGCATGCTGTGGCTTCCACTTTAATACATTAAGCGTGAGTCCAAAGCAACCTGAACTGGCAGAGGCAGGATGTCACTTGACTGCCACACAGAGCCACTTGCCAGTGGGCTCCATTCCCACCCAGCCTGCCCATTTCTCTGCCCATTCCTGATACCCCATCCATAATTTATAGTTGCACACACTCTACCCTCTTGAGCCTGTCCAGACATTATTTACATCAACCACACTAGACTTATTTGGTGTCTAGCTTTACTCTTGCATAAGGACTATGCTCCCAGGCCTGGCCAGGCAGGAGTTATAATTTCCCATGTTTGTTCTGCATTAAATGTCGTATAAGGCTGCTCCACTTAAACTTTCCTCAAACAATTTTTTTTCTTCTCGTCCTTCTTGTTTCAAATAGTGGACTCTATTTTGAGGAATACTCATCCATCTGGGCACCTCTACATGTGGGCGCATTCAATGTGTCAACCATGTGCTGCTAACTCTCTTTACTCTCAGCATACATAGGCTAAGACTTTTATGCCTCTTGTCAGACTTTTGGGGATAAAATTCTGGAATTATTTTGTCTGCCTCTTCCATGTTGGCTTTAGCCTTTATAGATCAATCCTACCACATGCCCTGTCTCTCAACATACTGTATCGCAGGAATCTCTAACCTTTCCTGTAATAAGAGCTACTCATTGAGAGCTACTAATTATTGTAACAGTGACCGCATTAGACAAGAATACATTAGTGGCCACCATATGCAAGATTACTAGCAACGATCCCCTCAGTCCATCAGGCATGGTGGCAAGTCGCAACGTATTAAAAGCTGTCTTAATATATTATGCCTTTGCATGTTTGGACACAACATCTGTAGCTGTAATGCCTCTGGCACAGAGGTAATAACATTTGTAAAATGTTTTTCCAATGTCACATGATATATCACTAAAATATCAGCCTTAAATATATTTTGGAAACTCAGCCATTTTTCTCCAAATATCTGTTTATAAGTTCTGAAAAGAAAAAACACATTTTTGTCTCAACTATAGACTCTAAATTTTGGTATACATATAATAATTCAACCACGTAAAAGCTTCTAATTTATTGTACATGTCTACACGTGGGAGAACTACTTACAGGTACCTGGAGAGCTACTAGTAGCTCACGATCTACTAGTTGGAGAAGCCTGCTGTATCTACTTCTGTGGGCTATCACCACTCCCATCATATGCCCATCACTTTCCTTCGGTATTTGCCCTGCCTTTCAAAATCCCTCTGCTTTCTTTGGTAAATGCTTTACATTTGTACCGCATTTGGAATATTTTGTTCCCGCCCTATAGACTGACCCTGTTACATAGATCAGTTAACTTCAGGCCATTTAGTTACTTTCGGTGCACTACTTTTTCTTTTGACTCGGCTCGCGGTGCATTACCCCCACCATCACCTGCCCATCACTGCGTTTCCTGTTTCGTGTCGGTGTTTATTGCAATTCAGTTACGTTTACAATATTTTGTATTTACTTTAATTGTTTTGTAACAAGACATGTTATTTACTTCAAGCACCAGTCCCTCAGTCGCTCTCACGTTGCAACGGAGCACTGCCCTTGCTCTGGAGCACTGCTGCTCCCCACCGTGTGCAGCCGCAGGCTGCCCTGTGTGCGTGCACGGCTCCGGACAATCTCTGCTGCTTCTTCCTTCAGACGGTCAGGTCATTTCCACTCGGGTATGATTACCGCATCCTCGTCAGACAGGCTAACAGATAACTCATCTTTACCCACACCTCATGGAATGAGCGTAGTTATTAGGGATGCAGAAACAACTGGACCATTTTTATCATGCATGTTCTTCTCTGACAACAGCACAGATAGGAGGAGAGCAGTCATAAGGAATATATTTCTGTGTACCATTCCCAGCACACTCCACATCAATCATTAACTTTTGACTTTTTTTTTAGTGCCGTTCTGTGTTTGACAGCAATATGGGAATTCCCAGGGCTACACTGATCTATGTGGATTTTAGGTCTGGCTTTGCAGCACAGCTGTAACATGTCTTTTTATGATCAACAAAAAGAGCTTTCTGAGAAATACTGAGAGAATGGCTTAGGTTCACCTACAAGTTCGTTCCCCTGAGAGCAATATTTGATTGGGCTGAATTTGTGTGCTTCCACTAAAAAGAGTGCTTATATTGCATTTTGGGGCTTGTGGAAAAGCTTATACTCAATACAACATGACTGAGTTGGTTCAGGTACAATGATCATGACAATAGGCCACATCTGTTTACTATGAAATGTTACAATAAGGGCAGCAAGCCTGGTGTATTTCTGCTGAAAACCATATACTAAAGTCAATAGGTATTTAAGGGTAAACAGACATAATATCGAAAAAAAAATATCGACTGGACAGAATATCGAGTTGTAAATATAGAATGGACAGAATATCGAATTGCCAAAATATAGTGGTGAAGAATATCGAAAATCAGGTAAGGAATATCGATTTACATAATATAGAAGTAAGTAATATCGACAGTCATAATATAGTTGTTAAAAATATCTTTTTTTTTTTTAGAGTTTTAAGTGTTAGGATATGTGTTAAAACTATGTATTAATTTTGGAATGTATGTTTGAATATTTTTAAAGTAATGAATTTTATGTTATTTAATTTTTGTGTAATTTAATTCCGTAGCGGGTTGTGGGTTTATAGGGGATTAGGGTGGGAAGTAATTTAATTATAGTACATTAAATAATAAGTTATATGAAATATTAATTATTTTTAATTTAATTTTGCGTTTTACTTCTGTAGCGGGTTGTGAGTTTATAGGGGAATAGGGTGGGAAGTAATTTAATTGTTATTAAGCAATTATTGATTGGTATTGTAAATTAATTGGTTGTTGATTAATTATTAATTGCTAAATAATGTGTATTAATTGGTAATTAATTTGTATTAATTGTTTAACTGATAATTATGTTAATTTTATTTATTTATTATTTGTAGCGGGATGTGGGTTTATAGGGGAATATGGTGGGAAGTAATTTAATTGTAAATATTTAATTATTGAAATAATTATTTTGTATATTGATAATTAATTTATTATTAATTAATTATCAATAGGTATTTGTATTTATTAATTTTTGGTATTGCTAATTAATTATTAATAGGTAATTAATTTTAAAAAAAACATATTGGTATTTATAATTAATTAATTATTAAATATTGTATGATTGGTAATTAATTTTAATACTTTTTTGGTATTAATAATTAATTTATTTTTAATAAAATATTAAATTATTATTTTTCCTACTATTGCACTTACTGGAGTGGGAAAAGTAATTTTTACCCCTATGCTATCCAACGCTTTCCCTACTGTTGCACTCACTGGAGTGGGAATAGTAAATGTTACCCTCCCGCTATCCAACGCTTTCCCTACTGTTGCACTCTTTGGAGTGGGAATAGTAATTTTTACCCCTACGCTATCCAACGCTTTCCCCACTGTTGCACTCTTTGGAGTGGGAATAGTAATTTTTACCCCTACGCCATCTGACGTTTTCCCTACTGTTGCACTCACTGGAGTGGGAATAGTAAATTTTGCCCTCCCGCTATCCAACGCTTTCCCTACTGTTGCACTCTCTGGAGTTGGAATAGTAATTTTTACCCCTACGCTATCCAACACTTTCCCTACTGTTGCACTCTCTGGAGTGGAAATAGTAATTTTTACCCCTACGCTATCCAACACTTTCCCTACTGTTGCACTCTCTGGATTGGGAATAGTAATTTTTACCCCTATTCTATCCAATGCTTTCCCTACTGTTGCACTCTTTGGAGTGGGAATAGTAATTTTTACCCCTACGCTATCCAATGCTTTCCCTACTGTTGCACTCTCTGGAGTGGGAATAGTAATTTTTACTCTCCCGCTATCCAACGCTTTCCCTACTATTGCACTTACTGGAGTGGTAATAGTAAATTTTACCCGCCCGCTATCCTACACAAAAAATATTGAATATTTTTTATTAATATTAAGTTAATATATATGTATTACGTTTTTTTTTTACTTACATTAATTATTTATTAATTTTCAAGTTATTTAAGTATTTTTAAGTATGTTTTAGTTAATTATATGTATTATTTCATTAATTTTACATTACTTTTAAGACATTTAAAAAATTCGAAATTTTGACCAACTATATTTTTTACAATGATATTTCGGATTCTATATTTTTGAACTTACCTGTTTGTAGATAGGGATTCGATATTTTGGCATTCTATATTTTTTCCTCGATATTTTGGCAAGTCGATATTCTTCTTCTCGATATTTCGTCAGTGATCCGTATTTAAGGGTGGGTTCTATCAATATTAAAGTCTATAGATAGGTATTTTGTAACATGGAATATTACCGATTATCTTTGTAGGCATAGGTTTTGGTGTTGGTTACCCCCATGACAAACCATGGATATAGATTTTTTCTCTGTGAGAATCCTTTCTAGGTCCTCTTAGGGGAGATAGTATTTTGCTTAGCTAGCAGTCAGTTTGTTTATTTTACCGACTATATGATTGTGTGCTTGATGGTTGCCTTGTGGAAAAGTTCACTCTAAAAGCAGTGGACCTCAGTTGGTTATGGTGAGAAGGAATAGGTTTGGTTGTTGCACCTGGAACCTTTATGTTCGATATCACAGGTCTGGTCTGCTTATTATGTTAAGTCAAAGGCATCAATAAACCACTCTCCAACCACCTCGAAAACTCCACCTACTGGACATCTCAAAGCCTGGATTCCGCAACAACCATTGGAGAACTACTTATTGCTCAACACAGATGAACCTGAAGTCCTGATCTTTGGCAACTCTTGTTGGTCTCCATGGGACTCCTGGTGGCCAACAAACCTGGGACCCAAGCCCACCCCACCCACCACCTTGTTTACTTTTTTCTGTTTGTATTAATTTAATTTAATTTGCAGATGGTGTTGAGTTTGTATGTGTTTTATTGCAGCAGTATCCAGGGTGAATGCAAGAATGAGTCTGGGGATGGATGAATGGATGCATGAGTGCAAAGATGACTGACAGAGAGCATGCCGGGTGACTTAGTGAGTGCCTAAATCCATCAACGACACAAAAGGTACTTTCATTCATAAGCCAGAGCTGTTGTCATTGCCAGTGCTTGTTAATCTATGGGAAGCATCAGATCCATCATCTGCTGTTTTATATAAAGTGGCAGGTAACACAACTTCAGAACCTCACCTTCCTAATTGTTATATCTCTCCTTAGTTATTTTATTTATAGATTTTTATATCGCCCGTACCAGGCCCAAGAGCATCAGAGCACTTTACATAAAACAGCAAACCAAGTACAGGAACAAACATTATCCGTAGGACATATAGGTAGCAATTAGGGACCAACATTATTTTTACACATCACAAAGTTTAAATCAGCACTAAAATGCAAGCGGAGACAAGCAACAACATGCCACTGCCCACAGCCAGAAAGATGGAAGACACCAATTGGCCGCAGTGAGTATTGCGTCCAACCTCCAAAACAACTCTTCACATCCTTTATTTTGCCTGCTCCAGGAAGGGTATATACTCTCTACACATCAGCTTTATTTCCTCCAAAACTAGGCCTCACCCACCAGCTCTTGTCCCATTTTATGCTCACATGCGTCTTATGTGCTCCAGCGTATACATCTCCTGAGCATCTGCATATATGTTCAGAATGCTGATGTCCCCATGGGGCTGATTCACTCTACATAAACCCACATACATACATTCATAAAAGAGTTGGAAACAGTGCAGCTAATCGACCCAAAGCAGATCGAGTAACCCACTCCCTGACCCTAAATGCAGTAGGACACTCTGGTCCTGCAGTACGTATATGAGACTCATTAACAATCAATATTTTTTCAGAGGGTTAGCCGATTCATTAATATATCAGTGGTACGATGGCACACTGGAACTGCAAAACCCTGCTAAAATGAATAGCCAACATAAATAGACTGAACCTCTGCTGAATAGGACATAAACACAGGAAACAACGTCTATGCAAAATGATATTAGAAACTGTGGACAACCAGAGCAGCAAAAATGTTAACAAAAAGGCAGCCCAGGAGGTAGCCCAAGTCAACGTCTTGGGGCAGCCATCTTGATTGTAACACAAGCCAATGAAAAATGGCAAAAACACAGACAATGGTTTACTATTAAATGTTTTTTAAATACAAAGGAGGAATGATGGTATCTATGGAACTCTTGAGTAGAGGAGTAGGAGGGAGATACACTATTAGCTTAAAAAGGCAGTGATGTGTGCTAGGTGTAGTTTGGCGCACTCTTGGAGAATCACTTCCGGTGGAGTCCCGTTCAGGGACAGATTTGAGTGAAATCATAAGTGGACTAGGAATTTGACGGTTGGTGATGTGAGAAACCAGAGGCATGAGAGTGAGTGAGATCAGACTTCCAGGAGCTAGATTAGACCAGATGATTTGAGGATGGATGAACCCCTCCCCAATCAAAATGATGTAGGCCAAGATGTTACCTGAGTACCCATCGTCTGTAAGGAGGGTCGCAGCAGGGCCTTGATGTAGTTAAAATAGATTTCTCTGTGACACAGAGCTGGATCTGGGAGTGTGGGACTAGAGAGGTAGCATCTAAAATCAGAGCACCCTGGGGTGAACCGGAAGCACAGGGGTGAACCGGAACCACAAGAGTAAGACCCGGATCCATCAGCCTAGAAGCAAGAGAAACCAAGGGGGTTGTTGCAGACAGGGGCCTGAAAACTATGAGTTGAGTGCCGCGGCTGGTACGAGCACCGCTCTGAGACGGATGCACATTGAAGAGAGAAGTGCAGACAGAAGTAATGGGGAATTAGGAAGAAGTTGCATTGGAGATATAGAGAGTGCCTCAGTGGACCACTTCAGGTGCTAAATTAAGGACCCCTGCAGAAGGATCTGTTTTCATTATCCTGGACATCCCATTGTCGAGAGGACCTACATGTGCAGCATCCAAGACAGTGTTGATATTTGGGGTGGCGGGTGCAGGATATCAGTCTTCCATACTACCCCGGCAACCCAGGAGAGACGTTAAAAGGGCCAAAACATTTAAATAGAAACTAATGGCTTTGACCTCTGCTTCTACCCTTTGGGTTCCAGCACAGCTCAACGTGTCTTGTGAGGGTAAGTTCCACAACTTCACTCAGTCGGAGGCCACCATGGGCTTCCTAGTACACAGGGGGGGTAAGTACTACCACTTCACTCAGTCGGAGGCTGCCATGGGCTCCCTAGTGCACAAGAGGGTAAGTCCCACAACTTCACTCAGTCGCAGGCCGCTATGGGCTTCCTAGTGCACAGAGGGTAAGTCCAACAACTTCACTCAGCCGGAGGCTCCCATGGGCTTCCTAGTGCACAAGAGGGTAAGTCCCACAACTTGACTCACTAGAGGGCCGCCACGGGCTTCCTACAACACAGAAGGGTAAGTCCCACAACTTCCCCAGTATGAGGCCGCCAAGGGATTCTGGTGCACAAGGGGGTAAGTCCCACAACTTCACTCAGTAAGAGGCCACCATGGACATCTCATTGCACTAGGGGGTAAGTGCCACAAATTCACTTAGCAGCAGGCCGCCATGGGCTCCCTAGTACACAGGAGGGTAAGTCTAACAACTTGACTCAGTAGCAGGTCACCGTGGGCTTCCTGGTGCAGAGAAAGCTCTCCAAGTAATAAAGTTGTGAAGTCATAGACTCCTCCGCTTTAAGTTGTCTCTCAGCAGTAGGCTGACACAGAGGGATACCCCTCAGAAGGATGAAGCAGATGCAGAGATTTTATCTTATCTGAGTAATATTATTCAACTGATAGTAATGTTTCCTCTTTTCCTTATCTCCAGCGCCCCATTGAATTCATCCCCTATGGGTTGTGAGAGGTACAAAGAGTTTTGACATACAAGTCGCTATTTCTTCCATAGTGTATGATACAATGTGAGTAGCTGCTGTTGTAATATGCCAAAAAATGATTTTTACAGATTGAGAACATGCACTATAGCCTACTCTTCAGTGCTGAATATGAATGTGTCCCCCCAGAGACTCCCTTCACCACCCTGCCAGCGCTTATTGTGATGGCTGACCAATGCAAGTTAGAGATGCTAAGTACTGTAGAAGTTGCATGGAGTTGTTCAGTTGTGTACAAGGTTTCCTCAACCTATACTCTCCGTCCAAAGAATAACAACTGCCAATCACAGGAGGCCTGACGAAAGGCAACTCCCTCTTGTTTGGGTGGCTTTACTCAATCCCTAGAGAGAGGCTAAACAAGATAATGCAGACCACTGCGAAGGAATTAGAGTAAGATCACCGAGGAGCACCTCAATTTCACCCTCAACCACGATCACCCTCCCTCCACGATCAATGTCAACTCTACAGACAAGCTTGTCCCCCTCCATAACTCCGACAGACAGCGCCTCATGAAAGCCACCTGGTTCACCACCGACCTCCGAGAATCCAGATGCACCTGCAGGCGTCTCGAGAAAGTATGGAGAAACACCAAAACCCCAGAAGCTCAGACCACCTACAAAAACGCCATGACAGAATACCACCAACGCTTCAGATCCGCCAAACAGACCTTCATCCAGAACAAAATCCTCGCCAACTCCAGCAACTCGAATGAACTCTTCAGCATCCCCCAGCAAAGTCTTAGACGTAACACCTTCCTAGGACCTTTACAACAAGCTCAGTTCCTAGTTCCATCTCAAGATAAAGTCCCTCTATGACAACTTTAACATACAGACACCAGACACTGAAACCACACCCACCTCCAGAAACGCCAGTCGGCCTACCATTTCTGCATGGACCCCAGTCACCACCGAAGACACCACCACGACCATGAAGAGCATTCACTCAGGAGCCCCCGCGGATCTGTGCCCAACGCACATCTTCCACAGAGCTGCCGCCACCATAGCACTAGAGCTACAAAGCACCATCAACGCCACCTTCGAATCCGGCACGTTCCCCAACAACTGGAAAAATGCAGAAGTCATGCCCCTCCTCAATAAGCCATCCGCAGATCCTACGGACCTCAAAAACTACAGACCCATCTCTCTCCTCCCCTTGGCGGCCAAAGTCACAGAGAAGATCGTCAACATGCAGCTCACGAACTTCATTGAAGCCAACTCCATCCTCGACTCTTCCCAAACCAGATTCGGCAGCAACCACAGCACCAAGACCACCATCCTCACCAAGACAGGCGACATACGCACTCTCCTCGACCTGGGCCACACGGCGGCCCTCATCCTACAAGCCCTCTCTGCAACCTTCCACACCGTGTTCCACCACACTCTCACCTCCAGACTCCACAACGCTGGCATACAGGGTATTGCTCTGGCCTGGATATGCTCATTCCCCCCCGGCAGAACCCAAAGAATCAGACTCCCGCCTTTCCACTCCAAACTCACAGAGATCATCTGCGGAGTACCCCAAGGATCATCGCTCAGCCACACGCTCTTCAGCTTCTACATGGCCCCCCTCGTCGCCATCATCAGATAGCATGGACTCAGCATAGTATCCTACGCCGACAACCCGCAGTTCATCCTCTCCTTCAGGAAGTAACCTGACACCACCAGAGCAAGCTTCCAGGATGGAATGAAAGACTTTGCATTCTGGATGAGCAGCAGCTGTCTGAAGCTCAACTTGGAGAAGACAGGAGTCCTTGTACACTGACCCAAACCCTCAGCATGGGACAACACCTGGTGGCCCACCGCCATCGGCATCCCCCCACTCCCACGGACTATGCCCGGGACCTCGGCATCATACTCAACTCCTTCCTCACTATGACCCGACAGATCAACGCCGTCTCCTCCATGTGTTTCAACAGACTCCACATCCTTCACAAGACCTTCAAGTGGATCCCCCACCAAGTCCAGGAAGACTGTCACCTATGAACTCATAACAAGCAGACTAGACTACGGAAACGCCCTGTATGCCAGAATCAACAAATCCCTGCTCCGAAAACTCCAGACCATCCAGAACACCACTGCCAGATTCGTTCTTGGTATCCCACGACATGAGCACATCACCTACCACCTACGAGACCTCAACTGGCTTCCCGTCGAGAAGAGAGTAACCTTCAAGCTACTCACTCCCGCCTACAAATCCCTCCACAACACCGAACTCCAATACCTTAACAAAAGAGTCTCCTTACACGTACCCAAGAGAAGAGAAACCTCCGCTCCGCCGACCTCACCCTCTCTGAAACTTCACGCATCCGCAGAGCCAGAGCAGCAGGAGAGCCTACTCCTACATCGCGGCAAAGACCTGGAACGATTTCCCACTCAAAATCAGATGTTCCCCAAAGCTTCACATTTTTAGGAAGAGCCTCAAGACCTGGCTCTATGGGTGAATCCCTCCCCAGCACCTTCAGACCCTCACAGTTGAGAAGCGCACTTCACAAATCCCTGAATGATTGGCCTAGTCAGTGGTGCGGACAGGCGCCAGTTGGACGATTGGCAAACTGCAGCTCCTAGCCACTGCACCCATAGGGAATGGAAGGCCTCTTTCTCAGAGATGAATTAGTGTGCTTTCACAAGGAGGTCACGCATTGATGCCCAAGACAGCAGTCGAATCAGACACAGGTACTTAGGCAGCAAATTATATCTCCAGAATGGACACATGAGAAAATGTTAGGCTAAAACCTCCAATGTGTGCTTTGTCAACATACCATAAGGGAGGTGATTGTAAATAAAAACAGATAATTCAAGCATAGTCAAAAACATCCTGCACATCCTAAAACAGACATGAACTTAGAGCAACTAGAGATGCCAGTAATGGCACTGTTTCCTTCATCAAGCGCAGCAGAACTGAAACTAGAACACAAATTAAGACTAACAAAGCCCCTGCATTCAAGCACATTATGTGCCCAACTCTTGGTGAGGAATCATTATCCTAAATGACCTAACTTATAAATATAAAAAGCGACATATAGTAAATCAAAAGAATATCAGCACAATCACATTTCAATTTTTAAAGAAGTACACACAATTTGATTGTAGTATTTGTATTAATCAAACCTTGTAGCCAAAGGCTTTACAATAAGTGATATACTGTTTGGGAAATATCACAGATATATTTTTATTTACTATTATTTATTTTGTAAAGTGTGATTTATACTTGCGCGTGTGAGCCCTCTGCACGTTATCAAATGTCACAAAGTGCACATCTTTAACCTTTGTTTGCTAATTTGATAATAGGATGCTGAGAAAAGGCAATTATCTGAGGGAGTTTTGGGATCACAAAACTTTACCTGCCAGACAGAGTGCCTTCTGCAAATTACACACACAATAGAGCTCTGGTACAGGTCAAAGCAATGATTGTACCATAAGGCCAGCAACTCAGAGATGTGACTTTACAAGTGGAAAAAAAGCACTGTTAATGACCCCGAATTACAGAAACGGCCATCACTTAATCCTGACCAGTCCCCAGGTGGCTTTATAACTTGTACTGAGCCAGCTACACCATCCTGCAAGAGCAGAAGTATTTATATGGTATAATAGTGATGTTTCCAAGTGATTTGAAGTGTTCCTTTTGAGTTTTTTAATATTTGTGATATATGCCTTTTGTACAAATAATCCCAAAGAAAGAGTGGTTATGGCTACGAACGGCCGCACAAATGCTAGTCTTGTAAGGTAATAGTTTTAGGAACTCACCCTCTAATGGTCAAACTACTCAACAAGCATAAATACAATTGAACAGACAAAAACACACAAAAGAAAGTGCCTCAAGAGTCCAAAAATTGTATTATAGAGCTTGTTCACTTTGTTTCTCCTCCTTTCACAAAAACACATAGGGGCATATCAACAAGGCGGCGCTATAAAATTATCGCCGGTTTTGCGGCCGAAAAGCGGCGATAATTTTATCACTTTATCAGCAAGGTCTCGTTATAGCGTAAATCCATTCCTTTAGCGCCCTTTCCCGTAATGCCCACCTTTCCATCTCGAATGAGATGCAAAGTGGGCGTTCCGTCCCAAAATAACTGGAGAAATGTCGCTAACCGACATTTCTGCAATTATCAATGGGCACACTAACAAGCATAGCGATAAGAAAAGTAGCGCTAACCTCGGTTATCACTACATTCCTTACGCCTGCTTTCAGGTTGACTTAGCCATCATATCCAATAGAAGGTAGATATAATGGCTAAGTCCACCCTGCCCTATCAACAAGCTATCGCCAAATGTTGTGCGATTATCGCTGGATTTCCAGCGATAATCGCACATTAGGCAGTTTGCGCCTGGAATTTTATCACTACTGAGATAAGCGTTGCTGATAGCACACTATCTAAGCGATAAAATTCGGCGTTTGCCGGCGAGAATTATCCTAGCGCTAAGTGCGCTTAGCGATAATTATCGCCAGTTGTTGATGCCCCATAATTCTATTGTGCTGATCTCAATATACTCTTCTCAAAGACAAAACTAACATGGGAGCCATAGTATGAAGTCTTTATTATTCCTCAAAACATCAATGAAACAGCCCAGCCAACATGTTTCATCCTCTAAAAGGACTTCATCAGAGCTTTACAAAATATACATATATACATTTAAGAAAGTGCAACACAAATTGGGCACCATTATATCACATTATGTGAACAATGAAACAAAATAAAAACACTAGCTCCCACCCAGCCCGCTGTACATACGAAACAGGTGAGAATACATGAGCACTGTAGAGCGGTTAGGGCTTGGGATGTAAGATCTCCTATGGTTCAACATACGAAGGATTGTCACTCTGAGAGACTAGATTTTAAAATGTATGCCATAGAGAAAGCGCCCAAGGATCTGAGAGGTGGAGATATGGTTTTGAGGCTTCGCCAAACCGAAGCTAAATGGATTAAGGTGACCCCTTTACAGCCTCAGGCATATGAATGTCTGAGAGACATGACCGTCTCACGGGCCCATCGCCACATTCCGCAGGTAGGCCTGTGGTTCTGTAAATTCTGAACCCGTGTGTTTATATCATGGTTCCGTTACAATTTTGGTATCTGCATATCGTAAATAGCGAGTTTGGTATGTACGAGTGTTTTCATCACGCTTCCCCGATGAATTTGCTGCATATTAGTAAATCTCGTCAATGAACACACGGGTTCCATCTTGTGCACGGCATCCATTTTGTTTGCATCGCCCTCACTGTAGGCAGCCTGACTCTGTAGGACACGTCCACCCCCCCCCCCCAGTTTGGCCTTGCGCTGACTCATGACCTGGCGAAAGCTGACGCTATTGCCTGAGGCGAAAACTTGCCAAACCAGTACCTGCCCTCGAGTTAAGCGAGGTTTTGATCAAAGGCCAGTGTTGTATAAACTTATATGACCCGCACCCACCTGCCCAACCCTACTTTCTATCTCTTTCCTCCGTTTCTGTTCCTTCCTTTATGACCTGTTTATGGTGGGGAGGTGACCATTTGTTTGTTATGAGTGGACGGTCTCTTCAAAGGAGGATGTTAGGCTGGTCCCGTTTCAACCCCAGAAGAACGTACGTTTTAGCCAGAGGCCGGACACATGGGATTGTCATCAATAATAAAGTATTGTTTTGGGTACATGGGGTGCGACCAACTGCACTTTAAAGAATGTTTGCCTGAAGCATGATTTTGGGTATAAAAAGGAGCGACCTGCTTTGTATTTTTGAGCAGTCTCCTCGCAACCTACTTGTGTGGTACTTGTTGGACCTCTGCTACTGGCTGCAGCCAATAAACCGATCTTTGATGCCATCTAGAATAATCCCGTGTTTCTGTTATATTGGTAATCCAGGCAGGAGAACCCGAGAGCTTAGAGCGTTGTTCCCTGGCGCTGCCGGACTATAAAAAGTTTGGTCTCTCAGTTGGCGCCCGAACGTGCGGCGATATCAGCGGTACCGGTCCAAGCTTGAAGATCGTGTGGGGCTTCGTAAGAAAATTCCGGAGGAAGAGATCTCCCACTTCATCGATCCCTGTATGTCGCAAAAGTGGTCCGAAGGTCTTTTTCTGCGAGGTTCCCTCTTCCAGACGGCTACGAAGGACTGCTGCCCTGACTGTCGCCCTGCCTTGGACCCATTCATAATTCTTTGGACGGCGAAACACTAGACGGGTGATCTTCAGATGACGTCATCGATCATAAATAAATTGAGTTAAGTATAAAGTGGGTCGCACCCAGTCCTTAGTTCTTTGGTCCCTTGGTTTAAATACCTTGGTTTGTATTTGGTCTGGTTCTTTGGTACCTTGGTTTAAACACCTTGGTTTGCCTGGTTTGCATTGGTCCTTTGCATATTGGTTTGGTCTTTGGTAACTTGGTCTTTGGTAACTTAGTTTGGGTCCTTAGTTTTATTTGGCAATTGCAATTTCCAAAAACCGAGGGTCTCGTACATTTACGAGTATATCGGTAAAGATAAGCCTTCGAAGTTTGAAACTGGGTTAGTGAGCACGATGCCTAGCCGCATTATTTTTGGTAATTTGGTCTTTTGTTGCAACAGGGATTCCCGGTTGGAGGACTCGTGTCCGATACCTCCAGTTGGAACTCCAACGTATGAGCTCTACTCGAAGCATGGCGTGGGTCCAATCACGTATAATGAAATATGGGTCCGCTACACCAAGAAAGATGGTGTTTTGCGATGGCCCCAAAATGGAAGCTTTGAAACAGAAGTCTTAGATAATTTAGAAGTAAAGTTATTTAAGAAAAAGGCTAGACCCGCAATGTTTGACTCTTTCCGCCTATGGCGTAAAGAAGCCCGACAACGCGAGATTAAACAAGCGAAGAAAGATAGAAAAGTAAATGGCATGTCTATTATGCAAGCTGCTAGGCAATTTAAAAATTATGTAGAGGATAAGGCTCTTGAGGTGTCTGAACGACAGCATAATATGGCAACCGATAGATGCTATCCAGTATTAACACCTCTGTTGGAAAAAGTAGCGGAAGATTCTGAAAAGGATCCATTAATGTCTTATTTGTTAAAGTCTCCTCCCCCTTACGCACAAGGTGCTACTGCACCAATGTTGCCACAGGTTGCTCCTCCGCAATTGCATGTTCCCGTTCCTGCTCCCCAGTTTGTCCAAGTTCCTCCGGCACCTCCTCAGCCCGGATTACCTATTGCACCTGTACCTACTTTACCTGTGCCTGTCCTGCCTCCCACTACTTTGCCGAACTTTTTCTCTCCTGTCCTTATGACTGACTCTCCTTCTGTTCGTCGGCGAGTAGCTGACACTGTCGCTAATTTTCTGACTCCTTTGTTTAGTTCGTTAACTACGAACGCCGTTTCTGACAGTCGACAGAGACGTAGTCAGCTCCCTAATTTTCAGGAGCGAGAAGTGTTGGATTTGTTAGCTCGTAGGTGGATTTCTAAACCGGCCAAATATAGTCCGCAGGTGGTATTGGATACGTTTCTGCAGTGGGACGAGCCTACGCAAAGATATGTGTTTGAAATTATGTGTGCTTTCCTTAAAGAAGATTGGGATAGTGATGAGTTAGATACAGTCCCCGAGGAGTTGTCTGAGCTACGGAGCAAGTTTGCTAAAGGTGTGATTGTGGGTTCTGAAGTTAAAAATGCGGTAGTAATACTTCTTTCGTATAGGTCTGCTCTGCCGCCGAGAACTTTGTTTAAACCTGATCATTCAGTTGGGATGAAAGCTAGGCAGTATCCTATGAGAGAGGTTCCTCCAGTTTGGCGAGAGGGAGATGCAAATGCTAATCCTCCTGTTTTACCACACTTCCAGCGCGTATGGATACATGTCCCATGGAAACGATCGGAAGTGTTGACTCTTAAGCAGACTTTACCTGATCCCCGCAAGAATCCTGCAGGGTATTATAAAGAGCTATCGCAGACAGTAGAAGCCTGCGTACTGAACTTGGCTGATGTTGATATGCTGTTTGGCAATGTAGTACCACAGCCTATTTGGGCAAAAATTCGGCATGAAAATCATGTAGCAGAACTGGGTGATACGTGGGACAACATTGCTTTAGCGGATGGTAGACAAGTGGGCGGTGCGAAGCCAGAACAGTTAGTGACGGATTTGCCAGGTAGGATAATTACTCTCATGAAAACTCTAATGCCCGCGCTGAAGGTTAATTGGGATAAGTTAGCTGCCTGCAAACAGAAGAAGGATGAAAGTGTCTCTGATTTCTTCACGAGGTTTGAAGAAACTTTCATAGACCATAGTGGTCAAGATATGAGCTCTGAGGGTGGTCAACGGTTATTTGTAGACAAATTCGTTTTCAACTTACTTCCTGAATTGAGCCATAAGTTAAAAGATTCCGAGAGTTCTTGGGCAGTTTCATCTACAGCTCAAATATTGGCTACAGCTCAATATTATGAGAATAGAGACAAGGAGGAGAAAGATAAGGTAGAGAAAAAGACGAAAGATCTGAAAACTAAAGTCCTGTTACAACAAGCGTATCCACCCCGTTCAAACCAGCCTGAAGTACAGCAACGCCCTGCGTATCAACAGCAGCCCCATTATCAGCGAATGCCACCCAGGTTTGATTATTACCATCAAACACAGCCCTTAGGTTTGAATCAGTGTGCGTATTGCAGAGAAGAGGGCCATTATAAAGGTGAGTGCCCTGCTTTACGGCAACGTATGAATGGTGCTTTTGTTCCAAGGGGACGTGGTAATTCTCAGCAGATAGCTAGGGGTAGAGGACGTGGTGCCCCTGTTCAGAATGAGCGCTCTTCTCAACCACAACAGTCACAGAACTATTTTGATCGACAGAATGTGCAAGATGGTAGATCTCAGCAGTACTATGCTGACGATTATCATGTCGATAATGAGAAAGTAGAATATGCAGATTGTTAGGACAGCCATAGACAAAGAGAGGGAGTAGTGTCGGTTCCAGTAGACCAAAAAGGGCCCTATGTCTCTGTAGTTACATTAGGTGTGACAGAGCCCTTTCTTCTGGATACTGGTGCGGCTAAGAGTTCTATCATGCACTCTAAACTTCCTGGCGCACCTTTGTCTGGCTTAACTAATGTCTCGGTGGGATTTTCTGGCGCCCCGGTTCATAATCCAGTGTCTAGTCCTTTGTCTCTTTCCATTGGGCCTTATGAATTGGAAGCTCCTCTGATCTTAACGTCAGGTTGCGGCGAAAATTTGTTGGGTCTAGACTTGTTGAAAAGATTATATGCGACCCTGCATTGTTCTCCCTCAGGAGTACATCTTACCTTGGGACGGAGAGTGGTTTCTCCAATGTATGTGTCAAAAGATAAGCTTCCACTGGAATTGCGCTGTCTCCCTGATTCTCTTTGGGCTGATGGCCCTAATGATGTGGGTCTCCTTGAGATCCCACCATATGTTGTGACTTTGAAAACAAATGTTAAACTACCACGCATTCCTCAGTATAAGATTTCGAGTGATGGTGAGCGAGCACTTTTGGCGATCATTTATGATCTGATCGAGAAGGGTGTGATTGAGGAAACTAGGGGTAATGTATGCAACAGTCCAGTTTTACCGATTATGAAACGTACAGATTCTTCTCAGCCACCCGTGTACCGCTTTGTGATAGATCTTCGCGAAGTCAACAAAATTGTCATCCCACAGTTTCCTGTGGTACCGGACATAACTGCCTTACTGACGTTGATTCCTGCCTCAGCATCCTGGTTTTCGGTTATTGACTTAAAGAATGCCTTCTTTAGCATCCCGATCGCTGAAGAAAGCAGAGATATCTTTGGCTTCTCATTAGGTGGGCGTAGTTTCAGATTTCGGCGCGCTCCCCAAGGTTATTGTGAGAGTCCCTCAATCTATAGTCAGGCTCTAAAAATGCAGCTTGATACTCTTGTGTTGCCGGCTGGTGCTGCTCTCATTCAGTACGTAGATGATCTTCTTGTGGCAGCTGATAATGAGGAAATATGTAAAACAGCTACGATTTCTTTGCTCCGCCATTTATCTGACTACAACCATAAAGTATCACCTTCGAAACTACAGTATTGTTGTCAAGAGGTGACCTACTTAGGTCATCTCTTATCAAAGGAGGGAAGGAAGTTGACCCCAGAAAGAATTAGAGCGATTGCACAAATGACTGTACCAAGTACACAGAGAGAAGTGCGTGCGTTTTTAGGTATTACGTCATACTGTCGCCAGTGGATCCCCAATTTTTCTTTGTTAGCAAAACCTTTGTTGGCTCTGACATGCAAAAATACACCCAATACTCTTCCTTGGTCTGACGAGTGTCAGAAAAGTTTTTCGGAGTTACGTACTGCACTCTGTTCGGCTCCTGTGTTGGGTACACCCGACTACAGTAAGCCCTTCACATTGTTCGTTCACGAGAGAGAAGGTTGTGCATTGTCGGTTTTGACACAGTTATTTGGTGACAAACAACGTCCATGTGCGTATTTCTCGTCAACTTTAGATCCGGTAGCTAGAGCATTGCCGAGTTGTTTGAGAGCTACAGCAGCAGCTGCAGTCTCTATTCGACAATCTGCTGGTTTGGTGATGGACAATGACCTGCTGGTATTGGTTCCACATGCAGTGGATACCTTGATGAACAGAACTAAAACACAACACCTCACGAGTGCGAGATTGTCAGGGTATGAGTTGACACTATTAGCTAGTCACATACACATAAAAAGGTGCAATGTGCTGAATCCCGCAACACTGTTGCCGGTTTCCATGAATGCGAATGAGGTAGAGCATGATTGTTTTCTGAGGACGGAAGAAGAAACAAAAGGAAGAGTGGATTTACAGAATACCGCTTTTTCAGATCCGGATGGTACATTATGGGTGGATGGATCTTGCTATAAGTTGCCGAATGGTGATACGACTGCTGCGTATGCGGTGACGACGTTGAGCACGATTGTTGAAACAGCACGAGTGAATCACAACTCCGCACAAGCTGCAGAACTGATTGCATTGACAAGAGCGTGTGTTTTGTCTGAGGGAAAGAGAGTGAATGTGTATACTGATAGTCAGTATGCATTTGGTGTGGCGCACAGTTTTGGACGTCTGTGGAGAGAAAGGGGATTCCTGACGTCCCATGGCACAAAGATTCAGCATGGACAGTTGGTGAATGAGCTTCTGGAAGCACTTACATTGCCGAAGCAAGTTGCGATTGGGAAATGCAGCGCGCACCAAAAGATTACAGATGACGTTGGTCGTGGGAATGCGTTTGCGGATGAAGTTGCGAAAGAAACAGCGAGAAACATGTTGAGTCGAATGTATGTTGCGAGTAATGCGAGATGGATGAGTGAAGCCGGAATGTGTGAAGATACGATTGAAAGTGTGAAACAGATTCAAGCTGAAGCTACTGAGAGTGAGAAGAACGTATGGAAAGAAAGCACGGGTAAATTGGATTCGACTGGATGTTGGATTGATTTGTCCGAGCATCAGAGATGGATGTTGCCAAACGCGTATGTACATGCAGTAGTAACGATGGCACACGGTTTGTCGCACATCAGTGTAAAAGGGATTTGCAAGGTGCTAGCTCCAGTGTGGAAGAATTCTGGAATTACTAAGTGTGCAGAGAATGTGGTGAAGAATTGTATGGTGTGCTTGATGCACAATCCTGGTAAGGGAACTCCGACTCCTGCAGGTCACTTTGCTCCCCCTACATGCCCCTTTGAGGTCCTACAGCTAGACTTCATTCACATGGAAAGACGCAACAACTTGAAATACGTCCTTGTCGTAGTTTGCGCCTTTTCAAAATGGGTAGAAGCTTATCCGTTAAAGGATAACACTGCTTTGTCCACTGCCAAAATCCTGCTCAAAGAATTTTTTCCCAGGTATGGGTTGCCAAAGATTGTGTGGAGTGATAATGGAAGTGAGTTCGTGGGTGAGGTAATGAAGAAAGTGTGTGCTGGTCTGGGGATCAGGCAGAAATTCCATAGTGCAAATCACCCCCAATCAGCGGGGCTTGTTGAGTGCTATAATGGCACTCTGAAGCTAAAACTGGCTAAAATTCAAGCGAGTACTGGATTATCATGGCCAGACGCGCTGCCCTTGGCGCTTTTGTCCATAAGGACGACCGCACATTCAAGAGTTGGGCTTAGCCCATACGAGGTAGTTTTTGGTCGTCCTGCCAATATTTGGGGTGTCCCGAGACCTAAACAATTCAGTAGCATAGAACATCCAATGTTGATTGACTATTTATTTGATTTGACTACTAAATTGCGAATCATTCATCAGCAGGTTGTTGAGAGCTTACCTAAGGCATCCGAAGATCCCGGCCACAAGTTGCAGCCAGGCGACCTAGTCTTGGTCAAGAATTTTCAGAGGACCGAAAATCTACAACCTCGCTGGCTTGGCCCGTATATGGTCCTCTTGTCCACCCGCACTGCAGTCCGGCTCAAGGAGAAAAAAAACTGGGTACACGCTGCCCATACAAAGCGAGTACCACTCCCTTTACCTTTTGATTCCTGGGTTCGAGAGGGTGTGGGGAATTCCGAATCCGAAACCATCCCTCAGTTTATTCCTTTTTCTGATGCCCAATTTGAAGGACATGAATCTGTGACCATTTCAGACACTACTGAACAATCTGGAACATTGCCGTCACCTACGGACTCTGGAACATTGCCAATACTCACAGACCCGAACACTCCTGCTACTGAACTTTTTCCGGACCATACTCGACCTGGAAGAAGCAGATATAACCTACGTCCCCGAACTCTCATGAACTGATTTTTTTTAATGATTTTTGTGTACATTTCTCCCAACCAAGAAACTTGCTTGTTTTTTTGTTTTTCCTTTTTCCGAACCGCCACCCGGGTTCAGCCGGAGGGTCGCGGTGCAAAGACTCAGGAGTACAGGCTCCTTGACACAAGGTCAGGGGTTCTATTGGTCTTAAGGGCGTTCCTTGAGCTAGTAGGCGTAGTCCTGAGCACAGAAGACCCAACCGCCGCGGACGGCTCGTTAGAGGGTGGAGTTTCTTGGTTTGATGGGATTAGCTGATAAAATGTTTTTTAGTAAGAGTTTTCTAGTTAAAAGTACCCTATTGACACTCAGTATTTCGATAATTTTGGTGGGTGGGATTGTCCTCCTTTTTCAGCTCCTATCCACACCTACCCCACAACCTACGTCTACTCCTTTGTTTTCCACTGTTTCTATACACTCTTTTCACCCCTTGCCTGAACATGAACAAACTAGAAGACAGGAATTCACAAACAACTCGTTCATCCAATTGCTTCACCAACACCAATTAATAGTCAACACCACTAATTGTTGGGTGTGTGGGTTGATGCCACATACAATGGGAAAGGGTATCCCCTACTTAGTCCTACCTTTTAGTCAGAACGGGTCATCATGGGCTTTTCAGACGATGTTCCTTTTTGCTTTGGAAGTCTATCCCCCGCGTCCCCCGCGTTCGGTGAAACATAACTCGAATCTAGCCTTGGTGAAGGGAATTGCGAACATGAGCAGAGATGTGAATGCCTATATGTCTATTCCCAGGGACGAGTTATCAGCTTACACTGGGTGGAATGCAACTGGATACCGCATTAGTCTGGGTGGGAAACAGCGTAAGAGATCGTCTCCGATTTGGGTCGTACCCCACCGAGGTCATTTTTGTCTGCAAGGAAATGGTACGAATCCGCGGGCTCAGCTAGGGAAGAGTGTTTGCACTCAGACGTACATTTTTTCCGTCGCAGTCTTCCCCATCATTTTTGGCCGCTAAGGGTACGTACTTTGTATGCCATAATCAGGCTTATACATGGCTGCCCCCAGATTTTTCGGGCATTTGCTTTGTTGCCTATCTGTTGCCCCCTACGTATACCGCTTCCGCTGACTATCACAAGACGAGAGTTGTGAGAGGTGTCTTCAATAAGGAGGACACCGCGGGTCAAGAAGCAGGGGATTTCTTTAAGGGATTCCTGCCGTACTGGGGACCCATGGTAAATAGTAGGCATTTGAGACAACTAACCCGAGTGGTTGAGTCCACCGTGAACGAAACTGCTGGTGCCCTTAGTAATTTGACAGCTGAGCTTCAAGCGGATCGCCTCATGACATTACAAAACCGTATGGTTTTAGATGTTCTACTTGCTGACCGAGGGGGAGTATGTAAAGTGATCCAATCGAGCTGCTGTGTCTTCATACCCGACAATGCTCCAACAGTGTACAAGGCCATTTCCAGGTTACATAAGATCTCCAAGTCTATACATATGGCCGAAGGGGATTGGTCGTTAACTGATTGGTTCTGGGGACTGTTGTCCACGTGGGGATGGAGAATTCTGACGATCAGTGGTGTGGCTCTAGCAATCCTTTTCACTTGTTGCCTCTGTGTGCAGTGTGGTCCTGCCTTGTGTAGCCTTTGCGCTACGGTATGCGTGCGCAGTCCGCCTGTTTCACGGGAGGAACAGAGAGGTAGGATGATGCTTCAGCACTATACTGATGATCTGATGAAGATTGATATTGACTCAGATTCAGAATGGGTTATTGCCTAAGTGAGGGCAAAAGGAGGGTCTGTGGTTCCGTAAATTCTGAACCCGTGTGTTTATATCATGGTTCCGTTACAATTTTGGTATCTGCATATCGTAAATAGCGAGTTTGGTATG
This sequence comes from Triturus cristatus, assembly GCF_964204655.1. Classification (NCBI taxonomy): domain Eukaryota; kingdom Metazoa; phylum Chordata; class Amphibia; order Caudata; family Salamandridae; genus Triturus; species Triturus cristatus. Next base: position 105,292,462 of record NC_140583.1, on the reverse strand, counting down.
TACGAGTGTTTTCATCACGCTTCCCCGATGAATTTGCTGCATATTAGTAAATCTCGTCAATGAACACACGGGTTCCATCTTGTGCACGGCATCCATTTTGTTTGCATCGCCCTCACTGTAGGCAGCCTGACTCTGTAGGACACGTCCACCCCCCCCCCAGTTTGGCCTTGCGCTGACTCATGACCTGGCGAAAGCTGACGCTATTGCCTGAGGCGAAAACTTGCCAAACCAGTACCTGCCCTCGAGTTAAGCGAGGTTTTGATCGAAGGCCAGTGTTGTTTAAACTTATATGACCCGCACCCACCTGCCCAACCCTACTTTCTATCTCTTTCCTCCGTTTCTGTTCCTTCCTTTATGACCTGTTTATGGTGGGGAGGTGACCATTTGTTTGTTATGAGTGGACGGTCTCTTCAAAGAAGGATGTTAGGCTGGTCCGGTTTCAACCCCAGAAGAACGTACGTTTTAGCCAGAGGCCGGACACATGGGATTGTCATCAATAATAAAGTATTGTTTTGGGTACATGGGGTGCGACCAACTGCACTTTAAAGAATGTTTGCCTGAAGCATGATTTTGGGTATAAAAAGGAGCGACCTGCTTTGTATTTTTGAGCAGTCTCCTCGCAACCTACTTGTGTGGTACTTGTTGGACCTCTGCTACTGGCTGCAGCCAATAAACCGATCTTTGATGCCATCTAGAAGAATCCCGTGTTTCTGTTATATTGGTAATCCAGGCAGGAGAACCCGAGAGCTTAGAGCGTTGTTCCCTGGCGCTGCCGGACTATAAAAAGTTTGGTCTCTCAGGCCCGTCAATTTGCATTCACCATTGGTACAGCAATGCAATATAGGCACCATACTACATGTTGTATGGGTGAGCAAAGTTGCTCCATTTCTTCTTCCAAGAATCAGAGCTGTTTTGCTACCGCAAAAATAAATGTTTGCTTTTGTCTATAAAGACAAAATACAGCTTTCATTTTTGGTGCCGCAAATCAATATTGGCCATCAGAGAAACAAATAAAGCAAAAAGCAGGACTTCCTAGAAATATGTAATACGGCGCTAACTAGAATCGGGGCGTAAATTAGTAATTCGGCTACAAACTTCGTAACACGTTGTCTTTATAGTAATAATACAAAGGCCCCTGGAATGTCATAGCTTCAAACGCGTGTCATTTATTTGCTGGTCACGCATGTCTGTTCTTGATAAATCGCTCACTGTCGAACTAAAACAGTTTTTATTTTTATTTTTGAAGGTAGAACGAACATATCATAGACAGACAGACAGACAGGTAGGTCCGGTGGGGACATTTCCGGGGTAGGACAATGCTACCAATCTACCTTTTCACTTCAGTGATTCCAAGCCACTCTCACTTTTCTGTTTCCATCAATCTCAGAAGAAAAGTAGTGCTTTAATCCGAAAAGCAGGGACTCTATCTCAAAGATGCTCAACGAGCAGAGACCCGTTTGGCCCTGCTTGGTGCTTGTCTATGATGTGGTCACTGAGCTTTGTGAGTGAGCAAGATTGAGGCCTGCGGAAGAGGATGCCAGTGTTATTACGGTGATGAAGCAAAAGAGGAAAGATGCCAATAAAACGAGCGTTAAAAAGATATATTTTACACGCACCTCACTCGACTCCATAGCAACTCCTTCATGATAGCCCCAAAACCCTCAGACCAGACGGACGAGTTCAGAGACGGCCCACGTTCTGCAGCAAACACCAACCTCTGTAAGACTGCTCAACAGCTGACTACCAACAGGCCAGCTACATGAATCCACCTATAGTGTCATTCAACAACTCTGCACCCAACAAACCCAGAAGGTCCCCCTTCCACTTACAAAACAACTCACCCTGCTACCTTCCAGCATGTCAGCCCCACAAAGGGTTAGGTAATTGTAGTATTTGTCTATAAGCCATCCACACATTTTCTTCATGTGCAAGCACTCCATGGCAAGTAGGAAACCAGAACCACACTAATAAACACCACTGGTAAAAATGAACTACCAGCAAATGGATACAACAAAAATTGACAAGAAAACAAAAAAGCTGATAAGAAATAAGGTTTAGAGTCCTTGCCTTTGCTAACAAGTAAAGCAACACCATCTTTGGGATTTTTCGCTTCCAGCAACACCGTGTTGACAACCAGCCACCAAGGCACAACATCAACAAAGCGCATATCCACTGGTTGATCACACAACACACACCGTAAGGCACTCCATTCGCAGGCTGTGACTGACCTGTGCCTGTAGTCCTTGTGTCGCTTCTTGGATAACAGCATGCCTGGTTATTTTTAGTAAACTTTTTAAAGTATTTTATTCCTAATCCTGGCTAATCTTTGCTGCCGCTCAATGGTCGAGGCTGAGCTCCTGGTAAACCCTGGCTCAGATTTGCAGCAAGCCGTCAGATGACACCCAGAGCTTTTTTTTCTCATCTATTAATCCTCAGTTTTTTTTCTTATTCTCCACCCTCTGACTGGAAAAAAAGATGTAAAAAAAGGACCTGGCAAAAATGCTGTCTGAATGGAATTATGAGTGCTCGCGTCTTATTCCCCTCGCCTGTGTAGCCCAAGTTACGCAACGCTGTGCGCGTGCCTGCAGTTTGCTGGCTGTTATTTTTATTTCTTTGAGCGGTATTTTTAGACTCATCAGGGAAAAGTGATCGCCTTGGATTGTTCATGCTTGGCCTGTAATCATCACTCGCTGGATTTCACAAGGCCTTTCTCAACTGCCCCCCCCCCCCACCCATTAGTGAAACCCCTCCCTCCTGCCAATTCTTCGACCCTCCAAGGATCCTACTGTTATGTGTGAGATTAGTAGCCAATGTTTTATTTGATGCATGCATTTTCATACTACAAAAAAACCACTTATAAGTCTATTCAGAGTAATTAGAAAAACCATTGGGAAAAAGAAAAGCAAGAACAATTACATAGTAGACACAGTAATAACCAGAAAAGAATATGGCACAACAAGGTCATAGCGTAGGCATTAAACACAAGGAGGTGTAAAAAGCAGTGCTTAATTCGATCCGGTGGCTTCCGGTGCTCAGCACCGGCACTTAATTGTCGATACTGGCACTTGTGACAGTCTGCCACAAGGTGGTGCTGTCTGGCTAATTTAGAGATGACCGCAACAGCAGTTAATTATTAATTTACTATACATTAGAAATTACTATTACCTGCCACCCAAGTCATTCATACAGTTTTGGGTCCTGAAATAATCCGAATTGTCACACTTGTCGGAGTGTGATGGTTAGTGTTGTTACTGCATTGGTAAAAAGGTATGCTCAGATGCATTGCCAAATACCGTAAATTCATAGAAACAGATACCCGAGCCCACTTCTGCTCGTCATTATATTTTTAGAGAGACACCTACATTATTATTCTGTGACTCGATTTTCTGCGCAATCCTCAATTTAGCCAATTTTACAGCACAGGATAGCCTTGTATCCTGTGCTTCTCCAGAATTCTGATGTGTGATTGCTCATGGAACTCAACAAGTATACAATTTGATATGCATTAAATCACATTCCGGGCAATATAAAGGGATTTGATTGTACTTGCATGTTCTGAAATTCGATTTTTGGTAAAATAAAGAAAACCTCACAACATTTTTTGAATTCTACTTAGCTTCTAAATTCGAGATCTTCTCCTTGTCAGGGGTTCCATTTTCATTGCAATCTTAATCTAACCAACATTCTGCACTTAGGTTACTTAAATCAATGTGCATCTCCTATATAGTGAAGTCATGTTTTTTAGATTGCGCGTGAGACAGCACATGAGCGTCGCTTGTTAGATATTTTGTTAGCTTAGAGTGGGTTTAGAGCCCAACCATTATTTACCATTGGTTGGCTTAATTGTCACTCTAATTTGCTTGATTCTGACTTCTTAACCCATGCATGCATCACATCCTCTTGTTTTTGACCCTCCCCTGGAGCATGGCCAAAGTACTTGTGTCCTTCCACTGCTTGCATTTTGGGAGCTTGTTTTTTCTTTTGTTTAAACACAAGGTCAGTGTGCACATGTCTGGTCTCGCCTGTTTGCTCCCAGCCCCTCCTTCACACCCTCTGTCTCTCTGTGTTGCCTTCTGCCCTGCAGTACAAAAATAAGTGATATGATGCGACCAGTGCTGGCTGTGTCATTTGACTTATTTTTTTAACTTTTTGTCCATGCAGAACCCACACATGCCTTCCCTCTTTCCTTCTCTGTTGGCTCCTGCCCCCGTCTTCTCTCCCTGACAAATATTAAAAAAGCGTCACATTGTTTTTTTTTGTACTTTCTGTCAGTACTGACTTCCCTCCACCCCATAGTCCCTCCCTCCATCTTGTATCATGCCTCCCTCTCAATCCCCACCAGTAATTAAAAAAATGTGCTATGACGCGGCCAGATGGCTGCATTATAGCCCTTTTTTGTTTACATTTTCTCCATGTTGTTATCCCACACAATCTCCCTCTATTGTGCCTTATGCCCCATCTTTCCTCCCCATCGGCAAAAGAAAATTAGCGCTATGATTAGTGCTTGCAACATCATAGTAATTTTATTTTATTTTAAGTTTTTTTCACTTTCACTCATACGCCACAGCAGCCACGCTGCTGTACAGCACAGCTAAAATAATTTGACAAGTGTAATAGCTTGTCTTTGGAAGTGTTGCTTTCAGCAATATTCTATCGTTTGCTTTTGGAACCATTAACCTACCCTGTATTCCAACGTTCGATCGTCACTCATTCCAGTGTGACCCCACAAGCCTCCCCGATTCTGAAGATCGATGTTCAATGAAATTGTACTTTTTCTCAACATTCTATGATTGAATGTATTTTGGACCCAATAGCCTGGACTGTCATTTTCCATGTACTGCTCCACTACGATTTGGAGTCTGCAACAGAAAAACTGCCTTTAGCGATGCACTAAACACCTTTTATGAATCAGTAACTTTTTACCAACTCCTACAATGGGTTTAGCAGAGGATAAGCAATGTGGAAGGGGCGTGTTGTAGGCGTCCCTTTCAAATAACCATATCTGTGAATAATTTAGGACCGAGATAGCATTCATCCACCATGAGAAGCTACCACCCCTAAGTGGAGGTGGTAACCCATTCACTAAGGGATTCCTTCTCCATTGTGAATGTCGAAAAAGTGATTTGGGATAAAGAAACAGTATCTACTGCACCACTGCGAACTTTCAAACATTCCACAAAAATGTAAAGTTATTATCTGTTAAACACCGCTCAGTTTCCTTTCATGAAAAAAGAGATGCCTTATAAGGAAACGTTAACTTTTCTGATTGGCACTCACGTATGTGGTCCTCTGCTGACCCCAGCAGGCCACCAGCCCAGTAATTGCCTCCTATCATAGGGAGTCACAGTTTGCAACCGACCTCATTAATATTCATGAGATAGGTTGGATTGCTCCTCATTACGATTTACAATTAGAAGAATCGACCTATAGTGCATTAGCTGGACCTTAAAATTCTTTAAACCTTGCGAAGATACCAGTCTCAAGTTTCGAGCAGTATTTTGCAAACAGTTAAAATGGACATCTGGCCCTGATCTACTTCCTAGAATACTAAATCCCTGTCTGCCACTATTATTGAGATGAGAACATACCATTCCTGCGAAGAACTTGCGTCGTCCTTTGGCATTGAGTACCCTCTGAGCCCTGGGATTAGAACATCCTGGTACCCGGCTAAAAATGTTTGTCTTCAGGAAGAGTGTTCAGGGGGACTCAGGTGGCTTTCCTCACTTTGGAGCATTTCCACACCCGTACCTGGCGACATGTGGCACTTCTTGAAGGCCATACATCGATACCGTCCAGATGGGTACCCCTGTCTAAACAAATGTGTGCATTTTCTGTCTCCAATATTAAACACTTGAATCTCCTGAGGCGGAAGCCGGGAGAAACGCTTGCTAATTTTAACATTTGAGTGTAATATTACTGTGTTCTTAACTCACCATTCATTCTCCCTGGGCATCACCGAGCAGCGGACTCCAGCGCTGCTGCGGGCTACTGTTTTTGCTTGCCGCCATTTCCACGAGCACACAGGCCACGCCCACCGCCGTCAGGACACGCCCCCCCGCACTAAGGTCACTTAAAGCGCGCTGAGTTACGAGCGCGATCAGAGGACTTGAATCTCCTGATGCGGAAGCCGGGAGAAACGCTCGCTAATTTTTAACATTTGAGTGTAATATTACTGTGTTCTTAACTCACCATTCATTCTCCCTGGGCATCCCCGAGCAGCAGACTCCAGCGCTGCCGCGGGCTACTGTTTGTGCTTGCCGCCATTTCCACGAGCACACAGGCCACGCCCACCATCATCAGGACACGCCCCCCCGCTTAATATAAAATATGTGCATCTCTCGGACGCGCAGCGGACGAGCGCAGCGGGCGCGCCGTCAGTGTGCCGTAGGCGCGCCTAAGGCAAGCACGTCTGCGCCCGTCCGTGCCTGGACAGGGCCGAGGGCCATGCCCCCTACATCCCAGCCACAATATTCCAGGCATTATAGCGCGGAAGCTCTGCATGGTATGAGGTCTGTGGAAACTGTTTGTCGCTCACACCTCTATCATGCCACAGAACTTCCAGTAATCTGTCCAAAGTGCAAACAAACCCTCAAACCTGCTCAGGCTCGGGATGAGAAGTAGGATTACTGCATGGTTTTGCTAAATTGCAGGTCCTTGCCTAAACACAGGGTGGAAATTGCCCTTTTGTTAGAGGAACGCATGCCAGATGCAGTTTTCCTCACTGAAACGTGGCTTGCGGCAGACTCTGATCCTGTCTTAGTCACAGCCCTCCCTCCAGGCTTCCAAATTACTCGGCTGGATCGTCCTGAAGGGAGAGGAGGAGGCCTAGCCATTATATATAAAGAGCACTTCCACTGTTGAGTAATTTCTGAAGTAATTCCAGAATGCGAGAGCTTAGCATTCAGTCTGGAATTTTCCCCTAACAACTGCTTCTCAGGCACGGTCATATATCGCCCCCCGTTACCCCCTAAACAGTTTCACAACCTTCTTCCGTCGATTGTGGCTGAACGGGTTGGCACTGCCCCTAATCTGTAATACTGTATACTCTGCTAGGGGACCTTAATTTTCATTTTGATAATACTCTGGACCGCACTGCTATGACACTTGTAGACGATCTAGCTGCACTCCAATTAGTCCAACGAGTGGAAACACCTACTCACATCAAGGGCCACTTACTGGACCCTGTGTTCAGTAACTGTACAGACCTTGTGGCCGGGTTGCCTATTTCCCTCCCTTGGAGTGACCACCTACTTGTGACTTTTACCTGGACCACATTCAAGCCACTCCCCTCTACACCCACTCTAAGGTATGCCAGATCTTGGGTGCGGCTACCCGTCGATGCCTGGGCAAGTAGATTAGCGATTGACCAGCCCTCTTACAATGAGGACCCATGCTTGGCCAATCAGGAATATGAAGACTGGATCACACAATGCCTTGAAGCCACTCTCCCCTTGGGTAAAATCACGTTGAAACGTTCTCATAAGACGGCACCCTGGTTTTCAGAGGCGCTTAGGGAAAAGAAACGCCAATGCAGGAAAATAGAAAGACGGTGGCGTTTAGAATACTCCTTGGAGGAAAAAGCCCGAAATAGAGAGGCAATTAAAATCTACAAAACCGAGGTTAAAGCTGCCCAATCTGTATACTTCTTTGATAAAATCATACAAGCCAAGTCTAAGCCTAAGGAAATTTTTCAAATATTGAAAAATCTTACTAAACTTCCCTCCTCCAGCATGCATCAGGACATAACAACAGCCCACTGCAATGACTTGGCAGAATTTTTCCACCAGAAAGTTAATAAAATCTATTCATCTTTCCCCTCTACAGCAATGGCTTCCACAGCTCAGGGCCAGACAAATTTGGGGAATACTCCATCCCAATCCTTGATAACATTGAATCATTTTCCACCGCTAGACCCTGAATCTTTGGATTCCATAGCCCGCAAGGTAAAATCTGGGTCTCCGTGTGATCCAGCACCTCCGGAAGTCATGATGTTGGCATCCCAGGTTACTCTACCGATCATCATGGACCTCCTGAATGCCTCCATCATCTCTGGTACTGTTCCTCCTGCCTGGAAGCGGGCCATGGTTCGAGCCCTGCTAAAAAAAACTAATCTGGACCCTACTGATTTCAGTAACTACCGGCCGATTTCTCTACTCCCATGGGTGAGCAAAATTCTCGAGAGATACATCAGCCTTCATCTGGTGAATTTTCTCGAGAATAACCAGCTGTTAGACGCCACCCAGACGGGCTTCAGACCCAGACATGGAACAGAGACGGCCCTACTGGCAGTTACTGAGGAAACCAGAAAAATCTTGGATCAAGGGGGAGCAGTGGCAGTGATCCTCCTTGATCTAAGTGCGGCATTCGATACGGTCAGCCATGACACCTTGCTGAGCCGCCTCTCGAGTGTCGGAATAGTTGATGGAGCATGGCTATGGCTCAAATCCTTTTTGAGTGACAGATCCTTCCAAGTCTTTGATGGAGATACAGTATCCACGAGCAGACCTTTGAGGTGCGGAGTCCCACATGGCTCCTCCTTAAGCCCCGCGCTTTTTAACATCTACATGCGACCACTGGCCGAGATTGTCCGTCCGTTTGGGGTTAAAATAATTTCCTACGCGGACGACACCCAGCTAGTGGTCTCCTTGGCGCAGGAGGCAGCCCTGTCATCTCCAGGCGGGCTAACAAAATGCTTAGAGGAGGTAAAGGGATGGATGACTTCCTCTTCCCTTAAACTCAATGGGGACAAAACTGAGCTGATGCTCCTGGGCCCCACAAATCCCACCTTTTTCAGCTCCCTGTGGCCCTCTTGTTTAGGTACTCCCCCTATACCCAAGGACAATATTAAGAGCCTTGGGGTCTGGCTTGACAATACCCTCTCATTTAACACCCAGGCTACTAAACTCTCAGCTACCTGCTTCGGACTTCTTAGGATGTTGAAGAAAGTCCTCCCTCTTCTATCTGTGGAGGCAAAGCAGGTGGCCATTCAAGGCTTGATTCAGTCCCGTTTGGATTTTAATAATGTCCTTTATCTCGGGGCCCCAGAATACACTTTGCGCAAATTACAGATAGTCCAGAATTGTGCGGCTCGCACACTGCTCCAGCTGCCGCGCAGACAGTCAGCCAAACCTGGACTGAGCAGGCTGCATTGGCTTCCAGTGCGACAAAGAATCACCTTCAAGGCCATGTGTATTTCTCACCAGGCCTTTTGGGACACAGGACCGATGATCGTCCGGGACCTAGTTAATCAGTACCACCCTAGCAGGGACCTCCGCTCTAGCCAGGCATGGATGGCTACAGTCCCCAGAATAAAAAAGGTAAGAGCTGGCGGCAGGATGTTCACTTACAATGATGCCAAGATATGGAATTCACTCCCTTTTTATCTTAGGTCCAATTCCAACCTCCTCTCTTTTCGAAAACAGCTGAAGACTTTTTTGTTTAATGCCCCTCATTAACTTCCTGTTATTCTTTTTTCCCTCCTCTGGCAAGCAACTCACTCTGGCCTCTAGCGCTTGGACGCCTCTGGGCAGCAACCGCGCTATATAAATTGACTTTTCATTTCATTTCACACCTGCATACTTTCAGCCCCATCCTTGGTCATCTGTTTGCCTGCTCTCTAAGGACGATTACTCCACGAGTCTGTCCAGGCCGTTGAAGTTCAGTGAATGATCACATCTGTAATACTCCTGCACGATAGCAGTTCAATACCTTTAATTTTCTTTCTTTGAAATATAACTTTCATGCAATAATTCCAAGCCTCAGTCCTCCACCTAGGCAAGTATTATTTCAAGACTCCTATGAAACATACCCTCTTCCTGTCTGTATTGGTCAGCGGAGGCTGGTACCAATCGGGGGCAGAGAGGTGGCGGTAGCGGCCGGGGGTGAAATCAAATTAAAAAATGAATTCAACTTACCTGCTTGCTGCATCCTCCTTGCCGCTCCTTCGGGTCGTGTCTCTCCTACTCCTGCCGGCAGGAACAGGCAGCAGCCTGGGAGCACCGAGGCTCCTCTGAGCCAATCACAATGGTGCAATGCAGCGTTGTGATTGGTCTGAGCGCCATGGCTTGGCACTCAGACGGGGCATGGGGGCCTGGGCATGTTCTCCACAGAGACAGTAATGCAACCTGGGTGGAGAAGAGGGAAAGTGCGCATGAGTGTTATGGTCGGCCCGAGAGGACCTGCCAAACAGCCATGCGCATTTAGGAGTGGTGGCACACAACTCCTCGGCTGCTCCGTCAGCCCGCTCTGCCTTGCAAAGCTTAGCTGCCATGCTCTAAAAAGGAAAAAATAAAATGATAATAACTGAGGGGCATATCAGCAAGGGCCGGCGATAATTATCGCTAAGCGCACTTAGCGCTAGGATAATTATCGCCGGCTATCGTGGAATTTTATCGCTGAGATAGCGTGCTCTCAGCAACGCTTATCTCAAAAGCGATAAAATTCCTCGCGCTAACAGCCAAAAGTGAGATTATTGCTGGAAATCCAGCGATAATCTCACACATTTTGGCGTTAGCTTGCTGATAAGGCAGGGCAGACTTAGCCATACATTGGATATCATGGCTAAGTCAGGGTGAAAGCAGGTGTAAGGAAAGTAGTGTTAACTGTGGTTAGCGCTACTTTTCTTATCGCTATGCCTGTTAGCGATTCCCTTGATAATTGGAGAAATGTCGGTTAGCGATATTTCTCCAGTTATTTTGGGACGGAACGCCCACTTTGCATCTCATTCGAGATGCAAAGGTGAGCGTTATGGGAAAGGGAGCTGAAGCAAGGAATCACGCGTTAGCTTGACCTTGCTGATTAAGCGATAAAATTATCGCCGCTTTTCGTCCGAAAATGAACGCTAAAGCGGCGATAATTTTTCATCGCCAGCTTCCCTGATATGCCCCTGATATGCCCCTGAGTTATTATCCATTTACTTTTTCTTATACTGCTGAGGAAAAACAGTGAGGCAGAGCCCCTCCGCGGCCGCCACTGCTGTTGGTACACAGAATTTTTTTTAATCCGGTAAACAGACATTAGCATTCTTTGGGTATTTACTGGAATTTTATTTGAAATATTAAACAACTGGTTCTTCCCAGAGGCATTTTGGAGTGTTAAAGTATTTCTCTTATACGTGTTCTTACATGCTTTTGTGAGTTAGCATCAATCCATCTGTAATGGAAATATAATAGGAATATACAGGGTATACTTATATATAGGTAGTGCAAGTAGAAAGGATCACGCTCGCTTTGCACTTTTACTAATAGGGAGTTGTTGGGACAGATTCAGAAAGGCATGTAAGAGTACGTAAAATAGTTCTCTGTTAGTACAACATCCCATCCTCATAACTGCTTATGTGAATCAGCCCCAAATATTCAGCTGTAGTCTGCAGCTCGGAACACTCCAAGCTGTAACTAGCTCTGGACCTCTGGAGGGGTGGACAGGAGCTCAGGATCCGCCATTTGAGCTCAGCAGCACATCCACCTCTAAAGGGTGGACAACCGGTCTGAATCCTCAAGGCAGGCGTTGCGATGGAGCAGCAGTACCCACACTGGCTCTCCTTCCAGAGATGCAAGGCCTGCCTTGACGATGCACATGTGCAAGGGATACTGTGTTGGGCACTGGGGAGGGCAGGACCAAGAGGACGGAGAGGAGCGGTATCAATTTGTGGCGCCTCCCTCTGAATGGGTGGGACTTAACGGGGATGAGACGCCAAAGGTGCTTGATATCGGTTTGTTTTTAGTAAAAGAAAGAAAGGGTCCATGGTCAGGTGGGAGCGCACCCCCAACTGAGGACTGGAACTCCCAGGGGACTCAGGCAGGATGTTTCGAGGTCTGAGTTATTCATTTGGGGAGCGAGCGATCGCTTTTCTGCTGGGGTTAACACTGCATTACAATGAAGTAATCAAGTATGAATGGCCAACAAGAGGATAATAAATGCTGTTGAAATGGAATAGAAAAATAACAAAATTGGCTATACTGGGCTAGAGTTTAGCCACTGAGTGGAAGTATTAAGGATGAACGGACGTCTGCCATGCTGACGCTCGAATTGAGAGTAATGAAAAATATTATTAATTTAGCCCATTAGTACTAAGAAATATCGACCAAGGACGATTTATAAGAATGTCGCTTGGTAGGGATTGTGCGGATTCAAAGAGACAAATAAGGAGGATCATGAGGCTCCGTTTACAGAAAACGGATTGAGCATCGTGAGGCACATTTGAGGGAACATAACCTGTAAATACCGGTTTAGAAAAAAACAAGCAGTTGATGAGATATTTGCACAAGGTGACCCCAGGACGTTTTGGTTAAAGGTGACAAAGTGATTTAGCAAGAACGAAATTTAATAAAATTAGGCGGTCCATGCGGAATCAAGGATTGAGTTACTTGTCAAACTTTACAAATTGCACAAGGTGACCCCAGGGCATATTGGATAATGGTGACAAAGTGATTTAGCGAGGAAGAAGTTTGATAAAATGTGGAGGTCCCTATGGAATCATGGATTGATTTACTTGACAAACTTTACAGCTTCACACCCGGTACAAGCCAGGATGGGAGAGTGTTGAGCTGAGACAAGGGTTTAATTGATAAACTGTTGTAAGGTAACATGGCGTATATTAGTATACACTTGAAAATTAGCAACGCAGTACTGACAGATGGGATATCAAATGTTGTAATTAAAAATGATTTGGCTTTTTAGTCACAAATGGCTTTAACTCTTTTTTTAATAAGTGGCATCAAAATGAAGTATTTGTGTGTCATGGAGGGTGTCTAGAATGAGGACAGTCTTTAAGAAAATGATTAAAAAGGAGGACCCTTTGTACTACCTAATGTACTTATTAGATGCAACCTTCTAAACATCTGGTAAAATAATACAGATGTTGTGGAATGAAGAGAAGTTATTAAATATAATCATGTTGGAGTGTCTCTACCCTGTTCTCAGATTGATTCAAATGTTTACCTTTTGTTATATCACCCGACAGACCACTGTTGATAGAAATGTGTAAACATTCTTTGTGGACTTTTGGGTGACTTTGGATGCTCCTGCGTGTGGAACACACTTGTGTTGATAGGCTTAAAGCTGTTTGTTGGTCCTACTTGAGGACTTCCACAGTGGTCATCTTGAGTGGGAATGGCATGATGCTGGAGGTGGGTTGAATTACTTCAAGGATGCTGGTTCACTGGGGCACTTCTTTTTGCCCTTTTCTAGGAAGATTTGTGTCTGTTTTTTTCAAAAGCCAAAGCATTCCCTCCTAAGGTTTTAGGTAAATTCTAAAACATCTTAGTATATGCTAATAATTAAAGTCTTCTAGATTGTTTGTTAAAGGGTCTACAATGTTAATAATACATATTATGTAAGCATTAAAAAGTTAATTGTCTAATAGTTAGCCACTCTAACACTAAACCTTTGTCTTTTGACAGTAGAAAACTAAACATAAAAAAGGAGGTGGCACACCAGAAATCCATTACAGACTCATCTTTATGAAGAGCTGGTGTAGGAAGGCGCACACGGATCAGCATGTCGAGGATGCTGTAGTTGCCGTAGCTGGTTTATGTTGGCTGAAATGGATGTTCAGAGGGCACACTGTAAGTCATTGTCTGAGGACTAAAAAAAATAAAGTTCTAATTGTTATTTATGGTGGGGCGGCTCTACTTTTGGAGGGGCATCTGAGTTTTAAGGATCCACAGGGCTGGTATTTAAAAACAGATTTTTCCTTACTGAAGCGCCTCACAAGACAAGGAATTTGCACTGAATTGGGACAGAGTAATTTAAATGCTATGGGTGAGGTCTTAGGGATGGGGTTTATATGCTGTTTGATTAATAAGACCGCTTCTACATTAGTAGATATGGCGTGATGGGAAATATTAAAAAGCGAACATTTGTGAGCGGGCTTGAAAGTGAAAATTAGAATATCTCCGCAGAAGAAATAATTTGTTACTTAAGATTGCATTAAAACTTGAATGGGCAGTTGATAAATCTCTAATGGGAATTACATTGCGACAAATGATGTACTGGATGCTCATGTAAAATCATAATTAGAAGTCTTGGGCAGAATGTACTAATTTCTCAAACAAATGTCTTGCACATCGGGCACCGTGAGGCCTTTGTTAAATGTTAGAATGTTGATGTTCCATGCTTATACCAGCCATTAGTGCACGGAACATGGCATTGTTTTCAATGGAGCGCGCTACATTTCAATGTTCTAATCATAGACAGCCCTTTTTACATGTAGTTATAGTTTAATATGCCTACCAGGGAAATTGTAGCTCTCTTTGGTTTGTTTTATTGAAAGTTTTTAAGTGGCTTTTGAAGTAGTGTATTCTGTTCTTCTCTTTATGGATATTAAGTTACATAACAAAGCACTTTAAATAAGTGGTAAAAGGAGCGCAAGAGCAGCCGCAGCAAACCCTAGCTTCAGAAGCTAGTTTCTAGCTCTAGATCGTCTAACAAAGGGACATGTAAACATTTATAGTGAAGCAGCACTCCACCAGCAGGGAGTGGCTCGGAAGTGGCCCTTGGCTAACAAAGGGACATGTAAGCATTTATAGTGAAGCAGCTCTCCACCAGCAGGGAGTGGCTCGGAAGTGGCCCTCGGCTAACAAAGGGACATGTAAGCATTTATAGTGAAGCAGCTCTCCACCAGCAGGGAGTGGCTCGGAAGTGGCCCTCGGCTAACAAAGGGACATGTAAGCATTTCTAGTGAAGCAGCTCTCCACCAGCAGGGAGCGGCTCGGAAGTGGCCCTCGGCTAACAAAGGGACATGTAAGCATTTTTAATGAAGCAGCTCTCCACCAGCAGGGAGTGGCTCAGAAGTGGCCCTCGGCTAACAAAGGGACATGTAAGCATTTATAGTGAAGCAGCTCTCCACCAGCAGGGAGTGGCTCGGATGTGGCACTAAAGAAGCAGGGAACCGACTCAAAGCCTTCAATCCAGCCAGTCCATACAGCATTAATGTATTTAATGTATTTAATGATCAGTCCACTCCCGCCCTCATCTCATGTGCAAGCACTGAGACGAGGAACCTAATACTTGGGGCAATGAGGATTACTAGTAAGTAGTATGGCCAATTTCCCTCTAAGCCCAGTCCGACACTCACCGCAGTTCACTGTGACAAGCGATTGCACATTCCAATGCTTCTGAATGTTGCTGCAGGTTATGTAAGAATCTAGCAATATTAAAAAGAAGTGACGCCCGTCGAAGCAAGTTTCCGAGAGAGTCGGCGCAAGCCACCAATGCTCAGCTCCTCCAAGCGGTGGAGCCGGAACAATTTTCAGAGAGGGGGTGCTGCCATGAATGTACTTCACTGAGGTCGGAGGGAATGTGAAAATCCAGAGGCCACATTCACCACTGGCCACATGCCACAGTCTTACCATGTTCCTGCTGAATGGGCGGGGTGTATTTACTAATGCACCCCGCCCGTTCAGCAGGAACATGGTAAGACTGTGGCATGTAGCCAGTGGTGCATGTAGGAGCACGCTGTTGAAAATATGTTACTAAGTCTTTGTGTGGTCACTTCAAGTGGAGTGGTGTGGCTCACTGGTTAGAGGCAGCAGACCTGGAAGCAGAGGACGGCCCGGGACCAGGGTTCAATTCCTGACACGGCAGGGTCGTCGACCAGGGCCAGCAGACTTGATAATTCTTGCCTTGGTGCCTACTCTAACCAGGGATCACACTCGGCAACTCTGGGCATTAGCTTGCCTCATCTCCACAACGGACGCCCACATTTGCCAGGGATGCCTGGTTTCACCTTGGAGATACCCAGGAGGGACCATCTCACAGGGATGGCCAGGACGGATTCCCCAGCGGTCTACAGCGCCAGGACACCTCAGGGCAGCAGTACGCTTTACAAGACACATACATTTACATACAGCACAGTTCCATTTAAATGGCTGCTGCATTTGCACAGACATGCAGTTTTACTGATAAAACTATGTAGCGCACAAAGGATGATGGCGGAAATCAGGTTTCAGTGACTATCATTTGCACAGTATTAAGTGAAGTGAATAGATTTGTTTTATGTGCATCATTTGTGTCTTACAAATTGCTGACATATTTGTACAGTCCATTTACAGGTATTTTTTTTTTTAGTTTTGTATAGCACGAACTGGACCCGAAGGTATCAGGTATTAGACAGCTTTACATGAGCACCAGTCGCGTTACAGACGGACACATTTATTTTTGTAAGGCTTAGGAAGATTAAGTGATTTTCTCAGAATCACTGGATGTTTAGCGTGTTGCTGAGAATTGAACCCGGTTCCCAAGATTCGAGGCCGACCGCCCTAGCTGTTGGACAATTAAAAAAATTTATATTGAAAAAAAATTAACATTCTACAACTTTTTCTTTCAAACTAACTAACACAAGCAAGGTTTTGTACAGTTCAGTTTTTTAAAAATTCTCCTACTTTGCATTAAAGAAAGAAACGTAAACACCAATGCCATGTTAAAAGAATAAGCGGCAATTTGCCACAAGAAATAGCCCGGCATTTGACCTCTGTCTTTGTACTCCCAGCCAACGCAACACGATAAGAAAACGAAAATAAAAGGCGTCTTTACTGGTCATTCACCTTCTCAACTCCAGCAAGGACATTTTGGAGGTGTTGCTCCCCCTTTACCCCTCTACTTCTAGCGCCAATGCCTCCCTGCCTGCGCTTCTGCGCGCCCACACAAAGAACGGGGAGGGCTGAGGAGCGCGGCTGACATCTTTGTTATTTCGCCGGAGACCGCGATTCTCTCAGGATGAGGAGTGTACAATGGACCACATTGCTGAATCGCTTCAGTCTCTTCCGCGCGTCGCCATGGAAACTACAATTTTTCCTGTTTGACGATTATTTCCACACCGCTGATTTCTTTCTTACGGTTGCTATCAAAACAGCACACGCGCACCTCACAGAATTGGAAGCAGCGGGGCTCGGCACCGCTGCTCTTTATTAAAAAAAGAACAGTATTTACCAAATGTCAGTCACTTGCCTTGTAGCCCTAATTTATTTTCCTTCGTAATAAACGCGAAAGCTGCAATATTTTCTTTTTTAGTCCAGAAAATATCTTATTAATAATTTCACAAAACGAAATGGAAATTCCCGACGGGACGAAACACATACAAATACTCCCGGTATAGGGGTTCCGTTCTTTTAGAGTGCACAGTCTCTTGTGGAATACAAAAAATGGAGGAAGGAAGGGAGGGAGGGGGGTGAGGGAAAGAGTAGAGAAGAGGGAGAGGGGCATTCTACATTAGATGCTGCCGTGCTCCTTCGTTACTAGCACCCCAATACTTAGGAAAAGTCGTCACCCTCATGCGTCATAAATGGATATAAGGTCTGACGTCATTGGTGAATGTTCCTCACCTAAGTACACGCTCCCTTAGTCGCATGTCTGACAGGGACCACTCTTTTCCATGGTCCAATGTCACAAATTCCACACCTCAGAAAAGCACTGTCTGGCATTGGACCACCCCCTTTGCTGAAACGCCCCAAACGGAGTGGCCCCACCCATCCCATGGCCTCGGTTGTTCAGAAACAGCTTCCGCTCATTGCCCGGATCCTGTTACCAGGTTCTCCTAGAAGGAGACCTTCCACCAATCAGTTAGAGGCAGGTTCCTGGTAACAGGTTCCTGGCTACCCTGGGCTCCTTAGAGCAGCGCCCTCTATGGCGCACAGGCAGCAGCCGCAAGGGAGCCCCACAACTCATTAGAAGTGGCACCCTCACCCTCCTTGGCACATGCCCTCACAAACCAGCATCATACTCAAGTCTGAGATGGAAACAGTCATACCACGGACTACCGTAAGGCGCTACGATGCCATACTAACAGCAGCTTGTTCACTACTTAAAGGTTAATTAACAATAACAACACAAAAAGGCTGGACTAGCGATGGATAGCTCAAAACACATTGCATTAATACATTTTGTGCACTAAATGGATCCCTCCCAACATGAAACACCACTTAAGTGGCCAGGCCCCCTGGTGGTGCCATGTGCCGAAAGGTACCCATGCATCTCTGCATTAGGAAGATGTGCCTCTTTGAAGGGCAGCAACACTGCGGCCCCTTGAGAAGGTCACCGAAGGGTTATTTGTAGCAACCTCCTTGAGCAAGACCTCCTCTTAGTCAGCCAGGAACAAACCCACTAGCTTCGAATCTTCACTCCAGGAGTAAACAAGGGAACAGTGAATTATGAGGGGACGCCACATCACGCCATAAAGTTATAACACCCCCCTCCTTTCTAAGCAGAGCACAAGGTAAACAGTTTAAAGAAAAGAAACAGTGCAAAACTTGAATATATCCATTTGGGAAAAGTTACAGCTTCCGGGTTGATGATAAGAAGTAAACAGAAAAGCAGCATTAAGGAAAGTTATCAATGCACACAATCCGCCAAGTACAAGAGTGGTGAACGGCGTCTCTGTGCATGGTTCATACCTACATCTTCACTCTCCATGGCAACCCCCGTCTGTCGCCCAGACTACCCCGCTTCCTCCAACAAGAACCCATCTCCTCTCTTCCCATTTATAGTTGGCTTAATTTCACCTCCCATCATCATGAAACTGCTGCACTCATCGATCGGTGATGTTCTCACCAGTGTCAGTGGTGTTTCTTCCAGTAGCGGCTCGTGAAGGGAGTGCTGTGGGGTGGTGAGACGGGGCGGGGGAGGGGCAGGATGGGGTAAACTACGGAATATGGCCGAGCAGAGGTAAGTAAACAAAAAAAAAACGAATTTCGTTGTGCACACTGCATCACATTTGGCAATGCAGCGCGCGCAATGAAATTTGTTTTATTTATTTATATGTTTACTTACCTCTGTTCGGCCCTATTCCGTAGTTCACTATGCCCACCCTGCTCCATCCCCGCCCCACCTCACTGCCCCGCAGCACTACCTCCACGAGCCGCTACTGGTTTCTTCACTACATTTTGGCGACGAGGATGGGATACGAACTTGCACGTGCAAAGCATATTGGATTCTGATGGATACAACATAATGGCTTAAAGTTATAACAATAACACAATCTAGAAAGCCTTTCAAATTGGGATTCTTCTCGTGTCACGATGCCGCAGAGAGAGGGTTGTAGCCCGTTGCGGGACTAGGCATCCCGTCATGAGGAAAATCCCAAAGATGAAGCATGCCACCAATGGTGGGTGAGGGAGACCCCAAGGGACGCTAAAGACTTTCTCTGGATATCCCCTCTCACTCTTGATCATAGTTCAGACCCAAGGGTTCTGTATTGTGTTATCAATAGTAGAATGGAGAGCTGACCCTCACAGGTCTTAAATATTCTCACGTACCCCCCTTTCCCTCCTGTGTGTATAATGTAATAGAGGCATTACACTCTGCATGGAAATGCTGGTCTTTGTGTTACATTGCCTGGCAGGGAGGTCTGTTTGTTTTGGTAAACATCGAGAAATGGCTTTATAGGAAAAGACTGGGTCTTAAGAGTAAAATAGCAAAGTAAATATATCAGGATTCAAGCCTTCTGTTTCTGTCTCTTCTCTCAAAAAGAGTTAGCCCTGTGATGTCATTAATGGTATTATGTGTGCCCGGTCTCGTATAAGGCTGTTCAACATAGAACCCGAGAGTTGATTGCATCCATGTTAGAATTTGAGGATATGCGCACAAGATAAATTTACATACAATTGAGCTACGTGTAACACAATTGCATAGTCAGTGGCTATCATGATAATATGGCAAGCATCTGTGCCAACTGGACTAGTGCTGGACACCCCAGTTGAAAATGGAACTACTGCCCTCTTAAAAGATGAACCCTTTCACTGCCCTTAAGGTGTAACTGCCCTTAAGGTGTATGCACATGCCATAAAATGCATAGGAATGCATAGACACACTGATAGCGAAAAGAGCACACAGGAGTCCTGAAATGTATTGAAGTTGTTTTACATTACAGTATGTCGTGAATTATTTCCTTCTGTTCTTCGCAGGCGTCATGATGGTCAGAGATGCATTCCATGCATTAAATAGGCATTAAAGACATCTGAGCAGCTGAGCCAGGAGGATCTCGAAAGCGTTTCCTGACCTGGTGGGTTCATGCACTAGGTGCATATCCAGAGTGCTATATGCACATTGAGCCTTCTCAAGGCGCACTTTGGAAAGCATCCCTTTGAAGAGGACGCCTCATGCGCACGCACACAAGCACACTCCACCCTTGTTTCCGTCACAGGTGATCTGCGCAATACTTTGCTCAGTGGTAAAAATGAGGGGCAATTGGCAGAAGTATTCAGGAGTATGGAAGGTGGTCCTATGGTGTACTTGTTTACGTGCGCTTGTATACCTCTGTAAATCACCCCTAAAACTCCAAGTCCAACTACCTATTGGGGTGCATAGTTTGTACAGTCTTTCATGATTACGACGTTTTGTAACCAAAATGCCTTAGTGAATCGGCCGCAAAAAGTGCAGAGCTCCAAACCTAACCATGTTATACGCATTTATAATGGTCTTTTTCTGGATCGCATGAATCAAAGCTCAAACAGTACAATCTAAAGTCTCCAGAGTGACAGAGACGCCGCACTAAGGGAAGCCTTATTTACATTAGTTTTGAAGGGTGCTGGATGAGGCACGCCTTGTCAGATTTGGGCAATCACTCATCTTTTCTGTGCTACTCGCCATTGATATGCAGCACATTTTCCTTTATAGGGTCCATCCAGTACAGACACAAACTATTCTCTCTACCTGTTCCCGAACAGCTAACAATAACCAGCGGTAGGCGTTCTAGAATGTTCCTTCCATGATGCCTGCTCTGGATTTGAGATGCATTTTGCAATCACTGAACAGCTAGCAATCAACAGCAGTAGGCGTTCTAGAATGTTCCTTCCATGATGCCTGCTTTGGATTTGACATGAATTTTGCAATCACTGAACAGCGAACAATCACCAGCAGTTGCCGTTCTAGAATGTTCCTCTGAAGATTCCTGCTCCGGATTTGAGATGCATACTGACATCTCTGAACAGCTAACAATCACCAGCAGTAGGCGTTCTAGAACGTTCCGTCCATGATGCCTACTTCGGATCTGAGATGTATTGTGACATCACTGAACAGCTAACAATCCTCGGCGGTAAGCCTTCTAGACTGTACCTTTGACGATGCCTGCTCCACATTTGAGATGCATTGTGCAATCACTGAACAGCTAACAATCACCAGCAGTAGGCATTCTAGAATGTTCCTTCGAAGATGCCTGCTTCAGATGTATTGTGACATCACTGAACAGCTAACAATCATCATCAGTAGGCGTTATAGAATGTTCCTTCGATGATGCCTGCTTCGGATTTGAGATGTATTGTGACATCACTGAACAGCTAGCAATCATCAGCAGTAGGCGTTCTAGAATGTTCCTTGCTTTGGATTTGAGATGCATTTTGCCATCACTGAACAGCTAGCAATCATCAACAGTAGGCTTTCTAGAATGTTCCTTCCCTGATACCTGCTTTGGATTTGAGATGCATTTTGCTATCAAAGAGCAGCTAGCAATCATCAACAGTAGGCATTCTAGAATGTTCCTTCGATGATGCCTGCTTCAGATGTATTCAGATGTATTGTGACAACACTCACCGGTCTGCGTCAATAAGAAGCATTTCGGGGCACCAAGGAAGTCATGGTGCATTAATGGCACTGATTTTGTGTCTTGGAGAAGTGTGAAGTTTGTGGGCCCTTTAAATAGGTTAGTCGCAAGAGATAGCCTACCTGTTCACTTGAAATTAATAGAGTCCTATGCACGCATGCTAAAAGAGTTCTTTTTATAGGATCTCGTAGGAAATTAATAGTCGCTAATGGGTGGCCCACTGTATTGTCAATGGCTGTAGACGCTGTGAAGTTATGAGGTATCTAACTGCGAGCTTCTCAGGTGGATGGTAAGCACCATAGGGGTCATGGCAACAACTCGAGGCAGCCCATTCACTGGATGGCATTAGAGGTGTAATAACGTGTACACTCACCTCAACCTAAGCTTGGAGCGTCATCACACCAGGCCCGGCTCCAGGAATTTTTATTTGGGTGGGCCACGGGTACATTCCGGTGGGCCATTGCTGGCCCGATTTATCGCTTATATATCCAATCTAGCAAGGCCTGCTTCTGGGCCCTCCTTTATCTCTCCTTAGTCTTACAATAAAACGCACTCTTTTCCAAGTCTCTTTCAAAATTGTATCACTCTCAAAAAGTGTTTTTTTTTCTATGTAATGTCCCTTTGATGGGAAGAGGAGGTTTCTAAGGTGGGAGTATCAAGCAAGTGACACTACTCGGGCTCCCTCTGTGCGAGCCTTCTGGGAGACACCCTCTTCATTACTACCTCTACCTGACCCCTGACTCTGCAGCGTGCTCCCTCACAGGCTTGATTATCCACTTTTCTACCAGCCCTCTCCATTACACCTTATCTCACAGCTGACCTTGGGCCCCAGCCCCATATCAGCCACCATTCAGTTCCACTTTCATTATTCCCAGTAAAAAACAATAGTAAAATCACCTTCAAACTTGAAACATTGAATATAGCAGTAAATGTAATTAGCATGCATGTTAAAGCATGCTCCACAGTTGTCCTTTTCACCTGACTGTTAATTAAATGAACAAAAACAGAAAGGCCATGAAGGCTTTAGTGCTGGTGCAAAAGTCTTTTTGACCTCTTTTTTGACCTCTTTTTTGACCTCTAGATAACTTAACTACCACCCTACAACAGTGCCCTTCATCGCTCCATAGCCACTCCCCCTCATGGCCTCCTCCTCAGACTCCCCAACTACCACCCTCCACCAGTGCCCCTCATCTCTCCGTAGATCTCCCACACCCCATGACCCCCTCATCGGATTCCCTCACTGCCACCCTCCATCAGTGCCCCTCATCCCTCTGTAGTCCCCCCCACTCCATGACCTCCTCCTCAGATTCCCTCACTGCCATCCTACACGAGTGCCCCTCATTACTCTGTAGCCCCCCCACCCCATGACCTCCTCCTCAGATTTACCCACTGCTCCCTCCACCAGCGCCCCTCATCTCTCTGTAGTTCCCCTCCAACCCATGACCTCCTCCTCGGATTTCCTCACTGCCACCCTCCATCAGTGCCCCTCATCCCTCTGTAGTCCCCCCCACCCCATGACATCCTCCTCGGCTTCCCTCACTGCCACCATTCACTAGTGCCCCTCATTACTCTGTAGCCCCCCCACCCCATGACCTCCTCCTCAGATTTTCCCACTGCTCCCTCCACCAGCGCCCCTCATCTCTCTGTAGTTCCCCTCCAACCCATGACCTCCTCCTCGGATTTCCTCACTGCCATCCTCCACCAGTGCCCCTCATCTCTCTGTAGTCCCCCTCACCCTATGACCTCCTCCTCAGATTTCCTCACTGCCACCCTCCACCAGCGCCCCTCATCTCTCTGTAGTTCCCCTCCAACCCATGACCTCCTCCTCGGATTTCCTCACTGCCATCCTCCACCAGTGCCCCTCATCTCTCTGTAGTCCCCCTCACCCTATGACCTCCTCCTCAGATTTCCTCACTGCCACCCTCCACCAGCGCCCCTCATCTCTCCATAGTTCCCCCCACCTGTGACCTCCTCCTCGGATTCCCTAACTGCCACCCTCCACTAGTGCCTCTCACCCATCTGTAGTTCCCCCACCCCATGTCCTCCTCCTCGGCTTTCCTCACTGCCACCCTCTACTAGTGCCCCTCATTTCTCCATAGCCCCCCCATGACCTCCTCCTCGGATGTCCTCACTGCCACCCTCCACCAGTGCCCCTCATCTCTCTGCAGTTCTCTCCCACCCCATGACCTCCTCCTCAGATTCCCTTACTGCAACCCTCAATCAGCACCCCTCATCTCTCCGTAGTTCCCCCACCCTGTGACCTCTTTCTCGGACTCCCTCACTGCCCCCCTCCACTAGTGCCCCTCATCCCTCTGTAGTTCCCCCCATCCCATAACCTAATCCTCAGCTTCCCTCACTGCCACCCTCCACTAGTGCCCCTCATTTCTCGATAGCTCCCCCACCTGTGACCACCTCCTCGGATTTCTTCACTGCCACCCTCCACCAGTGCCCCTCATCTCTCTGTAGTTTCCCCCCACCCTGTGACCTCCTCCTCGGATTCCCTCATTGCCATTCTCCACTAGTGCCCCTTATCTCTCTGTAGTCCCCTCCATTCCTTGACCTCCTCCTCGGATTCCCTCAATGCCACCCTCCACCAGTGCCCCTCATCTTTCTGTAGTCCCCTCCACCTCGTGACCTCCTCCTCGGATTCTCTCACTGCCACCCTCTACTAGTGCCCCTCATCTCTCCATTGCCCCTCTCTCATATGCATTTAATTTGTTGTATAGCGCTACTCATATCAGTGTAGGGTGTCACAGTACTTTACATCACGCACACATTACACAGAGACAATAAATCAGTCTACGGGGAATGTCACAAAAGCCAATGAGGATTACAAGGTGTAGAAATCACCTCATCCATACTGGTGGGCAATATATTTTACAGGGGTTTGGTCTGGAGAAGCACAAACTCAGGATTTAAAGAGTACTCCAGTGGTTGGGGGTGGGCTTTACTGATAAAGATGTATAACTGCCCAAACAAACTCTTTTTAGTAACATTAGAATAATTAAAGAATGGAGAAGTTCTAACTATATCACAACACAAAATAGCGAAGTTTGTATGCAGCTCTTTGATGACAGTTCATAGGTCACTGTCCTATGTTAGGAAAGTAGGTTCTGAACTGCAAGTAACACAAGGATATCTGTGACAGTGGTAGTAACCCACTGAGCTATTCCCATAAAATTCTGTTTATCTGCCTTTAAAAACTACCAGCAGACAAATGGTTGCTCTGTAGCAGGATCGTTAATCATCAGTTATCTGAACAGTTTTTATTGTTGTTGTACATCGGTGGCAGATTCACTGCGTGGGCCAAGGCTAATGTATGGGTGGGCCGGGCCCGCCTGGCCCACCCTCTAGAACCGGGACTGCTTCACACACAACCAGTGCTTAATTTCAGCCCGTGGTTTCCAGTACTCAGCACCCTCGCTTAATTATAAAAACTGGCGATTGTGACAGTCTACCACAAGGTGGCGCTGTCTGGCTCATTTAGAGATGACCGCCAACAACAGTTATTTATTAATACAATATACATTTAAAGAATGCATATTACCTGCTGCCCAAGCCTTCTTATAGCTTTGTGGGCCTGAAATAGTACGAATGTTCACTCTTTTAGGTGTGTGATGTTTAGTAGTTGTGTTGTTACTATCATAATCATTATTATCTAAACTGCTCTTTTTTGGGGTGTCATTTGTGTAGGTTTAAGTTGTTTTACAGTTGGGAAAGTAATCGCTTTCCTCGTATTTATGGACACTGTTTCTAGTCATTAAAAAACGTGTGATCACCTAATGCATTCTGGGTGTTGTAGTCTTGCTTTGCTTCCAGTGAACTAATTCGACAAGCACACGTAGAAACGATGGGGCCAATTCACACAATCATTTAGGAATACCAGAGGTCATACTACGGAAGGACTCTTTTCCATTCTTTTACATGCCATTGTAAGTTGACCTCAACGATTGGGTGAAAAGTTCAGGACACTAGTTCCTATATGTGATAGTGCTTGCACTTCGTACTGTTATACTACTTACATTTCCAACGTTTGACACTGCTTACATTTCGTACGCATGTATCTGTTTGCATGCTACATATAGTTGTCAGCTACGTGCACTCTTGTATCATTTTAAACGTAATATTAGAAAGGCTACAGAGGGGTGCTGCCCGTCCAACACCCCCAATCGTTGAAGGGACAGCTACATCCCCGCAGAACACACCATATTGTATCACATGCATGTCCCATGTTAAAGGTACATGGAGATACATGGAGAGGAACAGCCCCTCTCACTTTTCTTCCCAGCCAATCACTTTACAGGTGAGACAGCCCTGGTTAATCTGTCCAGGTGACGCTGCCGGACGTCCCACACAGAGGGAGGGGGTCATTGGGCCAGGGATTTCATAGGTATGCAAAATAAAGGGTTACATTGAACTGATTCGGCCGAAAATCGGCGATAATTTTATCGCCTAATTAGCAACGTCACGCTAACGCTTGAAACCTTGCATTAGCACACAAATTCCTAACGCCCAGCTTTGCATCTCTAATGAGATGCAAAGTGGGCGTTCCTGACCTGACATGACAGGAGAAATGTCGCTAAGTGACATTTCTCCTATCATCAAGCCCCACGCTATGAAGCATAGCGGCAAGAAAAGTAGCGATAACCCCTGTTATCGCTACTTTCCTTACGCCTGCTTCAGGACTGACTTAGCCATGATATCCTATGGAAGGTGGATATCATGGCAAAGTTTGTGAGGCCCTATCAACAAGCTAACGCCACATTTTGTGAGATTATCACTGGGTTTCCAGCGATAATCTCACGTTAGGCCGTTAGCGCTAGGATTTTTATCGCTTTTGAGATAAGCGTTGCTAATAGCACGCTATCTCAGCGATAAAAATCCACGTTAGCCGTCGATAATTATCCTAGCACTATGTGCGCTTAGCGATAATTATCGCCGGTTGTTGCTGATATGCCCCATAGTAAGTAAAAGTGTTTATATAGTGAAACCTGGAAAGGAAGCAAGGGGCGCTGAACAACGTGGCAAGACCCCAACCCGGGACAAGATTCAAGGTCATTATAGAGACCGTCCTATCTGGGCAGGCAGGTACGGTTGGGGAAAATGTATGGATCTGTATGGACCTGGAAATACCAAAGTCTGTGTGGTGGGACACTGGGGTGTCCGCCCTCCCCCAAAAGCACCAGAGAGCAGAGAGTACAGCGCTCGCAGTCACTCAGAGGTGCCTGCACCACAAGCATCCTGATACCTCTACAGTCCATGCCATGACCTCTGACCCCCCGACTGCACAGACCATCACACGCTTAAAAGGGCTACTTGATGTGGGTAGAGACATTAAGACTGGGGTTGTGGTGTTGGGTATCTGAACAGGTCATTTGAAGCTAAATGTGTCTATGGGGAACTACACTGACCATTCAAGGCAATTCTGCATCTCTGGGGAGGGAATGCCCTGGCATGTGAGACTATACTCACTCAATCAATCAGTACTTGTAGAGAGCGCCACTGTCACCCCTGGGTGTATCTGGCGTTTGGTTGAGATGTCTCCATCTAAAAGCGAGGTCTTGTGGAAACGGCAGGAAGAGGGAAGAAACAAGCAGAAAAAGCAAAAGAGAGGGCTTAAAAACGAGCAGAGAGCTAAAACAGAGGGCAGAAAAGTGAGCAGAAAAGGTCAAAACAGAGGGCAGATTAACAAGCAGAAGAGGCGGAACAGAGCAAGAAACGAGCATAAGAGCTACAAACCGAGGGCAGCAGGTAGAAAGCAGCAGAGGGTACTGGACTGTGGGCAAGGTGGAGAGGAGAACTGTAGCAGGGGGATTGGCACGAAGACCTAGCAAGGCAAGACTGCACAGGGCATGTGAGGACATACCTAGATGCTCTAAGGTTGCACTTGGTATTTTATAGCAGGTCTGCACATGGGGAGGGGGTACGCGACTACAGGGCTTTCCCCACGAGGCAGTGCTGAGCATCACACCAGAGCGCGTGCATCTATTCTGCTGCAGCTGTCAGTGTGCCGCAGCAAACTACTGACGTGAGTGACCGTGTGATGTTTGCATGCATCTATTCTGCTGCAGGTGTCAGTGTGCCGCAGCAAACTACTGACGTGAGTGACCGTGTGATGTTTGTGCCCTGTGGCTTGATGCTCGTTCCTGGCCATTTGATGGTTGGGTATTAGGGGGCATATCAACAACAACCGGCGATAATTATCGCTCAGCGCTCTTAGCGTGAGGATAATTATCGCCGGCTAGCGTGAATTTTTATCGCTGAGATAGCGTGCTATTAGCAACGCTTATCTCAATAGCGATAAAAATCTACACGCTAACAGGCTAACGTGAGATTATCGCTGGAAACCCAGCGATAATCACACGTTACCTTGTTGATAGGGACAGGCAAACTTAGCCATGATATCCTCCTTCCATAGGATATCATGGCTAAGTCAGAAAAATACCAGACGTAAAAAAGCAGCGTTAACCGCGGTTAGCGCTGCTTTTTTTGTCTCTAACAGGGTTAGCGACATTCTTGATAATAGGAGAAATGTCGCTTAGCGACATTTCTCCTATTATTTTACTCTGGAACGCCCCCTTTGCATCTCATTAGAGATGCAAGGGGAAGCGTAGAGTAAAAGGGTGCTAAAATGCAAATTTGCGTGTTAGCACCCTGTTGTTGATAGGGCGCTAGTTTTATCTCTGCTTTTTTGGCTTTTAAAGCCAAAAAAGCAGAGATAAAGCCCTTGTTGATATGCCCCTTGATTTTTGATGCTTGAGGGTAGGCGTTTAATGGTTGTGACTCGGCATTTGAAGGTGTGTATGGGCATTTCATGTTTGTGACCCAGCATTTGAGGGAATGCATGGGCACTTAAGGGTTGGGACTCAACATTTGAGGGAGTGCATGGGCACTTAAGGGTTGGGACTCAACATTTGAGGGTGTGCATGGGCATGTGTCTGTATTTGGACCATAAAGGGGCATTCCGGGATATGCCAGGTTACTCAGCTACATACCAATGAATTAAAGATGGTATTTAACTAGGGAAAGAAAAAGGGAATGTAGGAGGGGAGGCGGCAGAAGGAGGTAACAGGAAAGAGCTGAAGACAGCGAGGAAAGAAGACGAAAAGAGTGAGATGAAGAGGGAAGTGTTAAAGACAGGGAGCAAACAAGAGAGGAACTGGGGGGAGAAAGAACAAATGTGAGACAGCTAGGAGCAGCAAATGAGAGAGAAGTGAGAAATGATGGATAGAGTAGGGAGTGAGGGTCATTGAAAGCGTGGGGAAAAAAGAAAACAAGGGAGAGAGGGAAGATGGCTGCATAGAACGGGAGAGCTAAAAAAAACAAGAGGAAGATGTACGAGCGGAGGGCAGAGGAAGAGAGAGGTGGAGGTGGGGGGTGATGATTGGCAGCGGAGCATCAACAGGCACTGCTCTGGTATTTCAGCAGTGGTTAGAGGTGCTGGTACTCTCCCTTCCAAATGAAAGAAGTGTGGGTGCCCAGTACCGGACCGTACCTGGCCATTTAAAGTGCTGAGTGTCGCCGCCCTCTTGCTTTCAAACCCCTTCATATTTGTATGCAGTGTTGTTGCTTATTCTCATGCACGGCAGTCCTCCCTGTCTGTCTCGCGCACAGACTGCCGCATCCCCGCCTCTTCTCTTTCATCCTAGGGGGAGGGATGCTCTGCCTGACGCCTCAGTGCACCGTGGATGCCATGGACTAGCCTCTCATCACACCACCTTGATGGACAGGCGGGAGCAGGCGTTCACGCCTGACGCATGGTGCTGCCGCGCGACAGCTCATCAATGCCAAGCGGCCACCCCGGACGCCGGCTCTACACGAAGTCTGAGATGGCTACCGGAAAATAGGCGTAAAGTGTGCGGTCCTCAGGGGAAATCAGAGGTGCCAGGTTGACGGAGACTTGACAGAGTGTCAGGGGCTGTCAGCAAACACAGCTTCGCCCCACAGAAGAATGGCAGGGCAGCCATATATCAAGGCAAGGGCAAGGGAAGCCCTGAAATGGTCGCCTCCCTGCACGCTTTGGTAGGTCGACTCAGTCGCGTAATTCATCGAACTCGTGTGCTGCTGAGATTCTGGCGTAACTTTCACATCTCTAATCTACAGGGCTCAACTAGGGCTTTCTGTTGCGTTGTGTAATTAATACATCTGCTACTGTGACTTGGATCCCAATGAGAGGCATTTAATGAATATTTTTTTAGACAGCTTTGTGACTAAGCTAATTAGGACCGTGCAGGGCTTAATTTGTAAAATTAATAGTGGCCTGCACAGTAATAAATGCCGGTTCCCAAAGATGTCACAGAAACCCGTGGCCAGTGCAGCCTAATGCCGGGCTTGCCAATACCAAGGCTTGATTCCACCTCATGTCTCTTTAATCCACATGCAGGTATTTTCTCCACTGCGCCTTATATCTGTCACAGTATTTCAGTCTTTCTCTTCCTCCTTCTTTCCCTCTTTAGGTCTTGTCTACTAGACAGTGCGAGACCGCTTGTGTGCTAACCAAGACCATACCGGGGCTTGGAGCCCACCCATTGCGTACCATTGGCTGGTTTTCCTGCCATTGATTTGCCTGCTTCCTATTCATGTCCCAAACTATTAATCATGTGTTTCTCCCCCTCATGAATATTACTTCTTTAATATCAGTTTTGATTGGCTGGCTTCTATGATTCCACTGCTTCTCTCTTGCCTGTTTGCTTCTCCTCCGCCCACTCCACGGTGCACTATCGGCCATTGCTTCTCCCCCCCAACCCAACCAGGCCTTCCATGTTGCTTCCTCCCACGCGTGCTTCCATTATCC
Organism: Triturus cristatus; assembly: GCF_964204655.1. Classification (NCBI taxonomy): domain Eukaryota; kingdom Metazoa; phylum Chordata; class Amphibia; order Caudata; family Salamandridae; genus Triturus; species Triturus cristatus. The sequence continues at coordinate 105,262,136 of NC_140583.1, read as the reverse complement.
CCCCTGCTGCTTCTCCTCCCCCTCTCCCCGTTGCCAGCTCAGCCTTGTGCTTCTCCCCTGGTGCTCCAGGTTGCTCTGTCCCCATTGCTTTTCTTCCCACCTCCCGCACCCGTGTGTTGCTCCCGCCCAGTTATACTTCCTCCTCTGTGTTGCTTATGCTCCACCCACTCTTTAAAAAAAAAAACTCATTTTTTCCCCCACTTATCGATTCAGCTAGGATCTGTTACCAAACAGAAAAAAGCACTAGCATTATTTTGTAGGTGCGTGCATGCACGGTGCGCCCCTACAAAACAGACAAAGACCACTGCGTTGAAGGCTTTTAAAAATATTCTTTAGCCATGCTGCACAGCACTAGGAATGCTGCGCATCATGGATATAAACCAGAGGCTAACGCTGATAGGTCCCAAAGGAGAGACCTATTGGCCTTGCCGTGTCTCTCATGCTCTAGAGGAATGTGCTGTGTGGAAAAATAAGTGCTGGCCCCCAAAAATGAGTGCAGTAGGTCTCACCTACACTCACCGCTCAAATTTAGGACTGGCCATGTCATATTGAACATGAATAAAAAAGAAGTATTGGCAAAGCCGACAGACCTTACCTTTGGAAGCGATTGGCTTTGACAATGGTTCTAGCCATGCTGTGCAGCATGCTTTAAAAAATAAAAAAAAGCTTATGACAGAACGACCATGTCATTTTTTAGCGCACTAACCAAGTATGAGTGCCTGAACAAGCATTTTTTTTCCTTTATGTATGACAAGCTATGGGGCATATTAACAAGGAACGGGGAAAATTAAGGCTAAGGGCGCTTAGCGTTAATTTTTTTAATGCCCGCTATCGCTGGATAATATCGCCTGGTTATCGCGTTATTAACAACGCTAACAGCATAGGCAATAAAAAATCCAGTGATAGCGGCATTTTGGGAGGTTATCGCTGGTAATGCAGCGATAAAACTACAAGGATAGGGATATCCTTGTTGATAGCCCATGGTGGATTTAGCCATGTAATCCACCTCCCATTGGATTACATGGCTAAAGTCTGAAAATTAGCAGACGTAAAAAAGCAGCGTTAACCGTGGTTAGCGCTGCTTTTTTTGTCTCTTACAGGGTTAGCGTGAAGCTTGATAATAGGAAAAATGTCGCTTAGCGACATTTCTCCTATTATTTTGCTCTCAAACGCCCACTTTGCATCTCATTAGAGATGCAAAGGGAAGCGTAGTGAAAAAGGGTGCTAACATGCAATTTTGCATGTTAGCACCCTGTTGTTGATAGGGCGATATTTTTATCTCCGCTTCTTTGGCTTTTAAAGCCATAAAAGAAGAGATAAAGCCCTTGTTAATATGCCCCCAAGTTGGAAAAAAGAAAAAAAGTAGCACGGGCGAGGAGAAGCCACGCAGAGAGGAGGAGGGTGGATGGAAGCAGCTCATTGGTTGCTGAGACATATCACTCAGCTCGCTGCATCATTCTCCAGAACCCCTGCTGGTGAGTCTAGGAATCCAGATCTAGGTGGCGGCCAATGCTTGTGAAGCTGTGCAGGGCATTGACATCCACCCTTGTAGGCCACCTTAACTTCTTGCTGAAATGACCAACAACTTACCATTGCCAATGCTGTTATCAATGGTGTTTCACTTGACAATGTTCGGGCTTCAAACATAGACTTCTGCTCTACCTAAGGCCAGGTGTGTCTCGAACAATTGTGGTAGCTGCTACCAACATTTATTCAGTTTGACTTGCTTGGTAATTGTAAAATGACCTCATTTTGACCTTAAGCAAAATATTGTGATGCTTCCTTGTGTAGCCTTGCTGCCTCAACCTTCAGGGGTTTTGTTTTCCTTTACTGCAGCACTGGCATGTGATGGGCTACTCCTGTCCTCCTACTGGTCTTTTAGATGCAATAGACTTTTGTTCATCTTCCTTCACCCGCTACACTGTTTCTTCCTACAATGAGTGCCACCCTGAAGCGATTCCCACGCTCTGAAAGATGTTCACTTCTTCAACCATCTTTTACGTGAGGGGAAACTCCTTTCTGGGCCAGCTCACAGCGCGTTCTGTGGAGACGCGCCCACGGTAGCTCTTGGATGAAGGCCCACGGTAGCTCACGGAGAAGAATTGCTGGGTCTAGTGCTAAGCGCTGTAGCAAGATGCCATTGGCCAGGCACCCAAGGGTATGTATGCACTGTGCCCTTGTACGGCATGACTCACTCTATGCAGGAAGCCACATACGCTGAACACAGTTATTACCGGAGTTTATTACCGTACACAATGAACTCGTGATTCACACAAAGCACAGCCTCAAAGTCGCGCAGTAGCTCATTTGGAGGCGGCAATTTCGTTATTAGCTTAAATTTCCTCCAGGAGCAATTACGACAAATGTTGGCGCATGAAGGCCCACGCAGTTTGCTAACAAGAATCCTTATTAGATAGATTGCAATGGTTATATTTCAGTGTTTAAGAGCGAATTCAGTCCTAGATGTGTGCCGCGCAACCACCCAATCAAGTCCATCATTCAGGAGGGCTTATGCCAAATTCTGGACGCAACAGAGGATCAGCTTTCATTTGTTTGGCTTGTGGGCTGTGCACATAAAAGCAAAACTTACTAGCCCATCACCAAAACATATTGAAAGAGACGGCGCCTCATTTAAAGTTTGGAGGGAACTACATGATGACGCAGTGGCGTCGCAAAGGGGAGAGCGGCATGAGTTTTGGGGGCATCGATTCCCCTCCCCCCACTCTTACCTGCGGCCCGCGGGGAGGCAAAACAGGTATGGCCAATACACCGCGGGCCGGTAAAAGCAGGGGCCGCCACAGGTCTTGTAACGCCACTGTGATGACGCTAAAGTTGTACTGTTTGTACTTTATTTTTTCTCTCTTCATTTGCTTCTACGTTCATGAGCTGTTGTGAGACTACCGCTTCAAAAGGATTCTGGGGCATATCAGCAACAACCGGCGATAATTATTGCTAAGCGCACTTAGCACTAGGATAATTATCGCCGGCTAACGTGGATTTTTATTGCTGAGATAGCGTGCTATTAGCAACGCTTATCTCAAGAGCGATAAAATTCCTAGCGCTAACTGCTAAACGTGAGATTATCGCTGGAAACCCAGCGATAATCTCAAGTTTGGCGTTAGCTTGATGATAGGGACTCACATACTTAGCCATGATATCCAACTTACATAGGATATCATCGCTAAGTCAGTCCTGAAGCAGGCATAAGGAATTTAGCAATAACAGGGGTTATCGCTACTTTTCTTGCCACTATGCTTCATAGCGTGGCGCTTGATGATAGGAGAAATGTCGCTTAGCGACATTTCTCCAGTCATGCCAGGTCAGGAACGCCCACTTTGCATCTCATTAGAGATGCAAAGCTGGGCGTTAAGAATCTGGGCACTAATGCAAGGTTTCACGCGATAGCGTGGCCTTGCTAATTAGGCGATAAAATTATCGCCACTTTTCACCTGAAAATGGACGCAAAAGCGGCGATAATTTTATATCATCTTGTTTCTGATATGCCCCTCTGTTTCTATGTGTCAAATTCATGCCTTTGTCACATCGTAAATGACCTCTATTATCTTGCAAATTTAGGAAACAATAAACAGAGAGCAGAACCCATCAGCTGAATTCAGTCCAATCCAGGGATTGTGTTATGGCGGACTCCTTCAGAATCCAGAGTTTCAGTTCAGAGTCCAGGGCTGAGCAGGAACTCGACAAAATAAGTGAGGACTCTTCAGCTGGCAGGGGAGACAAAAAGAAGGGACAAAGAAAGAAAACTTGAGAGGCACCGTTCAAGTCGAGGAATACTTCAGAAGCTTGCATATATTTGTATTTGGAACACACCGAATGTGCATTAACGCTGCAGTCAGTCGGTGCATTCACTCCATGGGCAGAAATATGTATAGAAATCTGGAGCAGAGAATACTACTCGGTGCTACGAATAGGAGCGTTCGGTTGTTGTTTGTTTATTTATATATTTATTTATTTTCTGGGGCATCATTCTAAAACACAAACCAAATACCTAATGGCCAGTAGAGCCCCAACACCCCAGATATATATATATTGGATGTTGTGCATAATAGACCCCCCAAATAGATCTGGACTTCAAGGAAGTCTGCTCCCACTAATAATCTATAGTAACCCTGCACTTGCTCTAGAATCACTACGTTCTTGTATATTTTACTTTAGTATTTACAATCCATGAAAAGTTGTTCTATATTATGGATGGGTGTATACCTATCGATAGCCTCAGCTAAAGAGTTAAACTGGTTATCCTTTGTGTATGCACCAAGCAGATCCTAGCAGCACATTCCCCGGCTGATGAATGCAGAGCACAGATAGTGAATCGTCAATGGAGAAAATATTAATAATTCACGCCTGAGGGTGAAGTAACGAGCCGGCGACACTGCATTTCCATGGCTACGGCAGAGCGGGTCCCTCCAACTCGTGTAATGGGCCACCTTTGCATCAATATTGCATCTTAATTAAAGAAAGGTGGCGGGGAGTCCACCGGCCCCCACCAGTGTGTAAGGTGCTTGGGAGTGCAATATATTTCACTGTTTTAATGCGCATTACCAGAGGCTCCAACTGTGAAAAAAGGATTGTAATTTATACATGAGTGTCAACGGTAGCCTCATTCCAAGACTTTTGTTATGAATCTAGCTATAGAATGTAGTTTCGGCATTAGACAGGAGTACATGCAGAGGGACTTCTACTGGTTAAGTACAGAGATCAACTAAAACCGATCAGCACCAGAGGTGGTGCCAATAACCAGTTCCAAAGAGCAGTTACATTTGGCTGAACTCTAGGAGGTTATGGCTTGCACAGCATGACCCTAACAAGTTGGCAGCAGGCATTCTACATTTTGCCTACAATGGTTCACCCTAGCTCACTGTAGATCAGCACCTGGATCTACTACAGACCTATTAGAACAGGGTAATAAGAAATTGTGGTATTAGTTGAGGGGGTGAGAACCCAACTCACATAATAATCACAGTCCTTGTCATGGTGACCCACAAAAGTCACTAAATTAACCAGTGTCTTAACATCTGGTAGCTTGGCACAAAGCATCCAGCCTTAACTTGGAGGCACAGTGAGAAGTATTTATTCAATACTAGAATGCTAAGCTCCGTCCTGCACCGAGGTTCAGCTCCGCCTGCACCAAGGCTCAGGTAAGTCCTGCACCGAGTCCCAGCTCCGTCTTGCACCGAGGCTCAGCTCCGTCCTGCACCGAGGCTCAACTCTGTCCTGCACCGAGGCTCAACTCTGTCCTGTACCGAGGCTCAGCTCTGTCCTGCACCAAGGTTCAGCTCCATCCTGTACTGATGCTCAGCTCCATCCTGCACCGAGGCTGTGCTCCGTCTTGCACCGAGGCTCAGGTCCGTTCGGCACCAAGGCCCAGCTCTGCCCTTCACCAAGGCTCAGCTCTGTCCTGAACTGAGGCTCTGCTCCAACCTACACCGAGGCTCAGCTCCACCCTGCACTAAGTCTCAGCCCCATCCTGAACTGAGGTTCACCTCCGCCTGCACCGAGGCTCAGCTCCATCCTGCACCGATGCTCAGCTACGTCCTGCACAGAGGTACAGCTCTGCCTACAGCGATGCCCATCTCCGTCCTGCACTAAGGCCTAGCTCCGTTCTGCACTGAGGCTCAGTTCTGTCCTGCAACGAGGCTCAGCTCCGTCCTGCACTGACGCTCAGCTCTATCCTGCACTGAGGCTCACCTCTATCCTGAACCAAGGCTCAGCTATGTCCTGTATCGAGGCTCAGCTCCACCTGCACCGAGTCTCAGCTTTGCCTGCACAAAGGCAAAGCTCTACCTGCATAGCAATCCTCCAAACTAGTTACAATGCAGAAGAAAGCCTAAGTTATATTTACTCATAGAATTATATCTGAATAACCAGCAGCTTTGATCCTCCTCAACCTCTCGCAGCCTTCGTCACCGTATCCCACCGCACACTAATAAAAAGACTCCACCACAAGGGGACTCGCTCAGATGGATCACCTCCTTCTTCACCGGAAGAACCCAATGGATCCACCTCCTGCCTTTCAACTCTGAACCCAAGTAAATCACCGGCGGCGTCCCCCAGGGCTCGTCCCTCAGCCCCACACTCTTCAATGCATTTATTTCCCCGCTGGCCAACATCGTCAGACCCCACGGTCTCAACATAATTTCCTATTCAGATGACACCCAACTCATCCTCTTACTCACTGACAACCCCACCAACACCTGAATCAACTTCCACAGATGCATGACAAGCATCGCTGACTGGATGAAGAACAACTGCCAGCGCTGAACACAGACCAGATGGAAGTACTGATCTTTGGCAACAGCAGCAACACTTGGAACAACTCCATGAAATCACAGATCAATGCTGTTTCCTCCACCTGCTTCCTCACTCTGCACATGCTACGTGAGATCATCAAGTGGCTACCCCTACACACAAGATGCACTGTGACACAAGCCCTAATCACCAGCTGACTGGACTACAGCAATGCCCTTTATGTAGGAATCACCTCACACCTTCTACACACACTTCAGACCATACAGAACGCCACAGCTAGACTCATCCATAGCCTTCCCCGATGCACCCACATCACTACCCACCACAGGAAAGTCCACTGGCTCCCCGAAGGAAATGCCACTGGCTCCCCGGACAGAAAATACACCAATTCAAGCTGTGGACACACGTACACAAGGCTCTACACAGCCAAGGACCTGCCTACATTAATCACCGCCTGAACTTCCACCAACCATCAAGAAGACTACGCTCTGCCTCCCTTTCACTTTCCCATAGTCTCAGGCGGTTGCAGATGATCCAAAACCAGGCGGCTCGGCTGGTCTTTAACCTTCCTAAACCCTCACATGTCACCCCCCTTCTGAAACTTTTACATTGGCTTCCGGTTCGGGAACGTATCCAATTCAAGCTTGCATCTATCACTTACCAGGCTCGATTGGGTACGGCCCCTGCATTCATTTCTTCAGAGATTATCCCCTATTTGCCAACTAGGGAGCTCCGATCTTCTTCCCAATCCCTCCTGATAGTTCCCCGGTTTCGCCGGAAAAAGTGGGGGGGCTCAAAATTTGCGACCCTTGCCCCAACCCTTTGGAACTCATTACCCCTTGATCTCAGATCCCTAACCCCATATTCCCAGTTTCGAAAGAAACTTAAAGCCTACTTCTTCAGCAAAATTTTCATCTAATCCTCTGTTACCCGACCTCCCTTCCTTGCCTATTGAGGAGATCTGCCAGTTACAGCGCCATGAAACCGCTGGTGTAAGAGCGCTATATAAGAATTTTTAAACTCAAACTCAAACTCAAACCCATACTCGCTGCATCTACCCAATCAGTAGTGGAGGACGCTTCTTCTCCCACATTGCAGCAAAGACCTGGAACAGCCTTTCCATGCACCTCCGGACTATCACCTCACTCCCAGTTTTCCAAATGGGCCTCAAGAACTGGCTGTTCGATTCAGCCTCTGGGGCCTGGAAGCGCCTGGATACCCTATCGGATGAGTAGCCGCGATTTATAAATCCCGATTGATTGATTGATTAATAATCAACTTGCCCTGTAAAAATAATGTGATACTTTCAGCTTCATGGGCTCTTCGGACGGAGGCTGAATGAAAGGACTGGGCATAAAAATCAGACATATGGGGCCCCTTAGAATTGGGGTGTAGGCAGCAGCGGTTTACTTATTTGGGCATGAGGGCGTCACCTCCCTCTTTGTTTGCCACATAATAAAACATGTTTGCTGACTTTACTGTGTTCAATTTTTTGTTAGCTGCAGTGCGCGGCAGTATCACCGAGGCGTAGTTTTCTTTTTACAGGAATGTGAGGTGAGGGGGATTGGGAGTTTGAGTGATTACAGGCCAGGTGCACAGCCTCCTTGAGGTGAAGTGCGCATGTCGGGTTGGATAGGTGCCTTGCTCTGCCCAGTCCGACTTGTACCCTTGATCCCTCGTATATATTCACAATGTAGGGAGCTCCGGGGATTGCTGCCACAGCCCCCAAGTCTCCTTTGGAGCGTTTGAAGCCAATCCATGCGCTTGTCTTATGTTGTCTCCTAACAGAAACAGCAAGGGAGCAGCGCCTAGATTGGCTCAGGAGTCGCGGGGTGGGACTGAGGGCTGAACTGGTGGTCACAGTCACAAGTTTGACGCACTCCTGGAGAAGTACACGAGTGATGTCTCTAACTGACGGTCCAGGCCGAGACCACCAGACAGTGAGTGTTTTGGTATGTTATATGAGATTTATACAGCGCGCAGCTACTCAATTGAGTGTCCCGGCACTAAACAGACATAACGGCACCTACAGCGACCTAGGCAGATTATCAGATTGTATGCATTAAACAACTTTGGTACAGCGGAACTGCCCGTATCGATCAGAGATGCCTGTCAAACGGCTCTAAAGGGCGGATTCCTTTCCCACGCTGCCCCGCATACACCGCCCTCATGAACATGACGATACTGTGAGAACTTGGTGATACTGTACAGGGCCTTGTGATACAGTGAGTACCGAGTTTCTCATGATACTGTGAGCAGACAATGCCTGGTGACACTGTGAGAGACACAGTGCCTGGTAATACTGTACAGTGCCTCATGACACTTGAACACAAAGAGCCTGGTGACACTGATGCTGCAAGCACACAGTGTCTGGTGATACTGCGAGTCCACAGTGCCTGCCTGGGGATACTGTGAGCTACGGTGCCTGAAAAACAGTTCCCCGTGATACTGTCTGCACAACGTGCCAGGTGGCACTGTGAGCACACGGTGCTTGCTGCTACTCTACAGTGGGCACTCAGTACTAGTGATACTATACACTGGCTCGTTATACTGCATGCACTGTGCCTCGTGATACAGTGCCTGGTGAAACTGTGAACACACAGGGGCAGATTTATATCGGACTTGTGCCACTTTTACAACGCCGTTGCGTCACTTTTGTGACGCAGTGGCGGTGTAAACTCTGCGCCATGTTGCGCCCCATTTACAACGTGACGCATCTAGGGAGATGCGTCACGTTGTAAAGCTTGCGCCACATGTGGGCGTACCTGCACAGGGGGGGGCGTTCCGGCGCAAGAACGCCTCCGAAAAGCGGCTGAGTGAAATCTACAAGATTTCACTCAGTCACTTTTCCGGCCATGCTGCGTCAAAACCCTGCACCTGCTTGAAGCAGGCGTAAGTATTGACGCAGCATTGTAACGATAGGGCACCCCCGAGCCTTGCTGGAGCTGCGTCGCGCTTGCGATGCAACTCCAGCAATGCGCCAACCTTCCGCCATCAGATGCGTCACGCATCTGTTTATCCTTGCGCCACGATGCGCTGCATTGTAAATGCGGCGCATCTATTGTGGCGCAAGGGTAAACTTTCGTGACGCATCTTTCCTGGCGCATCCATGCTGATTTGCAGGGATGCGCCAGGAAACATAAATCTGCCCCATATAGTGATGATACATAGTTCATCGGAGGAGTGAATCTGGGGTATCTGTTGTCTTGCTGCTAAGAATGACATTTAAAAAACAACAGGACTGTGATTGTTAACAGTGCTACTTAGCAGAATGTACCAAATCTCAAATCTGCTGTGGGGGCCACCACATCTTGTGCTGTAAGCAGTGCCGGATTAAACCCTATTAATTTTACCAACTAACAATTTTAATAAACCAATTTTAAAACACAAAATTAAACATTAACATGTATTGAAGCTATTAAACAAAAATTAATTGGAAACAATTTAAGAAAGTTTAATGGTAATTTTCTTTCAAGATCAAATGAATAATACTTTGATCCATTGTCACGGGCTCCTGAAAGGAGGGGGCCCATAGGTCAGGGCCTACTTTGCCTATTTGATAATCTGGAACTGGCTGTAAGGCAGTGTGAACCGTGCCAACAGCATGAAACTCAGCTCTCGGTTTGTTTGGACCCGACTCTGGGGCATATCAGCAACAACCGGCGATAATTATCGATCAGCGCTCTTAGCGTGAGGATAATTATCGCCGGGTAACGTGGATTTTTATCGCTGAGATAGCGTGCTATTAGCAACGCTAATCTCCTCAGCGATAAAAATCCTTGCGCTAACTGCCTAACGTGAGATTATCGCTGGAAACCCAGCGATAATCTCACGTTAGGTTGATGATAGGGACTCACAAACCTAGCCATGATATCCACCCTCCATAGGATATCATGGCTAAATCAGTCCTGAAGCAGGCGTAAGGAAAAGGAGCGATAACAGGAGTTATCGTTACTTTTCTTGCCGCTATGCTTCATAGAGTGGGGCTTGATGATAGGAGAAATGTCGCTTAGCGACATTTCTCCTGTCATGTTAGGTCAGGAACGCCCCCTTTGCATCTCATTAGAGATGCAAAGCTCGGCGTTAGGAATCCTGACGCTAAAGCAAGGTTTCACGCGTTAGCGTGGCATTGCTAATTAGGCGATAAAATTATCGCCGCTTTCCGGCTGAAAACGGCCGCAAAAGCGGCGATAATTTTTTATTGCCAGCTTGTAAATATGCCCCATCGTGCCCGGCCTCTGTGTGCAGGAGGCAGGCTGGAGACCGACACAGTCAGTACCTACCATGATGTGCACAGAGAGTCACTGCAGGAAGCCGTTTTTTGCTCCCAAATATGCCGATGGAACGCCCACCCTGCATATATTAAACCTGACGCAGGTTTAATGTGGGGCAGGGCTTTACACCGTGACGCATCTCCATAGATGCGTCACGATGTAAATGGGGCGCAACGTGGCGCAGGGATTACGCCGCCGCTGCGTCACAAAAGTGACACAACGGCGGCGTAAAAGTGGCGCAAGTCTAACATAAATCTGCCCCCATGAGGTGCACTCACAGAGAGTCACTGCAGGAAGCCGTTTTTTACTCCCAAATATGCCGATGGAGGCATCAGTTGTAGTTTATTCAATAAAGGGGCTCGGTAAACATTTCACGCTGGCCCACTCATTATCTATTTGATGTGTTCAAGCTGCAGCATCGGTCATGTTAACTTTCTCCACACTGTACAAAAACACATGTACATCAGCAGCACGGCAAACAAACACTTAAGCAGACGGTGCCAGCTTTATTACTTGATTTGCGTTGTTGGTGCATCCTTTAGACTACATCAGCAGCGGTGCCCCCGCAATGGCGGTGGAGCGTCGCCCCACCCGTCAGCAACCAAAAATAGACAAAATAAAATGATCATAAACCCTTGTTTATTATTGTTTTATTTTTGCTCTCGGAGCTGAGGCTTGAGAGCGGGGCCAGGGGGATGACGGGCTGGGGGAGGAGCGGTGGCACTACGATTCAGTGCGCATTATCGTCTGACTGGCCATTTCAGGACGGGCAAACCGCCATGAGCTCTGAAGCGCCTTCCAACCAGAGCTGCATTGCCAGGTTGGAGAGAGCAAGCAAGGGCTACACTGACCGCTACTGGACTACAGAATTGATATTCCAGACAACGCGTACAGCCACCTTGTAAATCAGTTCGCTCAAGATCCCGGTCCATAAAACATTGCAGCCGTTTTTCATTACTAATCGCCCATCTTTTGAACCGGTCCTTTGAACCGGTTGCAGCAGTATGGGTTTGTACTGCAACTGAGAACTCTGGTGCTTAGTCTGAAGGCACTGCAAGTTTCTCACAGTGTGCGCCAGTCAATCAAAAACATGTTCGGAATACAGAGACCCCGGGTCAGTGGTCATGTACTCCTGTTGTAATTGTGATTCTGTACAAATGGGTGTGATGGGACCCTCATTATGGGGGTACACAGTCTTCAAAATAAAAACAATGCAAAAGTAAATGAAAATGCACTGCTCAATCGCTATCAAAAGTCCTCTCTAACTTTTATGCACACCACTTTCAAATGTCACCAGCCGCCACTGGGTGTAAGGAAATGGTGTAAGAATAGATTTTCAGTTCGTGTTTTTTTTCTGCGCAATGAATTTGTGCATACAATCATACGTAATCTTACAGAGAAAAGTTCTGCATAGATGGATAAGACTGGAGTGAAAATTACCTCGTAACATGAGAAATTCAATAGATTTGCAAACTTCTTGAGGATCAATAAAGGCGAACTGCGCATGTCACACATCCACAGTCTCCCCTTCCTCACGAATGATAGAAAAATGCCTCTGAAGACTGACAGCTACAGAAATACTCGTTAAACAACAATCTCCCTTAAGTGGATACACACACTGGGACTGGGACATATTCAGAACCAAAACCGAGTACAGTAATCAGAAAATTAGAGCATTCAAACAGCCTTCTTGCACCTAATTTTGCAAATTGTAGCTGATGGGTGAATAAACTAGCCCTGTTCTTATTTCACAAATGTACAAATGCCAAAAAATGGCAATTCTCACTCCTGGCGTCTCTAACAATTAGAGTCCATTTCACTCTGCTCCACAAACTGCAGATAATGCAGAATACAGTCTGCCAGGTATAGACCAGACTGCGTCCTGGTCTGTCCTCTTTGGGTGTGAGCTTTCTTTAAGTACAGGCAGAGCAGTGCAGAATTTTTCCAGTTTATGAATGAGCAAATGAGCATTTGGTTTGTGTAAAATTCACATATTTTGTTTTTGCATAAATACATGAGATTTTAAAAAGTGACGCAAAATAATGCCACTCGATCATTTAGTGCTAGATTTTCGCTTGAAATGCATCCTCGAGTGAATCTCTGATGCGAGGATGCACTTCAGGTACAAAAATATATCAAGGAAAAAACCAGTTGATTAAGCAAAAGCTGCTTGCATTTTGGCTGTTCTCATTATTTTGCTGTGCCTGTGTTCAAATTTTACCTCGAATGGGTACATAACTATGTGACGTGGTGTGATGGTGAAATTTCTACAATTTCACGTAAGTGTAATGTATAATTCAAGAAATAACGCAAATTACACTAGCGTTTCCTTAATTTCGCCCAGGTCTAATGAGCATACATAGTATGCCAAGAATAACATAATTAAACTTTCAATACAATGGTTGCAAGTGTTTCTGAAATGTGTGTGCCATTGTATGGAACAACTTATGTGGCATCGGTGAAACTGCAATAAACTATAGCTAGAAAAAATAGTGATCCTCATATTGGCTGATAGAAACCAGATAACGGGAACAGCCGATTCGAGTTTTAATATTGCGAATGTAATGTGGGGAGTATAAATGGATTGTCCATAGAAAATATTTATGTTCATGCCAGCTACCGCATATTTACTGGATAGGAATCATGGAGGTCTGATAAATATAAGTGTGTTTTATGATAATATATCGGACGAATAGGTTCTGGATTGAAGAACACTGTATAAACATTGTAATCACATTGCTACTCCTAGTCTGAAATGATTTTATAATCGCCCGTGCCTAGATACTCCAAGGGTTGACAGTGTTGCGCTTTACAAATGCCGTTTGATTGATTGATTGAATCTCCAAAAAGTTAATATTAATTTAGGTAACATTGCATAAGTATGTTTTTAATGTGATTTTTTGTGTGTTTTTTGTATTATTTGTTTGTTCACAGCCCTGAAGAAGTTCAGCTTTGCAAGACGAAACGTGTTGTCTGTATATTTGATTTAATTTGAATATTTAATAAAGGAATACCTAAATATAAACACGTAAATGATGTGGAAGGACTCTTTTTATTAACTAATGGAGATGAACATAGTCTGACATAGGAATGTGGATTGCAAGAAAAGTGGGACTTACCTGTATTTCTCTCTCTGGAGTGCCTCTCCAACTTTGTTAACATTTTATGACTTTGTGAGTGTTGATACGGGGGACCCAGGGAAGTGGGCATCACTGTGAGGAACCAGATTGCATGCAGCAGTAACTACTACAAGTGTCTTTCCCTTTGTAGTAAAAGAACAAATGATGTTGACCACCTGGGTCTGCATTACAATAAGGGCACACTGTCCCTGTCTGCACCACAGTGCACATTGAAATTGGGGCACAGAGCACAAACTTAGACAATGCGCCCTATTACTTATAATGGGCTGCCACTGGACAGACATGACTTGCGGCTCCGCGCATTAGTGAAAAATGGAGTTGATGCTTGAATCTGTCACTGCATCTTTTACTGTGCAGGTGGCACCCATCTCCACTTCAGCAGAGGTATAGAGCTCCCCCTGTACGAGGATGCAGTGAGTGACTGTGCCTGCCTGCAGGGGGTGTCTGGTGGGGTTCACAGGATCCTGTTTCCTTCCTCCAAAGAGCTGTCCTCAGGGAGAAGGCTGACTGCGTGGTACCCTGTCAGTGAACCTCATGGAAGTCTCTTTTACCTCTGCGCCATCCATGATCAGATGTGGGCACAGAGGCATAGTGTTTCACACACTGGCATGGGAACACACCCCCATGCAATGAGGGAACATTCTCTTAATATAGCGCCAGTCCTCGATGTGTGCCAGTACTATCGGTTTTACAGTAGGAGCTACATACATGTTTGCAACCCCTTCTGTAATACTACAGTGCCTCGGAAGCAAAAAAATGATCACTCATGCACTGTGCCTAATATGGCCGCTGGACATATTTTGTTGAAAGTTGTAATGCTTTTGTTTTAAGCCCGATTAAGAAGAGCCAAGTGAAGGGTTTGCACTTTTAATGCCTTAAACATAAGGAGATTTTGTGGGTCTAGCATGCCTTTCTGGGTGCCGTAGCTTAGCTCCTCTGTACGGTTTCTCAGAACCTGTGAACAACCACAAATCCACAAACCAGGAGAAAAGTCCCAAATTGGTGTAACTCATTTTTAGGTAATTATATAAAATTAAGGCAACATTTTGCGTAATTATGTGAAATACAAATTAGTCATTCAGCTCTGTATTTTAGCTTAAAAATATATCCTCACCCCAATTTCTGGAGCGATAGCACCGTAAAACAAAAGTACCTCAAACAACAGCTGTTCCTATTATGCGGTTCTCATGCATTCAAGGTAAATTTCACTGCAAATGGTGCGTAATTATGAGAAGTGGTGTAATGATGTAATTTCAGGAATTTTGCCTAACAGGCGTAAAGCAAAATTAGGCAAATTACCTCAGTATAAAATACATTTTGCCCAGGTATGGGCAAGTGATCTTCCAGTCAACTAAACTCTATATCCAACCATTGTCGACCAAGCTTTGGACTCCCAGGCAACTAAATCTTGTATTTAAAACCCCAAACGTATATCTAATCACCAAAATCAGCAGCTAATCAACCAACATCCACTAACAGTAAATCAGCCTCCACTTACTGCAAACAGACCACCTCCCTCCTTGAGATGACTACTGACCTCAACTTTGACACCAGACGCCCTACGATGAAAGTAACAGAGCCTAGGACATATTGTCTGCTGGAAATGCCTTTGCTTTGACCTGGCACTAGAATGTTGGATTAAACACTTGGCAGCTTTTGTGACATGAATTTTTTAAATAAGGATAGAATCCTGTTGGATCCAGGGTGTAGGACAATAAATGCCAGAAGGTATGTTAGATCTCACCTGAAGGACACATAGACTTCTAATGAATGTCTAGATTATCCTTGCAACTCAGACATATTTCTGTGAGGTAAAGAGTTTATTATCCTCCCTCTCTGATTTTTCTGCTAGAAAGCCTGATCAGGAACATGTACATGTGAGGTTCTAGATGCAGATGTAGCTATCTGCTATTGATGTCTGAAGAGCAGACTTCAGTTTCTCTTCGTTGTGAAATTTATTACTCTCAGAGATCTAAGAAGAACCACTGTATTACCCAAGAATGGGACACATCCAGAAACTAATTTGGGATTATATGTGAAACAAAGAGTGGAAATTTAAAACTGCAAAACCTCCTACCACCCATGAGTATCCCAACAGGACTCGAAATCGCTTTCCACAATAAATCCATCTAGCCTTTTTGGGGTCAAATGCTTGATTGTGGGACAAGGTCCACATTTAAACATTTAAATGGGGGTGTTTGTACATGGTAGATATTTTGGTAGTCTTTTTTTTTTTTACTGAGGTTTATATAGCGCGAACTTGACCCAAAGGTATTGGGTATCAGAGCGCTTTACATAGCACCAGTTGTGTTTCATGAGGAAACATACATTTTTTTTTTTTTTGGTTAGGCACGGGGAGATTAAGGGGCATATTATCAAGCACAGTGTTAAAATTATCGCCACTTTAGCGGCAGTTTATGGCGATAATGGGCTTGATAATATGCCGCAGAGAATTCCAATAGAAGCCCATGTTGACACCAGAACATGGGCTTCTATAGGAATTCTCAAGGGCATATTATCAAGCCCATTATTGCCACTTTAGCTGCAGTTTTCTGCCGCTAAAGCGGCGATAATTTTAACGCCGTTTCTTGATAATATGGCCCTAAGTGATTTGCCCAGAATCTCAGGATGTTCAGCGTCGTTGCCGAGACTCAAACTTAGTTTCCCAGATTCGAGGTCGGCCGCCCTAGCCGTTAGGCCACTAAAATAGCACTGGAAAACATGTCTCAGGCCTGCCACTGCAGCCTGTAGGACAGCTTTCAACTGACATTTTGACCTGGCAAAATAAACCTTTTTGGCAGACCTAAACATTGCTTTTTAATACTTATAAACCACCCCTAAGAAAGGCCCTAAATGTTCTTGGGAAGGGTGCATGGTATTTAAAAAGCAGGACGAGTTATTTGTAATGTTTTACATGTCCTGACACTGATAAACCACCAAAGCCTTTTTTCACTGTGGCAAGGTTGGCCTCCCATACACTAACACTGGTGTAACTTATTACAGCTAATCAGTAATAAATTCAGTTTGGGACCAGCTAGAGAAATACTTCCTCAACTCAGTTTAATTGTAATTTAAAATCATCGTTGATGGTAAAGTCGGATATTAAATTATTATTATTGAAATGCCACTTTGAGAAAGTTGGCAATTCACTGCCTAAAGTTTCTGGGGTCTTTCTACGCATGGCCAGCTGCTTTCAGGCTGTTGATGGCTCCCCCGCTTGGGAATAGGTAGTGGATCCGCACAGTGGACAAAGGGCCTAGGTGTAGAGGGGAGTGGGTCTTACTGACAGGATGGTTGGGGGGAGGAGGTTGTGCACTGCCCTGATTACGCTTCAAAGGGATCTGCCCCAACGCACCCAAAGGGGCGTGACACCTAGCTTGCCCTTGCCTTTTGGTTCACTAGCCAGGCTGAAGCCAAACACGGGGAAAAGGGAAGAACCGGCCAGACCTGAACCTGAGAAGTTTCAGAAGGCTGTCCTGCTGTCTGGAGAACTGGGACTGTGCCTGTTTGTTTTGATCCCAGGACCCCAGAAGTGACTCCAGGGGTCAGTTGGCTGACCTCCTTGTAAAGCTGCAGGGACACAATAAGCGTCTAGAGGCCTTTTCCTGCAACTGCCCAGTTGATCAGGCTGGACCCTGCTGTGGCATCTACCTTTCACCTTGTTCATCTCTAAGAGTCCTGGCGGCTGTAGAAGTGTTCTCCTGTGGTGGGGTACGAGTTAATGGACTAAAGCCAGTAGGTCAAACCTGTCGCTAGGACCAACCTGTATGGTGTATCTGACCTGCGTACGCTTGTGACCGCATCACATTGCATCTAGGCCCTGTTCTACTACAACAATTGACGATTATTGGCACGGTGTGCTTCTGGGTGCTATTTTTACTTAAACCTTTACAACTTCATAACGCTGGCCCCTCTTATTGGATACTTATCATTTTGGTGTAATCTTGTTTATTAAATTATACTCTATTTTTCTAAATGTCTCTATTGCCTTGGCATTTCTACTGTTTTGTATTTTGACTTATTTACTGCTTTCGTGCCGCATAAATACTTTGCATGTTGCCTCTAAGTTAAGCCTGACTGCTTCGTGCCAAGCTACCAGAGGGGTAAGCACAGGTTAATTTAGGGACTTTTGTGGTTCACCTTGATTGGGATTGTTATGAGAAGGGGGTTCTCACTTCCTTCAACAAATCAACCAGTTTCTTACATTGCTTATGATTCCGGTCGGTGCGGTCATGTGACCTAAAGCCTGCTAACGTCATTGCGGTCAGCCACAGGTCATACAAGGTCAATGATTGATGTACTCAACTGATATTTCCTACCCTCATACTTCCAAAGAGTTTCACTATTACCTGTAGGTGTCTTTGAATTATTATTTATGCTTCTTTTAGTATTATCGGATATCATTTTTATGGGTCTCATCGCATCATACGGTTTTGTTTTATTACTTTGTGTTTTAATTAGTGGCTTTTTTTGTTTTTCTGTGATCTAGTTTGTTGTACAGATTGTTTGTAGAGGCATTGGCTCGTTTGTAGGCCTGTAGAAGCTATTTTGTTTCTCAGATTTGCCACACTTTATGCATGAAATTAAAAAAAATATACAAGTTATAAATCATTTATCTTCCCCACACGCCTTCGTTTCCAAATGGAATCAATATTTTTTGCAATATTTATGAAGAGAGGATGCAAACCTCCATCTTTCAGTTTTTGGCATCTTAGGTGAATGTTGTTACTTGCTCCAGTGACCAGATAGGACCCTCCGGATAAAAAGCGCGGTACAGTACGACGCAGGCGACATAGCCCACAGGATGGAGTGCGGCCTGTTTTTGCAGATTAAAATCCTAAACTCCCCGCCTTACATTTTATGTCTATAGCTAAAGCCCTTCCTGGCATTCCATATCAGGGTACTGTTGGCATCACAGCACCTTGGCACAGGAAGAAGAAAGCTGGTGACCCGGAGTTTGATGTTAGTCTGCTTCATCAGGCCTCTTGCCTGCTGGTGATGTTTCAGCTCCGAGGCGGTGACGCCATGGGATTGGGTGGGGATGAGGGGGCTCGCGAGTCATTTGCATATTCAGTAGCTTTGCGGAAGGGCTTCAACAAATGGATCTACCT
The DNA here is from genome assembly GCF_964204655.1 of Triturus cristatus. Lineage (NCBI taxonomy): Eukaryota > Metazoa > Chordata > Amphibia > Caudata > Salamandridae > Triturus > Triturus cristatus. The sequence goes on along the minus strand of NC_140583.1, from coordinate 105,243,344 downwards.
TCACAGACGCCAGCATCCCACAGAACACAATTACAGCCACAAGGAGCAGCGAGTCGTGACTTCTGCCCTCGCGCTGATTTTAATCTTTTCTCCGTATAATCAGAATGTCAGACAAGCACAAATATTCATTAACCGCCTTGGCTGCTGGGAAACGACAGACGAAGCCCTGTCCAAAAGGAGAATCCAGCTCCCCAGCCTGCTGTGCTGTGGCAGCGCAGCGAGTTGATTCCTGCCTTTTGACTCACGTGCGCGCCGCACTGGGCCGCGTGCAGAGGATCACAGCTGCGCACCTCCTTACTGGAATCTCCCTGGCAGTGGGAAGAGAGAAAAAAAGCGACGCCGAGCCCGTTTTGTTTGCAGGATATCAGGAGGCCCGGAAGGAGACAGCAGGGTGAGGGCAGCGCGCCAGAACATTTCCGTAATGAAATATACAAACACGCATGTTCAATCATCGCTCCCCCGAGGGCCTGTGTGGCATCGGCGGGCATCAGAAATGAAGTGAGTAATTAGAGGAGTTATCTGCAAGGCCTGTACATATATATATATATCTCGAGCACCCTCTAACGTACAAGACCTGTACTGAGGATCAGAACCGTGGATAGCATTATGCCAGCTTCCTCCGTGACTTTCTTCTTCAAATAATGCACCTGGTTTTATTACAAAATAAGTGTTCAGGTCGCAGATAAGAGGACTGCCAGTGCTTTAAATGGGCCGGTACTGTCCGGTATGGAGTACCGGCACATTTATATTTTGGGAGGGAGAGTACTGGCACTTCTCAAGAGAAATTCTATACTTTTATTTGGAGAGTACTGGCACTTCTCAGAAACAAGCAGGTACTCTGCTACAGAGTACCTGCCTGCACTTCTGTTTTTCCATTTCAAGCACTGAGGACTGCAAATGGATTTAGCAAGGGAAAATGTGTCTGTGATTGTTGCTCATTTCTGAGAGATGTAACCAACAATGGACCAGATTGCCGTTTTAAAAATGCAATCAAAATATACAAGATTGCGAAGCAAGGCAGGCCTTACTAACGTGTAAAAGTATCCACAGTGTGACTAGGAGAAATGGGGGCGAGGGGTTTCAAGAATTTTCGGAGTCCCTTCCCTTTGGCCACCTTCTCCCAGCCAGGCTGTAAATGGCAAACGTTGTTAGTGATGGCCCATTACAGAGGTACTTACTGCCGCTCATCCAGCCGCGGCCCGTGGAGAGAGTTCCGTGGGGCGGTAAGGAGGGGCGGGGGAGGGGCAGGGTGGGGGGTTCTAAAAACCGGAATATGGATAATTACAGGTAAGTAAACAATTAAATAAATAAAATGAATTTCGTAGCACACGCTGCATCGCAAAATGGAGTGGAGCGCGCGCTACGAAATTCGTTTTATTGATTTAAGTGTTTACTTACCTGTAATTATCCATATTCCGGTTTTTAGAACCCCCCACCCTGCCCCTCCCCAGCCCCGCCTTACCGCCCCACGGAACTCCCTCCACGGGCCGCGGCTGCGCTCATCCCCCCCCTCACCCCCCCCTGCTGAAAACAAAGCACCGTTATAGACATAATGCTTCTTTTGGCCAGAGCCTGGTGCCCCTTTGGGATCACTTGAGGCCACACTAGTGGGGCCTGCCACCAGTTTGAAGTCCCCTGTTCTAAGGTATGAAATGGCTGTGACTGAGCCCAGCTTGATTATAACTGACCACAACATCGCTTTCTACGCTCCATCACTTTTTAAAATAAGGAGTTATGACTATATCTCTTGGGGCAGAGCTATTTCCCAACCATCTGCACCAGGAGGGTCCGACACAACGAACCTAAACCCAACTCCTTTATTTAGCAAAGGGTTATCCTGAAACCTGGCATGGATCGAGCTCTCTCGACCGTACACTAGATGCCCCGGTCTACCCAGAAGGCAGATGGCTACAGATGCTGGGTGTACAACATTCAACCCTTTTCAATTTTAAGAATAAGTGAACACCTCTAAGCTCATTGGAGAGCGAGAAGTCCGGAAATGTGTTAGAGAGACGAATATGGCAGAGAAGAGATGGAAATGGGGAGGCAGCTGTAAAAGCATGAAGAAGTCAGCAAGCGAACAAGAAATGTCACGTGAATGTCTATGTTTTTTAGGTCGAGCCTGAGCAGCGCATGTGCTGCTCTGCGAGTCATGCTGTATTGGAGTATGGACTTGAAGCCCCGCCCGTGCTCTGCCCACATTTGCCATTGGCTTGTTTCATTGCCCTTCATAAATGCTGGCTTCTGATTTGTTCATAGGCTTGTTAGTCCCTCCTTAGTACCGCCTTCTCTTCATTTGTAACCTCCCATGAGGACTGGCCCTTTTACCTCGGTTGTTACAGGGTATGTCTTATTTAGTATGTAAGCACAATTTTCTTTAATGGTTTCTCCTACTGCATGCACTACATGCTTTCCTGCAACATTCAGTGCACCATGCACACTTCATTGAACGCTTTTACAAAAAAAATGTGTTTGTCAACTTGACAACCAAATGCTTTTTGTGGTAAAAGTGCCTGATACCATGCTTTCACTTTAGTAGGGTCTGCGGGCCTTTCTTTAGACACGGCTTGGCTAAAGAAAGGGGTGTGGCCTCTATTAACGTGAAAGCGCAGCATGGGGCACACATAAACGACAAGCATTTGCACTGCAATAGGTCTTGCATTTAGGAAACATTGACCTATTGGTATTGTAAATGACGATGCCTTTTATGATTGCAGGTTTTTTAAACACAAATAAAAGGCATTTTCATTTACAATGCCAATAGCTCAAAATCTCGCAATTTCGAGACCTATTGCTTTGAAAATGCTTGTTTATATAATGTGTAATACTGGGATTAGCCTGTTTGTAAGTACTCCCAGTTGCCCAGGATCACACAGTTTGGAAATTAAGTAATGCGTGATCAGGATCCAGGCCCACAACTTAGCACATCTCCTCTCTTAGGGATAGGAAAGGAGTCCGAGCAATGCAGTCACTTGGAGAAGGGCAGTTTTAGGGTCTGATGTTTTGAAGCGCTCCGGCCAGCTGGAGTTGCAAAGATCAGCTGCCCCAAAGAACCAGCCAAACTGTTAGTCCTACCCCGGGAAGTGTTTGAGACTATGTCAATGACAGAATACTTGTAATGCCAATGGCTTGAATAATAAACGCAAGTATCGAGCATTGTCGAGATTTGGTCTACAGCGTACCTATATTATTGTCCTCAAGAGGAGGATTGTAACTTCACAAGAGATTATTATTGTATTAGAGCATTGTACTGGACCCTTTATAATTGAAGGAGACCTAATTTATTTACAGATAACTGGATTGTACTCATTTGGAAATCATAAAAATCAAATGAAACAAAAAACAACTAAATCAATCTCATTTTATGAAATCTGAATATGGGTTCATGTATCCTTGGAGGGTAGATAATCCTTTTATAGGATGATACACTTGTTTTTTGAAAGGATTCAATTCTGTTTCCCATATGGATTTCTTTTCGATGTCTCAGCATATCCCTAAGAAAGAGGTGGTGATAATTGCAAACAGCTTCTCTGATCACACATCATTCAATCAGACGTGGAGATGGAGTTAGAAATCCCTCTCTACCTGTATGTTTTTTAATCAATCGTTGCATGAGGAATGGGTGTGCTGCACCTGTATCGTTATTAATAAATTATTTGAACCACAAACAGGCACAGCAACACTATCTATTGCATGGAGTACTTTCTAGGGTGTATTAAGTGATTGTCTTTACTACCCAAACAAGCATTGGCATAGCCAATAGGTCTTGCCTTTGGGAGCTTATAAGTGTTTAGCCATGCAACAGTTGCATAACTAAATACTTATAAGGTCCCAAAAGCGAGACCTATTGGCTATGCCAAGCGGCCGTGCGGCCGAGAAAGTGAAAGTGATCGCGGTCGCGATCAAACATCAAAGTGGCCGTGAAAGTGAAAGTAATCGTGGTAAAGCGAGGCGCGCGCGCCCGCGCACATGCACTATAGCTCTAGGCTGGCCTTGGTAGCACTTTTTGGAGCTCTCTCAATAAGTCTCGCCAGACCAGCGCATGCGCTGGGTCAGGCGAGACCTAAAAAGCAAGGAAAGATCATTAAAAGTGTTAGAGTGTATAAAAAATGCAATGTCCCAAATGTTAATTACTGGCTGAAGAGAAAGCATTCAAATCTGTGAATAGGCAGGGCACACTTGAAAAGCTTTTGTCATCTTTCAATGCAGATCGATGCAGGAACTGTAGGGTCACATTCTTAAAGGACAGCAAACCTACCAGAAGAAGGTTGGGCTGGGCAGCAAAGGCTAAATCTACTCCGAATAGGATCACCAAGATTTTAGATCCTTCCTTGAAGCAACTTACTAGTTAAGCAACAGGCACAGATAAAACAAATATTTTATGAGCATTATAGATCTATCGATAAAGCTGCAGATATTGGTACTGGCAATACAATGATGGTCCTATATAGCTTAGCATATGGAAAAGTGTAGGGAAAAAACAAGATACCCTAAGAGTTTTATAACAAAAAATATCCACAAATCCACAGAACTCCTGGTGGGTGGGGGGGATTGGGAGATGTGGGGGGGGGGGGGGGGTAAGATTCCCTAGGCTGCAATAGCGAGTTAAAAAAAAAAATAAGCGACAGGATGATCCAAATTCATCTGGATAAATTAATTCTTTGAATTCGGATTATAAATTATTAGCGAAACATTTTAGTAAACTGTATGGTGCAGGTAACCCAAGATTTAGGTCGAAATGGCTTCCTTCCAAGTAGAGTTCTACATATTTTTTTATGGAAGACATTCACTATCGCTCCCAAAAAAACACATATAGCGATCGTAATCATCGTTGACAGGGTAGAAGTATTTGATTTTTTTGAATTGCACAGTGCTATTATTAATATTAATTCATTTTTGGTTATCTAGTAGAGCTTATTCAGGTTCTCAAAGATCACAGCAAAAAAATTAGTAAATTCTAAGTATGTGGGTAAGGTTTAAATTAGCTCTGGCGCCAGACAGAAGTGCCCTGCAACCGGTGCTTTTTACACTGTTTACTGAGCCATTAGGCATCTCTGTTCGTACCGACAATAGGATTCAATATCCCATTTCATGGATGGCCAAACTATACGCTGATGATATGATATTTTAATGAAATACTGACAAATACAACATAACTTTTGCATTGAATTAAATCCATTATTTTCTAGGATTAGTGGAATTATTGAAACGAGCCAAGCAAAGATCGAATATTGCTGCTTAATACCACTAAAGCTATCCTCCAGATATCATAATCAATATGTTTCAGCTAATTACACAGATTGCTTTGATCTAGATTATCTTTCAGCTTTATCCAAAGTCTAACGACTGCTTGGTAGCCGGGTCTGGGGGCTCAGTGGACTAATGCTTCCACTGCAGGGGCCTGTGTTCGACCTCATGGTCACAGGTTCTAATTCCGAGGGTACACTTATCCTTTCATCCTTCTGAGGACGATAAAATGAGTACCATTGAGTTGGGTAACAATAACATCTGTTATTCAGTGCCAAGATACCTACTGGTGAACGTGCGCTTTACAAATACTTATGTTATGATAGATGCCACCTATTACAGTTATCTTTCACAGGAAGGTATCATTAATTGAGATGTTGATTCTTTCACTCTTTTTGTTTTTTTTCAAACATCTTCTGTAAAGTACCTAGTAAATTATTTTAATCAAGTTGATGTGGTGGTCTGCTGACCCTAGCAGGCCACCATCCCTGAGATGACAATGATTCATAATGGATCACGATTTGCTACCTACCCAAATTCATGGGTTATTCTTGCATTCTGCTAGTTCTTGCTTTTAATATCATACTTCATAAGGTCTTGTGTTTTAAAAAGAATTATCAAAGAGCATTTAAGCCTGGTATGGTGTGTTATCATATGGTATAGTATGGTATGGTTCCCATGTATAAAGTATGGTATGGTCTTTTTAAAATGCATATCAAGGTGTATGTAAGCCAGGTATGGTATGCTACCCATGTATTAGGCAGAAAGGCATCTTCAGCTTCCTGGGAGCTTTATGCGAGCTGGGGTCCAACGTCACTAATGAAGGCCACCAGCTCCTTGGAGCCAGAAGGTCCACATCTACTCGGGAATGACATACCTGAGACAGAAAGCCAACATCGCCGAGCACAGAGGCTAACGAACCAACACTTCTGGTGTGTAGCTGTGGTACTCTGGCTAAAGGCCATCTCAGTAACTTAGAAAGGCACTTTTGCTGCTAAGAATCATTATGCAGAGGCCAGAAGGAAGGAGGTGGAAACTGATAAAGAGGAATCTAATTATTGATATTGTGTGTCTTTTATTTTGAACATTTTTGCACTAAAATGTAAATGTTGCAATTTGTAAAATTGTATTTTCCTGCAGTTGACTAAAGAAGCCTGGACTCCAGTTTGATTCCTGCCACAGCTATGACGTGTGCTTTCATGTTTCCTCTCATCACACGTAATAAAATGTGCACTATTACAATGCTGTGTGTTGACATGCTGCGCGTGGTGTTCTCGACGACTCCAGAGGAGGCATTCTGCTACTTTCAAGTCTCCTCCTCCCAGTGTCACTGGAGGCCGATCCACCAGTGAGACCGCCTTAGTTTCGAGTAGAACTAGATCTGTATTAACACATCCGATGCCATCAGCTCTGAAGGAGTTGTTCTAATTGTCGTTTAGGGGTTGGTTTAGTGATGGTGCTAGATGATGCCTTATTACACTTTGTATTCTGATTTGTCACTGTGTGGAATGATGTATGCTCACCTCATGCTGACGTTGCAGTTTTCGTTGTGTATATTCTATATAAACAGCTGTTTTTGGTGGTGAGCCATGTCTGGTTTGCCCTGATATTAGAGAGCGGGCCTACATTAATATGTCTCTTGAGTTAAACTTAGAAATATTTTACTCTGAGATTTGACTTCTTGTAATTCTCTTTGCAGCATTCGATTGAGCCTTATGCTAATTTCCTATATTGATTCATCATGTATTCTGATGATTTTTGCCTCCTGTAATGCTCTGTAACAATCCCATAGGTTTAAAGATTAAAAACGCTTCTTGCCTCTTCTTGTTTCAAGATTTATTGAATTGACCATGCTGATTTATTTCCTGGTAATCTGCTGTCTGTAGGGACCAACCCCATGTGCTCCGTGGTGCTGGCTCCCTCATGTAGCTGTCTTTCTCTTGTGAGATCCCCCCAAACTTCCTCCCTCACCCACAGTCCTTATTGCTTCTTTACTCGTGTGCTTCTCCCCCGCCCCGTGTTGCTTGACCTACCCCCGTGCTGCAACCCCTCATATGCTGCTCTTGGCCTCCGCACCTCTAATTGCTTCCCCAGCCCACTCCTGTTGCCCTCATACCCACTGTTTTTATTTAAATATTTTTTTAAAAAAATGTAAGTGGTAGAATCATTGCAAGATTCTCCACCATCTCGAATCGGTAAAGTTGAAAAAGGCATCTGCGTAATTTTGTAGGCAAGCGTGCATAATGACATGCATAATGACATGCATAATGACATGCATCCGTTTACTGAGGCATTGTGGTTTATTTGTTTTCTGCTTTTTCCTTTTCAGTGCCAAAAGGTCTCAAAGGCTAAACGGTTTGACTTTACCTATGCTTGTTAAATATGCCACAGCACGCATACATATCTTTTAGATAAACCACATAATTCAAAAGGTGGGCACATCATTGTTGAACTATCCATGTCACCAAACAGCATAAGAACTAGATGACGACCTGGTACGTTCTCAATAAAACAATGTCAATTTGTGAGTTCATTAATGTTAAAATAAATTAATCAATCTGACCTCTTACAGTGTTGGAGGACGAACTAGTCTAAAGCTGCCTGATTAGTGATGGTCACGCCCCTCTGCTAAGTAAACGAAGAGAGTGGTTTGATGGTACCCAAGGGCTGTCCTGTGCATGTAGAGGACACTTTAAGACTTGGACACTGCAAGCTGTAGGGGAAAGGTGATTTTAGGGGATGAGTGATAAAAGCAGAGGCCCCTCCTTAATACAGTGCTCCCTCCAGAAAGAGCCACCACTCGCAGAGACAACCAATGTTGCTAGTGGTTACTGCCTAGTGCCTGAAGGGCAAATAACTATACATAGATTTACCCATCATGAGGACTGATGTTCTGCCAATTGACAGACGCCACTGAGAAAATAAGCAAAGAGCAACAAAAAAAAACACTCCACAATCAATAATTTACTAAATATAGAGTTTGGTGCATTTTTGTATTTAATCTCCTCGTACACAGGTAAAATCCCTGAGAGACGTCTGTGCCCACCACCGCCCCTGGGACAGAAGATGGCAGATAAATTCTGGCCCAAAGTGTTCTTTATTCATTAAGATAGAAAAACAAAGAAGTGAAGGGTGAAACACTGGAGATGAGGTCACAACTGCTAATTATCAAAGGCTGCATTGCAGTCTTCTTTTGCCTGTTATGACACTGTGAAATGACACCGCCCATATGCAAATCAGACTTGGTCCTGCTCCAAATATAAATAGCCCAGGCTAACCTGCCAGGGAAGGTGCCCTCCAGACAGGATCACAACGTACCCCCAGGTTCGGCATTGTGAATTAGCAGGTATAAAGTTGGCGGTACTTTGACATGGATGAAGCTCTCCATTCTCAGCACCCATAAGTGATTGGTGGGAGGAGGCGCTCACACTCTATAAAGCATTCACTGGATATCTTTACTGAATATTTACAATCCAAAGTTGCTTCTCCTCTTTGAAACATGTGGGGGAGAAGGAGGAAGAAGCAATATCAGCGGAATGAACACAGCTGCAATGCTTCCAAAAATGACTAAATTGTATAACACCAAATATAAGCAATTACCAGTAAACAGTGTACATTATTTAACATTCTTGGGCGACATCTGAAGCATGAGCAAAAGGAGAAACACTGATTTTTAAGATGTAAGTTTAATTGGTTTTATTTCCAACACAGCAGAACGCAGCCGCCGTAATGCTAGTGAAAAATACAGCTTCGTCGTCACTATTGACTCCAAAAGGCCTCTGGGTATCCAGTGTTCAGATGTTGGGAAATGAAGAAAGTGCCGTAACTCCCTCTGCATTGTCTCAAGGGGAAAGTCAGCTTTATTACTAAACTATGCAAACATGACCCAGCGTGCAGTGTATATTACGATTCTTGTTGTGTTCCAAGGGAGAGGTCTCAGCCTTCTGGGAATCTGTTTTTCATACATGGAATTTGTGATTTTCCAGGCCAGCTCAGTGGAGTTTGCTAATTTTTAGTCTAAAGAAACTTAACATTCATTTGCACGTCAGATACACAATTGTTTTTTTCATCTCAACCTGTCTGTCATCTCAAATCCCAATTGCATCCACTGAAATATGGTTCTGTAATGGAAAAGAATTACAGAGGGAATAAAAGAACAAAAGTCTATCATAAGACATTGACTTTTATGGATCTTTTATGGGTCCATTTAAGTACACCCATTCAAAAATGTAGAACAGAACCAGGAAAGGTACAGCATTTTTAGATGGGCCCTTTTAAAAACTCTTACAATCAGCTGACATTCACTTATTAGTTAGGAATATAATGGCATAGGAACGCGTCGACCTAATTGTGATTCTGTACAGATCTGATGTGGCAAAGCTGAAAACATCAAAGTTTGCATCATATCATTTTTTTTAATCAACCCATCATTTCCGAAATCTCTGCCCATATGTAGCCTTATTTATATTTTCCAAGGAATGGACATCCCTGCCTGCTCCAAACTCAACTTCAAAAAAGTATTTTGGAAATCAACTTATCAAGCTTGAAGAAATGGGTACTGAATGTTGGAAACAGTGATGTGTATGCTAGAAGGGCAACCTGGGTCTGCTGGGCTCAGCAGCCCTGTCCTCTCACTGCCCACTCCAGGCCCAAATGGTCTTCTGGCTCATCCTGGATGATGTTAAAACTAGCCCCCTCCCTTCCTCCTCTCTCATCTCATCTCTTCTGATCCCCCTTTTGTCTTCTCTCTCTCTCTCTCTCTCTCTCTCTCTCTCTCTCTCTCCCCCTCCCCTAAAGCACCCACAGTGCCAGTTGCAATGAACCTGGTGGAGCTGGAGAAAGTGGAAGAGGTACCAGCAGTGGCCCTCTCTCTTCAAAGACCAGTCTCCGAAGGTTTCAGCCCAACGGTGGAACACATGGAGGGTCCAGCACTAGCTGACTCCATGCAATAGACCCACTGTGTCTATTCCAGCTCATGCGTTGTGGACCTGGCATGCTGTGACCTCACTATCTCAACATACATCAAGATTACGGTCAAACATTATTCAGAGTGGAAACAAACAGGGTAACGCCAATTACGCATGTCAAACTATTTACAGAAATCAAAAAGTAGTTTGTACACACAATTTAGTTAGATGGCCCACTGAAAAAAAATACTACAGAAAAACACCTTAATATAAATCCAATAATGTGTGAGGATTCCCGAAATGCTGCCAATAATGTGAGGATTCCCTGAATGCTGTAATAATGTGTGAGGATGCCTGGAATGCTGCCAATAATGTGTGAGGATTCCCAGAATGCTGCCAATAATGCGTGAGGATTCCCGGAATGATGCCAATAATGTGTGAGGATTTCCGGAATGCTATAATAATTTGAGGATTCCCAGAATGATGCCAATAATGTGTGAGGATTCCCGGAATGCTGTAATAATGTGTGAGGATTCCCAGAATGCTGCTAATAATGTGAGGATTCCCTGCATGCTGTAATAATGCGAGGATTCCCTGAATGCTGTAATAATGTGTGAGGATGCCCCGAATGCTGCCAATAATGCGTGAGGATGCCTGGAATGCTGCCAATAATGCTTGAGGACTCCCAGAATGCTGCCAATAATGCGTGAGGATTCCCAGAATGCTGCAAATAATGCTTGAGGATTCCCGGAATGCTGCAAGTAATGCGCGAGTATTCCCGGAATGCTGCAAATAATGCTTGAGGATTCCCTGAATGCTGTAATATTGTGTGAGGATGCCCGGAATGCTGCCAATAATGCGTGAGGATGCCCGGAATTCTGCCAGTAATGCGTGAGGATTCCTGGAATGCTGTCAAACCCTATTTGGGATCTTCCACCCAGCCATTGACATTTTAAGGGCTGACCAAGATCTTCCACCAAGCCAAAGAGACCAAAGGTCAAACATCAGTGGTGAATGTGAGGTGTAGCCTGAAATCAAGCCCCTTACATTCTGGGCCACACCTGAACAAACAAGAATTGGCAAAGCAAATAGGTTTGGCTTGCATGTAGAAGAGCATCCAAAAACGGGCATGCACAAGTGTTGTTCTAGTGGTAGTGGTGGGGATGATTAAGTTTGGTGGTGATGGTGGTTCTAGGAGAGATGATGACGGTATTGGCTCCCGCGCGGACCATCTCAGAAACAAAAAATCCCTATCCAAATGGATTGCTTTCTGTACAAAATGAATATGAGAGATGAAAAAAATTAAATATGTGATGATTGAGTCATTTTTTTAACAAACAAATGCTACTAAAGGGGAAAAAATCAACAATAAACACACTCGAGTCGGGATTCACCCTTGCTCTAGGGAATGGATGAGTCAAAAACCAACTGAACCAAAACCACAGCGGCAGAGACTCTCAGCTAGACAAAAAACTGCATTTCTCCCCATCATGAATTACGACCCGCAAATTATCTGGTTCCTCCAGTTGGGGTGGAAGGTTACCAATGTCACCAGGACATTCCCTTGGGAATTTGGGGGCATATTATCAAGACAGGCGATAAAATTATCGCCGTTTTAGCGGCAGAAAACTGCCGCTAAAACAGCAATAATGGGCTTGATAATATGCTCTATGGAATTCCAATTGAAGCTCAGGTTAGATGTGAAGGACATCTAACATGGGCTTCAATTGGAATTCCATAGAGCATATTATCAAGCCCATTATCGCCGGTTTAGCGGCAGTTTTCTGCCGCTAAAACGGCGATAAGTTTATCGCCTGTCTTGATAATATGCCCCGTAGTGCTCCGAACCTACTCACAACCTTATTTACGGTTGGTCATTCAGATCGCTGGTTTATCGCGTACAGCCAGTTTCATACTAACTTAACGAATCCACATGAACGGACAGTGGTTGATGCCAAAATGAGAGAAACCCTCGTCTTTAGTTATAGATGCGTTTTTCAGGCTATGCTTGATTTGTAAAGATATAAGTGCCAGGGCCTCAGTTAGCTGACCCCACCAGCTTGTATCACCCATTGCGCTACTAATGAAAATTCAGACCTTTATGCACAGTTAAAATGACTCAGACTCGCCACTCAAACTATTTTTATAGCTTTGGTGGCAGGTCTTAGTCATTTTTAATGTATACAGAATTTTTAAACAACTGTTGTTGTGTTGATCAGAAAATTGGACAAACAGCACCACCATGTGGCCGGCTGTCATAAGTCCCAGTGTTGACAATTAAAAGCAGGTGCCGACTACAGGAAACAACTGGCTCAAATTAAGCAATGTTTTCAGGTGGATTTCTGCTACGCATCTGCATACGCTGAGCTGGAGGATATCTTTCTCAGCCATTGCTCTTACCAGAAAGCATGCAACTGTGCATGCTCCTGCTTTTTAAAGAAGTACAGGAACAGCAGAAGTTATTATACACTGATGTTCACTTGTAGAGCTCTTTGTACATATGATGACACCAGGGCTCGAAGTGTGCGGATAGGCAGGGCACGGCGTGCCCCGACTTTTTCATTTAATACAATAAATTCCCCTACAACTTTATTTTACAAATGCGTCCCATTCCCATCCGGTAATTCGTGGCTGTTCGGGGACGGATCGGAGTGGGCAGAGAAGTAAAATGACTCTTTATTTTTTTCCCTTTTGGCCCAGAGAAGACAAGGACAGTGTGCACTTCATTTGCTCTGCCACTGGCAGCTGTTCCCCTCTCTGTTTCTTCCTCTTCCTCTCATTCACTCTCTTTCTCTCTCTGTCTCGCTCCTCACTTGCTGAAAACCGTGACTTCAACAAATGGCTCTTACCCTCTCATTCCTCTCCTTTCCTTCATTCGTTGCCCTGTAAAATTTAAAATTTAATTAAAAAACAGAAAAAAACACTTTTGCTGGAAATGTCTTTTACTGACAATATGACACCTACACCAGTGATTGTTCAGCTGAGCTTGGGGGCGTTTTTTCAAAGCTCTGCTTATCTGTACTGCTTTGGCAAGAGTTTCTGCTGCTCAACATTGAGGTGCATCAGTAGAGCCGCATGTCAGGGTCACTGCAAGAAGAGCATTGATGCTGCTCGGTGCCGCGGTGCATCGGCGGAGTAGCATGTGGGTATCAGTGCAAGAATAGCATTGATGCTGCTTGGTGCTGTGGTGCAACAGCAGAGCCGCAAGTCAGTATCAGTGCAAGAGTATCCTTGATGCTCGGTGCTGTGGTGCATTGGCGGAGCCGCATGTGGGTATCAGTGCAAGAATAGCGTTGATGCTGCTCGGTGCTGTGGTGCAACGGCAGAGCCGCAAGTCAGTATCAGTGCAAGAGTATCCTTGATGCTCGGTGCTGTGGTGCATCGGCGGAGTCGCATGTGGGTATCAGTGCAAGAATAGCGTTGATGCTGCTCGGTGCTGTGGTGCATCGGCGGAGCCGCATGTGGGTATCAGTGCAAGAATAGCGTTGATGCTGCTCGGTGTTACATCTATAGGAGGGGTCATTGCTGCTGCCTGGTGCTCAGGTGCGTCAGCAGTAGAGTATGCCGGTGTCAGTGCAGGAACAGCACAGCTGCTGTCCGTGTCTGAGGTGCGTTAGCAGACAGGCCTGTCGGTGTCAGTGCAGGAAGAGCACTGTTGCTGCCCGAGTCTGAGGTGCGTCAGCAGAGGATCATGCCGGTGTCAGAGCAGGAACAATGCTGCTGCTACCGGGGACTAAGTTGCATCAGCTGAGAGGCATGTTGGTGTCAGTGAAGGAACAACACTTACCCAGGGCTGTGGGGCATGTCGGTGTCAGTGCAGGAAAAACGCTGATGCTATCCGGTTCTGAATTGCGTCAGCTGAGGGTCATGCCGGGGTCAGTGCAGGAACAACGCTGCTGCTACCCGGGGCTGAGTTGCGTCAACAAAGAGGCATGTCAAATCAAATAAAAATCAAAACCTGTACGTCCAACCTACACCCCATCAACAGAGGTGTCCCCCAAGGCTCAGTGCTCTCCCCTCAACTGTTTAACATATACACGGAACCCACCACCCTTCTCAAAAAAGCCAACATCCCCCATATAAAGACGACACCCAGATCTACTTGGAAACCTCCTCCATTAACGACATTCTAAGACTCAACAACACTCTTAGAGAAGTTCAACAGTGGCTAGCAACAAACCAACTTAAACTCAATCAAGACAAAACCTAAATCCTCCTCATCTCCAACAAAGAAGAAAACCCTCAAATTGTGGAGTGGCTGAAAGCAATCGTTGCTCTCAATGGTAATCCCACCCTGACTAACTCGTTAAAATCTCTAGGAATCACCCTCGACTCAAAACTGAACATGACCAAACACATTAAGATCTCCGCGAAGAGTGCCTTCCTCAATTTGAAGCTTCTCAACAAAATTAAGCCCTTCATCCCGCACAAGGACCTAAAACAAGCCACCCAATCCCTGGTGGTATCTAGACTTGACTACGGGAATGCAGTCCTCACCGATACTGCTCAATCCCAACTAGCGCCACTCAAAACAACTCTTAATGCAGCTGCCAGAATTGTCATCGGAGTTAAGAAATATGACCACTTATCTCCCGCACTCAGAAAACTAAAATGGCTCCCAGTCGAAATGCGTGCCAGCTTTAGAACTGCCTGCCTCACGCACAATGCCCTGCACACACGGAAACCGGAACACCTGGTTTCCAAACTCAAGGAAGCCAGCCAGAAAAGAAACCTCAGGAGCTCCAACACCCTCTTACTAATCCCTATGAAAACACACAAACAAAAAAACGCTGCACGATCCTTCACTGGAAACGCACCCAAAATCTGGAACACCATCCCAGCCAATATCGGGACTATCCCTTCCTTTATAAAATTCAAAAGACTCCTAAAAAACCACTACCTCATCCGTGCTTACCGAACCGAGAATCGCCGCCGAAATGCACAAGCCTGCACTCTGTAGTCACCTGACAATGTTCCACCACAACCTACCTCTTCCTGCACTTTACAACCCTTTGACAATGTTCCGCCACTACCTACCTCCTCTCCGCTCCCCTACTCCTCCTCGCTCCCTCTTCCTGGAAGGAGGTTTAGCCCAAGACATTGTGCACTCATCGATGCTATCCCAGGACCTCCTTACCTCAAAAATGCACAGCACACTGGATCTGGATCTTTCGAACTTTTACGTTTACCTTTGCCTTTTTATGTGATTTCTGCTTTAAATCTGTTGTAAAGCGCTCCGATACCCTCGGGTCTGGCCATCGCTATATAAAACTTTAATATATCAATAAATGTCAGTATCAACGCAGGAACAACGCGGCTGCTACCCGAGGCTGAGTTGCGTCAGCTGAGAGGCATGTAGGTGTCAGTGCAGGAACAACGCTGCTGCTACCCGGGACTGAGCTGCGTCAGCTGAGAGGCATGTCGGTGTCAGTGCAGGAACAACGCTGCTGCTACCCAGGGATGAGTTGCATCAGCTGAGAGGCATGTAGGTGTCAGTGCAGGAACAACGCTGCTGCTACCCGGGACTGAGCTGCATCAGCTGAGAGGCATGTAGGTGTCAGTGCAGGAACAACGCTGCTGCTACTCGGGACTGAGCTGCGTCAGCTGAGAGGCATGTAGGTGTCAGTGCAGGAACAATGCTGCTGCTACCCGGGACTGAGCTGCGTCAGCTGAGAGGCATGTCGGTGTCAGTGCAGGAACAACGCTGCTGCTACCTGGGGCTGAGTTGTGTCAGCTGAGAGGCATGTAGGTGTCAGTGCAGGAACAACGCGGCTGCTACCCGAGGCTGAGTTGCGTCAGCTGAGAGGCATGTAGGTGTCAGTGCAGGAACAATGCTGCTGCTACCCGAGGCTGAGTTGCAACAGCTGAGAGGCATGTCGGTGTCAGTGCAGGAACAACGCTGCTGCTACCCGGGACTGAGCTGCGTCAGCTGAGAGGCATGTCGGTGTCAGTGCAGGAACAACGCTGCTGCTACCCAGGGCTGAGTTGCGTCAGCTGAGGGGCATGTCGGTGTCAATGCAGGAACAATGCTGCTGCTACCCGCGACTGAGTTGCGTCAGCTGAGAGGCATGTCAGTATCAATGCAGGAACAATGCTGCTGCGACCCGGAGCTGAGTCACGTCAGCTAAGGAGCATGTCGGTGTCAGTGCAGGAACAACGCTGCTGCTACCCAGGGCTGAGTGCGTCAGCTGAGGGGCATGTCGGTGTCAATGCAGGAACAATGCTGCTGCTACCCGCGACTGAGTTGCGTCAGCTGAGGGGAAAGTCGGTGTCAGTGCAGGAATAACGCGGCTGCTACCCAATTGCTGAGTTGCGTCAGCTGAGAGGCATGTCTGTGTCAGTGCAGGAACAATGCTGCTGCTGCCCAATGGCTGAGTTGCATCAGCTGAGAGGCTTGTCGGTGTTAGTGCAGGAACAACGCTGTTGCTACCCAATGGCTGAGTTGCGTCAGCTGAGAGGCATGTCGGTGTCAGTGCAGGAACAATGCTGCTGCTACCCGCGACTGAGTTGCGTCAGCTGAGGGGAAAGTCGGTGTCAGTGCAGGAATAACGCGGCTGCTACCCAATTGCTGAGTTGCGTCAGCTGAGAGGCATGTCTGTGTCAGTGCAGGAACAATGCTGCTGCTGCCCAATGGCTGAGTTGCATCAGCTGAGAGGCTTGTCGGTGTTAGTGCAGGAACAACGCTGTTGCTACCCAATGGCTGAGTTGCGTCAGCTGAGAGGCATGTCGGTGTCAGTGCAGGAACAACGCTGCTGCTACCCAGGGCTGAGTTTCGTCAGCAGAGTGGCATGTTGGTGTCAGTGAAGGATCAATGCTGCTGCTACCCGGGGCTGAGTTGCATCAGCTGAGAGACATGTCAGTCTCAGTGCAGGAACAGCGCAGCTGCTACCCGGAGCTGAGTTGCGTCAGCTGAGAGGCAGGTCGGTGTCAGTGCAGGAACAACGCTGGTGCTACCCCGGGCTAAGTTGCTTCAGCTGAGGGGTATCTCACTGACAGTCCAGAAACAGCGCTGCTGCTACCCAGTGCTGAGGTGGGTCAGCAAATAGGCCTGTCGGTGTCAGAGCAGGAACTGCGCTGCTGCTGCCGAGCACCGAGGTGTGTCAGCAGAGCTGCATGTCGGTGTCAGCGCAAGTACAGTGCTGATGCTTGTCAGCCTTGAGATGCATCAGTAGAGCCTCATGTCGGTGTCAGCACAGGAATAGCTTTAATGCTGCACAGCTCTGAGGTGAATTGGTGGAGCTGTGTGTGGACCCTGGTGTAAGAACAGTAGAGGGTGATGCTGCTCAGTACTGAGGTGCATCAGTAGAGACGCTTGTCGGTATCAGTGCAGGAATAACATTGATGCTGCCCAGCACTGAGGTGCATTAGTGGAGCTGTGTGTGGACATCAGTACAAGCACAGAGTGGCGGCTGCCTCGTAATGGTGGCTGGTGGGCAGGGGTGTGGATTAAATAATAAAATAAACGTTCCTTCTCCGCCGCTCCCTCCGCCGCTGCAGGCCTCTCTGGCTGCCGTAAGCCTCTCCTCCGTCTGCTGTGCTGGAAGCACCGGACGCACCCAGCTTCCGAACTCTCCCTGCCAATCATGATGCTGAAGGAGCATCGTGTTTGGACGCTCAGACAGTGGCTGGGGAGGCTGAGCATTTTCTCCACTGGGCTGTGCAACGTGGCCCAATGGAGTACATGCCAAGTGCGCATAACGGTTTGGCCGGCTCTAGAGGGACGGCCAAACTGTCGTGTGAACTTAGAGAGTGCAAACCACTCCTCGGCTGCTCTAGCGTCACAGAGCCCAGCCGCACCCCGACTCCCACATAGAAAAATAAAATGTTAATTATGTCCTGTTATTATCATTTTATTTTTATCTTTTGCACTGCTGAAATAGCAGTGGGGCGACGCTCCTCCGCCTTAGTGGAGGAGCCGCCACTGCAAGCACAGCAGAGGGCATTGCTGTTCGGTTTTAAGCTGCATTTCTAACGCTGTGATTGGACCGCCGGCACGGAATAGCAGAGGTCCTTCACTTCAGTGATGAGGTGCCTTACCAGGCATGATCCCTCTGCTGAAATAAAAAGGATGCTGCGGGTCTGGAATTCCAATCCTGCTCACTGGGTATGTATAGAGAGTCAGGCTGATTGCCTCTTAAATGAAGCCCTCTTCTACACATCTAAAAGGTGGAGCAGCCTGTAGGGCCAGAAGTTGTGAGCTGCCTTTTCCAGAGAGGAAACTGCATTTATTAAGAGGCAGGCAGTCCAGCAAGTGTGAGTACAGCAAGAACTCACAGTGCGTGCGTGAGTCACGTGGTGGCAAACCATCATACAAGGGGCATTCTGGCTCAGGGACAAAGGATGACCCACAAATTAACATTTCTCAAAGGTGGCCTGTGTCTTTTATTGCTAATAAAGTGAATGTATCACAAGCACCTCAATGTGATTAGATGAAAAAACACACATGAATGCCGGATGTTAATTTATCCCAGCATTTTCAACCACTTTCTTGTGCTACAATCAGCCCTTTTTGCTATATTCAAGATTTTTATTTAATAACAATCTCCAGAACCACCAACGTGACCCAGTCAGAATTTTAATGGCCACCCTCGCCATCCTGTCTGTGCCTTAGGCACGCATACATTAGAGGTAGGAGGAAAAAGCGAGACAATAAAGCATCATTTTAATCATCTTTTTTCCTCACATTCCACTCCGGAAATCCACAGTTAGGTGCGGATTTAACCCTCCCTTTCTCAGCTGGTGGGGGCATTGTTTATATATACGGGAAAAGTGTGAAGCCTGAACACACCTTTTTCTCATATTTTCCCCAGGTTTTCCGCATGTCAGCAGAGTGTAAATGTATGAAGTCGACCCTTCAGTACAAGAACTATTGTTTAATTCTCTCCCCCCCTTGCATGAGTGATGTACAATAGATCTCCCTTGTAAAGTTGGCTAAAATTGAGACCGTTTTTAAACTTGCCCCACAGTTTTGCCTCCTTCGAGGCAGCGTACATTTTTGGCACAAATCTTTGTCTACCAATGTTAGTGGATAGAGGTTTGCAGCAAACCTATAAGTGGTTGCATGGGAACGCCCGTGTAGCACCCATGGAATACCCCTTGGCGCAAACTAGTGTAAAATAACAGGGGCTCATTTATGAGCCCCTGCGTCACTTTTGCGCCGCCGGTGCGCCACTTTTTGTGACGCACCAGTGGCGTAAAACATGTGCCATGTTGCGCCATATTTACAAAGTGACGCATCTAGGTAGATGCGTCACTTTGTAAACCCCTGCGCCACATTATACCTGCGCCAGGTATAATGTATGCAAGGGGGGCGTTTTGACGCAACAAAGGGTCGTAGAAGTGACGCAGTGAAATCTACGAGATTTCACTGCGCCACTTCTAGGGTGCAAATGCGTCAATTTCTTGCGCCTGCCTCAAGGCAGGCGTAAGACTGACGCAGACCCTTTCACATGGGGCTTGCCCCATGTGAAAGGACACATTGCTGGAGTTGCGTCACTTTTGTGACACATTCCAGCGATGCGTCACTTTTGCGCCTACAGATACGTCAGAAATACTGACGTATCTGTGACTCCTTGCGACATGATGCGTCATACTGTAAATATGACGCATCACTGGAGTCGCAGGGAGGGCGCAGTGAAAAGTGGCGCATCACTGTTTTCACGCAGTGATGCGTCACTTTTCATAAATGAGGCCCACAGCATTTAACTACTTTGGTTACATTTCCAGTGCAAATCCTGATTCGCATTAGTAAGTACATACCACTGTGTAATAAGTATACCGTTTGTGTTAAAAAAGTAAGGCGAACACCGCCCCAAGTGTTAGTAAACCTGTGTCAATGTGTGATCTTGTGTAATTTCCTTGTTTTCCCTGACCAGCAGAGATGGACTGGCATGAGAGGGGGAGTAGAAGTCTTCCCTAAAAGTGCATGGGACTGAAATACCATCATGGCCTGCTTGCTGTGCCTTTTGTGTGACTGACTCTGCCCCAGCCTAGCACCTCACCTCCCTTTCAGAGTGCACCTGCCTATCAGAACAGGATGCCGCTTTTGTGTAGGCCCCTCCGACCCTCCCAATTTTGTGCTAGCTTAGAAACAGACCGCCTCAGTAGAAAATCCTCTAGGGTGGAAGGCGAGGCTCCCTCTCTAAAGCCCCCACCCGCTTACACCGACATCACGTACCTCGAAGGCCTTGTGTCTGCCGCTCCCCTCAGTGGTGAGACGGTCCTTGCACTGTAGGGCACTGCCTCAGGCCGTGTTTTTAGGCCGGGCCTGATCCAAAATGAATCCGGGATCGTGTCTTCAGCTGACTAAAGAGGCACCGACATGGACACTGCACTTTTCACCAGGGAAGAGCCCCACCGCACGCGCCTTCCCGGTTACAGTTTGCATGCTAATTGCACCTGTCTGAGCGCGCACTGGCCCTTCAGGGGCCAACACGCCTTCTGTACATAAAACTGGTGAAACGGTATAGCTGGCCGAGTCCCTCTAGCGGTGATCTCTATGCAACCATCAAGCCTTTATACCAGCAAGGCAAAATTCTGCATTTCATTCTCCCCGGGCGGGTAAACTCAGCGTCACTTCATTGCGTTTCGGGTCCTGGTGGTACTACATACAGGGTCATTGGAATAGTAAGATTCTGTGGATGCAGTCTTTGCCACGTAGGGGCATATTATCAGCAAACGGCGTTAAAATTATCGCCACTTTAGCGGCAGATAACTGCCGCTAAAGCGGCGATAATGGGCTTGATAATATGCCCTGGAGAATTCCCATAGAAGTCCATGTTCTGGTGTGAACCTGGGCTTCTATGAGAATTCTCCAGGGCAAATTATCAAGCCCATTATCGCCGCTTTAGCGGCAGTTTCCTGCCGCTAAAGCGGCGATAATTTTAACGCTGTGCTTGATAATATACCCCATAATTCGCTTATTTGCTGTATAATTTAGACAACTGCGCCACATAAGTAGGCACTTCATTTTGTGTGTGGGTGTGTGTGTGTGTGTGTGTATATATATGTATTCATATATATCTGACAACATCTACATTAAAAAAGTTATTGAGGCATCAGCTCAATTACCCCGCCTCCCCCGTAATTGGCCACGTATGGCTACCACCTCCACCTACCTAACACAAATCCATGCTTGTCTTCCAAAATAATTTAATCAGGAGTGTTTTACAGTTTGAGCAAAACTAAAAAAAAACGGTTTAAGTGACTTTTAGTCGAGGTGAGCGTAAGTGGCCTAATTCTCTCAGTGTAATTACTTGTTATCACCGCAAAATACTCGTAATTATGCATATTGTTTGAGAAGTGTAATCAAGCGTTTAGCATCATTTCACAGTGCAAAATTTAACTTCGCGTCCAAAATGGATCAAAGGAAGCTTTTTGTGCTAAGAAAGTAGCACTAAATTCTACAGGATACAACAGCAGTAGCAGCAGCCGCTGTGGCTGGTCGCCAATCGGGCTACCCCAGGATCAAAGGTGGGCGGGGCCAGGACCCCAGGGTGCCGGGTCCTAATGGCGCGCTTTTTGAATTCTGCGCTTTCAATAGTTCATTGTTCCTGTGCTCCTGCGGTAGGATGTTTGTCCCAAATTAAACTTAATTACTTCAGCTGGAGTAATCGCGTAATTTCAGTAATTACGCATCACAAGAGTAATATGACATCTCTGAAATTTCTCCGATTACTGTGACGTAATTAAATTTCCCGAGGCCTAATTTGAAGTGTTTAAACATAACTTAAACATCACTTTTTGCTGTAAGTTTCACAAAAGAATTTCTGGGGCTTTGCAATGGTATACTTTTCTGACCCATGTAAATCTCTCTTTTCAGTGCTAAATTAAATTAAATGTGCCTTCTTTCACCATTCTTGAATTGTGATTGTTTGGACTGTAGTCGTGAACTGATGGGTAGAAATGTTCACATCTGGATTCAGGGCCAATACATTCTTGAATCTACAGTATCCTACAGATTCTTGGGGTGAAGGAGCCTGTTATCCATCCCTCCGGTGTGTGCTCTCATCCTCGGTGGTGGAGCTGTGAACCTCTCTGTGACTTTAAAAATCTCATTTATGCTCCACTAATGCAGCTCCGTGACGGCTCTCGGGTCCGCTTGAACCACAAAGGGATCAAGTAGATTATTTTAGGGTTTCAATTTTTTGTTCTTGGACTGGTTAACAAATCTAAGGGTCCAAACAGCTCCATCTTTTAACCCATTTTAACACCGTGTCCATCATATTCATCTGTTTATTCCTCAAATACTATTAATAGCAATAATAATCATATTTTTAGATTTGGAACTAGATTTCCTTTTTGTCAGATTTGATGCACCTCTGAACACCACTCTCAGAGCAAATCTGCACCCCAAAGTACAGACACCGTGAAATTTAGACACCCTAGAATGTTTGCATCATCCAGTTTGTGCACTAAGACACTCCTTAAACGTCATTTAGCGTAGTAAAAAAGTTCATTTTCGTAATGGGTCCCACTCCCTAACTGAGTTCTAGATCAATTAAAGGTTAAAGGGTTTTAGTACAAAAATTCAAATACGCGATAGAGGGTAAACCCAGTAAAGGCTTTCAAGTGCAACTATGCCCTAACAGAGGATGCAAAAGTCAAAGTCACAATTGAGAAACAAAATCAAAGAGAAGTTGGAGAGGATTCCTAATAGAACAGGAATGTCTTTCAGCTGAACTCCAGAATCACAGGGTTCTTATACTCATAGCAAATCAGTAAAACGACAAATCATCAGGATCTGAGCAAAAATAATCTCTTTGCAAATCAGAACACAGAGGGAAATGTAAATCATTGCTTTAACACATAAGCGCCCTGCATCCTATTTCAATAAGTGCATGCAGCACCCTCTATAATAAAAATAATAAACAGAATTTTATTAAGCGCACAGCTACCCCCAACGGGGTATCCCGGCGCGGAAGCACACGGATCAGGATCAAGACAGTGCCAGATTAGTTTGAGGGGCGAAAAAGCCCCATGTTTTCAGGGACTTGCGGAACTCAAGATCCGACTGAATCAGGCGAAGGTGAAGGGGAAGATTGTTCCAACACTGAGTGGCGCCCACTTCAAAAGATTTGCCTCCCATTCTAATGCCATCCGAATGTTCTATACATATATCTATATATATAACATTTAAACAATGGAACTGTACCGCAAATGAATGAACTAGTATGTAGGACAGAAGGCAGAGGAAGAGACCTCGATAATGCTTCAAACCATAGGGGACAGAAAACGTTTATCGAAAGCAATGTAATCATAAAGGTGAAAACAAACCACTTCTGAGCAGCCTGACTGTGCTCTGTGGAGTCTCTAGGGAGAAGATGCACGCAGAGTGACAGAGATGCCATCCACCTTGTCTAAGATGGGCTCTAAAAGGAAAATGTGGCATAACTAACACACATTAATAAACATGCTTCTATACATCATATACCATTTGGTTCAACTGTAATTATGTTAATTCGGCCTAGATGTGCAAAATCGAATATGAAAAGTCATATTAGTCGCCATTTTAACTTAATTATTAATCTAATACCAGGACTTCCTGGTCCTTTGTCTAAGCCCTGCCCACAGTGCATACTGGACAAAGCACCGAAGACCAGGCCAAGCGCCCATAGAGCACCCGGTAATGGGCACAGGAGGTGGTCAGAAAGGAATAAGAGAGCAGTGTATGGGGGAAAAGGCAGATGCACAAGAGGGCAACATAAAGCAGGAGGGAGGAGAGAGCCAACCAGCTGAAAAATGCACTCTTGTGGAATGCTAGTGCGAAAAGAAAAAAAGTAGGGGCATATCAGCAACAACCGGCGATAATTATCGCTAAGCACACTTAGTGCTCGGATAATTACCGCCGGCTAACGTGGATTTTTAACGCTGAGATAGCGTGCTATTAGCAATGCTTATCTCAAAAGCAATAAAAATCCTAGCGCTAACTGCCTAACGTGAGATTATCGCTGGAAACCCAGCGATAATCTCACGAAGTTTGGCGTTAGCTTGTTGATAGGGATCACAAACTTAGCCATGATATCCACCTTCCATAGGATATCATTGCTATGTCAGTCCTGAAGCAGGCGTAAGGAAAGTAGCGATAACAGGGGTTATCGCTACTTTTCCTGCCGCTATGCTTCATAGCGTGGGGCTTGATGATAGGAGAAATGTCGCTTAGCGACATTTCTCCTGTCATGTCAGGTCAGGAACGCCCACTTTGCATCTCATTAGAGATGCAACGCTGAGCGTTAAGAATTCGTGTGCTAATGCAAGGTTTCACGCGTTAGCGTGACCTTGCTAATTAGGCGATAAAATTATCGCCGCTTTTCGGCCAAAAACGACCGCAAAAGCGGCGATCATTTTCTATCGCCGCCCTGTAGATATGCCCCATAGTTTCTTAAAAGTGAGCAATGGAAGGATACAAGTCAGCAAATCAAGAGGCTATGCTCTGTGGGAGGCACAAACTCAAGATACACAAGGAAGCCAATGAATAGGAAGCAAGAAAATGAGAGTAACAGCAAAGCCAACTAATGCTAAGCAATGGGCGGGATTAAAGGCAAGTGTAAGATCTTGGTAAACTGTCAATAAATCTTTTTCAACCAGACAGCTTGTGCTGTCTGGTCTGGTGGGTTCCACCGAAAAAGGATATAAAAAAGATACCCATCAAGAAGCTGGATTGCAAAACACGAAACAGTAAAATCTGGGATCAATGCCCGCTTCCCTACTTGTCAAAAATTGTGTAATCCTAAAGCATATTTTTATTTCACCAGCCTCCTTTTTCTACATTATCGCATATTCCCTTCGAATACTTGAATCCAGGATCTGCTCTGTACAAAAAAACAAATTATGTTTGATATAATATTCTTTAATGTTGCCCCATCTATAGTAAAAGCTCTAGTTAGTTAAGTTATGGCATTGTCACAGTGGGGACAGGAATAAACAATGTTTAAAAACTGTAATAAATATCTCTCAATACAGTGATATAACCTGAGGTACTAATGTGAAACCAGAGATATCATCTGAGTGAGCAAGGTGCAATGCTACTATATGATAAAATAGACGTTTTTAAATTTTTAAGAGACTTTATCATATATTCACACAACGTTTGTTCTATGATTTACATGCCAAATCTCCTAATGGCTTGTGCACAGGCTCTTAAATCTAACCCAGACCCTTGGCTCGGCTCTCCGTGGCATTTTGTTGACTCACCCACCCATTCCTAGTGTCATCCCCTGCTGTCAATACACACAGAGCATGCAGCATAGGCAGCCAGTAGGCACTATGCCATTACAAATATGTGCCCAGGATGGCATACCTGGGTCTGGAGATTACTAGCTGTGGGGAATGCCCTTGAGTCTGCCTTGTGATGTTTACTTTGAGGTTTGGCTCTTGGAAGATTGTGGGGAATGAGGTTTTATTGTGACAATGATGCGGTCCATGTGTTGATGGTTGCAGTGCTGGACTCTCTGCTCCTCAAATAAATCCCCGTCACTCGTAAGCATCACTCTTGATAGTACATGTAGAATTTGTAGAGGAGGTGTATACGTAGATTCAACCTTTCATACAAATACAGGTTTCTTAATCCTGACCCAGTGACCCGCCACTAAATTCCGTAAGTCAGTTTTCTCATATGAATCCTCATACCACTCTGCACACCCTTTCTCATATCAACTACACCCGACAAGGGTGACGATTCAGCAGTACATTGTTCCAGCCTCTCCCTGTTGAGTTTGGAACCCAGAACACGTCCTCGCAAAAGTAGGCCGACAACATAGTTTGCACCACTGGACTTCAATTCAAATTGCTTGTCAGTGCTAACACTAATTGGTCCATGAGGTTGCAAGTAACACACTCAACCATGCCATTGCTTCTGGTATAGGGATGCTGTAATCTGTTTGATACCAAGGGAGTCTAAGAATATTCTCATGCGTGCAGAAATCAATTGGGCGCCATTATCAATTACAATCTCAATTGGGGACCTTTCTATCAAACACTTTCTGCAAAAGTTGGATCCCAGACCCAGTGTTGCAGTTATTAATGAATCTAACTTCTGGCTACTTGGACAAGTAATCTAGGAGGACTATGGCATATCTGGAATCCTCCTCCAAAACTTTTATAGGTCTTGGTATGTCCAAGGTCAGTTTCGACTATGGAGTGGTGGGAGCACCAAAAGGCATACTCAGCGAAGACTTGATCACTTGGAGTTTGCCACTTATAATGCAGGGACCACAGTCGCTCACAAATCAAATGCATGAATGAAATGAATGAAAGAGCATTTATAGAGCGTGCAGCTACTCAGAAAGAGTGTCCCGATGCCGAATAGACTCTATCAGACAATCTTCTGCCTCTAGAAACGGGAGACCGGGAATTAGTTACGGAAAAGCCAGGTTTTAAGCATGATTGATATATCAAAACTCAGCCACCAAAAATCCTCATGCACCCTTTGTTTCAACTCCTGATTGTCTATGTGTCTTTCATGGTCTATTCTAAGGGCCTGATTATTCTAAGGGCCTGATTTAGATCTCAGCGGACGGTATAAATCCCATTATATCCTAGCCTCTCTTCCAAAATAATTTAATCATGTGTGTTTTACAGTTTGATGGTGAGCTAAAGTAGAAAAAATGGTTTGCGTGACTTTTAGTTGGGATAAGCGTAAGTGGCCTAATTCTCTCTAACGTAATTACTCGTTATTACCACCAAATTGCTTGTAATTATGCATATTGTTTGGGAAGTGTAATCAAGAATTTAGCATTCCCATTTGTGTCCATAATGGGTCAAAGGAAGCATTTTACGCTAAGTAAGTATCGCTAATTGCTACAGGACACAAACAGCAGTAGCAGCAGCCGCTCAATCTCTTTTAGTTCATTGTGCCTGTGCCCCTGCGGAAGACAGGATATCCGCCACCATTGTGACGAAGTAACAGATCTGCCGGGATCTAAATCAAGCCGTAAGATCTATTATCCTCACGAAAGTTGGTAACAAATTGCACAAGTTTCTGCAGCAAACTATTATCACAAGACAGTTCTGAAGGAATTTGCTCCGAGGGATAGCATTTTGGTCTTTTGTCTTGGAACAAGGCTATCCTTGTACTATCCATGACATGACTTTTCAGAGAGCTTCATCCTTATCCAAGTTATCCCCCCATTCATCTTCAACAGTTGTAGCTCTGTAGAACATACATTTACTGACATTAAAGGTCTTTCCACAAACTACTGGAAGTTGGGAGATGCCTTATCAGACTGCAGAGACTCGTAGACAGTGATGTGTGTCTAATGTGCCAGTCAAATGTAGATGAAGACCATTAAGGGAAAATCTTGATCAATGTTCTCAAGGCTTGGAAGTGCCTCATGGTTAGTCGGCACCGTGTGCAGAGGACCAGAACTCCACTAGTCTACATTATAATGGGGAGTAATGCCGAGTTCAGGGGCCCAGCTGCTGTTGTCTTAGAGGAGTTTAAAGTTCAAATAACTCATAGGTTTTCTGAGTTAGTGCACAAACTTTAAACTGAAAATGCCAGAAACAGTGAGCAGGTATTGCCTCTCCGTTTCTGACTTGTTCTCTCTAAATTTCAGTTGAGAAATTCTGATTTATGTGTTTGAACTTTAGACACCTCACTTGCAAAAAACAGGTGCTTATATCACCATGATACAGCCTCCCCACTGAAGGCAGGGTCACTAGTCTTTATCCTTGTCATGCCTATGTTGTATCCCTTGTCTGGAAACACACCACACAGGTCACATCTGGAGCAGTCTTGGAACACAGCTGGAGCCAGTGGGTCCCTGTTGGTGCATGGCTCTGTGGTTTTTTAGCACAGTGCTAGCACTGTCTCTTGGCAATAACTTAGTAGCCCTCTGGTTTTAGAACTAAGGGCCTCATTTAGATCTCGAGGGACGGGTTACTCCATCACAATGGTGACGAATATACCATCCACCAAAAAATAAATCCCATAGGATACATGGGATTTATATTTCGTTTGACGGGATAGCCGTCACTGTTGTGACAGAGTAACTTGTCTGCCGAGATCTAAATCAAGCCCTAAGAAACTAACCATTTTAAATAAACAGCAAAAATGTTTTTAATGATGTTCATAGCTATCTGGGTGCCACCTTCGGAACATATTTGGCATTTACATTAGTCCTGGGTGAAATGTCCATTTTATGGCTTAATCTTGCATTTTGTCTGGCATTTGGCATTAGGCTTGTTATATAAAATTCCAGACCCTGCACCATTATGCCACATCGTGTAATTTAAAGTCTGTGCCGGTAAAATCTTATTGCAGGCGCACACGTACAATGCAAATCAATAGAATGTAAGAGGCTATTCTTCATAGCACTTGTGGTTTTTCATTTTTTTGTTGTTGCATGAAATGCATCCAGGCACCCAAAATATATTTGAAAATAAAGATTAAATGCAAGATTTGCAGTTTACGTAGTTATTCCCGAAATTACACATAATTATGTCAAAGAAAATTACATAAATTTCACTGGCCCTTTGCACTTTACTTGCACATGTTTACATCCTGAAGCCGTCTGAACTGGTTTCTCCTCTCCACCACCCAGTTACAGATGGATAGCAGGAGGAGATGGCCAGGTTTGCTAACAGGCGACTCGTGATCCTTTGGCTGAGTGAGAATTTCCATTCTGAGCCCCATTCTCACTACTAGTATTTACTGCCACCTGTTGGGAAGTAGTTCAAATGTTGCTATTGTGTAAGCTGCAGTAACTTATCCAGTGGAAGTTATATGAAGGGGTCACTGGTGAACTACAAAGGATGTATGATGTTACAACGCATGCTTTTACAACGCATGCTGTTACAACGAAATTTTTACAACGCAAATGCAGTGACAACGCAAGTCTTTACAACGCAAGTCTTTACATCGACTTGCACTAGATGGCGTGCTAACATTAAAAAAGTGTAATTTACTATTCTAACTCCAGTCCACGTAACAGTAGGGAAGGTGTTTGGATAGTAAACTACACTATTTTTAATGTTAGCACGCCATCTAGTGCAAGTCGATGTAAAGACTTGCGTTGTAATGGCATGCGTTGTCAATGCATTTGCGTTGTAACAGTTTCGTTGTAATGGTAGTGCGTTGTAAAAGTTGCGTTGTAAAGGTTGTTCCCCAACTACAAATCACAAGTCTTGTTTCATTGTGAACAGCAAGAAATGGCTGCTACTGTGGGAGCCAATATTATCTGCTGAAAACAGAGATGGCAGGCAATTGAAGTAAGGAACTTTTTACGGTCATAAACAATCTGACAACTGTTACAAAGGAGGATGCTGCCAACTGCACTCAAGATTTCTGTAATACATTGGCTCAGGCGTTTAAATCAAAGGTTGATCAAATCTATGATCAATTAACCTTATATACGCCTAACACTAATGCTACAGAACAGGAAACTAAGACCATAACGCCCCTCTTAAACTTTACCCTTACAGCTCCAGTGCAAATTGCCACCCTTCTTGCAAAAACTAAATCTGGCTCTCCGGAGAACCCCTGTCCTCCGAGGATTCTTTTTTTTTTTTTTTTATTCTTTTTATTGAGAGTTCATAAAAACAGAATAAACGATACAAAGTACAATTGTAATAGAATTAATACAGTACAAGGCACGTAGGTACAAAGACATTTTCATATTTCATCAATTTAGAGCTTGATTATAAAGTGCAGAGTGTAAAAAAAAAAAAACCCACATAAGCGAGTTTCAACTATTCAGATCTTAATTATAAAGTGCACTGTGCAATTGTAAAGCGTAAAATGCATAATGGGAGACAGTCTAGCACACTATTAGTTAAGATAATATAGTTAAAATTGAATGCTGTCAGAAAATACACCCAAAAAAAAAAAAAAAAAGACTACATTTCAAACACACTCCAAGACAGCTCATATTTCTTAAGTGCCCCTGATCTCAATGCGTATTTTCTTTCCCTGCCCTGGATTCGTAGTAATTTTGCCTTCCAAGCCTGAAAAGTTGGTACTTGATCGGTTTTCCAGGACTCCGAGGATTCTTCATAACATGTGCCATCTCTTTAGTCCTCAGTTATCGGGCATATTTAATCAGATTCTTTCACAAGGAATATTTCCAACAATGTGGAAACTGGCCTGCATTCTACTGTTATTAAAAAAACCTATTTAGATATAACGGATTCGGCCAATTATCAACCTATTGTGAGGCTCCCGCTTCCCGCAAAAATTCAGCAGAAAATCGAAAACATAGAACTCTCCAAGCATATTTTAGAAAATACCATTTTAGATCACAGTCAGTTTGGTTTCAGGTCAGTTCACTGCCCTGAGACAGCTCTGATAGAGACCCCAGAGGAAATGCAAAGCGCATTAGATGGCGGAGGGTCGGCAGCTCTTATCCTCCTTGACCTGTCCGCGGCATTTGATTCCGTGGACCAAACCTTGCTGACAGAACGTCTAAAGACCATAGGTCTGGGAGGAAAGGACCTCTCACTTTTAACATCTTTTTTAGCAGCTAGAACCCAGACAGTTCAATTAGGCGATTTTAAATCTGCACCTTTTATCCTGCCTTGTGGGGTACCGCTGGGCTCTTCTTTGAGCCCTATGCTTTTTAATATTTATGTGTCCGAATTAGCACCTTTGATCAGAAGTTTTGATTTAATCCCAACCTCGTATGCCGACAACACTCAATTGGTTGTTTCAACCAATGACAAGGATGTTAACTACTCCACGAAACTTCATGATTGTATGGTCTCCTTGAGTAAGTGGATGAGTAGGCATTGCTTGAAGTTACATTCAAGTAAAACTGAGGTGGTGCTATTTGGAAAGCTTTCTCCTCTATGGTCACCAGCTTGGTGGCTAAGTACTTTGGGCCCTCTCCCTACAGCGGTAGTTAAAGCTAAATAATTTGGGGTCATCATAGATGAGAAGCTTAATTTTAAATCCCAGATTTCAAAGGTGGTGTCTTCTGCATTTTTCACTATAACAACTGTGCGTAAAATCCTTCCGTACATTCACAGAAAGGCCAGAAATATAGTTTTAACCTCCCTAGTTTTAACTAAGTTGGACTACTATAATGCCTTATATTAACTTACAGTCCAATCAACTCAGAAAATTACAATCGGTAGAGAATGCCGCCGCTAGATTAGTTCTGGATGTCCCTAAACACCAGTCTATTAGGGCTGGGATTCAAGATCTGCATTGGCTCCCAGTCAGCCAGCGCGTGAAATTCAAGGTACTTTGTATCGCACTTTACGGAGAAGGCCCACAATTTCTTCGACACGCTTTTAGCTGGTACACCCCTAGCAGATCACTATGTTCGGCCAATGCTTTTCCAATGCTCACCCCCAGTGTTAAAACAATGAACGGGGGGGGGGAGTTTCAGACATAGTACCATTAGGATGTGGAATGCTCTTCCGCTTTCTCTTAGGAAGATCACATCCCTGCTCGAATTCAGGAAACACCTTAAGACGTGCCTTTTTAAAAACTAGTTTTCCTCTCACAGTATGCGGACCATAAGCACCTAGTCACCTATGGATATAAGTACACTATACAAATTGTTATAACATAACATAACAGGGGCAAGACACTGTGCAGAAGGACAGTGGCATAGAAAGGTCAGGTGGTACAGGTGCAGAACATTTCTTGTCTCCCTCGGCTTCTCAAAATGGCAAAAATATGTGTTTAAAACACATATTTTTGCCATTTTGTCACCCCCCTCAGTGATGACAGCCGGGGTGGCGCACACCCACCACATCCCCCTTCCTACGCCACTGCAGAAGGAACATATACCAGGAAGAGGAGTACTGTGAGTGTAGTATCTACTAGAGATATTTGTGGTAACCAGCAGGTCACAGTCACAAGCACATGACGAATGAGGAGGCATCTGTGACCAGTTTGCAGCTGGATGAGTTTTCTGGACAAAAACCCAGCTACTGAATTGTGGCTAAATGGCAGTTCTGACAACAGTCTCATCAGAGGGCAAGGGCTGAATGATCAAGAATCCTGTTTGCTGCACACTCCCACAAGAGAGTACTCTGCGAAGGTACCTCTGCTCGAGCATCCACAAGTTGAACTAAATCAGGGGCAGAGCTATCAGGGGTGCAGCATATGCAGTGGCACCAGGTCCAGGAGTGAAAGAATCCCACTGAACTTCAAATATCGCAGTTTTTTTACTACCAGACCAGGAGGTGTGGCTATATTCCTAGCCTGCATTAGGGTCCATGGCACTCTTGCTATACCATTGAATTAAATGACTGACAGCATGTGTGTGTGCATGTCATGAAGTGAATACAGATTTGCAGGAAATCACAAAGTGGTCACTTACACAAGTCAGCGGTGAGATGTCAGTGGGTGCAGTTATTTGCAGTTCCAGATTTCACAAATGATGCACACCTCTACTTTTGCAAATTACATCTAGTAACTCTATGTTAGTTCAAATAACTTAAGAATTTGGCAGTCCTGGACGGGCCACCATCCCACCACCCCGCACCAAGACCGCCTATCAGGGCCACCCCCTGCCCACCAGATTACAGGTTTTTCGCGGTCTGGTGGGTGGGTGTAGTGGCAGTTCTGCAGCGGTGTCTTGCAAAGGCACCTATGTATGCTTTAGAAAGGCACCTCCGCAGGACCACCACAGAGCGTTCCAGAATGGCATGGACTGTGGACTCCATGCTGTGCTAGAACTGGGGGTGCACGCACACAGGGGGACACAACATGTGCCCCCCTGTATGTACCCATGTGCATGGGCACGATTGTGCCCTGTAGGGCCACCTTTGTTTCATGACGGTTAGCTGTTTCATGGAGAAAATACCTCCATGTCAGCACTGGCGGTCTTGAAACTCATAATATGCATAGCGGGACCGCAGCGGCACCGCAAGTATTTTGCAAGCATCTGACTACCGCAGGAGTGCCAGGTTATGTGGTTCACTGGTGGTTTCTCCAGTGCAATGGCTGTCAGACCGCCAAACTTTTAATATGGAGGTTGGACTGCCAGTGCGGTTGTGGATGGACTGCTACCGCCACGCCTTCATGAGTCTAGCGGTCTTAGGACCGTCAGACTCATAATCAGGCCCTTAATCACTAGCACATGTGCCTGTCTATTTCTAATCCCTGTCCGCTTGCCCTTCCAATATGCATGTCCAGTGTAGCTCACTCCAAGTAGCCCTCCAAATAAACGTGCGTGTAGTCACGAAGGGCCGTCTGCTCAAGGTGCCAATTTATTCATATTCATTAAAGGTGGTTGCAGTGCATGCATTGCTCAAGGTTGCTGTCTGCACCCAAATTGTTGAGTCTTGAGATTTTCACCTACAAATGATTATGTTCAGGTGGGTTAGCCTAATTAGTTCTATGGAAGATTAGCAAGTCTACAACACCCAGAATGAATTGGGTTATCACATAAATGTCAACTATGGAAAAAGTGACTGCAATGATCTGGAAGGAGATAGTCTCCCGTTCTGTTTTTGTAGGGAGGTGTCAGGCACAAGCTGCTGGTTCTACATATTAAGTGTGAATCCATCGGAGCACGTTGCTTTTGAGGTATTACTAGTGGGTGGTGTGCGCATGTGTCCTGCTGTGAATTTGTATTAGGGGCCTGTTTGCAGGTGTGTCTACCTTCTCTATATTCAGTAGAGGGCGGCTAGCATTTGTGTCCAGCTGTTGCATTTTCATCAGGTAAACAACTGTGTGCATGCCTGGATTATGCATGGTCATTAGAGGACTTTCTGCCCAAGAACCCCAGCATATGTTGTGTAATTAGGAAGCCAGCTTTAGATGCTGGTCTCTGGAACCTCCTTGAAGTGGGTGCTCACATGCGCCCAGCTTGTGTATTCATCAGGTACTGTCAGTTCATGTGCACCCAGCTGCTTCACAGTCATTAGGGGATCACTAAACCATGGTGTGCACTGATGCCTAGGGGACTATTCACAGAAGTAAATTGTGTCATAAATATACATTTAAGGCTGAAGTTAGCTTTAATTTTTTAACTCCTTCCAGGATTTTACACAGAGATTCTGTGTGAATGGTTCTTTGAGGACTGATATTTCCACCACGAGTGAAAATACGTGGACACTGGGAGTGGGTGGAATTCGCGGAGTGTCACTCTGCGAAAATCCGCAGAGTTACATGATAACTCCATGAGATTCAGCGGAGTTCTGCGAATAAGCAGAAATCAGCAAGTTGCGCAACTCGTGATGATTTTAACCATTGGGAGCTTTTTCCATGCTAGAAAATCAGCACAAATGGCACCACTCCGCGTGCCAGGGGGCGCTGCTTCTCAAGTTGCTTTTGCTGCCACTTCAGTAGATTTTCTACGTAAGCGGCAGTTGTCTCGCTGCGAACGGTCAAGACCACGTGAGTTGGGTAAATCTCACCATGTGCCCTACTCGCGCCCACACATCAGGCTAGAAGGAGCCAATTCTTCCTTGCCAACTTACCGTTGAAGGGCCACTCGCATAGAAAAACTTTGACATAAAGGGGTTGGCAGGATTTAGCAGGAACTCTGCATTACATCCATAATGCGGAGTGGCCAAAACTCTGCCAACTCCACCGGCGGAGCGGAATTTATCGCCCACCCCTGGTGCACACTCATACATCCCACTCTAGGGTTAGGAAGAGGGCATTCCAAAACATATTTTTATTCCAGCTCGGAGCTGGCATAACTTCTTTTTAATGGTGGGCTGGGGAACAGAACACCCCAACATTTGGAGGGAATGCAGACGAAAGGCTTTTTTTCCATGAACAACATTACACCTGTGTGTAATTTCTTTTGATAACGTATCAATCAATCAATCAAAAATCCTTTATTCGATATTTGAAAAATATCATAAAAGTACAATAAACAATTAAAACATCATCTCAATACATTTCATTTTACATTGACCTTAGGGAGAACATTTAACATCAGTTCATTCAAGGTAACCCTCTAGTGTATCTCAATCTAATTACAACTCTAATAAAATTTATAATACAAGCCAGTGTCAGTAGATTCTCAGCCCTTTGTAAATATAAAAGAGCAACTTTGGCATGTCTAAACTTCATTTGTTTTAAGAACCTTACTAAAAAGCGGCATCTGGGTACTGAATAAAAAGGGCAAAATAATACAAAATGAAGGGTATCCTGCGGAGACCTATTGTCGCAGCCGCAGGTACCCTTCTGCTCAACCGTAACAGTGAAACCAGGCGGATCAGCCAAAAGATGATGTAAAAGATTGAGCCTAAAACGGGTGATTAAAAATCTATCTTGTGCGTTATATAATAAGGCGAGGTATGGTTCCATGCCTTCTGCTGACTTTAGTGTGCTATAGGTACAGACTGTGGGCTTACTTTCTTCTAAGGCCGCTCTACGCGTAATCTCTTTTGACAGAAAAATTCTTTTGATACTGGCTTTATCCTCAGGGGTAATTGTTGTAGATTCAGTAAAGAGGTTCTTACGATCTGGCCTCTTCAGGGCACTCTTTACATAACTCAACCATGGAATACACATCCCCTTGTCTCTGCCCATACAATCTCTAATTATTTGCCTACTCAGACCAGCCTCACTATTAGTCCAAATTCTTAACCAAGCCATAAGCGGTCTAACTTTAATCAGGTCCTCCATATATACCCTTCCCAATTCAGCATGGGTAATATAAGCTGACGTGCTTTGTAAAACCTTCCTCAAAAATTTGTTTTCCTCAATTTGAATTTGTTGGGTATTTACAAAGCCCCAAACTTCAGCCCCATACATTACTTTGGGACAGCAAATTGAGCCATATAGGTGCATGACCTGTTCGGGCGACCACCTACCCAACCTACGTCCATAATTCATTATGGCCCCTGTTGATGCCACTACTTTTGCGCTTCGCCCTTCAGTTAAAAGTTTAAAATTTAAAAGCCCATCAAATAAAACACCCAGGTAGGAAAAGGTTTTAACCTGTTCCATTATGTGTGAGCCTATTCTATAACAAAACTTTTTGCATGGTTTAGAACCTGCCAACAGTACATATGACTTAGCTAAGTTAGCCGATAGATCTAAACTGGCCATAAAACTGACAAACCCATCCAACAGAGTCTGGAGGCCTTTGGGCGTATGAGCTAAGAGTACCGCATCATCGGCATATAACAACACCGGTACCGATCGTGAACCTACTCTGGGGGTATCTACATTCAATTTGCATACTGCCTGTTCTAACCCATTTATGTATAGGGAGCACAGGAACGGGGCCAAGATACATCTCTGGCGCACCCCGCTGGTGCAGGGGAAGGGAACTGTAGTATCACCCTCCAAATTATAACGCACTTTAGCAGAGGTGTTCCAGTGGAGTGCTCTCAAGATAACTACTAGTCCCTCTTCTACCCCTAGTTTAATCATCAAATTCCAAAGCTTTTCTCTGTTAACATGGTCAAAAGCTGATGAGAGGTCCATAAACCCCAAATATACCGACTGATTACTTGCAATAGTATATTTAGCTGTTAATAAATAAAGGTTCAGACACTGGTCTGTAGTTGACCTTCCTGTTCTGAATCCGTATTGCAAGTCTGTAATTATATGGTGTTCATCAGCCCAGTCTAATAGGCGATTTAGGACAACTCTCCCCAAAACTTTCGCTGTTACATCAATTAGAGAAATGGGTCGGTAACACCGCGGGTCATCCTTTTTTCCCTTTTTAAAGATTGGAACTATTGTGGCTTCAGACCAGGATCTTGGCATACCTGTGGTAACCGCCGTGTTTATTACTCTTGTAAGGATGGGTGCCCAAAGATCAACCCTACTTAAGTAGAGATCCGGAGGAATGCCGTCCGGGCCTGGGGCTTTGTTTTGCGTCAGCCCCTTAATCCCCGCTACCAGTTCATCCACCGTAAATTCAATATTTGTCGTCCATGGGTAATTTGCCTCCTCCACCCTCGGTTGCTCGTTTGCATGGTTA
The DNA here is from genome assembly GCF_964204655.1 of Triturus cristatus. Taxonomy (NCBI): domain Eukaryota; kingdom Metazoa; phylum Chordata; class Amphibia; order Caudata; family Salamandridae; genus Triturus; species Triturus cristatus. The sequence goes on along the minus strand of NC_140583.1, from coordinate 105,206,341 downwards.
TACAGTCATTTGAAATGATCAAACCATTGCTCCGGGAGAATGGTTGTACCGATTTCCGGAGCAACCGCATCCTGAAAACAAGGGTTATTTATTATTTTCCAGAATGCCCTAGGATCTCTTCTGTCTGCAGCCTCCCGTATATTTTCCCATGTCTGTGATTGAAGTGCCAATTTCCTTAATTTAGTTGCTTTTTTGTATGCTGACCTACATTGTGCAATGCGCACCTTGTCTCTAGGGACTTTTTTTTAAGCTTTCTTTCAATTCATTGTGGGCCCTAGAGCAATCTCTGTTAAACCATCTAGGAGAGCATTTCACTGACCCTTTCACGGGGGATTTTAGTAGGCCATCTATGAGGTGTGCCATCGACTCAAAAGCTTTAACCACCATAGGTCCCTCCAGTGAGGGATCTAAACACACCCCAATCAATTCTTTGCCGTCCTCCATTAGGGATCTATAGAAGGCGTCCCCATCCACCTTGGCCCATCTGAGCCTTCTCCCTTGATCAATTGCCCTCAGTGTACTGTTTGCCTGAGCACTTTTCCTATTGTTACAGGGGGCCCAGTTCTTAATCCTCAAGACTAACGGATTGTGGTCACTGAATATGCTCCATTCAATGCCAGCCTTATTAATCCAGTCCCAAAAAGGGATAGAAACTGCTATATAGTCTATAATGGAGCAATACCCTCTTCCCTTGAATGTTGGGGTGACTTCATGACCGTCTTTAGGCCCCATCAGATCTAATGTGTGCCTAAGTGCATGATTGTTCAAAACCCTCTCTAGCTCCGACCCATCAGGGGTGTGTTCGAAGTGCGGGCCTTTTTTCACTGTGCAACCGGTCCAGGCACCCTCCGTCCATCTTAGATTGGAGCACAGATGACAGTTTAGGTCACCCGCTAGGATCACATACGGGGCCACTACTGTCTTCCTCTGCACTAGCTCTTCGGTCAGTAGGTTATCTAAATCTTGTATTATTAAGCTCTTCCCAGTCCCTGGCATTGTATACATTAATCAAAACAATGTTCATCCTCCTTACTTCAAACCCAATGGCTTGTATATTAGCTGAGTTCCACTTCAGGTCAGTCCACACTCCTTCTAACTGTAGGTCCACGTATGTAATTAGCCCTCCCATTGGTCTTCCCGGAGCCATTTTCAGTGCGGGCACAAAAAAACACTTATACCCAGCAAGATGAAAGGGATTATGGTCCACCACCCAGGTTTCCTGTAGACAAATTACACGGAATCTACTCACGTATTGTCTCCACTCCTGGTTATCAAATTTGGAAGCTAACCCCGCAATATTCCATGAGACCATTTCAATCCCCTATTGCAATTCCATCCCTAGTGGGCTTGTATGGGTGTTGGGAGAGGGAGCCGTTACTTCAATATTAGCTTTATTTGATACAGACTCAATTTGGGCAACTTGTACATGTTGTAATTGAGAGGACACATGTGCTTCCAACTCGGTAACCTTTTTCTCCTGCGAGCCTACTTCGCTCCCCACCAAGTTACCCAATATACATTTAGTTGCAATAATATTATCCAAAAACCTCTCCCCACTCAAGTGACTAGTACCCGGTTTACTCCGTTTAGAATGATCTTGGTCTTTGACTGTAGGGGAGGATTGATCAAAAGTCAGCTCCTGGACAGTTTGCTCAACTTGGCCTTCCACCCCTTGCAGTCAATCCCACTCCTCCAAAAACATGAGGGGATCAAACCTATTTGACAGGGCTGGTCCACCTTGATTCCTTGATGGAACATATGGCTTTATGCCGTAGGCATCCTTGCTGCTCTGATAATAATCCTCTCTGCCTTGGGTTGCCCAATTCCCAGACAGGGGACTTGATTCATTGACCTAAAAAAACCATAGGGGTGAAGAACTAATACTGCTTCCAGCGACTACCGAGCCCCAACTTAATATGTAATCTACTGTTCTGCGGTCCCTAAAATTTATCACCACGCAATCACCTGCTTTATTTTTTGCCCTGTTCCCAATCCACCCAGCCCTTCTTACATGCAAAATTTCCCCCTGTTCGTCCCTTGGCAATGGCCTATTTTTATTCAGCCAATGCGTGACTTTATTTTTAAGCTTGTCATGCAGTTCTATTTGGCCGAGTTTTAGCTCCGGAACCCCTGTAAGAATGATGACATAGGGGGCCGCTTCTGGGGGTAAATTTAACCATAACCCCTTATTAACTGATTTAGTATAGGGTACTTCTCTGGTGTTAACAGATGTTGTGTTCTGAGGAGGGTCTTTGTTTGTTCTACCAGTGGGTGGAGGATTAGGAATGGGCAATAATGGTGGTCTTATGTTAACACTAGAGGGCCCTGCTACAGGGTTATCTAGTGAGGTGGAGGGCGAGTTCTTTTTTGGTAACTCAGCTTCGCTAGGTTTGTCCCTTTGTGCAGAGAATAACTTTGTACTCAATGTGTCACTGGCCGGAATACTGGTCAGTGACGATGAGAGCGTATTACTTCCCCCCCACCCCCCCACCCCCCTTTAGCTTTACCAGTGAAACAACTTTATCCAGCCTACTCAAGATTTGTTTTTTCTGGGCATCAATCAATTACTCAAAATGTAGCTTCAGGTCACTAATAATGTTTGACACCCAACCCGGAGGAACCTGTATGTCCATTGCTTAGTCCCTTATTTCTTCAGCCACTGTAGGTTCTATATAATTAGTAGCCAGTCAACCTCTTCCCTTTTTATGCCCAGATTTCCTTTTGCTATTCCCCTTCTTCTTAACAGCTTTACCCCTTACATCTAAACGCCTATCAAGAGTTGTCTGTACAGGGGAACTAACAATCAATGGGGATTCCAAGGCAGAGTGGAAGGAGGCAAAGTAAGTTGACTCAATTGAGGTGTTAGTGAGAGCCGCCTCTCCGTGCGTGCAATTTCGCTGGAGACTTCACCAATGGCTTTGAGCAACATTCTAATGTATCACTGGGGAAATAGGAGACTTTTCTACAAAGTCACCTGACATTTGCACTAATACACCTGAAAACGTGTACCTAGTGCATCTTTCTTGGAAGAATATTAGGAATGTTTGTGAATAAAAATAAGTGGTACAAATATTCTCAGACATCAGAAATCTGTACTTTACAATCGTTTTGTGAACAGGCCATGTGCCTGTAGAATGTGAAAACATTGTCATAGCAACCAACAGCGTGCCAGCACAGGGCAATAAAGAGACCTTTGCTCAGTTACCCTCATCAATGTGACTCCTAGTGACTCCATGTTGAGACTGAATTGTTGCAAATCAGATTTCAAGTTTTACACCAAATCTGAATATCCCGAAGTAATACATTGACCATGTGGATTCTGCACACATAGACTTCAGCACGTGCCCAGCATCCATATGAGCAGAGCTGCTGGTGGAATGTCTCTGACATATTCAAAGGCTGGCACGAAAGATGCCTTAATGGAGGATTCAATGCTCTCCGCACTTAAAGAGCACTGGGGGAAATGTCACTCAGTAATTCATCCGGGAATTTTGGTAAACATTCATTAGTGAGAGAGAGAGTGTGAATCCAGATTCCATAATGAACGTGCGATTTCTAACCTCATTCTAAAGACCAGGAGGGCGATTTATGAAAGCATTTATAGTACATGAAGTGCGCGGCGTGGGGTTCATTGCCTGTGAGAGATTGGCTGTAGAACCTGGTAGCCGGGCAGAACCTGTGGCTAACGCCCCATCACGCACAGCCAAAGGCCATGTATGATGGGACGTTGGCTTCATATATGGTAATAAAATATTACATCACGTTAAAAAAAAACTAGAGATTCACTAAAAAAATCAAAAGTTAATGTAATGTTATAGTTAGGTGTAACTTTAAGTGACAACGTAATGTTTTGAAGTAAAAAAAGAAAACAAACTCTAACTTGTGCCCTCGCTATGCACTTCTAATTACTTCACATATTACATCACTCATGACATCTGTTACATCATTGATAATATCAGCGCAATAAGTGCAATGAAATTAATGATGAGAAAACTGTACATTGCAGGTGCGCAAGTTATAGTTACCCTGGGGCATGAGTAATAGTTACTCAAGATACCTTTGTTTTCTCCAGTGAAAATATATGTATATATATATATATATATATATATATATATATATTCTGCTCCAAGGTGTCCACCTGTAAGTAGCACTCGACCAGCAGCTTGATTTATGTGTAGGTAGGGACGGGGATCCGCTCGCAGGAGCCGCTCCGTAGTGGATTTGCCTGACGCGTTTCGAAGCTCCATATGCTTCTCTTCAGAGGCTTTAACGGAAACGGTGTGCACAACCGCTAACCCACTTCGCCATTTAACATATGACACACCCACCAATGGGAGGCTCAAATGAGACTGTGCATTATGGGAAGTGTAGTGCGGAAAGCACATAATCAAGTCCTATATGGACCCTGCAAGTGGGCCCGTCCTTGATCCTATGTACGGCTGCTGTTCCACTTTCGTGGCCCCCAAGACTTCCGGGGTGGTGCATACTCCGCGGCTGGACGGCCGCGTGTTATATTCTGCTCCAAGGTGTCCACCTGTAAGTAGCACTCGACCAGCAGCTTGATTTATGTGTAGGTAGGGACGGGGATCCGCTCGCAGGAGCCGCTCCGTAGTGGATTTGCCTGACGCGTTTCGAAGCTCCATATGCTTCTCTTCAGAGGCTTTAACGGAAACGGTGTGCACAACCGCTAACCCACTTCGCCATTTAACATATGACACACCCACCAATGGGAGGCTCAAATGAGACTGTGCATTATGGGAAGTGTAGTGCGGAAAGCACATAATCAAGTCCTATATGGATCCTGCAAGTGGGCCCGTCCTTGATCCTATGTACGGCTGCTGTTCCACTTTCGTGGCCCCCAAGACTTCCGGGGTGGTGCATACTCCGCGGCTGGACGGCCGCGTGTTATATTCTGCTCCAAGGTGTCCACCTGTAAGTAGCACTCGACCAGCAGCTTGATTTATGTGTAGGTAGGGACGGGGATCCGCTCGCAGGAGCCGCTCCGTAGTGGATTTGCCTGACGCGTTTCGAAGCTCCATATGCTTCTCTTCAGAGGCTTTAACGGAAACGGTGTGCACAACCGCTAACCCACTTCGCCATTTAACATATGACACACCCACCAATGGGAGGCTCAAATGAGACTGTGCATTATGGGAAGTGTAGTGCGGAAAGCACATAATCAAGTCCTATATGGACCCTGCAAGTGGGCCCGTCCTTGATCCTATGTACGGCTGCTGTTCCACTTTCGTGGCCCCCAAGACTTCCGGGGTGGTGCATACTCCGCGGCTGGACGGCCGCGTGTTATATTCTGCTCCAAGGTGTCCACCTGTAAGTAGCACTCGACCAGCAGCTTGATTTATGTGTAGGTAGGGACGGGGATCCGCTCGCAGGAGCCGCTCCGTAGTGGATTTGCCTGACGCGTTTCGAAGCTCCATATGCTTCTCTTCAGAGGCTTTAACGGAAACGGTGTGCACAACCGCTAACCCACTTCGCCATTTAACATATGACACACCCACCAATGGGAGGCTCAAATGAGACTGTGCATTATGGGAAGTGTAGTGCGGAAAGCACATAATCAAGTCCTATATGGACCCTGCAAGTGGGCCCGTCCTTGATCCTATGTACGGCTGCTGTTCCACTTTCGTGGCCCCCAAGACTTCCGGGGTGGTGCATACTCCGCGGCTGGACGGCCGCGTGTTATATTCTGCTCCAAGGTGTCCACCTGTAAGTAGCACTCGACCAGCAGCTTGATTTATGTGTAGGTAGGGACGGGGATCCGCTCGCAGGAGCCGCTCCGTAGTGGATTTGCCTGACGCGTTTCGAAGCTCCATATGCTTCTCTTCAGAGGCTTTAACGGAAACGGTGTGCACAACCGCTAACCCACTTCGCCATTTAACATATGACACACCCACCAATGGGAGGCTCAAATGAGACTGTGCATTATGGGAAGTGTAGTGCGGAAAGCACATAATCAAGTCCTATATGGACCCTGCAAGTGGGCCCGTCCTTGATCCTATGTACGGCTGCTGTTCCACTTTCGTGGCCCCCAAGACTTCCGGGGTGGTGCATACTCCGCGGCTGGACGGCCGCGTGTTATATTCTGCTCCAAGGTGTCCACCTGTAAGTAGCACTCGACCAGCAGCTTGATTTATGTGTAGGTAGGGACGGGGATCCGCTCGCAGGAGCCGCTCCGTAGTGGATTTGCCTGACGCGTTTCGAAGCTCCATATGCTTCTCTTCAGAGGCTTTAACGGAAACGGTGTGCACAACCGCTAACCCACTTCGCCATTTAACATATGACACACCCACCAATGGGAGGCTCAAATGAGACTGTGCATTATGGGAAGTGTAGTGCGGAAAGCACATAATCAAGTCCTATATGGACCCTGCAAGTGGGCCCGTCCTTGATCCTATGTACGGCTGCTGTTCCACTTTCGTGGCCCCCAAGACTTCCGGGGTGGTGCATACTCCGCGGCTGGACGGCCGCGTGTTATATTCTGCTCCAAGGTGTCCACCTGTAAGTAGCACTCGACCAGCAGCTTGATTTAAGTGTAGGTAGGGACGGGGATCCGCTCGCAGGAGCCGCTCCGTAGTGGATTTGCCTGACGCGTTTCGAAGCTCCATATGCTTCTCTTCAGAGGCTTTCCGCACTACACTTCCCATAATGCACAGTCTCATTTGAGCCTCCCATTGGTGGGTGTGTCATATGTTAAATGGCGAAGTGGGTTAGCGGTTGTGCACACCGTTTCCGTTAAAGCCTCTGAAGAGAAGCATATGGAGCTTCGAAACGCGTCAGGCAAATCCACTACGGAGCGGCTCCTGCGAGCGGATCCCCGTCCCTACCTACACATAAATCAAGCTGCTGGTCGAGTGCTACTTACAGGTGGACACCTTGGAGCAGAATATAACACGCGGCCGTCCAGCCGCGGAGTATGCACCACCCCGGAAGTCTTGGGGGCCACGAAAGTGGAACAGCAGCCGTACATAGGATCAAGGACGGGCCCACTTGCAGGGTCCATATAGGACTTGATTATGTGCTTTCCGCACTACACTTCCCATAATGCACAGTCTCATTTGAGCCTCCCATTGGTGGGTGTGTCATATGTTAAATGGCGAAGTGGGTTAGCGGTTGTGCACACCGTTTCCGTTAAAGCCTCTGAAGAGAAGCATATGGAGCTTCGAAACGCGTCAGGCAAATCCACTACGGAGCGGCTCCTGCGAGCGGATCCCCGTCCCTACCTACACATAAATCAAGCTGCTGGTCGAGTGCTACTTACAGGTGGACACCTTGGAGCAGAATATAACACGCGGCCGTCCAGCCGCGGAGTATGCACCACCCCGGAAGTCTTGGGGGCCACGAAAGTGGAACAGCAGCCGTACATAGGATCAAGGACGGGCCCACTTGCAGGGTCCATATAGGACTTGATTATGTGCTTTCCGCACTACACTTCCCATAATGCACAGTCTCATTTGAGCCTCCCATTGGTGGGTGTGTCATATGTTAAATGGCGAAGTGGGTTAGCGGTTGTGCACACCGTTTCCGTTAAAGCCTCTGAAGAGAAGCATATGGAGCTTCGAAACGCGTCAGGCAAATCCACTACGGAGCGGCTCCTGCGAGCGGATCCCCGTCCCTACCTACACATAAATCAAGCTGCTGGTCGAGTGCTACTTACAGGTGGACACCTTGGAGCAGAATATAACACGCGGCCGTCCAGCCGCAGAGTATGCACCACCCCGGAAGTCTTGGGGGCCACGAAAGTGGAACAGCAGCCGTACATAGGATCAAGGACGGGCCCACTTGCAGGGTCCATATAGGACTTGATTATGTGCTTTCCGCACTACACTTCCCATAATGCACAGTCTCATTTGAGCCTCCCATTGGTGGGTGTGTCATATGTTAAATGGCGAAGTGGGTTAGCGGTTGTGCACACCGTTTCCGTTAAAGCCTCTGAAGAGAAACATATGGAGCTTCGAAACGCGTCAGGCAAATCCACTACGGAGCGGCTCCTGCGAGCGGATCCCCGTCCCTACCTACACATAAATCAAGCTGCTGGTCGAGTGCTACTTACAGGTGGACACCTTGGAGCAGAATATAACACGCGGCCGTCCAGCCACGGAGTATGCACCACCCCGGAAGTCTTGGGGGCCACGAAAGTGGAACAGCAGCCGTACATAGGATCAAGGACGGGCCCACTTGCAGGGTCCATATAGGACTTGATTATGTGCTTTCCGCACTACACTTCCCATAATGCACAGTCTCATTTGAGCCTCCCATTGGTGGGTGTGTCATATGTTAAATGGCGAAGTGGGTTAGCGGTTGTGCACACCGTTTCCGTTAAAGCCTCTGAAGAGAAGCATATGGAGCTTCGAAACGCGTCAGGCAAATCCACTACGGAGCGGCTCCTGCGAGCGGATCCCCGTCCCTACCTACACATAAATCAAGCTGCTGGTCGAGTGCTACTTACAGGTGGACACCTTGGAGCAGAATATAACACGCGGCCGTCCAGCCGCGGAGTATGCACCACCCCGGAAGTCTTGGGGGCCACGAAAGTGGAACAGCAGCCGTACATAGGATCAAGGACGGGCCCACTTGCAGGGTCCATATAGGACTTGATTATGTGCTTTCCGCACTACACTTCCCATAATGCACAGTCTCATTTGAGCCTCCCATTGGTGGGTGTGTCATATGTTAAATGGCGAAGTGGGTTAGCGGTTGTGCACACCGTTTCCGTTAAAGCCTCTGAAGAGAAGCATATGGAGCTTCGAAACGCGTCAGGCAAATCCACTACGGAGCGGCTCCTGCGAGCGGATCCCCGTCCCTACCTACACATAAATCAAGCTGCTGGTCGAGTGCTACTTACAGGTGGACACCTTGGAGCAGAATATAACACGCGGCCGTCCAGCCGCGGAGTATGCACCACCCCGGAAGTCTTGGGGGCCACGAAAGTGGAACAGCAGCCGTACATAGGATCAAGGACGGGCCCACTTGCAGGGTCCATATAGGACTTGATTATGTGCTTTCCGCACTACACTTCCCATAATGCACAGTCTCATTTGAGCCTCCCATTGGTGGGTGTGTCATATGTTAAATGGCGAAGTGGGTTAGCGGTTGTGCACACCGTTTCCGTTAAAGCCTCTGAAGAGAAGCATATGGAGCTTCGAAACGCGTCAGGCAAATCCACTACGGAGCGGCTCCTGCGAGCGGATCCCCGTCCCTACCTACACATAAATCAAGCTGCTGGTCGAGTGCTACTTACAGGTGGACACCTTGGAGCAGAATATAACACGCGGCCGTCCAGCCGCGGAGTATGCACCACCCCGGAAGTCTTGGGGGCCACGAAAGTGGAACAGCAGCCGTACATAGGATCAAGGACGGGCCCACTTGCAGGGTCCATATAGGACTTGATTATGTGCTTTCCGCACTACACTTCCCATAATGCACAGTCTCATTTGAGCCTCCCATTGGTGGGTGTGTCATATGTTAAATGGCGAAGTGGGTTAGCGGTTGTGCACACCGTTTCCGTTAAAGCCTCTGAAGAGAAGCATATGGAGCTTCGAAACGCGTCAGGCAAATCCACTACGGAGCGGCTCCTGCGAGCGGATCCCCGTCCCTACCTACACATAAATCAAGCTGCTGGTCGAGTGCTACTTACAGGTGGACACCTTGGAGCAGAATATAACACGCGGCCGTCCAGCCGCGGAGTATGCACCACCCCGGAAGTCTTGGGGGCCACGAAAGTGGAACAGCAGCCGTACATAGGATCAAGGACGGGCCCACTTGCAGGGTCCATATAGGACTTGATTATGTGCTTTCCGCACTACACTTCCCATAATGCACAGTCTCATTTGAGCCTCCCATTGGTGGGTGTGTCATATGTTAAATGGCGAAGTGGGTTAGCGGTTGTGCACACCGTTTCCGTTAAAGCCTCTGAAGAGAAGCATATGGAGCTTCGAAACGCGTCAGGCAAATCCACTACGGAGCGGCTCCTGCGAGCGGATCCCCGTCCCTACCTACACATAAATCAAGCTGCTGGTCGAGTGCTACTTACAGGTGGACACCTTGGAGCAGAATATAACACGCGGCCGTCCAGCCGCGGAGTATGCACCACCCCGGAAGTCTTGGGGGCCACGAAAGTGGAACAGCAGCCGTACATAGGATCAAGGACGGGCCCACTTGCAGGGTCCATATAGGACTTGATTATGTGCTTTCCGCACTACACTTCCCATAATGCACAGTCTCATTTGAGCCTCCCATTGGTGGGTGTGTCATATGTTAAATGGCGAAGTGGGTTAGCGGTTGTGCACACCGTTTCCGTTAAAGCCTCTGAAGAGAAGCATATGGAGCTTCGAAACGCGTCAGGCAAATCCACTACGGAGCGGCTCCTGCGAGCGGATCCCCGTCCCTACCTACACATAAATCAAGCTGCTGGTCGAGTGCTACTTACAGGTGGACACCTTGGAGCAGAATATAACACGCGGCCGTCCAGCCGCGGAGTATGCACCACCCCGGAAGTCTTGGGGGCCACGAAAGTGGAACAGCAGCCGTACATAGGATCAAGGACGGGCCCACTTGCAGGGTCCATATAGGACTTGATTATGTGCTTTCCGCACTACACTTCCCATAATGCACAGTCTCATTTGAGCCTCCCATTGGTGGGTGTGTCATATGTTAAATGGCGAAGTGGGTTAGCGGTTGTGCACACCGTTTCCGTTAAAGCCTCTGAAGAGAAGCATATGGAGCTTCGAAACGCGTCAGGCAAATCCACTACGGAGCGGCTCCTGCGAGCGGATCCCCGTCCCTACCTACACATAAATCAAGCTGCTGGTCGAGTGCTACTTACAGGTGGACACCTTGGAGCAGAATATATATATATATATATATATATATATATATATATATATATATATATATATATATATATATATACATACAACCTACTATGGACATCCTTGATCTGAGAGAGAGGTCTGGAAGGAGAGGCCACTCTTTCTTCACACCCTACTGTGCACATCCCTCATCTGAGAGCGAGGTCAGATAGGAGAGGCATGTCCATCTCCAGTCCCTACTACGCACATTCATCATTCGAACGAGAGGACTAAAAAGGAGAGCAGTTGCTCCCTTACACCCTTTTTATGCCCTAGTATGAACACCATTAACCAAGAGAAGGTTCTCAGTAGAGAGGCTTGTCCCTTTCATATTCTACTATTTCTCTAGAATTGTGTTGCGATCCCACGAGAGTCGAGCGAGAATAGTGTGTAAGCTTCCAGGAGGGAAGCTTGCTGCATGACTCCGGTTCAATCCTGTGAGTGTCTCACGAAAACCACATGGAGGATTACAGGGCCTGCCATGAGGTGAACCAATAGCTACCCTTCTTATTACATGGTTGTAGTAATTCTGTGATGTGATTGGCTGCAGACCTAGAGAGAGCCAGATTGGCCCTGGTGCTTTGGAAGAGAAGGAAGTCTCTTTGAGTTGTGCTCACCAATGTGGCTTAATTTGGAACTGACAGAGGGTGGTATCTTCAGGTGCATTTCAGAGAGAGCTCCTAGTTCACATATTTGATAGTATACTTCATGAGGTTTGTTGAGAAGTGTTAGTAAGTTTACTAATGTTGTTAAGCGTATTTTACACAAGGTTTACTGAGTCAAAAGCTGTTTGTAGAACTGTAGGTTTCTAAATATAGCTTTTGAGAAGTAGAGATTAGACTGTTGAGAGATATTAGCAAGGATTGCACATAGTGTTAAAAGCTTAACTGTTCAATCTGTATGTAGTTGTAAGTAAAAGTGGCAGGGCGTCTCAAATTATAAATCGAAGAATCTGTATTCTGTTAATACAAGCCTTATTGTTTTATAAACCTCACTGGGTACATACCTTAGCACTGCAAAATGTTTGAGTGGAGATATTTACAGATTAAAAGACTGCGCTCACTGTTATGAAAAGGTGTGTCAACAGGAATGTGTTACTTTATAAACTTTAATGGAACCAGGGTTGATGGAATGTTATAATTTAATTGTGAAAAGAAATACACTAGTTGACAGTGTGGAAATTTTCAGGAGAAGGGAACAACAAGTTAGTCGGACAGTGTATATAAATATGTGATAGTGGGTGTAAAATGTAGAAAAGTTTGCAGAATATAGTAATGGATCACTGTAATTAATTATTGATCAGTATGTAACATAATTTTTTTGATTAGTTAGCCTTTTTTAGAAACATAATGAAAAACGGATGTTGTGCAAAAGAAAAGTACTATGCCACAAAATATATGGCAGAGGAAAACAAAACCTTTTCACTTTGGAAGAAGCAGGAAACAACAACTGTGGAAAGTGAGAGAAAAACGTAATCGCAAAAACGATTATATTCTTACTGCCTAGGGGGGCCTTTGTGGTCTTCAGAAGCTTGTTCTGTGCAGCTCTACTTGTTTCTGATGAGAAAATAACCTGGTTACATAAGCAGCAAAAAGGGCTTTATTGTGGTAAGCATTAGGTAAGTTGCCGTCTGCTTGAGCAGTGGGTGCCTGGGGAGGCAGAGTATCTCCCAGTTGAAAGGAGGGAAGGCACCCGAAGAGATCTCTAGTTCGGCTGCACAAGCTGACTGTGCCCAAGCATGGCTTTGTGACAGCATGGATGCTGAATGCTCCCACATTCCGGTACTGTGTACAGTGCGCTGCTTCTTTCGACTCTCCCAGCTGAGCTTCTTTTTACGAAATGTATACATCTCAAGCTTCACTGGGACTAGTTTACCATCTAGTCTGATATGGAACAATCGCCAAAATGAACATTCTTTGGCAGGCTGTGGTGGCTGAAAGAGCAGCCCAAGAGGGTCTAATCACACTCAAATGGAATAGACAATGAAGGGAAACGGATGGAGTGTTTGGTGCCTACTCATCAGACTCAGAAGGACATACTATAAATTAGTTACGTTTGTTGTATTGTTTCTTTTAAAAATACACAACTTCATCAACCTCACCTCATTCCTTCGAAGGTTTTGGGGGATCTGTCAAGCAAGGGCTGAGAAAGAAGGAGGGTGAAAATATCAGAATTCCCATGCATTTTCCATAGACTTCTGTTAGACGGGCTACTGAGAGACTGACACACAGCTGGATCTATACAGTGAGTCAGTGGTTTGTTGGTACCTTCTTCATGAAACTGAGAGTCAGACACTCAGCTGGATAGATAAAATGGGTTGTGGGTCCCACTTCTACTGAGAGACAGACACTCAGCTGGATAGATACAGTCACTCAGTGTTCTGTTGGTTCCCCTCCTCGTGGTACTGAGAGACAGACACACAGCTTGATAGATACAGTGAGTCGGTGGTTTGTTGGTACCTTCTTCCTGGTGCTGAAAGGCAGACACACAACTGGATAGATACAGTGGTTTGTGGGTCCCACTCCTCATGGCACTGAGAGGCAGACACACAACTGGATAGATACAGTCACTCTGTGATCTGTTGATACATACTGGTGTATTAATATTCTTGTCCATGGTACTGAAATGCAGACACAGTTTGTTTATCAGGACAGTATGTGCCCACTTTACCTGGTACTGAAAGGCAGACACATCTGGTTACAGACACAGGGACCTTGGTGTGTTAGTAATCTGTCCCGTGATACTGAGAGACAGACACACATCCAGTTAAATACTGTGAGCCTGTGGTGTGTTGGTCCTCCTCCTGGTGGTACCTAGAGGCAGACACACATCTAAACAGATACTGTCAGTCATTGGTTTGTTGGTATCGTCTTCCTGGCACTGAGAGACAGACACCCAGCTGGTTTGATACAGTGTCTCAGTGGTATGTTGGTACCTACTTCCTGATACTGAGAGACAGACACACATCTGGTTAGACAGTGTCTCGGTGGTCTGTTGTTTCCCCTCCTCATGGTACTGAAAGACAGACACACAGCTCAATAAATAAAGTGAGCTTCTGATTTGCTAATTCCTTCGGCCTGGTACTGAGAGGAAGACACACAGCTGGATAGATACAGCGAGTCAGTAATTTGTTGGTAAATTATTCCTGGTACTGCGAGGAAGACACACAGCTGGATAGATACAATGGTTTGTGGGACTCACTTCTCATGGTACTGAGAGCCAGACACACAGCTAGATAGATACAGTGAGTCTGTGGTTGTTGGTACCTTCTACCTAGTACTGAGAGGCAGACACACAGCTGTATAGATACAGTGAGTCAGTAATTTCCGTATTTCCTCTGCCTGGTACTGAGAGGAAGACACACAGCTGGATTGAAACAGTGAGTCAGTGGATTAGTGGTAACTTCTTCCTCGTACTGCGAGGAAGACACACAGATGGATAGATACCATGGTTTGTGGGTCCCACCTCTCATGGCACTGAGAGTCAGACACACAGGTGGATAGATACAGTAGGTATGTGGTTGTTGGTACCGTCTTCCTAGTACTGAGAGGCAGACACACAGTTGTATAGATACAGTAAGCCTGTGGTTTGTTGGTATCTTCTTACTGGCTCTGAGAGACAGACACACAGCTGGACTAATGCAGTGAGTAAGTGGTTTGTTAAAGCAGGCACAGCTGGTTACAGACACTGAGTCCTTGGTGTGTTAGTAATCCACCAATTGGTACTGAAATTCAGACAGAGTTAGTTTATCGGAAGTATATGTGTGCCCTATCTGTGGTGCTAAAAGGCAGACACAGCTAGTTACAGACACTGTGTCCTTGGAGTATCAGTACCTGTCCGTGGTACTGAAAAGCAGGCACAGCTGATTAGAGACACTGAGCCCATGGTGTGTTAGTACTCTTGTCCGTGGTACTGATTGGCAGACACAGCCGGTTGCAGATACTGAGTCCTTGGTGTATTAATATTCTTGTCCGTGGTACTGAAATGCAGAGACAGTTTATTTATCAGGACAGTATGTGCCCACTTTCCCTGGTAGTGAAAGGCAGACACATCTGGTTACAGACACAGGGACCTTGGTGTGTTAGTAATCTGTCCCGTGGTACTGAAAGACAGACAGAGTTAGTTCATCGGACCAGTATCTGTGTCGCTGCGTGGTACTGAAAAGCAGGCATACAGCTGTTGAATTGGAACTGTATGTCTGCTCTCTCTCTGGTACTGAAAGACAGTTGTCCAGCTGTTGCATAGGGTCGGTGTGTGTGCTCTCTCCGTGGTAGTGAAAGGCACACATAGGTGTTTTAGGGCCGGTATGTGTGCGCTCTCCGTGGTACTGAAAAGCAGACATACAGCTATTTTATAGGACCAGTATGTGGGCTCTCTCCGTGGTACCGAAAGGCAGACATACAGCTGTTGCACAGGGCTGGTATGTGGGCTCTCTCCGTGGTACCGAAATGCAGACATACAGCTGTTGCACAGGGCTGGTATGTGGGCTCTCTCCGTGGTAAAGAAAGACAGATATACAGCTGTTGAATAGGGCTGGTATGTGGGCTCTCTCTCTGGTACTGAAAGACAGGTATACAGCTGTTGAATAGGATCGGTATGTGTGCGCTTTCCGTGGTACTGAAAGACAGATATACAGCTGTTGCAGAGGACCGGTATGTGTGCTTTCTCTCTGGTACTGAAAGACAGGTATACAGCTGTGAATATTGCCGGTATGTGTGTTCTTTCTCTCTCTGGTACTGAAAGACAGACATACAGCTGTTGAATAGGGCTGGTATGTGTGCTCTCTCTGGCACTGAAAGACAGGTATACAGCTGTTGAATAGGGCTGGTATGTGTGCTCTCTCTCTCTGGTACTGAAAGACAGGTATACAGCTGTTGAATAGGGCTGGTATGTGTGCTCTCTCTCTCTGGTACTGAAAGACAGGTATACAGCTGTTGAATAGGGCTGGTATGTGTGCTCTCTCTCAGTGGTACTGAAAGACAGGTATACAGCTGTTGAATAGGGCTGGTATGTGTGCTCTCTCTCAGTGGTACTGAAAGACAGACATAAAGCTGTTGCATAGGGCTGGTATGTGTGCGCTCTCCGTGGTAGTGAAAGGCAGACATACAGCTGTTGCACAGGGCCGGTATGTGTGCGCTCTCCTTGGTTCTGAAAGGCAGACACGCCCGCCTTGCAGGAATTACCCTCCGGACCTGTAGTGCCCTGTGCTGGCCCTGAACTGCGCTCATAGTGCCGGCTCCGGTCTAGTCTTGGGTTTGTGTCCCTCTCTGTGTGTGTAATTAAAGTCAGACCCACGACCTAGGTATGTGGCGTGACTAGTAGCTGAGACCGTAAGACTGCCACAGCTGGTTCAATGCACTGAGCATGGCCATGGGCCAGTAGTCGCGCCCTCTCGTGGTGTGGACTGATAGACTGCGGCCCGCCCTCTTGGTGCAGCTGGCAGACACACCAGCCCAGCAGATCTGAAACTGACGAAGAGTTGAACAGTCTCATATAACATATAATATAATACATACACGAAGAGAACGTGAATTACAGTTCAGAGTGACTTTTACAAACTAGCGGCTTTTGATCTAAGTCCTAATTAACAGAAGCCCCCGATTGGACCACAGTATACATTAAGTTGAGTGCTTTACAACTGGACAACACAGATGAGCCGGAGCACAAACACACTGTGTTCAACAAAAGCAAACGTGATCAAACCGAAAAGGAAAACAAAACAGGGAAGGACCCTTCGGGACAACCACAGAGACCTAACCTGCCCCACAGAAAACTGGGCAGGCATGTTTTATCAGCATCTGTTTGTGCCAGGAAGGGAGCCTCACTGGAGATTCTCTGTGCAGAGGTGGCGGGCAGACACTCGGACTCACATGATCCAAGGTGCTCTGTACTCCCCGCCCCCCCCCCAGCTGAGCACTGACACACTTGCTGTATTACACCATTACTGAGGCATGACTGGTTGTGATGCGGAGTTCATCCATTGCCTCACCCCTGCGCGCAGTGCCCCGTGGTACACTCGTTTGCTGGTGACCCTTCGGGGTGCATTGCTTCCAGACTGACTCATGCAGTTTCGTGGCGGACCGTTCCACACAGCACAACAACGTAGGTGGGGATCGACCGTTTTCCAAAAGTGTAAATTGTGCGCGTGTGGCTTCACCCGCGCGAGAGCCCGGTCTGTGCATAAACGCAGTTCCAGTTCAGTCCACCAGAGGCCATGGCCAGTGCCCCGTCGTTACACCGCGGACAGGCCTGCGTGGACAGTGTTGATACACACTGGCTACAGAAGTGGGCGCCCTGCCCGTAATAAACACTGCCAGGGCTGGATTAATAGCGATTACCGGCCCTATGTCAACAAGGCTAGTGGGAGCATTGCGCAATGTGAGTCTGAAGGGGGTGTGGCACACGTGATGCCTGCGTGACCTTAGCTAGCTGCAAGCCACCGCCCCCTGTGTGCTTTCTGCTCTACACCTACTGACCCTTCTCTCATCCTGGGCCTCGCACCTCACAGGGACATTGCACCCAGGCCTTGTGTGGTGAGGAGGGAATTTAACCTCCATTGAATATCGCTTTCTGATCCCAGCCGCGGTTCGTGCAGGTGACATCGCGAGGCGGCATCCTGTCAAGCGCCCGACCCTCTGCTATGGAGAAGAGGCGCTGTAAAGAGGGCCAGAATAAAGAATAGTGGGAAATAAGGGCCTCGGAGGGGCGGGGGAGGGGCAGCTCCTCTCCTGAATTATTAAAGATGCTGACAACAGATCGGGGTACTTTGAGGTTTCCCTTCCCATTCCTTTGTTACATGTGCACCGGGAGATAACCTGTTGGCGTGCGATATTTATATGTGCATTTAGAGGTAAGATGAGGTGAGCTCCTTCTTTTATATGAGCACCAGGAGGTAAGATGAGGCTGTGCTTTGTGCATTATGTGTGCACCAGGAGTTAGCATGAGGGTGTGCTCCTTCTTGTATATGAGCACCAGGAGGTAAGATGAGGCTGTGCTTTGTGCATTATGTGTGCACCAGGAGTTAGCATGAGGGTGTGCTCCTTCTTTTATATGAGCACCAGGAGGCAAGACGAGGCTGTGCTTTGTGCATTATGCATTATGGGTGCACCAGGAGTTAGGATGAGGGTGAGCTCCTTCTTTTATATGAGCACCAGGAGGTAAAATGAGGGTGTGCATTGTGCATTATGTGTGCACCAGGAGTTAGGATGAGGGTGTGCTCCTTTATTATATGTGCACCAGGAGGAAGAAGGAGGGTGTGCTCTGTGCATTATATGTGCACCAGGAGGTAGAAGGAGTGTGTGCTGTGTGCATTATATGTGCACCAGGAGGTAGAAGGAGGGTGTGCTGTGTGCATTATATGTGCACCAGGAGGTAGAATGAGGGTATGCTCCTTTATTGTATGTGCACAAGGAGCTAGGATGAGGTTGTGCTCCTTTATTGTATGTGCACCAGGAGGTAGGATGAGGTTGTGCTCCTTTATTGTATGTGCACCAGGAGGTAGGATGAGGTTGTGCTCCTTTATTGTATGTGCACCAGGAGGTAGGATGAGGGTGTGCTCCTTTATTGTATGTGCACCAGGAGGTAGAAGGAGGGTGTGCCCTGTTCATTATATGTACACCAGGAGGTAGGATGATGGTGTGCTCCTTTATTGTATGTGCACCCGGAGCTAGGATGAGGGTGTGCACCTTTATTGTATGAGCACATGGAGGTAGGATGAGGTTGTGCTCCTTTATTGTATGTGCACAAGGAGGTAGGATGAGGTTGTGCTCATTTATTGTATGTGCACCAGGAGGTCGGATGAGGTTGTGCTCCTTTATTATATATGCACCAGGAGGTAGGAGGAGGGTGTGCTCTGTGCATTATATGTGCACCAGGAGGTAGAAGGAGGATGTGCACCCCATATAATATATTTGCCAGGAGGTAGGATGAGGGTGTGCCCTGTTCATTATATGTGCACCAGGAGGTAGAAAAAGGGTGTGCACCCCACATAATATATTTGCCAGGAGGTAGGATGGATGAGCTTGTGCACCTTTATTATAAGTGCACTAGGAGGTAGGATGAGGGTGTGCTCCACATATTTGCCAGGAGGTAGGGAGATGGTGTGGTTCCTTTACTATAAGTGCATTGAGGAGCCCCAGGAAGCATGGTGTGCATGTGCACTGGATGGAAGGGAGCATCTGTGCTCCCTTCACTGATGCGCACCAGGAAGTATGATTTACGTTCGTGCTGCTCATTAATTATCCAATGGGAGGATGGTTGACAGCTTGGTGACTCTATGATAGTTCCAAGATTAGGGAGGATATGGGGGTGCTGGGCTTTTTATGTGCACAAGGGGAGTTGGGAAGTGGTTTCTCTAAAATGTAGATGCCTTTTGGTAGCCTCTGAAGGTACTTAGCTGTAGTCGGACTGAACTCATTGGAAGGTACCTGCATTCTGGCAGGCTCTTTGGGGACTTCTCAGTATTCTGCTGCAGTCTGTTGGGACTGAGATTCCTTATGGAGGAGACCTTTGGGATTTTGCTACATTCTGGCAGTGTCTGTGTATACGTAGATACATTCTGGCAGTGTCTGTATATACATAGATACATTCTGGCAGTGTCTGTGTGGACTTGGCTACATTCTGGCACTGTCTGTTGAGACGTACCTACATTCTGGCAGAGTCTGTGTGGACTTGACTACATTCTGGCAGTGTCTGTGTGGACTTGGCTACATTCTGGTAATGTCTTTAGGGACTTAGATACGTTCTGGCAGTGTCTGTTAGTTCTTGGCTACATTCTGGTAGAGTGTGTGAGGACTTGGCTACATTCTGGCAGTGCCTGTTGGGGCATACCTACATTCTGGCAGTATCTGTTGGGACTTGACTACATTCTGGCAGTGTCTGTGTGGACTTGGCTGCATTCTGGCAGTGTTTTTGTGGGGACTTGACTACATTCTGGCAGTGGCTGTTGGGGCATACCTACATTCTGGCAGTGCCTGTTGAGACGTACCTTCATTCTGGAAGTGTCTGTGTGGACTTGGCTACAATCTGGCAGTGTCTGTGGGGAATTGGCTACATTCTGGCAGTGCCTGTGGAGAGCAACCTACATTCTGGTAGTGTCTGTTGGGACTTTACTACATTCTGGCAGTGTATTGGGACTTAACTACATTCTGGCGGTGTCTGTGGGGACTTAACTAAATTCTGGCAGTGTCTGTTGGGATTTGGCTACATTCTGGCAGTGCCTGTTGGAGCGTACCTACATTCTAGTGGTGTCTGTTGGGACTTTACTACATTCTGGCAGTGTCTGTTGGGGAGTACCTACATTTGGGAAGTGTCTGTGAGGAGGCGGCTACATTCTGGCAGTGTCTGTTGGGACTTAACTACATTCTGGCATTGTCTGTTAGGACTTAACTACATTCTAGTGGTGTCTGTTGGGACTTAACTACATTCTGGCGGTGTCTGTTGGGGCCTAACTAAATTCTGGCAGTGTCTATTGGGACTTAACTACATTCTGTCAGTGTCTGTTGGGACTTAACTACAAACTGGCGGTGTCTGTTGGGACTTAACTACATTCTGGTGGTGTCTGTTGGGACTTAACTACATTCTGGTTGTGTCTGTTGTGTGGTAGCTAGATACTGGCAGTGTCTGTAAGGGCGTGACTACATTCTGGCAGTGTCTGTTGTGTGGTAGCTAGATACTGGCAGTGTCTGTAAGGGCGTGACTACATTCTGGCAGTGTCTGTTGGGAGGTAGCGAAATTCTGGTAGTGTCTGATTGGACGTAGCTAAATAATGGCAGTGTCTGTAAGGGCTTGGCTACATTCTGGCAGTGTCTGTGAGGACTAAGCCATATTGTGGCAGTGTCTGTGGGGACGTGGCTATATTATGTATGTATCTGATGGGACTTAGCTAAGTCTGTTTGTGTCTCCTGGGACTTCGCTACATTGTGGCTTTGTTGGATGGTAATTTGTGGAATTGTGATAGGATCCGTTGAGGCTTAGACTCATTCTAGGACAGTTTTGTGAGAATTGCTGTGTTCTGGCTGGGTGTGCTAAACCCCATCTTAGAAGATTCCCGTGGGACTCAGTTGGATTGTAACAGGGTCTAGTACCGAGCTGCATTGTGGCAGGGTTTGCTGAACCTCAGACACATTTTGACAGAGCCAGTTGGGACTTACTTGTAGTGTGGTAGGGTCTTTTGAAACTAATTTGCATTCTTGACTCAGTTCCATTTATGAGGGTTGTGGGTGGGTGGGGGGGGGGCTGTCTCTGGAGGGATATTGTGAGGCTTTGCATGTTTACCCGATGGGATGGGGGATTTAGCTGCATTCTGGGTACCATTTATAAAATGAGGCAAGCGCTTTCCATCCCAACACCCCGTCTTCAGAGCATCAACAAGACAAGCTACCCACCTCTTCCCAGAAAAACTCAAAAGCCACCGTTTCTGAATTATCTGCACACTCACTCCCAATAAACCACAACGCACCTCGGGAGGGCTCAGTGCATAAGACCGTATGGTAAAAAGGTCCATTCATCCATCCATCTATTCATTCAATCACGACAGAAAATGGATCCATTCACATGAAGCAAAGTCAGAAGGTGAAAATCCAATACCAAACCCTTCTACCGAAGCATACAAAGAACAAGTCTCTTTACCCAAAGACACTACAACATTTTAGGTTTCTGTTCCATTTCAGTACTAAAGGAACAGATCATTTAAAAAAAAAATCCTTTACTAAACAAGTTAGAATAAAATGTATTTTCTCTCCCACTTTCTATTCGAGGGCTCTGTTTTGTGGGTTTCTTAATTTCCATTGTCTTCGAGCCATCGTTAATTTCCGTGCATCAAAATAAAGTACCCGCGATATTTTTTGTATTTTAATATTTTGCATCCATAGTCGCATTTTGTATTTCCCTTGTTTCTCATAAATTCTAACGTATACTTCGGCAATTTAATTTAAGATAAAACAACAGCTTTGTTGCATGAGCAACACCTGCGCTCCTTCACAGCCGGGGCGAATGCAAGACCTGGTCAGTTTCTTAATCTGAATATATAACTGAGGTCGGACTTTGACACAAAGCCTGCACATTCCTCCGCACCATTAGCAGGGAGTTGTGTTACCAGTTATTCTAAACAAAGGAACACGTACCTCACACTCTCATACACTCGCACTGCCTCCTCACCTTTCGTTGGAAGTCATGTTGCCTCCGATGTACCCCTCTTTGAGTTCCAGACGGGGATGGAGGGACGGGGGTCCAACGTGTTCCCAGAGACCCCCTTTTCAGACGAATAATGCAGCCTTACCAGGGGGCATAAGATCAGCCTTGATCTGCATAGAAATCCTCCGAGCTCCCAAAAAGACAAGATTCCAGCGGGGTCCTGTGCTCCCTGGGTCCCCAGTCTCCTCTGCTGGGCTGCGCTCGCCTTGTCTTGCAGGGCTGGCTGCTGCAGGAGGGGGCGCGGCGGAGGATGCTGGCTAGGGGGAGGGGGCGCTGGGACACCTTGCTCCTGCCTCACTCACGGGGCCCGGCGCTGACCTGCTGCTGGCAGAGGCGGGATTGGAGAGGGTTTAAACGCGGCTAGCAGTGGATTTGCGCTGCTTCCCGCTCTATTTTAGGCAGAGCTGACATCACAAGCGGTTGTTGCACCGCTAAAGCCCTGTGCAAGAAACGCGCACAGCGCTGGCGGCCACCTCACTGCTCGCTTCACAGAATCCAACAAGACGCACAACCACCCCAAAAACCCTCAACGTCTCGCTCGTTCACGCACTTTCTATCAAATATTGCACATTTTAATTTCACTTTGATTTTTTTTTACTGTAGGTTGCATCGTTCTTCGTCTTTTTTTGCTATTCGCTTTTTTTGTTCTTGTATTTGAGTCCTTTCTACCATCTGCTACAATTGTTTCCCTTCCAGATATTAATTAGGATGTCATTTCAGAAGAGAGCAGGTTTCCTGGGGTTATGAAGCTTGCCTGTGCATGGGAGCTGTGTGCCATGCTCTGGTGGGAGCAGAAAAGGGGGATTAGGGGGTTTCCCTCTTCATTTGGACTATTTGCTTTGGGGCAGATTTACAAGCCTCTTGCGCCACTTTTGCGTCATATTTCCCATGTTAAAAATGACGCAAAAGTGGCACAAAGGGCTTGTACATCTGCCCTTTCGTTTTTGTAAATGACGGAACAGCTGCGTGCATGGGGGGCACAGGTCCTAAAGCCAGCAAGGAAATGGCCCCCGCGTTCCAGGCTGGGTAATTAATGACTATTATAGTTGAGGGGAAATGTGCCCCTTCCACTCCGTGCGACGGTGTTACTGCACCTGCTGCACAGCCGATAGCTAGGCCCTTTCGAAGGTAGCCATGATTACCTTTTATGGGTCGGACGGGAGGGGGAGGGGGTGAGAGAAAATTACGCCTTAACAATATCGAGGCATATCAACAAGCAGCAGAGATAATTATCGCTGGCCGCCCTTAGCGTGAGGAATTTTATCACCGGCTATCGCAGATAATTATCGCCACGCTAGCGCTGTATTACCAGCGCACAGCGCAATGGCGATAATTATTCCTGTGATAGCGATGCTTTCCATGGAACATCGCTGGTTTTCCAGCGATGTTCCATGGAAAACGGCGATATCCTTTGTTGATAGGGCTGGGTGGTCTCAGCCCTATAATCCACCACCCATTGGCTAACATTGTTTTAGTCAATGGAAAAGCAGGCGTAAGGAAAGTAACAATAACCAAGGTTAGCGCTACTCTTCTTATCGCTATGCTTGTTAGCGTGCCCATTGATAATTGGAGAAATGTCTGTTAGCGACATTTCTCCAGGTATTTTAGGACGGAACGCCCACTTTGCATCTCATTAGAGATGCAAAGGTGGGCGTTACGGGAAAGGGCGCTAAGGCAAGGATTCACGCGATAGTGTGACCTTGCTGATAAAGCGATAAAATTATCGCCGCTTTTTGTCCGAAACGTACGCAAAAGCGGCGATAATTTTATAGCGCCGCCTTTTTGATATGCCCCATCACAGTTTCAGTTACCAGACAAATTAGAGTGAACCAAGCCTGTAATCTCCACAGGGGCATATTACCAAGGCAATTATCACCGTTTTTGCATCCGTTTTCGGGCGAAAAGCGGCGATAATTTTATCGCCTTATCAGCAAAGACACGCTATCGCGTTTTTTGCTGACTTAGCGCCCATTTCCAGCACGCCTAACTTTGCATCGCTAATGAGATGCAAAGTAGGCGTGGCTGTGAAACCAACCAGGGAAAATATCGCGAAGGCAGCTTAGCGATATTAACAAGGAAGGGTAGCGATTTTTTAAATCGCGTTAAGTATGCCTTAACGCAGGAATTTAACGTCTGTTAAATTCCTGACTAAGGCTTACTTAACATGGGGGGTGGATTCTGTGGCTAAGATCACAGGCCCTATCATCTAGGATATCGCCGTTTTCCACCATGGAAAACGGCAACATCCACACTATGGGGCATATTATCAAGCCCATTATCGCAGCTTTAGCGGCAGTTTTCTGCCGCTAAACCGGCGATAATTTTTAACGCCGTCCTTGATAATATGCCCCTTTCTCTGGAATTTTTATCGCCTTGGCGATGCGCATTGTTGATAACGTGCTAACCGGGCGATATATTCCAGATATAGCCGGCGGTAAATATGCAAGCGCCAAGCGCGCTTTGCGAAATTTATCGCCGGCCCTTGTTAATAGCCCCCACAGTGCATTGGGGTGAAAGACAAAGAACAAAAACTGGAAAGACGCATCCTTGGAGCCTTGTGGGATCCTTAAATCGTGGAACCGTCCGAGAGCCCCCCGCTCCATTTTATATTAGTATATATATAACAATAGACCCCTGAATGTGAGTATGCAAAGCCAACGACCAGTAGGCCCAAGGGGGTACGCAGAAGCGCTCTGATGCAGCAGGATTGAGCTAGGCGCTATACGCAGAAAAATACATATTTCCAAGACAAGCCTGTCTGAATTATTTTCAGGGCTGTATATAAAAGCAGTGTAGAAGTAAGGAAACCCCCTCCCCCAATACCCCCGTCCTTTCTTGTTGGAATCTAAATTTAGCACGGCCATGCCCTCAGGGCTCCCGGAATAACGCAGCTGATGTTTGTGTGAGACCCCTCCCACCTCCGAGAATGGCGTCTGCCTCTGACATCCCGCTTTCTCCCCTTTTCCAAGTCTATAACGAGAAGTCTATCAGCTCCAACCCCACTTGAGTAATTTTAGAACCACCTGCCCCCTTCTACAAGCTTCCTATCGCCCCCAAAATGGAAGGAAAAGTCTTCTCCAAAACCCTGGTAATTCTGCAGCGGATTCAAATTATGTTTTTTATTTATTTTATTTAAACAAATGCATTCCACTCGGTGCATACGTAAATATTCCACCCGTATAGGATGGCAGAATACAGTCCAAAAACATTACCTTTTAGAAAAAAGAATTTAAGTACAATATACACAAAGGCACCCTGTATGATATCCGCCTGTCTGCTGCGTGTCTATCTTCAAAGACGCTTTACACCCAATTTCTTTACTACCTGGATTTTCACTATTTCGAGTGAAGCGACGTGTGCGGTTTCTTTAAATCCGTATATTACAATGAGATCGTGCTGCAAGTAATTATATCGTCTCTCAAACTCTACTGTGGATTTGCTGATGTTTTGCTGCCATCTAGCGCTCAAACGAGATGTCGACGTATACTTCGATTGTGTCCCTGAAAAAAGATACTGATAAAAAAAATCTATTGACAGACTTTAATTTCTTCTTACATTTGACACAGAGAATTTGAAATTCTTTATGGGAAAATAGACAGATCTGTTGTGTTTCGAATCTTATAACTCCGAATGGACGGTAACAGCTGGAATTAAAAGGGCACTTTTAAGGCTGTCTACAGACAGCTACTTTCCCCTTTAACAGTCGCCTTGTAGACCATAGCCCTCTGTACTAATCCGGGTACACACACGTCATCTTGAGGGCAGCATAGGAGTCTTTGTTCCTGACCCTGATCAATATTTACATTGGTCCTTTCTTAGGGCTCGTCAAATGCCTCGCCCTCACTTGCGACAAACACTCTAATGATGCTCAACTCGAGAAGGCCGGGGATGTAAACCTCACTCTCTACTTTCCTTCCAGATGTGAATTCAACATTAAACGAGCGTATGTGAGCTACAGTGAGTCCAAAATCGCATCTGGGGTCTTTTCTGAAACCTGGACCGCCTCAGGGAGCCCCCACCAGGCCACAACCTCCGAAGGAGGGGAGTTGTGCAAGCCACAAGGGTCGCAAGAGGGAGTCGTGATGGCTTGCGGCACTGTGCAGCCTTCTCACCACACAATCACCAGTCACGCGTGTGCCTGAATGAAGAAGTCCCACACCTGGGGTCTGATTCAGACAAGCGCACTCCATACACCTATGAGGGTGCATTCAGTCACTTCGTGGAGACAGACTTTCATGACGTTCTATGCTCTAGTGTGAGCTTTGAGGTGGGAGTGTGTAGCATCCAGTTCATATAGCGCCTCTAGCAGGGTCAGGTAAGGCAGGACAAGGGCACTGAATTATGCTTGAATAGCTCACAGCAGTTTGCCCAGCATAGACTCCCTCTGATGCTGTGGTGTTTGGCTCACAAATCTACAACAAGTGTAGTTTTTGCATGCACATTCGGCTACATCAGTGCCAAAGGACAGTTGGGTGTACGGAGGCTACAAGTAATCCAGCTAGGGAGCCACACTTCGCATGGCAGGACCTGAACAGGCGAAAACATACTATCCTAGCACAGTAAGTGAGAAACGACTACCAAGAACGTCAGGGGCCGCTCCTCTGCTATTTCAGCAGTGTGAAAAACAAAATGATAAAAACAGGACATTATCATTTTCTTTCTCTATGCAGGAGTAGGGGTGTGGCTGGCTTTGTGACACCAGAGCATAGGAGAAGTTGTTTGCACTCCTCTAAGTGAACATGACGGCCCTCTAGGGCCAGCTAAACCGACATGCGCACTTGCCATGTTCTCCATTGGGCTGTGTTGCACAGCCCCACAGTGCGTGCAACGCTTGTGGGCACTGGTTAAAGCAGTATTCGTGCACATTAGATGGGTAGGTCTCTGCGGTGATACACACTATTTATGTGAAGACAGTAAGTTTCGTGCGGTGAGACGCACACCATTTACAGGAAGCAGTTGTGACATGCACTTATATTGAGTTCTGGTAGGACGCGTGCATTGGTCAAAGTGTATCATATGGTCAAATGATTATTAATCTTACTCCGGTGACACGCATACCATACTGGATTTGGGTGAAACATGCTGTTAATTGTTAAAGCGTGTCCCACAAGCACATTGTTGAGGATTTACTCCGGTGACACACACACCACTTGTATGAGGGTACGTTGATGGCATAGAGCAAGACCCCTGACCCTTGATCAGAGATCTGCTCTTCCCCAGCAGCTCTGCTGTGCTCAGTGGCGTAACAAAACTTGAGGGGGCCCCCCTGCAGGGTTCATGGAGGGGCCCCCTCCGGCCTCCATCTGGAGCTATCCAGCCGAAGTGCGGTGCTGAGGGGGCCCCCTGGAGGTTGGGCCCCCGCATCGCGGGGGCTGTGGGGTCTTGTGTTACGCCCCTGTTGCTAGGGTCTCTATCGCTGCTTAAGAATCATATTATGAGGGTCTGTATCCCTTAGAATGCCTGGGATTACCAGGGTCTGCATCACCCCTGAAGCCTGTCATTGCTAGGGCCTGTATCCCTGCTCAAGGATGATATTCACGGGGTCCGCATCACCCCTGAAGCCTGTCATCGCTAGGGCCTGTATCCCTGCTCAAGGATGATATTCACGGGTTATGCATCACCCCTGAAGCCTGTCATCGCGAGGGCCTGTATACCTGCTCAAGGATGATATTCACGGGTTCTGCATCACCCCTGAAGCCTGTCATCGCTGGGGCCTGTATCCCTGCTCAAGGATGATATTCACGGGGTCTGCATCACTCCTGAAGCCTGTCATTGCTAGGGCCTGTATCCCTGTTCAAGGATGAGATTCACAGGGTCTGCATCACCCCTGAATCCTGTCATTGCTAGGGCCTGTATCCCTGCTCAAGGATGATATTCACGGGTTCTGCATCACCCCTGAAGCCTGTCATCGCTGGGGCTTGTATCCCTGCTCAAGGATGATATTCATGGGTTATGCATCACCCCTGAATCCTGTCATTACTAGGGCCTGTATCCCTGTTCAAGGATGATATTCATGGGTTATGCATCATCCATGAAGCCTGTCATCGCGAGGGCCTGTATACCTGCTCAAGGATGATATTCACTGGTTCCGCATCACTCCTGAAGCCTGTCATCGCTAGGGCCTGTATCCCTGCTCAAGGATGATATTCACGGGGTCTGCATCACCCCTGAAGCCTGTCATCACTAGGGCCTGTATCCCTGCTCAAGGATGATATTCACGGGGTCTGCATCACCCCTGAAGCCTGTCATCGCTGGGGCCTGTATCCCTGCTCAAGGATGATATTCATGGGTTATGCATCCCCCCTGAAGCCTGTTATCACTAGGGCCTGTATCCCTGCTCAAGGATGATATTCACGGGGTCTGCATCACTCCTGAAGCCTGTCATCGCTAGGGCCTGTATCCCTGCTCAAGGATGATATTCACGGGTTCTGCATCACCCCTGAAGCCTGTCATTGCTAGGGCCTGTATCCCTGCTCAAGGATGATATTCACAGGGTGTGCGTCACCCCTGGAGCCTGTCATCGCTGGGGCCTGTATCCCTGCTCAAGGATGATATTCACAGGGTCTGCATCACTCCTGAAGCCTGTCATTGCTAGGGCCTGTATCCCTGTTCAAGGATGAGATTCACGGGTTCTGCATCACCCCTGAAGCCTGTCATCACTAGGGCCTGTATCCCTGTTCAAGGATGATATTCATGGGTTATGCATCACTCCTGAAGCCTGTCATTGCTAGGGCCTGTATCCCTGCTCAAGGATGATATTCACAGGGTCTGCATCACCCCTGAATCCTGTCATCGCTAGGGCCTGTATACCTGCTCAAGGATGATATTCACGGGGTCCGCATCACCCCTGAAGCCTGTCATCGCTAGGGCCTGTATCCCTGCTCAAGGATGATATTCACGGGTTATGCGTCACCCCTGGAGCCTGTCATTGCTAGGGCCTGTATCCCTGATCAAGGATGATATTCACAGGGTCTGCATCACCCCTGAAGCCTGTCATTGCTAGGGCCTGTATCCCTGCTCAAGGATGATATTCACGGGTTATGCGTCACCCCTGGAGCCTGTCATTGCTAGGGCCTGTATCCCTGATCAAGGATGATATTCACAGGGTGTGCATCACCCCTGAAGCCTGTCATCGCTAGGGCCTGTATCCCTGCTCAAGGATGATATTCACGGGGTCTGCATCACTCCTGAAGCCTGTCATTGCTAGGGCCTGTATCCCTGATCAAGGATGATATTCACAGGGTGTGCGTCACCCCTGGAGCCTGTCATCGCTAGGGCCTGTCTCCCTACTCGAGGATGATATTCACGGGGTCTGCATCACTCCTGAAGCCTGTCATTGCTAGGGCCTGTATCCCTGATCAAGGATGATATTCACAGGGTGTGCGTCACCCCTGGAGCCTGTCATTGCTAGGGCCTGTATCCCTGCTCAAGGATGATATTCACGGGTTATGCATCACCCCTGAAGCCTGTCATCGCGAGGGCCTGTATACCTGCTCAAGGATGATATTCACGGGTTCTGCATCACCCCTGAAGCCTGTCATTGCTAGGGCCTGTATCCCAGCTCAAGGATGATATTCACGGGTTATGCGTCACCCCTGGAGCCTGTCATTGCTAGGGCCTGTATCCCTGCTCAAGGATGATATTCACGGGTTCTGCATCACCCCTGAAGCCTGTCATTGCTAGGGCCTGTATCCCTGCTCAAGGATGATATTCACGGGTTATGCGTCACCCCTGGAGCCTGTCATTGCTAGGGCCTGTATCACTGTTCAAGGATGAGATTGCCAGGGTCTGCATCACCCCTGAAGCCTGTCATTGCTAGGGCCTGTATCCCTGCTCAAGGATGATATTCACAGGGTGTGCGTCACCCCTGGAGCCTGTCATCGCTGGGGCCTGTATCCCTGCTCAAGGATGATATTCACAGGGTCTGCATCACTCCTGAAGCCTGTCATTGCTAGGGCCTGTATCCCTGTTCAAGGATGAGATTCACGGGTTCTGCATCACCCCTGAAGCCTGTCATCACTAGGGCCTGTATCCCTGTTCAAGGATGATATTCATGGGTTATGCATCACTCCTGAAGCCTGTCATTGCTAGGGCCTGTATCCCTGCTCAAGGATGATATTCACAGGGTCTGCATCACCCCTGAATCCTGTCATCGCTAGGGCCTGTATACCTGCTCAAGGATGATATTCACGGGGTCCGCATCACCCCTGAAGCCTGTCATCGCTAGGGCCTGTATCCCTGCTCAAGGATGATATTCACGGGTTATGCGTCACCCCTGGAGCCTGTCATTGCTAGGGCCTGTATCCCTGATCAAGGATGATATTCACAGGGTCTGCATCACCCCTGAAGCCTGTCATTGCTAGGGCCTGTATCCCTGCTCAAGGATGATATTCACGGGTTATGCGTCACCCCTGGAGCCTGTCATTGCTAGGGCCTGTATCCCTGATCAAGGATGATATTCACAGGGTGTGCATCACCCCTGAAGCCTGTCATCGCTAGGGCCTGTATCCCTGCTCAAGGATGATATTCACGGGGTCTGCATCACTCCTGAAGCCTGTCATTGCTAGGGCCTGTATCCCTGATCAAGGATGATATTCACAGGGTGTGCGTCACCCCTGGAGCCTGTCATCGCTAGGGCCTGTCTCCCTACTCGAGGATGATATTCACGGGGTCTGCATCACTCCTGAAGCCTGTCATTGCTAGGGCCTGTATCCCTGATCAAGGATGATATTCACAGGGTGTGCGTCACCCCTGGAGCCTGTCATTGCTAGGGCCTGTATCCCTGCTCAAGGATGATATTCACGGGTTATGCATCACCCCTGAAGCCTGTCATCGCGAGGGCCTGTATACCTGCTCAAGGATGATATTCACGGGTTCTGCATCACCCCTGAAGCCTGTCATTGCTAGGGCCTGTATCCCAGCTCAAGGATGATATTCACGGGTTATGCGTCACCCCTGGAGCCTGTCATTGCTAGGGCCTGTATCCCTGCTCAAGGATGATATTCACGGGTTCTGCATCACCCCTGAAGCCTGTCATTGCTAGGGCCTGTATCCCTGCTCAAGGATGATATTCACGGGTTATGCGTCACCCCTGGA
The DNA here is from genome assembly GCF_964204655.1 of Triturus cristatus. Classification (NCBI taxonomy): domain Eukaryota; kingdom Metazoa; phylum Chordata; class Amphibia; order Caudata; family Salamandridae; genus Triturus; species Triturus cristatus. Next base: position 105,175,187 of record NC_140583.1, on the reverse strand, counting down.
GCCTGTCATTGCTAGGGCCTGTATCACTGTTCAAGGATGAGATTGCCAGGGTCTGCATCACCCCTGAAGCCTGTCATCGCTAGGGCCTGTATCCCTGCTCAAGGATGATATTCACGGGTTCTGCATCACCCCTGAAGCCTGTCATCACTAGGGCCTGTATCCCTGCTCAAGGATGATATTCACGGGGTCTGCATCACCCCTGAAGCCTGTCATCGCTGGGGCCTGTATCCCTGCTCAAGGATGATATTCATGGGTTATGCATCCCCCCTGAAGCCTGTTATCACTAGGGCCTGTATCCCTGCTCAAGGATGATATTCACGGGGTCTGCATCACTCCTGAAGCCTGTCATCGCTAGGGCCTGTATCCCTGCTCAAGGATGATATTCACGGGTTCTGCATCACCCCTGAAGCCTGTCATTGCTAGGGCCTGTATCCCTGCTCAAGGATGATATTCACGGGGTCTGCATCACTCCTGAAGCCTGTCATCGCTAGGGCCTGTATCCCTGTTCAAGGATGAGATTACCAGGGTCTGCATCACTCCTGAAACCTGTCATTGCTAGGGCCTGTATCCCTGCTCAAGGATGATATTCACGGGGTCTGCAACACCCCTGAATCCTGTCATTGCTAGGGCCTGTATCCCTGCTCAAGGATGATATTCACGGGGTCTGCATCACCCCTGAATCCTGTCATTGCTAGGGCCTGTGTCCCTGTTCAAGGATGAGATTCACAGGGTCTGCATCACCCCTGAATCCTGTCATTGCTAGGGCCTGTATCCCTGCTCAAGGATGATATTCACGGGGTCTGCATCACTCCTGAAGCCTGTCATTGCTAGGGCCTGTATCCCTGCTCAAGGATGATATTCACGGGGTCTGCATCACTCCTGAAGCCTGTCATTGCTAGGGCCTGTATCCCTGCTCAAGGATGATATTCACGGGGTCTGCATCACTCCTGAAGCCTGTCATTGCTAGGGCCTGTATCCTTGCTCAAGGATGATATTCATGGGTTCTGCATCACCCCTGAAGCCTGTTATCACTAGGGCCTGTATCCCTGCTCAAGGATGAGATTCACAGGGTCCGCATCACTCCTGAAGCCTGTCATCGCTAGGGCCTGTATCCCTGCTCAAGGATGATATTCACGGGGTCTGCATCACCCCTGAAGCCTGTCATCACTAGGGCCTGTATCCCTGCTCAAGGATGATATTCACGGGGTCTGCATCACCCCTGAAGCCTGTCATCGCTGGGGCCTGTATCCCTGCTCAAGGATGATATTCATGGGTTATGCATCCCCCCTGAAGCCTGTTATCACTAGGGCCTGTATCCCTGCTCAAGGATGATATTCACGGGGTCTGCATCACTCCTGAAGCCTGTCATCGCTAGGGCCTGTATCCCTGCTCAAGGATGATATTCACGGGTTCTGCATCACCCCTGAAGCCTGTCATTGCTAGGGCCTGTATCCCTGCTCAAGGATGATATTCACAGGGTGTGCGTCACCCCTGGAGCCTGTCATCGCTGGGGCCTGTATCCCTGCTCAAGGATGATATTCACAGGGTCTGCATCACTCCTGAAGCCTGTCATTGCTAGGGCCTGTATCCCTGTTCAAGGATGAGATTCACGGGTTCTGCATCACCCCTGAAGCCTGTCATCACTAGGGCCTGTATCCCTGTTCAAGGATGATATTCATGGGTTATGCATCACTCCTGAAGCCTGTCATTGCTAGGGCCTGTATCCCTGCTCAAGGATGATATTCACAGGGTCTGCATCACCCCTGAATCCTGTCATCGCTAGGGCCTGTATACCTGCTCAAGGATGATATTCACGGGGTCCGCATCACCCCTGAAGCCTGTCATCGCTAGGGCCTGTATCCCTGCTCAAGGATGATATTCACGGGTTATGCGTCACCCCTGGAGCCTGTCATTGCTAGGGCCTGTATCCCTGATCAAGGATGATATTCACAGGGTCTGCATCACCCCTGAAGCCTGTCATTGCTAGGGCCTGTATCCCTGCTCAAGGATGATATTCACGGGTTATGCGTCACCCCTGGAGCCTGTCATTGCTAGGGCCTGTATCCCTGATCAAGGATGATATTCACAGGGTGTGCATCACCCCTGAAGCCTGTCATCGCTAGGGCCTGTATCCCTGCTCAAGGATGATATTCACGGGGTCTGCATCACTCCTGAAGCCTGTCATTGCTAGGGCCTGTATCCCTGATCAAGGATGATATTCACAGGGTGTGCGTCACCCCTGGAGCCTGTCATCGCTAGGGCCTGTCTCCCTACTCGAGGATGATATTCACGGGGTCTGCATCACTCCTGAAGCCTGTCATTGCTAGGGCCTGTATCCCTGATCAAGGATGATATTCACAGGGTGTGCGTCACCCCTGGAGCCTGTCATTGCTAGGGCCTGTATCCCTGCTCAAGGATGATATTCACGGGTTATGCATTACCCCTGAAGCCTGTCATCGCGAGGGCCTGTATACCTGCTCAAGGATGATATTCACGGGTTCTGCATCACCCCTGAAGCCTGTCATTGCTAGGGCCTGTATCCCAGCTCAAGGATGATATTCACGGGTTATGCGTCACCCCTGGAGCCTGTCATTGCTAGGGCCTGTATCCCTGCTCAAGGATGATATTCACGGGTTCTGCATCACCCCTGAAGCCTGTCATTGCTAGGGCCTGTATCCCTGCTCAAGGATGATATTCACGGGTTATGCGTCACCCCTGGAGCCTGTCATTGCTAGGGCCTGTATCACTGTTCAAGGATGAGATTGCCAGGGTCTGCATCACCCCTGAAGCCTGTCATTGCTAGGGCCTGTATCCCTGCTCAAGGATGATATTCACAGGGTGTGCGTCACCCCTGGAGCCTGTCATCGCTGGGGCCTGTATCCCTGCTCAAGGATGATATTCACAGGGTCTGCATCACTCCTGAAGCCTGTCATTGCTAGGGCCTGTATCCCTGTTCAAGGATGAGATTCACGGGTTCTGCATCACCCCTGAAGCCTGTCATCACTAGGGCCTGTATCCCTGTTCAAGGATGATATTCATGGGTTATGCATCACTCCTGAAGCCTGTCATTGCTAGGGCCTGTATCCCTGCTCAAGGATGATATTCACAGGGTCTGCATCACCCCTGAATCCTGTCATCGCTAGGGCCTGTATACCTGCTCAAGGATGATATTCACGGGGTCCGCATCACCCCTGAAGCCTGTCATCGCTAGGGCCTGTATCCCTGCTCAAGGATGATATTCACGGGTTATGCGTCACCCCTGGAGCCTGTCATTGCTAGGGCCTGTATCCCTGATCAAGGATGATATTCACAGGGTCTGCATCACCCCTGAAGCCTGTCATTGCTAGGGCCTGTATCCCTGCTCAAGGATGATATTCACGGGTTATGCGTCACCCCTGGAGCCTGTCATTGCTAGGGCCTGTATCCCTGATCAAGGATGATATTCACAGGGTGTGCATCACCCCTGAAGCCTGTCATCGCTAGGGCCTGTATCCCTGCTCAAGGATGATATTCACGGGGTCTGCATCACTCCTGAAGCCTGTCATTGCTAGGGCCTGTATCCCTGATCAAGGATGATATTCACAGGGTGTGCGTCACCCCTGGAGCCTGTCATCGCTAGGGCCTGTCTCCCTACTCGAGGATGATATTCACGGGGTCTGCATCACTCCTGAAGCCTGTCATTGCTAGGGCCTGTATCCCTGATCAAGGATGATATTCACAGGGTGTGCGTCACCCCTGGAGCCTGTCATTGCTAGGGCCTGTATCCCTGCTCAAGGATGATATTCACGGGTTATGCATCACCCCTGAAGCCTGTCATCGCGAGGGCCTGTATACCTGCTTAAGGATGATATTCACGGGTTCTGCATCACCCCTGAAGCCTGTCATTGCTAGGGCCTGTATCCCAGCTCAAGGATGATATTCACGGGTTATGCGTCACCCCTGGAGCCTGTCATTGCTAGGGCCTGTATCCCTGCTCAAGGATGATATTCACGGGTTCTGCATCACCCCTGAAGCCTGTCATTGCTAGGGCCTGTATCCCTGCTCAAGGATGATATTCACGGGTTATGCGTCACCCCTGGAGCCTGTCATTGCTAGGGCCTGTATCACTGTTCAAGGATGAGATTGCCAGGGTCTGCATCACCCCTGAAGCCTGTCATCGCTAGGGCCTGTATCCCTGCTCAAGGATGATATTCACGGGTTCTGCATCACCCCTGAAGCCTGTCATCACTAGGGCCTGTATCCCTGCTCAAGGATGATATTCACGGGGTCTGCATCACCCCTGAAGCCTGTCATCGCTGGGGCCTGTATCCCTGCTCAAGGATGATATTCATGGGTTATGCATCCCCCCTGAAGCCTGTTATCACTAGGGCCTGTATCCCTGCTCAAGGATGATATTCACGGGGTCTGCATCACTCCTGAAGCCTGTCATCGCTAGGGCCTGTATCCCTGCTCAAGGATGATATTCACGGGTTCTGCATCACCCCTGAAGCCTGTCATTGCTAGGGCCTGTATCCCTGCTCAAGGATGATATTCACGGGGTCTGCATCACTCCTGAAGCCTGTCATCGCTAGGGCCTGTATCCCTGTTCAAGGATGAGATTACCAGGGTCTGCATCACTCCTGAAACCTGTCATTGCTAGGGCCTGTATCCCTGCTCAAGGATGATATTCACGGGGTCTGCAACACCCCTGAATCCTGTCATTGCTAGGGCCTGTATCCCTGCTCAAGGATGATATTCACGGGGTCTGCATCACCCCTGAATCCTGTCATTGCTAGGGCCTGTGTCCCTGTTCAAGGATGAGATTCACAGGGTCTGCATCACCCCTGAATCCTGTCATTGCTAGGGCCTGTATCCCTGCTCAAGGATGATATTCACGGGGTCTGCATCACTCCTGAAGCCTGTCATTGCTAGGGCCTGTATCCCTGCTCAAGGATGATATTCACGGGGTCTGCATCACTCCTGAAGCCTGTCATTGCTAGGGCCTGTATCCCTGCTCAAGGATGATATTCACGGGGCCTGCATCACTCCTGAAGCCTGTCATCGCTAGGGCCTGTATCCCTGCTCAAGGATGATATTCACGGGTTCTGCATCACCCCTGAAGCCTGTCATCGCTAGGGCCTGTATCCCTGCTCAAGGATGATATTCACGGGGTCTGCATCACCCCTGAAGCCTGTCATCGCTGGGGCCTGTATCCCTGCTCAAGGATGATATTCATGGGTTCTGCATCACCCCTGAAGCCTGTCATCACTAGGGCCTGTATCCCTGCTCAAGGATGATATTCATGGGTTCTGCATCACCCCTGAAGCCTGTCATCGCTAGGGCCTGTATCCCTGCTCAAGGATGATATTCATGGGTTCTGCATCACCCCTGAAGCCTGTCATCGCTAGGGCCTGTATCGCTGCTCAAGGATGATATTCACGGGTTATGCATCCCCTCCTGAAGCCTGTCATCGCTGCGGCCTGTATCCCTGCTCAAGGATGATATTCACGGGTTATGCATCACCCCTGAAGCCTGTCATTGCTAGGGCCTGTATCCCTGTTCAAGGATGAGATTCACAGGGTCTGCATCACCCCTGAAGCCTGTCATCGCTAGGGCCTGTATCCCTGCTCAAGGATGATATTCACGGGGTCTGCATCACCCCTGAAGCCTGTCATCGCTGGGGCCTGTATCCCTGCTCAAGGATGATATTCATGGGTTCTGCATCACCCCTGAAGCCTGTCATCGCTAGGGCCTGTATCCCTGCTCAAGGATGATATTCATGGGTTCTGCATCACCCCTGAAGCCTGTCATCGCTGGGGCCTGTATCCCTGCTCAAGGATGATATTCATGGGTTATGCATCACCCCTGAAGCCTGTCATCGCTAGGGCCTGTATCCTTGCTCAAGGATGATATTCATGGGTTCTGCATCACTCCTGAAGCCTGTCATGGCTGGGGCCTGTATCCCTGCTCAAGGATGATATTCATGGGTTATGCATCACTCCTGAAGCCTGTTATCACTAGGGCCTGTATCCCTGCTCAAGGATGATATTCATGGGTTCTGCATCATCCCTGAAGCCTGTTATCACTAGGGCCTGTATCCCTGCTCAAGGATGATATTCACGGGTTATGCATCACTCCTGAAGCCTGTCATCGCTGGGGCCTGTATCCCTGCTCAAGGATGATATTCACGGGTTATGCATCACCCCTGAAGCCTGTCATTGCTAGGGCCTGTATCCCTGCTCAAGGATGATATTCACGGGGTCTGCATCACTCCTGAAGCCTGTCATTGCTAGGGCCTGTATCCCTGCTCAAGGATGATATTCACGGGTTATGCATCACCCCTGAAGCCTGTTTTCACTAGGGCCTGTATCCCTGCTCAAGGATGATATTCACGGGTTCTGCATCACCCCTGAAGCCTGTCATCGCTGAGGCCTGTATCCCTGTTCAAGGATGAGATTCACAGGGTCTGCATCACCCCTGAAGCCTGTCATTGCTAGGGCCTGTATCCCTGTTCAAGGATGAGATTCACAGGGTCTGCATCACCCCTGAAGCCTGTCATTGCTAGGGCCTGTATCCCTGCTCAAGGATGATATTCACGGGTTATGCATCACCCCTGAAGCCTGTCATCGCTAGGGCCTGTATCCCTGCTCAAGGATGATATTCACGGGTTCTGCATCACCCCTGAAGCCTGTCATCACTAGGGCCTGTATCCCTGCTCAAGGATGATATTCACGGGTTCTGCATCACCCCTGAAGCCTGTCATTGCTAGGGCCTGTATCCCTGATCAAGGATGATATTAACAGGGTGTGCGTCACCCCTGAAGCCTGTCATCACTAGGGCCTGTATCCCTGCTCAAGGATGATATTCACGGGGTCTGCATCACCCCTGAAGCCTGTCATCGCTGGGGCCTGTATCCCTGCTCAAGGATGATATTCATGGGTTATGCATCCCCCCTGAAGCCTGTTATCACTAGGGCCTGTATCCCTGCTCAAGGATGATATTCACGGGTTCTGCATCACCCCTGAAGCCTGTCATCGCTGGGGCCTGTATCCCTGCTCAAGGATGATATTCACGGGTTCTGCATCACCCCTGAAACCTGTCATCGCTAGGGCCTGTATCCCTGCTCAAGGATGATATTCACGGGTTCTGCATCACCCCTGAAGCCTGTCATTGCTAGGGCCTGTATCCCTGCTCAAGGATGATATTCACGGGGCCTGCATCACTCCTGAAGCCTGTCATCGCTAGGGCCTGTATCCCTGCTCAAGGATGATATTCACGGGTTCTGCATCACCCCTGAAGCCTGTCATCACTAGGGCCTGTATCCCTGCTCAAGGATGATATTCACGGGTTCTGCATCACCCCTGAAGCCTGTCATTGCTAGGGCCTGTATCCCTGATCAAGGATGATATTAACAGGGTGTGCGTCACCCCTGGAGCCTGTCATCACTAGGGCCTGTATCCCTGCTCAAGGATGATATTCACGGGTTCTGCATCACCCCTGAAGCCTGTCATCGCTGGGGCCTGTATCCCTGCTCAAGGATGATATTCATGGGTTATGCATCCCCCCTGAAGCCTGTTATCACTAGGGCCTGTATCCCTGCTCAAGGATGATATTCAATGGTTCTGCATCACCCCTGAAGCCTGTCATCGCTGGGGCCTGTATCCCTGCTCAAGGATGATATTCATGGGTTATGCATCACCCCTGAAGCCTGTCATCGCTAGGGCCTGTATCCTTGCTCAAGGATGATATTCATGGGTTCTGCATCACCCCTGAAACCTGTCATCGCTAGGGCCTGTATCCCTGCTCAAGGATGATATTCACAGGTTATGCATCACCCCTAAAGCCTGTCATTGCTAGGGCCTGTATCCCTGATCAAGGATGATATTAACAGGGTGTGCGTCACCCCTGAAGCCTGTCATCACTAGGGCCTGTATCCCTGCTCAAGGATGATATTCACGGGGTCTGCATCACTCCTGAAGCCTGTCATTGCTAGGGCCTGTATCCCTGCTCAAGGATGATATTCACGGGGTCTGCATCACTCCTGAAGCCTGTCATTGCTAGGGCCTGTATCCCTGCTCAAGGATGATATTAACAGGGTGTGCGTCACCCCTGGAGCCTGTCATCGCTAGGGCCTGTATCCCTGCTCAAGGATGATATTAACAGGATCTGCATCACCCCTGAAGCCTGTCATTGCCTGCCCACTCCTGATATTTGTTTAATTTCAGCTGATGTTTTATAAAAATAAAACTACAAGCTCCACAAACAAAATGATGAGTGAAACAAAGCGATCCGCATCTACCAAGACCTGCGCTGATATTCGTGTGCCCAGCTCTGTTACCAGTGGCAGAGGCATGGTGGCTATACAGAGAAAGCACGCGTTTCATGAGATGTCGGTGGCAGGCCCCTTTCAGAAGAGCGCCAACCTGTGAAGTAACATGTGCGGGTCTAGCATGAGCGTGCGACCGGACATTTGTGGAAATATGTGCAGTGGAAGGGTGTCCCCGTAGCTCTCAGTCCTAAATATTGTGCTGAGGGGGCCCCTGCAGATCGGGCCCCCCCTGCACCGTGGGGCCAGCGGGGGCCTGTGTTACACCCATGTCTGTGCTGTGCTTTGCCTACAGTCCACCCAGGCAGGGTTGGAAACCGCACCTCACCGCTGCCTGTGCTGGTATTTTCTCTTTTGTCCCCCGCATTGTGCCCCTTTTAGTTACTCCACGCTGTACCCCCTTTTCATTTTTATTTTGTTTTATCCCTCTGTTTGCTCTTACATTGTTTGTTGTTATTCTGCTCTATTGTTGCCACTTAGCACCGTTACCCCTTATCCCTCTGCTGCTGGTACTCTGTTGATTCCCCGCCGTAACCCGCCCCCCTCCTGCCTCCTAGCTGCACGTCCCTCCCCTACTTAATGGTGACCGCTGCACGGTCACGCTGCCGGCGCGCTGCTGGTGCACTGAAGGCATGCCTAAGGCAAGCCCGTCTTCGCCCGTCCACAACCCGACCGCGACCAGCGCCAGGAACCCTGGATCCGCAAGGCCCCGCTGATATGACTCCGCCGCCCTCCATGCTCTCAACCCCAGAAGACACACTGACTGCCACGCAACACCACCCATGGACAGTTCTCCTGCATGGCACTGCCAATGATACTTCACCATCAACAGGCCCCCCACGGTCACCGAAGGTTCACTGGACGCCCGCACCACCGAAACCCAGACCTGCATCCTCCTCAACGTACTCTCCCTTCACAGACATGCCGTAGAATTCTGGGACTTGATCGACACCCTCTCGCCGACGTTGCCTTCTTCACAGAAACCTGGACCAACGCCACCGCCAGCCCCGACTTTGCCACCGCCATCCCCGACGGATACAAGTGTTGCAGGGATTCTGCTCATGCACAGAACTATGCGCAGGAAACCAGGACCACAGTGAATTGTGGTGTACCAAAAAACTCACCTCAGTACCCAGAACCCCTATCCGACTAGCATCAGTGTCTCATTCGTTCTCCGTATCATCTCGAAGCTACCAATGATTAGACAACCCAGAACAAGCGACTTACAGTACTCTCAGGAATGGTGGGAATCAGAAACACCTTTTCATTATTATTCTCATATCAGCCCACAACAAGAGTAATCAGAGACACGATAAAGTTTAAAATGTATATTTTTAACTACGTGTCCTAAGATGAAGTACTTTGGCTAACATAAGCAGACAAATGATAAAAAATAAAACCATCAGCATTGTTACAATATGTTATGTTATTTACTTTTATTACGCGCACAGATACTCGAAAGAGTGTCCCGGTGCGGCCCAAGGAAAGACAAGACTAAGACCAAGCCCTACGAGAAGAGGTGCGTTTTTAGCAGTTTTTTAAAAACCCCAGTGTCTTCAACAATTCGGAGTGAGAGGGGGAGCGCATTCCAAGCGCGGGCAGCAAACACGACCAGGGAAGCGCCACCTAATCGATGGCGCTGGAAGCAAGGCAGCTTCATCAGCCTGAAAGAGGAAGACCTCAAGTATCTCCCCGGCACGTAAAACGAGAAGCGTTTCTGCAGGTAGCCAGGCCCCTACCCATGCAGGGCGCGGTGGGCTATGGTGAGAGATTTGAAAGCTACCCGAGCCCTGACCGGGAGCCAATGAAGGGAGCGACGGTAGCCATGAACACTCTGCCTGGGACCCAGCCCTCCCAGCATGCGGACAGCCACATTCTGGGTAACTTGAAGCTTATTGAGAGCATAAGCTGGGAGCCCAGCATAGAGAGCATTGGCATAGTCCAAACGGGACAAAATGAGTGCCCGGACCACCGATTCCCTAGCCGCTTGAGGCAGCAGCGGAAGGAATCTTCTCAGAATTCTGAGAAGACCAAAACAGCAACCTGTCAGACGCTTAACCTGGCTGGAAAAGGAGAGATTACTGTCGAAATAGATGCCCAGGTTCTTTGCAGTCTGACTGTTGGAAACAGGCGGTGGGAACTCGGGAGGCCAGATAGACTCTCTGAATCCTGAGGGGAAGTCGCCGAACATCAAAACCTCGGATTTGTCCTCATTGCATTTTAAATGTGCCGACGCCAGCCATTCAAAGACCGAGGAGAGGCACCTCTGCACAGGGGCCACCGAGGACCCCTGTTTATCCCAAGTGAACAGAAGTTGCGTGTCGTCGGCGTAGGCAATGACCTTAGCCCCCAACCCCTCCGCTAGAAAGACCAGAGGAGTAAGCTAGATATTGAACAAGAGGGGGCTAAGGGATGAACCCTGGGGCACCCCCGTGCCAACTTGAAGAGGTGACGAGGCCACCGGGGGTATCCAGACTTGCTGGTACCGGCCATCCAAAAAGGATTTAATCCAGCCCCAAGCCGAGCCCGACACACCAATCTTTGAAAGTCTGTCAAGCAGCAGTGAATGGGGGACAGTGTCGAAGGCCGCCGACAAGTCAAGCAGCACAAGGGCAGCCTTCCCGCCGGCGTCTAAACACTCCCGAATGGCTTCTGAGATTTCCAAAAGAGCACCTTCCGTACTGAAGGAGGGGCAGAATCCCGATAGGGCAGGGTGAAGAAGACCCGCACTCTCGACAAACTCCGACAGCTGTCTGTTCACTATTTTCTCACAGACCTTAGACAGGCTAGGGAGGAGAGAAATAGGTCTGTAGTTTCCCGGCACTAAAGGATCGAGAGTAGGTTTCTTCAGTAGGGGGAGGATTTTTGCCTGCTTCCAACAGCTAGGGACCCTGGCATCCTGCAAGGACAGGTTAATGATGAAATTAACTTCCTCATTCACCGTCTCTGCCACAGAAGCCAGAAGTCTTGCTGAGCATGGGTCGTCCGGAGAGCCAGACTTCAAACCTTGAAGAATTCTCAAAGTGCACGACAAATCTACCGGAGAGAAATTAGACAAGGAATGAATGGAGGGCACAGCAACAGGAGTGGTGACTGAAGAGACAAGAGGAACCGCGGGCCCAATAGAGACAACCGGGCCAGAGAAGCTGCCTTGTATCTTTATAATCTTGTCCTGGAAGAATGTAGAAAGCGTCTCGCACCAATCAGTTGTTGCCGGTAGGATGCAGCTCTGCGCCACAGGGGACATACAACTTTGGACAATAGAGAAAATTTCCTTAGAGTTGTTCTGGGCCAGATCGATCCGAGTGGCAAAGAATGCCCTTTTAGCGGAGGAGATCGCTTTATAGTAGGTTTTCTGACCCTGCCTGAGCTGCTCCTTAGCTGCCGGGCAGTAGTTGCTAAGACGCCAAGAGCGCTCCAATTTCTTACAGCCCTGCTTGAGGAGATGCAGATCCTCCGTAAACCATGGTTTGGAGGGGGAATCCCTTGACTGTCTAGCCGAAGTAGGTATGGCAATTGCCACCAAAGAGCCCAGAAGCCAGTTGGAAAAGGCAGCAAGACACTGATCCAGGTCTTGTGGCAAAAGCGGCCTGTTGGCCACCAGCGCCCTGGCAAAGAGTAAGGGGTCAACCTTCTTGAACGCTGGTTTATGACCGACCATTGGACTAGTACTGGGCGGGGTCACTACCCATGAAAAGCCAATTAGATAATGGTCAGACCAAGGGACCAGGAGCGGAGCTTTGATTGAGATAGGAAAGTTGGAAAGAATAGGATCCAGAATATGGCCACCGAGATGAGTAGCCTGATCGACCCATTGAGAGAGCTGCGCTGATTGGCAAATATCAAGAAATTCACGTGTGTCCTTTGAGTTATTTTGGTCGAGATGAATATTGATATCGCGTAGAATCACATAATGGGAAAACTGTAGAGCTCTCATGGAGACCGCCTCCACACATGCCTGAAGGAATGCATGGGCCACTCCCGGCAGACGATAAATCAAGGAGCCGCCAAGAGAAAAGTGGGCCGAGCAGCGGATATTGAAATCCAAAACTTCACAGCCGTCCCACGTGCTGAGAGAGCACTTGTCCAGCGCCCACATCTCTTTGAAAAATAACAGCCAGCCCCCCGCCTATACCTGTAGTTCGGTCTAATCTGCTGATTTTATACCCCGAAGGGATAGCCAAGGTGACGATTGGGTTGGAGGAATTGTCAAGCCAGGTCTCCGTGACAAATAAAAAGTCCAGAGATTTGTCATCCAGGAGCTCGAACACCTCTGAGTGATGCTTTTTCAGAGAACGCATGTTGAGTAACGCCGCCGAAATGACAGGGGAGTTAGGTATTTTAGTGCCAGCAGTGGATCCCAACTCAAGGCGAAAGCCACAAGCCCCACACACAAAGTCTCGAGTCCCATACAGGTTAGGGAAGAACTGCGAGTTACAGCAAGGCCCCCGCAGCTGAGTAAGACACTCACGTGAGTAGGACCAGCGGCGAGAACCATCCACCCTGAATAAGGGCAGCATAACTGGCCCCGGCTCCCGACGGGCTCAGACGGGCTTGCCTTAGGCGCGCCTTAGAAAATGAAGGGAGAAATCATATTTCAAATGATAGTGGATTAAAGCCACCCTCCCTTTGCTAGTAAGCTAATTTTCTGAAACTAATAGAAGGTCTCTAGGCTTGAATGGGGAACCCCATACCATAAATATCAGCTTAGGTGAATCACATTCCAGGATCAGCTCTGCTCTGTGTCTGAAAAAGGTTTTCTCCAAAGTGTCTGAATCATGCATGCAAAATGCAATATTAAAGGCACCTGAGTTTCAGATATTTGCAGCTGTGTGGGTGTTATGGCTAGAGCGTGGGCCAATCAACATGAATTCAAAAGCATACATTGTTATTTGACCTTGACGGTTTCTGCACACAGTGTTCAGACTAAGGTCGCGGTGCACGTCTAGGGATGTGAACAACAGACCGTTCTCATGTGAAGAAAAAGCAAGCAAGCAGTTTTTCTTGTAATTACAGCTACCTGCAGTGTCGTGTGGAAAAGCAGAAAAAGTGGCAAGATGGCGTTTTACATCTAAGGCGCTTATGCTAACATAGCAATGTGTGTACATGAAACTTCGTCTCCACTACACAAGAACCAGAGAAAGGAACGACCCCACCGCCCAGGAGGAGGACTCGCCATTGCATGCAAGACCTCCCTCCGACTCTTCACCTCCAGCACCAACGACCCCCACCCCAACACCGAATACCTCCACTTCCAGATCCAGACCAGCCCCAGGACCACACTATGCGGCACCCTCATCTAAAGACACCCGGGACCTCGCACCCAGGCCGCAACCTAAAACACGGACCTCGTCTCTCCCCACACCACCACCTCCACAGACTTACTCCTACTCGGAGACCTGAATTTCCACCTCGACAACCACAGCGACCCGGACTCCACCACCCTCCTCGTCAGCCTCTCCAACCTCAGACTGAAGCAACTCGTCACCACTCCCACCCACAGAGAGGAAAACACACCCTCAACCCCATCTTCACTGGAGGGACTAACACCCGTTTCAGCCACACCACACAACCCCTCTGGATAGAGCACCACTGCATACACTTTACCTTCAACACCAGCACCGCACCCAAAGACACCCGCACCCACCACGAAGGAACGGGAGCAAGATCGCTGAGGAACACCTCAACATCACCCTCCTCCACGACCCCCCGATCACCACGACCGACGTCAACTCCATAGCCAACGAATTTCACCGCTCTATCTCCTGCTGTGCCGACAAGCTCTCACCACTTTGCCACCCCGCCAAACAACAACCCCTGAAGGCCGCCTTCAAGAACTCCAAGAAGCCAGGCGCTTCTGCCGACAGCTCGAGAAAACCTGGTCAAACCGGACAACCACAGAAAACCTGATCAACCACAAGAATGCCCTGAAGGAATACCACCGGCCCATAAGAGACACCAAGCGGACCTTCATCAAGAACAAAATTCACACCAATGCAACCAACGGCAAAGAACTCTTCAACGTCATACAGGAATTCACCAAACCCCCAGCAAAGCCACAGACGTCACACCATCCCAGGAACTCTGCAACGAGCTCAGCTCCTACTTCCATCTGTAAATCAAGGCCCTCTACGACAACTTCAGCGAACAGACACTGGACACCACCCCATTCCCCACAGCCAACAACAAGGCGACCTTCACTACCTGGAATCTCGCCACCGTCGAACACATCTCCATGACCATGAGAAATACCCACTCAGGAGCCCCCATGCACCCCTGCCCACCGCACATCTACCACAGGGCCGCCGCCACCATCGTACCTGAACTAGGACGAACCATCGATGCCTCCTTCAACTCCGGCATTTTCCCAGATGACTGGAAGCAGGCGGAAGTCAAGAATCCCACAGCCGACCCGATGGACCTGTAAAACTACCGGCCCATCTCTCTGCTCCCTTTCGCTGCCAAAGTCGCCGAGAGACTCGTAAATACACAGCTGACCGCCTTCATCGAAGAGAACTCCATCCTGGACTCCACCCAGTCCAGATTCCACAGCAACCACAGCACCGAGACCGTCCTCCTCGCCGCCACCGATGACATCTGCATGCTACTCGACCAGGGACACATTGCGGCCCTCATCCTCCTCGACCTCTCCGCTGCCTTCGACACTGTCTCACATTGCACACTCGCAGCCAGATTCACGACGCCAGGATATGAGGAACTGCCCTCAACTGGATCCACTCCTTTCTCTCCAGCAGAACCCAAGGGATCAAACACCCTTCCTTCATCTCCGAACCCACAGAGATCAACTGCGGGGTACCCCAAGGATCATTCATCACTCAGCCTCACACTCTTCAACATCTACATGGCCCCCCTCACCGCCATCGTCAGACAGCATGGGCTCAGCATAGTATCATACACTGACGACACTCAACTCATACTATCCCTTACAAAGAACCTCGAAGACACCAGACTCAGCTTCCAAGAAGGAATGAAGGACGTCGCAGCCTGGATGAATGACAGCTGCCTGAAGCTCAACTCAGAGAAAACTGAGGTCCTCATCCATGGACACTCCACCTCCACCTGGAACAACACCTGGTGGCCCTCCACCCTCGGGAGCCCACCCACCCCCACAGACCACGCACTGAACCTCAGCATCATCCTCGACTCCTCCCTCACCATGACCAGCCAGATCAACGCCGTCGCCTCCACAAGTTTCAACTGCTTTTGCATCCCCCAAAAGACCTTCAAATGGATACCCCCTGAATGCAGAAAGACCGTCACCCACGCAGTCATAACCAGAAGACTGGACTACGGCAACACCCTCTATGCCGGAATCAACAGAACCCTCCTACACAAGTTCCAAACCATCCAGAACGCCGCAGCCACACTCATCCTCGGGACACCACGGCACGAACACATGACTCAACACCTACAAAACCTCCACTGGCTCCCTGTCGAGAAGAGTGTGATCTTCAAACTTCTCACCCACGCCTACAAATCCCTCCACAACATCGGCCCCAAGTACCTCAATGATAGAGTCTCCTTCCACATACCCAAAAGAAACCTCCACTCCACCGATCTTGCCCTGGCTGAGACCCCACACATCCACAGAACCAGAGCAGGTGGGAGATCCTTCTCCTACAACGAGCTCCCAGTCTACACCAGGCGCTCCCCAACCCTGCACACCTTCAGGAAGAGCCTAAAGACCTGGCTCTTCAACTGGACTGGAGCTGCTCCCCCCCCAGCACCTTGAGACGCTCACGGGTGAGTAGCGCGCTTACAAACGCCTGATTGATTGATTGATTGATTGATAGTAGCATGCCAATGTTATAATACCACTACTTGTGAGGAACACCAAATAGGAAAGCAGCAGGGGATTGCCTGTTGTCAGGTTTAATTTACTGTGGCTATATTGTTCAGCATGTGTTATAGTAAGGAGAAAAACCATGGTATCATGGCATCACAATCTATTCCTGCACAATCTTTGTTTTTGAAAAAACCCTGGTCAACCGTGCATGGGTTGGGAGGGTGGAGAGAAACATTTGAGACTGATTTAGAAGCCATAGGTGGTGATGTGTACATTGCAAAGAGAAAGTTAGTGATTCTCAAGCATTGAAAGGGGTTAGAAGGGAGAATGTTATTGAAAACATTACCTAAATGTAAAGATATGAGGGATGAAATAATTAGAGATCAGAAGATAAATAGAATGTATACTATAAACGTTCAAAAATTGCTAGATGTGAAAGATCCCACATTAGATAAAGCTATAGAAGTGGCAAAAAGAATGGAAGATACTTCTCGGAAGGAGTTGGGTAATGCAGGGTCAAGAAAAGATTGTCATGAAGAAACCTCTAATTTCGCGCCGGGACACTCCTGAGTAGCCGAGCGCGTTACAAGTGGAAATAACATAACATAACATAATAATGTGAATATTAAAAAATAAAAGTGGTTAAGAAAACTGATGAAGGAAGGAAAGGTGAAAAGAATCAAGAAGAGATGAAGGTCAAAGTCAAAGTTTGTTTCAGATGTGGAAGTTTGAGACACACTGCTGAGGCAAGTCATTGTCTTGCCGTTAAGTGTAGAAGTTACAAGTGTAAAAAATTGGGACATTTCTCGAGGGAGTATGGTATTGAGATGCCAAATTACAGGAAATCGGTAAGTCTAGTGAAAGATGCAGTGATGAATAAGATGGAAGGCATTTCATGTGAGAGCGTAGAAGAGGAGGTGGAGGTACTTGTGGTTGAAGCCAAGCAGATTCGGAGTTGCAATGACAATAAAGTGAAGGGTGGTGGTTATCGCCCTCCAAATTGTGTGATCAAGGTGAATGGGTAGGAGGTACAGGTCTGGCCAGAGTCTTGTCCTCCTTTCTCAATCATTGACAAGGCCACATGGAAAAGTCTAGATATATTTGGTTTGAGAACCACTGATGTGAATTCCGAAGGATACTGTGGTGATAAATTGCCAATAGTGGGTTGTGTGATGACTGAAATCAATTTCCAGGGCAGAAAGACTATAGGCAAGTTATATGTGGTAGAGAAAAGAGGATCCTTACTGGGTTGGAAGGAATAGTGAACATTGGACATCATTCTTGAATCAAATCATCCGGAGCAAGTTCTGCTGACATCCTGTCCAGGTGCCAACATTTGGGTTACTAAGTTTCCTGAGCTTTTCATGGACAGATTAGGTTGTTTGAAAAAGTTCAGACCCCGCTTCATTTTGAAGGACGATGCGATGCCAAAGGTTCATTGACTTGAGAGATTGGAATGAAAATATCTAGATTGATCGTCCTCCCTTTCCCCGCATCAGTCAGATGTTGGAGAGTGTGAAAGGGGGTATGTGTTTCACCACTTTGCATTTGTCCAGTGCATATCACCAGGTGTTATTCCGAATATTTGACTTTGTTCATCACACTGAAGGAGCATTCTAGTTTATCCAAATGCCTTTTGGGTTGGCGTCGGTGTCCACCGTGTTCCTGAGGGTCATGCAGAGGTTGTTGAAAGCTTTGACAAATGTGTTGGTATTCCAAGATGATGTTGGTGTGGGGTCGTGACAAGAGTCAACATGAGGAAGTGTTGGAGAAAGTGTTACAGAGATTAATGAATGCAGGCCTCACAATTAGCCTTGAAAAGTGAAAATTTAGTTTAAAAGAAGTATAATATTTAGGAAATACCATAACAGGTGAGGGAACCAAACCCAAGCATAGCTTAGAGGAAGCCATAGAGAATGCACCTACACCGAAGGACAAGGATCAATTTCGGTCGTTCCTTGGTCACTCGGAGTATTGTTCTTAGTTTGTGCAACATTTTTCTGATAAAGTACGTGTTGAGGAGTTTAATAAAGAAGGGAATACAAGTTGAATGGTCTAAAGGTTGCTAACAGGTTTTTGAGGATATGAAAAGGGATACTGCCAATGCGGTAACATTGAAATAATTTGACCCGGTAGATTATTCTATAATAGTAACTGATGCCAAAAATCATGGTTTAGGAGCCGTCCTTATGCAATTACATGAAGGTAAACAAAAGGGTGGTAGCTTTTGCACCTCGTACGTTAATGGGTGCACAGAATACTTATTCCACAGAAGAGAAGGTAGCGTTAGCGTGTTGGTGGGGGGGTACAACATTTCCAGATTTATATGGGGGGGTAAGAACTTTGAATTATACACCGATCACAAACTCTTGGTAGGACTTTCTACTACAAAAGGTGCCGGTAAAGCCACTCCCAGGATTGTGAAATAGCTTTATTGCCTTCAGGAATACACTTTTGAGATGAAGTTTGTACCGGGTGCTAAGAATGTAAATGATGATTGTTTATCTAGGTTGCCAGTGGAATGTGACGATGAAGGAGCAGAGGATGAATGGATAACGGCAGAAGTGAAGGATGTTTGTGGCGCTATTGGTGAAGAAGAATGGAGGTTGGCTGTGGGGGAGGGTACCATATTTGTGAAATTGATAGAGGCATTAAGGAAGAAACAAGGGTGGAAATTGGACAAGTATTTGGAGTAGTTTAAGCTGATTTGGTCTGAATTGGAGGTGATTGATGGTATGGTGGAAAGAGGAAAGGGTATATTAACAAGGGCAGAATCGCGGCTTTAGCTGCACTTTTTGCTGCTAACGCGGCGATATTTTCATAGCCCTATTTACAAGGTGGTGCTAACATGCATTAGCGCATGCTAGCACCCGTTTTCCCGATGCCTCGCTTTGCATCTCTAATGAGATGCAAAGTGGGCGTCACTGTGCGTACCCCTGACGGACTACCTTGTAAAATATTACTAGCTGTACATCGCAATATTTACAAGGAGGCCCGCGCATTTTAGCAGATGTTAGTTTTTGGCGAAAACCGCAGTTTTCGCCAAAAACTAACGTCTGCTAAAATGCTGACTTACCTATACCTAACAATTGGGGTGGATTATGCTGATACGACTACAGGGTCGTATCAGCAAGGTTATCGCCGTTTTCCATGGAACATCGCTGGAAAACCAGCAATGTTCCATGGTAAACACCGCTATCGCTGGTAAATTATCGCAATTGCGCTATGCGTTATTGATACAGCGATAGCATGGCGATAATTGCCAGCGATAGCCGGCGATAAATAAGTTCTCGCTAAGGGCGGCCAGCGATAATTATTGCTGCCGCTTGATAATATGCCCCGAGAGCGGTTGGAGGTTCCTACTGCGCTGAGGGAAAGGTTGTTGATGCTTATGCATGAAGGTCATTGTGGAATGTCTGCTATGAAAAGGAAAACTAGAGGGGATTTCTGGTGGCCAGGCATGGATAAACAAATTAAGAGGTATGTACCGGATTGTATTGCTTGCGCATGAAGTGACAAATCACATGAAACTCAGGAGACGACGATAAGTCTGACAGCTTTGCCGAAACGTCTGTGGGACAAGATAGCTATTGACCTTTACAGGGATTTTGATAATTTAAATGTGGGTGAGAAAAATTTCATTGTCATGATGGATTACTTTTCGAAGAAGCCTGAGGTTGCATTTGTGACAGTTGTGAAATCCGGTGACATGAGTTCATTTTGTTGGAAAACATCAGAAGAGTGAGGAATTTAAGAGAAGAGTGAGGAATTTAAGAGAAGGGTACGTCCTCTTCCCCTAACTGATATACTATAAACAACGTGGACGAAACCCATAAATAAGTGTTCCCACTTATATCGACTCCGTATGATGTGATCGAGCACTGGCATCCAATGGATTTGTAAGAAGACCCCTCACCCACCAACCTAGTTGGTGGCATGCTTCATCATTGGAGTCCCAGCTGGGCTGTCGTGTTTGTGCTTCAACGCCTGACTACAGTGAATCGGATATTTTTGTTTTTGTGCAGTGAGGTAGGTGCTAGGTGGTGAGAATAAAAATGTCACTAAGAATGCCCACTTGTAAAACTTTATTCAAAGGGTCTGAGGTGTCCTGCCTAAATTGTAACAGATTATTGCCCACAATTTGTGTCAGAGGAGTTTGAGAGGTTTATGAGGAATTGGGGAATGAAACATACTAGAACTCCTGTACATCATCCAAGGGCCAATGGACTGGTTGAGCGGTTTAACCGGGTGCTGATGGAGTGCATTCAACTGGCAGGTGCTAGTAATGTGTGCTGGAAATGTCAAGTTAAAGACATGTTGTGGAATAACAGGACCACTCCCCATTCGATGACCAAGGAGACACCATTTAATTTGCTCAAAGTAAACGTACCCTGTACTGTAGTGGTTCCAGCATGGATGGACAGGGCAGGAAAGCGGTGTATAAACCATAGACTCTTGCAAGAGAGAGTGGATAAGTATCAATAAATGTATGGTCAGAGACACAACGAGAGAAAAAAGAAAACTGGTAAATTGTGTATACAGGGCATGTTAGTAAGAGTATTCCAGGGTGAGTAAAGAAGGGTTATTCAAGGTTGTCATGGCCTAAAGAAGTAGTGGAAGTAAGGGGAAACAATGTGAGGTTGTCTGGCGGAAAGTGGTGGAATACCAGAAACGTATCTACATGCAGTGTTCCTGAACAATCGGAGTGGTTGAAGTCTGGAGGTTGTTTGGGAATAAATAAACCCAATGGGTTTGTAGGGCACATGTTTGTGATAAGAGAGCGCAGCACACGCATGAAGGCAAGAGCTAAGAAGTTGGATGACTATGTGTGTGCAAAGTATGTTATAGCATTTTGTGTTTTTGTTGTTGTTATTTGTTTAGGAAGGGAGATGTGTTATATTCTTGCATTATAAATACATATGTTATGTTCTTTCATTGTGAGTGTTGGAATGTTATTCTTGGCAACGTGTACTTTGATTCTTAAGCCTGTTCTGGAATCTTGGAGAGGTTGGTGGAGACAGTTGCCGGAGAGAGATCAGCAGTACACCAAAGGTCATTTTATCCTTCTTAATGCACTTAATTACATCAAATTCTACTGATCACTGTCTTTCAAAAAGATGCATTGACTACCAGTCCACACACTGAACTGGCACCACACCCTTATCCTTACAAGGGATGCAGAGATCCTATTTGCCTGTAAACTGGTCTGCAACCACATCTACCCAATGCCAGACCATCAACAAATCAAGATATCCCATATAATTTCCCTCACTAAACTAATACTTTGCTCTCATCCCAAGAAGGCAAAATGAAATTTAAATGTTATTGGGATACTGACTTTGTCTTTATGATGATGATTATTATTGATATTTTTATTGTTATTGTCATTATTATTATTACTATTATCAGGAAATGTAAACACTGTTTATCACTAAACTGCCTCTAGGTGACACAACATTGTTGTGGAGAGAGCTAGAATCAATCTGTCTTAACTTTAGTCTCAAAGCTGTGCGGGTTGCTTCCTGGTATTGTGTGGTCCTGTAAACGGTTCACTCTTGTTAGCTCCCAGAAGCTATTGTCTTCTCCAATCAACAGTGGAAAGGTGTGCAGGGATCTGAGCACAAAGTTTTAATCCACTGCATGCAGTCCAGGTGAGGTCTACATTTTTATTTTGTTTCTCAGGTAGAGGGAGATGGAGGAGGGGGGCACCACCTTCAGTGCTTTTAAATAGCCCACAGATGCATTTATATTTAATTTGTGTCTTCAGCAGGCCAGTTTAGTCCTAGAGAGGATGGTCTTTTTGTTTTGTCCTACTGCTAAACAAGTTAAAGAGAAGATAGGTGGCTGGGCCCCACAAATAAGATCCTTTAATATTTAATCTAGTTGTGTGATTAAATGGGTGTAACTTTCAACTGGTAATCACCTTTCTCTCCGTCTTGTCTCCAATTTCTGCAGAACCTTTAGGGGCATATTTTCATGGAGCTATGGCCGAGTTATCGGCACTTTATCTCAGCCAAATTGGCGATAAATGTATCGCCCATTCACAAGTTGGTGCAAACAGCCAATATCACCAGTTTTCCGGTAATAGCATCCTCAAAAAACATTGCCACGGATGACCACGGCAACTATCGCTATGACCTGGTGCAAAGTTAGTTAACAACTGGCACCAGAAAAGGGAACCCAGACCACAGCCACACCTGAAGAACAACAGAGGTCATGGAGCACCTCGTCATGCAGCTCGGAGCTCCAACAGGGCCACAACACCCACCCCACCAGCCCCTCTCCCCCGGACCACCACAGAGGCAGCTCAGACAAAGACAGCAGACCTTCAGAATATGCACCAGCCTCACAGACTTAACACCAGAGCATGTCATTGCCCACTATAGACTCAAAAGGACAACCATCCTCCGCATCTTGAACATCATTGCCCACGGGCTGACGGCACCAACACAGTGGATAACCAACATCCCACCGCAGACAAAGCTGCTGGCTGTGCTGTACCTGTTGGCCTCTGGGACCTTCCAACCAACAACCACCAGAGTCGGAGGAGTCTCACAGCCAGCCCTAACCAAGTTCCTCAAACCTGTCCTGGATGCCATCTTCAGCTTGGTAACCCAGTACCAATACTTCCCCCACACTGAGCAGGAGCAGCTGGAGACCAAGCAAGGCTTCTACGCCATAGTTGCATTTCCGCACGTGTTGGGGCCAATTGACTGCACACATGTCCTACTTGTGCCCCTGCCAACACTGCACAAAATTACCGCAACAGAAAGCACACACATTCCATCAATGTGCAGGCAATTGAGGACCACCGGGGACTCTTCACCAATGTCGTCGCCAACTACCTAAGCAGTTTGCATCACTCATACATCTTCCGACAGTCAATCATCAACCGGCGCTTCCAGAATGGCACCTACGGAAACGCAGTGCTAGTTGGTAAGTACCAAATGAACACACCACACACCTCCAATCCACAATCATGCAACTCACAACTCTGGCAATACACACGTTACAAACCCACATACAACATGCAAAACAACATGCCCACCCACCAGACCCGACAGCACAACTTACTGTGGCAACCTGGCCTAGCCATGTACATATGCCATAAACAGCATAAACATAATGTGGGGAGAAGTGGGAACCAGGCATGTGTGAACGAGGCAAGTGAACCATGAATGAGAATCTACTCAATGCCAAGTGTGGCGTGGATGTGCTGGACAGACTACAGTATGCAGACCACAGAAATATCCATGTCGACATACAATGCTGGTGTTGGTAGTGTTGTGGACAGTGGACGCAACCATTTCACCCTAGCCAGTGGAGAAGATCACGGAAATTTAGCCTGTTACGTCCCCCCTGTAGGCGTGTGGGGAGTGGGCTGGCCCGGCGTATGTCAGGCTAGCGTAGGGGTGTGAATAAAAAGCACATATCTTTGGGTGTGGTTCTCTTACGGAATGGCTAACGTGTCTGCCAGGGTGGCGCCTCTCACCCTGCCACGAGGCCGACGCTATGTGCGGCCATTCCTGCGATCCTGGGCGGCTGCCACAGCCCGGGTCGTTGCTTCCAGGACCAGTGTCGTCCACCTCTGCACATTCCAGGCCTCACTACTCACCTGCTGACACCAGCTTGTCTCCAAGAGTGCCCACCACGTGCTGGTGCAAGCTCCATCACGGCCTCTGCGAGCAAGGCCCACAGTACTCCTTTTTCATTGACGTACTCCACAGGCATACACAGCGGACAAGTAGGTCACACATTTGGAACTGAGTCTTGTTAACACAATGGCAGAGTACATATTTAAGGCATCGTTTAAATACCTATACTCCCTTCAATGTGGTGCCAGCAACTCTGGGCATACGATTCCGACAACACGTGTCTGTGGGCCCCTGAGGACTTCTGCATTTGGCCTACACACCGGTCCAGCAGGCCTCAAACAAATCCAATCCAGTCTGTCTCAGGCAGGACACAGCATTGTCGCAGGGTGCATACCCGCTCAGCTCTGGTGCCCGACCTCCGTCAACCAGGAATCTTCTCCACATGACATTCCACTGCTGTGTGTTAGAGATCCAGGAGGAGCTGGCTGCACAGCGGTTGCCCCATGCTGTCCGCTGCCTCCGGCACACACTGCGATCGAGTAGGACACACAATTGGAACTGAGTCTTGATTTGTTCATTGCAGAGTTAATATTGTTATACCGGCCTCATCGCAGACTGCATCCCCTCCCTGCTCCGGTGTCACTGACTCTGTGTCACGGGAGTCTGGGACACTCTCCCATTGAACTTTGTTGGCTTCTGAGACTATGGTCTGGGGTTTGTCTTCATCATGTAGCTGATACTGAAAAGGTGGGAAAAAAAGGAGACTGTAGCATTCAACTCCTCCAGATTACCTGTTTCTGCTTGCTTCTGCCATCTGCATCATGCCCTGGATGGACACCTTCCACTGTCCCCCCGTAACACCCTGCGACATTCTCCTTGGACATCAACGAGTACCCGCTCAGCACTCGTGGCCCTATCTCAGTGCACCACAAGTCACCGTCCCTTGCGGGTGTGCCTGTGCCGGCCGCAGGGCATCAGGGACCACTAACTCTGTGCAGCTCACGTCATGAACCCTTGTTGTTTGTACTTTGAACTTCTGATTGTCTGATAACTGTTGTAGTTGTTGCCAGCACCAACCAACCCCTGAGGGGTTGCTTACACTACCCAACACCCATCCAGCACAGGCTTCACTGGACGTGTGACCCTGGCAATAAAAGGAGCCGGGCGCACGTCCCCGTTGCCAGTTCCACAAATTCTCTCAGTATGCCCGTGTGGTCATTATGTATGCATGAGGGCCCCGGGCCTTACCACATCACATTGTGCTGTGTACAGCGTGTGCAACCTTGTCACCTCAGGCATTGGGGTAGACCTGGGACATGTAGCTGTGCCGGACCCCCCTGTGAGTGTAAGGGACTGGACCGGCGTATGGTAGTACGGCATAGGGGTGTGGTTATTCGACACGTGGCTCTCGGCGGGATTGAGTTTAGGCCTTGACAAGGAGGTAACATGCATGTGCCACTGGTGTAGTGTCTGCGACACCCGTCACGCTTTATTCAATGTTGCTAAGTAGCATGCCCACAGATTGTGGCCTCGACCGAGGGGTACATGAGGGTGAGTAAGCCCGCCCGGGGTTCGGGATCATACATGCCAACTGTTGTGTGTGTCGCTATTTCTGCAGCATATGCCAAAGGTCTACCCTCAACCGCAAGGCGAGTTCAGCCAGGCATTAACTCTACATCTGTGTCCACCCTGTCCTTACCATTGGCCTACACTCGTGGCCGCCCACCTTCAGCGCACAACATCACTGTGTCATTGTCAGGCTTGTGGACATGCACAGACGAGCATGACAATGGTGTGCCATAGGGGTGCAAGTGATGCAACCGCTCTGTGCACACTAGTGAATAGGCTAGGGGGGAAGGAGGAGCCGCAGTAGGGCTACGTAATACACATTGATGCCACTCATTTGCAACAAGCAGTACATGTCATACAAGAATCACAAGGTCACACAAATCACTCACCAATGAACCAGTGAGCCTGCCAACACATCATGCAGAACCAACTGTTGACTCATATCTCTCTCCACTGTCACAGGTGACCAAGGATATGCACTCTGCGCTTGGATGATGACGTCCCTCCAAGCCCCGATTACACAGGCCCAAAGGCAGTACAATGCGGCCAACAAACGCACCAGGGGCATCGTAGAATGCATATTTGGCGTGTTGAAGTCACGTTTCAGGTGCCTGGACGTCACAAGTGGAAGGCGCCTGTACAGCCCTGACATCGTGTGCAAGTTGGTCATTGGATGTTGTGTGTTCCACAAAATATGTGTACGCAGCATGGCACCATGGATACCTGTCCCAGAGGCACTGGACGATGATGATGAAGATGAGGCAGGTGGACCACATCCGTGTTGATAATACCACTTTAACACGGTGTTATTTTCCCACGATAGACTGCGATGTGAAGAGTTGCGTTAAGCTACTTTTGCGGTAGTTATCACACGTTCTTGAGAATATCCCCCTTTGTGTTTAACCCCTTCCCGGCAGAGGTAATTCCCCCACGGAGTGGGGGGGCCGCGGCGCCGCTGTGCTTGTGACGAGCTCAGCTCGTCATGACTCACAGTGGAGCTGTGCTCATGACGAGCTGAGCTCGTCACGACCCCGCCCACTGATTAATTCTCCCACACAGGCGGGGAATCAATCACACGTGGGCGGGCCGCGGCCTTTATGATGAGCTCAGCTCATCATGAGCACAGCTCCACTGTGGCTCATGACGAGCTGAGCTCGTCATGAGCACGGAAGGGGTTAACTGTTTCTGAGTCATTAGAGGTAAAGATTACTTTGTGTTTCAGACACATAGGGTCCGATTCACAGAACTAACTTAAGACAAAATCCTAAACTTACCACCATTTATTCATTTTGGTATTCACCGAAGGCACTTGCTCATTTTGGTATTCACAGAAGGCACTTAGTCATCGATGAGTAAGTGCCTTCTGTGAATACCAAAATGAGTAAGTGCCTTCTGTGAATACCAAAATGAGTAAGTGCCTTCTGAGAATACCAAAATGGTAATAAGTTTAGGATTTTGTCTTAAGTTAGTTCTGTGTATCGGGCCCGCAGATTTGAAACAGAGCTTCTCTTTCACTGAAAGTCAGTGCAAAGAAGCCGAGGCCGGCATGAGCATTCCCTTGGATGCAGATCCAGGACCAGCTTGTGGTGTAGTTCCGGATTAAGTCTAACTTGTGGATCTGGTCTGAAAGCTGGTAGATGTCATCATGCTGATACAAATGCATTCAAAATCTGAGCCTTATGAGGAAACGAGCAGAGATAATGCGCTTTAATGAAGGAAGTTGAAAAAGCATCTCTTCACAACTGCTGTAATCTGGTCTGCTATGGTCAACAAAGAATCCATTTCATGCCCAGGTCTTTAAAACATGGCACATGAATGGGTTTTAGGCCCAGTGGTGAGGACCAAGACAGAGCTCCCAGAAAGGTGACAATCGCAGAGGCAAGTAGTTTCTGTTTTATCTCCACAGAGTTTTAAATGATTAAGACTTATCTGGAATTTATCCTCAGAAAGGCAATCAAATAATTGATGAGCAATCGGGCAGGCATCCCAGGTAAGGCTGACAATAACATGGGAGTTGTCTGCGTTGAGAAAGAGACAAAGACCAAAGAATTGATCAGATGTGCTAGCAGGATGATATATAACTTGAGTAACAATGCCAATAGTATCGAGTGATTGCACGACTGAATACCCACCCACAGAATATCGTGATACAAGAATATGTGGGACAAAATGTTGAGGGACCGAAAGGTAAGTGCATCAAGGGAAGTATAGATTTACTATTCCTTACTCCACATCTACGTACCTTGAAGATATATGTACCGTGTAGGCACATACATGTGGAATTAGCTATAGAAAATTTAGACTGTATTTTGTTTAATATTTTGTCCTGGATTTTGTGTCCTATCGATATTCTGGGATCGATATTCAGGGTGCACACTACATGGAGCCGTGGGGACCTCCACAAGAACTGACTGAAGTCACAAACGGAGGGATTGAAATGATATTTTTAACAAAAAGTCGGAAAACCACAGCAGAGCTAAGCCTTCCACTCCCAGGTCAGAAAGACTGTTCAGAATCTAGGAAAGACAAAGGTGGGTTCTTATCCACTGTTCACTATCCAGCATCCAGGACTTTTGAAGCTACATGATCACAGAGATAAAGAAAGGACGAGGCAGCATTCAGTCTCTGGATTATAAAATAGCCTAAAGACTCCTAATCACCATGTGGCCCATCGAAAACATACTGGGGCAGATTTATGTTCCCTGGCGCATCTCTGCAAATCAGCATGGATGCGCCAGGGAAGATGGGTCACGCAACTTTGCCCTTGCGCCACATTTACAATGCGGTGCATTGTGGTGCAAGGACAAGCAGATGCGTGACGTAACTGCCGGCGTAAGGTTGGCGCAGTGCTGAAGTTGTGTCGCAAGCCCGACGCAACTTCAGCACTGTGCCAACCTACCCCATACCTAACATGGTGCGTCAAGTCTAACGCCTGCTTCAAGCAGGCGCAGGGTTTTGACGCATCAGCGTTGGGAAAGTGACTCCGTGAAATCTTATAGATTTCACTGAGTCACTTTTCAGGGGCGTTCCTGCGACGGAACGCCCCTCCTGCATGGAAACGCCCACATGAAACCTGACGCAGGTTTCATGTGGCGCAGGGCTTTAACACTGTGACGCATCTCCATAGATGCGTCACGATGTAAATAGGGCCCAACATGGCGCAGGGTTTACGCCGCCGCTGCGTCACAAAAGTGACGCAACGGCGGCGTAAAAGTGGCGCAACTCCAACATAGATCTGCCCCTATTTGTCTTTCACTATGGGTGTCTGGAATCTATGTAGGACATCATTTGACATTCAGACAACTGACCGGCGTGAGTAATAGAGGTGGAAATCACCTAGGGCACTCCTCACTGACACCCACAAGCCCCTTGTTAGAAGGGCGACCTCCGGGGAGTCAGATGGTGTCGGACTGACCACCACGAGAGGCACCGTTCCGTAAGGAAGTAGCCGAGCGCCGCTGAGAAGCCTCCTGGGCGAGGTCCTTCTCCTAGGATCGTACAGCCAAGTAATCCCCTCCCACCACAAAGGGACACAACCAGGGTATCAATGCTCACAAGTCGTTTATCAGGATTGAGGGTAGGTCACCGTGGCAATATTTACAGGCGGATCAAGGGATCCAAAAGAGTCTCAGGGTTTGGTTACGAACAGGGGTAGCGGAACAGTCTCTGTAACAGCCCGGGACGTCGTCCGCCGGGTTCGAGGGGTCGCTTCGGTGAGGTCGAGCCACGACGAGGTCAGCAGGGCTTCGGTGGGGGTGCCAGCGAGGTCGAGCCGCGACGAGGTCAGCAGGGCTCCGATGTTCCGTGAGGGTCTTCTTCTCAGCAAAAAGGGGGGGAGCCGCGACGCAGTCAGCAGGGCTCGAGTTCTTAGTTACGGGCAATGAGTCTCTCTCCGTAGGGTCGGCCGCGATCCGATCAGCAGGGCTCTGGACACCAGGATACAACTACTGTCCTGGTTTCGGCCTGCGTCAGATATAGGTCTGGAGCCCTTTGATGTCCGGACCCTTGTGCCTGGGGGGTCGGAGGGGCTGGGTTGAGAGAGTCCAGACACCCAGCGGGAGGTGGTGCCAGCGCCCAGGGAGGCCGGGGGGCGATCAAAACCAGGCGTTGGGGGGATGGCTGGAGGCCCCATCGAAACTCTCCTCCTCCGGGATCTGTGGAGTGGCCACTTGACCCCCCTCCTGGCGGATTTTGGTGCCTCGATGTCGGGGCTTTGCGGGGACCGCGGCCGGGGCGGGTTGCATCGTGCAGGTTGGTGTGGGTAGCGGGGTACAATCCAGGGGGGCCCCGAAGGGTTGGGGTGGCCCCCGTGTGGTCTGGTAGGAGGGTTCGGGACCACGCCACGAGGCCGGGTCCAACAGGCGTCCCCCTCAGCGGAAGGCAGTGAGAGTCACCCATCTTCTTGGGTGTTCTCCTCGCCGAGGCAGAAGAAGCGGGATAGGCCGTCGGCGTTGGCGTGGTCGTTGCCGAGCCGATGGTCTACAGTGAAGTCCATCCCCTGCAGAGAGATGGACCATCACAACAACTTTGGGTTCTCGCCTCTCATCTGCATTAACCACCGCAAGGGCCGGTGGTCGGTTTGGACCCGGAAGTGGGTGCCGAAGAGGTAGGGCCGGAGCTTCTTGAGGGCCCACACCACGGCGAAGGCCTCTCGTTCAATGGTGCTCCATCTTTGCTCCCGGGGCAGCAGGCGCCTGCTGATGAAGGCCACCGGCTGGTCAATCCCCTCTGAGTTCACTTGGGACAAGACAGCCCGACTCTGTATTCCGAGGCATCAGTCTGTACCACGAACTCTTTGCTGTAGTCGGGAGCTCGTAGCACGGGGCGGTACACATCGCTGTCTTGAGGGTCTCGAAGGCCGCCTGACAGAGGGGCGTCCAGTGCACCTTCTTTGGTTGCTTCTTTGAGGTGAGCTCCGTGAGGGGGCCCACAATGCTTCCGTAGTTCTTAATGAACCGCCTGTAATAGCCCGTGAGTCCCAGGAAGGCCCTCACAGCGGTTTGGGTGGCTGGGGGCTCCCAGGCCATGATGGCGTCGATCTTTGGCTGGAGGGGAGCCTCATGGCCGCTCCCCACTTGGTGTCCCAGATAGGTTACGGATCCTTGGCCTATCTGACATTTGCTGGCTTTTATTGTGAGCCCGGCCCTTTGGAGGGCGGTCAGAACTTCCCAAAGGTGCCTTAGGTGTTCGGCCCAGTGGCTGCTGAACACCGCAATATCGTCCAGGTAGGCGGCGCTGAATGCTTCTAGGCCGGCCAGTACCTTGTTCACTAGTCTTTGGAAGGTCGCCGGGGCATTCTTCATGCCGAAGGGCATCACTCGGAAGTGGTAGTGGCCATCGGGGGTGGAGAAAGCAGAACGCTCTTGGGCGCCCGGGGTGAGCCTGATCTGCCGGTGAGGTCAAAGGTGCTAAGGTAGCGGGCTGCTCCTAGGCGGTCGATCAGTTCATCTGCCCGAGGAATGGGATGGGCATCGGTTTTGGTGACGGCATTTAATCCCCGGTAGTCCACGCAAAACCGGAGCTCCGGGGTGGTGCCCGGGGCGGCAGCTTTCGGCACCAGGACCACAGGGCTGGCCCAGGGAATGTCAGAGGGCTCGATGACCCCCAGGGCCAACATCTTGGAGACTTCGGTGTGAATGCAGGCCCGCACCCGGTCGGGGACTCGGTAGGCTCGGTGTCGCACGGGGGGCTGTCCCCGGTGTCGATGTCGTGGACGCACCATCGGGTGACTCCGGGAGTGAGGGAGAAGAGGGCAGCGAAGTGATGCAGCAGTCCTTGACACTCTTGGCGCTGCTCCGCAGTCAGGGTGTCGGAGAGGATGACTCCCTCTACGGAGCCGTCCTTTTCGGAGGTTCTCAGAAGGTCGGGTAGGGGCTCGGAGTCGTCCTCGGCCCCATCGTCCGTAGCCATCAGCAGGCTAAGTTCCATTCGGGCAAAGTGGGGTTTGAGCCTGTTGGCGTGGAGAACCCGGAGGGGGTTCCTGGGGGACTCCATGTCGACCAGGTAGGTGACGGGGCTCTTTTTCTCTACCACCTTGAAGGGCCCGGTCCATTTGTCCTGGAGAGCACAAGGGTCGACGGGCGACATGACCCAGACCTGCTGGCCTGGCTCGAACTCGATGGAGGAGGCGTTCTGGTCATACCAGCGTTTCATTTCCTCCTGGCTGGCCTCGAGGTTGGCTTCGGCCCGTTCCCTGAATTTCCGGGTTTGATTCCGCAGGGTCAGGAGGTACCGGTAGACGTCGGGTGGGGCATCCTGGACGGTAGTCTCCCAGCCTTCTTTGACCAGGCTGAGGGGGCCCCGGACAGGGTGTCCGTACAAGAGTTCGAAGGGGCTGAACCCCAAAGACTTCTGTGGGACCTCCGGATAGTCAAACAGGAGGCAGGGCAGCAGGACGTCCCATTTGCGTCTTAGGGGCTCCTCCAGGCCCTTGATCATTCCTTTCAATGTCCTGTTAAATCGTTCGACTAGTCCGTTCCCCTGGGGGTGGTACGGGATGGTGAACTTGTAGGTGACCCCGCATTGTTGCCACAGGGACCGCATATATTTAGAGATGAAGTTCGTGCCTCGGTCGCTCACAACCTCCCGGGGGAAACCCACTCTGGAGAATATTCCCATTAAGGCCCGGCCCACTACGGGGGCCGTCACAGTTCGGAGAGGGATGGCTTCAGGGTATCGGGTGGCATGATCGACCAGGACGAGGATGAAGCGATGTCCTTGGGAGGTTCGGGGGTCCAGAGGCCCCACGATGTCGATCCCTACCTGCTCGAACGGGGTGTTTACTATTGGAAAGGGTTGGAGAGGGGCTTTGACTTTTCCCCCACTCTTCCCGCTGGCTTGGCAGGTCGGGCAGGTGCGGCAATGATTGTCCACGTCCTTCCGCATTCGGGGCCAGTAGAAGTGGGTCACCAGGCGGCTGTAGGTTTTGTCTTGCCCCAGGTGCCCGGCGAGGGGCACATCATGCG
Source organism: Triturus cristatus (assembly GCF_964204655.1). Taxonomy (NCBI): domain Eukaryota; kingdom Metazoa; phylum Chordata; class Amphibia; order Caudata; family Salamandridae; genus Triturus; species Triturus cristatus. Next base: position 105,142,946 of record NC_140583.1, on the reverse strand, counting down.
CCAGATTGAGGAGGAAGTCTCGGAATCGGAGGGGGACCACCAGCACTCGGCCGGCCCCCAGTTCTGCGGTCTTCTGCTCGCTGTAGAGGAGGTCATTGTCCCAATAGACCCAGTGGGTCCCCGTTTGCTCTCCGGTGGCCTGGGCGGCTGCTTGCTGTCGGGTCCCTTCGAGGGAGGGGCAGGTTTTCTGTTCTTGGCGGAACTGCTCCCTGGTGGGGCTACCTTCTTGGCGCCATTGGGCGAGTTCGGGTAGGTCGCCGAGCACGGCATCCTCGTCCAGGGGGATTTCTGGCGGCCCGGACTGAGCGTCGGCTTCCTCATCGACAGAGGGGGGTGGCGGTTCGGGCCACTCCGGCTCTTCGGGGGGAGCCGGTATGCTCGGCTGGATGGCCCGGGCGGTCGTGGACCGGGTGGTTGCGCAAACCCATTCGGGCAGTCCCAGCATTCCCAGATGCTCTCGGCGCTCGACTTGGGCCCAGGGGGAACTTTCCAGGTCGTTCCCCAGGAGGCAGTCTACGGGGGCGTCATCGCGGACGGTCACATTTAGCATGCCCGACACTCCCCCCCACTCGAAGGGAATCCGGGCCATCTGGCACAAGCTCTCGGTGTTGTCTGCCGACCGGACGGGGCACAGTACATTAGGCATGATCTGTTCGGGGGTCACCAAGTGGCAGCGGACGGCTGTCACGCTGGCTCCGGTGTCGCGGAGGACTTCGGCCCGGCGTCCATTAATGGTGACCCACTGTGGGTACTTCTGGGTGTTGCTCGGGATGGGAGCCCGGGGCACCATCTCCCGGCTGCCCAGGCATACCAAGGACATGGCGGCGGGTACCCATTCGGTTGGCTCTGCGTCGTCGTTCTCTTCATCTTCTCCCCCTTCTCCCAGGGCCGCGGCCGCCAACTGGTGGGGGGGTGGCCCTGTGGTCCCGGCTCGTCGGTTCACGGGGCAGGTCGGGTCACTGGCATGTGCCCTGGCTGTTGGCAGTTGTAGCACGTTACCGTCGGTCGAGGCCCTGGTCGGGCTAGGGGGTCCCTCTTCGGGCGAGGGATGGGGACGTGCGGTTCGGGGGTGGTCCCCGGGGAGGACTCCAGGGCGGCCTTGCTGGAAAGTCTCTGTTTCGGTTCGATCCCCCTCCTCCGCCGCGCTGGCGGGGGGGCCCCGGGTTGTTCCGCTTGTACCTTCCCATCGAGGTCCGAGGGACCCGGGTATTCACCCATCGATCGGCCTCGGCGGCGAGCTTCCGCGGCTCGGTCAGCTTGCTGTCGAGGAGGTGCTGTCTTAGCTCGACGAAGCAGTTGTTGGAGAGGTGCTCCCATACAATGAGGTCGAACAGCTGTTTGTAGGAGGTGACTTTGCTGCCCTTGATCCACCCTTCCAGGGAAAAAGTCTACGTATTCCACCCAGGTGGTACCGGGGAGCTTCCGGCAGTCCCGGAAGCGCTGGCGGTACATCTCTGGGGTGAGACCATAGCGGGTGAGCAGGGCCTCCTTCATATGGTCATAAGAGGTCATCACTGCATCTGGGAGCTGTAGCAGGGTGTCTCTGCCTTCGCTGAGGAACCGTCCCCATAGGCCAGCACCCCAATCTTTTCGGGGTACCCGATGGGCGGTCATGGCTACCTCGTAGGCCTTGAACCATTGTTGGATGTCGTCGTTCTTGTAGTACTCTTTGACGACATCCTTGGGGATATGCACCTTCGCCTCGGCCTGCGGAGGGTTGTCCCTGTTTCAGGGGGCGCCGGTCTCTCCATTTTTGGACTTAATTCCAAGTTCTTTAAGGCCCCGCTCATGCTCGAGGGTTAGCCTCCTCTCTTCCAGCTCTCGGTGCCGTTTTTTTTCCTCTATTTCTTCTTGCAACCGTAGTTGTTCTAGGGCCAATTTCTTTTCTGCTAGTAGGAGTTCGCCGTCCAGGCGGAGTCGGGCGAGCTCTAACTCGTGGGTCCGGACCCTCTCCCGTTCTCGCATCTCTTCCGGGGAGAGGCCGGTCTCCACGCTAGTTCTTCTCCCATCTGCTGGGGCTGCGGCTGGTTGCTGGTGCACGCTTGGCACCGGGTTTACTTCGGTTTGGGGGGAAGCCGCTCCGGGCTCTACCCAGGTCCTTAGGGCTTTCTGCAGGTCTTCTTTTGTGTTTAATCTGGTGGTCGCGATGCCTTTGTCTTTACAAAACTGTTTTAGTTCCTTATGTGTATATTCCTCCAACTGTTCTTGTTGGAACTCCGCGGTTGGGGTGGTCTCTTGGTTGTTCATCGTTTCTCTGTGTCTGGGTAGGTAGTGGGTGAGTTACTCGCTGTACGATTTGCGTCGGCTCGGATCGCACCGCTGGCCACCAATGTTAGAAGGGCGACCTCCGGGGAGTCAGATGGTGTCGGACTGACCACCCCGAGAGGCACCCTTCCGTAAGGAAGTAGCCGAGCGCCGCTGAGAAGCCTCCTGGGCGAGGTCCTTCTCCTAGGATCGTACAGCCAAGTAATCCCCTCCCACCACAAAGGGACACAACCAGAGTATCAATGCTCACAAGTCGTTTATCAGGATTGAGGGTAGGTCACCGTGGCAATATTTACAGGCGGATCAAGGGATCCAAAAGAGTCTCAGGGTTTGGTTAGGAACAGGGGTAGCGGGACAGTCTCTGTAACAGCCCGGGACGTCGTCCGCCGGGTTTGAGGGGTCGCTTCGGTGAGGTCGAGCCGCGACGAGGTCAGCAGGGCTCCGGTGGGGGTGCCAGCGAGGTCGAGCCGCGACGAGGCAGCAGGGCTCCGATGTTCCGTGAGGGTCTTCTTCTCAGCAAAAAGGGGGGAGCCGTGACGCAGTCAGCAGGGCTCGAGTTCTTAGTTCCGAGCAATGAGTCTCTCTCCGTAGGGTCGGCCGCGATCCGATCAGCAGGGCTCTGGACACCAGGATACAACTACTGTCCTGGTTTCGGCCTGCCCCAGATATAGGTCTGGAGCCCTTTGATGTCCGGACCCTTGTGCCTGGGGGGTCGGAGGGGCCGGGTTGAGAGAGTCCAGACACCCAGCGGGAGGTGGCGCCAGCGCCCAGGGAGGCCGGGGGGGCGATCGAAACCAGGCGTTGGGGGGGATGGCTGGAGGCCCCATCGAAACTCTCCTCCTCCGGGATATGTGGAGTGGCCACTTGACCCCCCTCCTGGCGGATCTTGGTGCCTCGATGTCGGGGCTTTGCGGGGACCGCGGCCGGGGCGGGTCGCGTCGTGCAGGTTGGTGCGGGTAGTGGGGTACAATCCAGGGGGGCCCCGAAGGGTTGGGGTGGCCCCCGTGTGGTCTGGTAGGAGGGTTCAGGACCACGCCACGAGGCCGGGTCCAACACCCCTCCTACAAGCCTAACCACTAATCAGCCAGATGACAGCCAGAAGACTTTCTGGAAAGGGTGACTCAGGATTCTGCGCTGGGCACATGTGGACAGTATGTCACATTATACCACTCCCGCTGGTCTATTCTTCACCAACACACAGCTCCAGCCACGAATGCAGCCTCTGCCTTACAACTGATGGGACTAGAGACGGAAAGCATCACCCAAAGGAGTAAAGAGTGCTACAAGATCACACCGGTAGTAGGCGTGCACGCTGCGAATGAGAAGGAGCATAAGAGTCAAGACTCAGTCATGGTCAGGCGGGGGCTGTCATTCTCATGTCTTAATGACTCCGGCAGCTCACAAGGACCTCTGGTGGTGTGGGCAGCACCACAAGACGCTTCTGCGACCCTCACTTCAGCACAGGTACGCCTGGTTCTGCTTATGTTCATCACTCCCATGCTTTCATTCCACAGCTGGCCCTGTGAGAGCCCAGGCATGGGGGAAGTCCCAGTGGGAACATTATTCAGGCTCTTTCATTAGCCATGCTGGAACACTCTTACCTTCTTATTCTCGTTTTGTGGTCTTTTGCCGCCCTCTTTATGTCACACAGGGACTGCGCCCACAGCCTCATTGCTGCCCCCAACAGGCAGACACGTCTCAGTCATCCTATTACATGTTCAATACGCCTTCTACTGAATCTGTGTTCACACAAGCAAAGGCAAATGTACATGTATGACTGTCGCCTGGCAGGATCCTTGCTGGTCCTCCCTGGGACTGGACTAGCAAAGAGAGAGCTTGGTCTTAGTAAAGATGAGGAAATGTTACACGCACAGTAAAGACGGGCCTGGAGCTGAGGACTGGAGTGGGCTGGCCAAGAACTGGACAATACCTGTCGGGAAAAGACGAACAAAAAGACAAACCAGCAGTACAGAAATCTAGAAACACACAGGAGAAGGAAAACAAGAACCAAAGAACAGAGACATAGCAGAAGCAATGGCAAAGTTGGAACCAGGGCCATAGTGCACTAATTACCGTAATTATCTTAGTATCCATACTGAGTGGGCATTGGTTTGTCAGTTTGTCAAAGGAGATGAAGATAAGGCGTGTAACCACGGGTCTCAGCAGACCTGAGGAGACGCTCACAGGCGCTGAGGGCGATCAGTGCTTAGTTGAGTCTGTGTGGAAGAGACAACAGGCCTCAGCACTCACTATCACTCCCACATTATATTGAGGCTTTTGAACACAACACAAGGGAGGGCAAAGGGACTACAGTGATGGGCTCAAGAAAAAGCACGGCCAGATTCCAAGGAACAGGGAAAAGTGGCAGAATGCCAGCACGTTCCCTTCCTTCTGCGCCACTATGCATAGGCATGGTCTTCTGACTTGAGGTTGTCGAAGTTTATTGTGATTTTTTACACCAGTCACAGGATGTTTGTTCGCTGTAGTTTACTTCTGCTAACGGGGGAGCTCAGATAAATTGTCTTTCGCTGTTTATAGCAACCAAGCTATCCGTAGATGGGCATTGCTCTTAGGTGAGTGTAAAGTTTCCCATGAAATTCACACTTTTACACGCATGTCCTAAACACCAAAGCAGCAGATTTTTCTTGTGTGGAAAAGTCCATCGGTTTAGAGTCAGGCTCCAGGTACACATTCACCTTAACTTCCTCTCTGTTTTATCCACCTGCAAAACTGTTTCTGTTCAGGAGAAGACCCGCCTTACCTTCCCACCGCCCACATAAAATAGAGTGGTACTGGTTGCTTTGCTGTTACTCACTGGCTCCATCTGTGGACTGCTGATATCACTTTAAGTGCCTGATAACAACTGTGCTGAGGTAATGTAAACATGGATAGCTGTGAGGACTATTAAAAACATCAGGAAACAAACACTTTACATCCTGACCTGTAGTTCAGAAAGAGTGGGAACAAGTAGACCTCCTTTGTCATATATATTTTTCAACTATTTACATTAATTCATACTCACACACTCACTGAAGTTCTTATTTGAACAGGGCACTGCTTTCTTCGCTGGGACCATGAATAAGACCATCTCCATCCAGAAGCAAAGACCTCTTACGAGGCCCTAATCTCAATCAGATTAGTTCGGCAGAGCCTTGACAGGTGGGATACAGCCAGGACCACGGAATTATGTGATTTTGTGGCCTTGGCATTTTCCGCATATTTCTGTATTTGCCACATTTGACACATGATCCATCGATTTCTGCATAATCTACAGATTTTAATTTTAAAAAAATGACTGTTTCTAGCTCAAATGGATTAAAAGTTGCCAAAAAGTCAGCAACATGTGTTGCCATGCAGTGGAAGGTCCTTCACTAGGCTGACCGGTCACATTTCTTTTGCCGTATAACCATGTTACCCTGGTAATAATCAGATGAAACCTTTGCCCGGATCAAGAGAACATGTGTAACAAGCAGTGGCAAAGGCAATAGGCCTCGCCTTTGAGACCTATTAGCTTTGCCAATTTGTTGTAACAATGCTCCACACCATCACTGATGCTGTGCAGCATCAGGACTAAAGATGGCTAACGATTTTAAAAAGCCTTTGACCTGGTGCCTTTCTTTTTAGCTAGCAATTCCAGTTTGATCAGTGACTAACAAGAAAACAACACATAGAGCGCAGGTAGGGGAAGTAATGGGGAGAAGCACACAGGCGAGCGTGCCATGAAGGGGCAGGGAGAAACAGATGTGCAACAAGAAATGCAGGGGGAGACAGTACACGAAGTAGAGAGCTTGAAAACACACTCACTGTCCTGGAGTGCTTACCTCAAAAGAAAAAAAAAAGAAGTTCTTGAAAATCAAACAGTGGAAGTAGTGAAAGTAAATAAGCTAATCAGATTTAAAGAGGCAATGTTCTATGGCAGGAACAAACAGAAGATTGACAAGCTAGAACGCCAATAAGAAGCAGGCAAATAAAAGTAACAATGAAACAATGGTAAGCAATGGGTGGGCTCCAAGCCTCTGTATGTCGTGCCGACCCTCAATATGCCTTGCAACAGGCAGTGCAAGCCCTGTCTAGTGTGCTTCGGCTTAAAAGCCCTCCTTACTATCAACGGGCATATTATCAACTGCCAGCGATAGTTATCGCTGGCCGTGCTTAGCGATAACTTTTTTATCGCAGGCTATCTCTGGAATGTATTGCCCTGGTAGCACGTTATTAACAACGCGTTTCTCCAGGGCGATAAAAATTCCAGAGATAGCGAGGTTATCGCCGTTTTGCAGGGAACATCGCTGGTTTTCAAGAGATGTTCCCTGCAAAACGGCGATAACCTTGCTGATACGACCCTGTGGTCATATCCGCATAATCCACCCCCTATTTAAAGCATAGATAAGTCTGGATTTTAGCAGACGTTAGTTTTTGGCGAATACGGCCGTTTTCGCCAAAATCTAACGTGTGCTAAAATCCTGTGGGCTGCCTTGTAAATATCCCGATGTGAACATCAGCGATAATTGCAAGGCAGTCCATCCGGGAACGCCCAGTGACGCCCACTTTGCATCTTATTAGAGATGCAAAGGGAGGCGTTGGGAAAAAGGGTGCTAACATGCGATTATGCATGTTAGCACTCTCTTGTAAATAGGGCGATGTTTTTATCTCCGGCTTTTTAGCTTTTTAAGCCAAAACAGCGGAGATAAAGCCCTTGTAAATATGCCCCTATGTTTGGCACAGGTTTTCGCAGTTTTAAAAAAACACCTTGACCACTGTATTTGTCACAGGTTTCCACAATTCTAAAAGCAACTCTCTCTACTATTTTTGACACAATGTTCACAAAATTCAAAAATCCCTTCTGCTGTATTTTTCACAAGGCTATAACGTTTCAAAACTCTTGCCTTTCGCATTTGTCCCTATGTTTAATGTTGCTCCAGTGTTATTCTGTGGAACCTGAGAGATGAAGCAACTCTGGAAATTCCCACCATGACTTCCACTCTAATGCATATCTATGCATGCTATTATCTTTCAGAGTGGTCTGCACCACTGTGGCAGGGAGCAGTAGCGGTTGGAGGCAGGGAGCCTTTTTTAAGGTGAGTTCTGTTGGGTGGATCGTGCATCACATTAAAGCCTCTCCATCATGGCCAGGTCCTTGCAGTGCCTCGGAGGTGATTGTGGGTGTTAGAAATTGGGTTACTGTTTGACTTGGGTGGGAGCCCTGGTCATGCAGCAACCACAATCCTAGTCAAGGCAAGGTACAAGCAACCCCAACTTAACCTGTGATCAACCCCCTGGCAGCTTGGCACAGAGCAGTCAAGCTTAACTTAGAGGCAATGCATGAAGTATTTGTGCAATACTTTAAACAGTAAAATAGTGAAAATATCACACACAAAAGATCACAGTCAAGGTAAAAAAAATAGAACAAAATGTAATAAAAACAACAAGACCAAAACAACAAAATCCAATCAGTAGAATCAGAGTTATGAATTTTTGAAGACTAAACTGTAAATACCACCTAAAAGCATACAGTGCCTACCAGGGACAGGCGCTGGACTAGGTCAATGTCAAAGTTTAGGCTAACCACGATGGAGTGTGGGTCAGGTACAGTCTCAGATTAGTCTCGCTGAAGTTCTACAGTCTCAAGTTTTGTGTCAAGAGTCCTGTTCGCATTGGAGAGGGTCACCAGAAGCAAGGAGAGCATTGAGGTTGGCAGTAGGTGTGGTGCAAAGAACAGGCTAGGTGTTGCTGACAGGCTGGCTTGAGCTTCACGTTGGTAGTCCCTTACAGGCTGACAATTCTGCTGTGTGAAGAAACAAGCTTGTGGCAGCTCGCACTGGTTTAGGTGCGAGTGGCGTGGTGCAAACGGGTCCCTTGGCAGTCGCAAAGAGTCCAAAAGCTTGAATTAAAGAGCTCAAAAGCCACCACACCAAGTGCAAGGACCTGAGGGGCACCACTTGGGGGAAGGTTAGGAACTCGCTTAAGACGGGCCCAGGAGCTGGTGGGAAGCCTAATATGTCACTGAGGCTCAAATCAGGAGGCCAGCCCTATGAGTCACTCTGGGGTCCTGAGTTCAAGATGTGTTTCAGGTCCAGATCTTCTTCCCCAGGCAAGAGTGCAGCAGGCAACAGGTCAGCATGTTATACAGTTTCTACTAATCTAGTAGGACTGTGTATTTAGAACAACAAAACCTCATAATACACAGACTGAGTCTTCTTATATAATCACAAAATGTTAGTCTCTTTGGTTTAGCTCACAGTACCACATCTACAAGCCTACAGAGTTATAGATGTTGTCAGTAACCTAGAACATGACTCTTAGATTCCCAAGGAAATCATGGAAACAGATCACCCTTTCATTTGTCACTTTTGAATGCCCAGAGTGCCACAAAGAAAGATACAATATTGCATTTTCATACATTTATTGAAAAGCTCTAATCTTTGTAAATAAAACATGAACTTTGCTTGTAAGAAAGATTAGACACATTATTGTAACAAGCTTTATTATAATAGTGAAAAATAAAAACAATTCAATCATGATAATTTTTTATAACATCGCTAATGTTACTCCTATCTATTGCCAGCCTGTATACTAAAGAGAGCTTTAGCAGGGGCAGCCATCTGCATGGCCGGTTGGAATGACCTAACCCCATACCTTGGTGCTTTGTGTCAGATAGCCAGAATCAGTGCATCCACAGATGCCCCACCAAGGGTACAGCTATCCCAGGAATTTTGAACTGGAATAAGAATAGTAAATTTTACTCATCCGCAATCCAAAACTTTCCCTATTGATGTATTGACTGGAGTGGGAATAGTACATTTTGTCCCTCCGCTATCCAACACTTTCCCTACAGCTGCACTCTCTGGAGTGGGAATAGTAAATTGTATCCCTCCGCTATCCAACACTTTCCCTACTGTTGCACTCACTGGAGTGGGAATAGTAATTGTATCCCTCCACTAGCCAACACTTTCCCTACTGTTGCACTGACTGGAGTGGGAATAGTAGCTTTTACCCCTGTGCTACCCAACACATTCCATATTGATGCACTCACTGGAGTGGGTATAGTAAATTTTATCACTCGCTATCCAGCCCTTTTCCTATTGTTGCACTCATTGGAGTGGGAATAGTAAATGTTATCCCTCCGCTATCCAACACATTCCATATTGATGTATTGACTAGAGTAGGAATAGTAACTTTTACCCCTCTGCTATCCAACACATTCCATATTGATGCACTCACTGGAGTGGGAATAGTACATTTTGGACACATTGGCGCTCTCAATATGAAATGTATTGCGATATGCCACGAGTAAAAGCAGAATTGATATGAAATAAGATGAATTGCGGCAATGAAAATTATGGTTGATTTATTTGGTTTATATGATTTGTAAAAAGGATGTGCTTAAGAAGTAAGCATTTACTTGATCTATGGAATCAGGCAAAGAGGGAGCTTGATTTGCAGAGATGAAATTGGTCTGTCTTTACTGTCGATGTATACTGCTAATGGTTTAAAAATGTCCGTGTCGGGTGTGTCAGTAACGCCAACGAAGGAGGAAAGCCGAAACCTGTTTGTTGTTGCGTTTGGATTAAAGAAATCTTTTTGCAATCACCCCCGTGAGTGCTCTTATTCTGCGATTCGGAGTAAAGGAGCTTTGATTAATTTCGCGGCTGCACCGCCGCGACGATAGCACCCATTCACGAGTGCTCCAAATTTGGTGTGCAGAGCAGGAATTTGGAGTTGGATGCACCATCGGTGCAGCACGAAGATCTAACAATATTGTGTCAGTGAAGCAACGACCTGCGAATGGGAGTAGACTCTGGAAGTTTTCAGACCTTACACCGGTAAGCAGTATGCATTTGGATAAGTGTTGAGGAGTGTGCAAGCGACATAACGAGGGGGTGTTTGAAAATATAAAGTATCCAGACATAAATCACTAACTGCAAGAGGCATGTTTAGTGAGTCGGCATTTCTGCAAAGCAGCAATTGACATTTTAAAAAAAACACGTGGGAACAGAACGTCCGAGTGCTACAAGTGAACCAAGGGTGGCCAACAGTTTGGGCATGAGATACAGCAAGCTAGAAAGGCTTTATGAATGAGAAATGCACAAATGGTGGGAGGCAACCTCCCTTCAGAACTATATGGACGTCAATAGGGTACCGAGGGGGCTGCGTATTTACACCCTACCGGCCTATAAAAATCCGGACCCACTCTTGCTGGAAGAGTGGTCTGAACACACTGCCCAGTCCAGCAAGGGTATGCTGAATATATTAGTTATGTTTGCATGGAGCGATAGAGACAAGCCTCTAAAAGAAATTCAAGAGCTGAAAGAGGAGTTATCAAAAGAGGAAGATAAAAACAAAGTGGAAGTATTAAGGGAGCAAATGAAAAAAGATTAATAAAATATGAATTAAAGATCAAACTAAGGAAACAAGAAAAATTTGAAAGAGAGGAGAAAGATTATCTACAGGGAAGGGTTTTGACCTTTGCTAAGAAGTTTGATGGGTTGAGGTGGGTTGAGAAAATAATTATCTTTGAGATCAAACAAACCTACCGCAATAAGAATTGAAATATCTGAGTTAGAAGTGACAGAAAGTGAATTATCAGGTGATGAAAGAGCGAGCACTTCGGGAGATAAGCTGAAAAAAACAACTTTTCACGAGGAATTTCAACTTATTCGCCATACATGGTTGAGGGGTGGGAAAAGCAAGCCACCAGATCAAACCATAGAAAAACGGGGAAAGGGAGGGTGGCGCAGAAAGAGGAAATACAGCCCCTCGAATGACACGCAGCAGGAGAGGAAAGAAGTGGACCTAAAAGAAGAAAATCTCACTGTAGTTAATCTTGCGCCCAGAAATCTGACAACGACAGAAGTAAAAGTATTAAAACTAGGTCTAACTTTTTGCCCTAATAATCAAATGGAGTATACCCAGACAAGAATTGATCTCTTCAAATTTATTCGAAAACTAAAATTACACAAGTATTTCAAATGAAAACCTACATCAAAGGAAACAAAGACAATACAACAAAGAAGAACAGCAACTGGATGCCTTAATGGAGACTGATTTAGCAGCTTTGGAAACTTTGGAACATCTCCATATGGAACGAGACAATGAGGACAGCAACACTCTTGATATTGCACAGCGAGCAAGGTGTGTGGGAATAGAACATAAAAAGAAGAAAGTCAATTCAAACTAGGGTCTCAATTCATCCCACAAATGCCAACAGACGCTATAGACGTCTTCTCAGACGCTGTAAACAATGATCTACTGGACTTCAGAATAAAGAGAAATCATCCAAAGGGAGGAAAATATATGACAAAAGAAGAAAAAATAGCATTGGAAAATCTGATGAAGGACACTTCAATAATATGCAAGCCATCTGACAAAAGCGGCAATGTCGTTCTGCAGACAAGGGAACAGTATTGCAGTGAAGCCTTAAGACAACTGTCAGATAATATGCATTCTGAAAGAACTACAAAGGAAATATATAATGAAAGTGTCAAGTGCTATCACTCTCTTGGTAAGATAAAATGATGTTAGGAACTGATGAATACTTGTTTCTTCGAAACTTGAATCCGACAATAACAACCTTTTATCATATCCCTAAAGTCCATAAAGACAGTGTACATCCGCCGGGCAAATTAAGTTTATTTGTTTTATTTGTTAAAGCGTACATTAAATCTAAAAAATAGTTTTTCATTGATTGTATTCTTTAATATATTTAATAGGTATTGATTTATTTTATATCTATAGAAAAAAACTACGGGGCATATTATCAACAAACGGCGTTAAAATTATCGCTGCTTTAGCGGCAGACAACTGCCACTAAAGCAGCGATAATGGGCTTGATAATATGCCGCAGAGAATTCCCATAGAAGCCCATGTTCTGGTGTCAACATGGGCTTCTATGGGAATTCTCTGATGCATAATATCAAGCCCATTATCGCTTTAGCGGCAGTTTTCTGCCACTAAAGCGGCGATAATTTTAACGCAGTGCTTGATAATATGACCCTATATTTTGTACAGCTATGTTCATGGCCGATACTTTTTTCTCAATATTTTTGTGCTTCCCATTGTAAATATAGGATGTAGATATTTTTGACCAATATTTTTGTATGGGGATATTTTGGGTGTCGATATTTTGTCAGTGTACCCTTGTAAAACATTTGGGTAACCCAGTAAGATGTTACTTAAGTGACCTGTCATCTGTACCATGGCATTATTGTAGGGAGGAGGCCTTACAGATGAGGTGATTTGAAACAGAGGGTGGCTGAGTTTCAGATGGCACCAAGGACCATAATGTTTACAATCCCCAGTGATCTTCATGATATAATTTGTAATACTTTCGGTGAGTCTTGCCTACTTAACCCTAAGTACTTTGCATGATGGAACTCATAGTTCTCTTTTTCCTATGATATTTTATATCACGGTTCTCAATTGTTTTACAGTGTATTCAACCTTCTATTTCAGTTGCTTTGTAGCAGTTTCAACATCTCTTTGGAAATTCTTGTCATTCAAAAGGGTGGCATTTCTGATATTTATCTGTTTCAATGGATTGTTAGGTTTGACTGGAAGAAAATTGTCACTCTAAGTGGCACACATTTCGTCATTGAATGTCACTCATTAGTACACAGAAAGCATGGAAATGTCACACATACCCAATCTGAAACCTTGGCAGCTATGGAAGTGTATGGAAGTGGTGGTGTCCGAAGTCGTCCTTTTATAAGCAGTTGTGCCTTTGAAGTGGGAAGAAGCTACTACAGGTACATCTTTGAAGTTCAGAGATGCCCTGCCTTTCCTTCCCTGGCGCCAGGCGGCCTGAAATGACAATGCAGGGTCGTTAAGCCCTTTTGTGGAGACAGAACACAGCTTATTCAGGTGTAAGTGAGGCTGGGCCCAGCTCCACCCTCCTGTCAGAGTCAGCCCACCCAGTCACACCTAAGCTCCCATTGTGTGTGGCTGTCTTGAAGGAATACACAAAGACCAACTGCCAACTACACCAAAGTACATGTCCAACCTTCTAAATACACTGCACCATGCCCCAGGGTCTACATTACTAGGGACTTATATATATCTTAAAAATGAAGGGGCAGATTTATGTTCCCTGGCGCATCCCTGCAAATCAGCAGGGATGCGCCAGGGAAGATGCGTCACGCAAGTTTGCCCTTGCGCCACCGCAGATGCGCCGCATTTACAATGCGGTGCATCCTGGCGCAAGGACAAGCAGATGCGTGACGCATGTGCCGGCGTAAGGTTGGCGCAGTGCTGATGTTGTGTCGCAAGCGCGACGCAACACAAGCACTGTACCAACCTGCCCTTTCCCTAACATGGTGCGTCATGCCTTATGCCTGCTTCAAGCAGGCGCAGGGTTTTGACGCATCAGTGTTGGAAAAGTGACTCAGTGAAATCTTATAGATTTCACTGAGTCACTTTTCAGAGGCGTTCCTGCGACAGGACGCCCCCCCCTGCGTAGAAATGCCCACATGAAACCTGACACAGGTTTCATGTGGCGCAGGGCTTTACACCGTTACGCATCTCCATAGATGCGTCACGATGTAAATAGGGCGCAACGTGGCGCAGGGTTTACGCCGCCGCTGCGTCACAAAAGTGAAGGGCCGCAAGTCCCACTTAAATCTGCCCTGAAGGTTTTAGTCTGGCAGAAGGTTTACTTTGTCAGGTTGAGATGACAGTTAAAAGAACTTCACACACAGGCTCTGCAATAGCGGTCTGAGACATGTTTAGAAGGCTACTTAAGTGGGTGGCACAATCAGTGCTGGAGGTCTACAAGTAGAATTTCATTAACAGGCCCTGTGCACATGGAGTGCAATCTAAGAGGGACTTATAAGCTAATTAAATATGGCAGTTGGGTATGAGCCAATGTTACCATGTTTTAGGGAAAGAGAACAAGCACCTTAGCACTGGTTAGCAGTAGTAAAGTGAGCAAAGTCTAAAGGCCAGCAAAAACTGAGGGGGTGATTATGATAGCGGTGAACCTGCCACCGGCAGCCTGCTGGTAGCGGGTTCACTGCCAATATGCGGCCATTCGCCGCCTGCCAGATAAGGATAGCGGGCAGAGTGCTGGCGGATGGAAAGTTCATCATTATGATTGCCTCTCAGACCCGGCCAGCATACCTAGAATGGTGGTGGTGCCTAGCAGGCACCGTCTGCCACATTAGGATGTTGCATTCTGCCAGACTTTGAATGTTGGTTCCGCCGCTATTCAAAGGATGGCGGAGATTGACTATGGGGTCCACATTGGGCCCCTCTTGTTCAGGGGCAATGCAATTGTGCAATTGGGGGATGGCTATGGTTCCCCCCTACAGTTCCCTTCACCAGATGGCAGGCACCATGTGGTGCCTGCCACGTAGTGCAGGGAAATGCACAACATGCACTTTTGCCATTGCGGTGGGTGCTGCAGCCAGCGGCACCCGCCACTGTGGTAAACATGCACAATGCAACTGGCACAGTGACGGTCCCATTGTGATTGCATGTGCGCGACCGCCGCCATATAGCCAAGCGGTTCCGATTTCCGTAATGATGGTGTTATTATTATTATTATATTGGATTTATATGGCGCACAGCTACCCGGAGGATTCCCGGCGCCTGGGACACTGCCGGACAGAGGCTGGATCAAAGAAGAAGTCAACCCAGTAATTACTGCTTAAATAGCCATGTCTTAAGATCCCTGCGAAATTTCAGGTACAACTTTTCGTGACGTAAGTGAGTAGGAAGAGGATTCCAGAGAGAAGGAGCCAGGAAGGCAAAGGAACGTCCCCCCATTTTGGCACGTTTGATTCTGGGCACCAGGAATTTTAATTGATTAGAGGATCGGAGTGATCATGAGGGACGGTAGTGTTGGACCAAGGTTCTAAGGTAGTTGGGAGCTGAGCCCGTATTTATTCTGTGCATGTAACATAGGGCTTTGAATTTGGTGCGGTTCTCAATTCTCAGCCAGTGGAGTTCACGAAGTACACCAGAGGTTGGGGCGGTTCTGGGGAATTGGCAAAGTAGCCTAGCCGCAAAATTCTGGACTACTTGAAGTCTGCGGAGCACTTCTTTGTTCGCACCAAGATAGAGCACTTTTCCGTAGTCCAGTCTGGAAACAACCAGAGCCTGGACGACAGTTCTTTGGGTAGCCGCTGGAAGCATCCACAGGATTTTCCGAAGCCACTTCAGAATAGCAAAACAAGTAGAAGCTACTCTGATCACCTGTTGTTTCATAGTTAGTTGGTCATCGATAATGATGCCCAGGTTACGTGCTGATTGAGATGGGATGGGGAGGTCACCCATCTCAGAGGGCCAATGTTGGGGGTCCCAGAGTGATTTTTTGTTTCCAAAAATACGAGTTCAGTTTTACCTCCATTTAGCTTGAGTTTGTTAGTGTTCATCCAGTCGGCTATCTTAGATAGTCCTGCTTGCAAGGAGGGTGGGTTGGAGGTTTATTTGGGGGAAAGTGAAAAATTAAGTTGAGTATCATCAGCGTAGGAGTAAATAGTCAGACCAGCTTGTTCTGCTATACTAGCCAAAGGACTAACATATATGTTAAAAAGTAGTGGACTGAGAATGGAGCCCTGGGGGACTCCATATGAGGATACGTGAGTCTGAGAAAGAGCTGTGGAGGAGAAGACCTGAAAAGTCCTATTGGATAAAAAGCTGGACAACCACATGAGGGCCTTGCCACTGATGCCCTTACTGTTAAGAATTTTTAGGAGAGAGGAGTGAGAAACGGTATCAAATGCAGCACTTACATCCAATAGGATAAGAGCTACCGTTTCTCCCTTGTCAATTAATTGGCAGATGTTTTCAGTCACACCCAGTAAGGCCGACTCTGTTGAGAAACTGGCACGAAAGCCTGATTGGGAGGAATGGAGAATGTTTCCAGCTTCAGCATACTGGGTCAGTTGAAGATTAACGTGTTTTTCCAAAATCTTGAAAAAAATGGGAAGCAGAGAGATCGGGCGAAAGTTAGAAAGAGTTTCAGGGTCGGAGTTGGCTTTTTTCAACAAGGGGAGGACCATTGCATGCTTCCAGGTTGCAGGAACACAAGCTTCCATGAGTGACATATTTAGGAGCTGCATGATGGAGAGAAGTATGGAGGGATCTAGTTTTTGGAGTAAAGTAGTGGGGATGGGATCCTGCGGGTAACCAGACTTAATGCTTGTGAGAATATTATGAAAAGAAGCAATGTCCATGGGAAACCATTCACTAAGCAAATTGGTAGTATTTGCTTGGGTTATTTCCTGTGTGGTAAAAGGAGGTAAGGAGTGAGTGGATTGGGGTTTTGTAGTGGCATTGGAATGATTAGAGTCATTGTGGAATTCAGAATAGATTTTGTCTATTTTATCCACAAAAAAAGTTGCCAGATCGTTGCATTTTTTAGAGTTAAGGTCAGGAGGCTTGGGTTGGCAAGTGTCACCCGAGAGCTCCTTTACCACTCCAAACAGCACTTTCGGGCAGTTTTGTGATTGTAAAATAATCTGGGTGGCGTATTCGGCTCGAGCGGTATTACACAGTAGGTGATAGTTATGGAGGGCTAATTTGTAAGTAGCTTTTTTGTCTGGCTCGTAGTTTTTTCGCCATTTTCTTTGCAAGTTTTTGCATTTAGTTTTTTCTGCTTTAAGTATTTCTTCAAATCAGGGGGCTGGGGGGTGCTGATAGCCCTGTTTATTCTTTTTATTGGATAGAGGAAGACATTCATCAATGGCAGAGGTTAGCCAATTGTGGATGATCCTGTCATCTTTTAAACTCGTGATCATCGGCTTAGTTTTATTAAGCGTTAAGTTCAAGGTACTAATATCTATATTTTTCCAGTTTCTATGGGTACTGGATTTGGCGAGAGGGGCGGAAAGAGTTGGACCTTGTTTCCGTTCTATCATAAATTCCACAAGAAAATGATCAGACCATGGAATGGGAATGGCTTGTTTACAGGAAATGATAGCAAGGTTGGAGAAAATAGGGTCCAGTAGGTGTCCTGCCTTAATTGTGGGGCCTGAATAATGTAAAAGAACATTCAGTGCAGCTAAATCAGCTGAGAGAGTAGAACTCGTAGTGCAGGATGCATCATTGAAATGTAAATTCAGGTCACCTAGAATCATGAAGTTGGTGGTTTCTAATAATAGGGGAGCAATAAGGTCAGGGAAGACCGCTGCCCAAGGTCCAGCGGGTCCAGGGGGGCGGTAAATAAGGGCCCCAGAGAGAGTAAAATTGGGAGATAGCAGCAGTTTGAACAACCCGGCTTCACAGTCCTTGATGTCCAAATCTTTCCATTTACATGTGTAGTCTGTTTTTATAAATTATAGCTATGCCACCACCAATTCGGTCAGTGCGATTTTTTCCGAGGTAAGTATAGTTTGGGGGAAGAGCATACGCCATGTCAGGTCCGGAACTCTCATTGAGCCAGGTTTCAGTTAGAAAGAGGGCTTCAGGTTGGAAGTCCGTAAGAGTATTCAGAATATCTCCCTTATGTTTTGGGAGTGAGCGGCAGTTTAAGCTAAGAAAAGTGAAAGGAGTGAGAGATTCGTTACTACCACGGTGGACGGACTCAAGTTCGTCCGCCATTGTAATCATCCCCTAAGTCAGCAAAAACAGGAGGTCTGAAGGTAAAATGTTAGGGGAAAACCACTCCAAGGATGCCAAGTCTTACATACAACCTCTGCCTGACTTGTGAGAAGCTGTGCTAGACAATACAAACCAGACACTCAAACATGGGCAGAAGAGCCTTTTTTAATAGCACTACTGGTCCTTGACCCAGAGAGTTGCGTCACATGGTGTGTTGACACACACACACAAGGTAGTCTGCAGGGAGATGCTTAGCACACAGGGGCCATACATCAGATTTCCCGACCGTGAAGCAGTGAAGATAAAAGCACATAATCTTGGAGAAACTGCTGAATGCAATGGTCAACTGAAGTACTGATATTTTCAAACTGTTCAACGCTGTCTTAATTTTTATGGCCTGGGGTGCTGCATGTGCTTATTCCCAAAGCTGACAAAGATGGTTCTATTTTCACGGCAACAGTGGGTAAGAGAGAAAGAGACGGAGGGCACAGGTAGGGGAAACAATAGGGAGAAGTAAACGGGCGAGTGCAACGTGGAGGTGGTGGGGAGAAGCAGAAGTATGACAGAGCAACACAGAGTGCAGGGGGATAGAAGCACACAAAGGACACAGCTCAAAACACACCTAATCTCTGAGTACTTGCCTTCAAAAAATATATTTTGAAAAGCAAGAGGTGGAAGCAGGGAAGGTAACTGGGACATATGTAAAGTGTCTTACTTATAGGCTATGATGCCAAGTTTATTTCCACAGAATAAACTATCCATGGATTGGAAAACTTTGGATGTGTTGAGGTAATGGAAGCAGTATGTGGGGAGCTTTGAAGGACAGTTAAAGAGGAGCAGTTGGTAAGTGGTGGCAAAGGTTTCTGGAAATCAATACTTGTCTCACCTCGACCTTTCTCCTGTCATTTTGGTGGAGGAACATCATATTTCTGGTGACAAGGATGGGATGTACATCATCTACAAGCATCGGGCACCTCAAAACAGCTACACAAAACATTAGTCTTTGAACGCTGACACCCGCAAGAGAAAATAGAGGTGTCTGAGGGATAACCTAGTGGTTTCCCACATACACAACAGTGGCAGTGCACAACCTCAGGTGAAAAGAGATAGTTGAGGAGCTTTTTTGGCGGGCGAGGAGGGCTGAGTAATCTGGAGAAGCAGCACAGTGCACTTGAGTATAACACACGTGCAATAGGACTGCACAAGCCTACTGGTGGTGAAGTGAAAGCATGTGTCCTTCACCGCATAGTCTCAGGTCACATGTATGCGTGTAGGAGTGACCGTGATTAGCAGAGTGCTGATGCCATGACATCAGCGGGATAATATGTGATTGACATTTGCTGTTGGGACAATCACTTGGATCCAGCCTTGTGGGCTGAAATCCTCAATCATGTGTTGAACGCCACTAGTAAGTCCGGTATCCCATAGTCTTGGTCAAAATCTATAATAATTCAGATTTTTTAAGAAAAGTGCTAGATCAGATACAAAGTGTTATAGGTCCATATCATTAATTGACTCGGTGGTTAAAGTCATGGGGAGAGTGAATATCACTGAAAATTATACAGTGATTAAGGGAGGCATACTACACCTTGCTATTATGGATCTAACATCAGCCTCTGACTGGGTAAATAGGTTAAAATGTTGGTTCCTGCTCTTGGATCTGGGAATGGACCGCTAGATAGTGGATTTCTTGTATAACGTACATTCCGATCTGTTGACTACAGCGAGGTATAACATGAATGGGAGCCTGTCATCACCATTCACTGTAAACAGGTGAGTTAAACAAGAATGTATTCTAGCCCCACACCTCTTCACCTAGTATATTTACAATCTAGGCCTCATGTTATGTGCAATTAACACTGACATTCCATGTATGGGCTGGCATTTAATCTCCGCTTGTTACTGGCCTCAACATTGACATTGACATTTAATGCCGTGTTACTGACCTCAACATGAGTCGGTTTGCAACGCCTCCTAGACTGCTTTGTGGACTTCATGAATTTCCTTGATATAAGTACTAACTATATAAAATTGTACACCGTGATCATGGGTCTAAGGAGGAATAAGGCTTGAAGAAATGGTTTGAAAGTGTGGTTGAGATCACTAGGGTTTATGCTTTTTCATACCTGGGCATGTTCTTCGATGATAGGGGTTCCTGGACTGCACTAAGGAGGGTCAAGAGAAACGCTATCACTAGAGCTGCTATGGCTGGTTTCGACTTTGCCCAAAGACTGGGCTCTAAGCCCATTTAGGCCCTCCTAAAGGTACATCATTGGAAATGTTTTTACCTCAGTAGTTACCGAGGTGACATTTGTGGTTACAAAACTATGCCTGAAATGCAGGTTGTAGAGAATAAGTTCCTGTAAAAATTGTTAGTGGTCCCCCAGTCTACAGCCTCTTTTAACGCTCATTAGGAATTGGGAGCTGGATACATCTCGGATCTACTGGCTCTGGGCCCGGTGGTTAGGTGGCTTAGGACGTGGACTAATCCGGAACATAAATTAAATCACATTGTTATTTAGGACTGTCTTGCACTGGAGAAGAGGAATGGTATCTTTTGGGTTAACTACATTAGATTGGTCATGGAGAAGTACGATCGCCCCTAATTGTACAGTTCACCCTTAATTGTTTAGTTAGATAATTACGGGAAGCGAGCTGGCATGGGTGAAGAAACATGTTTTATCCCTGGCCCAGGCTGATAGAGAAGCTAGCGAACCACACAAACCCCTGGTTTGGGCACATGCTTTATTAAAATTTGGTTCTGGGACAGAACTTTATCTCCATATATTGACTATTCCTCTACACCGGTTCCTCCTCACCAGATGTCGGTTGAACCTCTTGCATTGGTTTCTAGCAGAACAGCAAGGTTGGAACAGGTAACTAACTTAGGCCCCTGTAGTTGTGATAACTACTCACCTCAAGATGCTATTCACTTTGTCATGTTCTGAGCCCATTACGGTTTCCTGAGACAAAAGTATGTTCTCCCATTGTTAAGAAGGGTGGGCTTTGTGCACGGTAGACCTGCTCTTTTATTTTTACAGATTATGCTAAGTTTTAATGTTTGCTTTAGTGTTGCCGGTATTTCAGCATAGGGTTTGCGACTAAGAAACAAATGTCCAGTTTTGTTGCTGGACCCCTAGTCCTAATGACTTAGAAATTTGTAACTGGAATAAGAAGTGCATTTTATATTCTTGTTAGAGTGGATAGTTAAATAGGATGCAACTGAAGTGTGTGTACTAAAAACCAAGGTTGCTCATCGATGGAGCACAAGTACCTATCAAATTTGACTTGTATTCACAGAGTACCAGAATCTCCAAAAAGACTTTGGAGACATTTTTCCTGGAGGGAGAAAGTTGATAAGATGGATTTCAAGCCTGGTGGGTCCTTGATCAAAATGCTGGGATATTTTGAGGCATGCATTGAAGTGAAAAACAAGTGCACATATTGGAAAGTGTATGTGTGAAGTGACAGTGATGATTTGTTGGGTTGAGTTCACCAAGGAAGATAGGAGTTAGCTTAAATCCCAACAAAGTTGCACACTATCAGTTGTAGGAGGTAAAATTGCGATATGACAGGTTTACCAAGGAATTTCATTGGTTGTATCAGAACATACTTGGCAAACTGGCAGGGTACAAACACAAGATCAAGTTGAGGGAGAGTATAATTCCAGTGGAGGAGAAGTAAGGTGTATTCAGCTGAGCATACTTGAGGCAGTAACGAATGAGTTGAAGAAATTGTGTGAGATGGGGTGATTAAACCAATTAAAACAACAGAGCGGTTAGCTCCCCTTGTTGTTGCACACAAGGAGAATGAGGGCATTCACCTTTGTGTTGATCTGTGTGCACTCAATAAGAAGATAATGGTAGACAAATTACCATTGCCTAAGATTGAGGAAATGATTTCAACATTTTTAGTAGCAAAAGTTTCTATTAAACTAGATCTTGTGCCACCTTACCATCAAATTGAGCTTAATAAGACATCACAGGCTCTCACAGCCTTTGTGACACCTATGGGGGTGTACAATTTTAAAATAATGCCATTTGAGCTGGTCTCAGCTGCAGCTGTTGTTCAAAGGACAATAATGCTTTTAAACACATTTCTGGAGTAAAATGTTACCAGGATGACAATTTGATTTTTGGCTCAACTGTTAAGGAACATGATAAGATAGTATGAGAAGGACTGAGCAAATTGCAAGGGGGAGAGGTGTGTGCTTTGTGTGATCGAGATGAAGTCTCTGGGTTACAAAATTATAGGTGATAGTATCTGCCCGCGAAAGGAGTTGGTGAACAAAATCAGGTCTATAAAAGACAGAGTTCTTGAGATGGTTGAATACTATAGAAAGTTTGTAAAATAATTATTTGGCATTGGACACACAATATGAAAAAGATGTTAAAAGAAAAAAGAAAATTCTATGGGGAGGTGAATGTTGAAAGAAATTTGAGTGGGGAAAGGAAGAACTAAGTCATGCTCCTTCTTTGCATGCTGATGATCCAAAGTGTGATACAAAGGTGGTCTGTGATGCAAGTGCAAAGGGCTTAAGGGCTCATCCCATTCAGACAAGAAATGGCCAAAAGAAACTCCCAGTGTGTTTCTCAAAACCCTTGAAGGAAGCTGAATGTAATTATTCAGTTATAGAGAGAGTCTTTGGCAGTTTCCTGGGCAGCAAACAGATTCAAACATTTTTAGTGGGGGATGAAATTTGTAGTACAGACAGACCACAAACCTTTAGTATAATTTTTTGCATGAAAGGGACTTGATTGTATACACTCTTGTATTTGAAGGCGGGTTGTAGGTACACAGGAATATTGCTTCACAGTACAGTATATACCAGGAGCAGGAAACTGACTGTTTGCCAAGACTGGTTAAAGTGTGTGCTCTGCCTGATGTGGGGGTGGAAGACACAGTAGAGGAAGATGTCAGTGTTTGTGAAGTTACCCAAGGGAGCATTAAAGGGAGTACATGGGTAGGAGAATTAGAGAGCGATGAGAAACTAAAAGGTGTAATTGATTTGTTATCTGCAGAGAAACCAAGCAAAAGGGAGTTGAAGAAGTGTAGCGGAAGTTGGTGGAAGCTAAGACTTGAACTCGCAGTTGACAAAGGGTTTCTATTGCTAGGAATGAAATTAGTACCACCAAGGAGTTAGCATCAGAAAAAACTGCAACTGGCACATGTGAGTAATTTAGGAATAGTAAAGACAAAAGGAAGACTCTGAAGAGAATCCTGGTGGCCAGCAATCCCATATAAAATGTGTTTTTATCTCTACTGACAACGGATGAAATCCAGAAACACGTGTCTAGAGATGTACAGCACTAACCTGCAGCAACTTTGGTGGAAAACTCCAGTAAAATCTCAAGTAAGCATGTATTAAGAACTGCATTTACCATAATGCTAAGGGGCAAACTGTGCTGGGAGGTGAAGCAGTGTGCTCCCACCCCTTCCTGTTTTGAAAAGGCTCCCTTGAGCCACTGAGCTGATGAGCTTGTGGAGATGCACCTGTGCGCCTGTGAGAGGTACTGACACCTGTTAGGATTGTGAAAGCCTGCACAGCAACCCCATGTCAAATTCATTTTTATCTCTACTGATGACGGATACAAACCCAGAAACACGTGTCTAGAGAAGTACAGCACTAACCTGCACCAACTTTGGTGGAACACTTCAGTAAAATCTCAAATAAGCATGTACTAAGAAGTGCATTTCCCATAATGCTAAGGGGCGAACTGTGCTGGGAGGTAAAGCAGTGTGCTCCCACCCCTTCCTGTTTTGAAAAGGCTCCCTTGAGCCATTGAGCTGACGAGCTTGTGGAGATGCACCTGTGCGCCTGTGAGCGGTACTGAGACCTGTAAGGATTGTAGCAGCCTGCTCAGCAACCCCATGTAAAATTTGTTTTTATCTCTACTGATGACAGATGAAATCCAGAAACACGCGTCCAGAGATGTACAGCACTAACCTGCACTTTAGTGGAACACTCCAGTAAAATCAAAAGTAAGCATGTACTAAGAACTGCATTTACCATAATGCTAAGGGGCGAACTGTGCTGGGAGGTGAAGCAGTGTGCTCACACCCCTTCCTGTAAAGACAAAAGGGAGACTTTGAAGAGATTCTTGGTGGCCAGTGCTTAATCATGATTAAAAGTGTATGGCTAGGGAGTGTGTTGAGTGTGTGGCGTGTGACACAGGTTAGAGAACTAGTAATATCCCTATGCTGTGAAAACATTTTAAGAAAGAAAGTTACCTTTGATATTTGCTCACAGATAATACAGTACAATTCTGTTCCAGAAAAATTGAAAATGATTTCAAAATGTGTGGTATAAAGCATAAAACATCAGCTTTGTATCACCCAAAGACCAATAGTGCTGCTTAGAGAGTGGTAAATCATTGTAGGAGGGGGTACATTTGGCCAAATGGCCTTGATGGGAAAATAGAGTTGTTTCAGAGGATAACTGGATATTGTATGTTTACACACTTTACCACAGGCAACTCACCTTTCGAGCTGTTCAAAGACAGAGCTCTATCCAGAAAAGTGTTTCCAGGGGGGATGTTTTGGGGTAAAGTTTGTGTGAACAATTCACTGGGAGATTGGAGAGAAAAATAAATATTTTACATAAGAAAAGGAAGTTGAGCTATGACAAAAGAAGAATGCGAGGAATGTGGTGGCCAAATTTGAAGATTTTGTAAAAATAAGAGCTCCCAAAGGCTGTGCTTAGTGGGTGGGCTGTGTTTATGAGTGAGTTTTAGGTAGTCACATTTTTTTTAAATGCAATAAAAACACATACTGGCAGGATCTGGAACAAAAACAGGGTGGTGGTTCTTCATCATGTTGCAGTGGAAAAGGAGAAACAATACAGACAAGCAAAATGGTGGGCTGGATCAGCCAGAGATGGTAGGCATCAAAGAAAGTTCTGTGGTACTGCCTAGCCAGCAGAAGAGTCGGAGGATAATCAAGAAAACATCCTTATTGAACAGTATGATAGAAAATAGTCAAGTTATTGTTATATGCTGTACATTAATATGGCTTAGAAAGTCTATTTTCTTTTCGCTGTTTTTGAGGGGTTCTATTTGTGTTATCTTGCTGTTAGTTATCTATTAAGGGAGGGTGCAATCTGGCATAAATAAAGTGACTTACTTAAAGGCTATGATGCTAAGATTATTACTCACAGAGTGCACTGTCCATGGAATTGGAACTTAGAATGTGATGAGGTAATGGAATCAGAATGTGGGGAGCTGTGAGGGACAGGTGAAGAGCTGCTGGTGAGTGGTGGTTGAGATGTCTGGAAATAAATACCAGTCCCCTGTCATCTTTGTGGAGGAACAATGCAGTAACCAATCAAAAGACATGTAAAGGAGTAGTGCTCCATGGCAGGGGGAAACACAAGATTGAAAAGCTGGGTCATGAATGAGAAGTAAGCAAATGAGTGATGAGGAAAAGTCAACCAAAGATAAGCCATGGGGGAGAGGGGAGGCTCCAATGTTTTGGTTCTGGATGACCACAATATGTTTTGCAACAGAAACCATTTATCGTTTCCTAGGCTTCGAGCTAAAAATGACAATATGATAAAATAATACAATCACAAAATGTGCTGCTTGATTCCACATAATTTGTATTTTTTCCACATAATTTAGTCAACGCTGCTGTATAATTTTGTCCTCTCATGCCACATATTTCACTGGCCCTGGATGGATACATCGTATCCTTACATGTTATTTATTGTTTAGCATTTCAGTCTCCAAGAGCAGCTCAAACTACACTTCCTTGTAATGTCATAGGATGTGATTCACTCAGATCTTGTATAAAATATCTGTAAAACAGCTCATTCATACTGCTGTGTCTGTTTATGCTTTGCATTTCTGATACACTTTTACCAGTAATAGAATTGTGTGGCAAACCGACAAAAAATACTTTCTTCATGGGTTCGTTAGACTTTTTACACCATAAAAAGTAATGACACGATCAGGTCTATAAGAGACAAAGGGGCATATTAACAAGAGCCAGCGATAATTATCGCTGGCCCCATATAGCGGTAGAAATATTATCGCCGGCTATCGCTGAAAATTATCGCCATGATAATGCTATATTAACAATACATAGCGCTATGGCGATAATATTCGAGCGATAGCGGTGTTTACCATGGAACATCGCTGGTTTTTCAGTGATGTTCCATGGAAAACAGCGATAACATTGCTGATACGACCCTATGGTTGTATCAGCATAATCCACCTACCATTAATAGTATGCCTTAGTCTGGAATTTAACAGACGTTAAATTGTAGCGTTAAGGCCGAGGTAGCGCGATTTTTTTTATCGCTGCACCTCCTTGTTAATATCGCGAATCTGCCTTACGATATTTTTATGTGTTGTTTTCACAGCCACGCCTTCTGTGCATCTCATTAGCGATGCAAGGTGAGGCTGTGAAAAAACGAGCTCTACATCAAAGAAACACGGGCTAGTGTGTCCTTGATGATATTGCACTATAATTATCGCCCCTTATCGCCCGTAAACGGACGCTAAAGAGGCGATAATTATAACGCTCGCCCTGGCACATATGCCCCAAAGAGTTATCATCATTCCATGAGATGGTTGAATACTATAGAAAGTTTGTAAAATATATTGCTGGTACAACATACAAACTGAGGAAGATGTTAAAAGAAAAAATAGAATTTCTGTGGGAGAGTGAATATTGAACTGAATTTGAGAGGGAAAAGGAAGAACTAAGTCATGCTCCTTCTTTGCAAGCTTATGATGCAATGTGTGGAACAAAGGTGGCCTATGATGCAAGTGCAAGGGGCTTAAAAGCCCATCTCATTCAGACAAGAAATGGCAAAAAGAAACTCGCTGGGTGTGTCTCACAAGCCTTGAAGGAAGCTCAATGTTAAAGAGAGAGTCTTAAGCATTTTTCTAGGCAGTAAACGTACTCAAACATTTTTTAGTGGGCATGAGATTTACAGTTCAGACAGACCACAAACCTCTGGTAGAAGGTTTTTGCATGAAAGGGACTTGATTGTATACACTCTTTCATTTGAAGGTGAGTTGTAGGTCTACAGGAATACTGCTTCACAGTGCAGTATAGACCAGGAGCAGGAAACGGACTGTTTGTCAAGACTGGTTAAAGTGTGTGCTCTGCCTGATGTGGCGGTGGAAGACACAGTAGAGGAAGATGTCAGTGTTTGCGAAGTTACCCAAGGGAGCATTAAAGAGAGTAAACCTTTAGAAGAATTGGACAGCGATGAGGAACTAAAAGGTGTAATTGATGTGTTATCTGCAGAGCAACCAAGCAAATGGGAGTTGAAGAAGTGCAGCAGAAGTTGGTGGAAGCTAAGACATGAACTTGCAGTTGACAAAGGGTTTCTATTGCTAAGGAAGAGATTAGTACCACCAAGGAGTTTGCGTCAGAAAAAACTGCAAGTGGCACATGTGGGTAATTTAGAATTAGGAAACAGAAAAGGGAGACTCTGAAGAGATTCCTGGTGACTAGTGCTTGATCATGATTTAAAGTTTATGGCTAGAGAGTGCGTTGAGTGTGTGGCGTGTGACACAGGTTAGAGAACTAGAAATATCCCTATGCTGCGAAAGCATTTTAAGAGAGAAACTTACCTTTTGTATTTGCTAACAGATGATGGAGTACAATTCTGTTCCAGAGAAATGGAAATTATTTCAAAAAGCGTGGAATAAAGCACAAAATATCAGCTTTGTATCACCCACAGACCATTGGTGCTACTGAGAGAGTGGTAAAAACATTGAAGGAGGGGATACAATTGGCCAGAGCAAATGACCTTGATGGGAAAATAGAGTTGTTTCTGAGGATAACTGGATATTGTATGTCTCCACACTTCACCACAGGCAAATCTCCTTTCGAGCTGTTTAAAGGCAGAGCTCTATCCAGAAAAGTTTATCCAGGGTGGACGTTTTGGGGTGAAGGTTGTGTGAACAATGCACTGGGAGATTGGAGAGAAAAATAGAATTTTTACAAAAGAAAAGGAAGTTGAGCTATGATAAACAGAAGAATTTGAGGACTGTGGTGGCCAAATTGGAAGATTTTGTAAAAATAAGAGCGCCCAAAGGGTGTGCTGAGTGGTCCGGATTTATGAGTATGA
Organism: Triturus cristatus; assembly: GCF_964204655.1. Lineage (NCBI taxonomy): Eukaryota > Metazoa > Chordata > Amphibia > Caudata > Salamandridae > Triturus > Triturus cristatus. The sequence goes on along the minus strand of NC_140583.1, from coordinate 105,115,057 downwards.
GGTAGCCACTTTTTTTTTAAATGCAGTGAAAACACATGCTGGCAGGATCTGAAACAAAAAACAGAGGGGCATATTATCAAGAAACGGCGTTAAAATTATTGCTGCTTTAGCGGCGATAATGGGCTTGATAATATGCGCTTGTGAATTCCCATAGAAGCCCATGTTCTGGTGTGAACATGGGCTTCTATTGGAATTCTCTGCGGCATATTACCAAGTCCATTATCACCGCTATATCAGCAATTTTCTGCCGCTAAAGCGGCGTTAATTTGGACGCCGTGCATGACAATATGCCCCAGAGTGGTGGTTCTTCATCGTGTTCCAGTGGAAAATGAGAAACATAATACAGACAAGCAAAATAGTGGGCTGGATCAGAAAGGGATGGTAGTCAACAAAAAATGTTCTGTGGCAATACCCAGCCGGCAGAAGAGTGGGAGAATAATCAAGAAACCATCCTCTTTGAAGATTTGGTTATAAAATAATCGAGCTATTGTTATATGCTGTACATTAATATGGTTTAATATGTCTAATTTCTTTTCAATATTTTTGAGGGGTTCTGTTTGTGTTATCTTGCTGTCAGTTATCTATTAAGATGGGAGCAATGTGCCATAAATAATGTGACTTACTTATAGGCTATGATGCTAAGTTTATTACTCTCAGAGTGCACTGTCCCTGGAATGGGAACTTAGAATGTGATGAGGTAATGGAATCAGAATGTGGGGAGCTGTGAGGGACAGGTGAAGAGCTGCTGGTGACTGATGGTTGAGATGTCTTAAAATAAATACAAGTCCCATGTCATCTTTGTGGAGGAACAATGCAGTAAACCAATCAAAAGACATGTAAAGGAGTAGTGCTCTATGGCAGGGGCAAACACAAGATTGAAAAGCTGGGTTATGAATGAGAAGTAGGCAAATGAGTGACGAGGAAAGGTCAACCAAAGATAAGCCATGGGGGAGAGGGGAGGCTCCAATCTTGCGGTTCAGGATGAACCACAATATGTTTCGCAACAGAAAGCATTTGTGGTTTCCTAGGCTTGAGGTAAAAATGACAATATGATAAAATGATACAATCACAAAATGTGCTGCTTGATTCCGTATAATTTGTACTTTTTGCACATAATTTAGTCAACCTTGCTGTATAATTTGGTCCTCTTCTGCCACATATTTCACTTGCCCTAGATGGATACATCGTATCCTGACCTGTTATTCATTGTTTAGCATGTCAGTCTCCAAGAGCAGCTCAAACTACACTACCTTGTGATGTCATAGTATCATTTTCACTCAGAACTTGTGAAAAATAGCTGTGAAACAGCTCATTCATACTGCTGAGTCTGTTAATGCTTTGCATTTTTGATACACTTTTACCAGTAATAGAATTGTGCAGCAAGCGACAAAAAATACTTTCTTCGAGACTTCGTTGGACTTATTACACCATAAAAAGTAATGACACGGATCAGGTCTATAAAAGACAAAGAGTTATCATCATTCCATGAGATGGTTTAATACTATAGAAAGTTTGTAAAAGATTTTGCTAGTAGGACATACAATATGAGGAAGTTTTAAAAGAAAAAAAAGAATTTCTATGGGGGAGTAAATATTGAACAGAATTTGAGTGGGGAAAGGAAGTACTAAGTTATGCTCCTTCTATGCATGCTTATGATCCAATGTGTAATGCAAAGGTGGTGTGTGATGCCAGTGAAAAGGGCTTAACGGCCAATCTCATTCAGACAAGAAATGGGCAAAAGTAACTCACTGTGGGTTCTCACAAGCCTTGAATGAAGCTCAATGTAATTATTCAGTTAAAGAGAGAGTCTTTGGCAGTTTTCTGGGCAGTAAACATACTCAAACGTCTTTTGTGGGGGTTAAGATTTGCAGTACAGGCAGACCACAAACCTTTGGTAGAAACTTTTGCATGAAAGGGACTTGATTGTATACACTCTTGCATTTGAAGATGGGTTGCATGTCTACAGGAAAACTGCTTCACAGTGCAGTATATACCAGGAGCAGGAAACGGACTGTTTTACAAGACTGGTTAAAGTGTGTGCTCCGCCTGATGTGGAGGTGGAAGACACAGTAGAAGAAGATGGTAGTGTTTACGAAGTTACCCAAGGGAGTATTAAAAAGAGTAAATCGTTAGAAGAATTAGAGAATGATGAGGAACTAAAAGGTGTAATTTAGAATTAGTAAAGACAAATGGGAGACTCTGAAGAGATTTGTGGTGGCCAGTACTTGATCATGATTAAAAGTTTATGGCTAGGGAGTGCGTTGAGTGTGTGGTGTGTGACACAGGTTAGAGAACTAGTAATATCCCTATGCTGTGAAAACATTTTAAGAGAGAAAGTTACCTTGGTTATTTGCTAACAGATAATGGAGTACAATTCTGTTCCAGGGAAATAGAACTTTATTTCAAAATGTGTGGGATAAAGCACAAAACATCAGAGCTTTGTATCACCCACACACCATTGGTGCTACTGAAAGAGTGGTAAAAACATTGATGGAGGGGATACAATTGGCCAGAGCAAATGGCCTTGATGGGAAAATAGAGTTGTTTCTGAGGATAACTGGATATTGTATGCCTCCGCACTTCACCACTGGCAACTCTCCTTTCAAGCTGTTCAAAGACTGAGCTCTATCCAGAAAAGTGTGTCCAGGGTGGACGTTTTGGGGTAAAGGTTGTGTGAACAATGCACTGGGTGATTGGATAGAAAAATAAACATTTTCCAAAGAAAAGGAAGTTGAGCTATGACAAACAGAAAAATGTGAGGAATGTGGTGGCTAAATTGGAAGATTTTGTAAAAATAAGGGCGCCCAAAGGGTGTGCTGAGTGGTCCGGGTTTATGAGTGAGTTTAAGGTAGTCACATTGTTTTTAAATGCATTGAAAACACATGCTGGCAGGATCTGGAACAAAAACAGAGTGGCGAGTCTTCATCATCTTGCAATTGAAAAGGAGAAACAATACAGACAAGCAAAATAGTGGGCTGGATCGGCCAGGGATGGTAGGCAACAAAAAAAGTTCAGTGGTACTGCCTAGCCAGCAGAAGAGAGGGAGAATATTCAAGAAAACATCCTCGTTGAAGAGTATGATCCAAAATAGTCAAGTTATTGTTATATTCTGTACATTAATAGGGTTTAGAATGTCTATTTTCTTTTCACTGTTTTTCAGGAGTTCTATTTGTGTTATCTTGCTGTTAGTTATCTATTAAGATGGCAGCAATGTGGCATAAATAAAGTGACTTACATATAGGTTATGATGCTAAGTTTATTACTCACACAGTGCACTGTCCATGGAATGGGAACTTAGAATGTGATGAGATAATGGAATCAGAATGTGGGGAGCTGTGAGGGACAGGTGAAGAGCTGCTAATGATTGGTGGTTGAGATGTCTGGGAATGAATACAAGTCCCCAGTCATCTTTGTGGAGGAACAATGCAGTAACCAATCAAAAGGCATGTAAAGGAGTAGTGCTCCATGGCAGGGACAAACACAACATTGAAAAGCTGGGTCATGAATGAGAAGTAGGCCAATGAGTGTCGAGGAAAGGTCAACCAAAGATAAGCCATAGGGGAGAGGGGAGGCTCCAATATGGTGGTTCTGGATGAGCCACAATATGTTTTGCAACAGAAAGCAAATGTGGTATCCTAGGCTTCGAGCTAAAAATGACAATATGATAAAATAATACAATCACAAAATGTGCTGCTTGATTCCACATAATTTGTATTTTTTCCACATAATTTAGTCAACACTGCTGTATAATTTGGTCCTCTTATGCCACATATTTCACTGGCCCTGGATGGATACATTGTATCCGGACATGTTATTCATTGTTTAGCAAGTGAGTCTCCAAGAGCAGCTCAAACTACACTTCCTTGGGATATCATAGGATGATATTCATTCAGAACTTGTGAAAAATAGCTTTGGAACAGCTCATTCATACTGCTGTGTCTGTTTATGCTTTGCCTTTCTGATTCACTTTTACCGGTAACAAAATTGTGCAGCAAGTGACAAAAACCTCTTTCTTCGACATTTTACACCATAAAAAGTAATGATACGATCAGGTCTATAAAAGACAAGGAGTTATCATCATTCCATGAGATGGTTGAATACTATAGAAAGATTGTAAAAGATTTTGCTGGTACAACATACAATATGAGGAAGATGTTAAAATAAAAAATAGAATTTCAATGGGGTAGTGAATATTGAATTGAACTTGAGTGGGGAAAGGAAGAACTAAGTCATGCTCCTTCTTTGCAAGCTTATGATCCAATGTGTGATACAAAGGTGGTCTGTGATGCAAGTGCAAGGGGCTTAAAAGCCCATCTCATTTAGACAAGAAATGGCCAAAAGAAACTTGCTGCTTGTGCCTCACAAGCCATGAAGGAAGCCCAATGTAATTATTCATTTAAAGAGAGAGTCTTTGGTATTTTTCTGGGCAGTAAACATACTCAAACATTTTCTGTGGGGATGAGATTTGCAGTTCAGACAGACCTCAAACCTCTGGTAGAATGTTTTGCATGAAAGGAACTTGATTGTATACATTCTTTCATTTGAAGGTGGGTTGTAGGTCTACAGGAATACTGTTTCACAATGCAGTATATACCAGGGGGCAGATTTATGTTGGGCTTGCGCCACTTTTACACCGCCGTTGCGTCACTTATGTGACGCTGCGGCGGGTTTTTTTTTACGCAAAATTTATATTGTGACGCATCTACGGATATGCGTCACGTAATCCAAGATGCGACGGAATTAATTTGCGTCAGAAACGGCTGCGTCGCGTCACTTTTAATATATGCAAGGTAGGCGTTCCCAAGCAAAAAGCAACGCATTACTGACGCAGGCATATTTATGTCATTTCCCTGCGTCGACGCATCTACGTAATGCGTCACGCAAATGCGTGAATGCGTCAGAAAACCTGCGCCCCATAAACCCACGCGCAAATAACGACGCAAGTTCACCAGAACTTGATTTAAAGTGCCACATAGCAATTTGGAAGCATAGCAAGCAAAATGGACCTGCTAATCCTTCAGCTGGGAGTTGCACAAAGACCACCACCACCAATCCCACTACCGCAGCCTCCACCATTACCACAAAGGCAGCGCAGGAGAAAGGAGCGCATCTTCCGTCCAAGGACCACCCTCATTGGACTCCGGGACGAACAAGTCATCAAACTGTATCGGATCAGGAAAGCGTCCATACTAAATCTGTTGCGGCAGATCTCACCACAGCTACAGGCACCAACTGAAAGGGGTAACAACATCCCACCCCTGACAAAGCTACTGGCGGTATTGCATATGTTGGCCTCTGGATCGTTCCAAACAACAGCTGCACAAGTGGCTGGAGTGTCGCAGTCATCTTACTCCGGCTTCCTCCCTACGGTCCTGGATGCCATTCTCCAGCTCTCCCCACAGTATATACATTTTCCCAACACACAGCAGCTGCAGATGGACATCAAAGAAGGATTTTATGCTATTGCTGGATTCCCTCATGTGCTTGGAGCAATGGACTGCACGCATGTACAGCTCGTACCACCTGCAGCTACGGAACACCTTTACCGCAACCGAAAACACACACACTCAATCAATGTCCAGGCCATTGTGGACCATCGGGGACAATTTCTCAATGTCCTGGCGAAATACCCTGGCAGTGTGCATGACTCCTACATTTTCAGAAACAGCATAATCAATCAACGTTTTGAAAATGGGCAATATGGCAACGGACTTCTTGTAGGTAAGCACCAATAAATGTATATCAAAATATATTATGCAACAGCTGCTTCTACAATGCCACATTACATCCACATGACATGCCCTTAGGTCCAAATGATGCAATGCATCAATGTGGAAATGCATTGCCACATATACACTATAACCACACAACATATTGGACAAATCTGCAGACCCAAATAGCAGCATAACGTAAAGGGCCAAGGGACACCTGATAGGAATGCATGGAAACATCACACATCAAACTTTGTTGATCACCAAGTCACACTGACAACATATACACACATGGGGCCTCATTTATGAGGCCCCTAGCACCATCGGAACGCAACTTTTTGTGACGTTCTGTGGCGCAGAAGCCAGCGTGATATTAATCAGGCAGCACTGAGCCACTTTTTTCGGCTTAATGTTGCATCATAAATAGCAGTCTCTTCAACGCAGTGTTCCGCGTAAAAGGGGCGTCCAATGGGTGTTGCTGGGGACGTTACCAGCAACATCCATGCCCTTTTGACACTGCCTCTGATATTCGAGAAATCGGAAATCTGAGGCAGCGCCAAAAGCTTATGCCTCCCCAGGGGAGGCAGAAGGGAGGCGCAACGGGGAGAAATATCTTGATACTGGGATAGGATAATGCACGTATTAAATATAATTACTGAACGCCCCTCCTGGGACACAGCAGAAGCTTGCCCATTGTGACTGCTGCCGCTCCCCCTGAAAGCAAAACAGTTGCGTCGCTTTGCCAATCTGCCATTAATGCTGGCAAAGCGCCTGATAACCCAGCGGTGGAAGTCTTGAGCCCTGCCGCGGGTGGAGGTCTGGGGGGAGGAGGTATTGAGGGGGTCAGTGGTGGAGTAAGAAGCGTTGCACCGTGAAGAGAGTCGAGGGCTGCGAAAGTGTCCAATATCTCTAGAATGGGCACATCTGACTGAGCTATTTAAGGGTGAGGTGGAGGAATGTGAGGAGGCTGCGGGGCACAGTCCACGGAGGACCCCAGCGTGAAACAGGGTGTATGCCAACGGTTGAGTCTGGTAGTAGCTGGAGCCAGTCCAGTGGGGCTGAGGGTTGTAATCTCCTGTCTGACTGAGGCCATATCCTGGTGGGTGATGATACAAGCCTTCCCCCCCTCTGTTATGCCTGTCCGGAACCATCACAGTCCCCACTCTGGCCGATGTATTCGGCCTCTATCCTTCCCCGACTCCGCACTTGAAGTCTGGGTCCGCCCACTCCCATTCCCCTCCTGAGGTCAAGGATCTGTGACCCTCAGACTGAAATTCGTGGCAAGTGTTGGGTTAATTGGGAGGGTTGGGGTGGGTAGGGAGTTGGAGGGTTGTTTGGGAGGCAGAGCCCCCATAGATATCGAATCTTGAATATTGGGAACGTAGCGCAGGGGCATGGTTGGATACAAAGTAATGTGCTTGACTGAGGTACTATCAAGCTCTCGTATGTTTTATTTGGTCGGCATTGACAACTATGTGGCACGACGTGTAAGGTTGCTTCGGATATATATGCTATATCGTTAGTTCATATGTAAAAGTATTGTGTTTCATGCATACTGTACTGCAATGGTCCTGTATATGCAAAAACAGAATAATAATTTGTTCAAAAAAAAAAAACACGGGGAGAAATATCTTTATTTCTCCTCGTTTGTCCTTTGTCTATTTGTGCTGCCTTCTGCAGCACAGATAGAAAGTGAAAAAACCTCATGTGATTATTGTTGTACAGAAAGGTTACCCTTCCTGTACAACAATATTCATCCCCGCAACGCAGCCACCCTAGCACCATGGTGCAGAGGTGCCTGCGTTGGCGCAGGCAGCCCATTGTGCGCCTGCGCAGGGAAAAAGGACAGGAATTCGCCTCATGTTATAGATACGGTGCATCCCTGCCATTTTAAATTGCCGTAGGGAAGCGCAGCAGGAAGGCCTGCTGCGCTTCCCTACGGCAAAACCTCATGAATGTGCCCCATGGCATCTAACTCAAATTAACCATTGAAAGGTGCAGTACGAAATGCATGTAAATAGCTAAGTAATACCATTAGAATGTGCAACAATGTGTATACACGTGCACATAGCAATTACACACCGTAAGCATGTATTGGTGCACCATCTGATAAACTGACCTGTTCAGGGGCCACATTGCTCAGGTAGGTCAGCAAAGGGAAGGAGCACGCCATCCTTAGACCAATCCACAATATCAGTCATACCCTTTGTCTGCCAAACAGACAGTCGCCCCTGGTCCCACAGTGAACTAATACCTCACACATGGATACTGCGATGTCACGTGCATATGGGACATCAAGGTTTGGCCCTGTCAAGCCCCCCATCCAACCACGGCATGCTGTTTTGAGTACCCCTGGGAGGATGCCTGTTGGAATATGAAGGTACAGCACAATTTGCCAGAGTCCTTGAAGGGCAGGGCCCTCTGCCCCTGTTTCACAGTGTCCGGCAAACAATCACCCATGTTCTGCATGAGCCCTGTAAAATTGTCTGCTACATGATATGAGTTGCAAAAAGCAACTGCCCATCCCCCCGCGTAGCGTGCACACATCAGAGCAGTCAAGGCCACACACCGTCTACCCACCACACACAGGAACACCATAAACATGGACTTGAGTAGTTTCAACGTTTGCGCAGGTAGACATAGGACACATGCCATGTATACTGATGTCAGCCTAAAGTAACACGTATCTATTACCTCCCAATTACAGCTGATCAAGGATATGGAGTCCAGAGTTGGGTAATGACACCATTTGGAAATCCAAGCACTGACCAACAGAAGGCATACAACCATGCCCATTGCCGGACAAGGAACATTATTGAACGCAGCTTCGGAATCCTGAAGTCAAGGTTCCGTTGCCTTGACGTATCAGGTGGAAGGCTACTTTATTCACCAGAAACTGTTTGCAAAATAATACTTACATGTGCGATACTCCACAACATTTGTGTCAAAACTAATGTGCCCTGGGAGGAGGAGGACCAGCAGCCTGGACAGGTGGATGATGATGAACATGTGCAACCCCAAGTGCAAGACATCCACCACACAGCAGCAGGGATACGACGTCGATCACACATAGTGACTCAATTTTTCTCATGATGTAGAAAATTGAAGTCAGTAAAATGTACAATAAAGAACATTACACAATTTCAAGTTGCATCCTCAATTTTGTGTCCATTAACGTTCAAGTTCAAATCATATATATATACATGTGCAGATGTACATCAAACTGCTGCTGCATGGCAGTGGAAGGACCTTGGTTGTGACAAGCTGTGGCACTGCCATAGCACAGGAAAGCAACATCCTATCAAAAACATGTTTCATAGTCGTGTGCAACCTTCTTTTGCATGAATAGATGGCATGCAGTGAATCATGCATACCTGCACCCTGAGTAAGCTATGTGTGTGTGGTGGCCCTGACAAGCATAGCTGCTGAAAGTGGCCACAAATATCACGCATGGAAAAACTTGTGCAAAAGCTCCTTGGGATGCTGATGTCTCACATATGGACATGTGAAAAGTGATGCAGCATTTCCGCCGTGGATAAGAAAAATACATACATGTCTGTGCAGAGTCACAGCTCAAGCAATGACATGCAGGCACTGGCAACAATGTGTGATGTAATGTCAGTCAGCTGCTGTGCAAGTTGGAAGTACCACTCACAGATCAATCGTTATTCACTCCGAATATACACACATATCATTTTACAGAAGGAAACGTTGGTGAGAAGAAGCCACACAAGTCAACATGCAATAAGGCAACATGTCGACACAGGTTACACACATGTACCATATGTGAAACATCCCTTGAACAACAACATGGGGTACAATGACAAGCCCCCTGTGCCACCAGAACATCACTTTGTCTGACGGACTGGTGGTGCATGGGGACCATCCATATGTACAGGGAGCGGGAAACCCACCCTGTGTGACTTCACATCTCCTTCCAAATACATAGGGGCAGATTTACAAGAAAGTGACGCATCTGTAGAGATGCGTCACTTTCCCTGCACCTACTTGCCAAATCCTTGCCTCACCATGGATGCACGGCGAACCACGGCGCAAGGATTGACAGATGCGTCAGAAATTCTGACGCATCTGTTGATGGAAAAATCACGTATTGCTGGAGTCGTGTCGCAAGCACAACGCAACTCCAGCAATGCCCAGGGCCGCCATATGCCTAACATGCTGCATCAATACTAACGCCTGCTTCAAGCAGGCGCAGGGTGTTGACGCAGCATGGATGTAAAAGTGACTCATTGAAATCTTGTAGATTTCACTGGGTCACTTATACGGGGCTTCCTGCGACAGAACGCCCACCCTGTACACATTAAACCTGACGCAGGTGTAATGTGGCGCAGGGCTTCACAACGTGACGCATCTCCCTAGATGCGTCACGTTGTTAATGGGCAGCAACTTTTACGCAGCCGCTGCGTCACAAAAGTGATGCAAGGACGGTGCGAAAGTGACGCAAGGGGCTTGTAATTCTGCCCCAAACACTTTACACACAGCACTTAGCGGAGATTATGAGTGCCATGTACGTTGCGGTGGTAGTTGACACACAACACACATGGAACAAGATACATATCCAGATTGACCAAATGAGTGAAAGCATGGAGATGCAACTGAATACTAAACCACCCTGGAGGTGGCGTAATCATTTGCAAAAAAGGAGACATTCCGTGCAAGATTACGGACTTCCTGTGCATCTCTGTCAATCAACAGGGATGCACCAGAAGTATCGAGCCATCTGCCCACCCGTGCGCAAACACAGATGTGCCGCATGTACAATGTGGTGCACCGTTGCGCATGGATGTGCAGATGCGTGTCGCATCCCCCTGTGCAAATGCGGTGCATTGCTGGAGTTGCGTTGCAAATGAAACGTAGGTCCAGCAAGTATGATCTTGGCCCTATCGCAAACATGCTGCATTAATACTTATACATACTTCAAGAAGGCGCAGGCTTTTGATGCTGCATGGACGTCAAAGTGACTGAGTGTAATATTGTACATGTCACTCAGCCACTTGTCTGAGGCGTTCCTGCACTGGAAGGCCACCCCCCCCCCCGCCCCCTCCCTGCCAGGATCACCAACATCTTGCGCAGGGCACAACAACGTGACACATCTCACTAGATGTGTCACATTGTAAATAGCCAAAAGCATGGCACTGTCTTCGCCCCGCCACTGCATCACAAAAGTGATGTAACGGTGCGCTAAATATGGCGTAATGGGATAGTACTTTTACCACTTTGTATGTACGCTGTGCCTTATCCCGCTCCATATCTGTGCTGCAGTCCACAACACTAATTTCAAGGGGATAATGCATGCACACACAGATAATATCTGGTGACGTACGCATCCATGCACCAGGGTCCAAGGGTCCTGGCCCACTGCATGCCTCAAGTTGTTGCACCAGTGCAGGGTGAAGCATGGATATGCAACATATTACTGTGAATACGTGGCACACCTGCGCATTCAGGAGTGCAAAATGCAAATGCTGCTACGATGCTACACTTCCTGGTAGTTCTGCCCTCACACATACACATCTATACAGTGGCAAATCATGATTGAGTCACTAACACAATATAAGAGTGTTGCATCTCAATGTAAAGTGTCGCAAGTAGCAAAGCGTGGATAATTTTTACATTCTGCAGCAATAACAACATGAAAAGTGACGCTTTTACACGTAAAGTATCGCATCTACAGGAAAGTCTCGCAAATGCACACAAACCAGTAGCATCCCAATAATGCGCGACGCACTGTGACTTATGTCACGCTTCGTAATTATTAATTCATGATGCAACACGCAAAACAAATAAGCGTCACGCATGCATACCTGAGCCTAACTGCAATAAGTGACAATCTACGCATCAACGGAAGCGTGACGCAAAACTTCAAAACGTGTCGCATCGAAGCAGGAAATGATGCAATGATTCCAGAACCTCCCAAACCAGGAAGTGCACAGTTACTTTCACTTTCCCTTACTTGCTTTCGGTGTGTGCTTGCTGGTGGAGTTGTTTGGAGTCTGTGGTGTCCTGATTTGCCTTTCAAAGTGTCTTTTGTCTGTCCCCTGTGTCTTTTGAGGTGTGTTTTTATGTCTTTAGTGATTTGTGAGTCTTGTGTGTGTCTGTAACATTAGTATTGTGGGGTGTTTGTCGATTGGGGTAGTTAGTTTTAAGGCTTCATATAGTGGTGTGTTATTTTATTGTACATATTAGGTCAATCTTAAATAAGTTTCCTTTGTCGATTTTATTAAGTTTCCTTTACGTCATCATAAATCATGTCGGGAAGGTCTCGAAATTTGACCGATCGACAGTTTGGCGGGATGATATGGCTAATATTCCACTACCTGCCCCGGATGATCAGCATGGGGGGCAGGGTCAGTCAGGGGTATGACACAGCAGGGCGCAAGCGCCGGTGGACCACTGTGCAGCAACATCTGGGGCGTCTATTCCAGATCCAGCGGACAACCCACCAGATAAAGCACCGCTGGCAGGACGTCATCAGCAGGGAGGCTGACCTGCTCGATCATCTTGGCCTGGAAGTTGGTGGTCCAGTTGGTAAGTCAATGTTTCTTGTCACTCATATATTCTCTTCAGAGGTGCTAATCTATGCCATATCTCCCTCTGCACAAATCGTATGACCAATCAATTGGCGTTGCAATGGTCTGTTTGGATTTACATATGAGCGCATGCAATACAAAAGACTGTTCTGTGGCCACAGACACATATGTTGGAAACCATGGGGCAGATTTATGAGGGACTTGTGCCCCTTTGATGCCGCCGTAGCGTCACTTTTGTGACGCAGCGGTGGTGTAAACCCTGCGCCAGTTTGCGCCCTATTCACATCGTGACGCATCAATGGAGATGTGTCACGCTGTAAAGCTCTGCGCTACATTAAACCTGCGTCAGGTTTAATGTATGCAGGGTGGGTGTAACGGCGGAAATAACCCTCGGAAAAGTGACTCAGTCAAATCTATAATATGTGACTGACTCACTTTTCCGACAATGAGGCATCAAAACCCTGCACCTGCTTGAAGCAGGCGTAAGGCTTGACAGACCATGTTAGGGATGGGCAGGTTGGAACAGTGCTGGAGTTGCGTTGCGCTTGCAACACAACTTAAGCACTGCGGCAACCTTACGCCATCGAATGCGTCACGCATCTGTTTATTCCTGCGCCATGATGCGCCGCATTGCAAATGCTGCGCATCATGGGTGGCGCAAGGGTAAACTTGTGTGACCCATCTCTCCTGGCGCATCCTTGCTGATTTGCAGGGATGCGCCAGGAAACCTCAATCGGCCCCAATATATATGATGTTGACATAGAAATTTTCTCTATTCACACAGACACATGCACCAGTTAAATAAATTGATTTTTCATAGTCATGCTGTGAACAAGGGGGAGGATGATTTGGATACAAAGGGGCAGATTCATGACGTCTGGCGCATCTCTGCTAATCAGCAGAGATGCGCCAGAGGAGTTGCCACGCATCTGCCCACTCGTGCACCACCATTGATGCGCCGCATTCATGATGCGGCGCACCGTGGCACTCGGATGGGCAGATGCGTGACGCATCTGCCGTCGTATGGATGGTGCATTGCTGGAGTTGCTTTGCAACCGCGACGCAGCTCCAGCAAGGCTCTGGGTGCCCCTATCCCTAAAATGCTGCGTCAATCCTTACGCCTGCTTCAAGCAGGCGCTGGGATGTGACGCAGCATGGCTGGAAAAGTGACTGAGTGAAATCTTGTCGATTTCACTCAGCCACTTTTAGGAGGCGTTCCTGCGCCGGAACGCCCACACCTGCCCTGGAACGCCTACATGTGGCGCAGGGCTTTACAACGTGACGCATCTCCCAGATGCGTCACGTTGTAAATACCCCGCACGATGGCACAGGATTTGCGCCGCTGCTGCGTCACAAAAGTGACGCAACGGCGGCGTAAATGAGGCGCAAGTCAAACATAAATCTGCCCCATGATGTGTAATCACGGTGCCAAGCCCTGTGTTGGTACACAAACTGCCACCATGTGCAGGTGCAGGCAAAGTTGCTAACATGTACATGGCTGCCTGCGTCGTGGGGCAGTAGTGTCTGTTCATGAAGGGACACCTTCATGCACCCTGTAGGAAACCGGGGTCTCCAGTCCCTAAGGGCGGTAACGTGACACGAGCGGCTGGGCACCCAAAGGCCTGTGTGTAAAGCAACCATACAACACGCACCTCGCATGGAATGGGGAACACACACAATAAGGTACGCCACACTGTAAAGGTTCATGCAAATAATTCAAGTTTATCCAAGTAGTTCGAGATAAATGCAGTTCATGTGATATAAATGCAATTCATGAGATGTAAATGCAGTTCATGCGATATAAATGCAATTCATGAGATGTACATGCAGTTCCTCAGATATCAATGCAAGCTTCACTTAGATTAGCAGTGGATTCACCCGCCCCATATTCACCAGCACGTCATGCACCAGTAGGTTTCTAAAGGCTCTAGGCCACCCTAGTGTATCTCACTTCTCAGGGTAGGGTTTGGGGACTGTAGCGCCACTCCTAGGGCGTGCAGGGACCCAGGGCAGAACTCGTGGGCACACCGCTACTTTGGTTATCTGTAGCACCTCAGTGGCGATTCCCGCGCTTTACGCGCTGAGCGGTGAATACCTCAGAACAGCGCCTATTTCCACAGAGTGCTACTCGTGATTAACTGGCAATGACTACTTCAGAACGGGGCATCTAGACCAGAGCGCTGCTCGTAGTTGCCAACAGGGAACACTTTGGAACGGAGCATTTAACACAGAGCGCTGCTCGTAATCAATAGCCATGCATTTGTCATAACGGAGCATTTGAAACTGAGCCCTATCGTCATCATTCACAAGGAATACTTCAGACTGGAGCATTTCAAACCGAGCGCCATTCGGAATCATTAGCAAGGAATACTTCAGAACGGAACATGAATAACAGAGTGCAACTCGTAAGCAATGACATTCAGCACTTCAGAAGGGAACATGAAGAGCATAGTGCTACTCGTAATCAGTAACAGTGAATCTCTACACACGGAGCTAGTAGCAGGGAGCGCACCGGACTTGCGGAGCGAGTCTCTCGGGCTCCGGTGCAGTTTGTAGGGCACCACGCTTCAGTGCAGTCACGGGGGGCACAAGGAAAGGATCCCTTGGCGGGGTCTCTCAGTCGTGGTGACCAGGGGGACTCCCAAGGAGAGGAAACCCTGGCTCAGGGTGTGGTGCGGCTCCCAAACATCAGGGGGCGCACCGGCGTCAATCACAGCATCCGGGCTTACCTTGCTCTTGACATCGGATGGCGTCCGCTCCATTGGCGATGTGGGAACTGGTCCTCGGCCTGGCGCACCTTCTTGCACAGCTGCGACGGCAGCAACGGGTCCCCGGGCTTCTCCACGGGCCTCGTGACACTGAAGGGCACTTCTTCCGGCCTTCCGCCCGCTGCGGTGAGCGCGCTTGCTTCCAAGCCACAGGGGGGGGGCTGAAATTAAGGAGGGGAGCTCCGCGCTCAGCGGAGCACACTGCCGAGGGACCCAGGCCAGGTCAGGGAGCGCAGGGGTCACAGTGCTAGTACCTGGTCGATCCCCGGTGGTTCTTCAATCTGCTTTGCATAGGGTTTCGGGGGTCAGTCAGGACACGCAGTCTCAGCATTCAGTTACTGTTCTCAGGTGTTAGATGAAGTCTTGTTGGCGCAGATGGCTCTGGCGCCCTTAAGGGGGTTCTGTTACAGGGGGGTAGGGATGGAGTTAACGACTAGGTCCTTCCTAGTCAGGCTGGGCAGAGGTTCTTTTGGTCCTACTACTGCTGTGCAAGATCAGAGGGTTTCACAGTGTCCCTCACTCACTTAAGAGGCAGCACCTAAATCCTGTCACTCTCAGAGGCATAAGTCCCTGGCTAGGCCCAACCGCCTACACTCCTGCGTGGATTCTCCAGCTCTGCTGTACCCCACTGGCCAACTCACCACAAAAAGTACCCTTCCTCACTTAAGTAGCCCTAGGTCAGGTGACCTCTAGCCAAGGCGGCCAAAGTAAAACGCCACCTCCCTCCTAGAAGGTTCCAGCACATTCCAGGAGCTTCCCCATTCTACCCATGGGACAAAAGGCGGGCTGGTGTCGCAACTTTGTTGTGGGGTCCCAGCCAGCTCCTGGCAGCTAGGGTGCTACTATGAAAGACCACTCTGCAGTAGCAGGGGTCTGTGGCAGCCATCTTGGGAGAAGGGAGCACCTGCACCTTAACACTGATTGGCAATGAAAAGCGCCCGGAGACCTAGTCCAACACAAAAATGATGGTGGACAAAAATTAGGCACGATCACAAATAGAAGGGGGGACCACCCTAGGGCTGACAGGTCCAACACACCCCAAGGTCACAAATGTCATGATTCTCTCCTCCAATGTTTGTAATCAAATGCAGCATGCATTGAGCAATGATAAATGAAATGATTAAATAGTCCCTTTTTCGAGACACAGTAGGCCAGCCTTAGGGTGGAGTGCCATCCTGATGGTTTCCCAGTTAATTGCCACTCTGTAAGTCTGGTCATGCATCAGTGGCTATGGGTGTTGTGTGTGAACATCCACATCTAACAACATGCAACATAGCAAGCCTTTTAAAAAATGAGTGCAAATTTTGCATATTCACAAGTGCATGGTAAAACACGCTTGCTGGATTTGCAGTTCATTGTCAATGTTAAGCATGAATCAGCACCACCAGGATGTAGAATATAGTGAAGTACTGTTGGAACAAGGAATATTTAAAATGTCAATGTTGTATTCCATTGCTTGGAATTTCAAACAGTGTGGTGCAGACAAAGGTCTGGGGTTGCATCATTCCTGCACTATCTTGTATTTCAGTCCATACCCTGTGCATATGTCACGATATACATGACTCTGGTTGCGTATGTAAGCATGCGGCATCAATAGATGAATCAAGCTGGCATCATCATCAGGATTAGCCTACTCACATGTGAGGGTCGCAATCCAGCTGCAGTTGCAGAGTCTGTTACATACATTTGAAAAGGAGAGGTGCACGGTGTGGTCTGCGCAGGATGTTTGTTGTCAGCTCATTGCATGTGGGTTGTAAGCATGCGCTAGTCCACTTAAGGTGCATAAGCTCACTATTACACACCCAGCTTCATTGTAAACGCTGAATGCTGGAGTGACGTGTGTGCCAGATTGGTAGGAGAGGTTGGTGACAGGGGTACATTTGTGATCATCAAAGGATGAGTATCATGGTAGATGCGCTGTCTGTGGTGCTCAATGTTGTCAAAGATGAGATGGAGGGGTAGCAGGTTTTGCATGAAGATATATGTTTACATTGACCTGTGTCTGAAAATGTCAATGATCCTGGAGGCACATGACATCTGTGTGGAAATATGAGCAGCGCTTGTTGTAGTGATCCTGTGAGGGGGACATGTCCGCATGCACAATGCTAGCTCTGCCAATGTAACTCGTGAAGTGGATTCTTAGTGTAGCATTTCTGGAGTTGCTGAGGATTGATTGGGTGAGTCATTTGCCCTTGTAAAATCTTGATGTGTGTGTGGATTGTTGAGATGGTGTCCTTGCTTTGGATCCTTATCAAGGGGATTTATGGTGTCTTAGCGTCCCCGTCCTTCATCGTTGCAAAATGGTGTCTGCATGTGTCTCACTAATGTGGTCTGTATGCGATCCGTGTTGACTTCCTGTGCTGCTGTGTGTCTGTGTTGGAGACTGTAGCAAAATCATCTAGACATTACGATAACCATCTGTGTGGTCCATTGAGAACCAAGCTTGTGTAGTGCAAGGTGTTGTTGGCATTTTGGTTTGTGGCTCATTAGAGTTGTTACTTGTCAAGAATCTGTAATTTCTGTGTGGGGTGCTAATTGTTTCATATGGATGCAGCTGTATGGTTGACAGGAGGTGTACGTCAGAACGGTCAGGCCATGGGGGTATGAGGTCTTGGTGTGGTGGATGTGTTGATGTTGCCACCGTCCTTGTGGCTGTGCCTTGTGGCCAGTTGCTACTGTGTGATGTCTACAAGCTTGTCAATGCATTTTGCTAACCTGTTGGCACGTCTGTAGTCAAGATGTGAGTTGAGCTATGTCACAAGTCTGTGGAACATGTATGCGAATGCATGTTGGGCAATGATGTATGTGATGTGGGTTGTGTACACACCTCAGGGGCATGTAGGTATTTGGACGAGGTTCCCACAGGGGTGTTGTCCTTGTTCTGACCTGGATCTGTGCACTTAGTCGTTTGATGTTGAGCATGCAATGGCTTGTGCTTCACTTTGTGATGTAGATGTACCTATTGAGTGCAATGGCATGTGCACACACCAGACAGTTGTTGTAGACTAATCATGAAATGGGATGATTGATTGGTGAGTCATCTGCTAACTTGGGATGGAAAGGTAGCGTTTACCATGATTCCTGTGAGTAACGCTCCATCTGTTGCTAGTCTTTTTGCGGATGATACAGATCTCCATGGCTAGTCTTCAAAGGGTGGATACTTTGATAGCGATGCATGTCATGATCCAGAGTTGGTGTAGTTTTGTGTGTACGTAGTGTGCGTGTACTTGGTGGTGTACGCCAGGGTGCATTGTAGTCTGGATTAATGTCCATGGGTGTTGCTGGCTGTGTAATTTGCGTAGCGTGTAGATTTGCCACTGGTACAGTCCATACAAAGTGATCCAAGTTTGAGCTGATGGATTGTGTATATGCATGTCCAATGATTGAGTTTGGGCTTGTTGCTGGGTAAAGATGGCTTTGGATGATGGTCCGAGACTGTGCATCTGCAGTGTGTACATGCATCAAACTACATGTTCGCTTGAATGTATCATGGATGTACACCTTGATTGCTGTATACATCAGGGTGGATGCACTTCAGGTGAATCAGCATCCCGAACGGAGTGTAAAGCAGGCAGCCAAATGTAACCCTAGTCATGTGTGAGCCACTATGCAACAGTCATCTGCAAGATCGTATCAGTGTGCAATCAGTGAACATGATAGAGCTTTACATGCTGTGGGAATGTTAAGAGTCGAAGAAGCATTGTCAGTGTCTGTGGCTAATAAATGCTTACACATGTGCATGTGCATAAACACGTTTTTAAAACAGCAATCCTTACAGCAGTCAGCAACAGTGTCTGCATAAGGGCATGTGTGTTGAATCTGTTGATGCATGTGCGAAATCACAGGGATGGCACACATGTGTGTTCCACACTCAGTGAACATTGATGTGGAAGCAATCCAGTGTTTCCACTGTCCATGTGTGTTAGGAAAAATATGGCTGCACTCAATGTAAAAGGAGTGACACGTCCTGTTATTTCCATGCATGTGTCACGCTAAATAATGTTTTGGTCTAAATTTGCATGTACATATGATGTGATTCCATACCAATTTGTACTTCTGTTACTCTTCTTGTAGGTGGCCCACGGCCATATACACAGGGGGAGGTCGACAGCTTTGAAGACCCAAATGCCACCAGTGAGTATCCATGTTCATATAATTTGATGTGTATCAAGTGCGAGGATGGAAGCAAAACTGTGTATGAGTGCAACTATGGTACATTCACAACTTCCTGCTGCAGTCAGAACTTATCTTTTGCATCCAAATTCCAAACAACATGATGTAACATGTTGTGACCGTTGTACTACGTGTGGACATGTGTGGACAGATCAGAAGCCACAACACTGTCCGACACTCCTTGCCACTATCCACAAGGCAAAATGGAGTGGCCATTGCCACTGGGACTGGAGTAGCCGAAGCCAAGTTGATAAAACAGCATCTGAAACCTGCCAGATGGAGAGGAGTGCATGCTGGGCACAGTGCTCACTACATGTTGGGGATGTAGCATTCACCAATTGTTGTACAGGGCGTGATTTTAGGGTTGCAGTGGGGGTGCAAGGTCAGAGTCAGCTGGTCTATGGATGTACATGGCTTGACATGCCTCTCAATATTGATTCAATGTGGTGACACAGAGAACAACCAGCCAATAAGTGGCCATGCTCAGTGTCCATGCTTGTCACATGGCTCTTCACATCAGTGCACTGATTGCCCTAGAGCATGAAAGGTGACTAGGACTCAGACCTGCACAGAAAATGAATGCGCCTACATGTTAAAAATATTTTTTATTACAAAAATTAGCAAGGCCAGATAGACAACAGATTATGTTCAGTATGCATGCAAGGTCGTGCTGTACGATTGTTACCATGAACAAGCCAAGCTGATCCACATTTCATATTTCATGTGAGAAAAGAGATCACTGTGACACCCAATGCAAATTTGTGAGGCTGTGTCCCTTCATCAGGGGTATACTGTGTTGAGAAAAGAATAACGAATAAAAAGGTAGCACACCTGTGATCAGATATGTAGATGAACACTAGTATGGAATGTGAATACACCGTGCTCCCCTCACCACTGGTGAATGTAACAAATGAAATAGAAAAAAACCCATGACTATCACGAGGATTACAATCTACATTCCAATAGTTCCAAGCACTATGGAAATGGACATGACGCTATGGAAGCAAGCTGTAGCACACCAGAACTTCTGAGTGATCAAAATGAGTTGCACAAGAACAATAACAAGAGTGTGACAATTTATGTAGATGATATAATGGATGTCTCATGAAGCCTGAAGACAGTCAATGATGAATTTAGTTGAAGTTTAATTTTGGGCACCATTGATGTGTGGCAATTTTGACATACATACCACATGGCAATGGAGTTGAAGCATGGAATGGTCTTACAATTTGAATTGCACATTTGAATGCATCTAAATGTTGAATTCCACGACAATTTAAAATCTGTGTACACAATAGCAATTGTAACTGGAATGAGAATCTGTACATACAGTTAAACACAACTTCCATGGGTTTCCTGGGTGCACCATCTTATGCTAACACATACATGGACAAATGTCCAAAGTTCATATTCTTGAACACACTACGTGGCAAGAAGTTTTGCTATGTTCACCTCGATTCTTTGATATCATCTCCTTCCTTTCAACATTTGCGACGCCAGCCATGATTCTGAAAATACGCACACGTAACCAAATAGGTCCAAGGATACAATTCACACATCCTATCATCAGGTTGCACTCCTAGTCAACCTTCACGGTCTCGGCCACTCCATACTTACTACATATATGGCCTGCTGGTACATTAGCAACAGTGCACGCGTACCGCAAATCAATGATTCATGTGTCATATAAGTGTGCGCTCATCCCAAAAAATGACATTTGATCCTTCACGTCCGTGAACAATTTGGAGAAGTTCAAGTATATTGTAGTGACAGTTTAATGTCATCCTTGCATTAATTAGCCAATGTATCATGCTATGGAAACATTGTCAGTGCAATTACCATCAACATCCCTAGCCCCAAAACATTTGTATATGGATGAGCCATAGGAATGGCAGTCAGACTTATTAATCAATCAATCAATCATTACTTTTGTGAATTGCTCTACTCACACGTGAGGGTCTCTATGCGCGGGGGGAGGTGTGCTGCTATTGTTCGAACAGCCTGTTCCTGAGTGCCCTCATGAAGGCAAGGAGGACCAGGCTCAGCTGTAGGAGGGTGTTCCAGGTCTTTGCGGCATGTTGGCAGTACAAACTCCTGCCGCTGGTAGGTCTTTGGATGTGGGGGACAGTGGCAAGGGCAAGGTCACTGAAAGGGCACTGGCAATTCTGGTAGTAGACGGTGATTATCCTGTTGAGGTATGTTTGACCGGTGTGGGGGAGTGCTCTGTGTGCATGGGTGAGAAGCTTGCAGGCGATCCTCTTGTTGACGGTGAGCCAATGCAGGGATCCCAGATGGGGTGTGATGTGGCTGTGGCAAGAGAAGTTGTGCACAAGGTGTGCAGAAGCGTTCTGTATGTGTTGCGGACGTTTACGGAGTTTGGCAGTGGCTCCCACATTGTCTGCATGTCAATGGTGCAGCCTGATGCAGACGAGGCCAAGGGTGAAGCTTCTACTGGTTGCAGTGGGGATCCACTTGTACATCTTGCTAAGCATGCGGAAGGTGTTGTAGCTGGCGGATGAGACGACGTTGCCTGCCTGGTCATGGTGAGTGTTGATTTGAGGTTGACCCCCAGGTTGCTTGCATGGTTGGTGTCTGCCGGTGCTGCTCTCAGTGTAGTTGTCCACCAGGAGTTGTCCCTGGCTGAGGGGGTGGATCCAAAGAAGAGGACCCCCGTCTTGGGTGAGTTTGGCTTCAGTCATTTGTTCGTCATCCACTCGTCAACGGCAGTCATTCCTTTGTGGATGTTGGTTTTGGTGTTGAGGTTGTCCTTGGTGAGGGAAAGGATCAGCGGTGTGTCGTCAGCGTAGGAGATGATGTGGAGGTGGTGCAGTTGTGCAACGTGTGCAAGCGTGCCCATGGAGATGATGAACAATGTTGTACAGAGGGATGATCTTTGTGTCCTGCCGCTGATGATCTTTGAGGCTTAGGAGCAGAATGAGGGTAGGCGGAGGCTCTGGCTGCTGCCAGAGAGGAAGGAGGTGGTCCACTCCAGAGCCTTGCTTTGGATTCCTGCGTGTTTGAGGCCTGTGCGTAGGGTGCGTTGACAGACATTGTTGAAGGCGGCTGAGAGGTCATGGCGGATGTGTGGCGCCCTTTCATCATTGTACATCAGGGGCCAGATGCCATTGGTGTCGGCAATGAGGCCATTGTCAATACTGGGATTCCTGCAGATGTCGGAGTGTGACAGGTCCAGGATGGTGTACTCCTCGAGGTAGCCGGTCAGTTGTTTGTTTGCAATCTTGTGCATGCCCTTTAGCAGGAATGGGAGCAGGGAAATTGTCTGGAAGTTCTTGAGGCCTCTTGCATCCACCTTGGATTCCTGGAGTGAGGCGTTGATCTCGGCGTGCATCAAAATTTGCTGGGAAGCTCGCACTCTCGAAGGAGATGTTGATGGCCTTGAGGAGATGGGTTGCGATGGTGGGGCTAGCTTTGCTGCACATGTGGTGCGCAAATGTGTCAGATGGTGAGATGGAGTGGATGGTGTACCTCATTTTGATGTTGTCCTTCACATTGCTCCAGGTGAGCAGGGGGGTCAGTGTGGATGGTGGCCGGGGTGTCTGAGGTGTTGGTGCCTGTCAAGGTGTACGGGTTGTGGTAGCTGTTGTGGATGTCTGCAATATTGCAATGGAAGAGTGTGGCAAGGGTGTATCACAGGTCTTGCAGTTGTGGGATGTCATTGGTCTTGGAAACAGGGTTGGAGGGTACCTTAATGATGTTGAATATCTCATTGTTATTGGGGGCGCTGTTGTCTATGCAGTCCTTGGTGGTGGCCCTTGTAGCAGTTCAGATGAGGTGATGGTGTCTGAGGATGCCGTTCTTGTGGGCCACATACTGTCTGGTGTCTGTTTGGGGTGCAATGTTTTATGTACTTTCTGGCATGTGTGTATGGAGGGCCGTATGTCCACAGTGAACCAGGCAGCCTTCTTGTCAATGTGTCTGTTGGAGGGTTCTGTGATCGGGGTGACAGTGTTGTGGCAGTCATTGTTCAATTGCCTGCAATTGCATGTGGCGCAGTCAGTGTAGTTTGGGTTGGCGTGTGGGCTCTGGGCAAGGGTGTTGTCAAGCTGTTCATTGTTGTCTTTGATCTGGCTGCTGCATGTGATGTGTTGAATGTGTTGGGGTGTGGTGATTTGTCTTGAAGGTGTAGTGGATGCACCAATGGCCAGTCCAGTTTGGTGGTGTGGCTGAAAGGGACATGGGAGGTAGCCGAGGATCTTGGTCAAGCGTGCGTCTGGCGGAGTGGGTGTGCGTTTTGACGAGCTGACTGAGTCCGAGGTTGACTACCAGGGTGGAGGAGTTGTTGTGTTTGTGGTTCTTGAGGTGGAGGTTCAGGTGTACCAGGAGGATGTAGTCATGCGTGCAGAACCAATTGGCAATGGTGTCACAGAATTGAGGCCAGGGTCCAGGGGTTCTGTAGACGAGGGTTCCTCTGAGAATGGGGTTGTGGTATGTGTGGCTCTTCAAGTGCATGAGTTTGGCGGTGCTGAGGGTGTGGTCATTGATGTGTGAGGCCCAGAGGGTTTTGTGGTTGACCATGACAATGCCAAGTCCACCTCCTACTCCGTTGTTGCGGTCCCTGCCAGTGTTCTTGTAGCCGTCCAGAATGGCTATGGCAACGTCGGGCATGGAGGAGGCCTTCAGACATGTCTCCCCCAGGAAGGCAACATCCGTGGAAGATGTATGGATTGTGTCCACGAGTTGGATGGGGTGTTTGCGTACTGTGTATAGCATATGCTGTATTTGAATGCGTTTCGCCTTGTGCTGGGTCAATGAAAAGGTCAATTTGTAATGTATGGAAAATTCCTGTGGATATGCCTTGCAAGCTGCACATCAATATGTCTGTGAGTCATGTAGTTGGCATTCAATCTGTCGGTCATCACATTTCTCATGTGGTTCCATTGTGCTCGTGGACCCACCCACCTTGGATAGGTATGCAATATTCCTACAACGGAGTATAGATGACACTATGTACCATATGCACAGAATAAGAGCAAAGCTATGTGTCAAGTATGCATGTCTTCCATAATGTAGTGAAAATGCTTATTCAATCCAATCAGTTTCCAGGATGATGTCAATATATGTGTACCAAAGCGGGTGTAGTGTCCATGCATTGACTTTTCCTACGTGTAACACAACAGATGGGAGCCCATGCGTGGTTCGTCCTCATGGAATTCCACACGGAATATTTCAAGCCTAGGGTGGCTTTTAGAAATTTGTAGTCCACAGCCATTTGTTTTTGGGACAGGAATCAGCCTCCTATTTGATTATTTTGCTGACAGCCTCATCTCATGTCTAGACGTATCACAGACCCACTTTCACAATTAATGTTGGTACAGGACTTACAATGTGTGTCCCACAGATGATTGGATGTGTATGGCACAATCAATGAGATGGCCGATGGCCAGGATGACCCGGCCCAGCATGGTTGCATTAGCAGTTAATGCATGGACTGCAGGTGAGCATTTCTGCAGTCCACACACTTCAACAGCTAGTCATGTGTCCTTCTGATGTGACCCTTGGAAATGTAGTACTTGATTGTCCCTTTTTTCCCATGGAACAGATAAGGGATGATGTTGACATTGCTGTGACGTGCTTTAGTGCACAGGGTAGGTGACACTACGAACGTATTTCAACACACAAGTGTGGCACATCCTGTCTGATAGTGTTGTATTCACATTCATGACAACATAAGACTTATGTCATGATGCTGTGACGCATCCTTGATCCTTTGTCATGATGACTGAGTTGCTGCAAGATATGGTAGATTTGTTACTGTGTTTTGGAGATTGGACAATAACCACAAAAACCATGGGCTACATGTAAGTGCTTGTAGCATGTATGCTGTGAACGCCAAGCTGACGTTATTTGCACCCTGCTAGTACTACATGGCATGCTGCATGCCATCCAATTTTAGTATTGTTATGAATTATGAGTCTCCTTGGTGTGTAGACAGCAAGCACATCTCTGTGTTCCAATATGCAATTGCCACTTCAGTGCATTCCTCTGTTGGAGTGTGAAATGAACGGGCTAGTGGTAAATATGCAAGGGAAGGAGTTCTTCTTCCATGACAAACTGTGACACTGTCAGAACCTAGCGTCCATTGCAGATTCATGTCCACATGACTCCATGACTGATACAAGGCGAGCCAGATGTCATTTTTGTGGGGAAATGATCACATGTCGTGATGCCTGTTGACTGGTTCTTACATTCATATGGCTCATCATTAATTAGTTACTATGTCAAGTGTGCCAAGGATTACCATGCAACCATGACATTCAGTTGACTGCACAGTATGTGCCGAGCTAAATCAGTACTTATGTATTGGTGTGTGTGGGCAACAAATGGAAAAGATGATTTGCCCAAATGTGTTTTACATTACACCTGACAGCATGCATTTCCTATGATTTCATGTCCGGCATGTTCTGGTGAACTGACACATGTCCACCTTTTCATACAGATAACATGAATGCAGAGGATGAGCGGGCTTTCCGCATAAGGAAGGCCCGATATCTACACATCCTCTCCGTGGCAAAGGGCTTCCGCTGGACCTCCCGCCAGTATGAGAAGCAGCGGGCTACCGACACGTGGACCACCGACCCCGCCTCAAGGGATGGCATGCAGCCACAACAGCATCCTCCCCCTCCCGTGGCCCCATCGACCTCATCAGCCGCTGTTGTCCCCAGTGGAGCAGCCTCTGGATCGTCTGCTCCACAGGCCATACCGGAGCAGGCAATGGACACCCTGATGTCCAGACTTGATTCCATGGACAGGAAAATCGAGAAGTTGGAGGAGAAATTGGACACGGTCCACCAGAGACTGGAATATTTGATTAGCCAAATCTAGGGGCTAACAGAAATATGGTTTACAGTTATTGTGTTTGTTAATATTATTATTTTGTAAGTATCATTTTGTTAGTGATTGTAGATTTTGTAGTATATGTAGCCATAGTTAGTTGAGATAGGTTTTTAGATGTAGATGTAGTTTTAAGGTTTTTATCATAGGGGTTTTTTAAATACTTTTAGGGGTGGGGGGTAATGTTATGTGTGTTAATGTTTATGGAAAAAAAAAAAAAAATTGAAAAAAAAATATATATTTGTTTTAGTATGGTGTTATAGTTAGTAAATGTGTAGTTTAAGTATGTGTATGTCTATTGTGCATTGATGTCTTAAGGGGGGGTGGGGGGATGATGTCTACTTGTCTGCGTGATCATAGTTTAGCTTAGGTTAATAGAGTTAAGTTCGTTAGTGTAAGATTAGTTAGTTTAGATAGGTTTTGCTTTTTAGATTAGTTGTTTAGATAAGTTAGTGTGTTATGTAATGTAAATCTTGATCACCATTCTTATTTTATAAACCTTTCTTAACATACATTGGACTATATTCTATGTCATTCCGCATTTCATATGTGGTATGTGTGAGTTGGTGGGCACATGGACTGTGACCACCGGTTCCTGTTTGAGTGCATCATATTAGTACATTCAGGTCGGTTTGTGCTACATGTCTGACTAGATGTACATGTTCATGGGACACCTGTGCTTTGCTTTTGTTGGTAGCCAATATTGGTCTGACACATACATACGTTTTGGATTCTAATCATGAGTTTTCTGCCAACCTCTGCATGAAAATTTAGCAATATTCTGTCTCTGCTGGGTACCATGTTGACATATGTATGTGAAATACAGCTTTTATCTTACACAGATGTACTGACTGTACTCACCACACATCTGATCCCTCCGTGTTGTAATAGCTACACCATGTTCATGTGCAAGTGGTCATTGTGTTACAAGTGGCTAGCTCATATGACTGTACAACACACTGTCTGTATACAGACGTATTTACGACTTATGGATGTTGTATGAAGTAACGTGGTAAAAATTTCTGGCCATTTAGTTGGGGCAGGACAACAATATTGTTAGACACAACGTCATCAATGGTGATGTGCTGTCTCGAAATCATTGTTTGCAGCCAGGAAGTGTGTTTTTGTGACACACTGGCAGGGCTTTTCTCAGCCCCATTTTGACAGAGATTCAACCATCCACTGTGTGGAGACTTGCTTAAGTTTTGTACTGTGTAGACGTCTCATGTTGCACACACCTTCCCCAGCAAAGGTCCCTCCCCGCACTTGTAGGAAACACAACAGGTGGCCGGTGACAGTAGGAGTCCCGGATGTAAGTGAAGAGGTGAATCTTGAAAACCTCACAACAGCCCAGAGTATACTCCATGATGTTAATGTGTGTAGTGAATAAGTTCAAGACTTGAGCTGCTATTGTGAAGGAGTTGCACACTAAAGCTCACACCCTCCTTACCCATGCGACAACCACTAGCTGTTGACCTTTTGCTCTGATTTTGCAAGTGGTGGTGTATTGTGACAGCATGTGGGGCAAGATGCCAGGAGGGGATGATTTGAATATGTTATACGCAAATCTGAGAGCCTTGTACTCACTACTCTGGCTGACGCAAGCCAATGATGGCAAGAACTGGGGCTGACATTGGAGCTGGTTCTATAGGGATCTATTTGAGTCCTGGCAGCTGTGTTTGTGACCCTGGCCAGTCTCACAATCTCAGAATTGTTGGTCCCCAGCTACAGAAAGGTGCAGTAATATGTTTTGTTGGAAAATAGATTCATGGACAATAACCTGAGTGATGTATGGCTTGACAACAATGACTACCAACAGCAGTCTGAACCCCCTTAATATACCAAGGCACATTCCTGCCACTTTGTTAGTCTAAGCCTGGAGGATGCCAGCAGAGTCTCCACTGACACACATGTCTTTCAGCACCTGCTTATGTGTGAGTGCACACACAAATTTAGAAGGCCACCAGCATTCACTCCACAGCTTATGATCTTTCATCACCAGCAACACCTCTGACTTGCTGGCATGGAGCTAGAGGCACTTTGCAGTCATCCACCCTGCAACATCTGCTGATTTAATCACAAAATTGGGTACATCCGGCACACAGTTATTGCAAAGTGTAACTTGCAAGTGCATATCATCGGCATGTGCCACTACTGTGAACTCTCACCACATGGACAGCGCAGGTGACAGTTGGAGAACTGCATCAAGATGTGTTGGGGTCAGAGCTGACCCCTGTGGCACACCCTCTTCATTAGTGTGAGGCATGGAGATGATAGGGGGATTCTTAACATGGAAGCTCCTCTCCAAAGGTGAACCAGTCCATTGCAATGGCCACTTTGTCTGCCTACTCGAACCTTAGCAGTGAGATCTGTTTGGACACCCTGTCGAAACCAGCACAAAGATCACATGGGACCAGGGTCAAAATACGTACCTCATCCAATCCTGCAGTTTACTATCCATACTTTTGTAGATAAGCTGTATTTGTGAAAGTTGTGTACCATGTGGGTTACTGTTGGTGTTCACAACTCTAAACAGTGTAAGGAGACAGCATTCAAGCGTTCCAAGGATTCCTATTCCTGCTAATGCATCCGCATGCTATGCCTCACCAGGTGTGGCAGTTAGTGGCACATTGATGACCATGCTTTGACAGAATCCAAGTTTTTGTGATGTTGAATTTTTGCTGCAGTGTACAGCATGCAGTCATTTCAGATGTAAGCCTTCAGGGATAATTTGTGTGTGTAGAGGTGTACATTCGTGCCCAAAATATTCACCCACCATGACGCAGGCATGCTGCTAGGGTGCATACACCGGAACATGGCAGAGGGCTCAGCACCAGCACAGGGGAGAGCACAGGTATGCAGATGGTACTTTGACTATGTGTGGGGTTTCTGTGTTAGGGAGGGGACTGTGGTGATGCGGTGCAGCACATTGATGAGTGACATTCAATAATTGCTACATGTGACAGCATGTCTTTTCCCATCTAATTACTCATGCTTACAAACCTTTAGCTTGTACTTATGCACTATTCCACGTGTGTCTGGATTAGCAATCATACATTAAACACACTGGTAATGTTGAGTGGTACCAACCGGACACAAGGGCCCATTGTCCTTGACAATCAAGTGTGGAAACAACAGTAGTTGACATGTTTGAGGGTGTTGTGAACAAGATATCTTATTTTTGAAGTTGGTTTTATTTTCATACATTGTTATAGTCACAATGTTTCTTAATTCATATTTTGTAATACAAAAACATGTAGTATGACACAGTTGTTATATTTTTCTGGAGACTCTTGTGTGGCAGACATTGTTCTCATAGCAGTGAATGGTTGGTGGTTGTCATCCGACAACTGTGAGTTACAGTAATTTATTGGGATGTCTTCCTCTGTACATGTGTTGCAAATTCATCCTCGGAGTCTTCAGTGTGTGTGTTGGTTTCTGGGTTTAGTGCTGGGCATGTTGTCCCACTGCTACCACCAGCTGTGGCAGTGGATGTGTATGGGAACACATGTTCAGGTGACATAAATCTCACCGTTAGAGCATTCAGCATCAGTTGCTGATTTTTAATCACCGTCAGCAACTCTGCATGAAATGCTGTGAGTGTTGACATGTATTTTTCCTGACGTTGGTGCATCTCTCTCATTTGGTTATCAATACTTTGGAGGTGCTGGGCTACATCCCTGGTGGCACTTTGTGTTGTTATTTGCACATGCCTCTGGCTCATAATGTTCGAAATGTTTGCCAGCGATTGTGCAATCCCCGGTGTTTGGTTTGAGCTGCCTTGCTCAGGGCTGATGTTCACCAACTCTGGATTTAGGCTTTGTAGGATTGCTTGCAGTGTGCCACCCATGCTCAACACACCAACGTGTACCTCATTGAGGAGGTCACGCTGTAGAGAGACAGCAGTTTGTTGAAATTCACGCTGTGTGTCCTCCCACTCTGTGCTTATGTTTGTGGGTGCAGGATCTGGTGGGGCTGGGTTTTCCACTTGATCAGCAAGCCCACGGTTGTCAGGCTCTGGAGGTGGTGTAGGTGAGCGCAGAGTTTCAATGGGCTCCTCAAGTGTGCCATTGTCTATGGAGAGAGGGTTGTCTTCAATGTCGTCCAACAGATTGCTGTCATCCACCTGTTGTGATGTGGAAGCAGCATTATCTGTAAAAGTAAGATGCAAATCTGTTAGTGGTGTTTGCATGTTGTATTGTCTAGCTGTTTTGTGTGAGGCATCACATGTGTCTTTTCCAAGGTGATCTTTGTGGCACATTCTAGCGATCTCTGTCCTTAGGCACACATATTCTTCATACTCAGAGCCACTTGAATGGACTAAGCACCACTTATCATTACATTAGGCTGGCTGTTGATCGATATGCATTGATGCTGACCTGTGTACTTACACCACAATTGTAATCTTACAATTAGTGGTAGCTGACATTTCACGCCAACACTGCAAGTGTAAATTTGTATGTGATTCAAGTGTGTTGTCCTCCTTTCAAAACACAAACAAATGAGATGTGTCCCTGCACATTCCTGTTACATTACGGACCATGTGTGCCATCTACGACACACACTAGTTAGCATGAGTTGTGTTTGTGTCAGCCTATCACCCACTAAGGACACACTGTTCCTCCAGCTCTTACAATACAGTGTGATGTGGCAAGATTTGCTGTTGTCCTCAATAAAGACTGCCAGGAATACTGCAACGATATCATTACTAATCACACCATTGGCAAGCAATGAGTGTAGTAGTAAAAAGATTATAGGCAAATGATAAATATATTCAGCGAGAATTAATCTTGCATCAACTGTGTGTAACTTGGCCTGTGAGTCAACCTACAATGTGGGATATTAAGCTAACATTGGTTATAATGCTACATGTATTAGCCTGTGCCCAGTACCTCACAGGGCATCAAATCTGCAAGGTTCCCCGGTGAGACGGTGGCCTGATATATGCTGTCCACTAGTTGAACTGTGCAGCTTGTACCATTCCGAAAGACACCTTCTGATGATAGTATGAAGACAGCCTTTGTTGAAAGCTATCCTAGTGGTAGGTATGGAGAGAAGACTTAATGGGAATTTTAGAAGGACTGTGAAGCAGGAATTTTTAACCAGTGTATGATGTCTGGAATTTCCACATGGAAGGAATAACGCACCAGGTATATGTTTCTAATATATGTCTTTAGGTTTACGCACACCCCTCTAGTCTATTTATGGGCCTAGAGTTGAAAATACTTAAGTTACAGGATAACAATCACCAGCGATATCAGTATTACACGTTTTGGCCCTAGGGGAGTTCCAATACATATACCAATACATTGATATTTCAAACACACCTGCACTAGACACAACCTGTATGATCTCTGGGAGCCCAAGGGACCACCCAACAGAGTGACATATGGGACACATGGGGACTGTATGCAGTGTGAGACCACAACCACAGGTTCACATAATCTTCAATGTGCAATGTCGTGTTTGTAAATTTGAAGATTAGGGGGTATTCTGGTCAAGTCCGGAACAAAGCCTTTTTGAGTTCAGATATTCTGGGACTCGCACACACATGGCCACCAGGGTACTTGAGTTTGCCCACCCAGGGAATCAGGGTGCACAGGTGTCTTTTGGTGTTGGCTTGTTGCATCCATTTCAATGTGAGGCTGCTAAGTACTTCATCTGCCGTGAAGAGGAGACATGTCTTGCGAGATCCAAACCTGGTTCTATGATGTAAGGAACCAGAAAGCATAGTGGACAGAGTTTTGGTCACTTGCCCGTGACCTAGGACAAGATGGAACACTGACCACTTATGTGTTGTGCTTCATGTGAGTTGATGTGTGTCTTGACTCTTCATCCGCGATGTCCTTGAGGCATTGAAGGAGTCCACGTGCGCAATTCGAGATGTGCCCCGAAGTCTGTTGGTTGCTGCATTTTTTGTGGCGAGTGAGAACCCAACAAGCCTTGTCACCGGCAAGTCAATGGAATTTAGAGGAGGGACTGCAGTGCAGACCTGCAAGATCTGAGGGACTCACCCAGCAAGGGTAAGTCAGGGCACATCTGGGGCAACCAGGAAAGGCCAATTAGAAGAGGATTTGCCTTTGTGGCCACCTGCTAACCAACAGGCTAGTGTTTGCAAAGGTGCATGGAGCAGGCGCACTTTCAGCTGGCACACGGGTCCCTCGTGGAGTGGAGGCCAGCAACTTTTGTTGCAGGTGGTGCTCACGGCTGGGGCTAGTGGGAGCCCAAACCACATCTTCGAGGAGGATCAGGAAGTTGCTGTTGCTGCAAAAGATGACGGGGTCCAGGGGTCACTGCTTCACATCACCCACGGGCCTCAGCTTTGCTGTGGACTCAGGGTAGCCTTGGGGAAGTCTGGAATTCCACCTCTGGTGATGCACTGACTTTTGCATCTGGCAGGAGCTTCAGCAAAGCAGACAGTTAATTTGTTTTTGGGGTGGCAGACGAGCTGGGGAGTCACTCCTTGACCACAAGGGGTCTTTATTCTGAATTCTAGTTGTGATAGAAATTCCAAGGTACAGGAGATATATGGAACCTATTTTCATCAAGGGTAATCTCAAGTCCTAGGGACAGGATTCCTATACTTATAGTGGTTTTAGGGGATGGACTTACTGTAATGACCCACCTATATGTGGTGTTTGAGTGAGGGGTGGTTACAACCATTTCGTTTGTCCTGTTTCATGCAAGTGCAGGGGGAGTTAAACCCTGCAAGCGTTCAAAAGTGGCCTATGCACATGGTCAGCAAACGTGCACCCACACCAGGACTTCAATGCACCCGAGAGTGGTCCCGCTCAGATACAATACACACCTGCCTGTCTGGCGATGTGGACACTCCTCCCCTCAAAATGAAGCTATTGTCCAGCCATCCCCTGCAGGACTTTTGGTCAGCAGGAGTAGGGCAGACCCATGTCTGTGTCTGGGAATTACTTTTTATGATGCCAGGGCTCAGGGAGGTCCGACCAGGTTTACCCAGTGTGACCATGTCTCTCCCTCTCGAATGGTGGAATGCTACCCCCACCGACAGTACTTGAGGGGGAGAAGAATTCCAATGCGGTTGACAACACCCAACATGTTTTGAGGCACACATTCCAAAGTTGGCATTTACCACAAGGTAATAATGCACTTAAGTGTATATGGTATGGCTGTATCACATGACAGCCGTACGGATGTATTCCCACAAGCTGCATGAAGGCTCATCTCACGCTTGGGCACCCTCTCACATTACACCACGCACTCTACCTTCAGGATTGTCAAGTCCTGCCATAGGAGTGGCGTATAGGTTTATATGCGTCAGTCAAATAGTAGTTATATAGGTAGACTATACCACAGTGAGAGGTGCAAGCACACCCTTAGCCAGACTGGAGTAGCCTACATGTGTGGCCATTTGTCAATGGTTCCCAGGGGTGGGATCATACATGCTTCAGACCTTGGTATGCCTGTGAGGTACCTATGCCCTAGGTACATAGTATTGCATATCGTGGGGGCGAGAGGACGCAGCTAGGCATTGGTCCTGATTATCAGGGACACAGCCAGACTAAGGTTGGGGAGACAGTGTGACACCAGCAAAAAGTGGGGGTACCCATGTGGACCAGATCCTACTCTCACACACCCCGCCAAATGCCTTGCAAATCCAGGAAGCAAGGGAAACTGCTTAAGTATGAGGATACACCACTGAGTACATGCAATTGGATGGGCACGACCATTGTGCATCACATCTAATTAGGCAATCGTACTACACAATGGCATACAAACCCATGTAGGCAACAATGGCTTCATGGCTCATGGTGCCATTGCTGGCCTGCTATTAGTGAGTCAACCTGGGCTACGGAGGTGCTGTCTATTTGGTGGGCTCTGTTGTTGGTAATTGAGGCATTGGTGGTCACCTGTACCTGTTGTTGGAGCCAGCATGGTTGCATGGTGGCATGCTTCAGACTTGTGTGTGAAGACACCCTGTAACCCCATGCATTTGTGAATGTTACCTGTTCTCAGGGGTAACTACCGATGGTGTGAGACATTGCATACCATGGCCCAACAGTGCACTGAGCTACACAAGGTATATTGGCAATGGTGTTCAACGCATATCTGCACCCTAGGCCACAGGATGGGTCGATGGCCCGACGCTGTGGAGGCTTTTTACCCTGAGCTGAATCTAACGTATGAAGCATTGGCACTCAAGTTACACACATGAGGGATGCATGTAGCATCCCCGTCATCGTGTCCTTGGCCAGCTGTCTTTGCAGGACATGCTCAACCCAGGCCTGGGTAAGTCCACCTAGCAGAGGATCCTGCTGTCTGATTAACCGACATTATCAATGTGCATCAGGTATCACCGCTGTGTGGATGTCCAAGGGACTGCAGGGTGTGATGTGTAGTGTAGGATGGCCATGACATGGTAGTGAGCAGGGGTAATGCCTGTGGGTGCAGGACACCCAATGGGGGAATATCCTTTATGGATATTGAGATTTTGGTCCATGATTTTGAGTGGTGCTAAACAGTGAAGCAACTACCATGATGGTCAAATATCTATGTACTGTTGCTACATTTCCTTTCTGTGTGTGAGGGAGATTGGGTCTGCTTGAGTCAGATTTCGACCCATGACTCAGTAGTATGCCTAATGAAGTGCACAATGTCTGGTCATTTGTCCTCTCAGTCTGGCACAGACATTCATGTGCACTTCCATGTTCACAATGCAGACAGCATTAAAGATTACATTGAGTACATGGCCACCCATCAAGCCCCTGTCAGAACGCACTGTCCCTGCGCGCATGAGCAATCACAAGACCACATTGCAGCCCTGTGATTGACTTAGGTGAGGGAGCAAGGCTGGTTCCTGTCCCTTGAGGCAGACTCATAGTCCCAGGTGCACAGTTTACACATGTCCAGGCCTTGTCACACATTTTCATTTGTGATGTGATGTAAGGCACACACTTACAACCACCCCCACATCCATGCCCCCTCCAGTGTATTTTCTGCATTAGTTCTCTAGACAGCTGTCCAGTGCCCCC
The DNA here is from genome assembly GCF_964204655.1 of Triturus cristatus. Taxonomy (NCBI): domain Eukaryota; kingdom Metazoa; phylum Chordata; class Amphibia; order Caudata; family Salamandridae; genus Triturus; species Triturus cristatus. Next base: position 105,079,997 of record NC_140583.1, on the reverse strand, counting down.
TACATAATTTGTCAGTGCCAGATGCTGTGCAGCCCTGTGCATCATGCAGACCTGTTATGAACTTACACAAGATGTCTTTTGTTGCATGGCATACTATTCAATTTCTTACAGGTATGATGCATACCAATGGGTCTCATGTTACAACAGTGTGGTGGGAGCTGGCTAGGATAGCGTTGTGAATTACTGTATCTACTGAAGTGATTGCAACCCTCAAAGGGACACTTGTTACACATGACGCAAGCTAACTGTGATCCATCTCAGACCCACCCCACTAACAGTAGATAGAACATTTGGTGCATACAATACACTATTGTTATGGATTGCCCCCGACAGACACAATTTTGTCATGAATTGCCCCCATATGTCGGCCTGTGGTATATTTGTCGCCACAAATAATACAATGTGTAACAATTAATTTCTTGCCCCCAAGTGGCACCCTATGTCTATTTTCTGTCCACCATAGCCCCCTATTTTCAATTGGACCCCACACTCGACGCACAGATAGCAATGTTTGACCCCAGAAAACACACGAATTACAATTTTACTGGCCAGTGACGGCATCCTGTTTAGCTTGTGACCACATAGAGAAGCGACTATTGTCCCTTTTTTCTCTCAACATGAATCACAATATTGATAATTCTTTCTCAAGAATACTATGCTTACATTGCTATGTCAGGAAGGAAATATTTACATATGCTTTGATGGATGGAACTCCCATTTGTTGCATCACAATGCACTGATTTCACATGTCATGTGAAGGGAAATGCAAGGCTGTGGTTACTTGGAATTGACATTGAAATGTGATGACTGTGTTGTAATGTACATCTAGCATGAGGGAGGGTAGCTATGGCTAAAATCATATGCAGTCATTTGGCCCAGGACCACACACACCAGCTCGGACAATTCCTCATCTACACTCCTCTGCTGGAACATGGCCACCCACCTCGACATCCACCCTGTACGCAACCACCCCTGCCATCTTGCATTACAATATGCTTATCTTGGCCCCTGCACAAGTGTAATCTCAGGACGGACCTTGTTACACATCAGGACACCAGTGCCGTGTGCCACCCAGCAAAACACCACTACACACAACCAGATCACATACATCCTCAAAACACTGCTGCCAGTACACATGCCCACTACAGAGATGTCACCCAACCTTGCTGTTGACTCTTCATATGTCACCTGCTTCACATACACATACACCAACGTTCATTGTGGACCTGTAATCACCATCAACATAATTGACAGCTACTTCATTCCCACAGGGTCCACCACATCCATCAAGGATGAGGCATTGCCATATCCTACAAGGAAGGTGAACACTTACAATGGACATGCACTTAAATGACCCAGCATTAACCATGGTGCTAATCACGTTAACACGGCCAGACCCGGCAAGGCAACATTCACTTTGCCCCCTTCATTTGCAGGCCACCCGGGACATGTGCACCCTTTCAACAATGCCATTGTAGACGTCCTTGCACACCAGGCTCCCCCCCACACTTTCCTACTTCAGGGACTCTGGTTCCACATGCACAACACCCGTGACCAGGACACCATTGGCTACTTGGTGAAATATCTGGCATCAGACTGAGAGAGCTATTGCCAACACCAAGCAACATTGCTCAAGACGTTGACAGGCACATCTCCTCCACAGTAGACGTATTGAACTTCAGCCACACCACCATATTGACGTGGACCAACCCTCATTGTGTGTGTCACTTGTTCAACATGCCCAGCATGCAGCACCACCATCATTGATACACATCCCAAAGGTGTTGTGGCCATCTATTCGGTTATCATGGACTCCCTGGGCCACAGCACTACGCCTACACTTTCACTGTATGACCCCGCTGCACACGTCCTCCACCCACAGTTCAAAACCTGCCCACACCTCCTGGCACACCTCAAGGCCATACAGGCAAGATGTAGCACATGTTTGCACCTTATTGGCTACATAACGCAAGTATGCATATGCATGAACTTGTGCACATCTTTTATGTACTCCTTGCACTGCAAGATCTTCACTTTGGATATTCATAAAGGTGAGATGCCGGTGGTGCAAGTCCCTACATAAATGATGTCCAGTATGTGTGCTCAATCAGATATGGACATGGTGGTGCATTTCTGACATTAGAAATGTGTGATTGACATATGTGTGGGACTGACATTATGGAGGTTTGTACTTGTGGAGTAATATGTGGTCAACAATATGCAGACGTCAGACTACGGCACGGTGAAATTTCTATCTGCTATGCCCAACATGACCCCTTCATTACTATTGTGAATTTTTTGTTACTTACCAGTTGTCTGCTGTTCTGTTTCTCTTGCGGCACTGTCCTGTCCAGAGATTCCACTCACTATCTCCTCTGGGATGACTCGTGCCACCCGCTCCTCCAAGTCATCAAGTGACTCCTGATGTGCTGGGCTGCCTCCTCCGGTTTGTAGTGCGGCCTTGCGGTTTGCAGCAAGTTTTTCTTTGGTGCGCCGCTTGTAATCATGCCATCTTTTTTTGCAGTCCAGCACGGTCCGCTTCGCCTGTCCCACACAGTTGATTTTTGTGACTATTCGCTGCCAGATTGCCTCTTTTTTTGAAATGGGCAGCTTGGAGTTGACAAACAGCTGGTGCTGGTGGTTGGTGACCTCCGTCACCAGGATTTCGTTCTCTTCATGAATGAAGTTTGACTTCCGCTTGCGTTTGGCCACTGGTTCAGCCTGGCCATCAGGACTTCTGCTGCCAGGGTTTGCGTGTGGGTCCTGGGTGCTGGTGTCACCTTCAGCTTCCATTTTTGGCTCCTCTGTTCTGAGTTATGTGTTTCAGCAGATTTGCGTCACTTTCCGGGTCGATTATTCTCGCTTCACGCAGTGTGCGTCCACGCAGTCTCTTCAGAATGGCGTTGCGTGTCGTAAGGCATCCTTGCGTGACTTTTCACGTGGTTGCGTCGGATTGACTTGCGGCACCTTTGCGACACCTGCGTCATTTTTTCTGACGCAGGTTACCACGTTGCGCCACGCTCCGACGCCTTGTTGATATGGCGCATGTCTTTTGACTTGCGTTGTCGCAGTGGTGCCGCAAGTTTTTTGACGCATCGCTGCGGTGCGGCAGAGATGCGTCACTCTTCATAAATCTGCCCCCAGGTCTGTGATCCCAGTGCAAAGGGCTTAAGGGGCCATCTCATTCAGACAAGAAATGTCCAAATGAAACTCACTGCATGTGTCTCACAAGCCTTGAAGGAAGCTGAATCTAATTATTCAGTTATAGAGAGAGTCTTTGGCAGTTTTCTGGGTTACAAAATATTCAAGCTATTGTTATATGCTGTACATTAATATGGTTTAGTATGTCTAATTTTTTTTCGCTGCTTTGGAGGGGTTCTGTTTGTGTTATCTTGCTGTTAGTTATCTATTAAGATGGGAGCAATGTGGCATAAATAACGTGACTTACTTAAAGGCTATGATGCTACGTTTATTTCTCACAGAGTGCACTGTTCATGGAATGGGAACTTAGAATGTGATGTGATAATGGAATCAGAATGTGGGGGGCTGTGAGTGACAGGTGAAGAGCTGCTGGTGAGTGGTGGTTGAGATGTCTGGAAATAAATACAAGTCCCCTGTCATCTTTGTGGAGGAACAATGCAGTAACCAATCAAAAGAAATGTAAAGGAGTAGTGCTCCAGGGCAGGGGGAAACACCTGATTGAAAAGCTGGGTTATGAATGAGAAGGAGGCAATTGAGTGACGAGGAAAGGTCAACCAAAGATAAGCCACAGGGGAAAGGGGAGGCTCCAATGTTGCGGTTCTGGATGAACCAATATATGTTTCGCAACAGAAAGCATTTGAAGTTTCCTAGGCTTGAGCTAAAAATGACAATATGATAAAATAATACAATCACAAAATGTGCTGCTTGATTCTATATAATTTGTATTTTTTACACATAATTTAGTCAATACTGCTGTATAATTTGGTCCTCTTATGCCACATATTTCACTGGCCCTGGATGGCTATATCGTATCCTTACATGTTATTCATTGTTTAGCAAGTCAGTCTCCAAGAGCAGCTCAAACTACACTTCCTTGTGATGTTATAGAATGATATTCACTCAGAACATGTGAATAATAGCTGTGAAACGTCTCATTCATACTGCTGTGTCTGTTTATGGTTTGCATTTCTTATACACTTTTACCAGTAATAGAATTGTGTGGCAAGCGACAAAAAATACTTTCTTCGAGATTTCGTTAGGCTTATTACACTATAAAAAGTAATGACACGATCAGGTCTATAAAAGACAAAGAGTTATCATCATTCCATAAGGTGGTTGAATACTATTGAAAGTTTGTAAAAGATTTTGCTGGTAGGACATACAAACTGATCAAAAGAAAAAAAAGAATTTCTATGGGGGAGTAAATATTCAACAGAATTTGATTGGGGAAAGGGAAAACTAAGTCATGCTCCTTCTTTGCAAGCTTATGATCCAATGTGTGATACAAAGGTGGCCTATGATGCAAGTGCAAGGGGCTTAGCCCATCTCATTCAGACAAGAAATGGCCTAAAGAAACTCGCTGCATGTGTCTCACTAGCCTTGAGGAAGCTCAATATAATTATTCAGTTAAAGAGAGAGTCTTTGGCATTTTTCTGGGCAGTAAACATACTCAAACATTTTTTGTGAGGATGAGATTTGCAGTTCAGACAGACCAAAAACCTCTGCTAGAATGTTTTGCATGAAAGGGACTTGATTGTATACACTCTTTCATTTGAAGGTGAGTTATAGGTTTACAGGAATACTGCTTCACAGTGCTGTATATACCAGGAGCAGGAAACAGACTATTTGTCAAGACTGGTTAAAGTCTGTGCTCTGCCTGATGTGGCGGTGGAAGACACAGTAGAGGAAGATGTCAGTGTTTGTGAAGTTACCCAAGGGAGCATTAAAGAGAGTAAACCGTTAGAAGAATTAGACAGCTATGAGGAACTAAAAGGTGTCATTGATCTGTTATCTGCAGAGAAACCAAGCAAAAGGGAGTTGAAAAAGTGCAGCAGAAGTTGGTGGAAGCTCAGACATGAACTTTCAGTTGACAAAGGGTTTCTATTGCTAAGGAAGAGATTAGTACCACCAAGGAGTTTTCGTCAGAAAAAACTGCAAGTGGCCCATGTGGGTAATTTATAATTATGTAATACAAAAGGGAGACTCTGAATAGATTCCTGGTGGCCAGTGCTTGATCATGATTTAAAGTTTATGGCTAGAGAGTGCGTTGAGTGTGTGGCGTGTGACACAGGTTAGAGAACTATTAATATCCGTATGCTTACGAGAGAAACTTACCTTTTTTATTTGCTAACAGATAATGGAGTGCAATTCTGTTCCAGAGAAATTGAAAATTATTTCAAAATCTGTGGGATGAAGCACAAAACATCAGCTTTGTATCACCCACAGACCATTGGTGCTACGGAGAGTGTATTAAAAACATTGAAGGAGGGGATACAATTGGCCAGAGCAAATCGCCTTGATGTGAAAATAGAGTTGTTTCTGAGGATAACTGGATATTGTATGTCTCCACACTTCACCACAGGCAAATCTCCTTTCGAGCTGTTCAAAGACAGAGCTCTGTCCAGAAAAGTTTGTTCAGGGTGGACATTTTGAGGTAAAGGTTGTGTGAACAATGCACTGGGAGATTGGAGAGAAAAATAGAATTTTTACAAAAGAAAAGGAAGTTGAGCTATGATAAACAGAAGAATTTGAGGACTGTGGTGGCCAAATTGGAAGATTTTGTAAAAATAAGAGCGCCCAAAGGGTGTGCTGAGTGGTCCGGATTTATGAGTATGAGGTAGCCACTTTTTTTTTAAATGCAGTGAAAACACATGCTGGCAGGATCTGAAACAAAAAACAGACGGGCATATTATCAAGAAACGGCGTTAAAATTATTGCTGCTTTAGCGGCGATAATGGGCGTGATAATATGCGCTTGTGAATTCCCATAGAAGCCCATGTTCTGGTGTGAACATGGGCTTCTATTGGAATTCTCTGCGGCATATTACCAAGCCCATTATCACCGCTATATCAGCAATTTTCTGCCGCTAAAGCGGCGTTAATTTGGACGCCGTGCATGATAATATGCCCCAGAGTGGTGGTTCTTCATCGTGTTCCAGTGGAAAATGAGAAACATAATACAGACAAGCAAAATGGTGGGCTGGATCAGAAAGGGATGGTAGTCAACAAAAAATGTTCTGTGGTAATACCCAGCCGGCAGAAGAGTGGGAGAATAATTAAGAAACCATCCTCTTTGAAGATTTGGTTACAAAATAAACGAGCTATTGTTATATGCTGTACATTAATATGGTTTAATATGTCTAATTTCTTTTCAATATTTTTGAGGGGTTCTGTTTGTGTTATCTTGCTGTCAGTTATCTACTAAGATGGGAGCAATGTGCCATAAATAATGTGTCTTACTTATAGGCTATGATGCTAAGTTTATTACTCTCAGAGTGCACTGTCCCTGGAATGGGAACTTAGAATGTGATGAGGTAATGGAATCAGAATGTGGGGAGCTGTGAGGGACAGGTGAAGAGCTGCTGGTGACTGATGGTTGAGATGTCTTGAAAGAAATACAAGTCCCATGTCATCTTTGTGGAGGAACAATGCAGTAAACCAATCAAAAGACATGTAAAGGAGTAGTGCTCTATGGCAGGGGCAAACACAAGATTGAAAAGCTGGGTTATGAATGAGAAGTAGGCAAATGAGTGACGAGGAAGGGTCAACCAAAGATAAGCCATGGGGGAGAAGGGAGGCTCCAATCTTGTGGTTCAGGATGAACCACAATATGTTTCGCAACAGAAAGCATTTGTGGTTTCCTAGGCTTGAGGTAAAAATGACAATATGATAAAATGATACAATCACATAATGTGCTGCTTGATTCCATATAATTTGTACTTTTTGCACATAATTTAGTCAAACTTGCTGTATAATTTGGTCCTCTTCTGCCACATATTTCACTTGCCCTAGATGGATACATCGTATCCTGACCTGTTATTCATTGTTTAGCATGTCAGTCTCCAAGAGCAGCTCAAACTACACTACCTTGTGATGTCATAGTATCATTTTCACTCAGAACTTGTGAAAAATAGCTGTGAAACAGCTCATTCATACTGCTGTGTCTGTTTATGCTTTGCATTTTTGATACACTTTTACCAGTAATAGAATTGTGCAGCAAGCGACAAAACATACTTTCTTCGAGATTTCGTTGGACTTATTACACCATAAAAAGTAATGACACGGATCAGGTCTATAAAAGACAAAGAGTTATCATCATTCCATGAGATGGTTGAATACTATAGAAAGTTTGTAAAAGATTTTGCTAGTAGGACATACAATATGAGGAATTTTTAAAAGAAAAAAAAGAATTTCTATGGGGGAGTAAATATTGAACAGAATTTGAGTGGGGAAAGGAAGTACTAAGTTATGCTCCTTCTATGCATGCTTATGATCCAATGTGTGATGCAAAGGTGGTCTGTGATGCCAGTGAAAAGGGCTTAATGGCCAATCTCATTCAGACAAGAAATGGGCAAAAGTAACTCACTGTGGTTTCTCACAAGCCTTGAAGGAAGCTCAATGTAATTATTCAGTTAAAGAGAGAGTCCTTGGCAGTTTTCTGGGCAGTAAACATACTCAAACGTCTTTTGTGGGGGTTGAGATTTGCAGTACAGGCAGACCACAAACCTTTGGTAGAAACTTTTGCATGAAAGGGACTTGATTGTATACACTCTTGCATTTGAAGATGGGTTGTGTGTCTACAGGAATACTGCTTCACAGTGCAGTATATACCAGGAGCAGGAAACGGACTGTTTTACGAGACTGGTTAAAGTGTGTGCTCCGCCTGATGTGGAGGTGGAAGACACAGTAGAAGAAGATGGTAGTGTTTACGAAGTTACCCAAGGGAGTATTAAAAAGAGTAAATCGTTAGAAGAATTAGAGAACGATGAGGAACTAAAAGGTGTAATTTAGAATTAGTAAAGACAAATGGGAGACTCTGAAGAGATTTGTGGTGGCTAGTACTTGATCATGATTAAAAGTTTATGGCTAGGGAGTGCGTTGAGTGTGTGGTGTGTGACACAGGTTAGAGAACTAGTAATATCCCTATGCTGTGAAAACATTTTAAGAGAGAAAGTTACCTTGGTTATTTGCTAACAGATAATGGAGTACAATTCTGTTCCAGGGAAATGGAACTTTATTTCAAAATGTGTGGGATAAAGCACAAAACATCAGAGCTTTGTATCACCCACACACCATTGGTGCTACTGAAAGAGTGGTAAAAACATTGATGGAGGAGATACAATTGGCCAGAGCAAATGGCCTTGATGGGAAAATAGAGTTGTTTCTGAGGATAACTGGATATTGTATGTCTCCGCACTTCACCACTGGCAACTCTCCTTTCAAGCTGTTCAAAGACTGAGCTCTATCCAGAAAAGTGTGTCCAGGGTGGACGTTTTGGGGTAAAGGTTGTGTGAACAATGCACTGGGTGATTGGATAGAAAAATAAACATTTTCCAAAGAAAAGGAAGTTGAGCTATGACAAACAGAAAAATGTGAGGAATGTGGTGGCTAAATTGGAAGATTTTGTAAAAATAAGGGCGCCCAAAGGGTGTGCTGAGTGGTCCGGGTTTATGAGTGAGTTTAAGGTAGTCACATTGTTTTTAAATGCATTGAAAACACATGCTGGCAGGATCTGGAACAAAAACAGAGTGGCGAGTCTTCATCATCTTGCAATGGAAAAGGAGAAACAATACAGACAAGCAAAATAGTGGGCTGGATCGGCCAGGGATGGTAGGCAACACAAAAAGTTCAGTGGTACTGCCTAGCCAGCAGAAGAGAGGGAGAATATTCAAGAAAACATCCTCTTTGAAGAGTAGGATCCAAAATAGTCAAGTTATTGTTATATTCTGTACATTAATACGGTTTAGAATGTCTATTTTCTTTTCACTGTTTTTCAGGAGTTCTATTTGTGTTATCTTGCTGTTAGTTATCTATTAAGATGGGAGCAATGTGGCATAAATAAAGTGACTTACATATAGGTTATGATGCTAAGTTTATTACTCACACAGTGCACTGTCCATGGAATGGGAACTTAGAATGTGATGAGATAATGGAATCAGAATGTGGGGAGCTGTGAGGGACAGGTGAAGAGCTGCTAATGATTGGTGGTTGAGATGTCTGGGAATAAATACAAGTCCCCTGTCATCTTTGTGGAGGAACAATGCAGTAACCAATCAAAAGACATGTAAAGGAGTAGTGCTCCATGGCAGGGACAAACACAACATTGAAAAGCTGGGTCATGAATGAGAAGTAGGCCAATAAGTGTCGAGGAAAGGTCAACCAAAAAGATAAGCCATAGGGGAGAGGGGAGGCTCCAATGTGGTGGTTCTGGATGAGCCACAATATGTTTTGCAACAGAAAGCAAATGTGGTATCCTAGGCTTCGAGCTAAAAATGACAATATGATAATATAATACAATCACAAAATGTGCTGCTTGATTCCACATAATTTTTATTTTTTCCACATAATTTAGTCAACACTGCTGTATAATTTGGTCCTCTTATGCCACATATTTCACTGGCCCTGGATGGATACATTATCCGGACATGTTATTCATTGTTTAGCAAGTGAGTCTCCAAGAGCAGCTCAAACTACACTTCCTTGGGATATCATAGGATGATATTCATTCAGAACTTGTGAAAAATAGCTTTGGAACAGCTCATTCATACTGCTGTGTCTGTTTATGCTTTGCCTTTCTGATTCACTTTTACCGGTAACAAAATTGTGCAGCAAGTGACAAAAAACTCTTTCTTCGAGATTTCGTTAGACATTTTACACCATAAAAAGTAATGATAAGATCAGGTCTATAAAAGACAAGGAGTTATCATCATTCCATGAGATGGTTGAATACTATAGAAAGATTGTAAAAGATTTTGCTGGTAGGACATACAATATGAGGAAGATGTTAAAATAAAAAATAGAATTTCAATGGGGTAGTGAATATTGAACTGAACTTGAGTGGGGAAAGGAAGAACTAAGTCATGCTCCTTCTTTGCAAGCTTATGATCCAATGTGTGATGCAAAGGTGGTCTGTGATGTAAGTGCAAGGGGCTTAAAAGCCCATCTCATTTAGACAAGAAATGGCCAAAAGAAACTTGCTGCGTGTGCCTCACAAGCCATGAAGGAAGCCCAATGTAATTATTCATTTGAAGAGAGAGTCTTTGGTATTTTTCTGGGCAGTAAACATACTCAAACATTTTCTGTGGGGATGAGATTTGCAGTTCAGAGAGACCTCAAACCTCTGGTAGAATGTTTTGCATGAAAGGAACTTGATTGTATACATTCTTTCATTTGAAGGTGGGTTGTAGGTCTACAGGAATACTGTTTCACAGTGCAGTATATACCAGGTCTGTGATCCCAGTGCAAAGGACTTAAGGGGCCATCTCATTCAGACAAGAAATGTCCGAATGAAACTCACTGCATGTGTCTCACAAGCCTTGAAGGAAGCTGAATGTAATTATTCAGTTATAGAGAGAGTCTTTGGCAGTTTTCTGGGCAGTAAATAGATTTAAACATTTTTTGTAGGGGATGAAATTTGCAGTTCAGACAGACCACATGCCTTTAGTAGAATTTAGTTTTTGCACAAAAGGAACTTGATTGTATACACTCTTGCATTTGAAGGTTGGTAGTAGGTCTACAGGAATACTGCTTCACAGTACAGTGTATAACAGGAGCAATAAATTGACTGTTTGCCAAGACTGGTTAAAGTGTATGCTCTGCATGATGTGGAGGTGGAAGACACAGTAGAGGAACATGTCAGTGTTTGCGAAGTTTCCCAAGGGAGCATTAAAGAGAGTAAACCGTTAGAAGAATTAGAAAGCGATGAGGAACTATAAGGTGTAATTGATGTGGTATCTGCAGAGAAACCAAGCAAAAGGGAGTTGAAGAAGTGCAGCAGAAGTTGGTGGAAGGTAAGACATGAACTTGCAGTTGACAAAGGGTTTCTATTGCTAAGGAAGAGATTAGTACCACCAAGGAGTTTGCGTCAGAAAAAACCTGCAAGTGGCACATGTGGGTAATTTAGAATTAGGAAATACAAAAGGGAGACTCTGAAGAGATTCCTGGTGGCCAGTGCTTGATCATGATTTAAAGTTTATGGCTAGAGAGTGCGTTGAGTGTGTGGCGTGTGACACAGGTTAGAGAACTAGAAATATCCCTATGCTGTGAAAACATTTTAAGAGAGAAAGTTACCTTTTCTATTTGCTAACAGATAATGGATTATAGTTCTGTTCCAGAGAAATGGAAAATTATTTCAAAAAGCGTGGAATAAAGCACAAAACATCAGCTTTGTATCACCCACAGATCATTGGTGCTACTGAGAGAGTGGTAAAAACATTGAAGGAGGGGATAAAATTGGCCAGAGCAAATAGCCTTGATAGGAAAATAGAGTTGTTTCTGAGGATAACTGGATATTGTATGTCTCCGCACTTCACCACCGGCAACTCTCCTTTCGAGAAGATTTTGTAAAAATAAGAGCGCTCAAAGGATGTGCTGAGTGGTACCGGTTTATGAGTACGAGGTAGTCACATTTTTTAAAATGCAGTGAAAACACTTGCTGGCAGGATCTGGAACAAAACAGAGTGGTGGTTCTTCATCGTGTTCCAGTGGAAAATGAGAAACTTAATACAGACAAGCAAAATGGTGGGCTGGATCAGAAAGGGATGGTAGGCAACAAAAAACATTCTGTGGTAATGCTTAGCCAGCAGAAGAGTGGGAGAATAATCAACAAACCATCCTCTTTGAAGATTTGGTTACAAAATAGTCAAGCTATTGTTATATGCTGTACATTAATATGGTTTAGTATGTCTAATTTTTTTTCGCTGCTTTGGAGGGGTTCTGTTTGTGTTATCTTGCTGTTAGTTATCTATTAAGATGGGAGCAATGTGGCATAAATAACGTGACTTACTTAAAGGCTATGATGCTACGTTTATTACTCACAGAGTGCACTGTTCATGGAATGGGAACTTAGAATGTGATGTGATAATGGAATCAGAATGTGGGGGGCTGTGAGTGACAGGTGAAGAGCTGCTGGTGAGTGGTGGTTGAGATGTCTGGAAATAAATACAAGTCCCCTGTCATCTTTGTGGAGGAACAATGCAGTAACCAATCAAAAGACATGTAAAGGAGTAGTGCTCCATGGCAGGGGGAAATACCTGATTGAAAAGCTGGGTTATGAATGAGAAGGAGGCAATTGAGTGACGAGGAAAGGTCAACCAAAGATAAGCCACAGGGGAAAGGGGAGGCTCCAATGTTGCGGTTCTGGATGAACCAATATATGTTTCGCAACAGAAAGCATTTGTGGTTTCCTAGGCTTGAGCTAAAAATGACAATATGATAAAATAATACAATCACAAAATATGCTGCTTGATTCTAAATAATTTGTATTTTTTACACATAATTTAGTCAATACTGCTGTATAATTTGGTCCTCTTATGCCACATATTTTACTGGCCCTGGATGGCTATATCATATCCTTACATGTTATTCATTGTTTAGCAAGTCAGTCTCCAAGAGCAGCTCAAACTACACTTCCTTGTGATGTTATAGAATGATATTCACTCAGAACATGTGAATAATAGCTGTGAAACGTCTCATTCATACTGCTGTGTCTGTTTATGGTTTGCATTTCTAATACACTTTTACCAGTAATAGAATTGTGTGGCAAGCGACAACAAATACTTTCTTCGAGATTTCGTTAGGCTTATTACACTATAAAAAGTAATGACACGATCAGGTCTATAAAAGACAAAGAGTTATCATCATTCCATGAGGTGGTTGAATACTATTGAAAGTTTGTAAAAGATTTTGCTGGTAGGACATACAAACTGAGGAAGATGTCAAAAGAAAAAAAAGAATTTCTATGGGGGAGTAAATATTCAACAGAATTTGATTGGGGAAAGGGAAAACTAAGTCATGCTCCTTCTTTGCAAGCTTATGATCCAATGTGTGATACAAAGGTGGCCTATGATGCAAGTGCAAGGGGCTTAGCCCATCTCATTCAGACAAGAAATGGCCTAAAGAAACTCGCTGCATGTGTCTCACTAGCCTTGAGGAAGCTCAATATAATTATTCAGTTAAAGAGAGAGTCTTTGGCATTTTTCTGGCCAGTAAACATACTCAAACATTTTTTGTGAGGATGAGATTTGCAGTTCAGACAGACCACAAACCTCTGCTAGAATGTTTTGCATGAAAGGGACTTGATTATATACACTCTTTCATTTGAAGGTGAGTTATAGGTTTACAGGAATACTGCTTCACAGTGCAGTATAAACCAGGAGCAGGAAACAGACTATTTGTCAAGACTGGTTAAAGTCTGTGCTCTGCCTGATGTGGCGGTGGAAGACACAGTAGAGGAAGATGTCAGTGTTTGTGAAGTTACCCAAGGGAGCATTAAAGAGAGTAAACCGTTAGAAGAATTAGACAGCTATGAGGAACTAAAAGGTGTCATTGATCTGTTATCTGCAGAGAAACCAAGCAAAAGGGAGTTGAAAAAGTGCAGCAGAAGTTGGTGGAAGCTAAGACATGAACTTTCAGTTGACAAAGGGTTTCTATTGCTAAGGAAGAGATTAGTACCACCAAGGAGTTTTCGTCAGAAAAAACTGCAAGTGGCCCATGTGGGTAATTTATAATTATGTAATACAAAAGGGAGACTCTGAATAGATTCCTGGTGGCCAGTGCTTGATCATGATTTAAAGTTTATGGCTAGAGAGTGCGTTGAGTGTGTGGCGTGTGACACAGGTTAGAGAACTATTAATATCCGTATGCTGTGAAAAATGTTTACGAGAGAAACTTACCTTTTTTATTTGCTAACAGATAATGGAGTACAATTCTGTTCCAGAGAAATTGAAAATTATTTCAAAATCTGTGGGATGAAGCACAAAACATCAGCTTTGTATCACCCACAGACCATTGGTGCTACGGAGAGAGTGTTAAAAACATTGAAGGAGGGGATACAATTGGCCAGAGCAAATTACCTTGATGGGAAAATAGAGTTGTTTCTGAGGATAACTGGATATTGTATGTCTCCACACTTCACCACAGGCAAATCTCCTTTCGAGCTGTTCAAAGACTGAGCTCTGTCCAGAAAAGTTTGTTCAGGGTGGACATTTTGAGGTAAAGGTTGTGTGAACAATGCACTGGGAGATTGGAGAGAAAAATAGAATTTTAACAAAAGAAAAGGAAGTTGAGCTATGATAAACAGAAGAATTTGAGGACTGTGGTGGCCAAATTGGAAGATTTTGTAAAAATAAGAGCGCCCAAAGAGTGTGCTGAGTGGTCCGGATTAATGAGTATGAGGTAGGCACTTTTTCTTTAAATGCAGTGAAAACACATGCTGGCAGGATCTGAAACAAAAAACAGAGGGGCATATTATCAAGAAACGGCGTTAAAATTATTGCTGCTTTAGCGGCGATAATGGGCTTGATAATATGTGCTTGTGAATTCCCATAGAAGCCCATGTTCTGGTGTGAACATGGGCTTCTATTGGAATTCTCTGCGGCATTTTACCAAGCCCATTATCACCGCTATATCAGCAATTTTCTGCCGCTAAAGCGGCGTTAATTTGGATGCCGTGCATGATAATATGCCCCAGAGTGGTGGTTCTTCATTGTGTTCCAGTGGAAAATGAGAAACATAATACAGACAAGCAAAATGGTGGGCTGGATCAGAAAGGGATGGTAGTCAACAAAAAATGTTCTGTGGTAATACCCAGCCGGCAGAAGAGTGGGAGAATAATCAAGAAACCATCCTCTTTGAAGATTTGGTTACAAAATAATCGAGCTATTGTTATATGCTGTACATTAATATGGTTTAATATGTCTAATTTCTTTTCAATATTTTTGAGGGGTTCTGTTTGTGTTATCTTGCTGTCAGTTATCTATTAAGATGGGAGCAATGTGCCATAAATAATGTGACTTACTTATAGGCTATGATGCTAAGTTTATTACTCTCAGAGTGCACTGTCCCTGGAATGGGAACTTAGAATGTGATGAGGTAATGGAATCAGAATGTGGGGAGCTGTGAGAGACAGGTGACTAGTGTTTGAGATGTCTTGAAATAAATACAAGTCCCATGTCATCTTTGTGGAGGAACAATGCAGTAACCAATCAAAAGACATGTAAAGGAGTAGTGCTCTATGGCAGGGGCAAACACAAGATTGAAAAGCTGGGTTATGAATGAGAAGTAGGCAAATGAGTGACGAGGAAAGGTCAACCAAAGATAAGCCATGGGGGAGAGGGGTGGCTCTAATCTTGCGGTTCAGGATGAACCACAATATGTTTCGCAACAGAAAGCATTTGTGGTTTCCTAGGCTTGAGGTAAAAATGACAATATGATAAAATGATACAATCACAAAATGTGCTGCTTGATTCCATATAATTTGTACTTTTTGCGCATAATTTAGTCAACCTTGCTGTATAATTTGGTCCTCTTCTGCCACATATTTCACTTGCCCTAGATGGATACATCGTATCCTGACCTGTTATTCATTGTTTAGCATGTCAGTCTCCAAGAGCAGCTCAAACTACACTACCTTGTGATGTCATAGTATCATTTTCACTCAGAACTTGTGAAAAATAGCTGTGAAACAGCTCATTCATACTGCTGTGTCTGTTTATGATTTGCATTTTTGATACACTTTTACCAGTAATAGAATTGTGCAGCAAGCGACAAAAAAATACTTTCTTCGAGATTTCATTGGACTTATTACACCATAAAAAGTAATGACACAGATCAGGTCTATAAAAGACAAAGAGTTATCATCATTCCATGAGATGGTTGAATACTATATAAAGTTTGTAAAAGATTTTGCTAGTAGGACATACAATATGAGGAAGTTTTAAAAGAAAAAAATGAATTTCTATGGGGGAGTAAATATTGAACAGAATTTGAGTGGGAAAAGGAAGTACTAAGTTATGCTCCTTCTATGCATGCTTATGATCCAATGTGTGATGCAAAGGTGGTCTGTGATGCCAGTGAAAAGGGCTTAACGGCCAATCTCATTCAGACAAGAAATGGGCAAAAGTAACTCACTGTGGTTTCTCACAAGCCTTGAAGGAAGCTCAATGTAATTATTCAGTTAAAGAGAGAGTCTTTGGCAGTTTTCTGGGCAGTAAACATACTCAAACGTCTTTTTTGGGGGTTAAGATTTGCAGTACAGGCAGACCACAAACCTTTGGTAGAAACTTTTGCATGAAAGGGATTTGATTGTATACACTCTTGCCTTTGCAGATGGGTTGTATGTCTACAGGAATACTGCTTCACAGTGCAGTATATACCAGGAGCAGGAAACGGACTGTTTTACAAGACTGGTTAAAGTGTGTGCTCCGCCTGATGTGGAGGTGGAAGACACAGTAGAAGCAGATGGTAGTGTTTACGAAGTTACCCAAGGGAGTATTAAAAAGAGTAAATCGTTAGAAGAATTAGAGAACGATGAGGAACTAAAAGGTGTAATTTAGAATTAGTAAAGACAAATGGGAGACTCTGAAGAGATTTGTGGTGGCCAGTACTTGATCATGATTAAAAGTTTATGGCTAGGGAGTGCGTTGAGTGTGTAGTGTGTGACACAGGTTAGAGAACTAGTAATATCCCTATGCTGTGAAAACATTTTAAGAGAGAAAGTTACCTTGGTTATTTGCTAACAGATAATGGAGTACAATTCTGTTCCAGGGAAATGGAACTTTATTTCAAAATGTGTGGGATAAAGCACAAAACATCAGAGCTTTGTATCACCCACACACCATTGGTGCTACTGAAAGAGTGGTAAAAACATTGATGGAGGGGATACAATTGGCCAGAGCAAATGGCCTTGATGGGAAAATAGAGTTGTTTCTGAGGCTAACTGGATATTGTATGTCTCCGCACTTCACCACTGGCAACTCTCCTTTCAAGCTGTTCAAAGACTGAGCTCTATCCAGAAAAGTGTGTCCAGGGTGGACGTTTTGGGGTAAAGGTTGTGTGAACAATGCACTGGGTGATTGGATAGAAAAATAAACATTTTCCAAAGAAAAGGAAGTTGAGCTATGACAAACAGAAAAATGTGAGAAATGTGGTGGCCAAATTGGAAGAATTTGTAAAAATAAGAGCGCCCAAAGGGTGTGCTGAGTGGTCCGGGTTTATGAGTGAGTTTAAGGTAGTCACATTGTTTTTAAATGCATTGAAAATACATGCTGGCAGGATCTGGAACAAAAACAGAGTGGCTAGTCTTCATCATCTTGCAATGGAAAAGGAGAAACAATACAGACAAGCAAAATAGTGGGCTGGATCGGGCAGGGATGGTAGGCAACAAAAAAAGTTCAGTGGTACTGCCTAGCCAGCAGAAGAGAGGGAGAATATTCAAGAAAACATCCTCGTTGAAGAGTATGATCCAAAATAGTCAAGTTATTGTTATATTCTGTACATTAATAGGGTTTAGAATGTCTATTTTCTTTTCACTGTTTTTCAGGAGTTCTATTTGTGTTATCTTGCTGTTAGTTATCTATTAAGATGGGAGCAATGTGGCATACATAAAGTGACTTACATATAGGTTATGATGCTAAGTTTATTACTCACATAGTGCACTGTCCATGGAATGGGAACTTAGAATGTGATGAGATAATGGAATCAGAATGTGGGGAGCTGTGAGGGACAGGTGAAGAGCTGCTAATGATTGGTTGTTGAGATGTCTGGGAATAAATACAAGTCCCCTGTCATCTTTGTGGAGGAACAATGCAGTAACCAATCAAAAGACATGTAAAGGAGTAGTGCTCCATGGCAGGGACAAACACAACATTGAAAAGCTGGGTCATGAATGAGAAGTAGGCCAATGAGTGTCGAGGAAAGGTCAACCAAAGATAAGCCATAGGGGAGAGGGGAGGCTCCAATGTGGTGGTTCTGGATGAGCCACAATATGTTTTGCAACAGAAAGCATATGTGGTATCCTAGGCTTCGAGCTAAAAATGACAATATGATAAAATAATACAATCACAAAATGTGCTGCTTGATTCCACATAATTTTTATTTTTTCCACATAATTTAGTCAATACTGCTGTATAATTTGGTCCTCTTATGCCACATATTTCACTGGCCCTGGATGGATTCATTGTATCCGGCATGTTATTCATTGTTTAGCAAGTGAATCTCCAAGAGTAGCTCAAACTACACTTCCTTGGAATATCATAGGATGATATTCATTCAGAACTTGTGAAAAATAGCTTTGGAACAGCTCATTCATACTGCTGTGTCTGTTTATGCTTTGCCTTTCTGATTCACTTTTACCGGTAACAAAATTGTGCAGCAAGTGACAAAAAACTCTTTCTTCGAGATTTCGTTAGACATTTTACACCATAAAAAGTAATGATAAGATCAGGTCTATAAAAGACAAGGAGTTATCATCATTCCATGAGATGGTTGAATACTATAGAAAGATTGTAAAAGATTTTGCTGGTAGGACATACAATATGAGGAAGATGTTAAAATAAAAAATAGAATTTCAATGGGGTAGTGAATATTGAACTGAACTTGAGTGGGGAAAGGAAGAACTAAGTCATGCTCCTTCTTTGCAAGCTTATGATCCAATGTGTGATACAAAGGTGGTCTATGATGCAAGTGCAAGGGGCTTAAAAGCCCATCTCATTTAGACAAGAAATGGCCAAAAGAAACTTGCTGCTTGTGCCTCACAAGCCATGAAGGAAGCCCAATGTAATTATTCATTTAAAGAGAGAGTCTTTGGTATTTTTCTGGGCAGTAAACATACTCAAACATTTTCTGTGGGGGTGAGATTTGCAGTTCAGACAGACCTCAAACCTCTGGTAGAATGTTTTGCATGAAAGGAACTTGATTGTATACATTCTTTCATTTGAAGGTGGGTTGTAGGTCTACAGGAATACTGTTTCACAGTGCAGTATATACCAGGTCTGTGATCCCAGTGCAAAGGGCTTAAGGGGCCATCTCATTCAGACAAGAAATGTCCAAATGAAACTCACTGCATGTGTCTCACAAGCCTTGAAGGAAGCTGAATGTAATTATTCAGTTATAGAGAGAGTCTTTGGCAGTTTTCTGGGCAGTAAATAGATTTAAACATTTCTTGTAGGGGATGAAATTTGCAGTTCAGACAGACCACAGGCCTTTAGTAGAATTTAGTTTTTGCACAAAAGGAACTTGATTGTATACACTCTTGCATTTTGAAGGTTGGTAGTAGGTCTACAGGAATACTGCTTCACAGTACAGTGTATAACAGGAGCAATAAATTGACTGTTTGCCAAGACTGGTTAAAGTGTATGCTCTGCATGATGTGGAGGTGGAAGACACAGTAGAGGAACATGTCAGTGCTTGCGAAGTTTCCCAAGGGAGCATTAAAGAGAGTAAACCGTTAGAAGAATTAGAGAGCGATGACGAACTACAAGGTGTAATTGATGAGGTATCTGCAGAGAAACCAAGCAAAAGGGAGTTGAAGAAGTGCAGCAGAAGTTGGTGGTAGGTAAGACATGAACTTGCAGTTGACAAAGGGTTTCTATTGCTAAGGAAGAGATTAGTACCACCAAGGAGTTTGCGTCAGAAAAAACATGTGGGTAATTTAGAATTAGGAAATACAAAAGGGAGACACTGAAGAGATTCCTGGTGGCCAGTGCTTGATCATGATTTAAAGTTTATGGCTAGAGAGTGCGTTGAGTGTGTGGCGTGTGACACAGGTTAAAGAACTAGAAATATCCCTATGCTGTGAAAACATTTTAAGAGAGAAAGTTACCTTTTTTATTTGCTAACAGATAATGGAATATAGTTCTGTTCCAGAGAAATGGAAAATTATTTCAAAAAGCGTGGAATAAAGCACAAAACATCAGCTTTGTATCACCCACAGACCATTGGTGCTACTGAGAGAGTGGTAAAAACATTGAAGGAGGGGATACAATTGGCCAGAGCAAATAGCCTTGATGGGAAAATAGAGTTGTTTCTGAGGATAACTGGATATTGTATGTCTCCGCACTTCACCACCGGCAACTCTCCTTTCGAGAAGATTTTGTAAAAATAAGAGCGCCCAAAGGATGTGCTGAGTGGTACCGGTTTATGAGTACGAGGTAGTCACATTTTTTAAAATGCAGTGAAAACACTTGCTGGCAGGATCTGGAACAAAAACAGAGTGGTGGAAAATCAGAAACTTAATACAGACAAGCAAAATGGTGGGCTAGATCAGAAAGGGATGGTAGGCAACAAAAACATTCTGTGGTAATGCTTAGCCAGCAGAAGAGTGGGAGAATAATCAACAAACCATCCTCTTTTAAGATTTGGTTACAAAATAGTCAAGCTATTGTTATATGCTGTACATTAATATGGTTTAGCATGTCTAATTTTTTTTCTCTGCTTTGGAGGGGTTCTGTTTGTGTTATCTTGCTGTTAGTTATCTATTAAGATGGGAGCAATGTGGCATACATAACGTGACTTACTTATAGTCTATGATGCTACGTTTATTACTCACAGAGTGCACTGTTCATGGAATGGGAACTTAGAATGTGATGTGATAATGGAATCAGAATGTGGGGGGCTGTGAGTGACAGGTGAAGAGCTGCTGGTGAGTGGTGTTTGAGACGTCTGGAAATAAATACAAGTCCCCTGTCATTTTTGTGGAGGAACAATGCAGTAACCAATCAAAAGACATGTAAAGGAGTAGTGCTCCATGGCAGGGGGAAACACCTGATTGAAAAGCTGGGTTATGAATGAGAAGGAGGCAATTGAGTGACGAGGAAAGGTCAACCAAAGATAAGCCACAGGGGAAAGGGGAGGCTCCAATGTTGCGGTTCTGGATGAACCAATATATGTTTCGCAACAGAAAGCATTTGTGGTTTCCTAGGCTTGAGCTAAAAATGACAATATGATAAAATAATACAATCACAAAATGTGCTGCTTGATTCCACATAATTAGTATTTTTCCACATAATTTAGTCAACCTTGCTGTATAATTTGGTCCTCTTCTGCCACATAGTTCACTGGCCCTGGATGGATACATCGTATTGATCCAGCACGGAGGACAACATTTACATATTCTTCTTACGTCACAAATCCTTATTTACAACAGCTGATTCATGCACTCATTCATTGGTGGGGCCCATAACAACAACACGCTCATCATTCAATCAATCTCACTCGAATTTGTTCACAGGAGAAAAAGGCGCTGGACATGTGAGTACCTTATTACCTATCAGGATTAATTTGCTTTACATTATATACACATTCTACATACAGCTTCAGAATCCTGACTTTAACATCAAGGCACTCCACTATATGGTCGATTGAACAACTAGCTGGACTGGTTGATGGTGAATTAAAACCAGCTAAGACACAATTAAAGCCTAGGAAACATTTGATATTTTCTGTAATTAATTTCTCATTATTTCTATTTTTTTTTATCTTACGGTTAATTAAACTCTGAAATTGTCATTTATTTTCTAGAGCTCGTTATTTGATCATTAAATCTACAAAGAGAAAAATATGAACATTCGGAAATCAGACATAGATTTTCAGAAAAGTTCATTGAATCATTACCAATTGAAAGATGATGAAAGGTTCAGGTCAAACAGGGATTTATCTGCATTCTCAAATGAAGAGTCCCTCGAACAGGAATTCCCATTCTGACCAAAGGATCAAACCGCCGTGTGAAATACAGGATACAGCGTAGTAAAGTTCAGAATTTTAGCAAAGTCCGAACATCAATCCGGAGCATGGACCAATTCCACACTCAGACTGATAGCAAAGAATTTAAGAAACACAAAGAAATAACCCAAAGATACATGCAGCCACAACTGAGACACAACGAACGAACGAACCCACAAACGAATGCTGCTGCAACCAACCCTTCCAACTCCAACTCTTCTCTCCACGTAATGATTGATAAGAAGGTTTTATAACCTTTTCTGCCTTACTTCATTTTAGAATAGCAACTTTAGAGGCAAACCAAATGTTCTGATTGGACAGGTCGGGGTTATCTGTAGTTTGTTGTATTTTCCCAGTGCAAACTAGTTCTCCATAGTGACTTTTCACAAAGTTCTCAAATCATCACTGTCTATTCAGTTCCCAGGCGGGAAAACAGTAGTTGCACCTTTTTCCAAGGTAAAAGGGTCCTTCTGACAGTTCCTCTCTTTGTCTCTTCCTTGATTTTCATTTTGTCATCTTCTGGCTTGTGGTCAGCTTCCTGACTTTCATCCTTGGCAGAGTACACGATGTCAGGAGTTCAGGCTACCTCGTGATTTCAAGAGCCATCTGGGCATGCGCAGAAGTCATCAGGTACACATGGTAGCATCTGCTTCAGAGAACGCCATCTTGGGTACTGTGGCCTAATAGGCCCGTATGCCAACTTAAGCAGAAATAGACATAACAGCAATTAAAATATAGAAATGAAAGTTCTGATGTTCAAACCCATACTAATCCATATATATATTAGTATTTTCCTAGCTGTAGCAACATTTAAAGCAATAATACTTACCACTTGATAACTTTTAAAGCACAAACGATCACAAAGCAACATAAATTATGTAATTTTACTATGTCACCACAATCTAAGGTTAGTTAGCGTACCATAGTTAATTAATTAATTTTTCTGCCATGCAATTAGCAATTTAGTCCCACATGTATTTATGTTTATCAAGATGTAAAGGTTGATTAATAACACTTCCACTTCAAACATGTTGTTTTAATTAATTTTAGAATTATTACATAATTAATTTCATGCAAATTAGAGGAGGTATACAAAAACTTGTTTTACCTGCTCCATCAGTAGCCTGACCTGTTATTGAAATGAAATGAAATGAAATGAAATGAAAAAAGGTATTTGATAAAGCGCACTGTGGCCAAGCGGCTTCCTGGCGCTGGGGACCTGAGTCAGAACTCCCTGAATCAACTCGAAGGACTAGGAGGGGAACGCCTGGGAGAAAAGAAAAGTTTTGAGGGCCTTACGGAAGTGAGAATAGATGGGAATAGAACGAATAGAAAGGGGAAGACTATTCCAGAACTGAGGGGCAAGGACTGAGAACCGAGTGCCACCCGATCTGGATTTGCGAAAGCGGGGGATGTGCAAAAGAGACATAGAGGAAGAGCGAAGATTGCTGCTTTAGCGGCGATAATGGGCTTGATAATATGCGCTTGTGAATTCCCATAGAAGCCCATGTTCTGGTGTGAACATGGGCTTCTATTGGAATTCTCTGCGGCATTTTACCAAGCCATTATCACCGCTATATCAGCAATTTTCTGCCGCTAAAGCGGCGTTAATTTGGACGCCGTGCATGATAATATGCCCCAGAGTGGTGGTTCTTCATCGTGTTCCAGTGGAAAATGAGAAACATAATACAGACAAGCAAAATGGTGGGCTGGATCAGAAAGGGATGGTAGTCAACAAAAAATGTTCTGTGGTAATACCCAGCCGGCAGAAGAGTGGGAGAATAATCAAGAAACCATCCTCTTTGAAGATTTGGTTACAAAATAATCGAGCTATTGTTATATGCTGTACATTAATATGGTTTAATATGTCTAATTTCTTTTCAATATTTTTGAGGGGTTCTGTTTGTGTTATCTTGCTGTCAGTTATCTATTAAGATGGGAGCAATGTGCCATAAATAATGTGACTTACTTATAGGCTATGATGCTAAGTTTATTACTCTCAGAGTGCACTGTCCCTGGAATGGGAACTTAGAATGTGATGAGGTAATGGAATCAGAATGTGGGGAGCTGTGAGAGACAGGTGACTAGTGTTTGAGATGTCTTGAAATAAATACAAGTCCCATGTCATCTTTGTGGAGGAACAATGCAGTAACCAATCAAAAGACATGTAAAGGAGTAGTGCTCTATGGCAGGGGCAAACACAAGATTGAAAAGCTGGGTTATGAATGAGAAGTAGGCAAATGAGTGACGAGGAAAGGTCAACCAAAGATAAGCCATGGGGGAGAGGGGTGGCTCTAATCTTGCGGTTCAGGATGAACCACAATATGTTTCGCAACAGAAAGCATTTGTGGTTTCCTAGGCTTGAGGTAAAAATGACAATATGATAAAAAGATACAATCACAAAATGTGCTGCTTGATTCCATATAATTTGTACTTTTTGCGCATAATTTAGTCAACCTTGCTGTATAATTTGGTCCTCTTCTGCCACATATTTCACTTGCCCTAGATGGATACATCGTATCCTGACCTGTTATTCATTGTTTAGCATGTCAGTCTCCAAGAGCAGCTCAAACTACACTACCTTGTGATGTCATAGTATCATTTTCACTCAGAACTTGTGAAAAATAGCTGTGAAACAGCTCATTCATACTGCTGTGTCTGTTTATGATTTGCATTTTTGATACACTTTTACCAGTAATAGAATTGTGCAGCAAGCGACAAAAAATACTTTCTTCAAGATTTCATTGGACTTATTACACCATAAAAAGTAATGACACAGATCAGGTCTATAAAAGACAAAGAGTTATCATCATTCCATGAGATGGTTGAATACTATATAAAGTTTGTAAAAGATTTTGCTAGTAGGACATACAATATGAGGAAGTTTTAAAAGAAAAAAATGAATTTCTATGGGGGAGTAAATATTGAACAGAATTTGAGTGGGAAAAGGAAGTACTAAGTTATGCTCCTTCTATGCATGCTTATGATCCAATGTGTGATGCAAAGGTGGTCTGTGATGCCAGTGAAAAGGGCTTAACTCGTTTTAAAAAAATCGCCGTTTCTGCATTCTGGGGGCTGTTATAGCAAGGGGAATTGAATCAACAGGCACTCTGACACCCTACACACCTTTACTTTCCTTTAATCGAGCCTCAACCCGATTTTGTTTCATACTTCACTCGGCGGTGGGCGCCATCTTGAGTGAGGAAGGCGAGGTCAGCGCTCAAGTCGGGCCGGCCTCCCACCCTCCTCCTCCCTATATCATGTGTCAACCACCCAAACGGCGCAGCGGGCTGGCGCAGCGGGCGCGCCGGAAGCGCGCCGAAGTCGAGCCAAAGTCCAGCCCGTCTGCGCCCGTCCGCGGCCGGACGGGGCGCGGGGCCACAAACCCTGGCAGTTCAGCTCTAAACACCATAAGGTATGGCCGACACGCACTACTTGCTCTACAACCCGACACACCTGTCGACTGCAAACACGCCATGCCTGCCCAGTCAATTATAAAATGCACGAGGTGCCGCTTTGAACCTCTCCCTCTAATCCCAGACACTAACTCAGGCCCTATCATCAAAGCTGCACTATTGAATTGTAGATCCCTACGGAAGCATGCTCTAGAAATCTACCACTTACTAGAGGACCAAAATCTTAATATCCTATTCCTAACTGAAACCTGGCTAGATGATCACTCGGACCCGGATATTATCCAGGCCATGCCCAACGGCTATTCCCTATCTAGACTGGAC
Source organism: Triturus cristatus (assembly GCF_964204655.1). Lineage (NCBI taxonomy): Eukaryota > Metazoa > Chordata > Amphibia > Caudata > Salamandridae > Triturus > Triturus cristatus. Next base: position 105,054,562 of record NC_140583.1, on the reverse strand, counting down.
AGGAAGGACGGCAGAGGAGGCGGCATCGCCATAGCCACAAAAGCTCCTCTAGTCTGTTCCCTAGTACACACTCTGGTTGATCACAGTGAAGCCGGCACCTTCACAATAAACACTAGCCCCAATCATTCGATCTCTGGTATTCTGTTATACCGACCACCAGGTACACTATATGAGTTCACATCGACCCTAATGGAAGCGATTACTCATCTAGCACTGAGGAAATCCAGACTGTTAGTGCTAGGGGATCTCAATGTTCATTTCGAAGATCATTTAGATAAAAACGCTGATGATATCCGATTGGAATTGCAATCTGTTCAGCTTGATCTAAAAAATAAAGAACCTTCTCATCAACGAGGACACTTACTAGACCCCGTTTTTGGAAACTGGCAGGGAGTGCATACTTCTGATCCTATACCCATACCTTGGTCGGACCATTATATTATTCCCATCACAATCCAGCTTGACAGAACGGAGATTGTTCGTCATCAATCCCTGCGATACAAACGAAGAAAATGGAAGACCTTCTCTCTTGATTCATTTAAGCAAATTGTTCATGACGAAGGCCCTCCCAAAGGGGTCGACTGTGAGGCAGCTAATGACAATTTAAACAATATCGTCACCAAGGCCCTGGACATCACAGCCCCAAGTCGCACCCTGTCCAATGCCAGGAGGCTTAAGAAAACTGCTCCTTGGTTTAGCCAAGAATTGCAGGCCATGAAAACGGCCTGTAAGAAACTTGAGAGAGCTTGGCGCCAGAATCTCTGTGCAGATATTAAAATACAATATAAAACAGCACAGAGAGCATATTATAAATCAGTTCGTCTGGCCAAAGCAGAGCATTATCATACCCGTATTATGGAAGCAGGCAATTCCTCCAAGGAACTGTTTCTGATATACAAAGAGATATCCATAGTGGACGTGACCTCCCCCGCTCACAATGATTCTGTGGAAGCGTGCAATAATATTGCACAGTATTTTGCAGGCAAAATCCAGAAAATCTATACTAGTTTCTCTAACCAGACAGATTCGGCCACGGACTTCATAGAAAATGACAAACTTGTAAATACACCTGCATGTTTAAACTCTTTTGTAGTTCCTTCTTATGAAATCTTGTCCAAAATGTGCAACAAAATCAAATCGGGATCTCCTAGAGACCCGGCACCCCCGAAAATTTTAGCTGAAGCCTTCCCTGTATTAGAATCTCATTTTAGGCACTTATTACACACCTCCTTTACTACCTCCTGCCTTCCGGAGGAATGGAAACAGGCAATAGTATTACCCATTAAGAAAAAATCAAACATCAGCATGGACATAATGGACAACCTGCGACCTATATCCCTGCTACCTTATGTGGCCAAGTTAGCAGAGAAAATCGCTAACAGTCAACTTATGGAACATCTGGAGACCCATAATGTTCTCCATAAATCTCAGTCGGGTTTTAGAACTGGCTTCTCTACGGAGACAGCTCTCCTGAGGGCCACTGAAACCTTACGTGAGGGAGCAGATAAGGGAAAGACAATGGCCCTCATCATGCTTGATCTCAGTGCCGCTTTTGACACTGTAGCACACTCCATCCTGCTACAGTGTCTAAATAAAGCGGGAGTTACCAACAAGGCACTGGGGTGGCTGAGGTCTTTCTTGATTAACAGGACCTTCCAAGTCCAAAGAGGAACTTTCCTCTCTGACAGGGTGATGCTGGAACAGGGGGTTCCTCAGGGCTCCGCCCTGAGTCCCACCCTGTTCAATCTTTACATGGCCCCTCTGGCAGAAGTGGTGCAGTCGTTCGGCGTGGAGCTTGTCTCCTACGCCGACGACACGCAACTCCTTATATCGCTGACCCATGCTCCTTCTAAGGAAGCTGATAACTTCAACGCCTGTATGTCCAAACTGGCTATGTGGATGAATGAACACTGTCTGAAACTTAATGGGACAAAAACAGAGGTCCTCATTATGGGAGGCAATGAGGTTAAATGGACGACAGAGTGGTGGCCCAGCTGTCTGGGTCCTCTGCCCTCGCCTACACGAGAGGCGAAGAACTTAGGTGTATGGGTGGACAATAAACTGTCCTTTGACAGCCACGTAAAGAAGACTGTTGGCAAGTGTTTTGGGGTGATGAAAACCCTCAACCGCACCCTCGACCTGTTACCCATTAACTCCAGGCGTACCATGACGCAGGCATTAATAACGTCCCGTATTGATTACGGCAATGTACTACTCATGGGGACATCAGTGAAAAACATAAAAAAGCTACAGGTTCTACAAAACTCGGCAGCTCGCCTGGTGCTTAGGCTTCCCCGTCGAGCTCCTTCACGTCCCACTCTAGCAGCCCTCCACTGGCTACCGATCAGTAAGAGGATTGTTTTTAAAGCTATGCCCTGGTGCCATAAAATAATTCATCACAGAGCTCCGGCATATATGTCTGATTTGGTGTCTGTGCACGAACCTAATAGATCTCTTAGATCCAAAGGAATGGGTCTACTCAAAACTACCTGCCCCAAAAAAGCTAAAATGGGTGGCAGATCATTCCGCACCTTAGCTGCCAAGCAATGGAACCTCCTGCCTCTAGATATCAGGCTGGAGAGTAATGAAATCGTATTCAGGAAGAAACTGAAAACTTGCCTCTTTGCTGTGTGAACTGGTTCCTTCCTCTTTTTTTCCTCTACTGCTGCATTCTTTCTCCATAGCGCGGGGACACACCGGGAGGTGTTACCAAGCGCTCTACAAACTCCTTTAAACTAAACTAAACTAAACTTAACGGCCAATCTCATTCAGACAAGAAATGGGCAAAAGTAACTCACTGTGGTTTCTCACAAGCCTTGAAGGAAGCTCAATGTAATTATTCAGTTAAAGAGAGAGTCTTTGGCAGTTTTCTGGGCAGTAAACATACTCAAACGTCTTTTTTGGGGGTTAAGATTTGCAGTACAGGCAGACCACAAACCTTTGGTAGAAACTTTTGCATGAAAGGGACTTGATTGTATACACTCTTGCATTTGCAGATGGGTTGTATGTCTACAGGAATACTGCTTCACAGTGCAGTATATACCAGGAGCAGGAAACGGACTGTTTTACAAGACTGGTTAAAGTGTGTGCTCCGCCTGATGTGGAGGTGGAAGACACAGTAGAAGCAGATGGTAGTGTTTACGAAGTTACCCAAGGGAGTATTAAAAAGAGTAAATCGTTAGAAGAATTAGAGAACGATGAGGAACTAAAAGGTGTAATTTAGAATTAGTAAAGACAAATGGGAGACTCTGAAGAGATTTGTGGTGGCCAGTACTTGATCATGATTAAAAGTTTATGGCTAGGGAGTGCGTTGAGTGTGTAGTGTGTGACACAGGTTAGAGAACTAGTAATATCCCTATGCTGTGAAAACATTTTAAGAGAGAAAGTTACCTTGGTTATTTGCTAACAGATAATGGAGTACAATTCTGTTCCAGGGAAATGGAACTTTATTTCAAAATGTGTGGGATAAAGCACAAAACATCAGAGCTTTGTATCACCCACACACCATTGGTGCTACTGAAAGAGTGGTAAAAACATTGATGGAGGGGATACAATTGGCCAGAGCAAATGGCCTTGATGGGAAAATAGAGTTGTTTCTGAGGCTAACTGGATATTGTATGTCTCCGCACTTCACCACTGGCAACTCTCCTTTCAAGCTGTTCAAAGACTGAGCTCTATCCAGAAAAGTGTGTCCAGGGTGGACGTTTTGGGGTAAAGGTTGTGTGAACAATGCACTGGGTGATTGGATAGAAAAATAAACATTTTCCAAAGAAAAGGAAGTTGAGCTATGACAAACAGAAAAATGTGAGAAATGTGGTGGCCAAATTGGAAGAATTTGTAAAAATAAGAGCGCCCAAAGGGTGTGCTGAGTGGTCCGGGTTTATGAGTGAGTTTAAGGTAGTCACATTGTTTTTAAATGCATTGAAAATACATGCTGGCAGGATCTGGAACAAAAACAGAGTGGCTAGTCTTCATCATCTTGCAATGGAAAAGGAGAAACAATACAGACAAGCAAAATAGTGGGCTGGATCGGGCAGGGATGGTAGGCAACAAAAAAAGTTCAGTGGTACTGCCTAGCCAGCAGAAGAGAGGGAGAATATTCAAGAAAACATCCTCGTTGAAGAGTATGATCCAAAATAGTCAAGTTATTGTTATATTCTGTACATTAATAGGGTTTAGAATGTCTATTTTCTTTTCACTGTTTTTCAGGAGTTCTATTTGTGTTATCTTGCTGTTAGTTATCTATTAAGATGGGAGCAATGTGGCATACATAAAGTGACTTACATATAGGTTATGATGCTAAGTTTATTACTCACATAGTGCAGCACAGGAGAGATGTGATAAGAGGTTGAATATAGAGGTTGAAAAGAAGGGGAGAGAGAGAAGAGCCCTGAGGAACCCCACAAGTGACCGGGCGGGAGGGGGTGGAAAAGCCGGAAAGATGAACCGCCTGGGATCTCTCATGGAGAAAGGACGCAAGCCAGGAAAAGGCTGCGCCCTGAATACCCGCTGATCTGACACGGTCGAGAAGGATGGAATGGTCGACCGTGTCAAATGCAGCGGATAGGTCAAGGAGAACCAGAGCTTGGGGAAGGTTAAGGTCGGCTTTTCCCTTTAGTTCGTCCAGAACCGCAAGAACCACCGACTCCGTAGAGTGGCCCGGGCGGAAGCCCGCCTGATGGGAAGCCAATAGTCTTTACATTATATACATGTGAGTACCTTATTACCTATCAGGATTAATTTGCTTTACATTATATTACCATTATATTACCTATCAGGATTTATTTGCTTTACATTATATACACATTCTACATACAGCTTCAGAATCCTGACTTTAACATCAAGGCACTCCACTATATAGTCGATTGAACAACTAGCTGGACTGGTTGATGGTGAATTAAAACCAGCTAAGACACAATTAAAGCCTAGGAAACATTTGATATTTTCTGTAATTAATTTCTCATTATTTCTATTTTTTTTTATCTTACGGTTAATTAAACTCTGAAATTGTCATTTATTTTCTAGAGCTCGTTATTTGATCATTAAATCTACAAAGAGAAAAATATGAACATTCGGAAATCAGACATAGATTTTCAGAAAAGTACATTGAATCATTACCAATTGAAAGATGATGAAAGGTTCAGGTCAAACAGGGATTTATCTGCATTCTCAAATGAAGAGTCCCTCGAACAGGAATTCCCATTCTGACCAAAGGATCAAACCGGCGTGTGAAATACAGGATACAGCGTAGTAAAGTTCAGAATTTTAGCAAAGTCCGAACATCAATCCGGAGCATGGACCAATTCCACACTCAGACTGATAGCAAAGAATTTAAGAAACACAAAGAAATAACCCAAAGATACATGCAGCCACAACTGAGACACAACGAACGAACGAACCCACAAACGAATGCTGCTGCAACCAACCCTTCCAACTCCAACTCTTCTCTCCACGTAATGATTGATAAGAAGGTTTTATAACCTTTTCTGCCTTACTTCATTTTAGAATAGCAACTTTAGAGGCAAACCAAATGTTCTGATTGGACAGGTCGGGGTTATCTGTAGTTTGTTGTATTTTCCCAGTGCAAACTAGTTCTCCATAGTGACTTTTCACAAAGTTCTCAAATCATCACTGTCTATTCAGTTCCCAGGCGGGAAAACAGTAGTTGCACCTTTTTCCAAGGTAAAAGGGTCCTTCTGACAGTTCCTCTCTTTGTCTCTTCCTTGATTTTCATTTTGTCATCTTCTGGCTTGTGGTCAGCTTCCTGACTTTCATCCTTGGCAGAGTACACGATGTCAGGAGTTCAGGCTACCTCGTGATTTCAAGAGCCATCTGGGCATGCGCAGAAGTCATCAGGTACACATGGTAGCATCTGCTTCAGAGAACGCCATCTTGGGTACTGTGGCCTAATAGGCCCGTATGCCAACTTAAGCAGAAATAGACATAACAGCAATTAAAATATAGAAATGAAAGTTCTGATGTTCAAACCCATACTAATCCATATATATATTAGTATTTTCCTAGCTGTAGCAACATTTAAAGCAATAATACTTACCACTTGATAACTTTTAAAGCACAAACGATCACAAAGCAACATAAATTATGTAATTTTACTATGTCACCACAATCTAAGGTTAGTTAGCGTACCATAGTTAATTAATTAATTTTTCTGCCATGCAATTAGCAATTTAGTCCCACATGTATTTATGTTTATCAAGACACTTCCACTTCAAACATGTTGTTTTAATTAATTTTAGAATTATTACATAATTAATTTCATGCAAATTAGAGGAGGTATACAAAAACTTGTTTTACCTGCTCCATCAGTAGCCTGACCTGTTATTCATTGTTTAGCGTGTCAGTCTCCAAGAGCAGCTCAAACTACACTTCCTTGTGATGTTATAGTATGATATTCACTCAGAACTTGTGGAAAATAGCTTTGAAATAGCTCATTCATACTGCTGTGTCTGTTTATGCTTTGCATTTCTGATACTCCAGTAATTGAATTGTGTGGCAAGCGACAAAAAATACTTTATTTGAGGACTTATTACATCATGAAAAGTAATGACACAATCAGGTCTATAAAAGACAAAGAGTTGTCATCATTCCATGAGATGGTTGAATACTATAGAAAGTTTGTAAAAGATTTTGCTGGTTGGACATACAATATGAGGAAGATGTTAAAACAAAAACTATAATTTCTATGGGGTAGTGAATATTGAACTGAAGTGGGGAAAGGAAGAACTAAGTCATTCTCCTTCTTTGCAAGCTTATGATCCACTGTGTGATACAAAGGTGGGCTATGATGCAAGTGCAAGGGGCTTAAAAGGCCATCTCATTCAGACAAGAAATGGCCAAAAGAAACTCACTGCGTGTTTCTCACAAGCCTTGAAGGAAGCTCAATGTAATTAGTCAGTTTAAAGAGAGAGAGTCTTTGGCAGTTTTCTGGGAAGTAAACATACTCAAATGTCTTTTGTGAGGGTTGAGATTTGCAGTACAGACAGACCACAAACCTTTGGTCGAATTGTTTGCAAGAAAGGGACTTGATTGTATACACTCCTTCATTTGAAGGTTGGTTGTAGGTCTACAGGAATACTGCTTCACAGTGCAGTATATACCAGGAGTAGGAAACGGACTGTTTTACAAGACTGGTTAAAGTGTGTCCTCTGCCTGATGTAGAGGTGGAAGACATAGTAGAGGAAGATGTTAGTGTTTGCGAAGTTTCCCAAAGGGAGCATTAACGAGAGTAAATCGTTAGAAGAATTAGAGAGCGATGAGGAACTAAAAGGTCTAATTGATATGTTATCTGCAGAGAAACCAAGCAAAAGGGAGTTGCAGAAGTACAGCAGAAGTTGGTGGAAGCGAAGACATGAACTTGCAGTTGACAAAGGGTTTCTATTGCTAACGAAGAGATTAGTACCACCAAGGAGTTTGCATCAGAAAAAACTGCAAGTGGCACATGTGGGTAATTTAGAATTAGGAACTACAAAAGGGAGACTCTGAAGAGATTCCTGGTGGCCAGTGCTTGATCATGATTTAAAGTTTATGGCTAGAGAGTGCGTTGAATGTGTGGCATGTGAAACAGGTTAGACAACTAGTAATGCTCCTATGCTGTGAAAACATTTTAAGAGAGAAAGTTATCTTTTTTATTTGCTAACAGATAATGGAGTACAGTTCTGTTCCAGAGAAATGGAAAATTATTTCAAAAAGTGTGGGATAGAGCACAAAACATCAGGTTTGTATCACCCACAGACCATTGGTGCTACTGAGAGAGTGGTAAAAACATTGAAGGAGTGTGAGAAAGTGCCATCTTTCTTGCATGGTATGCCCCCACGAATTGCTGATGTACTGTGACTGTCAGTCAGTCAGTCAGTAGGTCTTTATTTCGATTATCAAATCATTAAAGACATCGTACATCAGTTAAAAATCTATAAATTCATAATATAAACCATTCAATACTATCATACATGTTTTTTTTGTAAAAACTGTAGCAAACCGAATCACAAAAGTTAAACACTTCACATAAAGGAATAAAACAGGATACAGTTGATTTACATTAATCCACTAAAATAACTGATGGGAAATATTTCACAATTTAACACTCCACAACATCTGCTCTGTAAGAGGAGATGAAATTTGTGTTCATAGACAGGAAGTAAAAACAACAAAAAACTTCATAAGTACTAAAATTGTTAATAAAAATTGTTGCAGCTAAAGTGTCCTAGTCGTTTTTGCTTGAATGGCCCACATCCATTGCAGAAATTTAGCGACAGCAATGGCTATGGGCTCACATGTATGAGACTTTAAGATCCTTAGTGCCTCTGTGCCCGACCTTGTACCGAGATTTATACAGACTGGTTTAAGCCATCTGTTTCTGGTGAGCTTGTAAGTGGAGCAAACAAACAGAACATGTGCTATAGTTTCCTTCTGAGTTGGGCAAACAACACATTTATCATCGTTCAGGGGGTGCCATTTGCAAGTAAAGGATTTGATAGAAAGAGAACCCACTCTAAACTGGTGGTACAGTTTCCTGTCTATGGGTAGTGTAATAAAATCCCAATAGCGTTCATACAAGTACTCATGTTTATTCTCCAGAAAATCCCTCGTCTGGGTAGGCCTCGTTAAGGATACAAATCGCTTTGTCGTAATCATGTTCCAGTATGCTACCTTGAACTCTTTTTTTGAGGGAAAGGGGTTACCTGCGGGATTCTCCCATAGACTACACATCTCCATATCACTCAAGGTTTAATATATCCTTCTTAACCAGGAGATCTTGCAAGAGCTGTCAGCCTGCCTGGTTTCAAGAGGAGCTTGGGCATACAGAGACAGTTCGGGGGTGACCCAAAGCCTTCTCCAGTATGCCACCGGTCTGAATTGGGCTATTTCATCGAATTTTTTACAGCCCAGATCGTGTTATAGAGGCGTTAGTGGAATTGATTGTGGGAGGCATGATAGGGCTCTCACAAATTTGTTTTGGGCTGCAATCAGGGGTGCTAAATCTTGAAAGCTCCATAGCTCCGCCCCATATAAAACCGAGGTATTAATTTTAGTAATATAAATCTTCATGACAGGAGCCACTGGTTTTGCATGGGAAAATCTCTTTTCCTTCATAAGGACTCCTGTCAATTGAGCGTGTTTGAGAGCCAGCATATCGATCTGGGGTTTCCAGTTTAGTTTCCTTCCCAAGGTAATTCCCAGATATGTAAAAACATCGGTCTGCTCAAGTTGCACACTGTTCATAAAAACACTCCCTTTGATGGCCATGCAGTTATGGAGAACCATAAACTTAGCCTTATCCACATTTACCACAAGGTCGTGATCGCGGCAGAGCTCTTCGAACCTGGTGAGGGCGGTCTGCAGCCCTTTCTGGGTTTTAGATATTATCAGAGTATCGTCCGTGAACATTAGCAGGGGTATCTTCATGCCTGCTAAGGTGGGGGCATCTGTGGGGTGGTCAGAAAAGTACCGCATGACTCCGTTGATAAAAAGGGAGAACAGGGTTGTTGCAAGAACGCATCCTTGGCAGACCCTCTTAGAAATCAGAAACTTGTTTGTGACTTCCCCATTTATGCCCCAGCAGACCTGGGCAAAATTGGAATTGTGTAACGAAATTAAAATTGCCAGTATTTCAAGAGTCATCCCCATATCCATGAAAGCTCTCCACATTTTAATGCAGGGCACCAGATCAAAAGCCGATTTTAGATCGATAAAGGCTGCGAATAAAGTACCTCCTCCCAAAATAAGTGTGCCCTGGGCTCCTTTCAATCAGGTACCCAGGGCCTATGTTCCTTCCCTAAAACTTTTTTGAAGCCTACACCCAATTGGCATCTCTGGCCACATGTCAGCCTCTGGTAAATGGCACACTAGGTACCCAGGGCCTTGTGACCAGAGAAGGCCCCTAAGGGCTGCAGCACTTATTGTGCCACCCTTAGAGGCCCTGTACCCTGACACAAACACACTGCCCTTGCAGGCTGATTGTCTGGATGCAGAACAAAACAGAGAGTCGACATGGCACACATCCCTGTGTGCCATGCCCAAAACACACACTGCCCTGGCATAGATCAGCCTACCCTCTAGCTGGGTGCCCTATGCCAATGGTGTGGGCACAGGTGCATGAGCCCTGTGCCCCTACAGTACCCTGGTCCATTCCTGGGCACTGTAAGTGCAGTGCTGCCATTTAAGAGTATATGGTGCTGGGAGATCATCAACACGAACTCCACAGCACCATGATGGCTGCATTGAAGTCTGAGAAGTTTGGTATCAAACTTCTCAGCACATTAAACCCGCACTGATGCCAGTGTGGGATGTAATGTACAATGTATGACAGAGGCCATCTTAGAGATGCCCCCTGAACCTAACCTACAATCCACATCTTGTCTGAGGGGCTGCCTAGGCTGCCACACAGCAGACATGTTGCTGGACCCCTGGGTAGAGAGCCATCCGCACTCCTGTGCCTGCAACAATGCACATCCTGGGCGAGGTGCTAGGTCTCCTCCCCCAGGATGGGTAGGGGTAGCTTCAAAGGCATGCCGCCTTTGTGAGCTTCTCCAGGCCACTTGCTGTACTCAGCAACTCGCCCCCTCTGGTTCTGACCCCCACTCTGGCGGGAGACTGGCTGTTAACCCCAAGGAAGGAAAGGGGGTGTGCCAGCCTCTGCCAACCCCACCCCTCAGGTGGGGGAGATGAGCTGAAGCACATCTCCGGGCTTCCGCCAACTTGAAGATGGGAAGACCTGCCCAATCAGGACTAGGCTACTGCCCCCTCTCACAGGAGAGTGGCAGGATAGGGGGTGTACCCACCCCAGGGAAGGGACCCATTGGTTCCTGCTCTTTGCCTACCTGTAATGCCCCTAAATTTAGAATTTAGGGGCTCCCTGAACCTTCCTTCCTCAGATCCTAATTCCGAAACAAGAAAGAAGATCAAGGAACAAGAAGACCTGCCGTGCAGCTGCTAACAAGAGTAAAACACCAACTGATTTGGCCCAAGCCCTACTGGCCTGTCGACCCTCGAACTGCTCCTGCTAAACCCTGGCATCTTCAGTGGTCAGCAACCTCAAAAACCCCGGAGAACCTGACTGCCTTGTGACTCTAACTATCTGGGACTCCCACAAGCAGTAGTACTGCTCAAAGCAAGTAACTTACCCCTGGCATCAGCCAGGAACCGCGAACCCTGCACACTCTGCACCCGCCAAGCCTGGCCTGTGCTGGAGTGAGCAAAGACCACGAGGACATCCCCCCGGCGACTGAGACCCCGAATCCAGCACCCAAGGACCCACCTCGAAGCTCCTGACGACGCCTGCAGCCTCAGAACCAGGGACCCCTCCAACCACGACCAGCAGAGGGTAAGATTTCTCGACACCAAAAGGCACCCCCTGCACCCGGCGCCCTGAGGCCCCCTGTGCCCAACTCCTGGGTGCCTACCTATCCTCCAACTACCAAACTTACCTCTCGAAGTGGTGGTCGTACCTGAAGAAGCTTTGTCCCCGAGCTTGCAGACTTTGTTCGTTCTCGAGCTCCTCAATTGAAATCCATTGAGCGCCTGACGGCTCAAATGCACCCTGCACCCAGCAGTGCAACTTCTACTCTAATCTACTTCCCCATTTGCCCTGAGCAAGTGACCAGGAGCCCAGCTCCCACAGCCGCGTGGCCTGCTAGCCAGCAGCCACCAACCAAAGGCCCCTGCCTCTCGTATGATAACATTGGGCCTAACTCACTCTGCACCCGGCTGCCCCTGTGCCACTGAGGGTGTAACAACTGTACTTACCTAACCCTGGGAGACCCCCGACTCTATGCCCAGATCCTTAACTCTGCCAGTCAAGTACTTACCCAAAAGCCGATAACTCACTTTTCTTCCATAGGGTAACATTGACTGGTTTCACTTGGAAATTCTTCTGTGTCGAGTTTTGAAACTTTAAAATATTCATCCAAAATCAGCCGAATTACAAAAACGAATTTACTCACCTGTTATCAGGAGAGATCCCAGTGCTGGATCTTGGTGCCCAGCATTGACCCTGAAAAGTAATTACAACCGTACTTACCTATAACTTGATTTTCCTTCCATAGGATATCATTGCCTGGTTTTCACCAGAAATTCTTCCAAGTGTCGATTTTGCAAACTTACAAATATTCATTAAAAATCGCCTGTATAACAAAAACACATTCTTTCAACTGTTTACAGGAGATGCCCCAGTGCTGGATCCAGGATCCAACACTGAGGTAGAAAAAGTAACAATAACCCCACTTACATGCTATGTGAATTTCCTTCCAGGGGATAACATTGGTGATTCTATGTGAAAAAGTTTGTATCAACTTTTAAAATACAATAGTATTCCTTAAAAATCACTACTGTAATCAAAACGTTTTTACTCAACTGTTTACAGGAGATGTGCCAGGACTGAATCTAGGATACAGTCCTGTGGTAAGAAAAGTAATCCAAAAAGTAATCAATTGCATTTAACTAGAAATTCCCATTGAGCTCAATGTTATATTGTGTTTGAAATTGTGTTGCCTATTGCATTCAAAAGTCTATTGCCTATTGAAAAGTATTTATCTAAAGTATCTCATTCTGAGAAAGTATATTTTGATACCTACTTGTTGGTTCTAAAATAAAACAACTATATATTTTTATACAAAACCATTGGCCTAGAGTTTAGTTCTTGACTGTCCTCTGATACTGCCTTACTGCTCGACCAAGCTATCACTTTAGAGAGTAAGGTTATATCTAACTTTAGCCTCTGCCAAACCTTTGGGGACTGTGGACTCTATGCACACTGTACCTATTTGGGAACAGTATATACAGAGCCACTTTCTTACAAGGAGGGGATACAATTAGCCAGAGCAAATGGCCTTGATGGGAAAATAGAGTTGTTTCTGAGGATAACTTGATATTGTATGTCTCCACACTTCACCAGAGGCAAATCCCCTTTCGAGCTGTTCAAAGACAAAGCTCTATCCAGAAACGTTTTGGGGTAAAGTTTGTGTGAACAATGCACTGGGAGATTGGAGAGAAAAATAGAATTTTTACAAAAGAAAAGGAAGTTGAGCTATGACAAACAGAAGAATGTGAGGACTGTGTTGGCCAAATTGGAAGATTTTGTAAAAATAAGAGCGCCCAAAGGGTGTGCTGAGTGGTCCAGGTTTATCAGTATGAGGTAGTCACATTTTATTAAATGCAGTAAAAACACATGCTGGCAGGATCTGAAACAAAAACAGAGAAGCGGTTCTTCATCGTGCTCCAGTGGAAAATGAGAAACTTAATACAGACAAGCAAAATGATGGTCTGGATCAGAAAGGGATGGTAGGCAACAAAAAACATTCTGTGGTAATGCCTAGCCAGCAGAAAAGTGGGAGAATAATCAAGAAACCATCCTCTTTAAAGATTTGGTTACAAAATATTCAAGCTATTGTTATATGCTGTACATTAATATGTTTAGTATGTCTAATTTCTTTTCAATGTTTTTGAGGGGTTCTGTTTGTGTTATCTTGCTGTTAGTATCTATTTAGATGGGAGCAATGTGGCATAAATAATGTGACTTACTTATAGGCTATGATGCTAAGTTTATTACTCATAGAGTGCACTGTTCATGGAATTGGAACTTAAAATGTGATGCAGTAATGGAATCAGAATTTGGAGAGTTGTGAGGGACAGGTGAAGAGCTGCTGGTGAGAGGTGGTTGAGATGTCTGGAAATAAATACAGGTCTCCTGTCATCCTTTTTGAGGAATAATGTAGTAACCAATCAAAAGACATGTAAAGGAGTAGTGCTTCATGATAGGGGCAAACACAATATTAACAACCTGGGTTACGAATGAGAAGTAGGCAAATGAGTGACGAGGAAAGGTCAACCAAAGAGAAGCCACGGGGAGAGGAGCGGCTCCATTGGTGTGGTTCTGGATGAGTCACAAAATGTTTCGCAACAGAAAGCATATGTGGTTTCCTAGGCTTCGAACTAAAAATGACAATATGATAAAATAATACAATCACAAAATGTGCTGCTTGATTCCACATCATTTTGTATTTTTTCCACATAAGTTAGTTAACCCTGCTGTCTAATTTGGTCCTTTTCTGCCACATATTTCACTGACCCTGGATGGATACATCGTATCCTCACCTGTTATTCATTGTTTAGCGTGTCAGTCTCCAAGAGCAGCTCAAATGACACTTTCTTGTGATGTCATAGTGTGATATTCACTGTGAAATAGCTCATTCATACTGCTGTGTCTGTTTATGCTTTGTATTTCTGATACACTTTTACCAGTAATAAAATTGTGCGGCAAGTGACAAAAAACCCTTTCGTCGAGATTTCGTTAGACTTTTTACACCATAAAAAGTAATGACACGATCTGGTCTATAAAACACATAGAGTTATCATCATTCCATGAGATGGTAGAATATTATTGAAAGTTTATAAAAGATGTTGCTGGTAGGACATACTATATGAGGTAGTTGTTAAAAGATAAAATAGAATTTCCATGATGGAGTGAATAGTCAATATTGAAAGGAATTTGAGTGGGGAAAGTAAGAACTAAGGGGCATATTATCAAGGACGACGTTAAAAATTATTGCCGGTTTAGCGTCAGAAAAAGTGGTGATAATGGGCTTGCTAATATGCCCTTGAGAATTCCAATAGAATTCCATGTTCTGGTGTGAACATGGGCTTCTATTGGAATTCTCCAGGGCATATTATCATGTGCATTATCGCCGCTTTAGCGGCAGTTTTCTGCCGCCAAACCGGCGATAATTTTAACGCCTTCCTTGATAGTATGCCCCACAGTTATGCTCCTTCTTTGAAAGCTTATGCTTCAATGTGTGATAGAAAAGTGGTCTGTGATGCAATTGCAAGGGGTATAAAAGCCCATCTCATTCGACAAGAAATGGGCAAAAGAAACTCGCTGCATTTGTCTCAGAGGCCTTGAAGGAAGCTCAATGAAATTATTCAGTTAAAGAGAAAGTCTTTGGAACATTTCTGGGCAGTAAACCTATTCGAAAGTTTTTTTGTGGGGGATGAAATTTGAAGTTCAGACAGACCACGAACATTTGGTAGAATTTTTTGCATAAAAGGGACTTGATTGTATACACTCTTGCATTTGAAGGTTGGTGATAGGTCTACAGGAATACTGCTTCACAGCACAGTATATACCAGGAGCAGGAAACAGTCTGTTTGTCAAGACTGGTTAAAGTGTGTGCTCCGCCTGATGTGGAGGTGGAAGACACAGTACAGGAAGATGTCAGTGTTTTTAAAGTTACCCAAGAGAGCATTAAAGAGAGTAAACCGTTAGAAGAATTAGAGAGCGATGAGGAACTAAAAGGTGTGATTGATGTGTTATCTGCAGAGAAACCAAGCAAAAGGGAGTTGAAGAAGTGCAACAGAAGTCGGTGGAAGCTAAGACATGAACTTGCAGTTGACAAAGGATTTCTATTGCTAGGGACTAGATTAGTACCACCAAGAAGTTTGCGTCAGAAATAACTGCAACTGGCACATGTGGGTAATTTACAATTAGTAAAGACAAAAGAGAGACTCTGAAGAGATTCCTGGTGGCCAGTGCTTGATCATGATTAAAAGTTTATGGCTAGGAAGTGCGTTGAGA
This sequence comes from Triturus cristatus, assembly GCF_964204655.1. Lineage (NCBI taxonomy): Eukaryota > Metazoa > Chordata > Amphibia > Caudata > Salamandridae > Triturus > Triturus cristatus. Next base: position 105,038,976 of record NC_140583.1, on the reverse strand, counting down.
GTGTGGCGTGTGAGACAGGTTCAAGAACTAGTAATATCCCTATCCTGTAAAAACATTTTAAGAGACAAAGTTACCTTTGTTATTTCCTCACAGGAGCCATGACAAACAGAAGAATGTGAGGAATTTGGTGGCCAGATTTTGTAAAAATAAAAGCGCCCAAAGGGTGTGCTGAGTGGTCCGGGTTTATGAGTGAGTTTCACGTAGTCACATTTTTTGACATGCAGTGAAAACACATGCTGGCAGGATCTGGAACAAATACAGAGTGGCGGTTCTTTATCATGTTACAGTGGAAAATGAGAAACTTAATACAGACAAGCAAAAAGGTTGGCTGGATCAGCCAGGGATGGTGCTTTAGCTCAGATTTCATCTGGATTCAGGCATTGCTTTATTATTTTGTTTCAGACTGACTGTTTTTAAAATGGCACGCAGATTGTGGTGCAAGTGAACACACATGGCACATGAAGCGTGAAATGAGGCCTTGTCAAATGCTTTTTAAAAGTGGCCCTTTTGGTGCATGCCGTGAAAGACATGAAATGAGGCCTGGTCAAATGCTTTTTAAAAGTGGCACTTTTGGTGCATGCCGTGAAAGACATGAAATGAGGCCTGGTCAAAATGCTTTCAGTCTGAAATGTTTTCATTTAAAACCATGCTCAGTTGATAAAACAAGGGTGGTAAACATGTGTTTAGTTTAGATTTAATCTCACTATGGCATGTACATTTAATTTAGAGAATGTTTTTTTTTTTAACTTTTAAAGTAGCATATAATTGTGCTGAATTAACATGTGTTTTTGCAGTGTAGACAACCTGTGATTTCAGTTTCCTCTTTAGCTTTGAAGATAAGATCTACACTCCCTGTTCCCGTTTCAGGAGACTTTGACTTTGTTGCATATTTAGACAATACATATTCAGTTTGTGGCACATCATTTTATAATGTGTATTAATTAATCAACCATGCACCAACACTACATGTGGGACAAACGCATTTAGCATGAAAAGCTATTTAAAACATCAGAGCATGTTGCTATGAGTATGTATTAATTGTTTGCGCTTTGAAAATTTGCACTAGAGCATGCTTATGCTATGTTGTACATTGCACATTTTTTGCACGGTGTGCACAAATAATAGAAAAGATGCTTTAAACTAATAGCTTTTGCTAGGCAATAACTAATACAGGGTACTAGTGTGGGGGAGGTAAACATAATGGGTTTTATTTCATAAATTAATATTCTTTTGTGTTTGTTTTGTTTTTGGGCCCACCATAAAATGGCTGCCTGTGAATCCAGCATGGCTGAGAATTGTTAGCAGTGTGCTGAATTAGAGACGCATGCGGAGAATATTATGCCAGCTGCATGAACTGCCAAGTGTCTCAAGTGAAGACACATTGGTCAAGGCCACAATGAACTGTACACTCCTGTCATCGTGCCAATGTATCAGTGTTTGTGGGAGAGTGACATCCCTGCGTGTTATGTGAAAGCGAGAAGGAAATGGACTGATACATGTTTTTCTATTAAATGTTGCAATTTGTATAATTATTGATGGTGAAACATATGACTGTATTAAGCCTTAACGCTTAATTTGTTAAAACCGGTATGAGTTGGATTTGTAATGAGAACAGGATGTGAGACCCTCATGTCACCTATGCTAACCAATCACAGTGCGATTTTCTATTGAAACTGCAACATTATTAGTATAGTCAGCCAAGAATTAGAGTATAAATAATGACCACTTAGGGGGCGTGTCAGTCTTAGAGGAGAGGAGCAGAGAAGGACCAGATCTGACACAGACATCATATGGGTTAGGTACGTGAACGTCACAGGTGCAGCCTGGGAGGAGATTCGTCCGAGGAGAGACAGAGGGAGGAGGGGGCAAAGAGGCATAGGCTAGCCTTGCACGTTATATTTTTAGAAAGGCAGATCACATTCCTCTGTGGTCTTGTGAAGGAGGGTCATTTTCAAGGAGCAGACTCTATGTAAGACAATGGAGAGGGAGACACACAGATGAGCTGACCAGGGCAGAGAGAGCAGCTGATGGAACAGGTTAAGAATTTGATGCTAAAACTCTAAGTTTATGCTTTGACTAACTAACTAGTTTTGAAAAAATGTATTTGTCTTATGCATTTATTTCTCTTTATGGGAGATTTTTGCCAATTATTAATTATTGATTAGCCTTGCAAAACTCACTCTTGAATTATATTTTCCTGAACTCTTTAAACAATTCTGACTGACATTTGATGCCTCATTCCCTTCCTTTATGGAATGACTTGTGTTCAGTCTGTAATATATTCTCTATTAATTCTATTTTTCTTTTTTTCAATTCTGTAACCTGATTGATATTTGGCAAATGAATAAAGGGTCAGAAAACCTTAACTTTTAACTAGAATATAAAACCCTTTAAAATATGCACAATTCTCTATATTGGCTTAAATATTAATTGCATTTAGATTTTTCATGTTTATGTAAAGTCTCCTGAAGGGTATACACGGTGGCAAACGTCCATCACCTTGAAAGCAGTAAATCAGACGTTAATGCGGATTTGCATTGAGAAATTACCGTGAAAATACTGCTGGTTCAATGGTTGGCAACAAAAAACGTTCTGTGGAAATGTCTAGCCGGCAGAAGAGTGGGAGAATAATCAAGAAAACATCGTCTTTGAAGATTATGTTACGAAATAGTCAAGTTATTTTAATATGCTGTACATTAATATGGTTCAGTATGTCTAATTTCTTTTCGCTATTTTGAGGGGTTCTATTTATGTTATCTTGCTGTTAGTTATCTGGAGCAATGTGGCATAAATAAAGTGACTTCCTTAAAGACTATGACGCTAAGTTTATTGCTCACAGTGTGCACTGTCCATGGAATGGGAACTTAGAATGTGATGAGGTAATGGAATCAGTCTGTGGAGAGCTGTGAGGGACAGGTAAAGAGCTGCTTGTGAGTGGTGGTTGATATGTCTGGAAATAAATACAAGTCCCCTGTCATCTTTGTGGAGGAACAATGCAGGAACCAATCAAAAGACATGGAAAGGAGTAGTACTTCATGGCAAGGGAAAACAGAAGATTGACAAGCTGGGTCACGAATGAGAAGTAGGAAAATGAGTGATGAGGAAATGTCAACCAAAGATTAGCCAATTGGGAGTGGGGAGGCTCCAATGTTGTGATTCTTGATGAGCCACAATATGTTTTGCAACATAAAGCATATGTGGTTTCCTAGGATTTGAGCTAAAAATGATAACATGATAAAATAATACAATCACAAAATGTGCTGCTTGATTCCTTATAATTTGTATTTTTGCCACATAATTTAGTCAACCCTGCTGTATAATTTGGTCCTCTTCTGCCACATAATTCACTGGCCCTGGTAGATACATCGTATCCTGACCTGTTATTCACCGTTTAGCGTGTCAGTCTCCAAGAGTAGCTCAAACTACACTTCCTTGTGATGTCACAGTATGATATTCACTCAGAACTTGTGGAAAGTAGCTGTGAAACAGCTCATTCATACTGCTGTGTCTGTTTATGCTTTGCATTTCTGATAAACTTTTACTGGTAAGAAAACTGTGCGGCAAGCAACAAAAACATTTGCTACGAGATTTCATTAGACTTTTTACACTACTAAGTCATGCTCCTTCTTTGCAAGCTTATGATCAAATGTGTGATACAAAGCTGGTCTGTGATGCAAGTGCAAAGGGCTTAAGGGCCCATCTAATTCATACAAGAAATGGCCAAAAGAAACTCACTGTGCGTGTGTCACAAGCCTTGAACGAAGCTAAATGTAATTATTCACTTATAGAGAGAGGTTTTGGCAGTTTTCTATGCAGGAAACAGATTCAAACATTTTTGAGGGAAATGAAATTTGCAGTTCAGACAGACCACAAACCTTTGGTAGAATTTTTTGCACAAATGGAACTTGATTGTATACACTCTTGCATTTGAAGGTGGGTTGTATGTCTACAGGAATACTGCTTCACCGTACAGTATATACCAGGAGCAGGAAATGGACTGTTTGCCAAGACTGGTTAAAGTGGGAACTCCGCCTGATGTGGAGGTGGAAGACTCAGTAGAGGAAGATGCCTGTGTTTGCCATGTTACCCAAGGGAGCTTTCAAGAGAGTAAATGGTTAGAAGAATTAGAGAACGATGAGAAACTAAAAAGTGTCATTGATTTGTTATCTGCAGAGAAACCAAGCAAGAAGTTGTTGAAAATGTGAAGCAGAAGTTGTTGTAGGCTAAGACATGAACTTACAGTTGACAAAGGCTTTCTATTGCTAGGGACGAGTTTAGTACCACCATGGAGTTTGCGTCAGAAAAAACAGCAACTGGCACATATGGGCAATTTAGCAATAGTAAAGACAAAAGAGAGATTTTGAAGAGATTCCTAGTGGCCAGTGCTTGATCATGATGTTGCGTGTATGGCTAGGATGTGTGTCGAGTGTGTGGCGTGTGACACAGGTTTGAGAACTACTAGTATCCCTGTGCTGTGAAAACAGTTTGAGAGAGAAAGTTACCTTTGCTATTTGTTCACATATAATAGAGTACAATGCTGTTCCAGAGAGACAGAAAATTATTTGAAAATGTGTGGAATAGAGCACAAAACATCAGCTTTGTATCACCCACAGACCAATGGTCCTACTAAGAGAGTGGTAAAAACATTGAAGGAGGGGATACAATTGGCCAGCGCAAATGGCCTTGATGGGAAAATGGATATGTCTCGGAGGATAACTGGATATTGTATGTCTACACAATCCACCACAGAAAAGTCTCTTTTTGAGCTGTTCAAAGACAGAGCTTCATTCAGAAAAGTGTGTCCAGGGTGGATGTTTTGGGGGTAAAGGTTGCGTGAACAATGCACTGGGAGATTGGAGAGAATAATAACAATTTCATAAAAGAAATTAAAGTTGAGCTATGACAAACAAAAATATGCAAGGAATTAGGTGGTCAAATTGGAAGATTTTGTAAAAATAAGAGCGCCCAAATGGTGTGCTGAGTGGTCCGAATTTATGAGTGAGTTTGAGGTAGTCACATTTGTTTAAATGCAGTGAATACACATGCTGGCAGGACCTTTAACAAAAACAGAGTAGCGGTTCTTCATAATTTTCAAGTGGAAAATGAGAAACTCAATACAGGCAATCAAAAGTTGGGCTTGATCAGCCAGGGATGGTAAGAAACAAAAAGGTCTAGCGAGCAGAAGAGTGGGAGAATAATCAAGAAAACATCCTTTTTGAAGATTTTGTTATAAAATAGTCATGTTATTGTTACATGATGTACTTTAATATGGTTTATTATGTCTAATTTCTTTTCACTGTTTTTAAGGGTTTTTATTTGTGTTATCTTGCTGTTAGTTATCTGTTAAGGGAAGGAGCAATGTTGCATAAATAAAGTGACTTACTTATAGACTATGACGCTAAGTTTATTGCTCACAGAGTGCACTGTCCATGGAATGGGAACTTAGAATGTGATGAGGTAATGGAATCAGAATGTGGGGATCTGTGAGAGACAGGTAAAGAGCTGCTGGTGAGTGGTGGTTGAGATGTCTGGAAATAAATACAAGTCCCCTGTCATCTTTGTGGAGGAACAATGCAGTAACCAATCAAAAGACATGTAAAGGAGTAGTACTTCATGGCAAGGGAAAACACAAGATTTGTGGAAATATGGATTTTTCTGATCAGTTATGTCCCCTATCTTGGACCCCAACGGTTTCATGTATGAATCACAAGTACATGTATGTTCCCTCCAGTTCCAGTTATGAAGACGCAAACACATGTGCGTCCATCGTCAACCTGTCCTCTTTCAGATCCGCCATGAATAGGCCGGATATTCCATTCCTAAGTATGAAAGGCCACCGGCTTTATATGGTTCATTTATGCCATTTTTTCAGTCCAGGCAAGTAGGCCCCGATTCTGTCATCAAGCTCTTCTTGCCTTCTGCCTCTGAAAGCTCCAGTCTGAGCCTGCATCTGTGACCATGAACTTTGTCTCATTCCCTGCGCGGCTCACGAAGCCTGACATCAGCCTGCTGCCTGCCAAAAACTGTATTTCACCTTCGAAATTATCTGCTCCGTTCCCTGCCCGATGCATTCCTGTCTAGTAGTTTAAGTAAACATTCTTCCAGCTACCGAGCAAAGGCCCGGCTTCTCTGTCCTTATGCAAGTAATTCATAGCCCTATTACTATGGAAGATTTCTACCCACGCATCTAGTGTAGACACTTAGACGCTTGTACACGCACTAACAGTCAGTATAGTCAGTATAGTCAGTATAGAATAAGATTCTACTCTAAGAAGACCTCTCTTTTGGATAACTTAGTTCTTTAAACATAGGATGTTAGATATGATTTGGGATTAGGTTGACTTGACCCTCCAGACTTCTGTCGCCACATGTAGAGCTAAATGTCAAGTCCCCTTCGCCCCCTAGTTGCACGTCAATCACACGTCATGCGGCTGCGCGCGCATCTCTGCCAAGTATTTCTGCTGACATTGCGAAATTATTTCATAGGTCCACCCATATGTGACATCACAACCAATGACGTTTTCTTGTTACTCCCAATTACGCCTCCTTCAGCTACGCATGTGAAATGTTATCTTTGCTATCAATTGTTACGCCTCTTGTATTTGCTTCACTGTAATGCCTATTGTATAAAAGTAATTGATTGTCAATAACGTATGTACTTCACTTCCTGAACCTTCGTGGTGATGGAACTTGGAGCAACCGATTATAATCGACCATTGGAATAAAGCCCATTCCGAACCTCTAATACCACGGATTCTGCCTCTTATTTACTGAGCTATTTTATTATGTTTCTGTATCAAATTAAGTACCGGTAATTAAATTATTTACCACATGAATGGCGCCCGAATAGGGACACTTTCTCATCTCACGCGCCGGCGGTGCGTTGCAGGCCCGGTCTCCTGCCACAGCTGGACGGACAATAACGCGTACCAGCAGGATTTCCTGTATCTCCCTCCGGTCAAGCGGGGGCGACTGAGGCTGCAATCAACACCCAGACGAGGCGGTGAGAAGTGCGAAGTATCCCGACCAGAGCCTAGCTGAGAGAGCAAGATCCGAGGTATACAGAGGCCCACCAGTTTCCGAAGTCCCGAGTCGAGTCCAGTTTTTCCGAAGTGTTCGAGTCGAGTCCAGTCCGGTTCAAGTTCAGTTCAGTTTCCGAGGCCTTCCGTTTCCGAGCTACCCGGTGAGTACCATTACTGGGGAGGCGTTCTGACGTGCACATAGGTTGTGCCGGTCAAGACGGGTTTGGGTACACAAATCCGGTCTGCACTGTTTCAGCAGTGTATCTGTACTGTTTAGCAGTATATCTAGTATATCAAGTATATAAATTCAGAATAATTCAGTTAAAGTCGAGTATCATGTTTAGTGATTAAGTTTTCCTTAGATCGTCATCATCATCGTTGCTCAGTTAAATGTTAAAACGTTAAATGTTTTAGTACGTTCTGCATATTGTGGTGTGAATGACTGTTCATTATTGTGTTTACTGTATTAAGTTGTTCAAAATCAAGTATCAGATCAGTTTTCAATATGCCGCTCTTTTCGAAATTAAGACAGATCACAACTAGAAAAGGGGTACTCGAAGAAGCTGTTCCTATTCCTCCTAGGGACACTCCAGGGTATTTCATGTATCATAAACACGGCCTAGACGCTATATTATTTCTTGATTTATGGGTAGACTACACTAAGGAACTACCAGAAAGTCAGAGGTGGCCCGCAGCTGGGACCTGGGATGCGGAGTGCATCATGAAAGTCGAGGAAGAGTTATGGAAAAGGAAAGTCAGACAGTCACAGAAAGACGCCATTGAGTTATGGCGTAAAGAATCTCATAGACGTACAGAAAAAGCACTCCGACAGGAAGAGAAAAATAGAGAGAATTCAAATAAAATCCGAGAAAATCTATTAATTGAAGAAGGTACCCGAGTGAAATCAGAACAAATAGACAGACAAAGAAATGCCCTTATGAATGGTATGTATCCCCTTCTGGCCGAAGTATTACCTAAGGCTACTCCGGAGATACCAAAAGACTTGCCACTCCCATTATTTCCAATAAAGGTACATCCTAAGGGGCCTCCTAGAACCGCAGAAGATGTTTTTCTTTCCTCATATTTAGATGACGCAGCTCCCGAGTATGCTAATCCCGCCCCACATAGACCGCTTGCCAGGGATATTCAACACCAAGATCCAGTATCCATATCTCTACAGCAACAAGTCCTGACACAAGTTCCGGCAAGCACATCTGTTTCTGCATCTGTTCCTACAGCTACTTCTATAGCTGTGTCCACACCTATAGTTGCTGTATCACGTTCAACGAACCCTTTCACACCCGATACCCCAGACGGGGCTACCGGAGGTACTACCAATATTTTTTCTACGCCACCCAGAATAAATAAACTTACCTTTCAAGAGTCAGCACATTCACGTACCCCCAAACTCATAAATGCCCGTACGCTTAAGGAACTTCTTATAGATTGTAGATATGACCCTGTGCCCGGCAAAGAGGACGAAATGATCATGGCATCATTACGTATCAGACGAGCCGCAGTATATTTAGGGAAGTTACCAGGAATGACTGCACACCTAGATAATATATACCATTTTGTCCAAACAGGGCGAGATTCAGAATGTATTAACAGAGCTATGGAATACCAGAAAGTGGTGATACAGGGGGAACTGTTACGTTTCCTCATAAATTGTGTGATCAGAAATCAAGACCGACCGGGGGTAGACCCGGAAGCAATGCAAATTCTTACCAGATGGAGCCAGAATATATCAGAAGGGAGACATGATAAGCAAAATTGTATAATAGCCATGTGCCGAAAGATCCGTAAAGAAATAGAACGCCTACACGAAGAGAGATTGGCGGTAGACCAGTTCGAACAAAGCGAGGAGGAAGGATCAGGACTGCCCGCAGGACAGTCAGACACCATAGCCTATGTAGGTAGAGGAAGATCTTGTAATAGTACTAGATGTTCTATTGACCCGATACGTCCGATATGTCCAGAAAATGACAGGAATTTCCAAACACCTATAATAAATATAAGGTCCCCCGAGCACTCGTTCCAAACCGCTGACAAATTACTCCGAGAACGAAGGGGTTATCATTTTCTCGATTCTAGGGATGAACAAGAATTAGCCAGGTCAGCCGTTCAATGGGTTGATAGTCCCGGAATGTATGGTGATGATACAGTAGCACACACATTTTTGAATCTCACCCCAGATGAACAGCGTTTAGCTGGGATTTATATGATTCAACAACTCCTTATACTATATCAGAGTCAGCATTCAGATCCTGGTCCTTTACCTGAAATACTGACTGAATTACTCAAGAATAGATGGAGAGGTTCAGGTACTAAGTTAATTAAAGAAATACTAGAATCAAGAAAGCAGTACATTCTTTTTGTATGCCCAGAGCATGTCTCATTGCCCATCAAGGAAAGAACCACGTATTACATGGACAGACAGAATCCCTTACGAGAAGTACACCCAATAAAAGGCGAGGACAATGAGTTTAAACGTGTATTTGTATATACGCCCATATCAAAAATAGAATTGTTAGAAATGAAGAAAGTGGTACCCAGTCATGACAAAGACCCAGCAGGTTTTCACCGAGAAATTAAAGACATGTTACTCATGGGAGAGTATACCTATCCCGACATTATGACAATATTAAAGGTATTAATGCCTGCTGGCATTTATGAAAAACTCAGGGAAAAAGAGTGGGAGGTAGGCGACCAAAAGATAGAATGGTCAGCATTAGAAGCAGAAGAAAAGGCCCGAACTGCAGGAGCAGGACTTGGGGATAAAACTAAAGCACTACCAGGTTTACTAGTACAGGTACTGCCACGTTTATTAACTACGAAAAAGGAAGATTGGGGTACAATTTCAGCCTGTGAACAAAGACGCATGAAAGACACGAAAATGAAAATGCTAGTCTCCCAGACAGTTCCAGCTGAAGGACATAAAAAGGGTACGACACATTCCGGTGATTCAACAGGACCTATAAAAGGGATATGCAACTATTGTAAAAAGCCAGGTCATTACGTACACGATTGTCCAGTTTTGAAACATAATATCGCCATAGGTAATACAAAAGAAAGACCACGGCCACCTAGACAGGATCAGAATGAACAAGGAGCCCCGCAGCATGCACAGTCCATGCCAGTTCCACCACAGTCTATACAGTTTGTGCCAGCTGCACCAGCGCTGCCTGTTGCTGCCACACAAACCACGACACGACAACTGTACCAGACCGCACAGTATGACTATCCTGATTATCAGCGATACGCATGAACCAGCCTAGAGAGGGAAGTTGACTTACCCCTTATCGAGGTCCCTGTAGACCAAGAAGGACCTTATGTACATAGTGAATTATTAGGCCAAGATAGAAAATTTTTACTCGATACAGGGGCAAGTCGAACAACCATAAAACGTAGTGAAGTTCCAGGGGCACCCCTCTCAGGCTCACAGAATATTTCCCTTGGTTTCTCAGGAAAACCCATTGTTAATGAAGTGTCACAACCTCTTCCACTTACGATAGGACCTTTGACCCGAACTACAGATTTATTGCTTACTAAATCATGTCCAGAAAACTTGTTAGGTATAAAAACACTAAAAGCTCTAGGAGCTATAATATGTTGTTCTCCGGAAGGAGTAAGATTGTTTTTACATGATTTCAAAGGTCATTATGTGTCTAGAGACATGGATCCCCGATTACAGACTTTACCTACACATCTATGGGCACAAGGCCCTACTGATGTTGGTTGCATGAATATTACACCATATCGAGTCACACTAAAGGCAGGAGTGGTACTACCACGAATGCGACAATACAAGCTACCACCAGATGCTGTAGTGGCTTTACTACAAATCATTGACGAGCTTATTACCCAAGGAGTGGTTGTGGAAACAGACTCCAATGTATGTAATTCCCCGATAATTCCGATTCTTAAACGAACAGATCCGAAGGCCCCGCCAGTATACGATTGGTTATTGATCTGCGCGAATTAAACAAATGCATTGTGCCACAATTCCCTGTGGTCCCAGATATCTCATCATTACTGACAGCTATTGATTCCGAAGCAACATTCTTTACTGTAATTGATCTCAAGAATGCTTTTTTCAGCGTCCCAATAGATCCGGAAAGCCAATATTTGTTCGGATTTAGTTTAAATGGACGTAGCTTTAAATTCTCACGCGCACCTCAAGGATTTACAGAAAGCCCCAGCATCTATAGCCAAGCACTGAAACGAGAACTCGACAGTATCCACATGCCAGTTAACACTGCTTTGCTTCAATATGTCGATGATCTGCTGATCACCGCGAGAAGCGAACCCGAATGTGAGAAAGCATCACTGACAGTTTTACAATTTCTAGCCGAAAAGGGGCACAAGGTGTCCCCTTCTAAGCTGCAATTCTGTGTCCAGCGAGTTGTTTATTTTGGACACTCGCTGTCCAAGGAGGGAAGGCAGCTTACACCCGACCGCATTCAGTTAATAGCTAACATGCCAATACCCAAGACACAAAAGGAGGTGCGGGCTTTCATAGGCCTCACTTCATATTGTAGACAGTGGATCCCTCAGTATGCATTTCTAGCAAAACCACTCATTCAGTTGACAACACAGGAGGCAGCCACATCGACTGTTCTCCCTTGGACTCAGGAACATACACAAGCTTTTGAAAGCTTAAAGACAGCTTTATGTCAAGCACCTGTTTTAGCAACGCCATGTTACAGTAAACAGTTTACACTCTTTGTTACAGAACGCGAAGGTACTGCCTTGTCAGTACTCACACAGGAACAAGCAGGAGCACACAAACCATGTGCTTATTTTTCTAGTACATTAGATCCAGTACCTCAGGCTTTGCCTGCATGCCTAAAATCAGTGGCAGCAACCGCTTTAGCAATCAGACAAAGCGATGCGATAGTGTTAGGACATCCATTGACAGTTCAAGTACCCCATGCAGTAGAGGTTCTTGTAAATAGAACGCAAACACAACACTTGACTATTGCGCGACTCACTGGGTACGAATTAACATTGTTTCAGCCACATGTAGAAATCAGACGTTGTAACACATTAAATCCTGCCACACTTTTACCTGTAATCGAAACAGACCCACTAGCCCATGACTGTATTGAAGTTATTACAATCACGACGAAACCCAGACAAGACTTAACCGATGTCCCATTGTCAGACCCAGACCTGACGTTGTATGTAGATGGTTCATGTATGAGAACAAGTACAGGAGAGTTAGTGGCCGCTTACGCAGTCACAACAGATACTGAAATCATTGAAACAAATTGCATAAATACCTTGTCAGCTCAAGCCGCAGAGCTCATCGCTCTGACACAAGCCTGTATTCAAGCCACAAATAAAAAAGTCAACATATACACTGATTCACGTTATGCATTCGGAGTCGTACATGACTTCGGCGTGCTGTGGCGAGAGAGAGGTTATTTAACTTCTCACGGTGCCCACATTCAGCACGGACCCCTCATTCATGCCTTATTAGATGCAATACATCTACCAATTGCAATATCAATCATGAAATGTAAAGCTCATACGAAAGTTACTGATATCATTTCTCGAGGCAATGATCTAGCTGACAGAACAGCTAAACAGACTGCTCAAACTCAAACATCCGACATGACAAAGACAATAGTCCCGACGCCAACACATTGTATGACGGTTAAAGATCCTACTCTTGACGTAATTGATATACAGACACATGCTACACCAGACGAAATAAAGAAATGGACTGAATTAGGAGGGATCCAAACGGATCAAGGATGGATGATGAAGGAAAAGTCTGTGTGGTTCCTTCCTGATTCAATGGTCCAGGTTATAATTAACACTGTACATAGTCCCGCACATCTAGGAGAAAAAGCTATGCTAGACAGCATTCAACACATTTGGTTCAATAAACATTTACGAGCAGCAGCCAAACAAAAAGTTCGTACCTGTATGATCTGTTGCCAGTTCAACCCAGGAAAAAGCGTTCCCGTAGAACAGGGTGGATTTCAGCCTCCTGATCATCCTTTTGAAGTCCTCCAGATGGATTATATCCAGATGGAACGATGTCGAGGATTCAAATATGTTCTCGTAGTTGTTTGTGCTCTTTCCCGTTGGACGGAGGCATACCCGGTTTCAGATTACACTGCCCCGACTACTGCCAAACAGTTGGTTCGAGAATTCTTCCCACGATACGGTTTACCACGTGTTGTTCACTCAGATAACGGCCAGCCGTTCTCATCCGAATTAATGAAACACGTTTCACTTTTGTTAGGCTATCAGTGGAAATTCCACTGTGTCCGACATCCCGAGGCAGCAGGTCTCGTAGAAAGACATAATCAGATCCTGAAAATCAGATTGTCCAAAATATGCAGAGAGAAAGGTGTTGACTGGGTAGTAGCATTACCAGTTGCACTCTTTTACATGAGAATGGTAGCACACTCTCGAACAGGGCTATCCCCGTATGAAGTGATCTTCGGCAGACCACCAAATATGTGGGGGACGCCTATACCACGCAAAATAACTGATATTGACTGTAATATGCTGACAGATTACTTGGCTTCCTTGATGTCTGCACTACAATCTTGTCGTTCACAGGTAGCTGCAGCTTTTCCTGACAACACTGAGGTGAAACCCCATGACGTAGTCCCGGGGGACCTGGTCCTCGTGAGGAACTTTGATCGAAAGACTCAGCTGGATCCTAGGTGGAAGTCGCCTCAGCTGGTTTTGCTCACCACAAGGACAGCCGTGAAGATCGAGGGCAGAAAAGGCTGGATTCATTCAAGTCATATCAAGAAATTTCATGGACTACCAGCGGATGTGAATGCCACACCTCGTGTGTCTTCACCCATTGACTCAAAACTTCCTTTTGTTGAAAAGAGTAATTCCGAACATTATAAACTAAAGCTCAGGTCCAACCAGTCAAGCAATTTGATTGTTTAAGTCCTCTCCGAGGTGAAGCGGTTGAATTGTCTCTGACATGTATCCCTTGGACCTGAATAGAGATAGCACCCGAAAAATGCTGAAACGACAGGCGTACTGTAAATCACTGCGTAGTCATTGCATAGTGACGTTATTAATTTTGTTTTTCCTAAGTCTTTTAATAATTACTGCAAGTATATTGTTGCACATATATTATCCTATTTCTAGACATGTTTACAATGTTACTGCTGAACATTCTTTTAGTGAATTACCTCCGTTTGAGTTGTCTTATAGATTTGCGCTGCGCAATAACACGTTTATTAGTATGTTACATCATTCCCATCAGGTTAACAATGCTACAAATTGTTGGATATGTGGCCGACTCCCTCCCTATCAGAATTATAAAAGAATTCTACCTCTCTTTCCATACCCGTTCACACACAACGGCTCCTGTGGAGCATGGTTTAGTCTAATTAATTCCCTAGATTCGGATTCTGCAGTTTATCAAGATAACTGGGTATGGGGAAATTTGAACTTAGTTTTGCTTAAAGTCTGCTATCCTAACAAGGAGGGACTTCCCCAGAGAACAGGAACTGATCTAGAAAATGAAGTGTATGGATTAGGTAATTTTACGCTTAATCTTATGATCCTAAATGTCGAATCCGAAGCTACTCCAATTTTGCCCGCTATGTCAATATTTCCAGTAAAAGGTGAATTATGTGTAAGAAAGAATGGTTCCATATATATGGGCCATAGTAGATGCACCACTGTAGTAGAATTTAGTGATCAAGGCAAGTCTACATTTAGAGCTTCCCGCCATTCTAATTTCATCTGTGGTCAGACGGCATATGTACGTTTGCCTCTAGATTGGGATGGTACTTGCTACATTGGATTCCTTTTGCCACCTGTTTTCCTAGCTCCTCCTGATTATCACAGAAATACTCATTTAGTATATAATAGAGTAAGGAGAGATCTCCCGATAGTCGATTACACTGAAACAGCATGGGAAAAATACACAGATTTCAATAAAGGTCTCTTTCCCTATATAGGTACCGTTACTAATAGTAAGCTGATACGTAGATTAACTAGAACCCTTGAAGTAGTAGTGAACGAAACTATTTCCGCCTTAGGCAATTTAACAGAAGAGCAGTCTGCTATGCGGATTGTTGTGCTTCAAAATCGTCTTGTCCTTGACGTCATCCTGGCCGATAGGGGCGGAGCTTGTAGGGTCATCGGATCAAGCTGTTGCATTTTCATACCAGAAAATTCGCCATCTGTATATAAAGCCATAACTCGCCTTCATAAGATTGTAAGCCAGATACACCAGAATCCAGGCACCTGGACTTGGTCCGGTTGGTTTTGGAGTATATTATCTACCTTTGGATGGAAGGTCCTATCTTTCTTAGGTATTGGCCTTCTCATACTATTCAGTTGCTGTCTATGTCTACAATGTGGACCAGCGATCTGTGGTCTGTGTGCCACATCGTGTATTCCACCACCAGGATTTCATTCATCACGGAAGAAGAAAGAAGAACAAATGATGCTATATGAACAGATCAATGGATTGATGAAGATTGATATCTCTTAACGGGCAAGTAGGGGACAAGGAGGGAATGTGGAAATATGGATTTTTCTGATCAGTTATGTCCCCTATCTTGGACCCCAACGGTTTCATGTATGAATCACAAGTACATGTATGTTCCCTCCAGTTCCAGTTATGAAGACGCAAACACATGTGCGTCCATCGTCAACCTGTCCTCTTTCAGATCCGCCATGAATAGGCCGGATATTCCATTCCTAAGTATGAAAGGCCACCGGCTTTATATGGTTCATTTATGCCATTTTTTCAGTCCAGGCAAGTAGGCCCCGATTCTGTCATCAAGCTCTTCTTGCCTTCTGCCTCTGAAAGCTCCAGTCTGAGCCTGCATCTGTGACCATGAACTTTGTCTCATTCCCTGCGCGGCTCACGAAGCCTGACATCAGCCTGCTGCCTGCCAAAAACTGTATTTCACCTTCGAAATTATCTGCTCCGTTCCCTGCCCGATGCATTCCTGTCTAGTAGTTTAAGTAAACATTCTTCCAGCTACCGAGCAAAGGCCCGGCTTCTCTGTCCTTATGCAAGTAATTCATAGCCCTATTACTATGGAAGATTTCTACCCACGCATCTAGTGTAGACACTTAGACGCTTGTACACGCACTAACAGTCAGTATAGTCAGTATAGTCAGTATAGAATAAGATTCTACTCTAAGAAGACCTCTCTTTTGGATAACTTAGTTCTTTAAACATAGGATGTTAGATATGATTTGGGATTAGGTTGACTTGACCCTCCAGACTTCTGTCGCCACATGTAGAGCTAAATGTCAAGTCCCCTTCGCCCCCTAGTTGCACGTCAATCACACGTCATGCGGCTGCGCGCGCATCTCTGCCAAGTATTTCTGCTGACATTGCGAAATTATTTCATAGGTCCACCCATATGTGACATCACAACCAATGACGTTTTCTTGTTACTCCCAATTACGCCTCCTTCAGCTACGCATGTGAAATGTTATCTTTGCTATCAATTGTTACGCCTCTTGTATTTGCTTCACTGTAATGCCTATTGTATAAAAGTAATTGATTGTCAATAACGTATGTACTTCACTTCCTGAACCTTCGTGGTGATGGAACTTGGAGCAACCGATTATAATCGACCATTGGAATAAAGCCCATTCCGAACCTCTAATACCACGGATTCTGCCTCTTATTTACTGAGCTATTTTATTATGTTTCTGTATCAAATTAAGTGCCGGTAATTAAATTATTTACCACAGATTGACAAGCAGGGTCACGAATGAGAATTAGGAAAATGAGTGATGAGGAAATGTCAACCAAAGATAAGCCACTTGGTAGAGGGGAGGCTGCAATGTTGTGGTTCTTGATGAGTCACAATATGTTTTGCAACAGAAAGCATATGTGGTTTCCTAGGATTTGAGCTAAAAATTATAACATGATAAAATAATACAATCACAAAATGTGCTGCTTGATTCCATATAATTTGTATTTTTTGCCACATAATTTGGACAACCCTGCTGTATAATTTGGTCCTCTTCTGCCACATAATTCACTGGCCCTGGGTAGATACATCGTATCCTGACCTGTTATTCATCGTTTAGCGTGTCAGTCTCCATGAGTAGCTCCAACTACACTTCCTTGTGATGTCATAGTATGATGTTCACTCAGAACTTGTGGAAAATAGCAGTGAAACAGCTCATTCATACTGCTGTGTCTGTTTCTGCTTTGCATTTCTGATACACTTTTACTGGTAAGAAAATTGTGCGGCAAGCAACAAAAAACACTTGCTTCAAGATTTCATTAGTCTTTTTACACCATAAAAAGTAATGACAAGATCAGGTCTATAAAAGGCATTGAGTTATCATCACTCCAGAAGATGGTTGAATACTATCGAAAATTTGTAAAATATTTCTTGGTACAACATACAATATGAGGAAGTTGTTAAAAGAAAAAATAGAATTTCTATGGAAGAGTGAATATTAAAAGGAATTTGAGTGGGGAAAGGAAGAACTAAGTCATGCTCCTTCTTTGCAAGCCTATGATCCAATGTGTGATGCAAAGGTGGTCTGTGATGCAAGAGCAAATAGCTTAAGGTCCCATCTAATTCATACAAGAAATGGCCAAAAGAAACTCACTGTGTGTGTCACCAGCCTTGAACAAATCTTAATGTAATTATTCAGTTATAGAGAGAGTCTTTGTAGTGGGCAGACCCCACGTGTGCAGGAGGTACAAGTAGACGCTGTAGAAGTAGATTAAGTTTATTAAGTTATTGGATGTATATACAGCAAGTTAGAACAAGCCCAGAACAAGCCCCACCAGGAGCAGCCTCCTAGCTGCTCAGCCCATCTTCCCAACTGTCTCACACACACGCAGGCACTCAAGCATTCCACTCATGCTAACATTCTATGCGGAACACTCACTCTGGCTGAGCAGCTAGGTACAGAATGAAAAGGGAACATATTAACAAGAACTGAGGATATTACACATCCTCTCCCTTTACACTGAATATTAATAAGACCTAAACTAAACCCAAACTAAAATGAAACCAAACATGCACAGAAATGTACAAAAGATGTAAAGAGTCCATAAACCCAGGGATGCATGATGAAATACATCACGAGAGGGAAAAGAGACACACTAAGGATAGATAAACACACTAACACCATCCTCCTCCTTTAATACTGAACAAAGAAAATTTAAGAAGAGAAATAAGAGCTCACATAAATCAACTGAGCAAGACATACTTGACAGAAGAAAAGGGTATACTTAACCCAGATAAAAATACAATGGGTGGGACGAAACCAAAGGAAGTGCTTCTCACGTGAGAAGACTGTGAAAAAAACCCAATAAGCCACCCCTCATGAGAGGAACACTATAGTACTAAAACCCAAGTGAAAACAAAAACCATAAAGATTTTTTGGGACTGACACCCAAGTGTACAGAATACGTCGCATGGGACTAAAACCCAAGCACTTGTACAGCATGAAAAAATAGAATGCAGCACAGTGTGGCATCAAAAGATGGCTACCCACACACACAACAGTGAATATTGAGATGAAGGGACTGACACCCAACAACAACGTAACTAAGGTGGGACTCACACCCCCTTTAAACAGAAAAAAATGGGGCTAAAACCCATTCCACATGTAAATTACTGTGAACGTGGGTGATGGGACTAAAAACCCACTCCCATCCCTAGGCAGCAATGAAATATCTGAAACATGGGGTAATGGGACTGAAAGCCCACTCCCATACCTAGGCAGGGATAAAATAACTGAAAATGGGGTCATGGGACTAAAAACCCACTCCCATCCCTTGAAAGGGATAACATTTCTACAGTGAATGTAGCGTGATGGGACTAAAAACCCACTCCCATCCCTAGGCATGGATACAATATCTGAAATATCTGAAAAGAGAGCATGCGTAAATAAGAGACATGGGACTAGGACCCACTCCCATGAAAACAAAACATAACGTGTGGAATGCCATTCAAAAAAGTTGACATGTAGCAATAACAAAACATGAATAAAGAAAGGGAGTTGGAGGATAGGGAGGTAGGTTTTTAGCCTCCTGTTGCAATATATCTACCAAAAGAATCCGCAAAGATCCTAATAAAAACCTACCAAAAATTGTATATTCCCCAATTTTTTAGAGTCCTGTGCTAGAAAAAGACATTTGTTTTTCTAGAGTCCCCTCACTCACCTAGGGTTTCCCCTGGGTGACATGCTTCATCATAGGGGTCCTCCCAGGCATCTACTGTCTGGGGCGTTCTACAACTTAGCGAAAAACGTAGGAGCACTTTTTTGTTTAAACTATGTGTAGTGATGTGCTGTGTGGAGTGAAAAGTGAAAAAATTGAATAAAAATTACCTAGATAGTGAGCCCTAACTTTATTCTGCTCCTATCTGGTAAATATATCATAAAAATGGGGCTAGTAACAGAGCACAGTAACCATTATGTGAAGCTGTCCCTATTTACTTGTTCAACATGTTTCGTGGTTACCCCAACCACTTCCTCAGGACTACACAAGGACCAGCCCTGCGTGTACCACTCCGAGCATTAAACAACATTCAGTCGATTTTATACTTATTGTAACGTATTT
Organism: Triturus cristatus; assembly: GCF_964204655.1. Taxonomy (NCBI): domain Eukaryota; kingdom Metazoa; phylum Chordata; class Amphibia; order Caudata; family Salamandridae; genus Triturus; species Triturus cristatus. The sequence goes on along the minus strand of NC_140583.1, from coordinate 105,019,395 downwards.
GGTTTGTTACATACATACGATTCCCTTGCACCAAGAATTTCTTAGTTTGTATAGGGTCGATGTTTCTGTATAAAAATATAATGACACACATGAATTAGTTACACACCCTAGTCCACAAAGTAGCGTGGATAAGGGATCAAAACAACTTTTCAAACTTTGCGGTGTCATAAATCTTGTATCAAATCAAGTGCATGTATTTAAAGTGCTCAAGTGACTATAGTGAAACACATACACATATACACACAAATACAAAACATGAACATATGGTAGGTTGCGTTGATAAAAAACTACTTTTTTGGAGGTGTTATTCTACTCCATGGTGTTGCTGGGGCAGGGAGGCTTTAGAAATCTAGATTTAGGAAGTTTCAGATGTTATAAGTACGAAAACTGCTCGTTAGCGCATTGGGAATTCTTAGTTAAAAAGCGAGGCAAATCCAAAAGAATTCGTCATGGTGGTTATTTGCTATATGAAAACTTACTTATCTATTAAGGACCTCCAGCCTGTTAGCTCCCAGGGACACCGCATATTACTGGCACGCTATCAGAACTCCATTTAAATATCCCCGTAAGCCGGAAACGGAGCTTGTGAAGGGTTCACAGGTGTGTGCACTCGAGTGATATCGTGCGCCATCTTGGAATGGTGGTTTTGTCCAAAAGATGTATTTAACAGCAATGTCTGTATGAGGGGTTCTAAATAACAACGTTTGCGGCTTGTGATTTTAAATGTAATATAGAATCGTAACAACAAATATTAACTAATAAATGTTGTCCAGTAGCGTAAAACTAGATGGGAGGTTATGGTGCACTCGAGTGATACCGTGCGCCATCTTGGAAAGGTGTATTTGTCCGAAAGAATGTATTTTTCAGCCATGTCTACATGAGTAGTTTTTAAAATGCCAACGTTTGGGGCTTTTGTTTTTACATGTAATTTACACTCGTAACAACAAACAAAGATAGTAAATGTTGTCCGGAAACGTGAAACTAAATAACGGGCTATGATGCCATAATTGCTTTGCAAATTAACATCGTTACGCGATGTAAGTGACATTACATCTCTGTTCTAAGTACAAGATGCTCAGACGACAACGGTATTTCTAACGCGACTGTGTTTACTCATAAATTTAGGCGCCATCTTAGAGTGGGGTTTTCATAGTATCTCCATTGTCATAAGAAAATTACACATGGATCAATTGATTGACCACGAATAACTAGTGGTGATATTTAATTAGAATAGTGGTGGAGAAAGTATTATTTCCGGACGATCAAAACCCTAACTTTATTAATGAGGGAGTCTTTATTCAGTGTACATAATGATAGTAAACCCAATATACGTCCTATGTTTAAGGATAAATCTAACATATTAGTTACAGCATAAGATCCAAATAGTATATTATTAGGACTGTTGGTTTTAGTTAGGGGTAGTATCTTATTTATCTTAGAATGTTTGGAAATTATTGTTTTCCTCATTCATGTTAACTTCTGGTTATTTTCACACACAAAAGGTCTGCCTCAGCGGTTCAATACAATCCACGGGATACTGTCATTAAGACCCTGGGTATCAGTACGTAATTTGTAGACCCATCTTTGTTCTTTTATATGTAGTCGATGTTCAAGATTGTCGCCAGGTCTGATTTTCTCCAGTATTAACCAACGTATGTCATTTGGAGAATGTTTTTTCTCAAGAAAGTGGTTAGTCATTCTCGTACATGCTCTCAAACAACGGATGGTGCTGCGATGTTCACTGATTCTTGTTGTGGTTTTCTGTGTAGTCATACCCACATAGTGGAGATTACATGGACATGTGATTAGATACACTGTGCCGGTGGATTAGCAATTTGTAAAGGTTCTGAGGTCCCAGGTAGCACCTGTATTAAAAGTGTATCTGGTGGTTTTCGTGGTTAAATGACAGACGCTACAATTTCCACATGGGTGGTGGCCTTTGGGAAAATTGCTTAACTGCTGATTGGCCGGTTGGATCTGGGGACGTGTGTGTATTAGAATGTCCTTCAGATTTTGGCTCCTTCTGTGTGAAAACATTGGTAGCGGTATATTGAGACCGCTATTGTTGAGGGTAGACCAGTGTTTCTTGACCACCTTTGCCACTTGATCAGACATCACGTTGTACATCGTTATGCAAATGGGGCGTTTAGGTTGTTTTTGCTTTGAATCTTATAAAACTACACAACAAACTTGTATTTCGAAAATGACAATGGTGTGCCTGTCACCGCGATAAAAACAAGGCACAGGCAGTTCAAATAAACAAACAAGTACTTTGCAGAAGAGACAACATGACAACACCGGTGAGCGATCTCTCACCTGGATTATGCTGGAAATACTTATGGACGGATGGTTAGTCTCTATTATAAAGGAAGAATTCCAATATGAGACACTAGATGGCAACGTAACCTTGTGCAGTGCATTGAAAAACTGTTCATATTTAAAAGTCATCATCTCTCCAATAAGCCTTAAAAATATTCCTGTTACTCTTCCGTTACTTCCAAATGTTAAACTGCCAAAAGAAACATCAACTCTGACACCGGATGATGGAATGCACTGGAATGCACTGACCTCTGTAAGATGATCATTATTATCATGTATTGACCTTCTAACCCGGCAGAAATCCGAGTGGAAACCAAATTCCCACTCATGACAAACAATATCACACCAATATGGAGGCACGCAAACGACGTGAAAGCTGGATGGCTCACGGTGAGCTTGTGCACTAAAACGTCCAGAACAGGCTTAATCGACGAGGATAAGCTCACACGAAAGGACTGCAGGACTCAACACACAGGTGAGTGTGCGCGCGAAGAGCCTGAATTTCAAATTTGAAACTTGTGGGGAAACTGTCAAATATCCAAGATTACAGTGAAGAACAAAGTTAAACATGAAAAAAAAAACATACAATGCGCCACAAGCAGTCTCTAAGTAAAATATTTATGGAATGCCAATTTTCACCAACACGTCGCTCCCAATACTAAGAGAGGTTGAGAAGTAAACATGGCACTCAAAGCACACAGCACACGTCAATCCTGGTACCTCCATGCTCATACAGATCCCATATTCAGAGGCATAACCAGCCCATAAATCTTCGTAAATGGTCAACAGCAGTGTCGGTTTTCTCATAACACTGTTCACTGTTGATAATTACCAAAACATGACGCTGGCTCGCTAGTGGTCGTTATCTTTTATCTGAGGACAGTGGACTGCAGCACAGCGCTCAAGATGTAGAAAGTCCCAATAATAGGCTGCCTTGATAAAGCCTTTCCAGGTAATGAAAGAACGTACCTCAGAGCACAGGCAGTCACCAATTACCTTTGTTTCAGAGGCACAGACTCCATTAATAGTGGCATTCTTGACGTTGCTTGTACACGGTGTACATTTTTTGAGTAATTGGTTCTTCTGACAAACCAAGACACCTTTGATGATAAATTTCTGGTTGTCGAAGACACTGAGATGACATGACAGCACGTCCGGTGTATTGGACACTGATGGGGCTGCGAGGCGTGCTTGACTGGTTTCCTGCTTGACTGGTTTCTTTTCTTTTCCTTGAGTTTCTTGATACTTGTTTCTTCTTTTTGTTAGTAATTGTAGTAGGTCCTTTCCTACTCGTAGTCTTGCTGTACTCCACATCCTTAGTTGGCATTCAACTACCTTTAGCATGAGAAAAGTTCCAGCGCATCGCCATAAATGTAGTGGGCTGACCCCACATGTGCAGGAGGTACAAGTAGATGCTGTAGACGTGGCAAGGCAGAAGTAGATGAAGTTCATTAAGTTCTTGGATTTATATACAGCAAGCTAGAACAAGCCCATATCAAGCCCCACCAGGAGCAGCCTCCTAGCTGCTCAGCCCATCTTCCCAACTGTCTCACACACACACAGGCACCCAAGCATTCCACTCACACTAACATTCTACGCGGAACACTCACACTGGCTGAGCAGCTAGATAGAGAATGAAAAGGGAACATATTAAAAAGAACTGAGGATATTACAGTCATGCTCCTTCTTTGCAAGATTATGATCCAATGTGTGATAAAAAGGTGGTCTGTGATGCAAGTGCAAAGGGCTTAAGGGCCCATCTAATTCATACAAGAAATGGCCAAAAGAAAGTCACTGTGTGTGTGTCACAAGCTTTGAACGAAGCTTGATGTAATTATTCAGTTATAGAGAGAGTCTTTGGTAGTTTTATGACAAGTCAACAGATTAAAACTTTTTTTGTGGGTGATGAAATTTGCAGTTCAGACAGACCACACACCTTTGGTAGAATATTTAGCACGAAAGGAACTTGATTGTATATAATCTTGCATTTGAAGGTGGGTTGTATGTCTGCAGGAATACTGCTTCACAGTGCAGTATATACACCAGGAGCAGGAAATGGACTGTTTGCCAAGACTGGTTAAAGTAGGAGCTCCACCTTATGTGGAAGTGGAATACTCAGTAGAGGAAGATGTCAGTGTTTGCCAAGTTACCCAAGGGAGCTTTAAAGAGAGTAAATGTTTTGAAGAATTAGAGACCGATGAGGAACTAAAAGATGTAATTGATTTGTTATCTGAAGAGAAAACAAGCAAGAGGTTGTTGAAAAAGTGTAACAGAAGTTGGTGTAAGCTGGGACATGAACTTACAGTTGACAAAGGGTTTCTATTGCTAGGTACGAGTTTAGTACCACCATGGAGTTTGAATTAGAAAAAAACAGCAACTGGCACATGTGGGCAATTTAGGAATAGTAAATACAAAAGAGAGATTTTGAAGATATTCCTGGTGGCCAGTGATTGATCATGATGTTGCGTGTATGGCTAGGGAGTGTCGAGTGTGTGGCATGTGACACAGGTTTGAGAACTACTAGTATCCCTGTGCTTTGAAAACAGTTTGAGAGAGAAAGTTACTTTTGCTATTTGTTCACATATAAGGAGGCTCTATTGTTGTGGTTCTAGATGAGCCACAATATGTTTTGCAACAGAAAGCATATATGGTTTCCTAGGATTTGAGATAAAAATGATAACATGATAAAATAATACAATCACAAAATGTGCTGCTTGATTCCATATAATTTGTATTTTTTGCCACATAATTTAGTCAACTCTGCTGTATAATTTGGTCCTCTTCTGCCACATAATTCACTGGCCCTGGTAGATACATTGTATCCTGACCTGTTATTCATCGTTTAGCGTGTCAGTCTCCAAGAGTAGCTCAAACTACACTTCCTTGTGATGTCATAGTATGGTATTCACTCAAAACTTGTGGAAAATAGCTGTGAAACAGCTCATTCATACTGTTGTGTATGTTTATGCTTTGCATTTCTGATACACTTTTACTGGTAAGAAAATTGTGCGGCAAGCAACAACAAACACTTGCTTCGACATTTTATTAGACTTTTAACGCCATAAAAAGTAATGACAAGATCAGGTCTATAAAAGGCAAAGAGTTATCATCATTCCATGAGATGGTTGAATACTATAGAAAGTTTGTAAAAGATTTGGCTGGGACAACATACAATATGAGGAAGTTGTTAAAAGAAAAAATAGAATTTCTGTGGGAGAGTGAATATTGAAAGGAATTTGAGTGGGGAAAGGAAGAACTAAGTCATGCTTCTTCTTTGCAAGCTTATGATCCAATGTGTGATGCAAAGGTGGTCTGTGATGAAAGTGCAAATGGCTTAAGGTCCCATCTAATTCATATGAGAAATGGCCAAAAGAAACTCACTGTGTGTGTCACAAGCCTAGAACGAATCTTAATGTAATTATTCAGTTATAGAGAGAGTCTTTGGTAGTTTTCTGGGCAGTAAACAGATTCAAACTTCTTTTGTGGGGGATGAAATTTGCAGTTCAGACAGATCACAAACCTTTGGTAGAATATTTATCACGAAAGGAACTTGATTGTATACACTCTTCCATTTGAAGGTGGGTTGTATGTCTACAGGAATACTGCTTCACAGTGCAGTATATACCAGGAGCAGGAAATGGACTGTTTGCCAAGACTGGTTAAAGTGTGAGCTCCACCTTATGTGGAAGTGGAATACTCAGTAGAGGAAGATGTCAGTGTTTGCCAAGTTACCCAAGGGAGCTTTAAAGAGAGTAAATGTTTTGAAGAATTAGAGACCGATGAGGAACTAAAAGATGTAATTGATTTGTTATCTGAAGAGAAAACAAGCAAGAGGTTGTTGAAAAAGTGTAACAGAAGTTGGTGTAAGCTGGGACATGAACTTACAGTTGACAAAGGGTTTCTATTGCTAGGTACGAGTTTAGTACCACCATGGAGTTTGAATTAGAAAAAAACAGCAACTGGCACATGTGGGCAATTTAGGAATAGTAAATACAAAAGAGAGATTTTGAAGATATTCCTGGTGGCCAGTGATTGATCATGATGTTGCGTGTATGGCTAGGGAGTGTCGAGTGTGTGGCATGTGACACAGGTTTGAGAACTACTAGTATCCCTGTGCTTTGAAAACAGTTTGAGAGAGAAAGTTACTTTTGCTATTTGTTCACATATAAGGAGGCTCTATTGTTGTGGTTCTAGATGAGCCACAATATGTTTTGCAACAGAAAGCATATATGGTTTCCTAGGATTTGAGATAAAAATGATAACATGATAAAATAATACAATCACAAAATGTGCTGCTTGATTCCATATAATTTGTATTTTTTGCCACATAATTTAGTCAACTCTGCTGTATAATTTGGTCCTCTTCTGCCACATAATTCACTGGCCCTGGTAGATACATTGTATCCTGACCTGTTATTCATCGTTTAGCGTGTCAGTCTCCAAGAGTAGCTCAAACTACACTTCCTTGTGATGTCATAGTATGGTATTCACTCAAAACTTGTGGAAAATAGCTGTGAAACAGCTCATTCATACTGTTGTGTATGTTTATGCTTTGCATTTCTGATACACTTTTACTGGTAAGAAAATTGTGCGGCAAGCAACAACAAACACTTGCTTCGACATTTTATTAGACTTTTAACGCCATAAAAAGTAATGACAAGACCAGGTCTATAAAAGGCAAAGAGTTATCATCATTCCATGAGATGGTTGAATACTATAGAAAGTTTGTAAAAGATTTGGCTGGGACAACATACAATATGAGGAAGTTGTTAAAAGAAAAAATTGAATTTCTGTGGGAGAGTGAATATTGAAAGGAATTTGAGTGGGGAAAGGAAGAACTAAGTCATGCTTCTTCTTTGCAAGCTTATGATCCAATGTGTGATGCAAAGGTGGTCTGTGATGAAAGTGCAAATGGCTTAAGGTCCCATCTAATTCATATGAGAAATGGCCAAAAGAAACTCACTGTGTGTGTCACAAGCCTAGAACGAATCTTAATGTAATTATTCAGTTATAGAGAGAGTCTTTGGTAGTTTTCTGGGCAGTAAACAGATTCAAACTTCTTTTGTGGGGGATGAAATTTGCAGTTCAGACAGATCACAAACCTTTGGTAGAATATTTATCACGAAAGGAACTTGATTGTATACACTCTTCCATTTGAAGGTGGGTTGTATGTCTACAGGAATACTGCTTCACAGTGCAGTATATACCAGGAGCAGGAAATGGACTGTTTGCCAAGACTGGTTAAAGTGTGAGCTCCACCTTATGTGGAAGTGGAATACTCAGTAGAGGAAGATGTCAGTGTTTGCCAAGTTACCCAAGGGAGCTTTAAAGAGAGTAAATGTTTTGAAGAATTAGAGACCGATGAGGAACTAAAAGATGTAATTGATTTGTTATCTGAAGAGAAAACAAGCAAGAGGTTGTTGAAAAAGTGTAACAGAAGTTGGTGTAAGCTGGGACATGAACTTACAGTTGACAAAGGGTTTCTATTGCTAGGTACGAGTTTAGTACCACCATGGAGTTTGAATTAGAAAAAAACAGCAACTGGCACATGTGGGCAATTTAGGAATAGTAAATACAAAAGAGAGATTTTGAAGATATTCCTGGTGGCCAGTGATTGATCATGATGTTGCGTGTATGGCTAGGGAGTGTCGAGTGTGTGGCATGTGACACAGGTTTGAGAACTACTAGTATCCCTGTGCTTTGAAAACAGTTTGAGAGAGAAAGTTACTTTTGCTATGTGTTCACATATAATAGAGTACAATGCTGTTCCAGAGAGACAGAAAATTATTTGAAAATGTGTGGAGTAGAGCATAAAATATCAGCTTTGTATCACCCACAGACCAATGGTCCTACTAAGAGAGTGGTAAAAACATTGAAGGAGGGGATACAATTGGCCAGAGCAAATGGTCTTGAAGGGAAAATTGATTTGTCTAGGAGGATAACTGGATATTGTATGTTTCCACAATCCACCACCGGAAAGTCTCTTTTCGAGCTGTTCAAAGACAGAGCTCCATTCAGAAAAGTGTGTCCAGGGTGGATGTTTTGGGGTAAAGGTTGCGTGAACAATGCACTGGGAGATTGGAGAGAATAATAAACATTTCACAAAAGAAAATTAAAGTTGAGCTGTGACAAACAAAAAAATGCAAGGAATTAGGTGGTCAAATTGGAAGATTTTGTAAAGGTAAGAGCTACCAAAGGGTGTGCTGAGTGATCCGAAATTATGAGTGAGTTTGAGGTAGTCACATTTTTTTAAAATGCAGTGAACTCACATGCTGGCAGGATCTGAAACAAAAACAGAGTAGTGGTTCTTCATCATGTTCCAGTGGAAAATGAGAAACTCAATACAGACCATCAAAATGGTGGGATGGCTCAGCCAGGGATGGTAGGAAACAAAAATGTCTATCGAGCAGAAGAGTGGGAGAATAATGAAGAAAACATCCTATTTGAAGATTTTGATAATAAAATTGTCATGTTATTGTTACAGGATGTAATTTAATATGGTTTATTATGTCTAATTTCTTTTCACTGTTTTTAAGGGTTTTTATTTGTATTATCTTGCTGTTAGTTATCTGTTAAGGGAGGGAGCAATGTTGCATAAATAAATTGACTTACTTATAGACTATGACGCTAAGTTTATTGCTCACAGAGTGCACTGTCCATGGAATGGGAACTTAGAATGTGATGAGGTAATGGAATCAGAATGTGGGGAGCTGTGGGGGACAGGTAAAGAGCTGCTTGTGAGTGGTGGTTGATATATCTGGAAATAAATACAAGTCCCCTGTCATCTTTGTGGAGGAACAATGCAGTAACCAATCAAAAGACATGGAAAGGAGTAGTACTTCATGGCAGGGGAAAACAGAAGATTGACAAGCTGGTTCAAGAATGAGAAGTAGGAAAATGAGTGATGAGGAAAAGTCAACCAAAGATAAGCCACGTAGGAGATGGGAGGCTCCAATGTTGTGGTTCTAGATGAGCCACAATATGTTTTGCAACAGAAAGCATATATGGTTTCCTAGGATTTGAGATAAAAATGATAACATGATAAAATAATACAATCACAAAATGTGCTGCTTGATTCCATATAATTTGTATTTTTTGCCACATAATTTAGTCAACTCTGCTGTATAATTTGGTCCTCTTCTGCCACATAATTCACTGTCCCTGGTAGATACATTGTATCCTGACCTGTTATTCATCGTTTAGCGTGTCAGTCTCCAAGAGTAGCTCAAACTACACTTCCTTGTGATGTCATAGTATGGTATTCACTCAGAACTTGTGGAAAATAGCTGTGAAACAGCTCATTCATACTGTTGTGTATGTTTATGCTTTGCATTTCTGATACACTTTTACTGGTAAGAAAATTGTGCGGCAAGCAACAACAAACACTTGCTTCGAGATTTTATTAGACTTTTAACACCATAAAAAGTAATGACAAGATCAGGTCTATAAAAGGCAAAGAGTTATCATCATTCCATGAGATGGTTGAATACTATAGAAAGTTTGTAAAAGATTTTGCTGGTACAACATACAATATGAGGGAGTTATTAAAAGAAAAAAAAAGAATTTCTGTGGGAGAGTGAATATTGAAAGGAATTTGAGTGGGGAAAGGAAGAACTAAGTCATGCTCCTTCTTTGCAAGCTTATGATCCAATGTGTGATGCAAAGGTGGTCTGTGATGAAAGTGCAAATGGCTTAAGGTCCCATCTAATTCATACGAGAAATATCCAAAAGAAACTCACTGTGTGTGTGTCACAAGCCTAGAACGAATCTTAATGTAATTATTCAGTTATAGAGAGAGTCTTTGGTAGTTTTCTGGGCAGTAAACAGATTCAAACTTTTTTTGTGGGGGATGAAATTTGCAGTTCAGACAGATCACAAACCTTTGGTAGAATATTTTGCACGAAAGGAACTTGATTGTATACACTCTTGCATTTGAAGGTGGGTTGTATGTCTACAGGCGGGTCAATCATCCACTACTTACGAGGCACGTTGGTTCTTTATGCTGTTCCTGATCGGCGGACTCCCCTGCTTGTCCCTGTTGCCCTGCTTCCCGCAGCCGTCCCGTTCTCCCGCCGCTGCGTGACAACCATCGCAGCCGCAGTGGGGAGACGGGACCACACGCCCCAGCAGCCCTAGCGGACACAATCACCTGGCCAATAGGAGCGCGCCAGGAGGCGTTTAAATCTTCGGCGCTGCTCCGGCAGAGCGGGTCAATCATCCACTACTTACGAGGCACGTTGGTTCTTTATGCTGTTCCTGATCGGCGGACTCCCCTGCTTGTCCCTGTTGCCCTGCTTCCCGCAGCCGTCCCGTTCTCCCGCCGCTGCGTGACAACCATCGCAGCCGCAGTGGGGAGACGGGACCACACGCCCCAGCAGCCCTAGCGGACACAATCACCTGGCCAATAGGAGCGCGCCAGGAGGCGTTTAAATCTTCGGCGTTGCTCCCGCGTCGCGGGACCGCGCGCGGGTAGCGCCGGGAGAAGCCCGGGACAAGGGCGGGACTGTCTGTGGCCGTCCGGGGCCGACGGAGGCCTGGCTGGGCCACCCCCTACGGTCTTCCGATTATATGGACTTGCTGTTTGGGTAAGATTGGTTGGAACAAATCTATTCGCGTTTGCGCTTGAGAGCTCTGGTTTGCTTATGAGGATGGGGAAAACGGTGCCCATTAGTGGACCCATCCGGCCTAATACCAGACAGAATACATCTATTAATACCCCTCTCCAAAGTCTAACAGCCATAGACCGCATGTTACAGAAAACCATCGGGGTTGTTGTATCAGCAATAGAGAATACTGAAAGACGCCTTTCACTCCCTATTGGATGTGCCCCTCCTGTATTGCCGGTTGATTCATCTACTACTATGGCTAATTCTTGCGATTCCATGTTGATGACCTCCTATATTGGATTACCAGGCCCTCATAAAATTACTGAATCTTCAACAGTGACTCATATTGTACAATCTGATTTGTCACCCAGGGTAAGCAGACTTTCGACCACCCCGGATCTTCAGGGACAGGACTTAAGTACTGATTTTCAACCACCTATTGACATTATTGATCTAGATGGTAGTATTACTCATTTGTCACCTAATGTTTCACAGTCAGCTACGACCCATGTTGCTACTTCACCGGTTAGAACTAGAGGGCAAAAGGCCAAAAGCAAGTTAAAGCACATTGAGAAAGTTCAGCCCGCATATAAACAAAGGGGTAAAACCTGCAGGAATTATTCCAAAAAGGCAGGTAACCTTTTTGGCCGTAAGGGGGCATTACCTGTAACTCAGTCAAATGCTCCTGATGTCCAGCGCGATGATATTGTACATATGGTTGGCAAGGATGGTTTTTGGGAAAAGATGGAAACTTTATTTTCGACACGCATAGGGCCCATTTTAGAGAAAATATGTGATTTAGAAGTACGGATGGATTCCATTGAACAACACTTAACACAAATCCCCCACTTATTTAGGACTACCCAATCGTTACTGGTTACCCCGCAAATGGAACCCACTATAAATAAACCTGCATCTGGAGCTGATTCACACATGACTGTGGGTGTTAAGGACAAACCAAGAGGCCCAGTCATCCATCATTCAGCCCCTAGTACTTTACCCCATAGCACCAACAATAATAGTTGTAATTTAACTGCTCAGGGGAATCACGAAGAGAATGGTATAGCTCCGCTGGAAAAAGCTGCCACCTCTATGGAAGGCACCGAGAAGCTTGGAGGCTTAGCAACAGATCAGTTAAGGGGCACACGTCAATCTGAAGATTTTAAAAGTAATAATGTCCCTTCTGTCATGAACTTGCCACCCGAGTGCGGAGCATATGTCGCAGTTTTGTGTAATATCCCCAGATTACGGAACGGGGAACTGGAAACAAATGCTTCTCTTAAAAACAAAACCCTTTATTGGTTAAGCAAAAATTGTGGGTTCTCAATCCTAGATGCAGATCAGATCTTGCTTACTCAAAGAGTGGGTTGGATAGGCCCTACATCTAAAGGTTTTGAAGGGGACTGTGTTATTATCAATTTTGGATCACCTTTTTGGGTTCATAAAGTTTTATCTAGAGCCCCCCTGCCTTCTAGTTGGGAATATAATACTACCCTCTTGCCACTCGCCTATTTTTATAAATTCCCTGTCTTTAACAATTCAGTTTTTGGTCATAGGGTACCTCGCGTTAGGAACAAGTGGCTGCCTATGGAACCTGTGGTTAGTTCTGTGTTTCCCCCTTTACCACTCTATAATAGGTTTCAATGTCTGTCACAATTGGAGGATAATGATTGACATGGAACTTCACTAGATAATATAGTGGGAAATTCAGATAAGGGGATTACGGCGAACCCTAACATATTTACGAGGCAAAGTGAAGTCATTATTAATCGTCACGAACCTATCGTGACGAATGGGTCACTGGTTATAAATGATTCTAGTGTGCCTGATATCTTAGCAGCTAGCATACTTAGTGAGCCTATCGTGAATATAGAAGTACCAACAAACAGGCATAATGACAAGATCCCTTTTTCACGTGTGGAGAGTGAGAGAATGGATCAGACAGCTGCGTTCTCCCAATTAAACTTTTTTTCACTCAAGGCAACTGTTGCCTACGACTGTGTTCCCCACGAGTGGTTACAGTTTCTTCCTCGAGATGGTCCTACACTACTTTTCGTCAGTTGGAATATCAAAGATATTGACGGAAACGCCTCACTCACATAATAGTGACATGCTTCATCATCGGCGTTACCTCCACACCCAGATAAGGTGGTACTATCTGGGCGGACTCAACCATAGATATACCGGGAGTTCTTATAAGTAGGTCACTGGTTAAGAGGTGAACCAGATTTTTCTTATTTCATCCATTAAAAATACCTACAAGTGTACCTCCTCTTGGTACTTTATTCTGAGGCACTTGTGATATCAATAAAAGCCTAATGTTGGTTTTTTTTTTAACATTAGTGTGTTCAAATTTACCCTCTACTCGATGCCAACATGTTTCGGCCCTCCCTAGGTAGCCCAGTCGGGTCTGGGGCCTTCGTCAGGGCGTGGTGTTTCTAAAGCCTACTTATGAGTCCCTATTGGGGCTTTTTACATGTACTTCATGCACACCAATGGTGAGGCCTAGTGCACTCACCTGTAAGTCTTTTGTTCGAACTCCAGTAGTATTTCTACTGATGGATGCTATTATGCATCATGCAGGACAAAGTGTGTCAAAGGTGGCGTCCTGTAGTCAAACATTCATCAAGGTACCGCCACCGCCGATCCGCCTAGTACACCACTCGCCTGCCGTCGATGACAAGATCGCCAAGATTCCAGAAGGGTATTCATTAACAACCTGGAACATCGCAGGTCTTGGAAGCAAATTAGGTACTCCCTTCTGGCTGGATTTTATTAACCGTGGAGGTGACATAATTTGTTTCCAAGAAACATGGTGTACAGATTGCGTCACTGTGGAAGGTTATACCTCATATTGTGTTAATGCGACATCCTCTCCAATGGGAAGAGCTAAGGGAGGACTATTGTTGCTTATTTCAACTAAATTGATAGGATGTAAAATTATCTCTTACTCTGCAATTGACAGTTATAATCAAGTTTTGCGCCTAACATTCCCTGTTGGAAAGGATTTGGTTCTAATTAATTTTTATAATAATAATTTTCGCAGGGATAGGGGAGCTTGCCTAACTTCACTGGAAAAAGAATTGGATAATGTATTAAATATCTCACCTAAGCTGACTGTTGTTGTGTGGGTAGGTGATTTTAATATCCAAGCTTGTCCCACCACATTTATTAACTCATGTGGTTATATGAATTCTTACTCAACCACTGTAGGGACTAAGGATGATATGATACATTTCCCACATTGTGATTATGGCATGACCCTTAATGCTTTAATGGCCAAACTTGACCTTGAGCTACTGGATTGCACCGAGAGAAAGGGCCATATTAAATGTCCATCATTTACTGGCCGAGATGCAAACAGTAATATTGATCACATCTTATTAACTAGGAATAGTCCCTATGTGGACCTTTGGATAACTGAACAGGTGGTTAGTGACCACAATAGTATTTCCATAGTCCTGTTGGCATGGGGTAACAAATTGACTAATACTGATTATACAATTACTGATATTCTACCCATCAGGCCGAACGGAATGAGAATCAAATGGGATGGTGTAGACCCACATAAGATCCAATCGGTTGTGGTAAATAACTGTAGGGACAGTATTAATTACTGTCTAAGGGATGAGGTTACCTGTGGCAAACTTTGTATGGAATTCTCTAATATTAATAGGGTGGTAAGCGATGTTTTAACCCGCAAATCCAAAGGCCCAAAACATGTTGGTAAGAAGTGGTTCAATTCTGAATGTACGGAGATATTAACTAACTTAAAGTTAGCTTTAAAGTCCAAACCCCGTGACAAAATTTTAGTCCGTAAATTACGATATGCTTACAAACAAGCTGTCCTTGCCCACAAAAAGGCGATGAGAACAGATGCCTGGGATAAGCTAGGCTTCGCAAGTGAAACCGGAAATATAAAATTATTTTGGGAAATTATAAATAGTCCCTTTTTAAAGGATGATCATATCCCTGAGCTGACGTCCCATGTTAATTGCACAGAGTGGATAGAACATTTTTCTAATATTTTTAATCCAGATAAGGTTTTTTTAGATCAGTTTTTATTAAATGATTCTATTTGGCCATTTGTGCCACTGATGATTGGCGTCGATGAGGTGCGTGAAGGGATGGCAAATAGTAAAGGGGGCAAGGCACCAGGTCCGGATGGTGTCCCGATCGACTTATATAAAGCCGAAATAGATCTCTGGGCACCAATCCTGACAAGAATTTTTAATGCTGCATCCGAGGGGGATTTCCCAAAATCATGGGCTGAATCATTGATTGTCCCTCTATACAAGAAGGGTTCTCGATCCGAAGCATGTAACTACCGCCCTATTTCATTGTTAGATTCTTCAATTAAAGTACTAAGTAGGGTACTATTAAAAAGATTGGAAGACTGGGCTGCAGATTCAGACATACTGACCCCAGTTCAATATGGGTTCAGGAAAGGCATTGGGACTATCGAGCAATGCCTTAATCTGGATTTGCTTATCAACAAATATACCACAGTGAAAGGAGGTAACTTGTTTTTATGTTTCGCTGACTTGAGTAGCGCATTTGATTTGGTGGACCACTCGCTCCTTTGGCCAGTATTGCTTGACCTTGGTGCACCGGAGGAGATAGTATTCTTTCTAGCAAGACTATATGAAAAACTCTCTTGCAGTGTACGCTACGGGCCCACTGGCGAGCGAACTCCCTTCTTTACGGTGCGTAGAGGCATAAGGCAAGAATGTGTTATGGCACCCTTTTTATTCTCTCTCTTTATTAATCAAATTGCATCAATTTTAAACAATATTTCAGCTGATGCCCCCAAAATCGACAATATGGTCGTCTCAGTATTGCTATACGCGGACGACGCTGTCCTAATTTCCCGCACCCCTTTGGGCTTACAACGTCTCATTGACGCTTTTACTCATTTTATAAATGGCAGGAAATTGCTGATTAATAAATCTAAGACTTTCACAATGTCTTGTGGTAAAAAATTAAAGTCACCATGCTCCTTTTTCCTAGAAGGCTCAAAGATCCAAGCTGTTAAAACATTCTGTTATTTAGGTATTAATTTTGATGGCAACGGCAAATGGACTAATGAGCAAGTAAATATTGGACATAAAGTAAATAGGAATTCTAATGGTATTTTTCGTTTTGCAACGAAAATAGGGGACTATAGAATAAAGAACATGGTCACCATATATAATGCGAGATGCGTTTCCTCAGCTCTATATGGAGCTGGATTATGGGGTTACTCCTCCACTGCCCAACTCCAGATAAATGAAAACAGCTTCCTCAAACGTCTGTTATGTGTCCCGGCTGCAGCTTCCACAGACTTGATTCATCAGGAAACTGGCCTCAATTATATTTCTGACCTGGCCGCAGTACGCCCCTTATTATTATGGCGTGCAATATGGCACAAGAAGGAAACTGCGTTCACACAGTCTGTAATTAAGGACTGCCTTAAGTTAGATCTATGTCATCGTATTCCGTGGTTAAACTACATTACTTCTTGGTTTAATACTCTGTTTGGAATTAACATTCATTCAGAGTATATAATACCCCTCTCAAAGAAGGAAATTAAAGACACCTTTATACTGTATAAGATGGAAGAAAGAAGTCAGCTATTTCGGTCTCAAAAAACTTCTGTCTTTTATAGGCAGCTTAGCCTTAAGAGTGGGCTACAGTCGTACTTGGTGGATGTGACTATTAAATCGCACCGTTTTGTTTTAGTACGTTTAAGACTAGGCATTGTACACCATCTTGTATCCTTCCCTGTTATAGGGGCAGGTTCTAATTCAAATTGCCCATGTGATAACGTTTCTAAACAAAGTTGCTGCCATTTCCTGCTATTTTGTAAATTTTATGTCTTTTTAAGGAAGTTTTATTTGAAACCTATCCTTTTAAAATATAATATTCGTTCAACAGCTGACGCTATGAACTTATTATGTTCCCTCCAAAGCCCAGATGTCTGCTTCTATGTTGCATCTTTTATTTTGAAGTGTAGAGCTGCCAAGAAATCCATAATTTTATGATTTGAGAAACGTGTTCTATAATGGCTATCATGTATACGTGTATAAGCTACTATGATTATATGGTGGTGTTATAGATAGCCTCATGTTCCCCCATGCTTATTTACACATATTTGTAATAAACTAGTGCAAGGTTATTCTGATACGCTTGAACTGGTGCATTAGTTTTACTATGGCATGGGGGTGTCTTTTACTATGTTATGGATTTCACATCTAGGCACATGTCACTTTATTCTTGGTATGGTATGTTTCTTAGATTAGTGAATTTTTGTTCCTTGAATAATAACATACTAACGTAAATTTCTATACCTAAAATTTGTATTATGCACATATCACTTTATTTGTAAGTGGAGTTTATAATTCGTTCGATTCTTAGTCTACTGTGCAACATGTAATAATTTTTAAATGACATTTGTCGGATTTTTATTAATGTGTATTTATGTATGGTTCTCTTTCAGTCCGTGCAAGATACTGGTCCCGGCTCAGTGATCTATCATTAGTTGTAATTAAGTCAAATATATGTCACAAAATTTTTAATATGTATTATTGTGTGTGTTCAGCTTATGTGGTTGTATTTATACTAACCGAATAAAAGCTTTTTGACTTGACTTGACTTGACTGTTTGCCAAGACTGGTTAAAGTGTGAGCTCCACCTTATGTGGAGGTGGAAGACTCAGTAGAGGAAGATGTCAGTGTTTGCCAAGTTACCCAAGGGAGCTTTAAAGAGAGTAAATGTTTTGAAGAATTAGAGACCGATGAGGAACTAAAAGATGTAATTGATTTGTTATCTGAAGAGAAAACAAGCAAGAGGTTGTTGAAAAAGTGTAACAGAAGTTGGTGTAAGCTGGGACATGAACTTACAGTTGACAAAGGGTTTCTATTGCTAGGTACAAGATTAGTACCACCATGGAGTTTGAATTAGAAAAAAACAGCAACTGGCACATGTGGGCAATTTAGGAATAGTAAATACAAAAGAGAGATTTTGAAGATATTCCTGGTGGCCAGTGATTGATCATGATGTTGCGTGTATGGCTAGGAAGTGTCGAGTGTGTGGCATGTGACACAGGTTTGAGAACTACTAGTATCCCTGTGCTTTGAAAACAGTTTGAGAGAAAAAGTTACTTTTGCTATTTGTTCACATATAATAGAGTACAATGCTGTTCCAGAGAGACAGAAAATTATTTGAAAATGTGTGGAGTAGAGCATAAAATATCAGCTTTGTATCACCCACAGACCAATGGTCCTACTAAGAGAGTGGTAAAAACATTAAAGGAGGGGATACAATTGGCCAGAGCAAATGGTCTTGATGGGAAAATTGATTTGTCTCGGAAGATAACTGTGCATGGAATGGGAACTTAGAATGTGATGAGGTAATGGAATCAGAATGTGGGGAGCTGTGAGGGACAGGTAAAGAGCTGCTTGTGAGTGGTGGTTGATATGTCTGGAAATAAATACAAGTCCCCTGTCATCTTTGTGGAGGAACAATGCAGTAACCAATCAAAAGACAAGGAAAGGAGTAGTACTTCATGGCAGGGGACAACAGAAGTTTGACAAGCTGGGTCAAGAATGAGAAGTAGGAAAATGAGTGACGAGGAGAAGTCAACCAAAGATAAGCCACTTAGGAGAGGGGAGACTCCAATGTTGTGGTTCTTGATGAGCCACAATATGTTTTGCAACAGAAAGCATATGTGGTTTCCTAGGATTTGAGCTAAAAATGATAACATGATAAAATAATACAATCACAAAATGTGCTGCTTGAGTCCATATAATTTGTATTTTTTGCCACATAATTTAGTCAACCCTGCTGTATAATTTGGTCGTCTTCTGCCACATAATTCACTGGCCCTGGTAGATACATCGTATCCTGACCTGTTATTCATCGTATAGTGTGTCAGTCTCCAAGAGTAGCTCAAACTACACTTCCTTGTGATGTCATAGTATGGTATTCACTCAGACCTTGTGGAAAATAGCTGTGAAACAGCTCATTCATACTGTTGTGTATGTTTATGCTTTGCATTTCTGATACACTTTTACTGGTAAGATAATTGTGCGGCAAGCAACAACAAACACTTGCTTCGAGATTTTATTAGACTTTTAACACCATAAAAAGTAATTACAAGATCAGGTCTATAAAAGGCAAAGAGTTATCATCATTCCATGAGATGGTTGAATACTATAGAAAGTTTGTAAAAGATTTTGCTGGTACAACATACAATATGAGGAAGTTGTTAAAAGAAAAAATAGAATTTCTGTGGGAGAATGAATATTGAAAGGAATTTGAATGGGGAAAGGATGAACTAAGTCATGCTCCTTCTTTGCAAGCTTATGATCCAATGTGTGATGCAAAGGTTTTCTGTGATGCAAGTGCAAATGGCTTAAGGTCCCATCTAATTCATACAAGAAATGGGCAAAAGAAACTCACTGTGTGTGTGTCACAAGCCTTGAACGAATCTTAATGTAATTATTCAGTTATAGAGAGACTCTTTGGTAGTTTTCTGGGCAGTAAACAGATTCAAACTTTTTTGGTGGGGGATGAGATTTGCAGTTCAGACAGACCACAAACCTTTGGTAGAATATTTTGTACGAAAGGAACTTGATTGTATACACTCTTGCATTTGAAGGTGGGTTGTATGTCTACAGTAATACTGCTTCACAGTGCAGTATATACCAGGAGCAGGAAATGGACTGTTTGCCAAGACTGGTTAAAGTGTGAGCTCCACCTTATGTGGAGGTGGAAGACTCAGTAGAGGAAGATGTCAGTCTTTGCCAAGTTACCCAAGGGAGCTTTAAAGAGAGTAAATAGTTAGAAGAATTAGAGAATGATGAGGAACTAAAAGGTGTAATTGATTTGTTATCTGACGAGAAACCAAGCAAGAGGTTGTTGAAAAAGTGTAGCAGAAGTTGGTGTAAGCTAAGACATGAACTTACAGTTGACAAACGGTTTCTATTGCTAGGGACGAGATTAGTACCACCATGGAGTTTGCATCAGAAAAAACACCAACTGGCACATGTGGGCAATTTAGGAATAGTAAAGACAAAAGAGAGATTTTGGAGAGATTCCTGGTGGCCAGTGCTTGATCATGATGTTGCGTGTATGGCTAGAAAGTGTTTCGAGTGTGTGGCGTGTGACACAGGTTTGAGCACTACTAGTATATCTGTGCTGTGAAAACAGTTTGAGAGAGAAGTTACCTCTGCTATTTGCTCACACATAATGGAGTAAAATGCTGTTCCAGAGAGATAGAAAATTCTTTGAAAATGTGTGGAATAGAGCACAAAACATCAGCTTTGTATCAACCACAGACCAATGGTCCTACTAAGAGAGTGGTAAAAACATTGAAGGAGGGGATACACTGGGCCAGATCAAATGGCCTTGATAGGAAAATAGATTTGTCTCGGAGGATAACTGGATATTGTATGTCTACACAATCCACCACAGGAAAGTCTCTTTTCGAGCTGTTCAAAGACAGAGCTCCATTCAGAAAAGTGTGTCCAGGTTGGATGTTTTGGGGTAAAGGTGCGTGAACAATTCACTGGGAGATTGGAGAGAATAATAAATATTTTACAAAAGAAATGAAAGTTGAGCTATGACAAACAAAAAAATGCAAGGAATTAGGTGGTAAAATTGGAAGATTTTGTAAAAATAAGAGTGCCCAAAGGGTGTGCTGAGTGGTCCGAATTTATGCGTGAGTTTGAGGTAGTCAAATTTTTTAAAAATCCAGTGAACACATATGCTGGCAGGATCTGGAACAAAAACAGAGTAGCGATTCTTCATCATGTTCCAGTGGAAAATGAGAAGCTCAATACAGACAATCAAAATGTCTAGCGAGCAGAAGAGTGGGAGAATAATCAAGAAAACATTCTTTTTGAAGATTTTGTTATAAAATAGTCATGTTACTGTTACATGATGTACTTTAACATGGTTTATTATGTCGAATTTCTTTTCACTGTTTTTAAGGTTTTTTTCATTTGTGTTATCTTGCTGTTAGTTATCTGTTAATGGAGGGAGCAATGTGGCATAAATAAAGTGACATACTTATAGACTATGAGGCTAAGTTTATTACTCACAGAGTGCACTGTCCATGGAATGGGAACTTTGAATGTGATGAGGTAATGGAATCAGAATGTGGGGAGCTGTGAGGGACAGGTAAAGAGCTGCTTGTGAGTGGTGGTTGATATGTCTGGAAATAAATACAAGTCCCCTGTCGTCTTTGTGGAGGAACAATGCAGTAACCAATCAAAAGACATGGAAAGGAGTAGTACTTCATGGCAGGGGAAAACAGAAGATTGACAAGCTGCGTCAAGAATGAGAAGTAGGAAAATGAGTAACGAGGAATAGTCAACCAAAGATAAGCCACTTAGGAGAGGTGAGGCTCCAATGTTGTGGTTCTTGATGAGCCACAATATGTTTTGCAACAGAAAGCATATGTGGTTTCCTATGATTTGAGATAAAAATGATAACCTGATAAAATAATACAATCACAAAATGTGCTGCTTGATTCCATATAATTTGAATTTTTTGCAACATAATTTCGTCAACCCTGCTGTATAATTTGGTCGTCTTCTGCCACATAATACACTGGCCCTGGTAGATACATCGTATCCTGACCTGTTATTCATCATTTAGCGTGTCAGTCTCCAAGAGTAGCTCAATCTACACTTCCTTGTGATGTCATAGTATGGTATTCACTCAGAACTTGTGGAAAATAGCTGTGAAACAGCTCATTCATACTGTTGTGTATGTTTATTCTTTGCATTTCTGATACACTTTTACTAGTTAGAAAATTGTGCGGCAAGCAACAACAAACACTTGCTTCGAGATTTTATTAGACTTTTAACGCCATAAAAAGTAATGACAAGATCAGGTCTATAAAAGGCAAAGAGTTATCATCATTCCATGAGATGGTTGAATACTATAGAAAGTTTGTAAACGATTTTGCTGGGACAACATACAATATGAGGAAGTTGTTAAAAGAAAAAATAGAATTTCTGTGGGAGAGTGAATATTGAAAGGAATTTGAGTGGGGAAAGGAAGAACTAAGTCATGCTTCTTCTTTGCAAGCTTATGATCCAATGTGTGATGCAAAGGTGGTCTGTGATGAAAGTGCAAATGGCTTAAGGTCCCATCTAATTCATATGAGAAATGGCCAAAAGAAACTCACTGTGTGTGTCACAAGCCTAGAACGAATCTTTTTTTTTTTTTTTTTTTTTTTTTTTTTTTTTAAAACCTTTATTTCGGTAGTTGCACAATACACAGCGTCTGCCTACAACCCCTCGGGGCCGGCCGCTATGACATCGGAGAACATAAAACAATCATGTCAGGATAAGAAAAGGTTTTGATTTTGTGGTTTCGTCGAGTACGATGTAGTGAACTTCGAAAAGGTTCGAAGCTAATCACTGACCAGGAGAGACAGCACCATTCACGGAGCACCCAGAAGGAGGCGTCATATAGGAAGGCATTAATAAGGAAACAGGTGGCCACCATCCAGGAACTAAAAGCAAACACTATACCACAGAATGATGGAACACAATAAGCTCCCTGCTAACACTGAACCCCAACCCCGAAGAAACAAAGAAACGTAAAAGAGAAAGAAACCAAAGAGGAAGAGAGAAAGAAAGAGAAAGAGGGCCATAGAGACGAAGAAGACATAGAACACATCCCATCCCCCCACCCTGCATACCAGCGGAAGGCCACGGCCCACCCCCCCCCATTAGGCATGCCTGTCGCCCCAAATGAACCCCAAGTAGGAAAGAGAGTCTGGAGAGTGGGAAATAACCTCCCAGTCTCCGACTCCCAGAGAAGACAGGCGGAGGAAATTTTATATACTCCCGGTCACCACAGCCCCTTACGCATCCCCCTCCCTGAATATCAGCAGCACAACTGAAGTGGCAAGCAAAGCGGCAGGTGGGGAAACTCCATTACAAATGTGCGAGTAAAGCAGACACTTGGCAGTCTCATCCTAGTCCCCGCCCGCCAATACGTACAGCAAACTAAAGGGAATCGCCCAGCCCCGGCCCGATCCTAAGTGGCCCCACAGATCCACCCCCGCAATAAACAGTAGCGAATTACAAACATGCGGATCAACCGATACATAAACAAATGTTCTAGTCCGGGTCATGCCAGGCGGTCAGGCAGGATCATCAAGGGAGGCAACATCAACCCTGGCCTGAACGCGGAGACCTCACCAAACATGGCCGCCGCTGGGAGTGTACCTCAGGCAGAACAAAGGAGCAAGATGGCCGCTCCCGGCAAAGAAGACGCAGAGGGAGGAGAAGCGAGAGTTCCCAGTCGTAGACCATCACCACATCGATAGTGACAAACACAGTTTTCCCCACAGAACAGCACACACTCCGGCGATGTTGAGGCAGACATGGCAACACTTGCAGAGGCAGAGTCTCAGCTTGTAAAGTGGAAGGGAGCTTTGTATCTGCAACTTTGTCCTTAAGAGAACCCTCGACACTGTAACCAGGGAGAGGACGTTCCACAGTATCCCCCTGTCGCCAATTTGTATCCGCCTCGAAGGGAATAAGAGGCATGGGGGGGTCAGACAACCGCAGTAGTTCCCTGGATGGCATAGTGGCATCGATCTTCCGCTCCAGTTCTCGAGTGCGTTGGCACCATGTCGCCCGCAAGTCCCCCAGGGCTAGAAGGATATCACCATAGGTCAGGTCTGCTCCCTGCTTCAGCATGCCGACAGTATGTAAAGGCGCCACCGGGACACCCTCCAGCTCGACGGTAGGCAGGGAAGCTTGCGTCAGGGATATGGCGGCTTCCGCCTTTCCGGCGATGTAGACCGGCACCGGTACCATTTATGCCGTTAGCCCACCTCGGAGGGGTGAGGGCGACGCCATAGGACGGGGGAACAGTAGTTAAGGCAAGAGGAGTTGCTGCTCGCTATACAGGGCTCACACAATGGGAGAGCCCTCGGCTGTGTTGCGATGCGGGTGGTGGGCGATCTCAAGCGGATACCGCTCTGGCCGCTGGTAGGAGGACAATGGAAGATTCGCCAGCCCGGACCCAATCGTACCGGAATTCTCTCCGTAGCGAAGAAGGCTCCGCCAGGCCGCCCACTCCACGCCCGGTCACATTTCCCCAGGCGCCGGTCCAGCCCCAGGTCGTCTCACCGTACGTGTGAGCGGTGTCCGGTGGCGGTGGTCGGGCCAGAATGCGTGGGCAAAGTCCAAAGTCGGCAAACTCTATGAATCCTCGACCAAAAAAGCCGGCGGGGACATCGGAGGAATGCGGAAAGTATCAGCGCATTCGTGGTTACATTTACTCGCGCCGTAGGCAGGATTAAAGATCAGGATGTCATCCTAGAACGAATCTTAATGTAATTATTCAGTTATAGAGAGAGTCTTTGGTAGTTTTCTGGGCAGTAAACAGATTCAAACTTTTTTTGTGGGGATGAAATTTGCAGTTCAGACAGATCACAAACCTTTGGTAGAATATTTATCACGAAAGGAACTTGATTGTATACACTCTTCCATTTGAAGGTGGGTTGTATGTCTACAGGAATACTGCTTCACAGTGCAGTATATACCAGGAGCAGGAAATGGACTGTTTGCCAAGACTGGTTAAAGTGTGAGCTCCACCTTATGTGGAGGTGGAATACTCAGTAGAGGAAGATGTCAGTGTTTGCCAAGTTACCCAAGGGAGCTTTAAAGAGAGTAAATGTTTTGAAGAATTAGAGACCGATGAGGAACTGAAAGATGTAATTGATTTGTTATCTGAAGAGAAAACAAGCAAGAGGTTGTTGAAAAGTGTAACAGAAGTTGGTGTAAGCTGGGACATGAACTTACAGTTGACAAAGGGTTTCTATTGCTAGGTACGAGTTTAGTACCACCATGGAGTTTGAATTAGAAAAAAACAGCAACTGGCACATGTGGTTGGGCAATTTAGGAATAGTAAATACAAAAGAGAGATTTTGAAGATATTCCTGGTGGCCAGTGATTGATCATGATGTTGCGTGTATGGCTAGGGAGTGTTGAGTGTGTGGCATGTGACACAGGTTTGAGAACTACTAGTATCCCTGTGCTTTGAAAACAGTTTGAGAGAGAAAGTTACTTTTGCCATTTGTTCACATATAATAGAGTACAATGCTGTTCCAGAGAGACAGAAAATTATTTGAAAATGTGTGGAGTAGAGCATAAAACATCAGCTTTGTATCACCCACAGACCAATGGTCCTACTAAGAGAGTCGTAAAAACATTGAAGGAGGGGATACAATTGGCCAGAGCAAATGGTCTTGAAGGGAAAATTGATTTGTCTAGGAGGATAACTGGATATTGTATTATTCCACAATCCACCACCGGAAAGTCTCTTTTCGAGCTGTTCAAAGACAGAGCTCCATTCAGAAAAGTGTGTCCAGGGTGGATGTTTTGGGGTAAAGGTTGCGTGAACAATGCACTGGGAGATTGGAGAGAATAATAAACATTTCACAAAAGAAAATTAAAGTTGAGCTGTGACAAACAAAAAAGTGCAAGGAATTAGGTGGTCAAATTGGAAGATTTTGTAAAAGTAAGAGCTACCAAAGGGTGTGCTGAGTGATCCGAAATTATGAGTGAGTTTGAGGTAGTCACATTTTTTTAAAATTCAGTGAACTCACATGCTGGCAGGATCTGGAACAAAAACAGAGTAGTGGTTCTTCATCATGTTCCAGTGGAAAATGAGAAACTCAATACAGACCATCAAAATGGTGGGATGGCTCAGCCAGGGATGGTAGGAAACAAAAATGTCTATTGAGCAGAAGAGTGGGAGAATAATGAAGAAAACATCCTATTTGAAGATTTTGATAATAAAATTGTCATGTTATTGTTACAGGATGTAATTTAATATGGTTTATTATGTCTAATTTCTTTTCACTGTTTTTAAGGGTTTTTATTTGTATTATCTTGCTGTTAGTTATCTGTTAAGGGAGGGAGCAATGTTGCATAAATAAATTGACTTACTTATAGACTATGACGCTAAGTTTATTGCTCACAGAGTGCACTGTCCATGGAATGGGAACTTAGAATGTGATGAGGTAATGGAATCAGAATGTGGGGAGCTGTGAGGGACAGGTAAAGAGCTGCTTGTGAGTGGTGGTTGATATGTCTGGAAATAAATACAAGTCCCCTGTCATCTTTGTGGAGGAACAATGCAGTAACCAATCAAAAGACATGGAAAGGAGTAGTACTTCATGGCAGGGGAAAACAGAAGATTGACAAGCTGGTTCAAGAATGAGAAGTAGGAAAATGAGTGATGAGGAAAAGTCAACCAAAGATAAGCCACTTAGGAGAGGGGAGGCTCCAATGTTGTGGTTCTAGATGAGCCACAATATGTTTTGCAACAGAAAGCATATATGGTTTCCTAGGATTTGAGATCAAAATGATAACATGATAAAATAATACAATCACAAAATGTGCTGCTTGATTCCATATAATTTGTATTTTTTGCCACATAATTTAGTCAACTCTGCTGTATAATTTGGTCCTCTTCTGCCACATAATTCACTGGCCCTGGTAGATACATTGTATCCTGACCTGTTATTCATCGTTTAGCGTGTCAGTCTCCAAGAGTAGCTCAAACTACACTTCCTTGTGATGTCATAGTATGGTATTCACTCAGAACTTGTGGAACATAGCTGTGAAACAGCTCATTCATACTGTTGTGGATGTTTATGCTTTGCATTTCTGATACACTTTTACTGGTAAGAAAATTGTGCGGCAAGCAACAACAAACACTTGCTTCGAGATTTTATTAGACTTTTAACACCATAAAAAGTAATGACAAGATCAGGTCTATAAAAGGCAAAGAGTTATAATCATTCCATGAGATGGTTGAATACTATAGAAAGTTTGTAAAAGGTTTTGCTGGTACAACATACAATATGAGGGAGTTGTTAAAAGAAAAAAAAGAATTTCTGTGGGAGAGTGAATATTGAAAGGAATTTGAGTGGGGAAAGGAAGAACTAAGTCATGCTCCTTCTTTGCAAGCTTATGATCCAATGTGTGATGCAAAGGTGGTCTGTGATGAAAGTGAAAATGGCTTAAGGTCCCATCTAATTCATACGAGAAATGACCAAAAGAAACTCACTGTGTGTGTGTCACAAGCCTAGAACGAATCTTAATGTAATTATTCAGTTATAGAGAGAGTCTTTGGTAGTTTTCTGGGCAGTAAACAGATTCAAACTTTTTTTGTGGGGGATGAAATTTGCAGTTCAGACAGATCACAAACCTTTGGTAGAATATTTTGCACGAAAGGAACTTGATTGTATACACTCTTGCATTTGAAGGTGGGTTGTATGTCTACAGGAATACTGCTTCACAGTGCAGTATATACCAGGAGCAGGAAATTGACTGTTTGCCAAGACTGGTTAAAGTGTGAGCTCCACCTTATGTGGAGGTGGAAGACTCAGTAGAGGAAGATGTCAGTGTTTGCCAAGTTACCCAAGGGAGCTTTAAAGAGAGTAAATGTTTTGAAGAATTAGAGACCGATGAGGAACTAAAAGATGTAATTGATTTGTTATCTGAAGAGAAAACAAGCAAGAGGTTGTTGAAAAAGTGTAACAGAAGTTGGTGTAAGCTGGGACATGAACTTACAGTTGACAAAGGGTTTCTATTGCTAGGTACAAGATTAGTACCACCATGGAGTTTGAATTAGAAAAAAACAGCAACTGGCACATGTGGGCAATTTAGGAATAGTAAATACAAAAGAGATATTTTGAAGATATTCCTGGTGGCCAGTGATTGATCATGATGTTGCGTGTATGGCTAGGAAGTGTCGAGTGTGTGGCATGTGACACAGGTTTGAGAACTACTAGTACCCAGTGCTTTGAAAACAGTTTGAGTGAGAAAGTTACTTTTGCTATTGGTTCACATATAATAGAGTACAATGCTGTTCCAGAGAGACAGAAAATATATGAAAATGTGTGGAGTAGAGCATAAAATATCAGCTTTGTATCACCCACAGACCAATGGTCCTACTAAGAGAGTGGTAAAAACATTGAAGAAGGGGATACAATTGGCCAGAGCAAATGGTCTTGAAGGGAAAATTGATTTGTCTAGGAGGATAACTGGATATTTTATGTTTCCACAATCCACCACCGGAAAGTCTCTTTTCGAGCTGTTCAAAGACAGAGCTCCATTCAGAAAAGTGTGTCCAGGGTGGATGTTTTGGGGTAAAGGTTGCGTGAACAATGCACTGGGAGATTGGAGAGAATAATAAACATTTCACAAAAGAAAATTAAAGTTCAGCTGTGACAAACAAAAAAATGCAAGGAATTAGGTGGTCAAATTGGAAGATTTTGTAAAAATAAGAGCTACCAAAGGGTGTGCTGAGTGGTTCGAATTTATGAGTTAGTTTGAGGTAGTCACATTTTTTTTAAATGCAGTGAACACACATGCTGGCAGGATCTGGAACAAAAACAGAGTAGTGGTTCTTCATCATGTTCCAGTGGAAAAAGAGAAACTCAATACAGACCATCAAAATGGTGGGATGGCTCTGCCAGGGATGGTAGGAAACAAAAATGTCTATCGAGCAGAAGAGTGGGAGAATAATGAAGAAAACATCCTATTTGAAGATTTTGATAATAAAATACTCATGTTATTGTTACAGGATGTACTTTAATATGGTTTATTATGTCTAATTTCTTTTCACTGTTTTAAGGGTTTTTATTTGTGTTATCTTGCTGTTAGTTATCTGTTAAGGGAGGGAGCAATGTTGCATAAATAAATTGACTTACTTATAGACTATGACGCTAAGTTTATTGCTCACAGAGTGCACTGTCCATGCAATGGGAACTTAGAATGTGATGAGGTAATGGAATCAGAATGTGGGGAGCTGTGAGGGACAGGTAAAGAGCTGCTTGTGAGTGGTGGTTGATATGTCTGGAAATAAATACAAGTCCCCTGTCATCTTTGTGGAGGAACAATGCAGTAACCAATCAAAAGACATGGAAAGGAGTAGTACTTCATGGCAGGGGACAACAGAAGATTGACAAGCTGGGTCAAGAATGAGAAGTAGGAAAATGAGTGACGAGGAGAAGTCAACCAAAGATAAGCCACTTAGGAGACGGGAGACTCCAATGTTGTGGTTCTTGATGAGCCACAATATGTTTTGCAACAGAAAGCATATGTGGTTTCCTAGGATTTGAGCTAAAAATGATAACATGATAAAATAATACAATCACAAAATGTGCTGCTTGAGTCCATATAATTTGTATTTTTTTGCCACATAATTTAGTCAACCCTGCTGTATAATTTGGTCCTCTTCTGCCACATAATTCACTGGCCCTGGTAGATACATCGTATCCTGACCTGTTATTCATCGTATAGCGTGTCAGTCTCCAAGAGTAGCTCAAACAACACTTCCTTGTGATGTCATAGTATGGTATTCACTCAGAACTTGTGGAAAATAGCTGTGGAACAGCTCATTCATACTGTTGTGTATGTTTATGCTTTACATTTCTGATACACTTTTACTGGTAAGAAAATTGTGCGGCAAGCAACAACAAACACTTGCTTCGAGATTTCATTAGACTTTTAACACCATGAAAAGTAATGATAAGATCAGGTCTATAAAAGGCAAAGAGTTATCATCATTCCATGAGATGGTTGAACACTATAGAAAGTTTGTAAAAGATTTTGCTGGTACAACATACAATATGAGGAAGTTGTTAAAAGAAAAAATAGAATTTCTGTGGGAGAGTGAATATTGAAAGGAATTTGAGTGGGGAAAGGAAGAACTAAGTCATGCTCCTTTTTTGCAAGCTTACGATCCAATGTGTGATGTAAAGGTGGTCTGTGATGCAAGTGCAAATGGCTTAAGGTCCCATCTAATTCATACAAGAAACGGACAAAAGAAACTCACTGTGTGTGTGTCACCAGCCTTGAACAAATCTTAATGTAATTATTCAGTTATAGAGAGAGTCTTTGGTAGTTTTCTGGGCAGTAAACAGATTCAAACTTTTTTTGTGGGGGATGAAATTTGCAGTTCAGACAGGCCACAAACCTTTGGTAGAATATTTTGCACGAAAGGAACTTGATTGTAAACACTCTTGCATTTGAAGGTGGGTTGTAAGTCTACAGAAATACTGCTTCACAGTGCAGTATCTACCAGAAGCAGGAAATGGACTGTTTGCCAAGACTGGTTAAAGTGTGAGCTCCACCTTATGTGGAGGTGGAAGACTCAGTAGTGGAAGATGTCATTGTTTGCCAAATTACCGAAGGGCGCTTTAAAGAGAGTAAATGTTTTGAAGAATTCGAGACCGATGAGGAACTAAAAGATGTAATTGATTTGTTATCTGAAGAGAAACCTATTAAGAGGTTGTTGAAAAAGTGTAGCAGAAGTTGGTGTAAGCTAGGACATGAACTTACAGTTGACAAAGGGTTTCTATTGATAGGGACGAGATTAGTACCACCATGGAGTTTGAATTAGAAAAAAACAGCAACTGGCACATGTGGGCAATTTAGGAATAGTAAATACAAAAGAGAGATTTTGAAGATATTCCTGGTGGACAGTGATTGATCATGATGTTGCGTGTATGGCTAGGAAGTGTCGAGTGTGTGGCGTGTGACACAGGTTTGAGAACCACTAGTATTCCTCTGCTTTGAAAACAGTTTGAGAGAGAAAGTTACCTTTGCTATTTGTTCACATATAATAGTGTACAATGCTGTTCCAGAGAGATAGAAAAGTATTTGAAAATGTGTGGACTAGAGCATAAAATATCAGCTTTGTATCACCTACAGACCAATGGTCCTACTAAGCGATTGGTAAAAACATTGAAGGAGGGGATACAATTGGCCAGAGCAAATGGCCTTGATGGGAAAATTGATTTGTCTCGGAGGATAACTGGATATTGTATGTTTCCACAATCCACCACCGGAAAGTCCCTTTTCGAGCTGTTCAAAGACAGAGCTCCATTCAGAAAAGTGTGTCCAGGGTGGATGTTTTTGGGTAAAGGTTGCGTGAACAATGCACTGGGAGATTGGAGAGAATAATAAACATTTCACAAAAGAAAATTAAAGTTGAGCTGTGACAAACAAAAAATGCACGGAATTAGGTGGTCAAATTGGAAGATTTTGTAAAAATAAGAGCTACCAAAGAGTGTGCTGAGTGGTCCGAATTTATGAGTTAGTTTGAGGTAGTCACATTTTTTTTAAATGCAGTGAACACACATGCTGGCAGGACCTGGAACAAAAACAGAGTAGCGATTCTTCGTCATGTTCCAGTGGAAAATGAGAAACTCAATACAGACAATCAAAATGGTGAGCTGGCTCAGCCAGGGATGGTAGGAAATAAAAATGTCTATCGAGCAGAAGAGTGGGAGAATAATGAAGAAAACATCCTTTTTGAAGATTTTGATAATAAAATAGTCATGTTATTGTTACATGATGTACTTTAATATGGTTTATTATGTCAAATTTCTTTTCACTGTTTTTAAGGGTTTTTATTTGTGTTATCTTGCTGTTAGTTATCTGTTAAGGCAGGGAGCAATGTTGCATAAATAAAGTGACTTACTTATAGACCATGACGCTAAGTTTATTGCTCACAGAGTGCACTGTCCATGGAATGGGAAATAGAATGTGATGAGGTAATGGAATCAGAATGTGGGGAGCTGTGAGGGACAGGTAAAGAGCTGCTTGTGAGTGGTGGTTGATATGTCTGGAAATACAAGTCCCCTGTCATCTTTGTGGAGGAACAATGCAGTAACCAATCAAAAGACATGGAAAGGAGTAGCACTTCATGGCAGGGGAAAACAGAAGATTGACAAGCTGAGTCAAGAATGAGAAGTAGGAAAATGAGTGACGAGGAAAAGTCAACCAAAGATAAGCCACTTAGGAGAGGGGAGGCTCCAATGTTGTGGTTCTTGATGAACCACAATATGTTTTGCAACAGAAAGCATATGTGGTTTCCTAGGATTTGAGATAAAAATGATAACATGATAAAATAATACAATCACAAAATGTGCTGCTTGATTCCATATAATTTGTATTTTTTGCCACATAATTAAGACAACCCAGCTGTATAATTTCGCCCTCTTCTGCCACATAATTCACTGGTCCTGGTAGATACATCATATCCTGACCAGTTATTTATCGTTTAGCGTGTCAGTCTCCAAGAGTAGCTCAAACTACACTTCCTTGTGATGTCATAGTATGGTATTCACTCAGAACTTGTGGAAAATAGCTGTGAAACACCGCATTCATCCTGTTGTGTATGTTAATGCTTTGCATTTCTGATACACTTTTACTGGTAAGAAAATTGTGCGGCATGCAAGAACAAACACTTGCTTCGAGATTTCATTAGACTTTTAACACCATAAAAAGTAATGACAAGATCAGGTCTATAAAAGGCAAAGAGTTATCATCATTCCATGAGGTGGTTGAATACTATAGAAAGTTTGTAAAAGATTTTGCTGGTACAACATACAATATGAGGAAGTTGTTAAAAGAAAAAATAGAATTTCTGTGGGAGAGTGAATATTGAAAGGAATTTGAGTGGGGAAAGGAAGAACTAAGCCATGCTCCTTATGATCCAATGTGTGATGCAAAGGTTTTCTGTGATGCAAGTGCAAATGTCTTAAGGTCCCATCTAATTCATACAAGAAATGGGCAAAAGAAACTCACTGTGTGTGTGTCACCAGCCTTGAACAAATCTTAATGTAATTATTCAGTTATAGAGAGAGTCTTTGGTAGTTTTCTGGGCAGTAAACAGATTCAAACTTTTTTTGTGGGGGATGAAATTTGCAGTTCAGACAGACCACAAACCTTTGGTAGAATATTTTGTACGAAAGGAACTTGATTGTATACACTCTTGCATTTGAAGGTGGGTTGTATGTCTACAGGAATACTGCTTCACAGTGCAGTATATACCAGGAGCAGGAAATGGACTGTTTGCCAAGACTGGTTAAAGTGTGCGCTCCACCTTATGTGGAGGTGGAAGACTCAGTAGAGGAAGATGTCAGTGTTTGCCAAGTTACCCAAGGGAGCTTTAAAGAGAGTAAATGTTTTGAAGAATTAGAGACCGATGAGGAACTAAAAGATGTAATTGATTTGTTATCTGAAGAGAAACCTATTAAGAGGTTGTTGAAAAAGTGTAGCAGAAGTTGGTGTAAGCTAGGACATGAACTTACAGTTGACAAAGGGTTTCTATTGATAGGGACGAGATTAGTACCACCATGGAGTTTGAATTAGAAAAAAACAGCAACTGGCACATGTGGGCAATTTAGGAATAGTAAATACAAAAGAGAGATTTTGAAGATATTCCTGGTGGACAGTGATTGATCATGATGTTGCGTGTATGGCTAGGAAGTGTCGAGTGTGTGGCGTGTGACACAGGTTTGAGAACCACTAGTATCCCTCTGCTTTGAAAACAGTTTGAGAGAGAAAGTTACCTTTGCTATTTGTTCACATATAATAGAGTACAATGCTGTTCCAGAGAGATAGAAAAGTATTTGAAAATGTGTGGACTAGAGCATAAAATATCAGCTTTGTATCACCTACAGACCAATGGTCCTACTAAGCGATTGGTAAAAACATTGAAGGAGGGGATACAATTGGCCAGAGCAAATGGCCTTGATGGGAAAATTGATTTGTCTCGGAGGATAACTGGATATTGTATGTTTCCACAATCCACCACCGGAAAGTCTCTTTTCGAGCTGTTCAAAGACAGAGCTCCATTCAGAAAAGTGTGTCCAGGGTGGATGTTTTTGGGTAAAGGTTGCGTGA
Organism: Triturus cristatus; assembly: GCF_964204655.1. Lineage (NCBI taxonomy): Eukaryota > Metazoa > Chordata > Amphibia > Caudata > Salamandridae > Triturus > Triturus cristatus. The sequence continues at coordinate 104,985,743 of NC_140583.1, read as the reverse complement.
ACAATGCACTGGGAGATTGGAGAGAATAATAAACATTTCACAAAAGAAAATTAAAGTTGAGCTGTGACAAACAAAAAATGCACGGAATTAGGTGGTCAAATTGGAAGATTTTGTAAAAATAAGAGCTACCAAAGAGTGTGCTGAGTGGTCCGAATTTATGAGTTAGTTTGAGGTAGTCAAATTTTTTTTAAATGCAGTGAACACACATGCTGGCAGGATCTGGAACAAAAACAGAGTAGCGATTCTTCGTCATGTTCCAGTGGAAAATGAGAAACTCAATACAGACAATCAAAATGGTGAGCTGGCTCAGCCAGGGATGGTAGGAAATAAAAATGTCTATCGAGCAGAAGAGTGGGAGAATAATGAAGAAAACATCCTTTTTGAAGATTTTGATAATAAAATAGTCATGTTATTGTTACATGATGTACTTTAATATGGTTTATTATGTCAAATTTCTTTTCACTGTTTTTAAGGGTTTTTATTTGTGTTATCTTGCTGTTAGTTATCTGTTAAGGCAGGGAGCAATGTTGCATAAATAAAGTGACTTACTTATAGACCATGACGCTAAGTTTATTGCTCACAGAGTGCACTGTCCATGGAATGGGAAATAGAATGTGATGAGGTAATGGAATCAGAATGTGGGGAGCTGTGAGGGACAGGTAAAGAGCTGCTTGTGAGTGGTGGTTGATATGTCTGGAAATACAAGTCCCCTGTCATCTTTGTGGAGGAACAATGCAGTAACCAATCAAAAGACATGGAAAGGAGTAGCACTTCATGGCAGGGGAAAACAGAAGATTGACAAGCTGAGTCAAGAATGAGAAGTAGGAAAATGAGTGACGAGGAAAAGCCAACCAAAGATAAGCCACTTAAGAGAGGGGAGGCTCCAATGTTGTGGTTCTTGATGAACCACAATATGTTTTGCAACAGAAAGCATATGTGGTTTCCTAGGATTTGAGATAAAAATGATAACATGATAAAATAATACAATCACAAAATGTGCTGCTTGATTCCATATAATTTGTATTTTTTGCCACATAATTAAGACAACCCAGCTGTATAATTTCGCCCTCTTCTGCCACATAATTCACTGGTCCTGGTAGATACATCATATCCTGACCAGTTATTTATCGTTTAGCGTGTCAGTCTCCAAGAGTAGCTCAAACTACACTTCCTTGTGATGTCATAGTATGGTATTCACTCAGAACTTGTGGAAAATAGCTGTGAAACACCGCATTCATCCTGTTGTGTATGTTAATGCTTTGCATTTCTGATACACTTTTACTGGTAAGAAAATTGTGCGGCAAGCAAGAACAAACACTTGCTTCGAGATTTCATTAGACTTTTAACACCATAAAAAGTAATGACAAGATCAGGTCTATAAAAGGCAAAGAGTTATCATCATTCCATGAGGTGGTTGAATACTATAGAAAGTTTGTAAAAGATTTTGCTGGTACAACATACAATATGAGGAAGTTGTTAAAAGAAAAAATAGAATTTCTGTGGGAGAGTGAATATTGAAAGGAATTTGAGTGGGGAAAGGAAGAACTAAGCCATGCTCCTTATGATCCAATGTGTGATGCAAAGGTTTTCTGTGATGCAAGTGCAAATGTCTTAAGGTCCCATCTAATTCATACAAGAAATGGGCAAAAGAAACTCACTGTGTGTGTGTCACCAGCCTTGAACAAATCTTAATGTAATTATTCAGTTATAGAGAGAGTCTTTGGTAGTTTTCTGGGCAGTAAACAGATTCAAACTTTTTTTGTGGGGGATGAAATTTGCAGTTCAGACAGACCACAAACCTTTGGTAGAATATTTTGTACGAAAGGAACTTGATTGTATACACTCTTGCATTTGAAGGTGGGTTGTATGTCTACAGGAATACTGCTTCACAGTGCAGTATATACCAGGAGCAGGAAATGGACTGTTTGCCAAGACTGGTTAAAGTGTGAGCTCCACCTTATGTGGAGGTGGAAGACTCAGTAGAGGCAGATGTCAGTGTTTGCCAAGTTACCCAAGGGAGCTTTAAAGAGAGTAAATGTTTTGAAGAATTAGAGACCGATGAGGAACTGAAAAATGTAATTGATTTGATATCTGAAGAGAAACCAAGCAAGAGGTTGTTGAAAAAGTGTAGCAGAAGTTGGTGTAACTTAGGACATGAACTTACAGTTGACAAAGGGTTTCTATTGCGAGGGACGAGATTAGTACCACCATGGAGTTTGAATTAGAAAAAACATCAACTGGCACATGTGGGCAATTTAGGAATAGTAAATACAAAAGAGAGATTTTGAAGATTTTCCTGGTGGCCAGTGATTGATCATGATGTTGCGTGTATGGGTAGGAAGCGTCGAGTGTGTGGCGTGTGACACAGGTTTGAGAACTACTAGTATCCCTGTGCTTTGAAAACAGTTTGAGAGAGAAAGTTACCTTTGCTATTTGTTCACATATAATAGAGTACAATGCTGTTCCAGAGAGACAGAAAATTATTTGAAAATGTGTGGAGTAGAGCATAAAATATCAGCTTTGTATCACCCACAGACCAATGGTTGTACTAAGAGAGTGGTAAAAACATTGAAGGAGGGGATACAATTGGCCAGAGCAAATGGTCTTGATGGGAAAATTGATTTGTCTCGGAAGATAACTGGATATTGTATGTTTCCACAATCCACCACCGGAAAGTCTCTTTTCGAGCTGTTCAAAGACAGAGCTCCATTCAGAAAAGTGTGTCCAGGGTGGATGTTTTGGGGTAAAGGTTGCGTGAACAATGCACTGGGAGATTGGAAAGAATAATAAACATTTCACAAAAGAAAATTAAAGTTGAGCTGTGACAAACAAAAAAATGCAAGGAATTAGGTGGTCAAATTGGAAGATTTTGTAAAAATAAGAGCTACCAAAGGGTGTGCTGAGTGGTCCGAATTTATGAGTGAGTTTGAGGTAGTCACATTTTTTTAAAATGCAGTGAACACACATGCTAGCAGGATCTGGAACAAAAACAGAGTAGTGGTTCTTCATCATGTTCCAGTGGAAAATGAGAAACTCAATACAGACCATCAAAATGGTGGGTTGGCTCAGCCAGGGATGGTAGGAAACAAAAATGTCTATCGAGCAGAACAGTGGAAGAATAATGAAGAAAACATCCTTTTTGAAGATTTTGATAATAAAATAGTCATGTTATTGTTACATGATGTACTTTAATATGGTTTATTATGTCTAATTTCTTTTCACTATTTTTAAGGGTTTTTATTTGTGTTATCTTGCTGTTAGTTATCTGTTAGGGGAGGGAGCAATGTTGCATAAATAAAGTGACTTACTTATAGAGTATGACGCTAAGTTTATTGCTCACAGAGTGCACTGTCCATGGAATGGGAACTAGAATGTGATGAGGTAATGGAATCAGAATGTGGGGAGCTGTGAGGGACAGGTAAAGAGCTGCTTGTGAGTGGTGGTTGATATGTCTGGAAATAAATACAAGTCCCCTGTCATCTTTGTGGAGGAACAATGCAGTAACCAATCATAAGACATGGAAAGGAGTAGTACTTCATGGCAGGGGAAAACAGAAGATTGAGAAGCTGGGTCAAGAATGAGAAGTATGAAAATGAGTGACGAGGAAAAGTCAACCAAAGATAAGCCACTTAGGAGAGGGGAGGCTCCAATGTTGTGGTTCTTGATGAGCCACAATATGTTTTGCAACAGAAAGCATATGTGGTTTCCTAGGATTTGAGATAAAAATGATAACATGATAAAATAATACAATCACAAAATGTGCTGCTAGATTTCATATAATTTGTATTTTTTGCCACATAATTTAGTCAACCCTGCTGTATAATTTGGTCCTCTTCTGCCACATAATTCACTGGCCCTGGTAGATACATCGTATCCTGACCTGTTATTTATCGTTTAGCGTGTCAGTCTCCAGGAGTAGCTCAAACTACACTTCCTTGTGATGTCATAGTATGGTATTCACTCAGAACTTGTGGAAAATAGCTGTGAAACACCTCATTCATCCTGTTGTGTATGTTTAAGCTTTGCATTTCTGATACACTTTTACTGGAAAGAAAATTGTGCCGCAAGCAACAACAAACACTTGCTTCGAGATTTCATTAGACTTTTAACACCGTAAAAAGTAATGACAAGATCAGGTCTATAAATGGCAAAGAGTTATCATCATTCCATGAGATGGTTGAATACTATAGAAAGTTTGTAAAAGATTTTGCTGGTACAACATACAATATGAGGAAGTTTTTAAAAGAAAAAATTGAATTTCTGTGGGAGAGTGAATATTGAAAGGAATTTGAGTGGGGAAAGGAAGAACTAAGTCATGCTCCTTCTTTGCAAGGTCATGATCCAATGTGTGATGCAAAGGTGGTCTGTGATGCAAGTGCAAATGGCTTAAGGTCCCATCTAATTCATACAAGAAATGGCCAAAAGAAACTCACTGTGTGTGTGTCACAAGCCTTGAACGAATCTTAATGTAATTATTCAGTTATAGAGAGAGTCTTTGGTAGTTTTCTGGGCAGTAAACAGATTCAAACTTTTTTTGTGGGGGATGAAATTTGCAGTTCAGACAGACCACAAACCTTTGGTAGAATATTTTGCACCAAAGGAACTTGATTGTATACACTCTTGCATTTGACGGTGGGTTGTATGTCTACAGGAATACTGCTTCACGGTGCAGTATATACCAGGAGCAGGAAATGGACTGTTTGCCAAGACTGGTTAAAGTGTGAGCTCCACCTTATGTGGAGGTGGAAGACTCAGTAGAGGAAGATGTCAGTGTTTGCCAAATTACCCAAGGGAGCTTTAAAGAGAGTAAATGTTTTGAAGAATTAGAGAACGATGAGGAACTAAAAGATGTAATTGATTTGTTATCTGAAGAGAAACCAAGCAAGAGGTTATTGAAAAAGTGTAGCAGAAGTTGGTGTAAGCTAGGACATGAACTTACAGTTGACAAAGGGTTTCTATTGCTAGGGACGAGATTAGCACCACCATGGAGTTTGAATTAGTAAAAACAGCAACTGGCACATGTGGGCAATTTAGGAATAGTAAATACAAAAGAGAGATTTTGAAGATATTCCTGGTGGCCAGTGATTGATCATGATGTTGCGTGTATGGCTAGGAAGTTTCGAGTGTGTGGCATGTGACACAGGTTTGAGAACTACTAGTATCCCTGTGCTTTGAAAACAGTTTCAGAGAGAAAGTTACCTTTGCTATTTTTCACATATAATAGAGTACAATGCTGTTCCAGAGAGACAGAAAATTATTTGAAAATGTGTGGAGTAGAGCATAAAATATCAGCTTTGTATCACCCACAGACCAATGGTCGTACTAAGAGAGTGGTAAAAACATTGAAGGAGGGGATACAATTGGCCAGAGCAAATGGTCTTGATGGGAAAATTGATTTGTCTCGGAAGATAACTGGATATTGTATGTTTCCACAATCCACCACCGGAAAGTCTCTTTTCGAGCTGTTCAAAGACAGAGCTCCATTCAGAAAAGTGTGTCCAGGGTGGATGTTTTGGGGTAAAGGTTGCGTGAACAATGCACTGGGAGATTGGAAAGAATAATAAACATTTCACAAAAGAAAATTAAAGTTGAGCTGTGACAAACAAAAAAATGCAAGGAATTAGGTGGTCAAATTGGAAGATTTTGTAAAAATAAGAGCTACCAAAGGGTGTGCTGAGTGGTCCGAATTTATGAGTGAGTTTGAGGTAGTCACATTTTTTTAAAATGCAGTGAACACACATGCTAGCAGGATCTGGAACAAAAACAGAGTAGTGGTTCTTCATCATGTTCCAGTGGAAAATGAGAAACTCAATACAGACCATCAAAATGGTGGGTTGGCTCAGCCAGGGATGGTAGGAAACAAAAATGTCTATCGAGCAGAACAGTGGGAGAATAATGAAGAAAACATCCTTTTTGAAGATTTTGATAATAAAATAGTCATGTTATTGTTACATGATGTACTTTAATATGGTTTATTATGTCTAATTTCTTTTCACTATTTTTAAGGGTTTTTATTTGTGTTATCTTGCTGTTAGTTATCTGTTAGGGGAGGGAGCAATGTTGCATAAATAAAGTGACTTACTTATAGAGTATGACGCTAAGTTTATTGCTCACAGAGTGCACTGTCCATGGAATGGGAACTAGAATGTGATGAGGTAATGGAATCAGAATGTGGGGAGCTGTGAGGGACAGGTAAAGAGCTGCTTGTGAGTGGTGGTTGATATGTCTGGAAATAAATACAAGTCCCCTGTCATCTTTGTGGAGGAACAATGCAGTAACCAATCATAAGACATGGAAAGGAGTAGTACTTCATGGCAGGGGAAAACAGAAGATTGAGAAGCTGGGTCAAGAATGAGAAGTATGAAAATGAGTGACGAGGAAAAGTCAACCAAAGATAAGCCACTTAGGAGAGGGGAGGCTCCAATGTTGTGGTTCTTGATGAGCCACAATATGTTTTGCAACAGAAAGCATATGTGGTTTCCTAGGATTTGAGATAAAAATGATAACATGATAAAATAATACAATCACAAAATGTGCTGCTAGATTTCATATAATTTGTATTTTTTGCCACATAATTTAGTCAACCCTGCTGTATAATTTGGTCCTCTTCTGCCACATAATTCACTGGCCCTGGTAGATACATCGTATCCTGACCTGTTATTTATCGTTTAGCGTGTCAGTCTCCAGGAGTAGCTCAAACTACACTTCCTTGTGATGTCATAGTATGGTATTCACTCAGAACTTGTGGAAAATAGCTGTGAAACACCTCATTCATCCTGTTGTGTATGTTTAAGCTTTGCATTTCTGATACACTTTTACTGGAAAGAAAATTGTGCCGCAAGCAACAACAAACACTTGCTTCGAGATTTCATTAGACTTTTAACACCGTAAAAAGTAATGACAAGATCAGGTCTATAAATGGCAAAGAGTTATCATCATTCCATGAGATGGTTGAATACTATAGAAAGTTTGTAAAAGATTTTGCTGGTACAACATACAATATGAGGAAGTTTTTAAAAGAAAAAATTGAATTTCTGTGGGAGAGTGAATATTGAAAGGAATTTGAGTGGGGAAAGGAAGAACTAAGTCATGCTCCTTCTTTGCAAGGTCATGATCCAATGTGTGATGCAAAGGTGGTCTGTGATGCAAGTGCAAATGGCTTAAGGTCCCATCTAATTCATACAAGAAATGGCCAAAAGAAACTCACTGTGTGTGTGTCACAAGCCTTGAACAAATCTTAATGTAATTATTCAGTTATAGAGAGAGTCTTTGGTAGTTTTCTGGGCAGTAAACAGATTCATACTTTTTTTGTGGGGGATGAAATTTGCAGTTCAGACAGACCACAAACCTTTGGTAGAATATTTTGCACCAAAGGAACTTGATTGTATACACTCTTGCATTTGACGGTGGGTTGTATGTCTACAGGAATACTGCTTCACGGTGCAGTATATACCAGGAGCAGGAAATGGACTGTTTGCCAAGACTGGTTAAAGTGTGAGCTCCACCTTATGTGGAGGTGGAAGACTCAGTAGAGGAAGATGTCAGTGTTTGCCAAATTACCCAAGGGAGCTTTAAAGAGAGTAAATGTTTTGAAGAATTAGAGAACGATGAGGAACTAAAAGATGTAATTGATTTGTTATCTGAAGAGAAACCAAGCAAGAGGTTATTGAAAAAGTGTAGCAGAAGTTGGTGTAAGCTAGGACATGAACTTACAGTTGACAAAGGGTTTCTATTGCTAGGGACGAGATTAGCACCACCATGGAGTTTGAATTAGTAAAAACAGCAACTGGCACATGTGGGCAATTTAGGAATAGTAAATACAAAAGAGAGATTTTGAAGATATTCCTGGTGGCCAGTGATTGATCATGATGTTGCGTGTATGGCTAGGAAGTTTCGAGTGTGTGGCATGTGACACAGGTTTGAGAACTACTAGTATCCCTGTGCTTTGAAAACAGTTTCAGAGAGAAAGTTACCTTTGCTATTTTTCACATATAATAGAGTACAATGCTGTTCCAGAGAGACAGAAAATTATTTGAAAATGTGTGGAGTAGAGCATAAAATATCAGCTTTGTATCACCCACAGACCAATGGTCGTACTAAGAGAGTGGTAAAAACATTGAAGGAGGGGATACAATTGGCCAGAGCAAATGGTCTTGATGGGAAAATTGATTTGTCTCGGAAGATAACTGGATATTGTATGTTTCCACAATCCACCACCGGAAAGTCTCTTTTCGAGCTGTTCAAAGACAGAGCTCCATTCAGAAAAGTGTGTCCAGGGTGGATGTTTTGGGGTAAAGGTTGCGTGAACAATGCACTGGGAGATTGGAAAGAATAATAAACATTTCACAAAAGAAAATTAAAGTTGAGCTGTGACAAACAAAAAAATGCAAGGAATTAGGTGGTCAAATTGGAAGATTTTGTAAAAATAAGAGCTACCAAAGGGTGTGCTGAGTGGTCCGAATTTATGAGTGAGTTTGAGGTATTCACATTTTTTTAAAATGCAGTGAACACACATGCTGGCAGGATCTGGAACAAAAACAGAGTAGTGGTTCTTCATCATGTTCCAGTGGAAAATGAGAAACTCAATACAGACCATCAAAATGGTGGGTTGGCTCAGCCAGGGATGGTAGGAAACAAAAATGTCTATCGAGCAGAACAGTGGGAGAATAATGAAGAAAACATCCTTTTTGAAGATTTTGATAATAAAATAGTCATGTTATTGTTACATGATGTACTTTAATATGGTTTATTATGTCTAATTTCTTTTCACTATTTTTAAGGGTTTTTATTTGTGTTATCTTGCTGTTAGTTATCTGTTAGGGGAGGGAGCAATGTTGCATAAATAAAGTGACTTACTTATAGAGTATGACGCTAAGTTTATTGCTCACAGAGTGTACTGTCCATGGAATGGGAACTAGAATGTGATGAGGTAATGGAATCAGAATGTGGGGAGCTGTGAGGGACAGGTAAAGAGCTGCTTGTGAGTGGTGGTTGATATGTCTGGAAATAAATACAAGTCCCCTGTCATCTTTGTGGAGGAACAATGCAGTAACCAATCATAAGACATGGAAAGGAGTAGTACTTCATGGCAGGGGAAAACAGAAGATTGAGAAGCTGGGTCAAGAATGAGAAGTATGAAAATGAGTGATGAGGAAAAGTCAACCAAAGATAAGCCACTTAGGAGAGGGGAGGCTCCAATGTTGTGGTTCTTGATGAGCCACAATATGTTTTGCAACAGAAAGCATATGTGGTTTCCTAGGATTTGAGATAAAAATGATAACATGATAAAATAATACAATCACAAAATGTGCTGCTAGATTTCATATAATTTGTATTTTTTGCCACATAATTTAGTCAACCCTGCTGTATAATTTGGTCCTCTTCTGCCACATAAATCACTGGCCCTGGTAGATACATCGTATCCTGACCTGTTATTTATCGTTTAGCGTGTCAGTCTCCAAGAGTAGCTCAAACTACACTTCCTTGTGATGTCATAGTATGGTATTCACTCAGAACTTGTGGAAAATAGCTGTGAAACACCTCATTCATCCTGTTGTGTATGTTTAAGCTTTGCATTTCTGATACACTTTTACTGGAAAGAAAATTGTGCCGCAAGCAACAACAAACACTTGCTTCGAGATTTCATTAAACTTTTAACACAGTAAAAAGTAATGACCAGATCAGGTCTATAAATGGCAAAGAGTTTTCATCATTCCATGAGATGGTTGAATACTATAGAAAGTTTGTAAAAGATTTTGCTGGTACAACATACAATATGAGGAAGTTTTTAAAAGAAAAAATTGAATTTCTGTGGGAGAGTGAATATTGAAAGGAATTTGAGTGGGGAAAGGAAGAACTAAGTCATGCTCCTTCTTTGCAAGGTCATGATCCAATGTGTGATGCAAAGGTGGTCTGTGATGCAAGTGCAAATGGCTTAAGGTCCCATCTAATTCATACAAGAAATGGCCAAAAGAAACTCACTGTGTGTGTGTCACAAGCCTTGAACAAATCTTACTGTAATTATTCAGTTATAGAGAGAGTCTTTGGTAGTTTTCTGGGCAGTAAACAGATTCAAACTTTTTTTGTGGGGGATGAAATTTGCAGTTCAGACAGACCACAAACCTTTGGTAGAATATTTTGCACCAAAGGAACTTGATTGTATACACTCTTGCATTTGAAGGTGGGTTGTATGTCTACAGGAATACTGCTTCACAGTGCAGTATATACCAGGAGCAGGAAATGGACTGTTTGAAATGTGAGCTCCACCTTATGTGGAGGTGGAAGACTCAGTAGAGGAAGATGTCAGTGTTTGTCAAGTTACCCAAGGGAGCTTTAAAGAGAGTAAATGTTTTGAAGAATTAGAGACCGATAAGGAACTAAAAGTTGTAATTGATTTGATATCTGAAGAGAAACCAAGCAAGAGGTTGTTGAAAAAGTGTAGCAGAAGTTGGTGTAAGCTAGGACATGAACTTACAGTTGACAAAGGGTTTCTATTTCTAGGGACGAGATTAGTACCACCATGCAATTTGAATTAGAAAAAACAGCAACTGGCACATGTGGGCAATTTAGGAATAGTAAATACAAAAGAGAGATTTTGAAGATATTCCTGGTGGCCAGTGCTTGATCATGATGTTGCGTGTATGGCTAGGAAGTGTCGAGTGTGTGGCGTGTGACACAGGTTTGAGAACTACTAGTATCCCTGTGCTTTGAAAACAGTTTGAGAGACAAATGTACCTTTGCTATTTGTTCACATATAATAGAGTACAATGCTGTTCCAGAGAGACAGAAAATTATTTGAAAATGTGTGGAGTAGAGCATAAAATATCAGCTTTGTATCACCCACAGACCAATGGTCCTACTAAGAGAGTGGTAAAAAAATTAAAGGAGGGGATACAATTGGCCAGAGCAAATGGCCTTGATGGGAAAATTGATTTGTCTCGGAGGATAACTGGATATTGTATGTTTCCACAATCCACCAACGGAAAGTCTCTTTTCGAGCTGGTCAAAGACAGAGCTCCATTCAGAAAAGTGTGTCCAGGGTGGATGTTTTGGGTTAAAGGTTGTGTGAACAATGCACTGGGAGATTGGAGAGAATAATAAACATTTCACAAAAGAAAACTAAAGTTGAGCTGTGACAAACAAAAAAATGCAAGGAATTAGGTGGTCAAATTGGAAGATTTTGTAAAAATAAGAGCTACCAAAGGGTGTGCTATGTGGTCCGAATTTATGAGTGAGTTTGAGGTAGTCACATTTTTTTTTAAATGCAGTGAACACACATGCCCGCAGGATCTGGAACAAAAACAGAGTAGCGGTTCTTCATCATGTTCCAGTGGAAAATGAGAAACTCAATAGAGAACATCAAAATGGTGGGCTGGCTCAGCCAGGGATGGTAGGAAACAAAAATGTCTATCGAGCAGAAGAGTGGGAGAATAATGAAGAAAACATCCTTTTTGAAGATTTTGATAATAAATTAGTCATGTTATTGTTACATGATGTAATTTAATATGGTTTATTATGTCAAATTTCTTTTCACTGTTTTTAAGGGCTTTTATTTGTGTTATCTTGCTGTTAGTTTATGTTGTGATCTGATGTAAATTCTAATTGGTGATGTCATTAAAAGGTTCCTTAGCAGCTGCAACCTGGTTACAGGGGTTCTACTACGTGAGGCCAGTCTGTGGAGTCACGGAGACAGGACAGCTGTGGATCAGGAGGCAGCTATTGGGGTTGCTGATATTCTGCTTATTTAAACCCTTTTTTCCAATTCAATTGGTCCCATTCTTCCTCAAAAGTTATCTGTTAAGGGAGGGAGCAATGTTGCATAAATAAAGTGACTTACTTATAGACTATGACGCTAAGTTTATTGCTCACATAGTGCACTGTCCATGGAATGGGAACTAGAATGTGATGAGGTAATGGAATCAGAATGTGGGGAGCTGTGAGGGACAGGTAAAGAGCTGCTTGTGAGTGGTGGTTGATATGTCTGGAAATAAATACAAGTCCCCTGTCATCTTTGTGGAGGAACAATGCAGTAACCAATCAAAAGACCTGGAAAGGAGTAGTATTTCATGGCAGGGGAAAACAGAAGATTGACAAGCTGGGTCAAGAATGAGAAGTAGGAAAATGAGTGACGAGGAAAAGTCAACCAAAGATAAGCCACTTAGGAGAGGGGAGGCTCCAATGTTGTGGTTCTTGATGAGCCACAATATGTTTTGCAACAGAAAGCATATGTGGTTTCCTAGGATTTCAGATAAAAATGATAACATGATAAAATAATACATTCACAATATGTGATGCTAGATTCCATATAATTTGTGTTTTTTGCCACATAATTTAGTCAACCCTGCTGTATAATTTGGTCCTCTTCTGCCACATAATTCACTGGCCCTGGTAGATACATCGTATCCTGACCTGTTATTTATCGTTTAGCGTGTCAGTCTCCAAGAGTAGCTCAAACTACACTTCCTTGTGATGTCATAGTATGGTATTCAATCAGAACTTGTGGAAAATAGCTGTGAAACACCACATTCATCCTGTTGTGTATGTTTATGCTTTGCATTTCTGATACACTTTTACTGGTAAGAAAATTGTGTGGCAAGCAACAACAAACACTTGCTTCGAGATTTCATTAGACTTTTAACATCATAAAAAGTAATGACAAGATCAGGTCTATAAAAGACAAAGAGTTATCATCATTCCATGAGATGGTTGAATACTATAGAAAGTTTGTAAAAGATTTTGCTGGTACAACATACAATATGAGGAAGTTGTTAAAAGAAAAAATAGAATTTCTGTGGGAGAGTGAATATTGAAATGAATTTGAGTGGGGAAAGGAAGAACCAAGTCATGCTCCTTCTTTGCAAGCTTATGATCCAATGTGTGATGCAAAGGTGGTCTGTGATGCAAGTGCAAATGGCTTAAGGTCCCATCTAATTCATACAAGAAATGGCCAAAAGAAACTCACTGTGTGTGTGTCACAAGCCTTGAACGAATCTTAATGTAATTATTCAGTTATAGAGAGAGTCTTTGGTAGTTTTCTGGGCAGTAAACAGATTCAAACTTTTTTCGTGGGGGATGAAATTTGCAGTTCAGACAGACCACAAACCTTTGGTAGAATATTTTGCACCAAAGGAACTTGATTGTATACACTCTTGCATTTGAAGGTGGGTTGTATGTCTACAGGAATACTGCTTCGCAGTGCAGTATATACCAGGAGCAGGAAATGGACTGTTTGCCAAGACTGGTTAAAGTGTGAGCTCCACCTTATGTGGAGGTGGAATACTCAGTAGAGGAAGATGTCAGTGTTTGCCAAGTTACCCAAGGGAGCTTTAAAGTGAATAAATGTTTTTAAGAATTACAGACCGATGAGGAACTAAAAGATGTAATTGATTTGATATCTGAAGAGAAACCAAGCAAGAGGTTGTTGAAAAAGTGTAGCAGAAGTTGGTGTAAGCTAGGACATGAACTTACAGTTGACAAAGGGTTTCTATTGCTAGGGACGAGATTAGTACCACCATGCAATTTGAATTAGAAAAAACAGCAACTGGCACATGTGGGCAATTTAGGAATAGTAAATACAAAAGAGAGATTTTGAAGATATTCCTGGTGGCCAGTGCTTGATCATGATGTTGCGTGTATGGCTAGGAAGTGTCGAGTGTGTGGCGTGTGACACAGGTTTGAGAACTACTAGTATCCCTGTGCTTTGAAAACAGTTTGAGAGAGAAAGTTACCTTTGCTATTTGTTCACATATAATAGATTACAATGCTGTTCCAGAGAGACAGAAAATTATCTGAAAATGTGTGGAGTAGAGCATAAAATATCAGCTTTGTATCACCCACAGACCAATGGTCCTACTAAGAGAGTGGTAAAAAAATTTAAAGGAGGGGATACAATTGGCCAGAGCAAATGGCCTTGATGGGAAAATTGATTTGTCTCGGAGGATAACTGGATATTGTATGTTTCCACAATCCACCACCGGAAAGTCTCTTTTCGAGCTGTTCAAAGACAGAGCTCCATTCAGAAAAGTGTGTCCAGGGTGGATGTTTTGGGTTAAAGGTTGCGTGAACAATGCACTGGGAGATTGGAGAGAATAATAAACATTTCACAAAAGAAAATTAAAGTTGAGCTGTGACAAACAAAAAAATGCAAGGAATTAGGTGGTCAAATTGGAAGATTTTGTAAAAATAAGAGCTACCAAAGGGTGTGCTGAGTGGTCCGAATTTATGAGTGAATTTGAGGTAGTCACATTTTTTTTAAATGCAGTGAACACACATGCTGGCAGGATCTGGAACAAAAACAGAGTAGCGGTTCTTCATCATGTTCCAGTGGAAAATGAGAAACTCAATACAGGCCATCAAAATGGTGGGCTGGCTCAGCCAGGGATGGTAGGAAACAAAAATGTCTATCGAGCAGAAGAGTGGGAGAATAATGAAGAAAACATCCTTTTTGAAGATTTTGATAATAAAATAGTCATGTTATTGTTACATGATGTACTTTAATATGGTTTATTATGTCTAATTTCTTTTCACTGTTTTTAAGGGTTTTTATTTGTGTTATCTTGCTGTTAGTTATCTGTTAAGGGAGGTAGCAATGTCGCATAAATAAAGTGACTTACTTATAGACTATGACGCTAAGTTTATTGCTCACAGAGTGCACTGTCCATGGAATGGGAACTAGAATGTGATGAGGTAATGGAATCAGAATGTGGGGAGCTGTGAGGGACAGGTAAAGAGCTGCTTGTGAGTGGTGGTTGATGTGTCTGGAAATAAATACAAGTCCCCTGTCATCTTTGTGGAGGAACAATGCAGTAACCAATCAAAAGACCTGGAAAGGAGTAGTACTTCATGGCAGGGGAAAACACAAGATTGACAAGCTGGGTCAAGAATGAGAAGTAGGAAAATGAGTGACGAGGAAAAGTCAACCAAAGATAAGCCACTTAGGAGAGGGGAGGCTCCAATGTTGTGGTTCTTGATGAGCCACAATATGTTTTGCAACAGAAAGCATATGTGGTTTCCTAGGATTTGAGATAAAAATGATAACATGATAAAATAATACAATCACAAAATGTGCTGCTAGATTCCATATAATTTGTATTTTTTGCCACATAATTTAGTCAACCCTGCTGTATAATTTGGTCCTCTTCTGCCACATAATTCACTGGCCCTGGTAGATACATCGTATCCTGACCTGTTATTCATCGTTTAGCGTGTCAGTCTCCAAGAGTAGCTCAAACTACACTTCCTTGTGATGTCATAGTATGGTATTCACTCAGAACTTGTGAAAAATAGCTGTGAAACAGCTCATTCATACTGTTGTGTATGTTTATGCTTTGCATTTCTGATACACTTTTACTGGTAAGAAAATTGTGCACCAAGCAACAACCAACACTTGATTCGAGATTTCATTAGACTTTTAACACCATAAAAAGTAATGACAAGATCAGGTCTGTAAAAGGCAAAGAGTTATCATCATTCCATGAGATGGTTGAATACTATAGACAGTTTGTAAAGGATTTTGCTGGTACAACATACAATATGAGGAAGTTGTTAAAAGAAAAAATAGAATTTCTGTGGGAGAGTGAATATTGAAAGGAATTTGAGTGGGGAAAGGAAGAACTAAGTCATGCTCCTTTGCAAGCTTATGATCCAATGTGTGATGCAAAGGTGGTCTGTGATGCAAGTGCAAATGGCTTAAGGTCCCATCTACTTCATACAAGAAATGGCCAAAAGAAACCTTACTGTGTGTGTGTCACCAGCCTTGAACAAACCTTAATGTAATTATTCAGTTATAGAGAGAGTCTTTGGTAGTTTTCTGGGCAGTAAACGGATTCAAACTTTTTTTGTGGGGGATGAAATTTGCAGTTCAGACAGACCACAAACCTTTGGTAGAATATTTTGCACGAAAGGAACTTGATTGTATACACTCTTGCATTTGAAGGTGGGTTGTATGTCTACAGGAATACTGCTTCACAGTGCAGTATATGCCAGGAGCTGGAAATGGACTGTTTGCCAAGACTGGTTAAAGTGTGAGCTCCACCTTATGTGGAGGTGGAAGACTCTGTAGAGGAAGATGTCAGTGTTTGCCAAATTACCCAAGGGCTCTTTAAAGAGAGTAAATGTTTTGAAGAATTAGAGACCGATGAGGAACTAAAAGATGTAATTGATTTGTTATCTGAAGAGAAACCAAGCAAGAGGTTGTTGAAAAAGTGCAGCAGAAGTTGCTGTAAGCTAGGACATGAACTTACAGTTGACAAAGGGTTTCTATTGCTAGGGACGAGATTAGTACCACCATGGAGTTTGAATTAGAAAAAACAGCAACTGGCACATGTGGGCAATTTAGGAATAGTAAATACAAAAGAGAGATTTTGAAGATATTCCTTGTGGCCAGTGATTGATCATGATGTTGCGTGTATGGCTAGGAAGTGTCGAGTGTTTGGCGTGTGACACAGGTTTGAGAAGTACTAGTATTCCTGTGCTTTGAAAACAGTTTGAGAGAGAAAGTTACCTTTGCTATTTGTTCACATATAATAGAGTACAATGCTGTTCCAGAGAGATAGAAAATTATTTGAAAATGTGTGGAGTAGAGCATAAAATATCAGCTTTGTATCACCCACAGACCAATGGTCCTACTAAGAGAGTGGTAAAAACATTGAAGGAGGGGATACAATTGGCCAGAGCAAATCGCCTTGATGGGAAAATTGATTTGTCTCGGAGGATAACTGGATATTGTATGTTTCCACAATCCACCACCGGAAAGTCTCTTTTCGAGCTGTTCAAAGACAGAGCTCCATTCAGAAAAGTGTGTCCAGGGTGGATGTTTTGGCGTAAAGGTTGCGTGAACAATGCACTGGGAGATTGGAGAGAATAATAAACATTTCACAAAAGAAAATTAAAGTTGAGCCATGACAAAAAAATAAATGCATGGAATTAGGTGGTCACATTGGAAGATTTTGTAAAACTAAGAGCTACCAAAGGGTGTACTGAGTTGTCCGAATTTATGAGTTAGTTTGAGGTAGTCACATTTTTTTTAAATGCAGTGAACACACATGCTGGCAGGATCTGGAACAAAAACAGAGTAGCGATTCTTCATCATGTTCCAGTGGAAAATAAGAAACTCAATACAGACCATCAAAATGGTGGGCTGGCTTAGCCAGGGATGGTAGGAAACAAAAATGTCTATCGAGCAGAAGAGTGTGAGAATAATGAAGAAAACATCCTTTTTGAAGATTTTGATAATAAAATAGTCATGTTATTGTTACAGGATGTACTTTCATATGGTTTATTATGTCTAATTTCTTTTCACTGTTTTTAAGGGTTTTTATTTGTGTTATCTTGCTGTTAGTTATCTGTTAAGGGAGGGAGCAATATTGCATAAATAAAGTGACTTACTTATAGACTATGACGCTAAGTTTATTGCTCACAGAGTGCACTGTCCATGGAATGGGAACTTAGAATGTGATGAGGTAATGGAATCAAAATGTGGGGAGCTGTGAGGGACAGGTAAAGAGCTGCTTGTGAGTGGTGGTTGAAATGTCTGGAAATAAATACAAGTCCCCTGTCATCTTTGTGGAGGAACAATGCAGTAACCAATCAAAAGACATGGAAAGGAGTAGTACTTCATGGCAGGGGAAAACAGAAGATTGACAAGCTGGGTCAAGAATGAGAAGTAGGAAAATGAGTGACAAGGAAAAGTCAACCAAAGATAAGCCACCAAAATGTGCTGCTTGATTCCATATAATTTGTATTTTTTGCCACATAATTTAGTCAACACTGCTGTATAATTTGGTCTTCTTCTGCCATATAATTCACTGGCCCTGGTAGATACATCGTATCCTGACCTGTTATTCATCGTTTAGCGTGTCAGTCTCCAAGAGAAGCTCAAACTACACTTCCTTGTGATGTCATAATATGGTATTCACTCAGAACTTGTGGAAAATAGCTGTGAAACAGCTCATTCATACTGTTGTGTATGTTTATGCTTTGCATTTCTGATACACTTTTACTGGTAAGAAAATTGTGCAGCAAGCAACAACAAACACTTGCTTCGAGATTTCATTAGACTTTTAACACCATAAAAAGTAATGACAAGATCAGGTCTATAAAAGGCAAAGAGTTATCATCATTCTATGAGATGGTTGAATACTATAGAAAGTTTGTAAGAGATTTTGCTGCTACACCATACAATATGAGGAAATTATTAAAATAAAAAAAAGATTTCTGTGGGAGAGTGAATATTGAAAGGAATTTGAGGGGGGAAAGGAAGAACTAAGTCATGCTCCTTCTTTGCAAGCTTATGATCCAATGTGTGATGCAAAGGTGGTCTGTGATGCAAGTGCAAATGGCTTAAGGTCCCATCTAATTTATACAAGAAATGGCCAAAAGAAACTCACTGTGGGTGTGTCACAAGCCTTGAACAAATCTTAATGTAATTATTCAGTTATAGAGAGAGTCTTTGGTAGTTTTCTGGGCAGTAAACAGATTCAAACTTTTTTGTGGGGGGTGAAATTTGCAGTTCAGACAGATCACAAACCTTTGGTAGAATATTTTGAACGAAAGGAACTTGATTGTATACACTCTTGCATTTGAAGGTGGGTTGTATGTCTACACGAATACTGTTTCACGGTGCAGTATATACCAGGAGCAGGAAATGGACTGTTTGCCAAGACTGGTTAAAGTGTGAGCTCCACCTTATGTGGAGGTGGAAGACTCAGTAGAGGAAGATGTCAGTGTTTGCCAAGTTACCCAAGGGAGCTTTAAAGAGAGTAAATGTTTTGAAGAATTAGAGACCGATGAGGAACTAACAGATGTAATTGATTTGATATCTGAAGAGAAACCAAGCAAGAGGTTGTTGAAAAAGTGTAGCAGAAGTTGGTGTAAGCTAGGACATGAACTTACAGTTGACAAAGGGTTTCTATTGCTAGGGACGAGATTAATACCACCATGGAGTTTGAATTAAAAAAAACAGCAACTGGCACATGTGGGCAATTTAGGAATAGTAAATACAAAAGAGAGATTTTGGAGATATTCCTGGTGGCCAGTGCTTGATCATGATGTTGTGTGTATGGCTAGGAAGTGTCGAGTGTGTGGCGTGTGACACAGGTTTGAGAACTACTAGTATCCCTGTGCTTTGAAAACAGTTTGAGAGAGAAAGTTACCTTTGCTACTTGTTCACATATAATAGAGTACAATGCTGTTCCAGAGAGACAGAAAATTATTTGAAAATGTGTGGAGTAGAGCATAAAATATCAGCTTTATATCACCCACAGACCAATGGTCCTACTAAGAGAGTGGTAAAAACATTGAAGGAGGGGATACAATTGGCCAAAGCAAATGGTCTTGATGGGAAAATTGATTTGTCTCGGAGGATAACTGGATATTGTATGTTTCCACAATCCACCACCGGAAAGTCTCTTTTCGAGCTGTTCAAAGACAGAGCTCCATTCAGAAAAGTGTGTCCAGGGTGGATGTTTTGGGGTACGGGTTGCGTGAACAATGCACTGGGAGATTGGAGAGAATAATAAACATTTCACAAAAGAAAATTAAAGTTGAGCTGTGACAAACAAAAAAATGCAAGGAATTAGGTGGTCAAATTGGAAGATTTTGTAAAAATAAGAGCTACCAAAGGGTGTGCTGAGTGGTCCGAATTCATGAGTGAGTTTGAGGTAGTCACATTTTTTTTAAAATGCAGTGAACACACATGCTGGCAGGATCTGGAACAAAAACAGAGTAGCGGTTCTTTATCGTGTTCCAGTGGAAAATGAGAAACTCAATACAGACCATCCAAATGGTGGGCTGGCTCAGCCAGGGATGGTAGGAAACAAAAATGTCTATCGAACAGAAGAGTGGGAGAGTCATGAAGAAAACATCCTTTTTGAAGATTTTGATTATAAAATAGTCATGTTATTGTTACATGATGTACTTTAATATGATTTATTATGTCTGATTTCTTTTCACTGTTTTTAAGGGTTTTTATTTGTGTTATCTTGCTGTTAGTTATCTGTTAAGGGAGGGAGCAATGTTGCATAAATAAAGTGACTTACTTATAGACTATGACGCTAAGTTTATTGCTCACAGAGTGCACTGTCCATGGAATGGGAACTAGAATGTGATGAGGTAATGGAATCAGAATGTGGGGAGCTGTGAGGGACAGGTAAAGAGCTGCTTGTGACTGGTGGTTGATATGTCTGGAAATAAATACAAGTCCCCTGTCATCTTTGTGGAGGAACAATGCAGTAACCAATCAAAAGACATGGAAAGGAGTAGTACTTCATGGCAGGGGAAAACAGAAGATTGACAAGCTGGGTCAAGAATGAGAAGTAGGAAAATGAGTGACGAGGAAAAGTCAACCAAAGATAAGCCACTTAGGAGAGGGGAGGCTCCAATGTTGTGGTTCTTGATGAGCCACAATATGTTTTGCAACAGAAAGCATATGTGGTTTCGTACGATTTGAGAGAAAAATGATAACATGATAAAATAATACAATCACAAAATGTGCTGCTTGATTTCATATAATTTGTATTTTTTGCCACATAATTTAGTCAACCCTGCTGTTGGTCCTCTTCTGCCACATAATTCACTGGCCCTGGTAGATACATCGTATCCTGACCTGTTATTTATCGTTTAGCGTGTCAGTCTCCAAGAGAAGCTCAAACTACACTTCCATGTGATGTCATAGTATGGTATTCACTCAGAACTTGTGGAAATAGCTGTGAAACACCTCATTCATCCTGTTGGGTATGTTTATGGTTTGCATTTCTGAAACACTTTTACTGGTAAGAAAATTGTGCGGCAAGCAACAACAAACACTTGCTTCGAGATTTCATTAGACTTTTAACACCATAAAAAGTAATGACAAGATCAGGTCTATAAAAGGCAAAGAGTTATCATCATTCCATGAGATAGTTGAATACTATAGAAAGTTTGTAAAACATTTTGCTGGTACAACATACAATATGAGGAAGTTGTTAAAAGAAAAAATAGAATTTCTGTGGGAGAGTGAATATTGAAAGGAATTTGAGTGGGGAAAGGAAGAACTAAGTCATGCTCCTTCTTTGCAAGCTTATGATCCAATGTGTGATGCAAAGGTGGTCTGTGATGCAAGTGCAAATGGCTTAAGGTCCCATCTAATTCATACAAGAAATGGCCAAAAGAAACTCACTGTGTGTGTGTCAGAAGCCTTGAACGAATCTTAATGTAATTATTCAGTTATAGAGAGAGTCTTTGGTAGTTTTCTGGGCAGTAAACAGATTCAAACTTTTTTTGTGGGGGATGAAATTTGCAGTTCAGACAGACCACAAACCTTTGGTAGAATATTTTGCACCAAAGGAACTTGATTTGAAGGCATTTGAAGGTGGGTTGTATGGTTACAGGAATACTGCTTCACAGTGCAGTATATACCAGGAGCAGGAAATGGACTGTTTGCCAAGACTGGTTAAAGTGTGAGCTCCACCTTATGTGGAGGTGGAAGACTCAGTAGAGGAAGATGTCAGTGTTTGCCCAGTTACCCAAGGTAGCTTTAAAGATAGTAAATGTTTTGAAGAATTAGAGACCGATGATGAACTAAAAGATGTAATTGATTTGATATCTGAAGAGAAACCAAGAAAGAGGTTGTTGAAAAAGTGTAGCAGAAGTTGGTGTAAGCTAGGACATGAACTTACAGTTTACAAAGGGTTTCTATTGCTAGGGACGAGATTAGTACCACCATGCAATTTGAATTAGAAAAAACAGCAACTGGCACATGTGGGCAATTTAGGAATAGTAAATACAAAAGAGAGATTTTGAAGATATTCCTGGTGGCCAGTGCTTGATCATGATGTTGCGTGTATGGCTAGGAAGTGTCGAGTCTGTGGCGTGTGACACAGGTTTGAGAACTACTAGTATCCCTGTGCTTTGAAAACAGTTTGAGAGAGAAAGTTACCTTTGCTATTTGTTCACATATAATAGAGTACAATGCTGTTCCAGAGAGACAGAAAATTATTTGAAAATGTGTGGAGTAGAGCATAAAATATCAGCTTTGTATCACCCACATACCAATGGTCCTACTAAGAGAGTGGTAAAAAATTAAAGGAGGGGATACAATTGGCCAGAGCAAATGGCCTTGATGGGAAAATTGATTTGTCTCGGAGGATAACTGGATATTGTATGTTTCCACAATCCACCACCGGAAAGTCTCTTTTCGAGCTGTTCAAAGACAGAGCTCCATTCAGAAAAGTGTGTCCAAGGTGGATGTTTTGGGGTAAAGGTTGCGTGAACAATGCACTGGGCGATTGGAGAGAATAATAAACATTTCACAAAAGAAAATTAAAGTTGAGCTGTGACAATAAAAAAAATGCGAGGAATTAGGTGGTCAAATTGGAAGATTTTGTAAAAATAAGAGCTACCACAGGGTGTGCTGAGTGGTCCAAATTTATAAGTGAGTTTGAGGTAGTCCCTTTTTTTTAAAATGCAGTGAACACATGCTGGCAGGATCTGCAACAAAAACAGATTAGCGGTTCTTCATCATGTTCCAGTGGAAAATGAGAAACTCAATACAGACCATCAAAATGGTGGGCTGGCTCAGCCAGGGATGGTAGGAAACAAAAATGTCTATCGAGCAGAAGAGTGGAAGAATAATGAAGAAAACATCCTTTTTGAAGATTTTGATAATAAAATAGTCATGTTATTGTTACATGATGTACTTTAATATGGTTTATTATGTCTAATTTCTTTTCACTGTTATTAAGGGTTTTTATTTGTGTTATCTTGCTGTTAGTTATCTGTTAAGGGAGGGAGCAATGTCGCATACATAAAGTGACTTACTTATAGACTATGATGCTAAGTTTATTGCTCACAGAGTGCACTGTCCATGGAATGGGAACTTAGAATGTGATGAGGTAATGGAATCAGAATGTGGGGAGCTGTGAGGGACAGGTAAAGAGCTGCTTGTGAGTGGTGGTTGATATGTCTGGAAATAAATACAAGTCCCCTGTCATCTTTGTGGAGGAACAATGCAGTAACCAATCAAAAGACATGGAAAGGAGTAGTACTTCATGGCAGGGGAAAACAGAAGATTGACAAACTGGGTCAAGAATGAGAAGTAGGAAAATGAGTGACGAGGAAAAGTCAACCAAAGATAAGCCACTTAGGAGAGGGGAGGCTTCAATGTTGTGGTTCTTGATGAGCCATAATATGTTTTGCAACAGAAAGCATATGTGGTTTCCTAGGATTTGAGATAAAAATGATAACATGATAAAATAATACAATCACAAGCTTGATACCACATAATTTGTGTTTTTTGCCACATAATTTAGTCAACCCTGCTGTATAATTTGGTCCTCTTCTGCCACATAATTCACTGGCCCTGGTATATACATCGTATCCTGACCTGTTATTCATCATTTAGCGTGTCAGTCTCCAAGAGTAGCTCAAATTACACTTCCTTGTGATGTCATTGTATGGTATTCACTCAGAACTTGTGGAAAATGTGCTGTGAAACAGCTCATTCATACTGTTGTGTATGTTTATGCTTTGCATTTCTGATACACTTTTACTGGTAAGAAAATTGTGCGGCAAGCAACAACAAACACTTGCTTCGAGATTTCATTAGACTTTTAACACCATAAAAAGTAATGACAAGATCAGGTCTATAAAAGACAAAGAGTTATCATCATTTCATGAGATGGTTGAATACTACAGAAAGTTTGTAAAAGATTTTGCTGGTACAACATACAATATGAGGGAGTTGTTAAAAGAAAAAATAGAATTTCTGTGGGAGAGTGAATATTGAAAGGAATTTGAGTGGGGAAAGGAAGAACTAAGTCATGCTCCTTCTTTGCAAGCTTATGATCCAATGTGTGATGCAAAGGTGGTCTGTGATGCAAGTGCAAATGGCTTAAGGTCCCATCTAATTCATACAAGAAATGGCCAAAATAAACTCACTGTGTGTGTGTCAGAAGCCTTGAACGAATCTTAATGTAATTATTCAGTTATAGAGAGAGTCTTTGGTAGTTTTCTGGGCAGTAAACAGATTCAAACTTTTTTTGTGGGGGATGAAATTTGCAGTTCAGACAGACCACAAACCTTTGGTAGAATATTTTGCACCAAAGGAACTTGATTTGAAGGCATTTGAAGGTGGGTTGTATGTTTACAGGAATACTGCTTCACAGTGCAGTATATACCAGGAGCAGGAAATGGACTGTTTGCCAAGACTGGTTAAAGTGTGAGCTCCACCTTATGTGGAGGTGGAAGACTCAGTAGAGGAAGATGTCAGTGTTTGCCCAGTTACCCAAGGTAGCTTTAAAGATAGTAAATGTTTTGAAGAATTAGAGACCGATGATGAACTAAAAGATGTAATTGATTTGATATCTGAAGAGAAACCAAGAAAGAGGTTGTTGAAAAAGTGTAGCAGAAGTTGGTGTAAGCTAGGACATGAACTTACAGTTTACAAAGGGTTTCTATTGCTAGGGACGAGATTAGTACCACCATGCAATTTGAATTAGAAAAAACAGCAACTGGCACATGTGGGCAATTTAGGAATAGTAAATACAAAAGAGAGATTTTGAAGATATTCCTGGTGGCCAGTGCTTGATCATGATGTTGCGTGTATGGCTAGGAAGTGTCGAGTCTGTGGCGTGTGACACAGGTTTGAGAACTACTAGTATCCCTGTGCTTTGAAAACAGTTTGAGAGAGAAAGTTACCTTTGCTATTTGTTCACATATAATAGAGTACAATGCTGTTCCAGAGAGACAGAAAATTATTTGAAAATGTGTGGAGTAGAGCATAAAATATCAGCTTTGTATCACCCACATACCAATGGTCCTACTAAGAGAGTGGTAAAAAATTAAAGGAGGGGATACAATTGGCCAGAGCAAATGGCCTTGATGGGAAAATTGATTTGTCTCGGAGGATAACTGGATATTGTATGTTTCCACAATCCACCACCGGAAAGTCTCTTTTCGAGCTGTTCAAAGACAGAGCTCCATTCAGAAAAGTGTGTCCAAGGTGGATGTTTTGGGGTAAAGGTTGCGTGAACAATGCACTGGGCGATTGGAGAGAATAATAAACATTTCACAAAAGAAAATTAAAGTTGAGCTGTGACAATAAAAAAAATGCGAGGAATTAGGTGGTCAAATTGGAAGATTTTGTAAAAATAAGAGCTACCACAGGGTGTGCTGAGTGGTCCAAATTTATAAGTGAGTTTGAGGTAGTCCCTTTTTTTTTAAAATGCAGTGAACACATGCTGGCAGGATCTGCAACAAAAACAGATTAGCGGTTCTTCATCATGTTCCAGTGGAAAATGAGAAACTCAATACAGACCATCAAAATGGTGGGCTGGCTCAGCCAGGGATGGTAGGAAACAAAAATGTCTATCGAGCAGAAGAGTGGAAGAATAATGAAGAAAACATCCTTTTTGAAGATTTTGATAATAAAATAGTCATGTTATTGTTACATGATGTACTTTAATATGGTTTATTATGTCTAATTTCTTTTCACTGTTATTAAGGGTTTTTATTTGTGTTATCTTGCTGTTAGTTATCTGTTAAGGGAGGGAGCAATGTCGCATACATAAAGTGACTTACTTATAGACTATGATGCTAAGTTTATTGCTCACAGAGTGCACTGTCCATGGAATGGGAACTTAGAATGTGATGAGGTAATGGAATCAGAATGTGGGGAGCTGTGAGGGACAGGTAAAGAGCTGCTTGTGAGTGGTGGTTGATATGTCTGGAAATAAATACAAGTCCCCTGTCATCTTTGTGGAGGAACAATGCAGTAACCAATCAAAAGACATGGAAAGGAGTAGTACTTCATGGCAGGGGAAAACAGAAGATTGACAAACTGGGTCAAGAATGAGAAGTAGGAAAATGAGTGACGAGGAAAAGTCAACCAAAGATAAGCCACTTAGGAGAGGGGAGGCTTCAATGTTGTGGTTCTTGATGAGCCATAATATGTTTTGCAACAGAAAGCATATGTGGTTTCCTAGGATTTGAGATAAAAATGATAACATGATAAAATAATACAATCACAAGCTTGATACCACATAATTTGTGTTTTTTGCCACATAATTTAGTCAACTCTGCTGTATAATTTGGTCCTCTTCTGCCACATAATTCACTGGCCCTGGTATATACATCGTATCCTGACCTGTTATTCATCATTTAGCGTGTCAGTCTCCAAGAGTAGCTCAAATTACACTTCCTTGTGATGTCATTGTATGGTATTCACTCAGAACTTGTGGAAAATGTGCTGTGAAACAGCTCATTCATACTGTTGTGTATGTTTATGCTTTGCATTTCTGATACACTTTTACTGGTAAGAAAATTGTGCGGCAAGCAACAACAAACACTTGCTTCGAGATTTCATTAGACTTTTAACACCATAAAAAGTAATGACAAGATCAGGTCTATAAAAGACAAAGAGTTATCATCATTTCATGAGATGGTTGAATACTACAGAAAGTTTGTAAAAGATTTTGCTGGTACAACATACAATATGAGGGAGTTGTTAAAAGAAAAAATAGAATTTCTGTGGGAGAGTGAATATTGAAAGGAATTTGAGTGGGGAAAGGAAGAACTAAGTCATGCTCCTTCTTTGCCAGCTTATGATCCAATGTGTGATGCAAAGGTGGTCTGTGATGCAAGTGCAAATGGCTTAAGGTCCCATATGATTCATACAAGAAATGGCCAAAAGAAACTCACTGTGTGTGTGTCAAAAGCCTTGAACGAATCTTAATGTAATTATTCAGTTATAGAGAGAGTCTTTGGTAGTTTTCTGGGCAGTAAACCGATTCAAACTTTTTTTGTGGGGGATGAAATTTGCAGTTCAGACAGACCACAAACCTTTGGTAGAATATTTTGAACGAAAGGAACTTGTTTGTATATACTCTTGCATTTGAAGGTGGGTTGTATGTCTACAGGAATACTCCTTCACAGTGCAGTATAGACCAGGAGCAGGAAATGATCTGTTTGCCAAGACTGGTAAAAGTGTGAGCTCCACCTTATGTAGAGGTGGAAGACTCAGTAGAGAAAGATGTCAGTGTTTGCCAAGTTACCCAAGGGAGCTTTAAAGAGAGTAAATGTTTTGAAGAATTAGAGACCGATGAGGAACTAACAGATGTAATTGATTTGATATCTGAAGAGAAACCAAGCAAGAGGTTGTTGAAAAAGTGTAGCAGAAGTTGGTGTAAGCTAGGACATGAACTTACAGTTGACAAAGGGTTTCTATTGCTAGGGACGAGATTAATACCACCATGGAGTTTGAATTAAAAAAAACAGCAACTGGCACATGTGGGCAATTTAGGAATAGTAAATACAAAAGAGAGATTTTGAAGATATTCCTGGTGGCCAGTGCTTGATCATGATGTTGCGTGTATGGCTAGGAAGTGTCGAGTGTGTGGCGTGTGACACAGGTTTGAGAACTACTAGTATCCCTGTGCTTTGAAAACAGTTTGAGAGAGAAAGTTACCTTTGCTATTCGTTCACATATAATAGAGTACAATGCTGTTCCAGAGAGACAGAAAATTATTTGAAAATGTGTGGAGTAGAGCATAAAATATCAGCTTTATATCACCCACAGACCAATGGTCCTACTAAGAGAGTGGTAAAAACATTGAAGGAGGGGATACAATTGGCCAAAGCAAATGGTCTTGATGGGAACATTGATTTGTCTCGGAGGATAACTGGATATTGTATGTTTCCACAATCCACCACCGGAAAGACTCTTTTCGAGCTGTTCAAAGACAGAGCTCCATTCAGAAAAGTGTGTCCAGGGTGGATGTTTTGGGGTACAGGTTGCGTGAACAATGCACTGGGAGATTGGAGAGAATAATAAACATTTCACAAAAGAAAATTAAAGTTGAGCTGTGACAAACAAAAAAATGCAAGGAATTAGGTGGTCAAATTGGAAGATTTTGTAAAAATAAGAGCTACCAAAGGGTGTGCTGAGTGGTCCGAATTTATGAGTGAGTTTGAGGTAGTCCCTTTTTTTTAAAATGCAGTGAACACATATGCTGGCAGGATCTGGAACAAAAACAGAGTAGCGGTTCTTCATCATGTTCCAGTGGAAAATGAGAAACTCAATACAGACCATCAAAATGGTGGGCTGGCTCAGCCAGGGATGGTAGGAAACAAAAATGTCTATCGAGCAGAAGAGTGGGAGAATAATGAAGAAAACATCCTTTTTGAAGATTTTGATAATAAAATAGTCATGTTATTGTTACATGATGTACTTTAATATGGTTTATTATGTCTAATTTCTTTTCACTGTTATTAAGGGTTTTTATTTGTGTTATCTTGCTGTTAGTTATCTGTTAAGGGAGGGAGCAATGTCGCATAAATAAAGTGACTTACTTATAGACTATGATGCTAAGTTTATTGCTCACAGAGTGCACTGTCCATGGAATGGGAACTTAGAATGTGATGAGGAAATTCATGTGTGTGGGGAGCTGTGAGGGACAGGTAAAGAGCTGCTTGTGAGTGGTGGTTGATATGTCTGGAAATAAATACAAGTCCCCTGTCATCTTTATGGAGGAACAATGCAGTAACCAATCAAAAGACATGTAAAGGAGTAGTACTTCATGGCAGGGGAAAACAGAAGATTGACAAACTGGGTCAAGAATGAGAAGTAGGAAAATGAGTGACGAGGAAAAGTCAACCAAAGATAAGCCACTTAGGAGAGGGGAGGCTCCAATGTTGTGGTTCTTTATGAGCCACAATATGTTTTGCAACAGAAAGCATATGTGGTTTCCTAGGATTTGAGATAAAAATGATAACATGATAAAATAATACATTCACAAAATGTGCTGCTAGATTCCATATAATTTGTATTTTTTGCCACATAATTTAGTCAACCCTGCTGTATAATTTGGTCCTCTTCTGCCACATAATTCACTGGCCCTGGTATATACATCGTATCCTGACCTGTTATTCATCGTTTAGCGTGTCAGTCTCCAAGAGTAGCTCAAACTACACTTCCTTGTGATGTCATTGTATGGTATTCACTCAGAACTTGTGGAAAATTTACTGTGAAACAGCTCATTCATACTGTTGTGTATGTTTATGCTTTGCATTTCTGATACACTTTTACTGGTAAGAAAATTGTGCGGCAAGCAACAACAAACACTTGCTTCGAGATTTCATTAGACTTTTAACACCATAAAAAGTAATGACAAGATCAGGTCTTTAAAAGACAAAGAGTTATCATCATTCCATGAGATGGTTGAATACTACAGAAAGTTTGTAAAAGATTTTGCTGGTACAACATACAATATGAGGGAGTTGTTAAAAGAAAAAATAGAATTTCTGTGGGAGAGTGAATATTGAAAGGAATTTGAGTGGGGAAAGGAAGAACTAAGTCATGCTCCTTCTTTGCCAGCTTATGATCCAATGTGTGATGCAAAGGTGGTCTGTGATGCAAGTGCAAATGGCTTAAGGTCCCATCTGATTCATACAAGAAATGGCCAAAAGAAACTCAGTGTGTGTGTGTCAAAAGCCTTGAACGAATCTTAATGTAATTATTCAGTTATAGAGAGAGTCTTTGGTAGTTTTCAGGGCAGTAAACCGATTCAAACTTTTTTTGTGGGGGATGAAATTTGAAGTTCAGACAGACCACACACCTTTGGTAGAATATTTTGCACGAAAGGAACTTGTTTGTATACACTCTTGCATTTGAAGGTGGGTTGTATGTCTACAGGAATACTGCTTCACAGTGCAGTATATACCAGGAGCAGGAAATGAACTGTTTGCCAAGACTGGTAAAAGTGTGAGCTCCACCTTATGTGGAGGTGGAAGACTCAGTAGAGGAAGATGTCAGTGTTTGCCAAGTTACCCAAGGGAGCTTTAAAGAGAGTAAATGTTTTGAAGAATTAGTGACCGATGAGGAACTAACAGATGTAATTGATTTGATATCTGAAGAGAAACCAAGCAAGAGGTTATTGAAAAAGTGTAGCAGAAGTTGGTGTAAGCTACGACATGAACTTACAGTTGACAAAGAGTTTCTATTGCTAGGGACGAGATTAATACCACCATGGAGTTTGAATTAAAAAAACCAGCAACTGGCACATGTGGGCAATTTAGGAATAGTAAATGCAAAAGAGAGATTTTGAAGATATTCCTGGTGGCCAGTGCTTGATCATGATGTTGCGTGTATGGCTAGGAAGTGTCGAGTGTGTGGCATGTGACACAGGTTTGAGAACTACTAGTATCCCTGTGCTTTGAAAACAGTTTGAGAGAAAAAAGTTACCTTTGCTATTTGTTCACATATAATAGAGTACAATGCTGTTCCAGAGAGACAGAAAATTATTTGAAAATGTGTGGAGTAGAGCATAAAATATCAGCTTTATATCACCCACAGACCAATGGTCCTACTAAGAGAGTGGTAAAAACATTGAAGGAGGGGATACAATTGGCCAAAGCAAATGGTCTTGATGGGAAAATTGATTTGTCTCGGAGGATAACTGGATATTGTATGTTTCCACAATTCACCACCTGAAAGTCTCTTTTCGAGCTGTTCAAAGACAGAGCTCCATTCAGAAAAGTGTGTCCAGGGTGGATGTTTTGGGGTACAGGTTGCGTGAACAATGCACTGGGAGATTGGAGAGAATAATAAACATTTCACAAAAGAAAATTAAAGTTGAGCTGTGACAAACAAAAAAATGCAATGAATTAGGTGGTCAAATTGGAATATTTTGTAAAAATAAGAGCTACCAAAGGGTGTGCTGAGTGGTCCGAATTTATGAGTGAGTTTGAGGTAGTCAACATTTTTTTAAAATGCAGTGAACACACATGCTGGCAGGATCTGGAACAAAAACAGAGTAGCGGTTCTTTATCGTGTTCCAGTGGAAAATGAGAAACTCAATACAGACCATCAAAATGGTGGGCTGGCTCAGCCAGGGATGGTAGGAAACAAAAATGTCTATCGAGCAGAAGAGTGGGAGAGTCATGAAGAAAACATCCTTTTTGAAGATTTTGATAATAAAATAGTCATGTTATTGTTACATGATGTACTTTAATATGGTTTATTATGTCTAATTTCTTTTCACTGTTATTAAGGGTTTTTATTTGTGTTAAATTGCTGTTAGTTATCTGTTAAGGGAGGGAGCAATGTTGCATAAATAAAGTGACTTACTTATAGACTATGACGCTAAGTTTATTGCTCACAGAGTGCACTGTCCATGGAATGGGAACTAGAATGTGATGAGGTAATGGAATCAGAATGTGGGGAGCTGTGAGGGACAGGTAAAGAGCTGCTTGTGAGTGGTGGTTGAGATGTCTGGAAATAAATACAAGTCCCCTGTCATCTTTGTGGAGGAACAATGCAGTAACCAATCAAAAGACATGGAAAGGAGTAGTACTTCATGGCAGGGGAAAACAGAAGATTGACAAGCTGGGTCAAGAATGAGAAGTAGGAAAATGAGTGACGAGGAAAAGTCAACCAAAGATAAGCCACTTAGGAGAGGGGAGGCTCCAATGTTGTGGTTCTTGATGAGCCACAATATGTTTTGCAACAGAAAGCAAATGTGGTTTCCTACGATTTGAGAGAAAAATTATAACATGATAAAATAATACAATCACAAAATGTGCTGCTTGATTCCATATAATTTGTATTTTTTGCCACATAATTTAGTCAACCCTGCTGTTGGTCCTCTTCTGCCACATAATTCACTGGCCCTGGTAGATACATCGTATCCTGACCTGTTATTTATCGTTTAGCGTGTCAGTCTCCAAGAGTAGCTCAAACTACACTTCCTTGTGATGTCATAGTATGGTATTCGCTCAGAACTTGTGGAAATAGCTGTGAAACACCTCATTCATCCTGTTGGGTATGTTTATGCTTTGCATTTCTGATACACTTTTACTGGTAAGAAAATTGTGCGGCAAGCAACAACAAACACTTGCTTCGAGATTTCATTAGACTTTTAACACCATAAAAATTAATGACAAGGTCAGGTCTATAAAAGGCAAAGAGTTATCATCATTCCATGAGATAGTTGAATACTATAGAAAGTTTGTTAAACATTTTGCTGGTACAACATACAATATGAGGAAGTTGTTAAAAGAAAAAATAGAATTTCTGTGGGAGAGTGAATATTGAAAGGAATTTGAGTGGGGAAAGGAAGAACTAAGTCATGCTCCTTCTTTGCAAGCTTATGATCCAATGTGTGATGCAAAGGTGGTCTGTGATGCAAGTGCAAATGGCTTAAGGTCCCATCTAATTCATACAAGAAATGGCCAAAAGAAACTCACTGTCTGTGTGTCACAAGCCTTGAACGAATATTAATGTAATTATTCAGTTATAGAGAGAGTCTTTGGTAGTTTTCTGGGCAGTAAACAGATTCAAACTTTTTTTGTGGGGGATGAAATTTGCAGTTCAGACAGACCACAAACCTTTGGTAGAATATTTTCCACCAAAGGAACTTGATTTGAAGGCATTTGAAGGTGGGTTGTATGTCTACAGGAATACTGCTTCACAGTGCAGTATATACCAGGAGCAGGAAATGGACTGTTTGCCAAGACTGGTTAAAGTGTGAGCTCCACCTTATGTGGAGGTGGAAGACTCAGTAGAGGAAGATGTCAGTGTTTGCCCAGTTACCCAAGGTAGCTTTAAAGATAGTAAATGTTTTGAAGAATTAGAGACCGATGATGAACTAAAAGATGTAATTGATTTGACATCTGAAGAGAAACCAAGAAAGAGGTTGTTGAAAAAGTGTAGCAGAAGTTGGTGTAAGCTAGGACATGAACTTACAGTTTACAAAGGGTTTCTATTGCTAGGGACGAGATTAGTACCACCATGCAATTTGAATTAGAAAAAACAGCAACTGGCACATGTGGGCAATTGAGGAATAGTAAATACAAAAGAGAAATTTTGAAGATATTCCTGGTGGCCAGTGCTTGATCATGATGTTGCGTGTATGGCTAGGAAGTGTCGAGTCTGTGGCGTGTGACACAGATTTGAGAACTACTAGTATCCCTGTGCTTTGAAAGCAGTTTGAGAGAGAAAGTTACCTTTGCTATTTGTTCACATATAATAGAGTACAATGCTGTTCCAGAGAGACAGAAAATTATTTGAAAATGTGTGGAGTAGAGCATAAAATATCAGCTTTGTATCACCCACATACCAATGGTCCTACTAAGAGAGTGGTAAAAAAATTAAAGGAGGGGATACAATTGGCCAGAGCAAATGGCCTTGATGGGAAAATTGATTTGTCTCGGAGGATAACTGGATATTGTATGTTTCCACAATCCACCACCGGAAAGTCTCTTTTCGAGCTGTTCAAAGACAGAGCTCCATTCAGAAAAGTGTGTCCAGGGTGGGTGTTTTGTGGTAAAGGTTGCGTGAACAATGCACTGGGAGATTGGAGAGAATAATAAACATTTCATAAAAGAAAATTAAAGTTGAGCTGTGACAAACAAAAAAATGCAAGGAATTAGGTGGTCAAATTGGAAGATTTTGTAAAAATTAAGAGCTACCAAAGGGTGTGCTGAGTGGTCCGAATTTATGAGTGAGTTTGAGGTAGGCACATTTTTTTAAAATGCAGTAAACACACATGCTGGCAGGATCTGGAAGAAAAACAGAGTAGCGGTTCTTCATCATGTTCCAGTGGAAAATGAGAAACTCAATACAGACCATCAAAATGGTGGGCTGGCTCAGCCAGGGATGGTAGGAAACAAAAATGTCTATCGAGCAGAAGAGTGGGAGAATAATGAAGAAAACATCCTTTTCGAAGATTATTATAATAAAATAGTCATGTTATTGTTACATGATGTACTTTAATATGGTTTATTATGTCTAATTTCTTTTCACTGTTTTTAAGGGTTTTTATTTGTGTTAAATTGCTGTTAGTTATCTGTTATGGGAGGGAGCAATGTTGCATAAATAAAGTGACTTACTTATAGACTATGACGCTAAGTTTATTGCTCACAGAGTGCACTGTCCATGGAATGGGAACTAGAATGTGATGAGGTAATGGAATCAGAATGTGGGGAGCTGTGAGGGACAGGTAAAGAGCTGCTCGTGAGTGGTGGTTGATATGTCTGGAAATAAATACAAGTCCCCTGTCATCTTTGTGGAGGAACAATGCAGTAACCAATCAAAAGACATGGAAAGGAGTAGTACTTCATGGCAGGGGAAAACAGAAGATTGACAAGCTGGGTTAAGAATGAGAAGTAGGAAAATGAGTGACGAGGAAAAGTCAACCAAAGATAAGCCACTTAGGAGAGGGGAGGCTCCAATGTTGTGGTTCTTGATGATCCACAATATGTTTTGCAACAGAAAGCATATGTGGTTTCCTAGGATTTGAGATAAAAATGATAACATGATAAAATAATACAATCACAAAATGTGCTGCTAGATTCCATATAATTTGTGTTTTTTGCCACATAATTTAGTCAACCCTGCTGTATAATTTGGTCCTCTTCTGCCACATAATTCACTGGCCCTGGTAGATACATCGTATCCTGACCTGTTATTTATCGTTTAGCGTGTCAGTCTCCAAGAGTAGCTCAAACTACACTTCCTTGTGATGTCATAGTATGGTATTCACTCAGAACTTGTGGAAAATAGCTGTGAAACACCTCATTCATCCTGTTGTGTATGTTTATGCTTTGTATTTCTGATACACTTTTACTGGTACGAAAATTGTGCGGCAAGCAACAACAAACACTTGCTTCGAGATTTCATTAGACTTTTAACACCATAAAATTAATAACAAGATCAGGTCTATAAAAGGCAAAGAGTTATCATCATTCCATGAGATGGTTGAATACTATAGAAAGTTTGTAAAAGATTTTGCTGGTACAATATACAATATGAGGAAGTTGTTAAAAGAAAAAATAGAATTTCTGTGGGAGAGTGAATATTGAAAGGAATTTGAGTGGGGAAAGGAAGAACTAAGTCATGCTCCTTCTTTGCAAGCTTATGATCCAATGTGTGATGCAAAGGTGGTCTGTGATGCAAGTGCAAATGGCTTAAGGTCCCATCTACTTCATACAAGAAATGGCCAAAAGAAACTCACTGTGTGTGTGTCACCAGCCTTGAACAAACCTTAATGTAATTATTCAGTTATGGAGAGAGTCTTTGGTAGTTTTCTGGGCAGTAAACAGATTCAAACTTTTTTTGTGGGGGATGAAATTTGCAGTTCAGACAGACCACAAACCTTTGGTAGAATATTTTACATGAAAGGAACTTGATTGTATACACTCTTGCATTTGAAGGTGGGTTGTATGTCTACAGGAATACTGCTTCACAGTGCAGTATATACCAGGAGCAGGAAATGGACTGTTTGCCAAGACTGGTTAAAGTGTGAGCTCCACCTTATGTGGAGGTGGAAGACTCAGTAGAGGAAGATGTCAGTGTTTGCCAAATTACCCAAGGGCGCTTTAAAGTGAGTAAATGTTTTGAAGAATTAGAGACCGATGAGGAACTAAAAGATGTAATTGATTTGTTATCTGAAGAGAAACCAAGCAAGAGGTTGTTGAAAAAGTGTAGCAGAAGTTGCTGTAAGCTAGGACATGAATTTACAGTTGACAAAGGGTTTCTATTGCTAGGGAAGAGATTAGTACCACCATGGAGTTTGAATTAGAAAAAACAGCAACTGGCACATGTGGGCAATTTAGGAATAGTAAATACAAAAGAGAGATTTTGAAGATATTCCTGGTGGCCAGTGATTGATCATGATGTTGTGTGTATGGCCAGGAAGTGTCGAGTGTGTGGCGTGTGACACAGGTTTGAGAACTACTAGTATCCCTGTGCTTTGAAAACAGTTTGAGAGAGATAGTTACCTTTGCTATTTGTTCACATATAATAGAGTACAATGCTGTTCCAGAGAGAGAGACAATTATTTGAAAATGTGTGGAGTAGAGCATAAAATATCAGCTTCGTATCACCCACAGACCAATGGTCCTACTAAGAGAGTGGTAAAAACATTGAAGGAGGGGATGCAATTGGCCAGAGCAAATGGCCTTGATGGGAAAATTGATTTGTCTCGAAGGATAACTGGATATTGTATGTTTCCACAATCCACCACCGGAAAGTCTCTTTTCGAGCTGTTCAAAGACAGAGCTCCATTCAGAAAAGTGTGTCCAGGGTGGATGTTTAGGGGGAAAGGTTGCGTGAACAATGCACTGGGAGATTGGAGAGAATAATAAACATTTCACAAAAGAAAATTAAAGTTGAGCCATGACAAACAAAAAAATGCAAGGAATTAGGTGGTCAAATTGGAAGATTTTGTAAAAATAAGAGCTACCAAAGGGTGTGCTGAGTGGTCCGAATTTATGAGTTAGTTTGAGGTAGTCACATTTTTTTAAAATGCAGTGGACACACATGCTGGCAGGATCTGGAACAAAAACAGAGTAGCAATTTTTCATCATGTTCCAGTGGAAAATGAGAAACTCAATACAGACAATCAAAATGGTGGGCTGACTCAGCCAGGGATGGTAGGAAACAAAAATGTCTATCGAGCAGAAGAGTGGGACAATAATGAAGAAAACATCCTTTTTGAAGATTTTGATAATAAAATAGTCATGTTATTGTTACATGATGTACTTTAATATGGTTTATCATGTCTAATTTCTTTTCACTGTTTTTAAGGGTTTTTATTTGTGTTATCCTGCTGTTAGTTATCTGTTAAGGGAGGGAGCAATGTGGCATAAATAAAGTGACTTACTTATAGACTATGATGCTAAGTTTATTGCTCACAGAGTGCACTGTCCATGGAATGGGAACTTAGAATGTGATGAGGTAATGGAATCAGAATGTGGGGAGCTGTGAGGGACAGGTAAAGAGCTGCTTGTGAGTGGTGGTTGATATGTCTGGAAATAAATACAAGTCCCCTGTCATCTTTGTGGAGGAACAATGCAGTAACCAATCAAAAGACATGGAAAGGAGTAGTACTTCATGGCAGGGGAAAACAGAAGATTGACAAGCTGGGTCAAGAATGAGAAGTAGGAAAATGAGTGGCGAGGAAAAGTCAACCAAAGATAAGCCACTTAGGAGAGGGGAGGGTCCAATGTTGTGGTTCTTGATGAGCCACAATATGTTTTGCAACAGAAAGCATATGTGGTTTCCTAGGATTTGAGATAAAAATGATATCATGATAAAATAATACAATCACAAAATGTGCTGCTTGATTCCATATAATTTGTATTTTTTGCCACATAATTTAGTCAACCCTGCTGTATAATTTGGTCCTCTTCTGCCACATAATTCACTGGCCCTGGTAGATACATCGTATCCTGACCTGTTATTCATCGTTTAGCGTTTCAGTCTCCAAGAGTAGCTCAAACTACACTTCCTTGTGATGTCATAGTATGGTATTCACTCAGAACTTGTGGAAAATTTGCTGTGAAACAGCTCATTCATACTGTTGTGTATGTTTATGCTTTGCATTTCTGGTACACTTTTACTGGTAAGAAAATTGTGTGGCAAGCAACAACAAACACTTGCTTCGAGATTTCATTAGACTTTTAACACCATAAAAGGTAAGGACAAGATCAGGTCTATAAAAGGCAAAGAGTTATCATCATTCCATGAGATGGTTGAATACTATAGAAAGTTTGTAAAAGATTTTGCTGGTACAACATACAATATGAGGAAGTTGTTAAAAGAAAAAATACAATTTTTGTGGGAGAGTGAATATTGAAAGGAATTTGAGTGGGGAAAGGAAGAACTAAGTCATGCTCCTTCTTTGCAAGCTTATGATCCAATGTGTGATGCAAAGGTGGTCTGTGATGCAAGTGCAAATGGCTTAAGGTCCCATCTAATTCATACAAGAAATGGCCAAAAGAAACTCACTGTGTGTGTGTCACAAGCCTTGAACGAATCTTAATGTAATTATTCAGTTATAGAGAGAGTCTTTGGTAGTTTTCTGGGCAGTAAACCGATTCAAACTTTTTTTGTGGGGGATGAAATTTGCAGTTCAGACAGACCACAAACCTTTGGTAGAATATTTTGCACCAAAGGAACTTGATTGTATCCACTCTTGCATTTGAAGGTGGGTTGTATGTCTACAGGAATACTGCTTCACAGTGCAGTATATACCAGGAGCAGGAAATGTACTGTTTGCCAAGACTGGTTAAGTGTGATCTCCACCTTATGTGGAGGTGGAAGACTCAGTAGAGGAAGATGTCAGTGTTTGCCAAGTTACCCAAGGGAGCTTTAAAGAGAGTAAATGTTTTGAAGAATTAGAGACCGATGAGGAACTAAAAGATGTAATTGATTTGATATCTGAATCGAAACCAAGCAAGAGGTTGTTGAAAAAGTGTAGCAGAAGTTGGTGTAAGCTAGGACATGAACTTACAGTTGACAAAGGGTTTCTATTGCTAGGGACGAGATTAGTACCACCATGGAGTTTGAATTAGAAAAAAACAGCAACTGGCACATGTGGGCAATTTAGGAATAGTAAATACAAAAGAGAGATTTTGAAGATATTCCTGGTGGCCAGTGCTTGATCATGATGTTGCGTGTATGGCTAGGAAGTGTAGAGTGAGTGGCGTGTGACACAGGTTTGAGAACTACTAGTATCCCTGTGCTTTGAAAACAGTTTGAGAGAGAAAGTTACCTTTGCTATTTGTTCACATATAATAGAGTACAATGCTGTTCTAGAGAGACAGAAAATTATTTGAAAATGTGTGGAGTAGAGCATAAAATATCAGAATTTGTATCACCCACAGACCAATGGTCCTACTAAGAGAGTGGTAAAAACATTGAAGGAGGGGATACAATTGGCCAGAGCAAATGTCCTTGATGGGAAAATTGATTGGTCTCGGAGGATAACTGGATATTGTATGTTTCCACAATCCACCACCGGAAAGTCTCTTTTCGAGCTGTTCAAAGACAGAGCTCCATTCAGAAAAGTTTGTCCCGGGTGGATGTTTTGGGGTAAAGGTTGCGTGAACAATGCACTGGGAGATTGAAGAGAATAATGAACATTTCACAAAAGAAAATTAAAGCTGAGCTCTGACAAACAAAAAAATGCAAGGAATTAGGTGGTCAAATTGGAAGATTTTGTAAAAATAAGAGCTACCAAAGGATGTGCTAAGTAGTCCGAATTTATGAGTTAGTTTGAGGTAGTCACACTTTTTTAAAATGCAGTGAACACACATGCTGGCAGGATCTGGAACAAAAACAGAGGAGCGGTTCTTCATTATGTTCCAGTGGAAAATGAGAAACTCAATACAGACAATCAAAATGGTGGGCTGGCTCAGCCAGGGATGGTAGGAAACAAAAATGTCTATCGAGCAGAAGAGTGGGAGAATAATGAAGAAAACATCAGTTTTGAAGATTTTGATAATAAAATAGTCATGTTATTGTTACATGATGTACTTTAATATGGTTTATTATGTCTAATTTCTTTTCACTGTTTTTAAGGGGTTTTATTTGTGTTAAATTGCTGTTAGTTATCTGTTGAGGGAGGGAGCAATGTTGCATAAATAAAGTGACTTACTTATAGACTATGACGCTAAGTTTATTGCTCACAGAGTGCACTGTCCATGGAATGGGAACTACAATGTGATGAGGTAATGGAATCAGAATGTGGGGAGCTGTGAGGGACAGGTAAAGAGCTGCTTGTGAGTGGTGGTTGATATGTCTGGAAATAAATACAAGTCCCCTGTCATCTTTGTGGAGGAACAATGCAGTAACCAATCAAAAGACATGGAAAGGAGTAGTACTTCATGGCAGGGGAAAACAGAAGATTGACAAGCTGGGTGAAGAATGAGAAGTAGGAAAATGAGTGACAAGGAAAAGTCAACCAAAGATAAGCCACTTAGGAGAGGGGAGGCTCCAATGTTGTGGTTCTTGATGAGACACAATATGTTTTGCAACAGAAAGCATATGTGGTTTCCTAGGATTTGAGATAAAAATGATAACATGATAAAATAATACAATCACAAAATGTGCTGCTAGATTCCATATAATTTGTGTTTTTTGCCACATAATTTAGTCAACCCTGCTGTATAATTTGGTCCTCTTCTGCCACATAATTCACTGGCCCTGGTAGATACATCGTATCCTGACCTGTTATTTATCGTTTAGCGTGTCAGTCTCCAAGATTGGCTCAAACTACACTTCCTTGTGATGTCATAGTATGGTATTCACTCAGAACTTGTGGAAAATAGCTGTGAAACACCTCATTCATCCTGTTGTGTATGTTTATGCTTTGCAATTCTGATACACTTTTACTGGTAAGAAAATTGTGCGTCAAGCAACAACAAACACTTGCTTCGAGATTTCATTAGACTTTTAACACCATAAAAAGTAATAACAAGATCAGGTCTATAAAAGGCAAAGAGTTATCATCATTCCATGAGATGGTTGTATACTATAGAAAGTTTGTAAAAGATTTTGCTGGTACAACATACAATATGAGGAAGTTGTTAAAAGAAAAAATACAATTTCTGTGGGAGAGTGAATATTGAAAGGAATTTGAGTGGGGAAAGGAAGAACTAAGTCATGCTCCTTCTTTGCAAGCTTATGATCCAATGTGTGATGCAAAGGTGGTCTGTGATGCAAGTGCAAATGGCTTTAGGTTCCATCTACTTCATACAAGAAATGGCCAAAAGAAACTCACTGTGTGTGTGTCACCAGCCTTGAACGAACCTTAATGTAATTATTCAGTTATAGAGAGAGTCTTTGGTAGTTTTCTGGGCAGTAAACAGATTCAAACTTTTTTTGTGGGGTCTGAAATTTGCAGTTCAGACAGACCACAAACCTTTGGTAGAATATTTTGCATGAAAGGAACTTGATTGTATACACTCTTGCATTTGAAAGTGGGTTGTATGTCTACAGGAATACTGCTTCACAGTGCAGTATATACCAGGAGCAGGAAATGGACTGTTTGCCAAGACTGGTTAAAGTGTGAGCTCCACCTTATGTGGAGGTGGAAGACTCAGTAGAGGAAGATGTCAGTGTTTGCCAAATTACCCAAGGGCGACTTAAAGTGAGTAAATGTTTTGAAGAATTAGAGACCGATGAGGAACTAAAAGATGTAATTGATTTGTTATCTGAAGAGAAACCAAGCAAGAGGTTGTTGAAAAAGTGTAGCAGAAGTTGCTGTAAGCTAGGACATGAACTTACAGTTGACAAAGGGTTTCTATTGCTAGGGAAAAGATTAGTACCACCATGGAGTTTGAGGTAGTCACATTTTTTTAAAATGCAGTGAACACACATGCTGGCAGGATCTGGAACAAAAACAGAGTAGCGATTATTCATCATGTTCCAGTGGAAAATGAGAAACTCAATACAGACAATCAAAATGGTGAGCTGGCTCTGCCAGGGATGGTAGGAAATAAAAATGTCTATCGAGCAGAAGAGTGGGAGAATAATGAAGAAAACATAATTTTTGAAGATTTTGATAATAAAATAGTCATGTTATTGTTACATGATGTACTTTAATATGGTTTATTATGTCTAATTTATTTTCACTGTTTTTAAGGGTTTTTATTTGTGTTATTTGTGTTATCTTGCTGTTAGTTATCTGTTCAGGGAGGGTGCAATGTGGCATAAATAAAGTGACTTACTTATAGACTATGACGCTAAGTTTATTGCTCACAGTGTGCACTGTCCATGGAATGGAACTTAGAATGTGATGAGGTAATGGATTCAGAATGTGGGGAGCTGTGAGGGACAGGTAAAGAGCAGCTTGTGATGTCATAGTATGGTATTCACTCAGAACTTGTGGAAAATAGCTGTGAAACAGCTCATTCATACTGTTGTGTATGTTTATGCTTTGCATTTCTGATACACTTTTACTGGTAAGAAAATTGTGCGGCAAGCAACAACAAACACTTGCTTCGAGATTTCATTAGACTTTTAACACCATAAAAAGTAATGACAAGATCAGGTCTATCAAAGGCAAAGAGTTATCATCATTTCATGAGATGGTTGAATACTATAGAAAGTTTGTAAAAGATTTTGCTGGTACAACATACAATATGAGGAAGTTGTTAAAAGAAAAGATAGAATTTCTGCGGCAGAGTGAATATTGAAAGGAATTTGAGTGGGGAAAGGAAGAACTAAGTCATGCTCCTTCTTTGCAAGCTTATGATCCAATGTGTGATGCAAAGGTGGTCTGTGATGCAAGTGCAAATGGCTTAAGGTACCATCTAATTCATACAGGAAATGGCCAAAAGAAACTCACTGTGTGTGTGTCACAAGCCTTGAATGAATCTTAATGTAATTATTCAGTTATAGAGAGAGTCTTTGGTAGTTTTCTGGGCAGTAAACAGATTCAAACTTTTTTTGTGAGTGATGAAATTTGCAGTTCAGACAGACCACAAACCTTTGGTAGAATATTTTGCATGAAAGGAACTTGAGTGTATACACTCTTGCATTTGAAGGTGGGTTGTATGTCTACAGGAATACTGCTTCACAGTGCAGTATATACCAGGAGCAGGAAATGGACTGTTTGCCAAGACTGGTTAAAGTGTGAGCTTTACCTTATGTGGAGGTGGAAGACTCAGTAGAGGAAGATGTCAGTGTTTGCCAAGTTACCCAAGGTAGCTTTAAAGTGAGTAAATGTTTTGAAGAATTAGAGACCGATGAGGAACTAAAAGATGTAATTGATTTGTTATCTGAAGAGAAACCAAGCAAGAGGTTGTTGAAAAAGAAGTTGGAGTAAGCTAGGACATGAACTTACAGTTGACAAAGGGTTTCTATTGCTACGGACGAGATTAGTACCACCATGGATTTGAATTAGAAAAAACAGCAACTGGCACATGTGGGCAATTTATGAATAGTAAATACAAAAGAGAGATTTTGAAGATATTCCTGGTGGCCAGTGCTTGAGCATGATGTTGCGTGTATGGCTAGGAAGTGTAGAGTGAGTGGCGTGTGACACAGGTTTGAGAACTACTAGTATCCCTGTGCTTTAAAAACAGTTTGAGAGAGAAAGTTACCTTTGCTATTTGTTCACATATAATAGAGTACAATGCTGTTCTAGAGAGACAGAAAATTATTTGAAAATGTGTGAAGTAGAGCATAAAATATCAGCTTTGCATCACCCACAGACCAATGGTCCTACTAAGAAAGTGGTAAAAACATTGCAGGAGGGTATACAATTGGCCAGAGCAAATGGCCTTGATGGGAAAATTGATTTGTCTCGGAGGATAACTGGATATTGTATGTTTCCACAACGCACCACCGGAAAGTCTCTTTTCGAGCTGTTCAAAGACAGAGCTCCATTCAGAAAAGTGTGGCCAGGGTGGATGTTTTGGGGTAAAGGTTTCGTGAGCAATGCACTGGGAGATTGGAGAGAATAATAAACATTTCACAAAAGAAAATTAAAGTTGAGCCATGACAAACAAAAAAATGCAAGGAATTAGGTGGTCAATTTGGAAGACTTTCTAAAAATAAGAGCTACCAAAGGGCGTGCTGAGTGGTCCGAATTTATGAGTTAGTTTGAGGTAGTCACATTTTTTTAAAATGCAGTGAACACACATGCTGGCAGGATCTGGAACAAAAACAGAGTAGCGATTATTCATCATGTTCCAGTGGAAAATGAGAAACTCAATACAGACAATCAAAATGGTGAGCTGGCTCTGCCAGGGATGGTAGGAAATAAAAATGTCTATCGAGCAGAAGAGTGGGAGAATAATGAAGAAAACATAATTTTTGAAGATTTTGATAATAAAATAGTCATGTTATTGTTACATGATGTACTTTAATATGGTTTATTATGTCTAATTTATTTTCACTGTTTTTAAGGGTTTTTATTTGTGTTATCTTGCTGTTAGTTATCTGTTCAGGGAGGGTGCAATGTGGCATAAATAAAGTGACTTACTTATAGACTATGACGCTAAGTTTATTGCTCACAGTGTGCACTGTCCATGGAATGGAACTTAGAATGTGATGAGGTAATGGATTCAGAATGTGGGGAGCTGTGAGGGACAGGTAAAGAGCAGCTTGTGAGTAGTGGTTGATTTGTCTGGAAATAAATACAAGTCCCCTGTCATCTTTGTGGA
The DNA here is from genome assembly GCF_964204655.1 of Triturus cristatus. Taxonomy (NCBI): domain Eukaryota; kingdom Metazoa; phylum Chordata; class Amphibia; order Caudata; family Salamandridae; genus Triturus; species Triturus cristatus. The sequence goes on along the minus strand of NC_140583.1, from coordinate 104,941,814 downwards.
GGAACTATGCAGTAACCAACAAAAGACATGGAAAGGAGTAGTACGTCATGGCAGGGGAAAACAGAAGATTGACAAGCTGGGTCAAGAATGAGAAGTAGGAAAATGAGTGACGAGGAAAAGTCAACCAATGATAAGCCACTTAGGAGAGGGGAGGCTCCAATGCTGTGGTTCTTGATGAGCCACAATATGTTTTGCAACAGAAAGCATATGTGGTTTCCTAGGATTTGAGATAAAAATGATAACATGATAAAATAATACAATCACAAAATGTGCTGCTTGATTCCATATAATTTGTCTTTTTTGCCACATAATTTAGTCAACCCTGCTGTATAATTTTGTGCTCTTCTGCCACATAATTCACTGGCCCTGGTAGATACATTGTATCCTGACCTGTTATTCATCGTTTAGCGTGTCAGTCTCCAAGAGTAGCTCAAACTACACTTCCTTGTGATGTCATAGTATGGTATTCACTCAGAACTTGTGGAAAATAGCTGTGAAACAGCTCATTGATACTGTTGTGTATGTTTATGCTTTGCATTTCTGATACACTTTTACTGGTATGGAAATTGTGTGGCAAGCAACAAAAAACACTTGCTTCGAGATTTCATTTGACTTTTAACACCATAAAAAGTAATGACAAGATCAGGTCTATAAAAGGCAAAGAGTTATCATCATTCCATGAGATGGTTGAATACTATAGAAACTTTGTAAATGATTTTGCTGGAACAACATACAATATGAGGAAGTTGTTAAAAGAAAAAATAGAATTTCTGTGGGAGAGTGAATATTGAAAGGAATTTGAGTGGGGAAAGGAAGAACTAAGTCATGCTCCTTCTTTGCAAGCTTATGATCCAATGTGTGATGCAAAGGTGGTCTGTGATGCAAGTGCTAATGGCTTAAGGTCCCATCTAATTCATACAAGAAATGGCCAAAAGAAACTCACTGTGTGTGTGTCACAAGCCTTGAACGAATATTAATGTAATTATTCAGTTAGAGAGAGAGTATTTGGTAGTTTTCTGGGCAGTAAACAGATCCAAACTTTTTTTGGGGGGGATGAAATTTGCAGTTCAGACAGACCACAAACCTTTGGTAGAATATTTTGCACGAAAGGAACTTGATGGTATACACTCTTGCATTTGAAGGTGGGTTGTATGTCTACAGAAATACTGCTTCACAGTGCAGTTTATACCAGGAGCAGGAAATGGACTGTTTGCCAAGACTGGTTAAAGTGTGAGCTCCACCTTATGTGGAGGTGGAAGACTCAGTAGAGGAAGATGTCAGTGTTTGCCAAGTTACCCAAGGGAGCTTTAAAGAGAGTAAATGTTTTGAAGAATTAGAGACCGATGAGGAACTAAAAGATGTAATTGATTTGTTCTCTGAAGAGAAACCAAGCAAGAGGTTGTTGAAAAAGTGTAGCAGATGTTGGAGTAAGCTAGGACATGAACTTACAGTTGACAAAGGGTTTCTATTGCTAGGGACGAGATTAGTACCACCATGGATTTGAATTAGAAAAAACAGCAACTGGCACTTGTGTGCAATTTAGGAATAGTAAATACAAAAGAGAGATTTTGAAGATATTCCTGGTGGCCAGTGCTTGATCATGATGTTGCGTGTATGGCTAGGAAGTGTTGAGTGTGTGGCGTGTGACACAGGTTTGAGAACTACTAGTATCCCTGTGCTTTGAAAACAGTTTGAGAGAGAAAGTTACCTTTGCTATTTGTTCACATATAATAGAGTACAATGCTGTTCCAGAGAGACAGAAAATTATTTGATAATGTGTGGAGTAGAGCATAAAATATCAGCTTTGTATCACCCACAGACCAATGGTCCTACTAAGAGAGTGGTAAAAACATTGAAGGAGGGGATACACTTGGCCAGAGCAAATGGACTTGATGGGAAAATTGATTTGTCTCGGAGGATAACTGGATATTGTATGTTTCCATAATCCACCACCGGAAAGTCTCTTTTGGAGCTGTTCAAAGACAGAGCTCCATTCAGAAAAGTGTGTTGAAAGGGTGGATGTTTTGGAGTAAAGGTTGCGTGAGCAATGCACTGGGAGATTGGAGAGAATAATAAACATTTCACAAAAGAAAATTAAAGTTGAGCCATGACAAACAAAAAAATGCAAGTAATTAGGTGGTCAAAATGGAAGACTTTCTAAAAATAAGAGCTACCAAAGGGTGTGTTGAGTGGTGCGAATTTATGAGTTAGTTTGAGGTAGTCACATTTTTTTTAAATGCAGTGAACACACATGCTGGCACTATCTGGAACAAAAACAGAGTAGCGATTATTCATCATGTTCCAGTGGAAAATGAGAAACTCAATACAGACAATCAAAATGGTGAGCTGGCTCAGCCAGGGATGGTAGGAAATAAAAATATCTATCGAGCAGAAGAGTGGGAGAATAATGAAGAAAACATCCATTTTGAAGATTTTGATAATAAAATAGTCATGTTATTGTTACATGATGTAATTTAATATGGTTTATTATGTCTAATTTCTTTTCAATGTTCTTAAGGGTTTTTATTTGTGTTATCTTGCTGTTAGTTATCTGTTAAGGGAGGGAGCAATGTGGCATAAATAAAGTGACTTACTTATAGACTATGACTCTAAGTTTATTGCTCACAGTGTGCACTGTCCATGGAATGGGAACTTAGAATGTGATGAGGTAATGGAATCAGAATGTGGGGAGCTGTGAGGGACAGGTAAAGAGCGGCTTGTGAGTGGTGGTTGATATGTCTGGAAATAAATACAAGTCCCCTGTCATCTTTGTGGAGGAACAATGCAGTAACCAAACAAAAGACGTAGAAAGGAGTAGTACTTCATGGCAGGGGAAAACAGAAGATTGAAAAGCTGGGTCAAGAATGAGAAGTAGGAAAATGAGTGACGAGGAAAAGTCAACCAAAGATAAGCCACTTAGGAGAGGGGAGGCTCCAATGCTGTGGTTCTTGATGAGCCACAATATGTTTTGCAACAGAAAGCATATGTGGTTTCCTAGGATTTGAGATAAAAATGATAACATGATAAAATAATACAATCACAAAATGTGCTGCTTGATTCCATATAATTTGTTCTCTTTGCCACATAATTTAGTCAACCCTGCTGTATAATTTGGTCCTCTTCTGCCACATAATTCACTGGCCCTGGTAGATACATCGTATCCTGACCTGTTATTCATCGTTTAGCGTGTCAGTCTCCAAGAGTAGCTCAAACTACACTTCCTTGTGATGTCATAGTATGGTATTCACTCAGAACTTGTGGAAAATAGCTGTGAAACAGCTCATTTATACTGTTGTGTATGTTTATGCTTTGCATTTCTGATGCACTTTTACTGGTGGGAAAATTGTGCAGCAAGCAACAACAAACACTTGCTTCGAGATTTCATTAGACTTTTAACACCATAAAAAGTAATGACAAGATCAGGTCTATAAAAGGCAAAGAGTTATCATCATTCCATGAGATGGTTGAATACTATAGAATGTTTGTAAAAGATTTTGCTGGTACAACATACAATATGAGGATGTTGTTAAAAGAAAAGATAGAATTTCTGCGGGAGAGTGAATATTGAAAGGAATTTGAGTAGGGAAAGGAAGAACTAAGTCATGCTCCTTCTTTGCAAGCTTATGATCCAATGTGTGATGCAAAGGTGGTCTGTGATGCAAGTGCAAATGGCTTAAGGTCCCATCTAATTCATACAAGAAATGGCCAAAAGAAACTCATTCTGTGTGTGTCACAAGCCTTGAACGAATCTTAATGTAATTATTCAGTTATAGAGAGAGTCTTTGGTAGTTTTCTGGGCAGTAAACAGATTCAAACTTTTTTGTGGGGGATGAAATTTGCAGTTCAGACAGACCACAAACCTTTGGTAGAATATTTTGCACGAAAGGAACTTGATTGTATACACTCTTGCATTTGAAAGTGGGTTGTATGTCTACAGGAATACTGCTTCACAGTGCAGTTTATACCAGGAGCAGGAAATGGACTGTTTGCCAAGACTGGTTAAAGTGTGAGCTCCACCTTATGTGGAGGTGGAAGACTCAGTAGAGGAAGATGTCAGTGTTTGCCAAGTTACCCAAGGGAGCTTTAAAGAGAGAAAATGTTTTGAAGAATTAGAGACCGATGAGGAACTAAAAGATATAATTGATTTGTTATCTGAAGAGAAACCAAGCAAGAGGTTGTTGAAAAAGTGTAGCAAAAGTTGGAGTAAGCTAGGACAAGAACTTACAGTTGACAAAGGGTTTCTATTGCTTGGGACGAGATTAGTACCACCATGGATTTGAATTAGAAAAAACAGCAACTGGCACTTGTGTGCAATTTAGGAATAGTAAATACAAAAGAGAGATTTTGAAGATATTCCTGGTGGCCAGTGCTTGATCATGATGTTGCGTATATGGCTAGGAAGTGTCGAGTGTGTGGCGTGTGACACAGGTTTGAGAACTACTAGTATCCCTGTGCTTTGAAAACAGTTTGAGAGAGAAAGTTACCTTTGCTATTTGTTCACATATAATAGAGTAAAATGCTGTTCCAGAGAGACAGAAAATTATTTGAAAATGTGTGGAGTAGAGCATAAATTATCAGCTTTGTATCACCCACAGACCAATGGTCCTACTAAGAGAGTGGTGAAAACATTGAAGGAGGGGATACAATTGGCCAGAGCAAATGGCCTTGATGGGAAAATTGATTTGTCTCGGAGGATAACTGGATATTGTATGTTTCCACAATCCACCACCGGAAAGTCTCTTTTCGAGCTGTTCAAAGACAGAGCTCCATTCAGAAAAGTGTGTCCAGGGTGGATGTTTTGGGGTAAAGGTTGCGTGAGCAATGCACTGGGAAATTCGAAAGAATAATAAACATTTCACAACAGAAAATTAAAGTTGAGCCATGACAAACAAAAAAATGCAAGGAATTAGGTGGTCAAATTGGAAGACTTTCTAAAAATAAGAGCTACCAAAGGGTGTGCTGAGTGGTCCGAATTTATGAGTCAGTTTGAGGTAGTCACATTTTTTTAAAATGCAGTGGACACACATGCTGGCAGGATCTGGAACAAAAACAGAGTAGGGATTATTCATCATGTTCCAGTGGAAAATGAGAAACTCAATACAGACAATCAAAATGGTGAGCTGGCTCAGCCAGGGATGTTAGGAAATAAAAATGTCTATCGAGCAGAAGAGTGGTAGAATAATGAAGAAAACATCCTTTTTGAAGATTTTGATAATAAAATAGTCATGTTATTGTTACATGATGTACTTTAATATGGTTTATTATGTCTAATTTCTTTTCACTGTTTTTAAGGGTTTTTATTTGTGTTATCTTGCTGTTAGTTATCTGTTAAGGGAGGGAGCAATGTGGCATAAATAAAGTGACTTACTTATAGACTATGATGCTAAGTTTATTGCTCACAGTTTGCAATGTCCATGGAATGGGAACTTAGAATGTGATGAGGTAATGGAATCAGAATGTGGGGAGCTGTGAGGGACAGGTAAAGAGCAGCTTGTGAGTAGTGGTTGATTTGTCTGGAAATAAATACAAGTCCCCTGTCATCTTTGTGGAGGAACTATGCAGTAACCAACAAAAGACATGGAAAGGAGTAGTATGTCATGGCAGGGGAAAACAGAAGATTGACAAGCTGGGTCAAGAACGAGAAGTAGGAAAATGAGTGACGAGGAAAAGTCAACCAATGATAAGCCACTTAGGAGAGGGGAGGCTCCAATGTTGTGGTTCTTGATGAGCCACAATATGTTTTGCAACAGAAAGCATATATGGTTTCCTAGGATTTGAGATAAAAATGATAACATGATAAAATAATACAATCACAAAATGTGCTGCTTGATTCCATATAATTTGTATTTTTTGCCACATAATTTAGTCAACCCTGCTGTATAATTTGGTCCTCTTCTGCCACATAATTCACTGGCCATGGTAGATACATCGTATCCTGACCTGTTATTCATTGTTTAGCGTGTCAGTCTTCAAGAGTAGCTCAAACTACACTTCCTTGTGATGTCATAGTATGGTATTCACACAGAACTTGTGGAAAATAGCTGTGAAACAGCTCATTCATACTGTTGTGTATGTTTATGCTTTGCATTTCTGATACACTTTTACTGGTAAGAAAATTGTGTGGCAAGCAACAACAAACACTTGCTTCGAGATTTCATTAGACTTTTAACACCATAAAAAGTAATGACAAGATCAGGTCTATAAAAGGCAAAGAGTTATCAGCATTCCATGAGATGGCTGAATACTATAGAAACTTTGTAAAAGATTTTGCTGGTACAACATACAATATGAGGAAGTTGTTAAAAGAAAAAATAGAATTTCTGTGGGAGAGTGAATATTGAAAGGAATTTGAGTGGGGAAAGGAAGAACTAAGTCATGCTCCTTCTTTGCAAGCTTATGATCCAATGTGTGATGCAAAGGTGGTCTGTGATGCAAGTGCTAATGGCTTAAGGTCTCATCTAATTCATACAAGAAATGGCCAAAAGAAACTCACTGTGTGTGTGTCACACGCCTTGAACGAATCTTAATGTAATTATTCAGTTATAGAGAGAGTCTTTGGTAGTTTTCTGGGCAGTAAACAGATTCAAACTTTTTTTGTGGGGGATGAAATTTGCAGTTCAGACAGACCACAAACCTTTGGTAGAATATTTTGCACGAAAGGAACTTGATTGTATACACTCTTGCATTTGAAGGTGGGTTGTATGTCTACAGAAATACTGCTTCACAGTGCAGTTTATACCAGGAGCAGGAAATGGACTGTTTGCCAAGACTGGTTAAAGTGTGAGCTCCACCTTATGTGGAGGTGGAAGACTCAGTAGAGGAAGATGTCAGTGTTTGCCAAGTTACCCAAGGGAGCTTTAAAGCGAGTAAATGTTTTGAAGAATTAGAGACCGATGAGGAACTAAAAGATGTAATTGATTTGTTCTCTGAAGAGAAACCAAGCAAGAGGTTGTTGAAAAAGTGTAGCAGAAGTTGGAGTAAGCTAGGACATGAACTTACAGTTGACAAAGGGTTTCTATTGGTAGGGACGAGATTAGTACCACCATGGATTTGAATTAGAAAAAACAGCAAATGGCACTTATGTGCAATTTAGGAATAGTAAATACAAAAGAGAGATTTTGAAGATATTCCTGGTGGCCAGTGCTTGATCATGATGTTGCGTGTATGGCTAGGAAGTGTCGAGTGTGTGGCGTGTGACACAGGTTTGAGAACTACTAGTATCCCTGTGCTTTGAAAACAGTTTGAGAGAGTAAGTTACCTTTGCTATTTGTTCACATATAATAGAGTACAATGCTGTTCCAGAGAGACAGAAAATGATTTGAAAATGTGTGGAGTAGAGCATAAAATATCAGCTTTGTATCACCCACAGACCAATGGTCCTACTAAGAGAGTGGTAAAAACATTGAAGGAGGGGATACAATTGGCCAGAGCAAATGGCCTTGATGGGAAAATTGATTTGTCTTGGAGGATAACTGGATATTGTATGTTTCCACAATCCACGACCGGAAAGTCTCTTTTCGAGCTGTTCAAAGACAGAGCTCCATTCAGAAAAGTGTGTCCAGGGTGGATGTTTTGGGGTAAAGGTTGCGTGAGCAATGCACTGGGAGATTGGAGAGAATAATAAACATTTCACAAAAGAAAATTAAAGTTGAGCCATGACAAACAAATAAATGCAAGTAATTAGGTGGTCAAAATGGAAGACTTTCTAAAAATAAGAGCTATATTCATCATGTTCCAGTGGAAAATGAGAAACTCAATACAGACAATCAAAATGGTGAGCTGGCTCAGCCAGGGATGGTAGGAAATAAAAATGTCTATCGAGCAGAAGAGTGGGAGAATAATGAAGAAAACATCCATTTTGAAGATTTTGATAATAAAATAGTCATGTTATTGTTACATGATGTAATTTAATATGGTTTATTATGTCTAATTTCTTTTCAATGTTCTTAAGGGTTTTTATTTGTGTTATCTTGCTGTTAGTTATCTGTTAAGGGAGGGAGCAATGTGGCATACATAAAGTGACTTACTTATAGACTATGGGGCAGATTTATGAGCCCCTTGCGCCACTTTTGCGTCACTTTTCCCATGTTAAAAGTGACGCAAAAGTGGCGCAAGGGGCTCATAAATCTGCCCCTATGACTCTAAGTTTATTGCTCACAGTGTGCACTGTCCATGGAATGGGAACTTAGAATGTGATGAGGTAATGGAATCAGAATGTGGGGAGCTGTGAGGGACAGGTAAAGAGCAGCTTGTGAGTGGTGGTTGATATGTCTGGAAATAAATACAAGTCCCCTGTCATCTTTGTGGAGGAACAATGCAGTAACCAAACAAAAGACATAGAAAGGAGTAGTACTTCATGGCAGGGGAAAACAGAAGATTGACAAGCTGGGTCAAGAATGAGAAGTAGGAAAATGAGTGACGAGGAAAAGTCAACCAAATATAAGCCACTTAGGAGAGGGGAGGCTCCAATGTTGTGGTTCTTGATGAGCCACAATATGTTTTGCAACATGTTGGAAACGGCCCTTTTTGCAGGGTTATCCCCAAACTTTTTGCTTCTTCCTCCTTTATTTTTTCTGACCCGTGGTTGTTGGCAATAGGACTCTGGGCACTTTACCACTGCTGATCAGTGCTAAAGTGCATATGCTCTCTGTATAAATTGTTATGTTGATTGGTTATCCATGATTGGTATATTTGTTTCACCTGTCAGCCCCTAGTAAAGTGCACTGAGTGTGCCAGGGCTGGTGATTCAAATGCTACTAGTGGGCTGCAGCACTGATTGTGCCACCCACAGAAGTAGCGCTAAAATGATGTCCTAGGCCTGCTTGCAGTGCCTATGTGCAGTCCAGGACTGCCATGTCGACCTGGCCAGTGCAACCACTGACCAGGCCTTATCCTTCCCTTTCTGTACATGTCAGGCATCCCTATGGTGGCCCTAGGTACCCCCCTGGGCTGGGTGCAATGTATCTGAAAGGTAGGGCATGTACTGAGGTGTGTAACATGCCCTGGTAGTGCATTACAGCCATTTTCGTTTTTCACTGCTGAGAGGCCATCTTGCCCATAGGCCAGAATGGGGGAGGCTGCGTACATGCCTATCTTCCCATAAGGGAAGATAGAAAATCCAAGTTTGGTATCTTTGTGTTCAGAATTTAATTATACATCTTTTTAGCAAGATGGTTTTTAAATTCACTGTGTGAGAATAGCACTTTTTAGAAAGTAGCTATTCTCCTGTTTAACCTTCCTGTGTGCCTGTGTGCAGATTGGCTGACTGTTGTCATGTGATGGGCTAGGTGGCTCCAGAAGTCTGGATGAGTCAGCAGCAGGGTGAATAGGGAGATCTGCTTTAGATGGGTGGGAGGAGTAGCCCCTGGGTTTGAGTAGGGCTGCCTCTCAAACCCAGTGTTGGTACAAATACTTTACACATTGCCTTTTGATAGCCTAGACTGCTCAGGCCAAGCTACCTAGAGGGTGAGCAGGGGTTATCTTAACAGTGTATCCCCCTTTCCCTGACTGGAAGCAAGGGTCCCTACTTGGACAGTGGTACCTACCCTGCCAACTGGAGACCCCCAGATCTAACATTGGTGGTCAGCGGTGAGGATTGAACTTGTATTTGTACTTGACCCACAGTAATTGGTGTACATCACTAGTTTAAGTGCAGACCAATATACAACCACATACTGTATTTGTTCATTATTCTATTTTTGAGTAACTCTTCGAGAGCATCATGTCTCAGGTGGCAACAAGTGAGAGGCCAGGATTGGAGATTTCCATTGAGGATTTGTATTCGTACAAAGTTGAAGAGCTCAAGCAATTCTGCAAAGACCTTGGTTGCCCGGTGAAAAGCGGATCTAGAAAGGGTGCGCTACAAAGATTCTTGAAGGCCTGTTGGGAGGCCCAAGAGGAAGATGATGCAGATGAAGAGAATGGTTTTATTCCCCAAGATCTGCCCGTGGGCAGAACAGTCTCAAGGGCTGGAAGCTCCCATTCCAGTAGGGGGCTCACTCCAGAGGAGTTGGAGGAGAATCAAAGGGTGAGAGACCATGAAATCTAAAAAATGAAAATGGAAATGGCAAGGGAGGAGAAAAAGAATGCCCTTGCTTTTGAGGAAAGAAAATTGCTTCTAGCTCATGAGTTGAGGATGAGGGAGCTTGATTTGGAGCTCGAGAGTCTTGAGGCCATGAGTGTCTCAGCTGAAGAAGAAAAATGGTTAGCTCAAGAAGTGAGCTTTGCTGAGTTGGAGGTGGAGTCCAGCTCAGATGGTGGCAGCAAGATTGTAGTTTCTAGTGCTGAGAGAAAGGTACAAGCACCCAGAGATGTGGCACCTGACTTGAAGGAGGGGGTTGACATACACCAGGGGGTTCAGGTTTATTATGTAGTTCCAGTGCAGTGCAGTGTCCCTGAAGTAGATTGGGGAACTGGCACAGGGGACCATATTCCTAGTGGTGGGAGGGACACTCTACTGACCCTAGATGAGAGGTACAGGGAGAGGGGTTCCCCCATGGTAGAAATCTTGGTGTGTGAGTGTGGAGTCCACCCAGAAGAGTGTGAGTTGTGTGACAGAGACAGTCAGGTACTGTCTTGCCAATCTCAGGAGAGTGGTGTGGGGTACTTGTGTGAGGCACTGGAGGGGGAGGCAAACGGTAGCTTGGTTAACAACTGTGGGGAGCTGTGTGATTCATTTGTTGGAGAGCATATTTTAAGTCCCTGTTTTCCAGAGCTATGCCAACACCCGGTGGAGTGTGAGTTCTCTGGTTCCAGAGAGCTTGCGTTGGAGGCAGACCTTTGGTTGGATGCCAGAATGTCTGGCGAGGCATTGGGGAGTGATCCCAAAAGGAGTGGCCCGGATATCTTTCAGACCTGTGAGGTGGAAGAGGTTCAGTGTAGCCCAGTTAGGTCCCAGTGTAGTGGGAGGGGTGTAGGGGCTCACGTCCTTTCTCAGTGGAGAAGGGGTGAGTGTGGGACTGTGGGTCCCAAGGTGCCCGAAACCCAGTCTCAGGGCCTGGAGGGTTTCTTAAGGGAACACCAGGTTGGGGGCCTAGACAGTGCTAGTAGGCCATTTGAGGAGGATCTCCTAGTGTCAGGAGAACCTGGAGCTTCTGTAAACAGAGCTCCAGTGGTTCTGGTGTCTGGCGGTACCGCTCCAGTTGGGAGGGTGCAGAAGTCCAGACTGAGGGGTGAGAGGGGGATGTGTTCCCCAGTAGGAGAACCAGTGGGTCAGGGACCAGCCAGAAGGGCTGAGTCCCCCAGGAGTGACCATGGTGACACCGCTTCTGTCCTGGGGGATCTTCGCGCACTGTCAGGTGGACAGGTGCCGGGAGATCTGCGCCAGGCAGACTGTCACGAGACACATGAGTCATGTGTCACCCTCGGGGAGATGCTGTGTGAGTCCCCAGAAGTCCTGGCATTCCAGGCATGTGTGCAACCGCAGGGTTTAGTCCCTGGGTTGGGAGGCCTGGTTCAGGATCTGCCTGATCTGGGGGGAAGGACATCTGTAAGCTGTGTCCTGACCGGTTTGGCTTCCAGGGGTACCACTCCAGTGGGGAGGGTGCAGCTCTCTGGAAGGGGGTGCAGAGGGAGAGAGTCCTCGCCTCTGACCCCGGTGCAACATGAGGGTTTAGACCCTAGGTTGGGAGACCAGTTGCTGGAGAGAGGTCCTGAACTGGAGGGGGGGACATCTGTAAGCAGTGTCTCTACCAGTTTGTCTTTGAGGTGTACCGCTCCGAGTAGGAGGGTGCAGAACTCTGGAAGGGGGTGCAGAGGGAGGGAGTCCTCGCCTCTGACCCCGGTTCACCTGAAGGGTGTAGACCCTAGGTTGGAGGGCCAGGTCCGGGGTGTCCCCACTGACCTGGGATCCCAGTTGCAGGATAGAACCCCTGAACTGGTGGGTGAATGGTGCAGGACACCTGCCACAGGTGCCCTGACTATTCTAGAAGGCGGTACCGCTCCAGGTGGGAGGGTACAGAGCCCCAAGGAAGAGGAGGACTGGGTATGGAAAAGCCTACCCCAGCCTCCTGTCCAGCCACCGGATACAGGCCCGGGGCTGGTCGGTCAGTGCCAGGTTGTCAGACCTGACCTGACAGGGAAGGGAGTGGACAAAGGGTGCCAAGCACCTGGGGCTACCGCCTCCCACCCTCTGACGCCACAGGGGTTTGAGGGCCCTGAGAGGCATAAGGCCTGGGTCTCATCCCTGACCACTGTCACTGGTCACTACGGCTTGCTGTCTGTCTGTTGGGACACATCTGTGAGCAAGTTAAGGCTAGGTGCTGCACAGGTGGTGTCCACAGGTGAGGAGAAGGGTCCCACATGGGTTGGCTTGGTGGACCCTGAGAGTATGGATGGAGAGATCCAACTGGGTTCAGGAAGGCGTAGAACAGGAATAGTGCTCTGCTGTTTGGGCCAGTTTCCGTGTTCTATCGCCATAAGCAGGGAATCCCATCGAGGTATCGCTTGGTCTACCCTGGCTTTAGGCTGGAAGGGGGTTGTGTTGGAAACGGCCCTTTTTGCAGGGTTATCCCCAAACTTTTTGCTTCTTCCTCCTTTATTTTTTCTGACCCGTGGTTGTTGGCAATAGGACTCTGGGCACTTTACCACTGCTGATCAGTGCTAAAGTGCATATTCTCTCTGTATAAATTGTTATATTGATTGGTTATCCATGATTGGTATATTTGTTTCACCTGTCAGCCCCTAGTAAAGTGCACTGAGTGTGCCAGGGCTGGTGATTCAAATGCTACTAGTGGGCTGCAGCACTGATTGTGCCACCCACAGAAGTAGCGCTAAAATGATGTCCTAGGCCTGCTTGCAGTGCCTATGTGCAGTCCAGGACTGCCATGTCAACCTGGCCAGTGCAACCACTGACCAGGCCTTATCCTTCCCTTTCTGTACATGTCAGGCATCCCAATGGTGGCCCTAGGTACCCCCCTGGGCTGGGTGCAGTGTATCTGAAAGGTAGGGCATGTACTGAGGTGTGTAACATGCCCTGGTAGTGCATTACAGCCATTTTCGTTTTTCACTGCTGAGAGGCCATCTTGCCCATAGGACAGAATGGGGGAGGCTGCTTACATGCCTATCTTCCCATAAGGGAAGATAGAAAATCCAAGTTTGGTATCTTTGTGTTCAGAATTTTATTATACATCTTTTTAGCAAGATGGTTTTTAAATTCACTGTGTGAGAATAGCACTTTTTAGAAAGTAGCTATTCTCCTGTTTAACCTTCCTGTGTGCCTGTGTGCAGATTGGCTGACTGGTGTCATGTGATGGGCTAGGTGGCTCCAGAAGTCTGGATGAGTCAGCAGCAGGGTGACTAGGGAGATCTGCTTTAGATGGGTGGGAGGAGTAGCCCCTGGGTTTGAGTGGGGCTACCTCTGCCAACACAATGCTGGCTCCAACCCCTGCTGGCCAGGCTGAGGACTCTGCCTCTGCCAGCACAAAGAAGGCTCCACCTCCTGCTGAGCGTCTAACGACCCTACCCCTCACTCTGAAAGGAACCAGGTGCTCCAGAGCAGAGCACACCCAGGAACAGGTTTGAGCAGGGGAATCCCCCCACTGAAACAAAGAGAGACAAAGACTTGGAGGGGTATAAGAAGAGGACCCCAGACACCTAAACTTTAGATCACTTTGGAACTAGGAAGGAACCTCTGCCAAGGAGAAAGCTGAAAAGAACTGAAGTGGAGAAGACTGCCTGCTTGCTGTTTTGCTTTGCTGCCAAGGAGAGGGGAAGGATTTTGCTGTGTCCCCTTCTTTTGATTCTGATGTCCAAGGGCCTGAGAAGAGCTGGCTCCCTGTTAAGAAGTCCCAGGAACAAAAGGACTTCACCACCAGCTCCCCTGGAACTCTGCTGAAGGAGTTCTGACCTGCATTGGAGTGCTTGCCCAGTCTTGGGGCCTCAGGAGGTCGTTTTGCTGTGTTTGGGAGCTGGGAAGCAGAAGCGTGAAAAAGAGGAACTGGTACCCAACGCATCATCCGATTGCGTGTCGCAAGAACGAGATTGCGAGGAGAATTTCATCGCGGCGTCATCGCAGCACCCGGAGTCCCCGCATCGCCGAGTGCGTCGAGCATTAATCCGGTGCGAGAAGATTCCTGACGCTGCGAGGGTCGTCGCAGAACCAGTTTGCGGGCCGCACCACTGCCGGTGTGTGAAAGTATCCAGTCGCTGTGTGTGTTGACGCAGAGTCCCGTCCCGCGACGCATCGAGGGTTGTGGTGCCAGAAGTCAACTCCACGCCGCGCACCGCATCGATGGTTGCAGCGCCAGAAGTCAGCGCTCTGCCGCGCATCGCGCTGCACCGAAGATCGTCACATCGTACCTGTGCGTGAAGCTTCCCCCTAAGAAACCTACGCAACGAAGGCCAAAGTCATCGCATCCTCCCCTTACAGATCGGAGCCGGCGCATCCACCTCTGCTGCGTGAAGCAGGGCTGCTGCAAAGCCTCCCCAGGATCTCAGGAGTATCGCATCGCCTTTGCAAGCTTCCTTGTTATAGCTTTTGGGAACCTTATCGCAACTACAGGTACTGTTGGGCACGAAAGTGTCGCATTTTGTGCATTGAGAGTCGCATTGTGCAAGACACTGACTTTTACATCCTGGAGTACTTTCTGCAAACTCTTGAACTATCTTTAAAGTAACCATTTTGAATTATATGTTGGTTTGTCAGTAGTATTTGGTCTTGTGAAGTTTTTAGTAAAGATACATTATTTTTCTAAAACTGGTGTGGAGTAAATCTGTGGTGTTTTCACTGTGTTACTGTGAGTGTTGGTACAAATACTTTACACATTGCCTTTTGATAGCCTAGACTGCTCAGGCCAAGCTACCTAGAGGGTGAGCAGGGGTTATCTTAACAGTATATCCCCCTTTCCCTGACTGGAAGCAAGGGTCCCTACTTGGACAGTGGTACCTACCCTGCCAACTAGAGACCCCCAGATCTAACATTGGTGGTCAGCGGTGAGGATTGAACTTGTATTTGTACTTGACCCACAGTAATTGGTGTACATCACTAGTTTAAGTGCAGACCAATATACAACCACATACTGTATTTGTTCATTATTCTATTTTTGAGTAACTCTTCAAGAGCATCATGTCTCAGGTGGCAACAAGTGAGAGGCCAGGATTGGAGATTTCCATTGAGGATTTGTATTCGTACAAAGTTGAAGAGCTCAAGCAATTCTGCAAAGACCTTGGTTGCCCGGTGAAAAGCGGATCTAGAAAGGGTGCGCTACAAAGATTCTTGAAGGCCTGTTGGGAGGCCCAAGAGGAAGATGATGCAGATGAAGAGAATGGTTTTATTCCCCAAGATCTGCCCGTGGGCAGAACAGTCTCAAGGGCTGGAAGCTCCCATTCCAGTAGGGGGCTCACTCCAGAGGAGTTGGAGGAGAATCAAAGGGTGAGAGACCATGAAATCTAAAAAATGAAAATGGAAATGGCAAGGGAGGAGAAAAAGAATGCCCTTGCTTTTGAGGAAAGAAAATTGCTTCTGGCTCATGAGTTGAGGATGAGGGAGCTTGATTTGGAGCTCGAGAGTCTTGAGGCCATGAGTGTCTCAGCTGAAGAAGAAAAATGGTTAGCTCAAGAAGTGAGCTTTGCTGAGTTGGAGGTGGAGTCCAGCTCAGATGGTGGCAGCAAGATTGTAGTTTCTAGTGCTGAGAGAAAGGTACAAGCACCCAGAGATGTGGCACCTGACTTGAAGGAGGGGGTTGACATACACCAGGGGGTTCAGGTTTATTATGTAGTTCCAGTGCAGTGCAGTGTCCCTGAAGTAGATTGGGGAACTGGCACAGGGGACCATATTCCTAGTGGTGGGAGGGACACTCTACTGACCCTAGATGAGAGGTACAGGGAGAGGGGTTCCCCCATGGTAGAAACCTTGGTGTGTGAGTGTGGAGTCCGCCCAGAAGAGTGTGAGTTGTGTGACAGAGACAGTCAGGTACTGTCTTGCCAATCTCAGGAGAGTGGTGTGGGGTACTTGTGTGAGGCACTGGAGGTGGAGGCAAACGGTAGCTTGGTTAACAACTGTGGGGGGCTGTGTGATTCATTTGTTGGAGAGCATATTTTAAGTCCCTGTTTTCCAGAGCTATGCCAACACCCGGTGGAGTGTGAGTTCTCTGGTTCCAGAGAGCTTGCGTTGGAGGCAGACATTTGGTTGGATGCCAGAAGGTCTGGAGAGGCATTGGGGAGTGATCCCAAAAGGAGTGGCCCGGATATCTTCCAGACCTGTGAGGTGGAAGAGGTTCAGTGTAGCCCAGTTAGGTCCCAGTGTAGTGGGAGGGGTGTAGGGGCTCACGTCCTGTCTCAGTGGAGAAGGGGTGAGTGTGGGACTGTGGGTCCCAAGGTGCCCGAAACCCAGTCTCAGGGCCTGGAGGGTTTCTTAAGGGAACACCAGGTTGGGGGCCTAGACAGTGCTAGTAGGCCATTTGACCGAGGATCTCCTAGTGTCAGGAGAACCTGGAGCCTCTGTAAACAGAGCTCCAGTGGTTCTGGTGTCTGGCGGTACCGCTCCAGTTGGGAGGGTGCAGAAGTCCAGACTGAGGGGTGAGAGGGGGATGTGTTCCCCAGTGGGAGAACCAGTGGGTCAGGGACCAGCCAGAAGGGCTGAGTCCCCCCAGGAGTGACCATGGTGACACCGCTTCTGTCCTGGGGGATCTTCGTGCACTGTCAGGTGGACAGGTGCCGGGAGATCTGCGCCAGGCAGACTGTCACGAGACACATGAGTCATGTGTCACCCTCGGGGAGATGCTGTGTGAGTCCCCAGAAGTCCTGGCATGCCAGGCAGGTGTGCAACCGCAGGGTTTAGTCCCTGGGTTGGGAGGCCTGGTTCAGGATCTGCCTGATCTGGGGGGAAGGACATCTGTAAGCTGTGTCCTGACCGGTTTGGCTTCCAGGGGTACCACTCCAGTGGGGAGGGTGCAGCTCTCTGGAAGGGGGTGCAGAGGGAGAGAGTCCTCGCCTCTGACCCCGGTGCCACATGAGGGTTTAGACCCTAGGTTGGGAGACCAGTTGCTGGAGAGAGGTCCTGAACTGGAGGGGGGGACATCTGTAAGCAGTGTCTCTACCAGTTTGTCTTTGAGGTGTACCGCTCCGAGTAGGAGGGTGCAGAACTCTGGAAGGGGGTGCAGAGGGAGGGAGTCCTCGCCTCTGACCCCGGTTCACCTGAAGGGTGTAGACCCTAGGTTGGAGGGCCAGGTCCGGGGTGTCCCCTCTGACCTGGGATCCCAGTTGCAGGATAGAACCCCTGAACTGGTGGGTGAATGGTGCAGGACACCTGCCACAGGTGCCCTGACTATTCTAGAAGGGGGTACCGCTCCAGGTGGGAGGGTACAGAGCCCCAAGGAAGAGGAGGACTGGGTATGGAAAAGCCTACCCCATCCTCCTGTCCAGCCACCGGATACAGGCCCGGGGCTGGTCGGTCAGTGCCAGGTTGTCAGACCTGACCTGACAGGGAAGGGAGTGGACAAAGGGTGCCAAGCACCTGGGGCTACCGCCCCCCACCCTCTGATGCCACAGGGGTTTGAGGGCCCTGAGAGGCATAAGGCCTGGGTCTCATCCCTGACCACTGTCACTGGTCACTACGGCTTGCTGTCTGTCTGTTGGGACACATCTGTGAGCAAGTTAAGGCTAGGTGCTGCACAGGTGGTGTCCACAGGTGAGGAGAAGGGTCTCACATGGGTTGGCTTGGTGGACCCTGAGAGTATGGATGGAGAGATCCAACCGGGTTCAGGAAGGCGTAGAACAGGAATAGTGCTCTGCTGTTTGGGCCAGTTTCCGTGTTCTATCGCGCTAAGCAGGGAATCCCATCGAGGTATCGCTTGGTCTACCCTGGCTTTAGGCTGGAAGGGGGTTGTTTTGGAAACGGCCCTTTTTGCAGGGTTATCCCCAAACTTTTTGCTTCTTCCTCCTTTATTTTTTCTGACCCGTGGTTGTTGGCAATAGGACT
Organism: Triturus cristatus; assembly: GCF_964204655.1. Taxonomy (NCBI): domain Eukaryota; kingdom Metazoa; phylum Chordata; class Amphibia; order Caudata; family Salamandridae; genus Triturus; species Triturus cristatus. The sequence continues at coordinate 104,923,897 of NC_140583.1, read as the reverse complement.
CTGGGCACTTTACCACTGCTGATCAGTGCTAAAGTGCATATGCTCTATGTATAAATTGTTATATTGATTGGTTATCCATGATTGGTATATTTGTTTCACCTGTCAGCCCCTAGTATAGTGCACTGAGTGTGCCAGGGCTGGTGATTCAAATGCTACTAGTGGGCTGCAGCACTGATTGTGCCACCCACAGAAGTAGCGCTAAAATGATGTCCTAGGCCTGCTTGCAGTGCCTATGTCCAGTCCAGGACTGCCATGTCGACCTGGCCAGTGCAACCACTGACCAGGCCATATCCTTCCCTTTCTGTACATGTCAGGCATCCCAATGGTGGCCCTAGGTACCCCCCTGGGCTGGGTGCAGTGTATCTGAAAGGTAGGGCATGTACTGAGGTGTGTAACATGCCCTGGTAGTGCATTACAGCCATTTTCGTTTTTCACTGCTGAGAGGCTATCTTGCCCATAGGACAGAATGGGGGAGGCTGTTTACATGCCTATCTTCCCATAAGGGAAGATAGAAAATCCAAGTTTGGTATCTTTGTGTTCAGAATTTTATTATACATCTTTTTAGCAAGATGGTTTTTAAATTCACTGTGTGAGAATAGAACTTTTTAGAAAGTAGCTATTCTCCTGTTTAACCTTCCTGTGTGCCTGTGTGCAGATTGGCTGACTGGTGTCATGTGATGGGCTAGGTGGCTCCAGAAGTCTGGATGAGTCAGCAGCAGGGTGAATAGGGAGATCTGCTTTAGATGGGTGGGAGGAGTAGCCCCTGGGTTTGAGTAGGGCTGCCTCTGCCAACACAATGCTGGCTCCACCCCCTGCTGGCCAGGCTGAGGACTCTGCCTCTGCCAGCACAAAGAAGGCTCCACCTCCTGCTGAGTGTCTAACGACCCTACCCCTCACTCTGAAAAGGAACCAGGTGCTCCAGAGCAGAGCACACCCAGGAACAGGTTTGAGCAGGGGAATCCCCCCACTGAAACAAAGAGACAAAGACTTGGAGGGGTATAAGAAGAGGACCCCAGACACCTAAACTTTAGATCACTTTGGAACTAGGAAGGAACCTCTGCCAAGGAGAAAGCTGAAAAGAACTGAAGTGGAGAAGACTGCCTGCTTGCTGTTTTGCTTTGCTGCCAAGGAGAGGGGAAGGACTTTGCTGTGTCCCCTTCTTTTGATTCTGATCTCCAAGGGCCTGAGAAGAGCTGGCTCCCTGTTAAGAAGTCCCAGGAACAAAAGGACTTCACCACCAGCTCCCCTGGAACTCTGCTGAAGGAGTTCTGACCTGCATTGGAGTGCTTGCCCAGTCTTGGGGCCTCAGGAGGTCGTTTTGCTGTGTTTGGGAGCTGGGAAGCAGAAGCGTGAAAAAGAGGAACTGGTACCCAACGCATCATCCGATTGCGTGTCGCAAGAACGAGATTGCGAGGAGAATTTCATCGGCGCGTCATTGCAGCACCCGGAGTCCCCGCATCGCCGAGTGCGTCGAGCATTGATCCGGTGCGAGAAGATTCCTGACGCTGCGAGGGTCGTCGCAGAACCAGTTTGCGGGCCGCACCACTGCCGGTGTGTGAAAGTATCCAGTCGCTGTGTGTGTTGACGCAGAGTCCTGTCCCACGACGCATCGAGGGTTGCGGCGCCAGAAGTCAACGCCACGCCGCGCACCGCGACGCATCGATGGTTGCAGCGCCAGAAGTCAGCGCTCTGCCGCGCATCGCACCTCACCGAAGATCGTCACATCGTACCTGTGCGTGAAGCTTCCCCCTAAGAAACCTAAGCAACGAAGGCCAAAGTCATCGCATCCTCCCCTTACAGATCGGAGCCGGCGCATCCACCTCTGCTGCGTGAAGCAGGGCTGCTGCAAAGCCTCCCCAGGATCTCAGGAGTATCGCATCGCCTTTGCAAGCTTCCTTGTTATAGCTTTTGGGAACCTTATCGCAACTACAGGTACTGTTGGGCACGAAAGTGTCGCATTTTGTGCATTGAGAGTCGCATTGTGCAAGACACTGACTTTTACATCCTGGAGTACTTTCTGCAAACTCTTGAACTATCTTTAAAATAACCTTTTTGAATTATATGTTGGTTTGTCTGTAGTATTTGGTCTTGTGAAGTTTTTAGTAAAGATACATTATTTTTCTAAAACTGCTGTGGAGTAAATCTGTGGTGTTTTCACTGTGTTACTGTGAGTGTTGGTACAAATACTTTACACATTGCCTTTTGATAGCCTGGACTGCTCAGGGCAAGCTACCTAGAGGGTGAGCAGGGGTTATCTTAACAGTGTATCCCCCTTTCCCTGACTAGAAGCAAGGGTCCCTACTTGGACAGTGGTACCTACCCTGCCAACTAGAGACCCCCAGATCTAACACAACAGAAAGCATATGTGGTTTCCTAGGATTTGAGATAAAAATGATAACATGATAAAATAATACAATCACAAAATGTGCTGCTTGATTCCATATAATTTGTATTTTTTGCCACATAATTTAGTCAACCCTGCTGTATAATTTGGTCCTCTTCTGCCACATAATTCACTGGCCCTGGTAGATACATCGTATCCTGACCTGTTATTCATCGTTTAGCGTGTCGGTCTCCAAGAGTAGCTCAAACTACACTTCCTTGTGATGTCATAGTATGGTATTCACTCAGAACTTGTGGAAAATAGCTGTGAAACAGCTCATTCATACTGTTGTGTATGTTTATGCTTTGCATTTCTGATACACTTTTACTGGTAAGAAAATTGTGCGGCAAGCAACAACAAACACTTGCTTCGAGATTTCATTAGACTTAACACCATAAAAAGTAATGGCAAGATCAGGTCTATAAAAGGCAAAGAGTTATCATCATTCCATGAGATGGTTGAATACTATAGAAAGTTTGTAAAAGATTTTGCTGGTACAACATACAATATGAGGAAGTTGTTAAAAGAAAAAATAGAATTTCTGTGGGAGAGTGAATATTGAAAGGAATTTGAGTGGGGAAAGGAAGAACTAAGTCATGCTCCTTCTTTGCAAGCTTATGATCCAATGTGTGATGCAGAGGTGGTCTGTGATGCAAGTGCAAATGGCTTAAGGTCCCATCTAATTCATACAAGAAATGGCCAAAAGAAACTCACTGTGTGTGTGTCACAAGCCTTGAATGAATCTTAATGTAATTATTCAGTTATAGAGAGAGTCTTTGGTAGTTTTCTGGGCAGTAAACAGATTCAAACTTTTTTTGTGAGGGATGAAATTTGCAGTTCAGACAGACCACAAACCTTTGGTAGAATATTTTGCACGAAAGGAACTTGATTGTATACACTCTTGCATTTGAAGGTGGGTTGTATGTCTACAGGAATACTGCTTCACAGTGCAGTATATACCAGGAGCAGGAAATGGACTGTTTGCCAAGACTGGTTGAAGTGTGAGCTCCACCTTATCTGGAGGTGGAAGACTCAGTAGAGGAAGATGTCAGTGTTTGCCAAGTTACCCAAGGGAGCTTTAAAGCGAGTAAATGTTTTGAAGAATTAGAGACCGATGAGGAACTAAAAGATGTAATTGATTTGTTATCTGAAGAGAAACCAAGCAAGAGGTTGTTGAAAAAGTGTAGCAGAAGTTGGTGTAAGCTAGGACATGAACTTACAGTTGACAAAGGGTTTCTATTGCTAGGGACGAGATTAGTACCACCATGGAGTTTGAATTAGAAAAAACAGCAACTGGCACATGTGGGCAATTTAGGAATAGTAAATACAAAAGAGAGATTTTGAAGATATTCCTGGTGGCCAGTGCTTGATCATGATGTTGCGTGTATGGCTAGGAAGTGTCGAGTGTGTGGCGTGTGACACAGGTTTGAGAACTACTAGTATCCCTGTGCTTTGAAAACAGTTTGAGAGAGAAAGTTACCTTTGCTATTTGCTCACATATAATAGAGTACAATGCTGTTCCAGAGAGACAGAAAATTATTTGAAAATGTGTGGAGTAGAGCATAAAATACCAGCTTTGTATCACCCACAGACCAATGGTCGTACTAAGAGAGTGGTAAAAACATTGAAGGAGGGGATACAATTGGCCAGAGCAAATGGCCTTGATGGGAAAATTGATTTGTCTCAGAGGATAACTGGATATTGTATGTTTCCACAATCCACCACCGGAAAGTCTCTTTTCGAGCTGTTCAAAGACAGAGCTCCATTCAGAAAAGTGTGTCCAGGGTGGATGTTTTGGGGTAAAGGTTGCGTGAACAATGCACTGGGAGATTGGAGAGAATAATAAACATTTCACAAAAGAAAATTAAAGTTGAGCTATGACAAACAAAAAAATGCAAGGAATTAGGTGGTTAAATTGGAAGACTTTCTAAAAATAAGAGCTACCAAAGGGTGTGCTGAGTGGTCCGAATTTATGAGTTAGTTTGAGGTAGTCACATTTTTTTAAAATGCAGTGAACACACATGCTGACAGGATCTGGAACAAAAACAGAGTAGCAATTATTCATCATGTTCCAGTAGAAAATGAGAAACTCAATACAGACAATCAAAATGGTGAGCTGGCTCAGCCAGGGATGGTAGGAAATAAAAATGTCTATCGCGCAGAAGTGTGGGAGAATAATGAAGAAAACATCCTTTTTGAAGATTTTGATAATAAAATAGTCATGTTATTGTTACATGATGTACTTTAATATGGTTTATTATGTCTAATTTCTTTTCACTGTTTTTAAGGGTTTTTATTTGTGTTATCTTGCTGTTAGTTATCTGTTAAGGGAGGGAGCAATGTGGCATAAATAAAGTGACTTACTTATAGACTATGACGCTAAGTTTATTGCTCACAGTGTGCACTGTCCATGGAATGGGAACTTAGAATGTGATGAGGTAATGGAATCAGAATGTGGGGAGCTGTGAGGGACAGGTAAAGAGCTGCTTGTGAGTGGTGGTTGATATGTCTGGAAATAAATACAAGTCCCCTGTCATCTTTGTGGAGGAACAATGCAGTAACCAAACAAAAGACATGGAAAGGAGTAGTACTTCATGCAGGGGAAAACAGAAGATTGACAAGCTGGGTCAAGAATGAGAAGTAGGAAAATGAGTGACGAGGAAAAGTCAACCAAAGATAAGCCACTTAGGAGAGGGGAGGCTCCAATGTTGTGGTTCTTGATGAGCCACAATCTGTTTTGCAACAGAAAGCATATGTGGTTTCCTAGGATTTGAGATAAAAACGATAACATGATAAAATAATACAATCACAAAATGTGCTGCTTGATTCCATATAATTTGTATTTTTTGCCACATAATTTAGTCAACCCTGCTGTATAATTTGGTCCTCTTCTGCCACATAATTCCCTGGCCCTGGTAGATACATTGTATCCTGACCTGTTCTTCATCGTTTAGCGTGTCAGTCTCCAAGAGTAGCTCAAACTACACTTCCTTGTGATGTCATAGTATGGTATTCACTCAGAACTTGTGGAAAATAGCTGTGAAACAGCTCATTCATACTGTTGTGTATGTTTATGCTTTGCATTTCTGATACACTTTTACTGGTAAGAAAATTGTACGGCAAGCAACAACAAACACTTGCTTCGAGATTTCATTAGACTTTTAACACCATAAAAAGTAATGAGAAGATCAGGTCTATAAAAGGCAAAGAGTTATCATCATTCCATGAGATGGTTGAATACTATAGAAAGTTTGTAAAAGATTTTGCTGGTACAACATACAATATGAGGAAGTTGTTAAAAGAAAAAATAGAATTTCTGTGGGAGAGTGAATATTGAAAGGAATTTGAGTGGGGAAAGGAAGAACTAAGTCATGCTCCTTCTTTGCAAGCTTATGATCCAAAGTGTGATGCAAAGGTGGTCTGTTAAGCAAGTGCAAATGGCTTAAGGACCCATCTAATTCATATAAGAAATGGCCAAAAGAAACTCACTGTGTGTGTCACAAGCCTTGAACGAATCTTAATGTAATCATTCAGTTATAGACAGAGTCTTTGGTAGTTTTCTGGGCAGTAAACAGATTCAAACTTTTTTTGTGGGGGATGAAATTTGCAGTTCAGACAGACCACAAACCTTTGGTAGAATATTTTGCACGAAAGGAACTTGATTGTATACACTCTTGCATTTGAAGGTGGGTTGTATGTCTACAGGAATACTGCTTCACAGTGCAGTTTATACCAGGAGCAGGAAATGGACTGTTTGCCAAGACTGGTTAAAGTGTGAGCTCCACCTTATGTGGAGGTGGAAGACTCAGTAGAGGAAGATGTCAGTGTTTGCCAAGTTACCCAAGGGAGCTTTAAAGCGAGTAAATGTTTTGAAGAATTAGAGACCGATGAGGAACTAAAAGATGTGATTGATTTGTTCTCTGAAGAGAAACCAAGCAAGAGGTTGTTGAAAAAGTGTAGCAGAAGTTGGAGTAAGCTAGGACATGAACTTACAGTTGACAAAGGGTTTCTATTGCTAGGGACGAGATTAGTACCACCATGCATTTGAATTAGAAAAAACAGCAACTGGCACTTATGTGCAATTTATGAATAGTAAATACAAAAGAGAGATTTTGAAGATATTCCTGGTGGCCAGTGCTTGATCATGATGTTGCGGGTATGGCTAGGAAGTGTCGAGTGTGTGGCGTGTGACACAGGTTTGAGAACTACTAGTATCCCTGTGCTTTGAAAACAGTTTGAGAGAGTAAGTTACCTTTGCTATTTGTTCACATATAATAGAGTACAATGCTGTTCCAGAGAGACAGAAAATGATTTGAAAATGTGTGGAGTAGAGCATAAAATATCAGCTTTGTATCACCCACAGACCAATGGTCCTACTAAGAGAGTGGTAAAAACATTGAAGGAGGGGATACAATTGGCCAGAGCAAATGGCCTTGATGGGAAAATTGATTTGACTCGGAGGATAACTGGATATTGTATGTTTCCACAATCCACCTCCGGAAAGTCTCTTTTCGAGCTGTTCAAAGACAGAGCTCCATTCAGAAAAGTGTGTCCAGGGTGGATGTTTTGGGGTAAAGGTTGCGTGAGCAATGCACTGGGAGATTGGAGAGAATAATAAACATTTCACAAAAGAAAATTAAAGTTGAGCCATGACAAACAAAAAAATGCAAGGAATTAGGTGGTCAAATTGGAAGACTTTCTAAAAATAAGAGCTACCAAAGGGTGTGTTGAGTGGTCCGAATTTATGAGTTAGTTTGAGGTAGTCACATTTTTTTAATTTGCAGTGAACACACATGCTGGCACTATCTGGAACAAAAACAGAGTAGCGATTATCCATCATGTTCCAGTGGAAAATGAGAAACTCAATAAAGACAATCAAAATGGTGAGCTGGCTCAGCCAGGGATGGTAGAAAATAAAAATGTCTATCGAGCAGAAGAGTGGGAGAATAATGAAGAAACATACTTTTTGAAGATTTTGATAATAAAATAGTCATGTTATTGTTACATGATGTACTTTAATATGGTTTATTATGTCTAATTTCTTTTCACTGTTTTTAAGGGTTTTTATTTGTGGTATCTTGCGGTTAGTTATCTGTTAAGGGAGGGAGCAATGTGGCATAAATAAAGTGACTTACTTATAGACTATGACTCAAAGTTTATTGCTCACAGTGTGCACTGTCCATGGAATGGGAACTTAGAATGTGATGAGGTAATGGAATCAGAATGTGGGGAGCTGTGAGGGACAGGTAAAGAGCAGCTTGTGAGTGGTGGTTGATATGTCTGGAAATAAATACAAGTCCTCTGTCATCTTTGTGGAGGAACAATGCAGTAACCAAACAAAAGACATGGAAAGGAGTAGTACTTCATGGCAGGGGAAAACAGAAGATTGACAAGCTGGGTCAAGAATGAGAAGTAGGAAAATGAGTGACGAGGAAAAGTCAACCAAAGATAAGCCATTTAGGAGAGGGGAGGCTCCAATGTTGTGGTTCTTGATGAGCCACAATATGTTTTGCAACAGAAAGCATATGTGGTTTCCTAGGATTTGAGATAAAAATGATAACATGATAAAATAATACAATCACAAAATGTGCTGCTTGATTCCATATAATTTGTCTTTTTTGCCACATAATTTAGTCAACCCTGCTGTATAATTTGGTCCTCTTCTGCCACATAATTCACTGTCCCTGGTAGATACATCGTATCCTGACCTGTTATTCATCGTTTAGCGTGTCAGTCTCCAAGAGTAGCTCAAACTACACTTCCTTGTGATGTCATAGTATGGTATTCACTCAGAACTTGTGGAAAATAGCTGTGAAACAGCTCATTGATACTGTTGTGTATGGTTATGCTTTGCATTTCTGATACGCTTTTACTGGTATGAAAATTGTGTGGCAAGCAACAACAAACACTTGCTTCGAGATTTCATTAAACTTTTAACACCATAAAAAGTAATGACAAGATCAGGTCTATAAAAGGCAAAGAGTTATCATCATTCCATGAGATGGTTGAATACTATAGAAAGTTTGTAAAAGATTTTGCTGGTACAACATACAATATGAGGAAGTTGTTAAAAGAACAAATAGAATTTCTGCGGGAGAGTGAATATTGAAAGGAATTTGAGTGGGGAAAGGAAGAACTAAGTCATGCTCCTTCTTTGCAAGCTTATGATCCAATGTGTGATGCAAAGGTGGTCTGTGAAGCAAGTGCAAATGGCTTAAGGTCCCATCTAATTCATACAAGAAATGACCAAAAGAATCTCACTGTGTGTGTCTCACAAGCCTTGAACATATCTTAATGTAATTATTCAGTTATAGAGTGAGTCTTTGGTAGTTTTCTGGGCAGTAAACAGATTCAAACTTTTTTTTGTGGGGGATGAAATTTGCAGTTCAGACAGACCACAAACCTTTGGTAGAATATTTTGCACGAAAGGAACTTGATTGTATACACTCTTGCATTTGAAGGTGGGTTTTATGTCTACTGGAATACTGCTTCACAGTGCAGTGTATACCAGGAGCAGGAAATGGACTGTTTGCCAAGACTGGTTAAAGTGTGAGCTCCACCTTATGTGGAGGTGGAAGACTCAGTAGAGGAAGATGTCAGTGTTTGCCAAGTTACCCAAGGGAGCTTTAAAGAGAGTAAATGTTTTGAAGAATTAGAGACCGATGAGGAACTAAAAGATGTAATTGATTTGTTATCTGAAGAGAAACCAAGCAAGAGGTTGTTGAAAAAGTGTAGCAGAAGTTGGAGTAAGCTAGGACATGAACTTACAGTTGACAAAGGGTTTCTATTGCTAGGGACGAGATTAGTACCACCATGGATTTGAATTAGAAAAAACAGCAACTGGCACTTGTGTGCAATTTCGGAATAGTAAATACAAAAGAGAGATTTTGAAGATATTCCTGGTGGCCAGTGCTTGATTATGATGTTGCGTGTATGGCTAGGAAGTGTCGAGTGTGTGACGTGTGACATAGGTTTGAGAACTACTAGTATCCCTGTGCTTTGAAAACAGTTTGAGAGAGAAAGTTACCTTTGCTATTTGTTCACATATAATAGAGTACAATGCTGTTCCAGAGAGACAGAAAATTATTTGAAAATGTGTGGAGTAGAGCATCAAATATCAGCTTTGTATCACCCACAGACCAATGGTCCTACTAAGAGAGTGGTAAAAACATTGAAGGAGGGGATACAATGGGGATACAATTAGCCAGAGCAAATGGCCTTGATGGGAAAATTGATTTGTCTCGGAGGATAACTGGATATTGTATGTTTCCACAATCCACCACCGGAAAGTCTCTTTTCGAGCTGTTCAAAGACAGAGCTCCATTCAGAAAAGTGTGTCCAGGGTGGATGTTTTGGGGTAAAGGTTGCGTGAGCAATGCACTGGGAGATTGGAGAGAATAATAAACATTTCACAAAAGAAAATTAAAGTTGAGCCATGACAAACAAAACAATGGAAGGAATTATGTGGTCAAATTGGAAGACTTTCTAAAAATAAGAGCTACCAAAGGGTGTGCTGAGTGGTCCGAATTTATGAGTTAGTTTGAGGTAGTCACATTTATTTAAAATGCAGTGAACACACATGCTGGCAGGATCTGGAACAAAAACAGAGTAGCGATTATCCATCATGTTCCAGTGGAAAATGAGAAACTCAATACAGACAATCAAAATGGTGAGCTGGCTCAGCCAGGGATGGTAGGAAATAAAAATGTCTATCGAGCAGAAGAGTGGGAGAATAATGAAGAAAACATCCTTTTTGAAGAATTTGATAATAAAATAGTCATGTTATTGTTACATGATGTACTTTAATATGGTTGATTATGTCTAATTTCTTTTCACTGTTTTTAAGGGTTTTTATTTGTGTTATCTTGCGGTTAGTTATCTGTTAAGGGAGGGAGCAATGTGGCATAAATAAAGTGACTTACTTATAGACTATGACGCTAAGTTTATTGCTCACAGTGTGCACTGTCCATGGAATGGGAACTTAGAATGTGATGAGGTAATGGAATCAGAATGTGGGGAGCTGAGAGGGACAGGTAAAGAGCTGCTTGTGAGTGGTGGTTGATATGTCTGGAAATAAATACAAGTCCCCTGTCATCTTTGTGGAGGAACAATGCAGTAACCAAACAAAAGACATGGAAAGGAGTAGTACTTCATGGCAGGGGAAAACAGAAGATTGACTAGCTGGGTCAAGAATGAGAAGTAGGAAAATGAGTGACGAGGAAAAGTCAACCAAAGATAAGCCACTTAGGAGAGGGGGGGGCTCCAATGTTGTGGTTCTTGATGAGCCACAATATGTTTTGCAACAGAAAGCATATGTGGTTTCCTAGGATTTGAGATAAAAATGATAACATGATAAAATAATACAATCACAAAATGTGCTGCTTGATTCCATATAATTTGAATTTTTTGTCACATAATTTAGTCAACCCTGCTGTATAATTTGGTCCTCTTTTGAGACATAATTCACTGGCCCTGGTAGATACATCGTATCCTGACCTGTTATTCATCGTTTAGCGTGTCAGTCTCCAAGAGTAGCTCAAACTACACTTCCTTGTGATGTCATAGTATGGTATTCACTCTGAACTTGTGGAAAATAGCTGTGAAACAGCTCATTCATACTGTTGTGTATGTTTATGCTTTGCATTTCTGATACACTTTTACTGGTAAGAAAATTGTACGGCAAGCAACAACAAACACTTGCTTCGAGATTTCATTAGACTTTTAACACCATAAAAAGTAATGACAAGATCAGGTCTATAAAAGGCAAAGAGTTATCATCATTCCATGAGATGGTTGAATACTATAGAAAGTTTGTAAAAGATTTTGCTGGTACAACATACAATATGAGGAAGTTGTTAAAAGAAAAAATAGAATTTCTGTGGGAGAGTGAATATTGAAAGGAATTTGAGTGGGGAAAGGAAGAACTAAGTCATGCTCCTTCTTTGCAAGCTTATGATCCAAAGTGTGATGCAAAGGTGGTCTGTGATGCAAGTGCAAATGGCTTAAGGTCCCATCTAATTCATACAAGAAATGGCCAAAAGAAACTCACTGTGTGTGTCACAAGCCTTGAACGAATCTTAATGTAATTATTCAGTTATAGAGAGAGTCTTTGGTAGTTTTCTGGGCAGTAAACAGATTCAAACTTTTTTTGTGGGGGATGAAATTTGCAGTTCAGACAGACCACAAACCTTTGGTAGAATATTTTGCACGAAAGGAACTTGATTGTATACACTCTTGCATTTGAAGTTGGGTTTTATGTCTACAGGAATACTGCTTCACAGTGCAGTTTATACCAGGAGCAGGAAATGGACTGTTTGCCAAGACTGGTTAAAGTGTGAGCTCCACCTTAAGTGGAGGTGGAAGACTCAGTAGAGAAAGACGTCAGTGTTTGCCAAGTTACCCAAGGGAGCTTTAAAGAGCGTAAATGTTTTGAAGAATTAGAGACCGATGAGGAACTAAAAGATGTAATTGATTTGTTATCTGAAGAGAAACCAAGCAAGAGGTTGTTGAAAAAGTGTAGCTGAAGTTGGAGTAAGCTAGGACATGAACTTACAGTTGACAAAGGGTTTCTATTGCTAGGGACGAGATTAGTACCACCGTGGATTTGAATTAGAAAAAACAGCAACTGGCACTTGTGTGCAATTTAGGAATAGTAAATACAAAAGAGAGATTTTGAAGATATTACTGGTAGCCAGTGCTTGATCATGATGTTGCGTGTATGGCTAGGAAGTGTCGAGTGTGTGGCGTGTGACACAGGTTTTAGAACTACTAGTATCCCTGTGCTTTGAAAACAGTTTGAGAGAGAAAGTTACCTTTGCTATTTGTTCACATATAATAGAGTACAATGCTGTTCCAGAGAGACAGAAAATTATTTGAAAATGTGTGGAGTAGAGCATAAAATATCAGCTTTGTATCACCCACAGACCAATGGTCCTACTAGGAGAGTGGTAAAAACATTGAAGGAGGGGATACAATTGGCCAGAGCAAATGGCCTTGATGGGAAAATTGATTTGTCTCGGAGGATAACTGGATATTGTATGTTTCCACAATCCACCACCGGAAAGTCTCTTTTCGAGCTGTTCAAAGACAGAGCTCCATTCAGAAAAGTGTGTCCAGGCTGGATGTTTTGGGGTAAAGGTTGCATGAGCAATGCACTGGGAGATTGCAGAGAATAATAAACATTTCACAAAAGAAAATTAAAGTTGAGCCATGACAAACAAAAAAATGGAAGGAATTAGGTGGTCAAATTGGAAGACTTTCTAAAAATAAGAGCTAACAAAGGGTGTGCTAAGTGGTCCGAATTTATGAGTTAGTTTGAGGTAGTCACATTTTTTTAAAATGCAGTGAACACACATGCTGGCAGGATCTGGAACAAAAACAGAGTAGCGATTATTCATCATGTTCCAGTGGAAAATGAGAAACTCAATACAGACAATCAAAATGGTGAGCTGGGTCAGCCAGGGATGGTAGGAAATAAAAATGTCTATCGAGCAGAAGAGTGGGAGAATAATGAAGAAATCATCCTTTTTGAAGATTTTGATAATAAAATAGTCATGTTATTGTTACATGATGTACTTTATTATGGTTTATTATGTCTAATTTCTTTTCACTGTTTTTATGTGTTTTTATTTGTGTTATCTTGCGGTTAGTTATCTGTTAAGGGAGGGAGCAATGTGGCATAAATAAAGTGACTTACTTATAGACTATGACGCTAAGTTTATTGCTCACAGTGTGCACTGTCCATGGAATGGGAACTTAGAATGTGATGAGGTAATGGAATCAGAATGTGGGGAGCTGTGAGGGACAGGTAAAGAGCAGCTTGTGAGTGGTGGTTGATATGTCTGGAAATAAATACAAGTCCCCTGTCATCTTTGTGGAGGAACAATGCAGTAACCAAACAAAAGACATGGAAAGGAGTAGTACTTCATGGCAGGGGAAAACAGAAGATTGACAAGCTGGGTCAAGAATGAGAAGTAGGAAAATGAGTGACGAGGAAAAGTCAACCAAAGATAAGCCACTTAGGAGAGGGGAGGCTCCAATGTTGTGGTTCTTGATGAGCCACAATATGTTTTGCAACAGAAAGCATATGTGGTTTCCTAGGATTTGAGATAAAAATGATAACATGATAAAATAATACAATCACAAAATGTGCTGCTTGATTCCATATAATTTGTCTTTTTTGCCACATAATTTAGTCAACCCTGCTGTATAATTTTGTGCTCTTCTGCCACATAATTCACTGGCCCTGGTAGATACATTGTATCCTGACCTGTTATTCATCGTTTAGCGTGTCAGTCTCCAAGAGTAGCTCGAACTACACTTCCTTGTGATGTCATAGTATGGTATTCACTCAGAACTTGTGGAAAATAGCTGTGAAACAGCTCATTGATACTATTGTGTATGTTTATGCTTTGCATTTCTGATACACTTTTACTGGTATGAAAATTGTGTGGCAAGCAAGAACAAACACTTGCTTCGAGATTTCATTAGACTTTTAACACCATAAAAAGTAATGACAAGATCAGGTCTATAAAAGGCAAAGAGTTATCATCATTCCATGAGATGGTTGAATACTATAGAAAGTTTGTAAAAGATTTTGCTGGTACAACATACAATATGAGGAAGTTGTTAAAAGAACAAATAGAATTTCTGCGGGAGAGTGAATATTGAAAGGAATTTGAGTGGGGAAAGGAAGAACTAAGTCATGCTCCTTCTTTGCAAGCTTATGATCCAATGTGTGATGCAAAGGTGGTCTGTGATGCAAGTGCAAATGGCTTAAGGTCCCATCTAATTCATACAAGAAATGGCCAAAAGAATCTCACTGTGTGTGTGTCACAAGCCTTGAACATATCTTAATGTAATTATTCAGTTATAGAGAGAGTCTTTGGTAGTTTTCTGGGCAGTAAACAGATTCAAAAATTTTTGTGGGGGATGAAATTTGCAGTTCAGACAGACCACAAGCCTTTGGTAGAATATTTTGCACAAAAGGAACTTGATTGTATACACTCTTGCATTTGAAGGTGGGTTTTATGTCTACTGGAATACTGCTTCACAGTGCAGTGTATACCAGGAGCAGGAAATGGACTGTTTGCCAAGACTGGTTAAAGTGTGAGCTCCACCTTATGTGGAGGTGGAAGACTCAGTAGAGGAAGATGTCAGTGTTTGCCAAGTTACCCAAGGGAGCTTTAAAGAGAGTAAATGTTTTGAAGAATTAGAGAACGATGAGGAACTAAAAGATGTAATTGATTTGTTATCTGAAGAGAAACCAAGCAAGAGGTTGTTGAAAAAGTGTAGCAGAAGTTGGAGTAAGCTAGGTCATGAACTTACAGTTGACAAAGGGTTTCTATTGCTAGGGACGAGATTAGTACCACCATGGATTTGAATTAGAAAAAACAGCAACTGGCACTTGTGTGCAATTTCGGAATAGTAAATACAAAAAAGAGATTTTGAAGATATTCCTGGTGGCCAGTGCTTGATTATGATGTTGCGTGTATGGCTAGGAAGTGTCGAGTGTGTGGCGTGTGACATAGGTTTGAGAACTACTAGTATCCCTGTGCTTTGAAAACAGTTTGAGAGAGAAAGTTACCTTTGCTATTTGTTCACATATAATAGAGTACAATGCTGTTCCAGAGAGACAGAAAATTATTTGAAAATGTGTGGAGTAGAGCATCAAATATCAGCTTTGTATCACCCACAGACCAATGGTCCTACTAAGAGAGTGGTAAAAACATTGAAGGAGGGGATACAATTGGCCAGAGCAAATGGCCTTGATGGGAAAATTGATTTGTCTCGGAGGATAACTGGATATTGTATGTTTCCACAATCCACCACCGGAAAGTCTCTTTTCGAGCTGTTCAAAGACAGAGCTCCATTCAGAAAAGTGTGTCCAGGGTGGATGTTTTGGGGTAAAGGTTGCGTGAGCAATGCACTGGGAGATTGGAGAGAATAATAAACATTTCACAAAAGAAAATTAAAGTTGAGCCATGACAAACAAAACAATGGAAGGAATTAGGTGGTCAAATTGGAAGACTTTCTCAAAATAAGAGCTACCAAAGGGTGTGCTGAGTGGTCCGAATTTATGAGTTAGTTTGAGGTAGTCACATTTTTTTAAAATGCAGTGAACACACATGCTGGCAGGATCTGGAACAAAAACAGAGTAGCGATTATCCATCATGTTCCAGTGAAAAATGAGAAACTCAATACAGACAATCAAAATGGTGAGCTGGCTCAGCCAGCGATGGTAGGAAATAAAAATGTCTATCGAGCAGAAGAGTGGGAGAATAATGAAGAAAACATCCTTTTTGACGATTTTGATAGTAAAATAGTCATGTTATTGTTACATGATGTACTTTAATATGGTTTATTATGTCTAATTTCTTTTCACTGTTTTTAAGGGTTTTTATTTGTGTTATCTTGCGGTTAGTTATCTGTTCAGGGAGGGAGTAATGTGGCATAAATAAAGTGACTTACTTATAGACTATGACGCTAAGTTTATTGCTCACAGTGTGCACTGTCCATGGAATGGGAACTTAGAATGTGATGAGGTAATGGAATCAGAATGTGGGGAGCCTTGAGGGACAGGTAAAGAGCTGCTTGTGAGTGGTGGTTGATATGTCTGGAAATAAATACAAGTCCCCTGTCATCTTTGTGGAGGAACAATGCAGTAACCAAACAAAAGACATGGAAAGGAGTAGTACTTCATGGCAGGGGAAAACAGAAGATTGACAAGCTGGGTCAAGAATGAGAAGTAGGAAAATGAGTGACGAGGAAAAGTCAACCAAAGATAAGCCACTTAGGAGAGGGGGGGCTCCAATGTTGTGGTTCTTGATGAGCCACAATATGTTTTGCAACAGAAAGCATATGTGGTTTCCTAGGATTTGAGATAAAAATGATAACATGATAAAATATTACAATCAAAAAATGTGCTGCTTGATTCCATATAATTTGAATTTTTTGTCACATAATTTAGTCAACCCTGTTGTATAATTTGGTCCTCTTTTGCCACATAATTCACTGGCCCTGGTAGATACATCGTATCCTGACCTGTTATTCATCGTTTAGCGTGTCAGTCTCCAAGAGTAGCTCAAACTACACTTCCTTGTGATGTCATAGTATGGTATTCACTCAGAACTTGTGGAAAATAGCTGTGAAACAGCTCATTGATACTGTTGTGTATGGTTATGCTTTGCATTTCTGATACGCTTTTACTGGTATGAAAATTGTGTGGCAAGCAACAACAAACACTTGCTTCGAGATTTCATTAGACTTTTAACACCATAAAAAGTAATGACAAGATCAGGTCTATAAAAGGCAAAGAGTTATCATCATTCCATGAGATGGTTGAATACTATAGAAAGTTTGTAAAAGATTTTGCTGGTACAACATACAATATGAGGAAGTTGTTAAAAGAACAAATAGAATTTCTGCGGGAGAGTGAATATTGAAAGGAATTTGAGTGGGGAAAGGAAGAACTAAGTCATGCTCCTTCTTTGCAAGCTTATGATCCAATGTGTGATGCAAAGGTGGTCTGTGATGCAAGTGCAAATGGCTTAAGGTCCCATCTAATTCATACAAGAAATGGCCAAAAGAATCTCACTGTGTGTGTCTCACAAGCCTTGAACATATCTTAATGTAATTATTCAGTTATAGAGAGAGTCTTTGGTAGTATTATGGGCAGTAAACAGATTCAAACTTTTTTTGTGGGGGATGAAATTTGCAGTTCAGACAGACCACAAACCTTTGGTAGAATATTTTGCACGAAAGGAACTTGATTGTATACACTCTTGCATTTGAAGGTGGGTTGTATGTCTACAGGAATACTGATTCACAGTGCAGTATATACCAGGAGCAGGAAATGGACTGTTTGCCAAGACTGGTTAAATTGTGAGCTCCACCTTAAGTGGAGGTGGAAGACTCAGTAGAGAAAGACGTCAGTGTTTGCCAAGTTACCCAAGGGAGCTTTAAAGAGAGTAAATGTTTTGAAGAATTAGAGACCGATGAGGAACTAAAAGATGTAATTGATTTGTTATCTGAAGAGAAACCAAGCAAGAGGTTGTTGAAAAAGTGTAGCAGAAGTTGGAGTAAGCTAGGACATGAACTTACAGTTGACAAAGGGTTTCTATTGCTAGGGACGAGATTAGTACCACCGTGGATTTGAATTAGAAAAAACAGCAACTGGCACTTGTGTGCAATTTAGGAATAGTAAATACAAAAGAGAGATTTTGAAGATATTCCTGGTGGCCAGTGCTTGATCATGATGTTGCGTGTATGGCTAGGAAGTGTCGAGTGTGTGGCGTGTGACACAGGTTTGAGAACTACTAGTATCCCTGTGCTTTGAAAACAGTTTGAGAGAGAAAGTTACCTTTGCTATTTGTTCACATATAATAGAGTACAATGCTGTTCTAGAGAGACAGAAAATTATTTGAAAATGTGTGGAGTAGAGAATAAAATATCAGCTTTGTATCACCCACAGACCAATGGTCCTACTAGGAGAGTGGTAAAAACATTGAAGGAGGGGATACAATTGGCCAGAGCAAATGGCCTTGATGGGAAAATTGATTTGTCTCGGAGGATAACTGGATATTGTATGTTTCCACAATCCACCACCGGAAAGTCTCTTTTCGAGCTGTTCAAAGACATAGCTCCATTCAGAAAAGTGTGTCCAGGGTGGATGTTTTGGGGTAAAGGTTGCGTGAGCAATGCACTGGGAGATTGGAGAGAATAATAAACATTTCACAAAAGAAAATTAAAGTTGAGCCATGACAAACAAAAAAATGGAAGGAATTAGGTGGTCAAATTGGAAGACTTTCTAAAAACTTTAGAGCTACCAAAGGGTGTGCTGAGTGGTCCGAATGTATGAGTTAGTTTGAGGTAGTCACATTTTTTTAAAATGCAGTGAACACACATGCTGGCAGGATCTGGAACAAAAACAGAGTAGCGATTATTCATCATGTTCCAGTGGAAAATGAGAAACTCAATACAGACAATCAAAATGGTGAGCTGGCTCAGCCAGGGATGGTAGGAAATAAAAATGTCTATCGAGCAGAAGAGTGGGAGAATAATGAAGAAAACATCCCTTTTGAAGATTTTGATAATAAAATAGTCATGTTATTGTTACATGATGTACTTTATTATGGTTTATTATGTCTAATTTCTTTTCACTGTTTTTAAGTGTTTTTATTTGTGTTATCTTGCTGTTAAAAATCTGTTAACCCCTTGAGTGCCCGCCCCTTTACCCGCCCTGTGCCGGGCGTTTCATTAGCGGGCGGGGTTTATGACGAGCTGGTCTCGTCATGGGCACAGCGCAACCGCGGCCCATGACGAGACCAGGTCGTCATGGGCACTCAAGAGGTTAAGGGAGGGAGCAATGTGGCATAAATAGAGTGACTTACTTATAGACTATGACGCTAAGTTTATTGCTCACAGTGTGCACTGTCAATGGAATGGGAACTTAGAATGTGATGAGGTAATGTAATCAGAATGTGAGGAGCTGTGAGGGACAGGTAAAGAGCAGCTTGTGAGTGGTGGTTGATATGTCTGGAAATAAATACAAGTCCCCTGTCATCTTTGTGGAGGAACAATGCAGTAACCAAACAAAAGACATGGAAAGGAGTAGTACTTCATGGCAGGGGAAAACAGAAGATTAACAAGCTGGGTCAAGAATGAGAAGTAGGAAAATGAGTGACGAGGAAAAGTCAACCAAAGATAAGCCACTTAGGAGAGGGGAGGCTCCAATGTTGTGGTTCTTGATGAGCCACAATATGTTTTGCAACAGAAAGCATATGTGGTTTCCTAGGATTTGAGATAAAAATGATAACATGATAAAATAATACAATCACAAAATGTGCTGCTTGATTCAATATAATTTGTCTTTTTTGCCACATAATTTAGTCAACCCTGCTGTATAATTTGGTGCTCTTCTGCCACATAATTCACTTGCCCTGGTAGATACATTGTATCCTGACCTGTTATTCATCGTTTAGCGTGTCAGTCTCCAAGAGTAGCTCAAACTACACTTCCTTGTGATGTCATAGTATGGTATTCACTCAGAACTTGTGGAAAATAGCTGTGAAACAGCTCATTGATACTGTTGTGTATGTTTATGCTTTGCATTTCTGATACACTTTTACTGGTATGAAAATTGTGTGGCAAGCAACAACAAACACTTGCTTCGAGATTTCATTAGACTTTTAACACCATAAAAAGTAATGACAAGATCAGGTCTATAAAAGGCAAAGAGTTATCATCATTCCATGAGATGGTTGAATACTATAGAAAGTTTGTAAAAGATTTTGCTGGTACAACATACAATATGAGGAAGTTGTTAAAAAACAAATAGAATTTCTGTGGGAGAGTGAATATTGAAAGAAATATGAGTGGGGAAAGGAAGAACTAAGTCATGCTCCTTCTTTGCAAGCTTATGATCCAATGTGTGATGCAAAGGTGGTCTGTGATGCAAGTGCAAATGGCTTAAGGTCCCATCTAATTCATACAAGAAATGGCCAAAAGAATCTCACTGTGTGTGTGTCACAAGCCTTGAACATATCTTACTGTAATTATTCAGTTATAGAGAGAGTCTTTGGTAGTTTTCTGGGCAGTAAACAGATTCAAACTTTTTTGTGGGGGATGAAATTTGCAGTTCAGACACACCACAAACCTTTGGTAGAATATTTTGCACGAAAGGAACTTGATTGTATACACTCTTGCATTTGAAGGTGGGTTTTATGTCTACTGGAATACTGCTTCACAGTGCAGTTTATACCAGGAGCAGGAAATGGACTGTTTGCCAAAACTGGTTAAAGTGTGATCTCCACCTTATGTGGAGGTGGAAGACTCAGTAGAGGAAGATGTCAGTGTTTGCCAAGTTACCCAAGGGAGCTTTAAAGAGAGTAAATGTTTTGAAGAATTAGAGACCGATGAGGAACTAAAAGATGTAATTGATTTGTTATCTGAAGAGAAACCAAGCAAGAGGTTGTTGAAAAAGTGTAGCAGAAGTTGGAGTAAGCTAGGACATGAACTTACAGTTGACAAAGGGTTTCTATTGCTAGGGACGAGATTAGTACCACCATGGATTTGAATTAGAAAAAACAGCAACTGGCACTTGTGTGCAATTTCGGAATAGTAAATACAAAAGAGAGATTTTTAAGATATTCCTGGTGGCCAGTGCTTGATCATGATGTTGCGTGTATGGCTAGGAAGTGTCGAGTGTGTGGCGTGTGATATAGGTTTGACAACTACTAGTATCCCTGTGCTTTGAAAACAGTTTGAGAGAGAAAGTTACCTTTGCTATTTGTTCACATATAATAGAGTACAATGCTGTTCCAGAGAGACAGAAAATTATTTGAAAATGTGTGGAGTAGAGCATAAAATATCAGCTTTGTATCACCCACAGACCAATGGTCCTACTAAGAGAGTGGTAAAAACATTGAAGGAGGGGATACAATTGGCCAGAGCAAATGGCCTTGATGGGAAAATTGATTTGTCTCGGAGGATAACTGGATATTGTATGTTTCCACAATCCACCACCGGAAAGTCTCTTTTCGAGCTGTTCAAAGACAGAGCTCCATTCAGAAAAGTGTGTCCAGGGTGGATGTTTTGGGGTAAAGGTTGCGTGAGCAATGCACTGGGAGATTGGAGAGAATAATAAACATTTCACAAAAGAAAATTAAAGTTGAGCCATGACAAACAAAAAAATTGAAGGAATTAGGTGGTCAAATTGGAAGACTTTCTAAAAATAAGAGCTACCAAAGCGTGTGCTGAGTGGTCCGAATTTATGAGTTAGTTTGAGGTAGTCACATTTTTTTAAAATGCAGTGAACACACATGCTGGCAGGATCTGGAACAAAAACAGAGTAGCTATTATCCATCATGTTCCAGTGGAAAATGAGAAACTCAATACAGACAATCAGAATGGTGAGCTGGCTCAGCCAGGGATGGTAGGAAATAAAAATGTCTATCGAGCAGAAGAGTGGGAGAATAATGAAGAAAACAGCCTTTTTGAAGATTTTGATAATAAAATAGTCATGTTATTGTTACATGATGTACTTTAATATGGTTTATTATGTCTAATTTCTTTTCACTGTTTTTAAGGGTTTTTATTTGTGTTATCTTGCGGTTAGTTATCTGTTAAGGGAGGGAGCAATGTGGCATAAATAAAGTGACTTACTTATAGACTATGACGCTAAGTTTATTGCTCACAGTGTGCACTGTCCATGGAATGGGAACTTAGAATGTGATGAGGTAATGGAATCAGAATATGGGGAGCTGTGAGGGACAGGTAAAGAGCTGCTTGTGAGTGGTGGTTGATATGTCTGGAAATAAATACAAGTCCCCTGTCATCTTTGTGGAGGAACAATGCAGTAACCAAACAAAAGACATGGAAAGGAGTAGTACTTCATGGCAGGGGAAACAGAAGATTGACAAGCTGGGTCAAGAATGAGAAGTAGGAAAATGAGTGACGAGGAAAAGTCAACCAAAGATAAGCCACTTAGGAGAGGGGAGGCTCCAATGTTGTGGTTCTTGATGAGCCACAATATGTTTTGCAACAGAAAGCATATGTGGTTTCCTAGGATTTGAGATAAAAATGATAACATGATAAAATAATACAATCACAAAATGTGCTGCTTGATTCCATATAATTTGAATTTTTTGTCACATAATTTAGTCAACCCTGCTGTATAATTTGGTCCTCTTCTGCCAATTTAATTCACTGGCCCTGGTAGATATATTGTATCCTGACCTGTTATTCATCATTTAGCGTGTTAGTCTCCAAGAGTAGCTCAAACTACACTTCCTTGTGATGTCATAGTATGGTATTCACTCAGAACTTGTGGAAAATAGCCGTGAAACAGCTCATTCATACTGTTTTGTATGTTTATGCTTTGCATTTCTGATACACTTTTACTGGTAAGAAAATTGTACGGCAAGCAACAACAAACACTTGCTTCGAGATTTCATTAAACTTTTAACACCATAAAAAGTAATGACAAGATCAGGTCTATAAAAGGCAAAGAGTTATCATCATTCCATGAGATGGTTGAATATTATAGAAAGTTTGTAAAAGATTTTGCTGGTACAACATACAATATGAGGAAGTTGTTAAAAGAAAAAATAGAATTTCTGTGGGAGAGTGAATATTGAAAGGAATTTGAGTGGGGAAAGGAAGAACTAAGTCATGCTCCTTCTTTGCAAGCTTATTATCCAATGTGTGATGCAAAGGTGGTCTGTGATGCAAGTGGAAATGGCTTAAGGTCCCATCTAATTCATACAAGAAATGGCCAAAAGAAACTCACTGTGTGTGTGTCACAAGCCTTGAACGAATCTTAATGTAATTATTCAGTTATAGAGAGAGTCTTTGGTAGTTTTCTGGGCAGTAAACAGATTCAAACTTTTTTGTGGGGGATGAAATTTGCAGTTCAGACAGACCACAAACCTTTGGTAGAATATTTTGCACGAAAGGAACTTGATTGTATACACTCTTGCATTTGAAGGTGGGTTGTATGTCTACAGGAATACTGCTTCACAGTGCAGTATATACCAGGAGCAGGAAATGGACTGTTTGCCAAGACTGGTTAAAGTGTGAGCTCCACCTTAAGTGGAGGTGGAAGACTCAGTAGAGAAAGACGTCAGTGTTTGCCAAGTTACCCAAGGGAGCTTTAAAGAGAGTAAATGTTTTGAAGAATTAGAGACCGATGAGGAACTAAAAGATGTAATTGATTTGTTATCTGAAGAGAAACCAAGCAAGAGGTTGTTGAAAAAGTGTAGCAGAAGTTGGAGTAAGCTAGGACATGAACTTACAGTTGACAAAGGGTTTCTGTTGCGAGGGACGAGATTAGTACCACCGTGGATTTGAATTAGAAAAAACAGCAACTGGCACTTGTGTGCAATTTAGGAATCGTAAACACAAAAGAGAGATTTTGAAGATATTCCTGGTGGCCAGTGCTTGATCATGATGTTGCGTGTATGGCTAGGAAGTGTCGAGTGTGTGGCGTGTGACACAGGTTTGAGAACTACTAGTATCCCTGTGCTTTGAAAACAGTTTGAGAGAGAAAGTTACCTTTGCTATTTGTTCACATATAATAGAGTACAATGCTGTTCCAGAGAGACAGAAAATTATTTGAAAATGTGTGGAGTAGAGCATAAAATATCAGCTTTGTATCACCCACAGACCAATGGTCCTACTAGGAGAGTGGTAAAAATATTGAAGGAGGGGATACAATTGGCCAGAGCAAATGGCCTTGATGGGAAAATTGATTTGTCTCGGAGGATAACTGGATATTGTATGTTTCCACAGTCCACCACCGGAAAGTCTCTTTTCGAGCTGTTCAAAGACAGAGCTCCATTCAGAAAAGTGTGTCCAGGGTGGATGTTTTGGGGTAAAGGTTGCGTGAGCAATGCACTGGGAGATTGGAGAGAATAATAAACATTTCACAAAAGAAAATTAAAGTTGAGCCATGAGAAACAAAAAAATGGAAGGAATTAGGTGGTCAAATTGGAAGACTTTCTAAAAATAAGAGCTACCAAAGGGTGTGCTGAGTGGTCCGAATTTATGAGTTAGTTTGAGGTAGTCACATTTTTTTAAAATGCAGTGAACACACATGCTGGCAGGATCTGGAACAAAAACAGAGTAGCGAGTATTCATCATGTTCCAGTGGAAAATGAGAAACTCAATACAGACAATCAAAATGGTGAGCTGGCTCAGCCAGGGATGGTAGGAAATAAAAATGTCTATCGAGCAGAAGAGTGGAAGAATAATGAAGAAAACATCCTTTTTGAAGATTTTGATAATAAAATAGTCATGTTATTGTTACATGATGTACTTTAATATGGTTTATTATGTCTAATTTATTTTCACTGTTTTTAAGTGTTTTTATTTGTGTTATCTTGCTGTTAGTTATCTGTTAAGGGAGGGAGCAATGTGGCATAAATAAAGTGACTTAATTATAGACTATGACGCTAAGTTTATTGCTCACAGTGTGCAATGTCCATGGAATGGGAACTTAGAATGTGATGAGGTAATGGAATCAGAATGTGGGGAGCTGTGAGGGACAGGTAAAGAGCAGCTTGTGAGTGGTGGTTGATATGTCTGGAAATAAATACAAGTCCCCTGTCATCTTTGTGGAGGAACAATGCAGTAACCAAACAAAAGACATGGAAAGGAGTAGTACTTCATGGCAGGGGAAAACAGAAGATTGACAATCTGGGTCAAGAATGAGAAGTAGGAAAATGAGTGACGAGGAAAAGTCAACCAAAGATAAGCCACTTAGGAGAGGGGAGGCTCCAATGTTGTGGTTCTTGATGAGCCACAATATGTTTTGCAACAGAAAGCATATCTGGTTTCCTAGGATTTGAGATAAAAATGATAACATGATAAAATAATACAATCACAAAATGTGCTGCTTGATTCCATATAATTTGAATTTTTTGTCACATAATTTAGTCAACCCTGCTGTATAATATGGTCCTCTTCTGCCACATAATTCACTGGCCCTGGTAGATACATCGTATCCTGACCTGTTATTCATCATTTAGCGTGTCAGTCTCCAAGAGTAGCTCAAACTACACTTCCTTGTGATGTCATAGTATGGTATTCACTCAGAACTTGTGGAAAATAGCTGTGAAACAGCTCATTCATACTGTTGTGTATGTTTATGCTTTGCATTTCTGATACACTTTTACTGATAAGAAAATTGTGCGGCAAGCAACAACAAACACTTGCTTCGAGATTTCATTAGACTTTTAACGGTGAGCAGTCTATATATCGACTTTTTAATATCGAGGGACAGAAATATCGAGTCAAAAATATCGAATGTACAAAATATCGTAATAGATAATATCGATGTGAAAAATATAGTTTTTTTTTTGTTTACTTATATGTCGATGTAAGTAATATCGTTAGTAATAATATCGACATGTGAAAATATCGTCATTGTATGTTTAGTAAATATTTTGAAGTTGTTTGTATAAATAGTTAAAATGTATATAATATGAGAAATATTTATATTGTTTTAGGGGCGGGATGTTGAGTTATAGGGGATGAGGGTGGGGAGTGTTTTAAAAAAGTGAATTAATTTTTTTAAAATATTGTAAAATTTAATTCGAAAATTTTATTTAAAATGTGAAATGTATATTTAATTTTAGGAGCGGGATGTTGGTTTATAGGGGAGAAGGGTGGGAAGTGTTTTAAAAATGTTTTAATATTGTTTAATTTAAAATTAAAATAGAAATTGTAAATTAAATTTAGAATTTTAAAAATAATTTTAGAAGCGGGATGTTGGTTCATAGGGGATAAGGGTGGGAAGTGTTTTAAAAATGTTTATATATTTTTAAAACTGTTAAAAAAAATTTTAGAAATTGGAAATGAAATTTAGAATTTTAGAAATAATTTTGAGTGCGGGATGTTGGTTTATAGGGGATAACGGTGGGAAGTGTTTAAAAAATGTTTATATATTTGTGAATTTTGTATTAAAAATATTTAGAAATTGTAAATTACATTTCGAATTTTACAAATATTTTTAGGAGCGGGATGTTGGTTTATAGGGGATAAGGGTGGGAAGTGTTTTAAAAATGTTTATATATTGTTTAATTATTTAATAAATTTATTTATAAATTGTAAATTAAATTTCGAATTTTAAAAATAATTTTAGGAGTGGTATGTTGGTTTAGAGGGGATAAGGGTGGGAAGTGTTTTAAAAATGTTTATATATTTGTTAATTTTGTATTAAAATAATTTAGAAATTGAAAATTAAATTGCAAATTTTACAAATATTTTTAGGAGCGGGATGTTGGTTTATAGGGGATAAGGGTGGGAAGTGTTTTAAAAATGTTTATATATTGTTTAATTTTTTTATAAATTTATTTAGAAATTGTAAATTGTATTTCCAATTTTAAAAATATTATTAGGAGCGGGATGTTGGTTTATAGGGGATAATGGTGGGAAGTGTTTTAAAAATGTTTATATAATGTTTAATTTTTAAAAAAAAATATTTAGAAATTGTAAATTAAATTTCTAAAATTACAAATAATTTTAGGAACGGATGTTGGTTGATAGGGGATAAGGGTGGGAAGTGTTTAAAACATTATTATATATTTGTTAATTTTTAATAAAAATTATTTTGAAATTGTAAATTACATTTAGAATTGTACAAATTATTTTAGGAGCGGAATGTTGGGTTATAGGGGATAAGGTTGGGAAGTTAATTTAAAATGTTTATATATTTTTAAATTTTAAAATAACATTATTTAGAAAATTTAAATATAATTTAGAATTTTACTAATCCCATAATTAAATATAGATTTCAGTCAGAATAGTAAATTAATTAAGTTCAGTGTCCAGCACTTATCTTAATTAAATATAGAGTGGAGTGGGAATAGTAAATTCATTAAGTTCAGTGTCCAGCACCTACTCTAATTTAATATAGGTTGGAGTGAGAATAGTAAATTAATTAACTTCAGTGTCCAGCATCTACCCTAATTAAATATAGATTGGAGTGAGAATAGTAAATTAATTAAGTTCAGTGTCCAGCACTTATCTTAATTAAATATAGATTGGAGTGGGAATAGTAAATTAATTAAGTTCAGTGTCCAGCATCTACCCTAATTAAATATAGATTGGAGTGAGAATAGTAAATTAATTAAGTTCAGTGTCCAGCACTTATCTTCATTTAATATAGACTGGAGTGGGAATAGTAAATTAATTAAGTTCAGTGTCCAGCACCTACTCTAATTTAATATAGGTTGGAGTGAGAATAGTAAATTAATTATGTTCAGTGTCCAGCACTTATCTTAATTAAATATAGACTAGAGTGGGAATAGTAAATTAATTAAGTTCAGTGTCCAGCATCTACCCTAATTAAATATAGATTGGAGTGAGAATAGTAAATTAATTAAGTTCAGTGTCCAGCACTTATCTTCATTTAATATAGACTGGAGTGGGAATAGTAAATTACTTAAGTTCAGTGTCCAGCACCTACTCTAATTTATTATAGGTTGGAGGGAGAATAGTAAATTAATTATGTTCAGTGTCCAGCACTTATCTTAATTAAATATAGACTAGAGTGGGAATAGTAAATTAATTAAGTTCAGTGTCCAGCATCTACCCTAATTAAATATAGATTGGAGTGAGAATAGTAAATTAATTAAGTTCAGTGTCCAGCACTTATCTTAATTAAATATAGATTGGAGTGGGAATAGTAAATTAATTAAGTTCTGTGTCCAGCACATACTCTAAGAAAATATAGGTTGGAGTGAGAATAGTAAATTAATTATGTTCAGTGTCCAGCATTTATCTTAATTAAATATAGATTGGAGTGGGAATAGTAAATTAATTAAGTTCTGTGTCCAGCACATACTGCCAACTCAGTGAATTGTGGTGTACCAGAAACTCACCTCAGAACCCAGAACCCAGTATCCGGCTAGTATTAGTGTCCCATTCGTTATCCGAGATTAGGCTCAGAGATCCCAATGAAAAGACAACCCAGAACAAGCGACTCAGTATACTCTCAGGAATGGTGGGAATCGGAAATACCTGTTCGTATATTATTCTCACATCAGTCCACAACAAGAATCAACAGAGACACGGTGAAAATAAAAATAGTTTATTTTTATAGACCACGTGTCCTAAGATGCAGTACTTTGGCTAATACAAGCAGACAAATGAATAAAATCAAAACCATCAGCATCGTTACAATACCATAGAATATAAAAGGGGTGATCATATTATAATGACAGTGGATAATACCACCTTCCCTTTACTAAGAAGCTAATATTATTATTATGCTAATAGAAGGTGATTTAGGCTTGAATAGGGGACCCCATACCTCAAAGATCAGCTTAGTGAAATCACATCACAAGAGCATCAATCACATCACAGGAGCATCAGGAGTCTTCTCGCAGGAAGGCTCGTCTTCGGTTTGAATAATAAACATGATGTCTGTGTTATTAAAAGCACCAACTTTCAGGTATTTACAGCTGCCTGTGTGTTATGTCTAAATAGTGGGTCGATCAACCTAGAGTAGAAAACATGCATTGTCTAACAAACCAGACTGTTTTGTCACGCCATGTACAGACCAAGGTCGCTGCGCAGAGCTCGGGATGGTAACAACAGATTGCTTCCGTGTGAGGCAAAGCTCGAGTCAGCTGTTTGTTTAAGCAATAACATGTAAACGCAGTGTCGTGCGCAAAAGCGGCAAGATGGCTTTCTAACATCTAACGCGGTTATGCTAACTTAACAATGTATGTACGTATTAAGGGAGTCCTCACTACATGCCTCCTTGATCGAAGCACTATACAGTGGGCAAGAAAAAAGAGAATGCAAAGTTCAGTTTCGACACAGCAGAACAAGGCGTATTCAATTAATAAACAATTTATAGTTCAGGCAAAAGCCGAAAACATGAAAACCGAAAAGGGGAGAAAAAAACAAAAAACCACAAACGTGTGATGGGAAAAATTAAAAAATGTTGCTGTGGACAGCAGTCCAAAGGCACGGGAGAAAAAACCTAGAGGACCACAGTTCACTCAATCCATGAACGTATATGCAGCATACGTGGCCACTGCTTCCAACAAGAAATCGTTTGCAGAGTCACGAAAAGTTTCAGCCATCCAATTAATCAAAGAAAAGGAACATACATGTTCTTCAATGAGCGGAGCCTCTAGCACAATCAGAGGACAACCGAATTGTTCCTCCAGATAGCTCATATTCAAGAAATCATAGGCTGCTCTTGCGATGTCCCAATTACCCAGGATACCATGCGCCGCACCACAGGCCATAATCCGAACACCAGAACAGGCAAACTCGTGAGACACTAAGTGCCTCATCAGTCGATCATAATCCGGCACCGGAGACACCGTGTTGGTTAAGCAGAAATCCAAAGGCCATTCAAAGGGACAATCTAGGCAGTGAAAGACTGGCTGTACGCAGGTGAAGTAGGAATACCGGAAGGATAATCCATACGCCAGGCTCAAAGTCGCCAATGGCAGCGTACCATAATATTCAAGCATCCTGTCACGGAGAAGATGCAGACGGGACAGGTTGTCGTGTGGCACAGAAAGAGCAGCCATTTCGCAGTATGAAAAGTAAAAGCAGCACTCCTGCCACAAGCGCCAGAATCAGCGGGACACCTCCAAAGATGCTCGAGAAAATAGAATGAAAAAATGCCGGAATCACACCAAAAATAGTTTGGAAAGAGGTCTCGAGGCCCGAGCCCACAAGCTTAAAAAAATTAGCCAGGCCGGTCGTGGACGAGGCATTGAAAATTGTTTGGATCAAAGCACCGAAATGTAGGGGGAGGTCAGTATTCTAAAGTATCTGTACCTCAGTACGCGTATTTGCAACGTGAAGGACAAATGTTTCACGGGAGGAAGTCAATGGCACCTCCTTTTGGGACAATAGCGCCCTTATTCTGCTCATCTTGTTGAACTCTGCCTTCAAGGTCGGAATCGAAGGCCAGATGGAAACATCCAGCCGTCCATGCGGGGTGGAAATAGAACATTATTGCAGCAGACAACTCTCTGCGATACAGTCACTATGTAAGGGATTCCCACTAACATCCCGCAGCAAGCTTCATTGTTCAAAATTAAATAACTACCGTTTGCAAGCAGCGTGAAAGATGGCGTAATCACTGGCACTGGGATACCTTTCAGGACGCAGGCCAAATTTGGAGATTGTACATTGCATGCACCGTGTAACTGAATGTGCCTACATACTACAGAGTGATCAGGTGTCGTTGTACATTCCTCACCCGTCAGATAAACCTCAGTACCGTCCCTTGTACATCTATACATAAAAGGGAGGGACCAAACCTCATGTATGAAAGCGGTGCCCAGCTGTTCATATCTACCCAGAGCATAGTGTTTCATACAGGACGTAAACTTGAAAAGCGCGAACGGGAGAGTGATCAACCAATGTAATAACCACACGCCTGTATCCAATTCCGCTACAGAGAAAGGTAAAGGTTCTAATTTTTCAATATGTAACAATGAATATGTAGCATCTTTCATGGACATGAACTGCTGTTTTTCAGTAAGGTTAAAGGGAAGAAATAAAGATGTTGTATTCAAATAGTCCCACGGGACCTTCCCTGCCTTTAACGTTTGTAATGTCCATGCAAACTGCATAACAGAACGCAACTGGTTTTGACCATGATACAATACAGACACATCATCATGCACAATATCAACAATTGAATAAACAATATTGTCCAATGTATAAATACGGGAAGAAAGAGTGCTAATGCTGTTATCAATAACTGCTAATACCTTTTCC